>NC_092508.1:109939151-111174984 GCF_047511675.1 Marmota flaviventris
GTCACAGAAGAGATAACCCGGGTAGAAAGAAGAAATTACTTGCCCAAATTCCGAGATTAAGGGGTAACCAAGACAGAATTTGAACCCAGGAGTATTTAACTCCAAGCCTATGTGCTAGCTAATTTTATATGTAGTATTGTCCGTAGAATTTAACTAGGAAGATACACACGGATCCTCCCATTGGCAGGACTACACAAGTCCAGAAAGTCCTGGATGGCATTTCCCAGTATTAACAGGGGCACATATGCATGCATCTATTGCATTGGGTCATGTGACTTACTGAACACTTTCTATGAACACCTTCAAGGAAGTACTTATGATGTATATCATCACAAATCAGAACATAAAAACTTCTGATATGAACAACTATATGACTGTACATTAAATGTATATTGAACAAAATAAGCCAGATTCCATTTACAGTTAACTCTCAAAAAGGAAAAAACTAACCCATGACGACAGAAAGCACATCAGTGGTTGCCTGGGGCTGGGGATTGACGGGGATTGGCTTCAAAGAGAATGTTTTTGGTGGAAAAAAGGGTGGTGCCAACGTTCTCCAGGAACAGTTCACAACTACATGCAGAATGGGTTTAATGGTTCCTCTTAACTAGTACAAGGACTAGGAGACTGATTTTGAGAAGTATGAAATTAATTTTACATGGTCTTTAGTGTTTCAGTAGTCTGGTTAGAATAGCAGCAAAATTTAGCTACTAAAATAAACAGTCTGGCAGCTCACTGAACAATCAATTGCAGTAATCCATCTAGATGCACAAAGGGCACACATGAACATTTCAAACATTCTGTTTTGCTATGGAATTAATGCAGTGAGCTATTTTTTTCTTTTAAGCAATGGACATAACATTGTAATGAGAAGACAATTTTGCATCTGAGGCATCCGTTTACAGATTACCTCTTTCATTTCAGCTTTCCTCGTTTTTTTTTGTTTTTTTTTTTAATGGCAAATTCCACCGCAACACTAATGGTAATAGCTTTTTACACTCATATCATTATGAAATCTTTACGTTAATTCAAGGATCCCAATGCCTGCCTTGAACAACCATCAAATGTAATGATGAAATATGAGCAAAACGTACTTAAAAACATCTGTATGCATCTCATATAAGAAATGTATAATGTGTTCTACTTTGAAATTCTGATTATCTTATTATTAAGCAATATGTTTCCTATACATTATCCTGATTTCCTCCCATTTAATATTTAGATATTTGGGAGGGAACAGCAATCATAAGAATAAAAGCTGGAAAAAAATCTCTTACAGGGAGACTTGTCCTTTGAATTTATAAAGGCGGGTATTTAGATTTATAGCATTAATCAGCAAGGACATGAAAACGGGCCCTCATGAAGGAAATGAAGTAAAATAGAACGTATTCAATACCATGTGAATGAATAAAATGGAAAAGGAGGAGTTGTGGTCAGATCACTGGCATGCATTAAATCTTAATTTAGGATGAATCTTTTAATTAGGAAAGTTAAGATGCTTCAAAGTTTCCTGAAAATCTTGAAGTAACAAAGGTTTTGTTGTTGTTATTTCCTGTTTGTAGGTTTAAAAAAAAACAAAACTTATTTGCTCGGATTCCAAAGATTCTGTGATCTAGCCACAGACCCCCACTCCTTGAAAGTTAACCACCAGATTCGGTAATGTCATCCACAGTGTTTTCAATGCTCCCAACTCCAGCATACCTCACACACGTAATTCTGGTTGGAACATTCATTCAGCTAAAAGCCCATAAAGATACAGTTAGAGCTAAATTTCCCTACAGCATCCCTAGAAGTAAAAATTCCCAGGGAATTCCCATAGTAAGTCAAGAACAAAGAGGAATTGATTTAATAAGTGTACTTTGGGCCTAATACCTCTTTATCTCAGGCCAGAATCTCTCAAAAAAATATCCTTGCTGAAAAATGGAGTCACCTGCTGTATCTCCCCTGTTCCCATGCCACCCAGAAGCTGGCTACCAGTCTCCCAGAAAAGGAAAGCAGAGAACTGCAACATCTGTTCACTCCTGCTATATGACAGTCACTGCATGTTAGGTACCTTTCCATTGCTTTAATCAGATGGGAAATTAGGGTTTTAGGACTTTCAGGAACCTGCCCCAAATCACCCAATCAAACTATGGTGGAGAGAGGACTTGAATCCAAGGCTGCTTGGATCTTTGTAATCTTTCTGCACACAGTAGCTGCTTCTCCCCAACCCGCACCATCTCTGTGGTCTTCTGCAGCCTATCTCCTCAGAGTTCAGTCTGCCCCCACCATGAACCATGTCCCAATGTTGCCTGATGGGCTGCAAGCACATTTCTCATGACAAGTTCTCTCTCTCTTACTTAATAATTTAGTTAAATTTCAATTTTTAAACTTATTATTTCATGGCCTAGTAGAAATATCACAATACTGGGAATCGGGACTCCTGAATCCTAGTCACCACTTTGCCCTAAACACACTGTGTGACCTTGGATCTGAGTGTCAGATAACAGAGGATGGCAGTGGGTCATATGATCTTGAAAGTTGAGATGTAAAAGGCTATGATTCTATTACACCTTGGCATAAACATGTTTCTAGGGCAAGTGTTTTGATTGTGTTACTAAGTTATTAGATTCATATCCTTATTCGGGGAAATATGTCTTATGCCCACAGTGGTGTTACCTATAACTCAGATTATTAGGGTACCGATCAAACCTATTTAACTTGATTTGTCCAAAGTGGAGCACACTGCCAACTCTAAACGGATGCTTAAATGCCTTTTAATTGCTTGATTTTTCTGAAAGCAAATGCAATATCCTTTCCCTATGCCGGCCCAGGAAAAAGCAATGAAGGTGGCAACTGGAAATGAGGGCCTGCAGTAGGCCCGTTAGGCAGAAAGCTTTGTGCCAGAACCCTGGCTAAGATGCAGCAGCCTGGAGGGCCTTCATCTTCTACTTGCAAAAATCTCAATAAAACCCTGGGCCTATTTTTAAGGATGCAGTAAGCTGACTACTGCTGGAAGTATGAAGCAACCTCAAAGCTTTATTTAACTTCAAGGTTATCTATTTGTAAAAGTCTATAAGCAGTTCTCACTCTACCCAATTTCAGAAATAAACCTTGTAGCTTTGAGATAGCACATCCTAAGCGGACAGAGGCATATGACTACCTCCATAAAAGACCCCTGCACGGGTCCTCCTGCTCCTCTCACTCTGTGTTACTTTACAGGGAAGTCCTCTCTCCTGGTCTTTCTATGTGAGGATGGAGGGGACAGGGATGTAGCAACTATAGCACACAGGAGGAGGTAATGGTGACATACCATTGTGGCCTGTCTCAGGTTACCAGAGTCAACAGTGGCAGAAGAGCCTGCGACATAAAATGGAAATGTACCTCATTCCAGTAAGCCTCAGTTTAGGCAAATGATCTTTTAGATTTTTTTTTTTTCAGAAAAACAGGCATGAGTTTGGTCGTTGATTTTGAGACATGAGGTTGACACTGATTGTTAGAAACTGACCCAGGTAAGAGACACAAACTGCTCTAAAGATAGGAAAGGCAGCAAGAATACAAGTATATGAAGATAACTTTATAAACACAATAACTGACAATATTTCCTAGGTCTTCCAGTCTCACAAAAATGGCCTACTTCTTCCTTTGCTCAAGGTTTCTATCGGGGTTTTTGAAAAATTGACTTGGGCCTGTGTGTGCTTCTGTATGCGTTAGTAAGTGAGAATAGAGACTATCTTTTTGCTCTTGGAGCCAGTCCTGTCTATTCTGTTGCAGCCAGGCAAAAATGACAAATCAGTGGCATTGAGATATGAAAGCATCTTGCAATAGGAATATTTATCTCCATCTTGATGATCCTTTAGGGAGCTACCACAGACGAAGTACTAGCACATCTCTGAGTGACTGCAGCAGCCCAGGCACAAAGGTCAGGTGTGCCTGGGCTAATTCACTTGCCTCAAGGGACTGACCGTTCTAAGCAGCACAGGGCTTCAGTGACATGCTTGAGTTTCTCTCTGCTTTTCTGGGTGGACTTTGCTAAGACATCCTGCATGCCTCTCTTTGTCTCTGTGGTGTCTACCCCATCTTCCTTTCCCCTACCTGGCCCATGCAGCCCAGATTGAGGACTGGGAAGATAGCCTTCTTCATTGTAGCATGACAGGTTAAAGACTTGCCTCAGAGTCTCTTGGAGAGCTGCAGCAGATTGCAAATCACCTCCTGGTTCCTGAAATTGGCCCCCAAAGGTGCCGGGGCCACCCTCAGACAAGTGCACCCCCTCGGTAAAGGAGGCGAAAGAACAAAGCCAGAACTACTTTTCAGTCCTGGAAACACTGGTCTTTCATGTCAGAGTTTGGGTTACTTAATCTTTTCGTGCCGGGAATAAGATTTCCCTGGTGTGACATCCACTGACAGCAATGGACGTTCTGCAACTTGC
Organism: Marmota flaviventris; assembly: GCF_047511675.1. NCBI lineage: Eukaryota > Metazoa > Chordata > Mammalia > Rodentia > Sciuridae > Marmota > Marmota flaviventris. The sequence goes on from NC_092508.1 coordinate 109,943,560, forward strand.
AGTGCCAAGAAATTAATGCTCCAATCTGCATAATGAAATCCCCAGGTAAGCATCGCCATTCCTTTTGCAGTACTTTCTGTACCCTGCATTCCCAAATTCTCACATTTATCCAAACTTGGTGAAAATGTAACACTAACAATTTTTAACTGGGGGAACTTTTAAGGTTTCTATGATAAACATTTACTGCACGAAATTTAGAAAATCCAGGCTAATCAGGTTTTCTTAAGTGTTTGAAAAATGGGAAAAAATACACAGCCTGAAATGCTGTATGCTAAAAGGTGAATTTCCTGAATTTACATTTCAACCCCTTAGTCTATTACAATATAGTGTTGATTTATGTTCAGGGTTTGAACCTCCATTTAATATTAAAATCCTTAAAACAAACCTTAGACTCAGAGACCTCTTTGTTTTTCATCAACTTCTCTAACTAGATTTTTTCCTCAAATAAAAAAAGATAGACAGAATTGTTCTTGAAGGTCACAGTGACACAGATTTCAGCAAGCATGATGCTCCTCAGGGATTCTGTTTCTCTGAAGAGCTCAATGAGTTAATCTGATGTTTTGGGAAGGACATGGGAAGGCCAAAGAAGACAGAATCAGGATAAAACAACTTTGTAATTGTATAGCTCTAATCAAAGCCACGACCTGGGATTAATGTGAATATATATATCCCACTACTAAATTTAGTCCTGAGTTTAGTACACAAATTTTCAGAACCGTGCTACCCTATAAACTCCTGTTCTTCCTTTACAGTCTAGTTTAGCTGTCACCACCTTCCGGGAGGCTTCTATGACCTAGCAGATAGTGTTCATTGCTGTTTCTTCTGAGGCCTTCCAATGGTAAATATTTCTGCTGCATTTACTACTCTACTATCCAACCATTCGTATTATCTGTCTCCTTGTTAAAAAAGTGACCCCTTTAGGTCTGATACAATGTTAATCATCTCTGTGTCCTCAGGAACTTTGAGAATACCATGTGCTCAAGTAAGTAATCTTTGTTAAATAGTAAATGGAGTAATATTTGCTGGCTGTGTTATGAATCCAAATGGGAAGCCTAGTGGCCAAGTGTTGAGAGTACATGCACCATGCTTTAAAAACCCACCCTCATGAGAGTAGAGAAAGATAAACATGTTGCAGGCCATCCTCAGCCATGGAGACTTTACCGGCTTCCTCGGTGTGATGAAGCAGCTGAAAGAGGTGTCAGCCAACGTTTAAACATTGAGAGGGTACAGTACACACTAAATTCTGCAATTCCAGCTGCTTTAAATTTCTAAAGCCATGGCACTGCCGAACCAGCACCCCCCATGTGGCCACAGTGAGCTGGAGCTGATTACAGAGCACACGGCCTCCTTTGCTCATTACCTCACCTGGCTCAGTCCCCGATCACACTGGATATGAAGACACATGATTTTACACTGTTTGAAGTGACAGGATGGTTTATGTGGACCCAATCTTGTGCTCTTGAAAGATATTAATACACATTTGGGATTTATCTGATTGTAGAACAGGATGTCAGGTACCTTCCATTAAATAACTTAAAAATTTAGGGATAGGGTGGCTGGGATGGGAAACATAACACCTGCAATCCTAGTGGCTTGGGAAGCTGAGGCGGGAAGATCACAAGTCCAAAGCCAGCTTCAGCACAAGTGTAGTACTAAGCAACTCAGTGAGACCCTGTCTCTAAATTAAATACAAAAATGGGGATGGGGATGTGGCTCAGTGTTCGCAAAGTGCCCTTGAGTTCAAGTCCCAGTATCCCCGCAAAACACAAAACAAAACTTATACCCCTGAAACAACATGGAAACATGTGTCCCTCTGGCCAAAGACATGCCCATGTAATATCATTCCCTACAGCTATAGGAAACCCAAAAGTGTAAGATAGAACACGTGTTCCAACAGGAAGAGATAAAAGGAAAAACTAAAACAGAATAAGCAACTAAAACAACAATAAAAACCCAGAGCTCACTTAAAATGTGAGATGATTTTCCCTAATCATCCAGACTTAAGTAAAAAACACAAAATTTCAAAATCTGCCTTCTTCATCTTGTGGACACAATGTCCTCATTTATATCCCCTTTTCCTTCCCAGGAAGTCATATCATTTGTGCAGTCACCTCCCTCTACCTCCTCCGACATGAGTGTTCCCATTTTCTTCACAGGTTCACTCAATCATTATTTCACATAACACTGAAGAAGGGTCATGTTTGTCCAAATTATATATTAGGAGGATTCAGAGATCAGTAAGTCAAGAGTCACCAAGAAAATAAAGGTCCAAGCAAACAAAAAACATCATAAAAATCATACCTTGATTTCCTTATAACAGACAGCTGCACCTTCTAGAACACCTGATACTTAGCTGATCATAGCACAGCATTCAGTCAAGATGTGGGGACTGGACTTGTTTAAAAACAAAACAACAACAACAACAAACTCTCTGCTGATTTTGGAATGAAGAGCAAACATGTATTAAAAAAAAAAAAAAGCACTGTAGCATTGTTACAAAGTAAGATCCACATACCACTGTAGGCTGGGACAGTGAGCAGAACGTGCCCAGGAGATTGAGGGAGGAGAGGGGAAGGCACTGTGCTCTTATTTTAGAAGCATTTCCAGAACATATGAATTTAGCAAAAGGACTGGAAGGAGACAGACCCTCTGGAGTCTTTGTGCAGATCTGGCATTTATATTCCCTTGTGTACCCAGCCTCGTGCTTCCCCTGCTGGTCCTTTTCCAAAACCCATCCAGGCAGAGTTAAGCTTCCACCTATCTTTGCCTACCCCTGTAGCATCCCAGGCGTCTCTTGACACATTACTTTGCTTTCATGTTTACTGGGAGACCACAGGCTCTTGAGGAAATGTGCTTCTGCACAGAACCCCCCAGCACTGACATACTTCCAGTGCTCCCAGTTGGTTATGAATGAGGGTGGGGGTGGAGTAGCACTGTGAACCCAGAAATGACATACAAAATGGAACAGTTGAAAGGAAACCTATGTCATCCTCTATGGAGGGAAAGTATTTCTGCTTGGTTAGAGCAAAGAATTTGTGTTAGGGTAAAAACAAGAAAAGAAATGTGAAGCTACTGAGGGTTAGACAAGTCTATGGAGGGCCCTGGAAGCATTATGAAGAGGGAGGAAATCCCCTTTTGCCCTAACCCTGAAGAATCTTTCACATCTCTGCGCTGCTCTTATTTGATCCCAAAAACAGTGTCTTGGGTTACCTCTCATCATCTAAAGCCTTGCCCTCCAGGAGCTGTGTGATCTCTCAAAGTGTCCCTTACCTTTCAGAGAGGCCACTTTCTGCACCTCTGACAAGTTAATATCCTGTCCAGTGCTTGGTGTGTGAGACAGAATCCCTGCTGCACATTCTCCATATGTTTTCATGTCTGACCGATGCCCATAATGAAGCCACCAAAGCCCTCTGATGAAGCAGCGTGGCAGATTCACTGCCCGTGGATATTCTGCCATCTGGACCCTGGTGTTCCTCAGCATCCCTGAAGCATCACAGAGCTGCTATTCCTGTCACTCCAAGGGTCTTTGAAAATTAGATATCACGTTTGCAGGGCAGGGATGGCACCTCTCAGGTTGGCCACAGGAGCAGGTGAGGGGCAGAGTTTATCAATTCAAGAAACTCATAAAGCAAGCATATATCCTAGCAGGGTGAGAAGCCAGGCAGATGCTTTAAACGTGTGTGGATTTTCTTGCCTCATCTCTTGACTCCTTCTTAGCTTATGGCTCAAGAGAGGACCTAGTGGATCAGAATGAAAAGCCTCCATTGTGAGAACTCACGAATCACTGAGCCAACCTTTATCTTCTCTTTCACTCCCCTGCCCCTCTGCTACTGCTTAAACCAAATTATCATAAAGCTCTCTTAATGATTTCTTCTTATCTTACTTCAACCGTGTACATTTGAAAACACCCAAAAGGCAAATATATAGACCTTTCTGAACGAAATACGTACACCAAAAACTGTATTATGACTAACATTTTCCAATTTCTCTGAGTGATCATTATCCTAGAAAAGGTATCTCCATGTTGGCCATTCACTTGACTGTTCAGATCCAGACAGTCCTGTGTGGTTATGTTCACTACACAGTGGCAACAGCAAAGAGTATAAATGCCTGTGTGTATTAGAATAAAATGATTTCATCATTATGAATTGGGCTCCCAGGTGCAGGGGATTGGCACAGATACATATAAGTGGACATATGGTATTCTCTCCAAGAAAAGTATAATCTTGCTGGGATTAGAACCCCCTCCCAATTTTCCAGAAAAATAATTTATATAAGTATTAAGCCATCACCAAGAATACACTGAGCATGTATTATGGACAATGAAGAAAAGCCATGCTCAGCCTAGGTCTACAAACAGATTACTACCAGGTTGAAATAAAAAGTAATCAAGAAACCCCCAATTACTTAAGTTGCATTGGGTGACTGTCCTTGTCACCAGAGGCCAGAATCCCATAATCCCACACAGGCCATGGAGTGTGGCATGGACTACCAACACTGCATGATCTCCAGCTGGGGGAAAGTTCAGAGAGGACCGCCATAACCCTGAAAGATCCCCCAACAGGGCAGCACAGGCTGGATTTCAGAGATGGGGATGTACTGCTTATGAAAAGGTGGAGGGCTGAGTGTGTGGTGTCCTGCCAAATCAGACTCATGGACAGATTTACACTCTGAAAATAATGATTTAGAGGAGGAGAGAAATGAATAGAATTTAAAAACTCTCTCATTTCATTTGAAATATAATATAAAACAGAACACTAGCAAAAAGAAAAAAAAGTACTCTGAGAAGTGACAGTATATTTTTGCACCTTGGTTCTAAGCTGCGAGACACTCCACTGCTTATGTAAATGATCTATAACATTCTTTTCTTTCCATCTTGGCCTATGGATGTGGGTGTAGGACCCTTTGAAATACCAGATCAAAAAGGAAAGGCCAAAAAAAAATACTGTCTCAGTATGAAAATATGAGAATAATATCCTATCAGGACAATGATAACACAGTGTTCAAAACAAGACAAAGGCAGAACACATAGGTGAGGGGAAATGTTAGATGCCACAGACCAGGAACATTTCAGAAATATGTGAATACAGCAGGCTCTGCTTGGTGACTTCACTACAGAAGACCTTCCAATCCGACTTGGTCACAGGTGGACCAATCACTCTGTTTATCAAAATGTCACTTAGAGCAGAAAGTCATCAAAATGGTCCTCTTGCTCATTCATGTTCCACACAGAGGGAACATGGAGGTGACTGTCAAGAAGGAATGGACTTGACTGCAAGAGTTTTCCAGATTTAAATCCTAACTCTGGCAATACCACCTGTGTAACTAAGCTTTTCTCTGTGTCCTCATCTCCACAGTGAATGCAAAGGTAGGGTCCTACCTCATGGGACTGTAAGAAATTAAATTAGCAAATGCTGTAACTGTTGAAGAACAGCACTGACATGTGGTAAGCACTATGCATTTCAATAACATTTTTGGTAAGGCCAAGGCTACTTCTTTGCCTAGAGATCCTATTATCAGAGTTTCCATTAAAACCATACGAAGAGCAGTTTGCATGCAGAATCCCTCTACATTTAGTATGATCCAAAAAATTTGTACAGGCAGATACCTATATTTATTTTGATCATGAACACTGATTTTTTAGTAACTTGCCTTTAAATACTTTTGAAATATTTGGCTTTGTTTTTTAGAAACAATACTCATTTTGCATCATAGTTCATTGGTTTATATACTGTGTATGAAATTAATTATTAATTTCTTAATTACATGTTTACCATGACAAGTATTCCTCACATAAACAAATTGAGATACAAACATAACTCATTCTTGTTGGGCATTCAAGATAATTGGTAAGAGAAGTAAATATGATTAAGTAGAGAGCTTTTCATTAATTTGCCACCATTCATTAAGTTGAAGGTATGGTTCAGTATGATTTGTAAGTGGAAATGTTGAGTATTGGTTAATCTAAGTAGATTTAGTATAAGATCAATTAGAGACCCCAGTCCCTGTAAGAATATGACTTTATTATTTTATTTGCTGTACTGGCTTATTAAGTCTTTAGAATTAAGCTCAAATTGTGATTTTAATAGAGGGATCCCCAGTCCCTTTTATTTTGAGATAGGGTCTCGCTAAGTTGTTTAGAGCCTCACTAAGTTGCTGAGGCCAGCCTTGCGTGTGCAATCCTCCTGCCTCAGCCTCCAGAGTTGCTGGGATTACAGGTATGCACCACCATGCCTGGAGAGGGGTTCTTCTTAATTTAATTTGTTATCACTCATTCTTCTAGAGATATCATTTTGGAAACTGAAATCAATACAGAAATTCATTACCAATGTAAAGGTTTTAATTTTCAGGTTAGTCTCCTCTCTCTCACCTGTCCCCATGATGAACCTGGCTTTGTGTTTGAGGGCAGGCATCCCACTTTCTATCATTCTTCTTCACATAACTGTTAACAGCCTATCTGTGATAAATATTATTTAAACCAGAATGGCTCCTCGAAGTGAAAACTATTTAAAGAAGAGTACAAAGTTTGTTGACAGAAAATACCCGATCAATAAACACTGAGTTCTGTTGCAAGGATATACATCATCCTCTGCCATTTGAACATGGATTGAAGAAATTCGTGACAGCCAATTAAAAAGCTTAAATATCTACAGCACATGTGTTTACTATGCATATCAACTATTCATGATTCATAAGTAGGGACTGCAGATCCTTAAACAATATTCCAGAAAAGCCTCAAGTTAAAACAGGCGAAACAGAAAAAATTTGTGAAAATGCAACAGTTGTTAAAAGTAATTATAATATTGGATCTTGATTATGAGATTAAAAGAAACCTGACTTTTTACAAATGCAAGATCCCTTATGACAAACATTTATTGTGACTGGGACCAGGAAATAGAATAGAGATAAATGACTTCCCTCTCTCCCCCACCATAATTTTTGAGTCATAAATTATGAATTATGCTCTAACAGATAAAGCAGAGAGGAAATTAATTTAAGAGATGAGATCTATTTTGTAATTCAGAGAGCTGTTTTATTTTAATTTGGGGGGCAAATTACATTTTGATATTCAGCTTTACCAAACATCTTTCTTTCTCTGAAATGAATCGCAATTTCCCATTATTTCTCTGAGGAGTCCTAAGATGTTCATGCCAAAATTTGGAGGGTAAATTAGTTACAAAGTCTGGGCCATTTAGAAAAGTACTGTCCAGGAGTGCTTTCTACGATGATGAAAATATTCTACTCGTGTACTGTCCAATTTGAATATTTGGACTGTAGCTAGTTTGACATATGAACATAGAGTTAATTTCATGTCAATTTTATAAGGAAAAATTTAAATGGCTATTGGTTCCAGTGCTGGACGGTGTAGTCTAGATGATCAGAGGGTGCAGAAGGGCCTTCCTTTTGGCCACCTGACCAAGCGGCTGTGGGTTGCCCTTTGCAAATTGCACAAGGCGCCCGTGAAGCCTGAGTGCACCCTCTGACAGCTGAGTCCAGAACAGCTTTGAGAAAAGCTCAGAGGAACTTGTTTGAGCAAATATGCACAATAATAGGATCAGAAAGATGGGAAACAGCAAAGCTTGGCCCTGCAAGCCCCCTCTACCAATTCATGTGTTTCCTGGCCATGGAGTGTATTCCTCAGTGCTTTGTCAGGGACAACTTCAAAAGGATTCAAGTGGCTTGACTCTCCACAACTTTCCATGTTATGGAGGAGAATGAAGAAAGAGTTCAGTTAGAGTAACTAAAAGACCTGCAAAAATACTGAGATAGAATCCAGGAAGTGCAGTGATGTGAAGAGGGACTCTATAGAGAGAGAGAGAGAGCGATTATAGAAAAACAAATCCCAGTTGTATTTTTTATTATGGAGAGTTGGAAATACAGAAACGTGCTTTGTCATTACATAGAACTCTCTCTTGCTTATCATGGAATGCATGGCTCCTCATACTAGTTCCCAAAGCTCTCAATTATTTCCTAAGTTCATTCCATGGTTCCACTTAGTTTACTGGAGGACACCCTTGGATTGTCCCTTTTACCTGTGTATTCTTTGTTGGTGCATTTCTTTATCTGCATGTACCTTTCAAAAAAGTCAAGAATCTAAAAGAATTTTCAACTTTAATGACATCTCCTGAGACAGGGAAGGATTGGAATTTTGGTACGCTATGCCTCGCCTCTAGAGATGCTGGTGATTTTTGAAATTAAGTAACTTCCTATCAATAGCATTTCAGTAGCAAAGACTGTTTTCCATGTCAACACATACCTGCAGGAGCAGATCAGAAGTTGGTCGGACTCGCTGTTGGAATAGGATGCTCAGTGTTCGGTTCTGTTGTTCCAAATCAAACACTCTTGTTTTCAACTTTACACACTCCTCCCTTAGATCCTACAACAAACACATTGAAAGGGGGGAAAATGTCTATAATGGGAAGACATCTTGGCATATTATAATCATATTTTATACATTTCAGACACATTAGTAAAAAAAAATAGGATTTTTATTCTTCAAAGTCCCCCCAAATAAATCACAAACAACATTTTCTTCCACAGGCCATTTTCTGATGGAATTATTATGTGCAGAGAAGGCCAATTTTTTTTTTAAAAAAAGCACCTTGAAATCAGAAGTGCATTAATGTAGCATGCTATTTTTGAAGACGGTAAATCTTAGCGATATAAAGTCAATTTAAGTTTCCACCTATACATTCTGCCTTTTCACTGTCTTCATGAAAGCAATCACAAAGCACAAATCACAAGGACAACAATGTTTTCACAATGAATAGAGATTTGATGAACTAAAGAAACTATCACTTTTGATGGAGTCTTTCGATGTCATTTGTGGAAATGAGTTGAGATGCTTGGCGCCTTGGCTAATAGAGTCAGCGAAGCATTTAGTGGGAAAGGGGGTAGCTCTGAAGTGAAGGCTTTAAAAAGCACTTACAATTTGTCCAGCCAGTGGATTTCCATATCTTTTGGGGGCATTTGGTTCTCAGTGCCAGAGAAGAAATACAGTCAGCCCACCGGGGCAACTTTTCAGAGGAGCTAGAGTAGCTCTTTTGAATAGTTTATTCCCCAGCTCACAGGTAGGGAGCTGACACTGGGGAGCTTTAGGGACCCCACCAGGGAACTGCCTTCCTATGGCATCTGTGATAAAGGTATTTGTGGTGCTTAATTGTCTGCACCCTCCCTATGAGGTTCAAGACAGACCCAGTAGAATAATGCCTTCAAAAGCTTATCCTTTTCTACATTTCAGACTTAATTTTTTACTATTTCCTAATGTTTTAAAAAAATGTATTCTGCTCTTTTGGAGCAGAGAACAAGGGTCTGCTTGTGGTTCCTGAAAGCTCTGTGTATTCCTGCTATCCTCTCCTAGCTGCCATCAATTTCTCTTCTCATCTCCTTCTTTCAGACCATATTTGGCCAGCTGATTGAAGTCCACTTCCAACTTTTTCCCCTCTGACACTTCATATGGTATCCCCCAAAGACTGCTCCCTTTCCTGAATTGCCATAAGTCCCATGTCTCCTCTGTGATATTTAGCATATAATACTTATGTATTAATCCCATTTTTTTTTTTTTTTGTGGTGTAGACTTCTCTTGTCAATTAAATGACCTTTCCTTCAACAGGCCAGCAACCACATAAGCATATTGCTTTTAATATTCTTTTCATTCCATTGTCTAGCACAGCACCATATATAGTAGGAGCTTAATAAATGTTTGTAATTACTTTGCTAGAAGCAATGACAATGGTGGTTCTATTCTCCAGTGATAGGCATGATGATAAATAGAGTTCAAGTTTCTCAACACTTCTAGTTTGTGGATGTCTGTTTTCTGCCATAGGGCAGTGACAGGCCTTAGTCAAGGCTCTTGCAAGGAAGGGAAAGCACCAGGTGACAGCTCTGATACCCAGGGCATGATGGTGGTCACAGAGGTGGGTGGGCCTGATCCACCACCTTGTATCAACCTAATTGTAAGGCTAGAGAGATCTAATTGCTGAAATTGTACGTGAGCACACTCCATCGTACCCTGTAGGGTTAATTCTACTTAAAAGGGGCAAAGAAATAGTCCAATGTGTGGCTCACTGCACAGTTTATATTCTCTTCCCCCTTTTAGCTAAATGGGTGAAGTTCATGCATAGGATGTTTTCAATTGATTTGTTGTTAGAATGTAGAGGACAGAAAATTGATATCATGTTTGGAATGATGCACCTGGAAACAAGGTCCAGAAGGGGAGAAGCAGGACTGAGCATTTGTACTCTGGGGTACTCATTCCTTTGACAGAGGCCATTGTCAGGACCTACTTCCTACTCAAGTCACAAGGCCAGGTTTGCTTGTTTCTTTAGAATTCAGCCTCTGTGTTTCACTTATGCTAATTTTTGTTCTTAGCATGCGTATAACACTAATTGTTTTCACTATTACTAATTAAGCAATTAATAAAACTTGACTGTGGGGTAGATAAATATTAATAGTACCCATTGGCTAGGAAAACACAGTCATTTTCATTTGTAGGTGGTGATATGGAAACAGAAGCATTCAAGTGTGGATTTGCAAGAAAAAAGGGGACCTGAAAACAATAGCACTTGCAATTTTCAGCAGTAAAGCTGAGAAAAACTCAGAAGAGTCCTCAAATGAGTAAAATAATGAAAAGAAAATATCCATATGCTCTACAGAGAATTTTTATATAAGTAGCCAGATTTCAACAGCCGTTAATAGTAAACTTAAGGCAAAGTAGTTCATTCAATTCGAAGCATAATAGTTCTGTAGTTCATTAGTGGGAACACAGCCCATCCATTCTGAGAACTCTCAGTTTATCACTCTTTGCTCATCCAGTGCAGCATATGGCAGAGGGGACAAAGGAAATGTGATACTGGTCTTACATCACCGAGAAACAAATTGAGCTGGTCTGAAAATTTGCAGACAGGAAAAAATTGTTTGTATTGTTCTAAACATTCTTACTATGTTCCTTTACGCTGCAGATGGTCACGGATGCCAGATCGTCACTATCCCATTACATCCCAGCCATAACAAAAACACACACATATGCTTATGTGCATACACATAGGCACTATCAGAGCAGACAGAGAGAGAAAAGCACCTCTGACTGCCATTGTGGTACCTGGACAGAGGGTGGCAGCTGGCTGCCTTTGCTTCCTCTGTGCTCACAATAGGAATCCAATGACATAAAGGAGCAGACGACACATTTAGACTGGGTACGGGAGCAACTCTTCTGACCCCGTCACTTCCAGAGACAAGACCTAAAATAGCCTCTCCAGTAAAGCCTTAGAAATCAAACAACTCTCCTCTGTTTGGATGTCGCAGTCTGGGATCATGACTGTAGGCGGAGGCTGCACCATCTGTCCCCTCTCACAACATGTTTCTTTTTTTTTTCCTGCTCATTCCTTAACTATATCTCAGACGTCAACAGGTAGAACTTGCTGAAAAATATAAGGCTATCCCTTCTTATCTCTTCTGTCTCTTCTGATATAAAAAGGGAGTGTGATGGTTAATTTTTTTGTGCGGAAATAATGTCAAAGACTTCACTATGTTTAAGATCAATGTAATGGTCTCTGGGTTTGAGAAAGTAGCCAAGCCTGTTCTCTTCTCAACGCACATGTCACTATCAAACAGAAATAGAGACAAAAGGACTATAGCTGACCTTGAAGGGAGCAACATGATAGACTAATGTAAAGGGCTCCTGTCATCTTAATGGTCCCAAACCACAATTTCACCCAAGTACAGGCAATGCAATTGCAATTACATTGTAATCCAGGTAAGTTTCACCTGCACCTGGGCTGAAAGAAGATTCTGGACCCACTGTTATACAGGCCTGTGGGAGTGTAGTTACTTTATGCACATAAGGAGTAAGACCATTACCGGCTCAAGGCTAAAGTCAATTTTTAAAAATGCTTATGTGCATGTAAGAATATTTCACAATGAATTCCACTACCATGCATTACACTTCTACCTAATAAGTTCAGAATTTAAAAAGAAAGAAAATGCTGATGGCTTAGAAAGAGGATATATGTTGATTTTCTCATAAAAGTCTTGTTGAAAACTATTTAAGTCCGCCTTTATCAGGTAAGGTATTACAACGGTATCCTATTCAAAGGCAATGCGCATCATGGGAATATACCAAATTGGGGATGCCTAGGGATTAGAGGGCCTGGGCTCTGCTCCTTATTACACATATGACCTTGATAGAGTAAATCATTCTAAATAGGCCTCAGCTTTCACATCGATAAACCAAGGCACAGCATACAACTGGGCTTTTCAAGAGATGGGATGTCTCACTGACTTCATGGATGGCTTGTCAAGTGTCAACCTCTTAGTTCTCTAGATCTCTTTTTTTTTTTTTGTTGGCAGTGGGGATTGAACCCAGAGCCTCTCACATGATGATAGGCAAGTGCTCTGTGCTACACACTCAACCCTTTTGAAAAATTTGAGACAGCACCTCGCTAACTTGGGATCCTCCTGCCTCAGCTTCCTGAATAGCTAGGTAGGGCTACAGGCCCTGTACTCCTGCATCCAGCTAGTTTCCTGAATCTTAATGGCCACCAAGTCTACCAGCCTCTTGTTGTCACATCCCAAGTAGATGTCATTGATACCTCCCACTCTGCCAAATATGCTAAGGCTTCTGTAAAATGAAATGCCATTCTGGAAAAGGCTGCTCATACCTTAGACTAACCAAGGACCTCAATACCAGATGCCTGTTTTCCTTTTTCCTTGGTACTGGGGAATGAACCCAGGGACATTTAACCACTGAACATTTCCAGGTTCTTGCTACGTTGCTGAGGCTGGCCTTGACTCTTGAACAAATGTGTGACTAAATCAGGACAATGCAGAGGACATAGTGAGTGCTGTGGCATATGGGATTATGGACTTGATATTCTCTGTGTTCATAACTAACCACTGGATTTCAATCCATGTGTTGATTTCCATTGCACCCTTTCCTTCCCTGTTGACCTATGGTAGGGAAAAATAGTAAATGGGTGAATGGGATCATGGAGGCAGAATGGTGCAGTGGGTAAGAGGGTGTATGGACTCTGACACTCTGTAGTAACTGGCACACTGGGAAAATTTTTTTTCTTATTCCTGCCTCACAGGGTTGCAGTGAGAACAAAATGACATAATCTATTTTAAGTGCTCCATGTAGGATATTGGATATGACTACTAGCCCAATAAATATGAATAGACCCTCTTTAGGGACCAGATTTTACACAGACCATTGTCCAACTGCCCCTTCCCCCAAGGGAAATATACAGGATGCTGGAGTTCTTTAAAGCTACAGAATTGTTCGGCTTTCATCTGAATAACTGCTCAGCTTGATTATATCACACACTAGCCTGATTCTATAATGGTGAAGAGAAAACATCATATAAATATTTAGTTACTTTACTAACAAGCAGATAAAGATGAGATTGTTGATTTGGAGGAAAATTAATTGTGGGGAAAATGCTTTTCTTCCAAGTCTGATGTTAATAGCAATAAAACATTGAAGAACCTAGGAGTTACATTTTCAGCAAATATAACTGACTTAATGATGATAAAGTATATTTCAGATGAAAACAGGAGTTTAGCTTAGATTATTGATTTCACTGTCACTTGTAGACCTGGGCCCATGATTTAGAGACATAAATGAAACTGAACTGGGCTTTATAATGTCACTTTACTGTTATTGATTGAAAGGGGTACAGTTAGTTCTTTTGAGGAAATCCACAGGTTTTTTTGTTTGTTTGTTTTTCCTTTTTCTTTGGTACTGGGGAATGAACCCAGGGGCATTTAACTACTGAACAACATTTCCAGCCTTTCCTATTTTTTATTTTGAGACAGGTTCTTGCTACATTGCTGAGGCTGGCCTTGAACCTGTGATCTTCCTGCCTTAGCCTCCTGAGTTGCTGGGATGATAGGCGTGTGCCACTGTACCTGAAGAATCCACAGGTATTTGAGATTAAACTGAATTATTTGAACAGAACATTGTATGTACATATAGCAAAAAATAAGTGAACGGGAATAAAATGGCTTTTTCCTCCTTCAATATTGGTGGACTCTGTTATTCAGGATGGTATTCCAGAAAAATTCATGATACGCTGTGAAAAATACTTTCTTATTTTCCTGCAGGAGAGCTGAAGCCAGGGCAGGCTTGCCTGTGTATCACAAGAAATGATCCATTCTAAAAGAGTACAGTTTGCCTATTATTTCACATCAAAGATTTTTGTGCATATGTGCAATTTGGATAAATCACTCAAAATTTCTACTTTTACTCTGTGCATACTACATCTGCATTAGAATTAGTTTTCTCATCTGCATTTGGAATGCATTTTATTTCCTATATTGTGCTCTTAATTAAATAGAAAATTTTTGTCTTTTTTTTTTTTTTTGGCAGCAATTTTACAGTCCCTATAAAAACCAGGAGGCACACATTTCAGCAGAACATGATTCTTTTGAAATCTCCAAAAGCCCCGGCATCTCTCCCTGCCTTGTGATGTCCCTGAGGTATGCTATCTCACAGTGGCACATCTTTCTGTGTCGTGCTGCTTAACTGTACCAAAGTAGATTTATCTGTTTACTAGTTATTACCTGGATTTGTAGCTACTTTTTTGTGGCTGACCTGAAGGGTCCCATTTTCCTTTTTACTGTACAAGACAACTTCCTTGTCTCTTTCTGAAGGTATCATTAAAGAGACAGGCATGGAAAGTCTTCCATCAGCTGTACACAGAGCTTCAACAGTGAGCTCTTCTGTTATGGTTTGGATATGAGGTGTCCCCTGAAAAACTCACGTGTTAGATAACACAGGAGTGTCGGAGGCGAAATGATTAGATTACGAGGACCATCACCTCCTGGCTTAATCCATTTGGTGGATTAATCATTTAAATGGACTACTGGGTGGGACTGCAGGCAGGTAGGGTGTGGCCGGAGGAAATGGGTCACTGGGATGTTACCTTGGGGATTATATCTTGTCCCTAACTCCTTGAGCAAACTCTCTCTCTCTCTCTCTGTCTGTCTGTCTCTCCTTCCTGGCTGCCATGATTGGAACAGCTTTCCTCTGCTATGCCCCTCCACCATGATGGTTCTGCCTCTAAAAGCTTCTGGAAGCCTCCTTTAAAAGATAGCTGGTATAAATAAGCTCTTCACTATCTTCGTACTCCTCAAACTTTTATTCTCCTGACAGAAGTGTGGGTGTGATGACTGGAGCTAAAGCAGCTGTTTTATGCCGACCATGGACTGAATATCTGAAACCACGAGCCCCAAATAAACTTGTCCTTCTTATTTGTTCTTGTCAGGTGTTTCGGTCACAGTGAAGCTAACTAACGTATCTCCATTCCTTAGTTTTGTGACACAATGAACGTAATTTTCAACAGGAGGAAAACAGGGATAAAGCCTTAGAAAGAGGAAAGACATTCAAATATGTTGTGGCAGAAATGGTCAGGTGCCCTCCTGATCTGATGCACCTTCTCCAGCCTCCTTAGGTGTGGCCTAGTGGCTAAGACCTGTTCAAAGACTATGGACATTGAACTATGAAAGCTTCCGGAAGTTTCCCTTAGAAGATAGCTGGTATAAAAGCTCTTTACTATCTTTGTACACTTGAGACTTTTATTCTCCTGACAGAAATGTGGGTGTGATGATGGGGCTAAAACAGCTATTTTAAGCTATTAGGAGACTTTAGAAATGGGGGCTATCTCCCATGGAAAAGCAAGATAGAAGCCAGAGACATCCTGGACTTAGAGCTATCTACCAGCCCTGTACTGACTACGTATGCATTTACATGTAAGAAAGAAATGCTATTTTAGTTTATTTAAGCCACCCCTCTTTTGGATATCTGTCACAATGGAAACTAAGTCTAACTCTCCTTATAAAAGTAGTCAAACCTCTTCAATTATGCAATATTAGAGTAAAACCTGAAGCAGTCAAAACTATTTGCAAAAGGAAACATGACACTTCGACAGAAGGGGTAGGAAAGAGGCCTAGCAAAAATGTTATCACAATAGCTATACATCACAATATCTATACAGTATAAAATCAAAGTAATATTTAGGTATGTGCCTGAGAAGTTGTCAATAGCTGATAAAATTCTTTTTAATTAAAAAAAAAATTGGGAGAGCACCAACTGTGTTGTTCTCATGAGTCACATCCTCCTGAGAATGCTGCAGGATGGGAGATGTCCTGTTGCACAGGAAGTCTCTCTGTTTCACAGAAAGATAAATCAGAACTAATGAAATCTGAGGGACCTAGCAATTAGCCTCCGAGGGATATTATGCAGGAT
This sequence comes from Marmota flaviventris, assembly GCF_047511675.1. Lineage (NCBI taxonomy): Eukaryota > Metazoa > Chordata > Mammalia > Rodentia > Sciuridae > Marmota > Marmota flaviventris. The sequence continues at coordinate 109,959,806 of NC_092508.1, forward strand.
TTGGGGAAACACTCAGTAAAATTCACCAAACCAGCCAAATTTGGGCAAACCATGACCCGCGTTGACCCACTCTGCTCCATTAACATGGTCTTATGTTGTCTGAAGGCAGAACAGTAGGGGAACAGGAGGAGACCTGCTACATAGCGGTTACCCCTTATTCATGTTCCCCACAGATGGACACATAAAAGAACTGTTCTACCCCGTCCATCCATAGGATCATGCAGCACCCCAGGGTGGGGTACAGAACTGTCATCCCTGCCCTACAGCAGAGGAACTAAAGCTCAGAGAAGTGAAGTCACTTCCCAGAACTCAAAGGCCTCTGCTGAGTTTTAGGCCCCAATGAATGCTGTCCCTAAGTGGACGTTCATTTCACAGAAATTGGAAGAATCTTCCCACATATTTAAGTTCATTTTTACTAAGTTAAAAAAATATAAAGAGTCTGCTACTCCTTTGGGTACATCAAAATCTTTCATTTTCAAAAGGCTTCCTATTACTTTACCCAGAATTAGTACTTTACGATTCTATTGGTCATTCATTGATGTCACTTCACGTGCCATCTAAAACACCCATGAATTTAACCAGAGTGAATAAATAGAGATGTATTGCATCTATCAATCACAATTTCTTGGTTTGACAATGTGAGTTGCATTTCTATTCACAGAAGCATTTTGAAAAAAAAAAATCAAGGCAGAAAGTGACCTACCTTTTGAGTGAGCAGAGCTTGAACAACTTGGTTGGCTACCTTTAAAAAAAAAGGAAAAAAAAAAGTTGCTGTTTATAATAATGAGACTTTATGCGCATGAACTGTAATTTACCAACAGATACTCCACAGCCCGCTGTGGCTAATTACCTCCTCACTTCCATCTTTTCCCTCTACTTCCAAAAGACCTGATTCTTTTCATAATAAGCCTATCCTTCCAGGTCATATTTTGCTATTTCCGAAGGTGACCTTGTTGCTAATTAAAATGGTTCAGCTGGAAAGATCATTCATACCTTGACTTTCACATTTTCATATTTGGAAAAAAATAATACCCTTTCATATGTAAAGTACCCCAAGAAGGCTAAAAAAAAAAAAAAAAAAAACGACACAGTGCACAAAACATGATCCTAATTATCTGTACACAGTTGCAATCTTTGCTGATTTACAATGTCCTTTGTTTCTCCTTCTTATTCCCTTGCTGTCCCACTGTTTTGCTGCTTAAAATAACTTGCAAGAGGGAAAGCTGAATGGCCTCATCTGGGGTCAACACATTGTTTCCTCTACATCCTGATTCTCTGCATCCCCCCTTACGCCATCCCTTGTGGTTGCCACCTGTAATAGAACCGGGTAGTTACTTCCTTCCTCTAATACCCATGTTTTCCTCCTTTCTCAGTAACAAACTCCAAGGATGGGGTACTGGGCAAATCCAACTGCATTTTCCAGTCTCCCTGTAACTATGTGTCACCATGTAACAACACTTTGGCCGATAATATAAAAGCAGACTATTTGGAGGGTCTTATAGGAAATCTAAAAAGAAGAGAACTTCTTCCTTTCTCTGTCTGGGACATGAGAGTGATAGCTGGAGCTTCAGTAGTTACCTTGACATGGAAGAAGCATATTTAATGTATTTGGGTAGAAAAATTGGATAAGCCTGGTCCTGATGACATTAAGGGGCTACATTGTTTCTCTCTGAACTTCTGTGTGAGAGAAAAATAAAAGTCATTATTATTTTGAGTTTCTTCCCATAACCAATTGAACATAATTCTTTCTGATGTACTAACAGAATCATAAGTGTCTTCAGGTAATTGAGGATAGCGAGGAAAGCTGGGTCCATTCCAAGGAAGTGAGTCTTGATCAATCTAAACAAATCTCGACAATTCTAGTCCTTTTCAGCAACTAGTTAAGAAAGCAGGTGACACTGCTTGACCTAAAGACCACATGTAAAACCAGTAACATGTCTCAGAGATTTCAAAGATCTGAAATTTGCCAGGTGTGGTGGTGCACATCTGCAATCCCAGCATCTCTGGAGGCTGAGGCAGGAGGATTGGAAGTTCAAAGCCAGTCTCAGCAACTTAGCAAGGCCCTAAGCAGCTTAGTGAGACCCTGTCTCTAAATAAAATCTAAAAAGGGATGGGGATGTGGCTCAGTGTTAAGCGCCCCAGAATTTAATCCCTGGTACTGAAAGAAAAAAAAAACCTGGAATTTTATTCACATAGCTATTCATCATTTATATATATAAGTGTATGTGAATGCAGATTTCAAGACACTTGAAACCAATCACCTACTAAACTTCACAGTAACTACAAAGCTATGTACCTACATAGCTAGTGCTGGTAAAACTAAGGTGGACAAAGTATTCAAATGGTGTTTTCTTTTGGCCAGTATGTAAACTGTAAGAATTCATTAATTCAGAATTAATAACCAAGTCAGAATATTTAAATATCCTAAATATAAGTTACTTTTTCACAATAATTTCTTCCTTCATTTATTTAACAAAAATATTCTAAGAATCTTCTTGCAAAGCTAGATGACTGGGATATAGTGGTATCTGGTAACTGGAATCAGGAAATTATAATTACAATTTTTAGAATTTGAGTACTAGGAATTGAACCCAGGAGTGCTTTAGCACTGAACTACATCCCTGGTACTTTTAATTTTTTTATTTTGAGACAGGGTCTTGCTAAGTTGCTCAGGCTGGCCTTGAACCAAATCTAAAAAGGGATGGGGATGACATTCTCCTGCCTTGGCCTCCTAAATCCCAGGCGTGCACCACCACGCCCAATTTTAACACAGCATGACAGACATGTGATTGCCATGGTAATCCTCACATCAACCCAGGACTATGCAGCACACTTGGCTTTTTTTTTTTTTCTTGATGACAAATTTATTTTTGGTGTTGCTAAACTATTTGTGCTTGTTTCACTGTCTAGTGTAGCAGAACAGATTACAGAAAGAATGTTTTCATGGAGCTTAATTGTTTTTTGACTCAATATTGACAAAATAGCACATCCTTCATGACAGTTGGCTACCAGCAAGTCTCAGAGAAAATTAAAACACAGGCTGTCATCAGCGTTTGGTTAGGAGGCATTCATACCACAAGCAGCAAATGATGAGGGTCCCATTATCCATGATTTATTAGTAAACTGTATGCACAAGAGGGTTTTTTGTTTTGTTTTTGCCCATCGGTAGCTTTTCCAAATTTACCTTGTTTACATCAAGTAAAACAAAAAAGGCCTTCACTGAAACTGACTATGGTTTTGGAGAAAAGGTATTCTTATTAATATTTGAGTGAAGCTCAAGTTCAAAAGCCTACCCAAGAATTACCATGTACAAGAACAAAACTGATGCTCCATTCTTCCTTTAACTTTTCATTCATATGTGACCACAACAGTGACAAAAAGTTTTCACTTCAAACAAATTGACAACAGCATTACTGTGAAAATGTTTCAGCTTTTAAACATTCATTCCAACTCATAATTTAAAGTCAAATAACATATCTATTCTATTGTTGGCAAATAAAATAAAGCAGGATGGAACTAGTCATGTATTGAATCAGGAACAATGTACCCAAGTTAATTCACACCATAAGTAATTTAGTCTTTTTTTTTTTTTTTTTTTTTTTTTTTTTAGTGTCAAACTTTGGATTTGATTTACATTCTCATAAAACTGCCGAATATCAATATTTTCTTTTCTTCCTCCAAACTGGTCTCACTTAAACCATTCTGTGTAACAGTGGTCACATAAAATAGCTCTATCCATGATTTAATGGGAGACATAGAGTAATATCCTAACTGTAACAGCCCACAGGAGAAAATGTGTTATATCTTTGCAATCCAAGTAGTTGCCCCACAGGCTTACAGACTGACACAGTTCCTTCTGGCGTGTACTTTGGACAATTGTTTGCTCTGCCTGAAAATTGAACTAAGATACACTAATACATTATTTCTTTACCTACAGATATGGGATTCTATTATCCAAAAGGACTCACAGGCTCTTTGCAGAAAAGCAGGCAGGTTGTACTAATTCTTTTCTTTGTACTGTTTATAAAGACAGTTTCCTAGGTTTTGTTTCTGCTTTTAACAGCTAAGCTTCCCAGATGCATCAATAGAACAGTCGTTTGGAGTTTGTGGCTGCAACCTCTAACTGGCTCACAAGATGATGTTCTGAATGAGCCCCTGCACATAATGCTCTAGCATTACACCCTGAGCACTTGGGTTCCAAATAATCAGACACCAGCAGGCCCAGCTAATGAGAACAAATAACTTCCAGTGTCACCTGCCAGCTTTCTCTCCAAAGAAAGGAAATATAGCAGCTGGGTTGGGCCAGAGGGACACGCAGGGTGAAGCTGATAGTCCTTAACCCCCTGGCTTGTGTTGCAACCTTCTCAGGCTCTCTGTGGAGACTTCCTCTCTTTACTCTTAGGAAATGGAGCAGAGTTGCAGGTGAGATAGAGAAGCCCAGGAGAACACCTGAGTATATCCCTTTTCCTTCTCAATAATAAGAATAATGAGCTAGCTCCTCCGATCACCAGATACCCAGTTCATCTTCCACCTCACAAGACTTAGCTCTTCCTCCTGCTGGGACACCAGTTCCCAATACCCCTGGAAGTGGGCAGAGGAAGGAGGAGTTGGAGCTGCTGAGTTATCTATTATTTGTTGCAAAATAATCCCTGAGGCTGGATGAGAAGTCACAGTAGAGAGTTTATTCAGCCAATTCTCAGGGCATTGAGAAGACAGCCCAGGGCTCTAGTTTAGGGAAGAGGGAGGGGAAACTCAGGGGAGTCAGAACTCAAAAAAGTCTTCATACCTTGCTTTCATACTTTGGTGTGTTATTCTATCATGTGAAGCAACTGTCATTTCAGCAAGGTAACCTGAAAAACTGGTTGAAAAAGCACATGTCTTTGAAACCGTGCTTTGGAGGAATTTTCTGCTTACTAGACTGAGGCAGCTGGAGAAAAGAAGGAAGAATATCAGGATAGAATCAAAAGAAAGACTTGGGTTCAAAAACTGCCTGTGTTGATGGGACACTGACATGTGGGAGGATGGGGAGCAACCATAAAACAGAGGAACTGTCTGTCCCTAATGTTGTGAAAACTGCATGAGAAGATGGCCATCATCCAAGAAACCACCTAGGACAGGCCTGATATGAGGTTGTCACTCCATAAATATAGAACATGAACCAGGGGGGGGTGAACTTCAGAGAATTTGACACCTTTTCAAATAAGCAGCTAAGAAAGAAGGATTTGAAAATAAGAGATTTTATTATTTCTAAGTGAGTGAGGGGTGTGTGTGTGTGTGTGTGTGTGTGTGTGTGTGTGTGTATACAAATCACTAGGCACCCATACTATTCATTTACCAAAACAGCCCTATAAGATAAAAACGAGTAACTGCTTGCCTCACCATGCCACAGGATGAGGGCGTTGTGACAATGTTGATCCTGAGTCTTCCTAAACCAAAGCCCATGTGGTCTCTTCTAATTCAAATCAGTCTTTTAAGTGGATCTACTGGTTTTTTTTTCATCTGATTGATCCTTTGGATGATCTTTTGGATTGCTGCATAATAAATGACTGTTCATCTCAGAGGAGATAACTGAAGAAATTATTCTAAATATGTATGTGGGATTTTGGGGAAAGTAATTTGGAAATTAATTTCCTGCTGCTAGTCTCCATTCATTCGCTTAGTCATTTAACAAATATGCAGTAAGCACTTAATATAGGCAAAGAATCATGCTGGGTCCTGAAAACATAACGGTCAATAGAATGTGGATGCTGCTTTGAGGTGGCTGGAGGATGGGCAGACAAGAAGATCATCTATGCATTTCATGGCCTTGTCAGGAAGTGGGTGCTGGGAGTACATGAAAACCATGAGCAGGATCACTGTCCATCTATAAGACTGTATCCACTAAGACACGGGTTTTAAAAACTATATAGGGGCCAGATGTGGGATATGCATGAGAATGTCCTGGTAATGATTCCACAATCCAGCCTAAGCATATGGATCAGAGACACGGCAGAGAGACGTTCTTAATGTACTTCTGTCTTTATTGAGTGTTGGCCTAAAATATATTCTGGCATTATTTTTTTTTCTATTTCAGAATGACATTCAATAGTCTCATTTTTCTTGCCCTTTCCTGTGCTTTGAAATACAGAAGTTGAAGAAGAACCTGACCTCAGCATCCTCTCTGAATCTATGGACTGGGGCCCAGCTCTGAGGGTCTGAAGGGGAGGGCAGCTGCTCTGAATTCATAGGCAGAAGCTCCATCCGCTGGAAAGTTTTTGAATACTGCAAATTTCCTCTCCCAACATAGCATACCGACTGCAAAGAATTGGCCCAGGTCTGAGAATGCGAAATTTTACCACTCATCTTTCTGATGCAGAAGGTCCTAGGAACAAACTTTGAGAAATGCTGGGATAGAGTTTATTTATTGTTGGCACTAGGGATTTAATCCAGGGGCACTTTACCACTGAGCCATATCTCAGCTTTTTTTTTTTTTTTAATTTTGAAACAGAGTCTCACCAAGTTACTGAGACTGGCCTAAAACTTGTAATCCTCCTGTCTCAGCCTCTTGAGTTTTGGGATTATAGGCATGTACCACCACACCTGGTGGTAGTATTTATTTTTGGTTCAAAGCTTTGCATTATTAACTCAGAATAACCTAAAATTTCTGCATAGGTCAGTGCTTCAAATTTTAAGGCTCTATCCCAGGCAAGACTGTATCCCAGGCAAGAATCTGATCAGAATCTCAGGGGTGCAGCCTCACCAGAAGCACTTGTGAAGCTCCCCAAGCATGGCCAACATGTACAGGGGTGAGTGCCACTTGCCTTCCCACATGTGAAACTCAACCTCATGGGCTCCATCCAGCTCCTCTGCTGAAGCTGCCCTCTCCTTCTCCTCTGTCCCCTTCACCACCCACCCACCTGCTCCTCCTCCCATCCTCTGGTGCCTGAGCCATCTGTTCCTGAAGTCTCCTTTGCAGCTCATTTGTTCTGAGTTTCTCTTGGCCCCTTTCTTTGTGATTCTGCATTTTCCTACTTCTGCTAGTTTGGCAGCACCATGAGCCCTCAGGGCCTGCATGAGGTCAACACCCAGTAAAGGTTGGTAGGTCACAACTCAGTCCATCCAAATGAAATGCAGTGGTCTTAACAGGTATAATTTTACTTATTATATACATGCCATTACACTTCTGTACATGGGAATAGTTGTTCTGAATGGAATTATGGCCAAAGCAATACTATGAATAAATAGCAATTCACCAATAGCCAGTGAACTGCCTGTCAAACAGGCAGCCTAATAAACTAGAGTCAAACATGGAGAACTCTAAAATCCTAAGGAAAAATGAAATAAATCCTTGATTTTACCTCTGTACTTCCCATCAAGGAAATGATGAGATGGATAGCAGTGGAGGTGATGGTAAGGGGTGTGTATGTGTGTGTGTGTGTTTGTGTGTGTGCATGTGCACTTGTGGGCGTGTGCATACACCTATCAAACCAGGGAATATGTAGCTGTGTGTATCTATGCATGTGGGTCTCTTTATTTTTGAGTAAACACCCTCTTTTAGTAGAAAACACAGAAAGAATTTCAGACTCTTGGTGTTTTTTCCCCAAATCCTCAATATATTCTCTGTTTCCCAGAAAATAACAATCAATGCAGATAGGATTGAGCAACATTAAAATTTACATGTTATTCACCTGAGTATGTTTTATGAAACCTACCAGCAAGGAAATAACTTACATGAGCCTTACCTTGTTAGTTTGTCTAATTAGTATAAAAAGTCTTGAAAAGAATTTCCAGTTGGCATTATTACTACATTGAACTACCCCTTTGAGAGCATTCTCTTACAATGCACAGAAATGGATTGTCTACCTCATGCAATTAGTTACAAAACAACTGGCATGTGTAATCAGGGGCCAGTTTTTGTGAATACAAAACATTTGCATTGCTCAGAGGTAGTTCTTTGTTGTAATCACCTCTTTGGCAACTGTTAATTTTTGCAATTAAGAACAGAGGGACTTCCCCTCTGAAAATTCTGCCTACAGTGGAAACTCTATGAAATGGTTTTGTGGGTAAAAACTTATGTTTCTCCTGACAAATTCTGACAAGACCTTCAGAACACAGACATGGGAAACACATAGAAACCAGACCGTGGTTTCCAAAGAGAAATGCTGTGAGCTTTTTGATAGATGGAGAGGGGTGACCTGGGAAAGAATTGTGACACATAAAAAGTTTCTGTGATGTGAGTCTCATAAATTTGACTTTCGAGTACAGATAAAGTCTCATTGGAAATTTCTGTGCAGGAGGTTAAAGTGAAACTTTGCTGATCAATGCATATGACCCAAGGGCATTATTTGTTCCTTTAAACACCCATAGATCTATTTGATCTTTCTTGGCCTAAACTTTGATTCGACCAAGAGGCTGGGGAGCAGGGGTGAGGGCTGCCGAACTGGCCTCGCTAGACCCTGAGCCTTTATGCCTTCTTTTGTGTCAACCAACTTTTCATGATTCTTTTAACTCTGGACATTGTAAAGATTATTCTGCTCCTGATAGGGCAGAAAATTACAAACACCATATTGCTTTAATAACCAATGTATGTGGCTGGAAATATAATGCAATGAAAATATTGAATATTAATATTTTTTTTCTGGGGACATCTTGGGAGTTCTCTAATCGCATATAAGCAAAAAATACAAATCAGACTGTTCTCAGGCAGGACTCCCAGTGCAGCAGGCACCAGCACCAACTGGAGAGTCTGGTGACACACAGATGACGGGCTCACCCCAAGTCTGATTCTGTGAGTCTCAGTGGGACCCGAGAGTCGGCATTCCCAACAAGGTCCCTGGAAAGTAGATGTTGCCCCTCCAGAAATCACGTTCCAAGAAGAAGTGCTGCAGGAAAACCCCAAGTGTGACCTGTACACTGAGGACAGAGACAGACTCTAAAGAACTATATGGTGATACAGTGGGTGTCATAGCTGGGATGGGAGAAAGCATGCTTTACAGTCTCGCACATCAGCCAATAGAACAGCATGGCTGAAGAGAGGGAGATGGAAAAGGGCAAGAAACATCAAGAGGAACTTGTTGGAAACATATTTCCTATTTGTTAGTAGGGAGAAAAAGGACTGACAATATTTTGGTAATCCCCACTGGCAGAGTAATAGAAACGTAATTAAGTATAGCTTTTCAAAAATCTGTTCAATGAATCTCAAACTGAATCTCCCAGAGCACTCATGAGTTTTAGGATGTTGGGCAGATGCCTAAAGAAGTCCTCTCATTTAAGTGATGCCAGCAATCACTAGCAAGTCTCAGAGGAGATATTTCCAATGAGGGGAAAGGCCTGTCCCAGCAGGAAGCCACAGCAGGGCATCTCCAGCAGGATGACTGGTTGGTGGTGAGGTGGAAGGCTGAGGGGAGGACAGGGCGAGGCACACTACTAGCTTCCCCCTTACCTGCCCAAAACCCAAACACCCAAGTCTCTGTCTTCATCTCTTTATTATCATCAAATAATATTTATTGAATTTACTCATGCATGTGGCCCTGTCTCCTTCCATTCTGCTCAAATTTTCTTCCTCGCTTCCCTTTCTCTTTTTGGCTTGTGCTCAATCTACTGATTTTTTCCCTCTGGCTGCCAACTGTGAACATTGTCCCACCCACTCTATCAAGGATTTTTCTTTTTTTCCAGAGATGGCATCCAATTGCAGATGCAATGTGCCCCAATGTCATTTTTCTCATTCATAGGCAGGGATCACACTTATTGGACAGAAGGAATTGATCACACAGGGAAGCACACTCCAACTGTGCCCTAAGAATATTAAGTAATAACCAGAAGGAATTTACAGATGCCTGTATTTGTAAATAAGAATGGAGGGAGGGGGCTGGTGTTGTGGCTCAGTGGTTGAGTGCTTGCCTCCCATGCTTGAGCTACTGGGTTCACTCCTCAGCACACATAAAAAAATAAATAAATAAAACAAAGCAAAGCTATTATATCCATCTACAACTAAAAAAAAAAAAGAATGGGGGGAAGAGAGGAAAAGAGATGGGCATACACATACACATACACACACACACACACACACACACACACACACACACACACTGCTGATCTTCCTTCTTACAAGTTTACAACTTCCCTTTGGAGCAGCAAATGCTAAGGTTCTTTGGATGCTGGTGATAAGCATACACTAAGATCTGATTATGAGGCTCTGACCAGCCCATATGATGGACCTCTCTATTCACCTTACCTCATCCAGACATCGCTCATACTGCTCTCTTTGATTTTCATTTTCCAAAGCCAAGGCTGAATTCTCCGCCTGCAGTCAGGTACAAAAATAACACAAATGAATCAATGGAATGCTCTGTTGTGTGACAACTCATTCAATACATTTACTAAATATATCTCTTCAGGATCCCAAATAATCTTTTAGAAGTACCTATGACAAGTTCGCTCTAAGTACTATTATAAATATCTCAGGAATGACTTCTGCCTTATCAACTCTCTCACAAAAATACATTATAATTTTAGGAAATGCAAAATTTGATATTCCAAACAGGTAGAAAAATCAAACCATGGCTTGATGTGAGAGTGTTCCATAGAAAGATTACAATGTTTATCTCATTCAAGGAAAATGTGAATGTAAGAAATGCCTTAATCTACTTCATTAAGACCTGTCACAATCTCACAGGCTCTTATTTGTTGAGGCCACAGAAAAGAATATCAGGTAAAGTCATGAACAAAAGCCGAATTCTGAAATGCTAACCAAACATGTTATTTTCACTGTTATTCACTGACATTTGAACATCAAAAGACAATGAGAAATGCAAGACTTGAACTCGGCTTAAGCCTCCCTCTTCCCACCATTCTTCTTCTAATTACTGCTTTCATGCTCCTCAGGGCCACGTGGGTATGTGAATGCTGAGTGTGATGACTACAGAACTGCGTGGAAGAGCAAGAAGGGGAGACGTGGTCTGGAAAAGCAGATCTTTTAGAAGGAGTATGAAATGGTGGCGTGAGAGCTGCCCTCCATGTCTGGGGACCTGGTTCCAGTGTGGCGGCAGTGGTCCTGTTTGCACCCTGAACTGTGCAAGTCAACCCTACCCAGAGCTGTGACAATGATCACCTAGTCACCTCCCAAAAAAACAGCTCTACCCATCTCTTCACTACGGCCCTCCTTTGCATTTGGCAGTGGTGCTCTGAGTCAGTGTGTAGAAAGCACAGTGTATTTTTAGATGGATATAGATTAACATCTTTCTTTCGTAACTTCTCTGTATCCATTTTCTTTTACATTTGGAGATGATAATTCCAAACTTATGATTTACAAGAACAGTAGAAAAAACTCCCACACACATTTTGTCAGACTCACTAATCATTAGCCTTTTGCCACCTCTGCTATATCATTCTCTTTCCCTTTCATTTTTTCCCTGGACCTTGAAAATAGGTTGCAGAAATGACAGACAGCCTTTACCCCTGAACACTTCTGTGTACTTCTGAATAACAAAGACATTCTCTTGCACGATCATAGTCTAGGTGTTGATTTGAGGAAACACAATATTAATAGAGCACAACAATCTAACATACAGTCCATATTCCAGTTTCATCACTTGTCCCAACATGTCCTTTATGGCACTTTTTTCTAATCTATAATGCTATCCACAATCATGCTTTGTATTCTAATGTCATCATCATTCATCCAGTATCCTTTAATTGGAAGCAATTCCTATGTTTTTCATGTTGCTTTTTTCCTTCCTTCCTCCTCCTTTCCTTTCTGAGTAGAGGTCATTTATTGTGTACAAAGTCCCTTAGTTTGGGGTTGTCTGAAGTGTCCTCATGCACACATGGCAGGAACAGTGACCTGTTTGATGCTGGGTCCTTCCGCAGGCATCGTATCAGTCCAATGTGAGCCACGCATTCCATTACTGGACCTGTTGACTTTCATTACATGCTGAAAGTGGAGTCTGCCAAATCTCTGCTCCATAAAATCACCATTTCCCCTCTTATAACTAATAAGCAATTTTGATGGAGATATTTTGAGGTTATAAAAATATCCTATTGCAGGAAAGATGGTGGAATGAGACAGACATCATTACCTTAGGTACGTGTATGATGGCATGAATGGTGTGACCCTACTTTGTGTACAACCAGAGAAGTGAAAAATTGTGCTCCATTTGTGTAAAATGAACCCAAGAGCATTCTGTCGTCATGTATAACATGATCAGAACAAATAAATTTGAAATATATATAAACAAAAAAGCAGTATGTAGAGAGCAGTATGTAGAGAGCACAGTGTGTTTTTCAAAGCAGGGGCATTGACAGGCGGAAAGAGACCTGATGAGTCTGATCCTAATAAAGGGGAAAGCCTGTGAATGCTTTATTTCTAGTGAGACACACCAAAAGGATTCAGTGAGAAGCTTCTTCGGGAAAACAAGTTGGGGCTTGGCAGGTTATGCCCATCTCCAGGTGGCTGCATTTCAACTTAGGGCTGTGAGCTAAGGCAGGGCGCCAGCATGACCTGGACTTTCTCCAATGGGGGAATTTCACCCAGAAGTTCCCAGAAAAGCAACCTCCTAGCCTTATGATGGTGCAAACAAACCCATAATTCATACATGGTTTCCCACAGACCTGTCCATGAAAGAGGTCCTGGTTCATGATATTTATATTCTTTTTCTCTTACAAAGACTCTGTATTTTCCCCTCTATATTTGTTTTCATTTTTAAAAATCAGTAATGTTTAATATGATCAAAAGATTGTAAGCTCCATGAAGGCAAGTCCTGCTTCTATTTAGTATGTCCCTAGATTCCAGTTCCAGAAGTATAGTGAATACATAAGAAATACTTTTAAAACTTAAAAAAAATCCTATTGCTCACCAAAATTTCACCTATTTTAGCAACCATCAATAAGTTCTTCTTACCTGAGTTAACTATTACTTTAGCTGCAAATGGTGATTTCTAACTCCAGTAGTCACCCTCATTGTGAGGTATACATTTCAAGAACTCCAATGGGTCCCTAAAATTGAGGTTAGTGCTGAACCTATATACAGCCTGCACTGCATAATGATATTTTGGTCAACGATGGGTCCCCTATATGACAGTGGTCCCATAGGTTATATCATGAAGTGACATCATGTCTTAGCTTATGTAAGTGTACTATTTCCACAACAGTAAAATGACACATTTCTCACAATGCATTCTTGTTATTAAATGATGAATTATTATATACTATGTTTTTCCTACGTATGAATGTCTATGCTAAATTTTAATTTATAAAGTAGGTACAGTTAGAGATTAATAAACTCACTAAGAATAGAATAGAACAACTGTAACAATACACTATAACAAAATTACCAGCATCACTACTCTTGTACATTGGGGTCCACATGAAGTCATATAAGGGCTACATCATAACAACCACTGTGTTACTGCAACTGTTGATCTGACAGTCATGACAGCTACCAAGTGACCAATGGGTGGGTAGCACATTAGGCGTGGATATGCTGGACAAAGGGAGGCTTTTGCTACTGAGGCAGGGTGGTGTGAGACTTCATCACGTAACTTTGAATGGTTTAAAAAGTATGAATTATTTATTTATGGAATTTCCTACTTAATATTTCCCTACCCCAGTCTATGGAGGGTAACTGAAACTGTGGAAAATGAACCTGTGGATAAGAAAGACTACAGTACACTTAGGAATTTGTATTCGAACGTAAGTATAATTCCTGTTTAACAGTATGTACACATAAAATTTATGTATTATTCAGTCACAAGCCATTATGGTCAATATTACTTTTGATGCTCAAATTGCCCCAGCTTTGGGCAGGCAAGCCCCTTTAAGCTGGACTCCATCATGTTGACAGGTAGCCATTATTTTAAAAACACTTTATTTTCTGTCACTGAGAGATATTCTAGACCCTTTCTAGATATTCTTGCCTTTTAATTGCACTGTTCCTGAAATAGGCCATGTCTCCAAGGAATCCTACTTCATTTGAATTGGAAAAAATGAAATTTCAAAGCCACAATCTGAGTGTGAACACAACTGCCAATGAAGGAGCACGGATTCTAGTTGTTTCCAGTGGAAGCACATCTTTCACCTTCTGTCCACAGAATTCTCCCTGCATCCTTGCCTTCCCCTTTTCATATCCGCATCTTCGTGTTTGTATGGTAAGAATCAGGGCTCCCAATATCATTGCATTTACTGGGGTGTCCCTTTCCACCGTGTATACAAACCTATTATGCTACAAAACAACAACAACAACAAAAAAAACAATACCAAGAAGAGCTTGCTGTTTGCTTTTCTTCAGCAAGAAGGTATGTAATAAAAACCCTGTGTTCAGAAGATACTAGACTGGTTCTCCACCTTCATCATTAGAATGGTTATGTTACTCATTTGAAATTCTATTTGGCTCATTGGTTTCCAATAATATACAAATTTAATTTCCCCCTCTTCTTGACTTCATTTTATTGTTTTGAATATGTAAAACATTAACATGATTCTGAAAATAAAAGCTACATTGAGAGACATAGTCAGTGAGATTTCCCACCATCTTCTACCCATTCCTGTTTAACTCTTATACTTTCTTTACTTTCATCCTCCCTCCTTTTTCTAATCTTGCTTTGTCACTGTCGAGTTAAAATCATGTCCTTTGACTCCCTCCTTCATCACATTTGTAATGTAATTACTCTTCTTTTTCTTACCTTCTTTTAGTTGCATTTTTTTCCTGTTTTATCAGAACATAATCATATTTCACATAGGATTCTTACACCTTTGTCCCTATCCTTGTTTTGACCTCTTCAATGGACTATGATTGTGGTTGGTGGGTCTTATATTCTCTTTTAAAGCATTTGAAATTTCCCTTCTTCCTTTTTTTCCCTTCACAACCACATCTCCAAATTGTACATCGTTTTTTGCTCTTTACCTCCTTCTTCCCAGACATATTACACTCCTGAGACTCTGCCTGAGGATTGCACACTTTTGAGCCCTATTTTACAGCCAGCACTTGGACCCTGGCACCTGTGATCAGTGTTGACCACGTGGTACTGGATTTTCTCATTCTGGGTGACCTTTCTTCTTCTCTTTCTTCTATCATCATCCCCAGGCACACAGGCTTACAGCAGTTCTGTGGGTATCTGATCTTTATTTTCCTACTTACAGTAATTTGAAATCTGTATGTTCTCTAGTTCTGATAATGAGCAGACATGGGCTAGTGTGGTTTTATGTTTCTTGGTGATTTGAATATTTTCTTTGGCAGAGGCATGAGAAGTTTCAGATTTAGGCCAGTTTTTTATCAGTTTAATCAACAAACTTGAGTAAAGTGACTGAATCTGAATGGTAAGAAGAAATTGGGGAAAAGTTCACCTGAAGGTAATCCTGCCATCTGGATCAAGGTTAGACTGTCTCTACCTACTCATAGCTCCAGTCCCAAGACGTGGACACTCTATTTCTTCTTCAGGGTTAGTCCTTGTCCCTTGTTCCTCTGGGTCTGCATCCATGTTCTAGCAATGGCTCCATCATGGCAGTCCCTCAGGTAGGATCCTACAATGTTCCCTCCGTTCTCACCTCAGACAGATATCTGCCACATAGCCCAGGCCTTCTGCTCTCAGGGTGATTCTTGCAACTTTTTAAGCACTTGTTATACTTAGATGGTTCCTTCTCCACCCAAACTAATCTGAAAGCTTTTCCTTTCAAAGCTTTCCTTAATCCATGTTATTTTCTGCATGGATTGCTTTTGGCCCTTGCCACTGAACCCATACCTGCAGCTGGTACAACAGCTTAGTCCTTCCCCCAGGACCGGTGGGAAGAAAGGTTCCAGGTTCCACTTCCATTTGCTTGCAGATTACTAGGCAGTGCCAGGGTGTGTAACCTTTAGCAAGTTACTTAACCTTGTTGAGTTTACAGCTCTTTAGTTAATAAACGAAGGGAACAAACTAACCAACCTACAAAGTGACTTCTAGTTCAAATATTTGGATAGCATGAATCGCAGAAGAGAGTGCTAGCATTCCAGTTCTATAAAATCGCTGCTTTCTTTGGAGAAATGTTGCTCTGGTGGGATGTGCTGGTATTAGTAAGGAAACAGCACGAAGGATAACAGGAGGAGATAATGGAGAAGAACGGCAATGCCAGTTTATGCTATTTTCACTTTAAATGTCTTAGAAAAGATGTGCATGGAAATAAAACTGAAAATGGGAATTTATATGGGATGTCTATGTCTTGCTCCTACTCATATCACGTTGCAATAACACAACAATCGATCCATTCAGATAATTACCATCATTATACCGTTTACATTACTTGCTACACGTTTACTGCTCTGACAATCTATTACAGCCAAGCAAATTAAATACCTAAAGGGTGCTGGTGAACACACAATAGTCACATTTATGGTTACTGTGTTCAGTTACAGAGACCAATTTAATTGATGTAATCCTATATATCCCAGGGGATGGTGGAGATATTAACAATTATGCCAGTGAAGTTAAAATAATCTTGAACTCATGATTTTCTTTAATCCATTTGCATTTATTAGAGATTCAGGATTAACCTGCTTCCAACATGAGACCACAGGGGGGGAAAAAAAAAAAAAACAGAAAAACCTCTTAATTAAATGAGATTTAAAGGAACAGTGAATATTTGTATAAGAAGAGACGGGAAAGAATAAGGCAGAAAGGGAAAGGAAAGGAAAACACCTAAGGACCACTACTGAGAATTACAAAAATTACAACACAAGTCTTTTTACATTTTGAATAAGTATCTTATTAAATCACTATACCCAAAGGGTACAATTAGGGCATTCAAGTACATGTAGCAGTGGATCCCTGTGTTCAATCTCATCGTCCATAACAATCAAAAACCTTTGCTAGACTTTGTGCCTGGCTTAGAGGATTTCCTGCTCATAGTGGCTTCCCCAAGACTCCAAATTATGGTGATCTAAATATACTTTTGGTTTCATCTATAAAATCCTTGCAGGTCCTTTTAAAACAAAAAAAGCCTCAGAGAGTAAACCCAAATTGTTTTGTTTTACTGTGGTATAGGAGTCTGAATTAATATTTAAAAGGAACTATCGTTTTTAGAGGTTCTGCTCTGTAAATAAATGTGCTGACCCAAGTTTACAAATGATCCAGTGAACTAATGGTTTTAAACCACTGCTCTACATTACTTTTCCGGATGCATATTATGTTTAGAATCCTTTTACACTTTTCATTATATGTCCTTTTCTATAGGTAGTTGACCAAAGGTAGAATACTTCTGTGTAAAAACTTCCTGTATAAGGTTAGAGAGGGTAGATATGATCAAAGTACAACATATGAAGGTATTTAAATGACACACCGAAACCCATTAATTTGTACAGTTAATGTGCACTAATAATTAAAATATAGATAAATAAAAACTAAAAACTTCCCTCTGCATAAAGTAGCAGCTCTGCAGTAGGCCTTCCTTTTCTTACAGTCTGCCCGACTCAGACTCATTCCCGAGAGCTTATCTAGCTGTCACTCCTTAGCATATGCCAGCTCCTGAGCCAAGCCTAGCTCTTGCCTATTTCAGGAAGGTCTCTCTTTTTCCTTTGCTTCTCTTTTCCCTTTGGCCTTTCTAAATCCTATTCAATTTTTGTGGCTTGGCTCACATCTGCACCTACAAAACTATATATGAAGCACATATACCAAAATTTTAAAATTCTGACACACAAAAATGTGAAAAACATCACAAAGAATTTGCCTATATCATCCATTCAGATTCCCTGCTGGTTATCTTTTAGAATTCACACCTCTAAGAAGCTGTCGGGTGTTGCTGCTGCTGTTGTTGTTGTTGCTGCTGGTGATGGTAGTCTGGGGACCACACTTGCTTTATTGTTTGTTGTATTGTCTACTACAGTATCTACAGTTTCCAAGCTGACACAACAACAACAAAACAGTATGTGTATACATGTCATAAGTGGTAGAATATTTACAATTTACATGTTGCTATATTGAGCAGTACAGGAAACTGTGTTTTGATCCTCAATTATCAATGTTACTTGAATTTATTACTAGTATTGTCATAGATCACAGATGGTTGCAAATACTTTGTGATTCATCTCCTTGAATCTTGACTGCATTTATTGACTTGCTTAAGCAATAGAATGTGGATACACAATCAGTCTCTGGACTTTGAAGGCTAGAATCTGTGTTTTGCAATTCCTACCTGGCGCCTCTTAGAAATCTAGCTCTTGGTGTCCCGAACTGTCATGTAAGACATCTGAATGTTCTGAGGTGGTATAAAGATGAAGCTATGTGGAGAAGCCCTTCAGGATGAGATGTATTGTAAAGAGAAGCACTGGGATACCCGAAGTGAGAGTAAAGGGCACATCTTGGAAATGAGTCCTTCAGTCCAGCTGACATCACATGGACTGGACATGAACTCTCCATTTATGACCTTCCTATATCTCCAACCCACAATATTGTGAGAAAAAATAAAATGGCTGTTTTAGACTTAAAAGTTTGGGGTAGTTGATTGCATAACATAGATGGCTGGAACAACTACGTTTAGGACACACACTTCAACATGAATGCTCTGCACATTCATTCAGTTATTCACTTCTTAGTATACTTTAGGGGCTATGCTGGATTGGGTGGGTGGTCATGAATAAGTATAAAACAGAATGGGCTACCACAAAGATTGAAATAGTCTAGTAAAGGAAACAAATTAATATTTTTGCAATGAAAGTTACAATGCAATAGAATCTGGGAACCTTGTCTATGTGCTCCCCGCCCCTCCCCCCCCCAAAAAAAAAAATTAATGTAACTGACTTTGGATGAAGTAGGAAACATGTTCCTTGGGGAGGTGACTCAGCCCAGTTAAGAGGTTTTCAAAACAATAGTCCTCATTGAAATAGATGAAAATAGTGTAGCTTTTAACAAAATATCAAGAAAATGACATTTGACTTACCTATAATTTAGCTACAATTTAGAAGTATCCAACCAAGCTAGAATTATGGGTGTCAATATTATTAAATTATTGTGAAAGTAGATAATGTTAGGCTCCAGTCAACACCCACTGCAGCGGAAACCTTGACTTCAATGAACAAAAGAGACCAAAATTATAATGTATCAATGAAGTTGGCAGAAATTACGCAGGGATAGAGCAGTGTAAAGGAGGGAAGACAGCGTCCTCTGAAGAGACAGAGAGAAAATTAAGTCTAATTCTCAATAGTTAAAAAGGTTGCAACCTATGGCTTTCTCTGCTGCAAGAACTGGTCCCTCTCAGTATGGCCGGCATCTTCCAAGTTTGCTAGAAGCCCTTCAATTCAGCAAAGGCAGGTCAGAACAAGATAAGGAAAAAGATATTTCCCTAAAATCATGAGAATCAAAAATCAGAGTCCTGGGCTGGGGATGTGGCTTAAGTGGTAGCGCTCACCTGGCATGCGTGCCACCTGGGTTCGATCCTCAGCACCACATACAAACAAAGATGTTGTGTCCGCCGAAAACTAAAAAAATAAATGTTAAAATTCTCTCTCTAAAAAAAAATAATTAATTAATTAAAAAAAAAGAATCAGAGTCCTGTGGCACCCACCTCAGATCAGTCAGCCAGCCAATGATGTTGATGCCATACCAACATACATAGTCTGTGGCTGGGGAACTTTAGATTCAGCCTTCCAAGCAAAGTAGAGATTCTCCCCAAATAACCCTAAGGACACTGTCATCTGTTGTATTTTGAAGAGTTGAATAGAAGCACTTCATAAGGCAATCTCTGTGAACTTCTAGAATTTGAATTCTTGGATGGAGCTTTAGATCAATGGCTTGCAAACTTGAGTGTGCATCTGAGTCACTTGGTAGGTTGTAAGCTGACAGGTTGCTGGGCGCCACCCCCAATTGGTGATGGGTTTAGTGTACCTAAAGGCAGGTTGCAAGAAAGAATTCACACCTCTAAGAAGCTCTACGGTGATGCTGCTGTTGTTGTTGCTGCTGCTGGTGATGGCAGTCTGGGGACCACACTTTAAGAACCAATATCCAGTAGGGACCAACCTCAGAATGAAGGCAGCTGTCACTTCTTTATCTCCCTTGCTACCATTTCTGTGAACTACCCAGGAGTCTCCTACCATTTCTCTGAACAGTGGGTGTACACCATACAATTCTGTACTTTTCTTTGTATTATTTTATGTATAGTCTCTGTTTCTCCCCCTAAGTCATTTTCCCTTATTGGGGGAAAATGGCGCAAGAAGATACATCACCACGGACACGCACATTTGTGTATGTGTGTAGAAAGGGAAAATGAGTGTGGTCTGAAATATATGATTTAATATTAAATTACACCTGGAAAATAATAAAAGGTAATAATACTAGTAAAAAGCAAACTCAAAAATTATCTTGCCTGTGAGGATGTACAGGAAGGGAATCGTCCTATGGAGCTAGTGGGCTGTAGGTGTAGTAAGAAGAATCCTGGGAGAAACCTGTGAGCATCTGATGGGTGGCAACAGTGCATTTCGTAAAAATCCTTTAATTTTTTTTTTTTTTTTTAAATAATACAAAGAGAGTTAGCCTTTGAAGTTAAGTAGGTGTTTATCTGGATCTTGGTACTGCCTCTCCTTTTATTACCTCAAGCAAATCTCTGGGTCTCTGCTTGGTTCCTCTCTGGGAAAAGGGAGTGATAATAAAAATCCATCACCATTTGGGATTGAATGAGATGCTGAACAGAAAATGTATGGACACAAAGTCTGGCCTGCTGTAGATGGGTTCAGTGAACATTAAGCTTCTTTCTATCTTTGCAAAACAAAGGTATCCCTGCTGATACCTGGGCAGCTCACATGCTGCAGAAGGGAAGATAGCCTCAGCCAGGGGAGAAATGTATCTGTTGAGTAAAGAAGATTTCATCCAAGAGAAGTGTAGCCAGGGTCCTTGGAATGGGCACTTTTAAAAATAAAGACGATTTTTTTTAAACTTGAATACTGCATGTTTTTCTTGTATTAGTGCATTCCAGTTACACGTAACAGTTGGGTTCGTTTTGACAAAATCATGTATGCGTGAAGTTGCTTTATTCCACTTCAGTCCCTGGTGGATCACCCACACTTCCCCTCCCATCCTCCTTTCCCTAATCTCCTTCCTCTACTCCACTGGGCACTTTTAAATAGCTTCACATAGAGATCAGTTTCAGACACTGGCTCCTTTAATCTCCACCCTCCCTTTCCTACCCTTTTCTCTTCGTTTCTCCCCCATCTCCTTACTCCCACTTCTAGGGGCCCATTTATCAACAATTCCCATAGAGAAACCTGCTCTCAGACAGAGTACCACTTTCTTTCACATTCAGATTCAAAGGAGTGATAAGGCACTAAGAGGATTTGCATGCCAAGAGATGGTTAGGAAATAAATCTTTAATTACAGCATTTTAGGTGTTAGAAAGTAGGCAGTTTTGCAAGGGGTGGTCTGGGATACACAGCACTTAATTTTTACATTGGAATCATATCATATCACTCTCTTATAAAGCCTACAACTTGCTCATGACAATTTTTTCCAATGCCTTAATATAGCTGAAAAGAGCTTTGTACTATTCAGAGTTCTTCCCAAACTGTACAAACGAAACAGCCATCTATTGGAACGGTGCATATCTGAGCCAGGTACCTGCCCTGTGCTCCCATAGCATGCTGTATACCCTTAGTCACAGTGACCACCACATTGCACAATGGCTCACATCTTCCCTGTTTGCAGAGTGCTTGAAATATAGAAGGGACCCAGTCTATTGTAACTCTGAACATTTCCATATGCATTTCTTACATAAAAGAAATGCACGCAGTACCTGTGATTTATGAAAAGAAAGGATAATTGGTTAAGGGACATGACCACTTCTGTCTTATGCTTCCAAGTTTCTGCTTCTTGTTTGTACTCATACTTACACTCATGCTTGGTGTCCGGATGGATCACAACAGTTGCTGATACCATTCTCTTCCCCACTTCCGGCTCCTATGCTATAAACATAACCAAAGAGTCCAGAGAAATCCCACAGACTGACATGGGTGGAGAGAAAAAAAGGCTTGCTGAAACACTGACACAGGGCAGCTAGGCACATGGCCCTGAAGAGAAGAGCTTGTTTGTAACAGCCTAAGTAGTCAGGGTTCCTGACATTCCCACCTTAGCAAGATGACAAATTCCTAGCCAATAGCACACTGGCAAATGTTTAACAAACAGCCCTTTGGGAGAGAAAAGCCATGCTTTGTAACCTTTGCCAATTTCCATGATATAAATACTGCCACTATGACTGATTTTAGACTACCAAATGCAGTGCTTGGAAGAGACATTCCAGCATCCTGTCATGCATGTGTGTGTTCCTCCTATATTAGGACGCAGAACTTAGATAAGCATAAAATGTAAAAATAACTAGGCTGTATGAATTATCTTTATAGTATATTTTGTACAAATGCAAGTTTCTATATCTTCATAATAATTGCTGTGTTTAACAATCGGCTCATGACATTCTTGAAAAGGTAACATTGGCTGGTCTGCACTGGCTTCAGCACACCATGGCTCCTCTCCATCACAGACTTGAGAACAGGTCTCAAACAGTGGAAGTGCACATTTGCATCTGCCAATGCGAAGGGTTTCCTGACTGCATTCTGCTTGAGATTTCTTCTAGGAACCTACTTATTCCTTCAGTGAACACTAGTCCTCAGTAAGGATACCAGTCCCTTACTATCCTCTCCCTGTTTGTGAGAGCACCCTAAAAAGCCACTTGACACAATTAGATTTGGAAAATTGAGGGTTTAGCTCCATGAAGCTGTCAGTATGCACATCTCCTCCCTCCTTCGAGAGGTTGCTTCCTGTCTCTACATATGCCAAGGTGAACAACACTGACCACCTCTTCACCCTCACTCTGCTGGAAGAGGAAAATTGATCCATTCAGCCTTCAACCCACTGTGCTTTTAGTGTTAGACTTGTGCTGATTCAGGGAAAAGAGGCTGTTATGCTTGACAATGTGTGTTTTTAAAGAGTGGTACAAACATTTCCTTATATTTCATTGGCCAAGCATTTAATGACAATGCCAAATGATACTTACTACAATCCAAAACTTCCAAAATTTTAAATATTACAAATTTGAGTTCAAGATGTAACAAGGGGTTTCCAATTACAACCGAAGCCACCAATTCAGGTACTATAAAAGCCTTTGTGAAAAACAACATGTAAACATATTTTATGCCCCCTGTCCCAAGGGGGCTTGCAGAGATATCAAATCTATACCTTTCAAGCTAGGATGGAATAGAGTGACTTTTGTGATTTTGGAAGCCTCATAGAGAAATTTCACTGAACTGAAAAATGTGTAAAGATTGGATCACACTTTTGAGTATAGAAATTTATATCGTTAGCCATCTGGTATTTTAGAAGTAGCAGTATTAAAAACTTATTGATTGGCAGAAGATAATATTTATTAATTTATGGACCTTATTACCTCATTTAATTGAAGGTCCTTAGACATTATGGGGCTGGGTACCATCCCTTTTATACATGAAGAGACTAAGACTCTTTGTCAATACATATCCTTTATGTTATAGGGTGTTTTCCTTCCTTTACACAATCTTTATTAATAAAGACTTAATGAAACATTTTGAAGAACAAAATGTAAATAATGGCTTGAGACATTTCCAAGAAATCAGGGAAAGTATCCTACTCTACCAAGAAGAACATAATCCAGATTGGGGAAAGTTTGAGACATTCTCCAGGAGTAGGCAGGGCTCCTTGACCTCTGAACTACAGGGACTAAGAGAGAAACAAGAAAAAGCTGAGAGTTTGCGCTGTAGAAATCATCTCACCCCCAAAAGGAAGTCACTTAAAATGCACATTAAAACTACAAAGATAAAGCATCATATAACCTCTGGATTAGAATAAATGACACAACCTTTTATGGCAAGTGTTGGTGAGCATATGGAACCACAAGAACCTTCATGAGCTGTTGGTGGGAGTGTAAACTAGTTCACAACTTTCAGGATAGTTGGGGTCAACCTACCGATGAAGAAGATTCTCACAGCTCCTGATCCAGCAGTGCCAATTCTGGGAATAGCCTACAAAGCATCCGGACACATATACCAGGAATATTCATAGTGGCTTTGTGATTGCCACCTCCCAGATGAAAATAACCCAGTAAAATTAGTGGTACAATGGCTATTTTGTGGTCTATTTTCATGATGGAATATTATATAGAAAGGAAAAAAACATGAAAGAGAGCCATGTGTGTAAATGAATAAACCTTGCAATGATAACATTGAGTGAAAGGAAGAGGATGCATATTTTAATAATAAACACACACATATGCAAACATGTACATAAGCATATGTACATATTCATATATATATATATATATATATATATATATATATATAGCCACATATGGATATGAAATAAAACTATATTTCTTGATAAAGCAAGGAAATGATTATTATAAAAGTCACATTAATGATTATCTCTTATGGGGAGAAAGGAAGCTACAATAGGAGGGATTTTTCCAGGCTACTGGCAATGCTCACTTGTTGATCTGGTAGCAGCTAATCATTTTTTGCTTTATAATTAATTATAAACAACTACACATATACATTTTACACCTTTTCTGTAAACATTGTTTCTCTCTCACATATTTCCACACTCACAAATAAGTAACAGAGCACTAGGCAAGGCCAGAGAAAGTTCTGGAAGGGCCTCTGTGTATAGAGCATCCCAGAGGCACTATAATAGGGTCTGTGGGTGGAGAACAGATGAGACCATTAAGGATGAAGATAGACAGGCTGAAGAAGCCAGATGCTGAGGCAAAGGGACACAACCAAATAGGTATTTGAAGAAACTAACTCAACAAGCCAAAAAGGGAAGGATAATCTGTCCTGAAGTAAAACAACTGCACTGCCTCCTTTTGAGAGAGAACTTCGAAGAGATCCTTCAGCTCCTAGCCCATACCTGGATGAGGAGAGCTGAGAACCAAAGAGGACATGGAGGTTTATATTCCAAGTCTCTGAGAGAGCGATAAGCTCTTCAATGGAAATAGGGAGCAAAGTGAGATAAAGTGCTACTGTAGGTTTTTAGAGAAAAATCCTATTTTGTGCTATGTAACGATTCCTCACCCCACTCCTACAGAGGAGAGAAAATCACATAAAGGTAGGAGCCTAGTTCTTAAGTGAGGTTCACATGAAGTCACAATGACCCCTCTTCCCTGTCTTTCACTCTTTGCTGGTTTTCATAAAATTGCTTTGTTTAGGGAAGCCGATGGCTCA
The DNA here is from genome assembly GCF_047511675.1 of Marmota flaviventris. Lineage (NCBI taxonomy): Eukaryota > Metazoa > Chordata > Mammalia > Rodentia > Sciuridae > Marmota > Marmota flaviventris. Next base: position 109,984,980 of record NC_092508.1, read on the forward strand.
CTCTAAAACTCTCTATTCTTTTTAGCAGAGAATATTGTCCCTTTGCTTCAGTATTTATAAGGAAAATAGGATTAAAGAGTTTGCAATTTAATTGAATTATCAAGCTTCATCTCTGGCCTCCTCTCCCATTATACAGATATCCTGGAAGGTGGTGCAGTAGGTGGGCAGTGTGGGTCCCAGAAGGAAGGGACCCACAGAAGCCTGCCTTCTGCCAGGTTCCCCTCTCCCATCGGCCTCCAGCCTCAGTGAGCCACAGCATCTCAGGGTCAGGTGCCAAGGAAAATGATTCTGCACCCTCCCCCCCAACCTCACCCCGTCCCCCAGCAATGAAACATAGCACCCTTAATGTTAGAGAAAATGTGGTTTTGTTTCCTTGTTGCTTTGAGCTGAAACTGTAAGGACATGGAAAACCCTTTGACTTGTTTCTGTCTTTTGGCATCCCCAGATTCCCTCATTAGGATTCGACACATCTAAACAGAATCCAGCCAGGAGAGATCTGACCCCTCACTGGTGGCAATCCTCAGACTAATGTCTTTGTAAAAATAACCATCTGGGCAGTTTTGTGTATATGAAGCATGATATAAACTCTGGGAGATCTCTAGCCAGGGGCTGGAAGTGCAGGTCAAGTGTGAGACAGAAGCCAGGGATAGAGCATGGCTGTAGCTATGACAGAGGAACATGGGGACTAGGGAAATGATGATGACAATAGCCCCTGACAAGTGCTGCGGTTACTATGATTACTAGGTGCTACACTTGATATTCAGAAATTGATGGACTTTAATCTGTGTAATTCTTTCAGCAAACCGTGGAGAAGGTAACTGTTGTTATCCCCACTTTACAGATGAGCCATGGGAGGCTGAGAGAGGTCTATTAGGTTTTGTCAGCCCACACAGACCTAACTGAATCAGATGTAGTTCAAGTAAACCCCATATTATCCTGAACTTCCAATTGTTGGGCTATCATGAAGAATGTGTTAAAATGAATCCCCTGATAGAAACCATATTCCCCGTTTGCAAGTCCAAGAGCTAAAAGGGGATGGGTGATGTCCTGCTTTTCTGCAGATAATTGGCAAGACACGGCATGATTTGCTTCGGAAGCCTTCGGGAAAGAGGAGAACTGACACATTTATATACCAACCTATTTCCTCTCATTTTAGCTTCTAACATTTCCCAGGTTGCTTTGCATGGGTGAGTGGGAGGGAGTTGGCAGATACTCTCAAGCAGTTGGGGCCTTGAGATGATCAGGTTGAGGGGAGCTACAGTGAGATCCTTTATTGAGGGCTGAATCAAAGAAGAGTAAATACCTCAGCGTATGCTCAGTTCAGGTGCAATAACAGACATGTGGGCTGGGTAGCTGGCAGCCATCAATTTTATTAAAAGATTTTTTTCTGTTTGAATTACACATAATTCTACCAGGATAATACTGAGTCATGGTGCGTACTGTGTACTTATCCAGTGATACAACGAGGGAGGTATTTTATACCGAGATGACAACTTAGAGATATTTTACATTTAAGAAGAGTGTGATTGCAAGAGACCTGCGTTTTTCATTGTAGTTTTGCAGTTTTAAAAACATTTTCAGCAGTATGTTGTGGCAGAGAAAACAGCCAGTAACATATGGTTCCAAGCTCTGGAATTTACTTACTGTGTGACATTGATCAAGTCACTTAATATCTCTTGGCATTATTTTTTTCTCATAATCTCATAGGATCACACCATTTCCAAAATCTTTTCCAAAGTATAAGATCCCAGGTTTGTATGAATTTATATAATAAGTATGCAAAGATAAATAATCCTACTGTCATAGATGCCTAAACTTTAACTTACTTCAGAGTTCAACAATCCCTTTTGCAAAACTCTAAACATAGATGGTACACACTTATTTCCTTCTCTGAGTCCATGAGGCATTCAACCAGCTTCCACTAGAACCCTCATTTAGCTGGCCTCCTTTCTCTAAACCAGACTTTGATGCAATCTGTTGAGCAGAGAGGAGTGTAACCAAACCAGAATGAAGTCTCATTAAGACAAACATGGATGAAATGTCAGGCTGTGAACAGCAAAGCTTATTTCCATGTCTCAACAGATGGCTGAGAAAACAATGTCTTGTTGATCTGGTTAGAACAGATTAAATACAAAGAGCCCTTCTTTATAATAAGGGTGTGTATGTGCAGTAACGGTGTGTGCTTAACAGGCCTGCACATACATATAAACCAGGGCTTCTCAACCTCAGCACTAGTGACATTTTCTGTCACATGACTAGTTTGGGAGGCTGTTCTATGCACTGGGGAATGTTCAGCAGCGTCTCTGGCCTCTATCCACTATATAACAATAGCATTGTCCTTGCTTCATTTTGACATCAAAGACACCTCTAGACATTGCTACAATGTCCTCTGGAAGGGATACATATACATACACAAACATACATATATATGCACATATTCATATATCCACATGCCCAACAATGATGTCAGATACTTGCATGGTACTTTCAACTTCATGAATGCATTTTCTAAATTTTTAGAGTTTGAAGGGATTGGGCTATCAAATCCACTCACAGAATTTTATAGATGAAAGTAACTGCAGCCCGCAGAAAAAAAATCAATGACTATACCTCCAGCCACTCAATTTCCTTTTTTTCTTCTTAGACATAAAAATAACAGCTAGAAGAGATCTCAATTTCATTATATGTGGTCTCTATTTTATAATCAACAAAACTAGACCTCTACTTTTTGCTTTTCTTCTCTTCTACCCATTACCCTGATCACTGAGGTCTCCTCCTCTGGCAGACGGAGTATTAAGTTCTTAATTTTCTCCTACAAGGTGGTAGAATTTGTCCAATTACTGGAAGAGATAATCTTTCTAGAGCATGTTCCCTTTGATAAAGTAGGTGGCGACAGGTTGAGACAGCTCCAGGCTCAGGTCTGACACCCTCTGAGTTCCACGTAGGTCCCATGGCAGCACAATTATCTAGTCAATTGCTCTGGAGGGGACATCATCTTGAAAACATGACCAAGTTCACACCATTGCAATTAATCAGACAACTGTTTCAGCGTGATGGTGGCTAGCGCCTCACAGACTTTTACTGTCTGTTTAACCCGGGGAAACACTGTTCACATTAAGGTTGAACTCTATTTACAGAGTCCCACATTTAGATGCTAATTAGAAAAATAATACCCAAAATGCAATCCTGCTTAAATGCTTCACCTCTGGGTGGAAAATCATTAAGTAAACAACACGTTATGTGAAACAGAACTTTGTCAACAGAATATATTTGCTATGGAAATATACTTAAAATACCTTATTAAATACTGGACTTCCCACCTTTTTAAAGCTGTCCTAGAATTGCTGTCCTTTAAAAATGAAGATTTGGGGACAATTGGGACAGGACTACATACAGAATTTCTTTCAAAGAACAAAGAGCAGAGTTGCTTTGTGCTTTAATTGCATATAAATACACATCGGGAGCTTGAAGAGGCTGGTTGAAATGTACAACTGCTAGTCCCAGATTTTCAGCTATCATATTACATCATCTTCAAATGTTTGAGAGCACAGATAAGACTTGTTTAAACCTCTAGTTGGCATGCATTTTGCTTCTAAAAACCAAAGCTTCTATTTCTACGAGCATTGGGGCTATGGGTTCCATAGCTTTTAAGGATCCCTGAACTTTTGTTCAGATTGGATTTTCCATTTACCAACATCCATATACATAAACAACTATTACTGGGAATCAGGACTATAATAAACCCGGTTTTGAAGCACAACAATCAAAATAAACCTGTGTTTAATCTGTATTTGTGAGCAGTAGAATAAAGTCTTCTTAAATCTGAGAATGTCAATTGTCATTCAAAGAGCAATCACAAAATGGCTCAAAAACGAGCCATCCAAGAGAGCAGGAGGCATAGAGGAAGCATTTATGACACGGAGAAAAGGGGAAAAGAAGGCTGATAGGAGGGATGTCCACTTAGAGCTCATTGAGCAGTGCAAACCTCTGGTAAGTATCACTGATAAAGGTCAAGGGGAACAGAGTTATGACAGTGAACTTTAAAAACACCGATAGGAAACACGAGTGCAGGTTTCCACAGCGCTGCTTGCTGTTCACATAAAACCATTAGTCCCTCCAAAGGAAGGGTTATTGATTTACAGAGACACTCATTTGTCACATCTTGTAAAGTACATTAATAGCTGAAGGAGTATTTCAAATATACTCAGCAAATTTGCCTTCTCACTTGTGTGCAGCCTGGGTTCCTGACTACAGGAGAATTGGCAGTGTGAAAGACTCCATTCAAGAGCAAATGAACAACTTCACAAAAGGTGGAGCCTTCTGGGTCCTTCCTGAGTTCTCAATGAGAAGTTGCTCTCCTGCTGGATGGGCTCAGTGGGGTCCTGGGTCTGGTCATATGAAGGGGACATACAACCCAGGCCGAGGGGGTTTGCAAACACACAGTCTATAGATTGCTCACCCCTAAAGTTCCCTGACTTTCCATGAAGTTTGTCACCTCCTCTTTCATGGGAGAACCAGGTGCCTGCCCAGTGCTATGGATAAGGAGGCAGTGTAGAGTCAGAATGGGAGAGGTGGCTCTGCCTACATGGGTTTGAATTCTGGTTCCACAGCTTCTCAGCCCTCTTGCTCTGGGTGGGTCACTAGCGCTCTCTTAATCACTCAGTTTCCCAATCTTTAAAATGGGGATAAAAGGAATGTCATGATCATAGGTTATTATGAGGCTCAGATGGGTATGTTACAGGCGAGCACTGAACAAAAGATGAGTTCAAGGCCATGCTGGATTATAAAGCTATAGCCACTGGCCATGTGTGGCTATTTAGGAATTAACTAAAATAAGTCCTCAAAATTCATTTCCTCAGCTACACCAGCCACATTTCAAATGGCCAACAGCCATATTGGGCTAAATGACTGCCATATAGGACAGCACAGACTGAGACATTTCAACAATGTGGAAAATTCTACTGGATAGCACCATTCTAGAGGTGCATGTACTTTTACATTTTATTAACTAATTCTTTATAGGCATTGTCATTTAATCTGAGGCACAGGCCCGTGTTGGATAGTTACTGAAAATTATTAAATGTGTTCACTTGAGAAGTATGTTGGCAGACTTCAACTCATCACATTTTTATGACATTTTTTTTTCCAAATCATGTTTTCAATGTTATTTCTATTCATTATCACCGTATCTTTTGAGGTAAATATATTATACACCTATCATTTTCCTCTCATAGAGAGGAGAAATAGATGTTTACAATATCTATATTCATGAGAGCAATGTTTAGCTTTTGGAGGGTTTTGAGAATAACAAACAAATTAGGTAAAGAAGGCTACTCGGGAAAGATGAAGTTCATATTTTAACTGTTTTAAAATTAATAAGAGTTTATTGGAGGAAACTCGAGAAATAAACAAAAGGAGGAAGAAAGCCAGAATTTCTGAAAATAACACAACCTGTAAGTAACCATCATTAATATCACCTGCTAGGGGAATAAAATATGCATATTTTATTCAAGTTTATTGGGTGATGATTTTTTTTCACTTACTATAAGAGTGGATTATTTTTCCACACCATTAAAAATTATTGGGTAACAAAAATGCATAAGATTATATTTGGGGGCTCTCTGACCCATTACTCAACCATTTCTCATTTTTGCTATTAAAATTAATGTTGGGAATACTGTACTTGTATGTAACTCTCATTTTAAGTCAGGGAGTATTTCTGGGGATGGAGCCTTGCAATTAGAATTAGTTCCTTCTCATTGAAACCTGGAGACATTCTGAGGCACTCTGGATCCACGCTAGCATTATGCCTTTTGGAAAGGCTACATCGATTTTCATTTCCCAGGAGTGCCCATGTGTCACTGGCCTTCTCAAGCACCAATTACTACCATCTGAACATTTTGCCGATTTTGTACACAAAATATCCTCTTTTGTTATTTCACTTTTTTATTTCTTTGATTGCACAGGGGGCTACATTTTCCCCCTGTGCTTACTAACTAAGGTATTTTCTATCCTACAAATTGCCTCTTCATGTCTTTTGCCCAGTCTTCTGTCACAAATTTTCTGATATGAATTTATGTTGAATCATCATATATTAAAAGTTTGAGTTCTGGTATGTTTTCTGTTTTCCTTTAATTTCATCTGTGATATTTTTATGTTTATGACTTTTAAATTTTTATAAAGTCAAATCAATCTTCCTTTTCCTTTGTGATTTCCTTCATTGGTTTTATAATCAGAAAATCCCTTTCCCACTAGAGAGCAATTAAATAGTCACTTTTGTTTTCTTCAAGTCTAATAATGTTTTAACTGTCTTTTTGTGTGTGTGTGTGTATTTTACCTCTCTAAATCTGGGGTTTATATTATGTTATGCTGTCAGGTATATATCCTATCTTATTTTCTTTCTGAATAGCATTATGACTGTCTTAGAGCATTTATGGCAGCAGATCTGCTTTCTGGTTACAACACCATATGTCAATGATAACTATGAAATGCCTAAATATAGGAAGATATACTGCAGGATGACGTATTCTGTTTTATCTATCTTATCCAGAACCATAATTTCATTACTTTACGTTCACACCATTGTAATTATGATAGTGCAAGCTGGCATTGGTTACACACACTCTCTCTCTCTCTCTCTTTTTTCCCCTAAACATTTCTTAGCCTGGTTTCTCTTTTCTATGTGACCTACGAAAGCATCTTAAGTCCTTCCCATAGCACTCCCTTAATCCAATCGATTTTTTCCCTTGTAAAAAAATTAATTTAACCTTTAAATTATTTTAGGAAGAAACAGCAGTTTTGCAGTATTTGCCCTTCTCATCCAGGAACATGGTATGTCTCTTTATTAAATTCTGTTTTATTTCTCTCAGTGAATTTTATAGTTTTGTTTAAATGGGTTTTGTACTTTTCCTTAAACAGTATTTTATGATCTTCATTACAATTATATACTGGGTTTCCCCCAATTATTTTTTTGAGCATTATTCCTCATATGTAGGAAACTACCAATTTTTGGGCTGCTTCCCTATATTCTTTTATTAATTCTAATGTTTTCTTCCAATTGATTTTCTCAGCTTTGTACTGTATACAATGTCATTTGCAAATAGTTTTTTTTTTTTTTTCAATAGACAGGGTTTTGTTTCTGATTCTTATGTGAAGGAAGGATTGTGGCAAAATTTCTAAAACAATGTTAGAGCTAAATATGATGATTGCAGATACCAGAACTCTTGACAGCAGCTTTAACTATTGAAAGTTATACTGGTGACAGTGACCAAATGAGGATTATTTTTTTCTTTGTACTATAAAGGAAGTATACTTTTGGTTGGTTCTGGTTTTCCTACAGTTCTAAACAGGAATTGGTTTAGAATTGACTGGAAAACTTCTGACCTATCATTTTTCCAGAGTGAAGTTTGGTTTCTGTGCACTAGATTCTAGTATTTGCCCATCTTTTCTCAGGTCTAGAATAGCTAGGAGAGCAAGAAAATTAGCAAATACTTATTTTCCCATAGACCATCTGACAAGAGAGACTGAATTCCAATTTAACTAGAAGAAGGACAAATTAGCTGTTAATGGAAGAGTCAATGAAACTGTAGAAGCAGATGGCTCTTTTCCAGATGAGGGATTATACTGTAAAGAGGCTTGAAGGGTTTGGGATTGTTGTTACCACCACACAAAGGCAATAGGGACCTTGTACTTCTACAGAAAATTTGGTTTGGATGTTGAGACTTACAATACTGCATATGTATGAAAAAGATGTGAAAAGTTTACTGTTGATACAAGGGAATTTTCTCAGGGGTATCAGTGGAGACTCCCAGGCCCATTTGAAATAGCTCAAAGAAAGTTAGAGCTCAATGATTTACTGCCTGCCCCAAACCAAAGGAGGAAGTAACTGAGCTTTCTTATCAACTTTCCCAGACATAGGGTGCCAGGGGAAGGGAGCTAAAAGAGGTCAGCAAACATCAGAAACAAGACCAAATTCAATATTTTAGCTTAAGCTAAAGAAGTAACAGAAGGATGCTGATCTGATGATGGAGAGAGAAGGCAAGGAAACTGATGGCAGTTGATCTCAGGAGTTTGGAGGGCAGCCAGTAAATTGTTGCCCTTCCACACAATGTTCAAAATTGTATATGAAAGGTATTCAGGGCACAAAAGAAATTTCTTTCTTAACTTGAATAATTTACTGTTTTGAAGCGTATTTCCTGAATTTATACCATGTACTACCATTGTGACTGTTATAATAAAATCAAAATCATTGTTATTGAAATTACAAAAGAATATTCAAACCATGCAAGAGCAGAAACACAGGGAACTTAGCCTCATCCTAACATTTTGGTAAGCAGAATTACCTAGATCAGAACTGTCAAATCCAAAGGGGAAGGTTTTTACAATCACAAGTAACTGAATCAACTGGCATATAATAGATACTATTAATAACACTATTAATAGCCTTATTTACACTTATTAATGGATACTTATTTATTAGCACACCATTAATAGACTCTAATTAATAGATACTATTAATAACACTATTAAAAATCTTATTGGGTAACTTACCATGTGCCAGAGATTGTGCCAAACAACTCACATGTATTATTTAATTTAATCTTCTAGGCAATGCCATGTGTTATGGTTTAGATATGAGGTATCCCCCTCAAAGCTCCTGTGTTAATGCGGGGATGTTCAGAGGTAAAATGGTTATAAGAGCTGTAACCAAATCAGTCCTAGTTTGAATGGACTGAGAGGTAACTGTTGGCAAGGGCCCATGACTAGAGCATGTGGATGTGCCCTGGAAGTGTGCCTTCCTGGGGCTCCCTGTCCCTATCCTTTCTTCCTGGCCCTCATGAGTAGAGCAGGGCTCTTCTACCATGCCCTTCTGCCATGATGTGCTTTCTCACCTTAGCCCAGAGCAATGGCATCTGCTCATCATGGACTGAACCTCTGAAACCATAAGTCAAAATAAACTTTTCTTCCTCTAAGTTGCTCTTGTCAGGCGTTTTGGTCACAATGACACATGATATGCAGATATTATTATAACTTGGGCTCTACTTCATGGAGGAGAAAGGTGATGTTCAATGAGGTTGAAGAATTTACTTATGATCAGAGAGTCAGTAAATAAGGGCTAAGTTAGGAACACAAATCTCTTTTACTTCAAAGCATTAATTGCCTTTAACCGCAGCTACACTATATACTCTAAGACCTATATTCATCGAGTGCTATAGTTCATGTGTGAGGATCTGAGGTCATTCCAATCTCAACTACCATTTATTAACAACTTGAGGAAGTTTTTAAACTTCTGCAACTTAGTTTCCTTATCAGTAAAACTGGGATAATGGTATATACTTCCTGCAGTTTTCAAGAGGATTAAATGCTTTTCAAGAATTTGGTATATTGCCTAGCATACATGCTGTGCTCCATCTAGGTTAGCACTATTAACAAGGCAGTAGATATAAATATTATTTTTTAAACTTATGAATAGTGACAAAATATTAAGAACAACATGAAGAAACAGAAATATCTAAGAAAAACTTTGGAGTCCATCCTCATTTCTGAGCAATCACCCTCTAAGAAAAATTAGGCATCTCTGAGGTTGAATATAGACTATGACAATTTCACCTGATTCTTCACTTGGCAGGTGCAGTATGAACTTCCACATCAAGATGACCTAGTCTCTGTTGGAGACTCAGGTTCACATTTTCCTCTGGTTGGAAGAAAAAGCAATGACACATGTCTGAAGCCATCAAATGCATGTGCATTTGAGTAAGGGACCCTACCACTACCTCTCAGTTGAGGGTATTACCACTGGAAAACACTTTAGAGACATCTAAACACCTCATTTAATGTAATCATTCTTTATACAGTCTTATACTCAATGGAGATTTATTTGATCAATGCTTTTATGTTTAAATGTTTCAAAGCTTCAATGAACAGCTCTTTCTATTTTTGGACACATTTAACAGTGATAAAATCTTTCTTTGGGTTAGATTTCAATCCCTATAACCTTTCCCATTAACTTCTTTTTGCCTTTCAAAGTTATATTAATTATATCTATATGTGGTTCCTTTCGAAATTTCTCTATATTTTTTGGAGACCTAAATTATATCTTCTTGGTTTTTATTTTCCCAGATTAAGTTCTGTGACCGAGCTCATGCCATCTCTTCCTACAAAATGCTTTTTTTGGGTCTATCACTATCTTGGTTGCCCTTTTAAATAGGCACGCTGGTCCTCTGTTTCCTTCTTGAAATGGAAGTACCCAGAACCAAATCCTTTAAGATGTGCTCTGAACGGGCCAAGTGTGACAGGGCTAATCATGTTCTTTGGAAAGAACATTATCCTTTTATTGAATATCCTCTGTCTTAGCATTTAGCACACTCTTAACTCATGCTGCACTTATTCTCAACTACTCTCCCAAGTTTTTCTTTTAATGCTAATTGCTCTTAAGTCTCTTAATTTCATAAATTGACATTTAAGCCCAAAGGTTGGAACTGACATTTATTTCTGTTCCATTTTATCACTGTTCCAGGATATTAAGAGATGACAGGATATTTAGAATTCTGACTGACAAAATCCCAGTTATTCTCCCTTTCCAGCTTGAATTATCTCTATGATAAAAGCTTGACTTCTTACCTTCATGTCACTGATAAAATATGGTGAGTAACATAGTTTAAAATGATGGAGCCATGTGGCAAAATTCTGGAAATCTGTTTTTTTTTTTTTTAATCTGTGTGCAATGGTCAGGAATCTACCAACTGGAAGACTAGCCAACCCGGTTCTTCATCCTCTCTGAGAAGTATCACAAATTAAGTCATCAGATGTTCTATTGAAATACTGATATGACCAAGTTAAGACAATTGTGTGACTAATGGTTCTTTTAAAATCCATTTAAAACAAAATATCTACTTTTAAGCAAGCCTGTGCTCTATCTTAATGATTATGATTTCCTTTCTCATTTGCTCTTTTCTAGAAATTTACCAGACAACAATCTCAATCCTCCTGTGCTATGCTTTTCAGATTTTTTTTCCTTTATAAAAATGAGGACTGTATCTTTCCACTTTTGGTCTTGCAGCTTACTTCTCTATTACATTATCTTGGGGACTGTGAACAATGACTCTGGAATAACATCAGTACTTGGAATGCAAGTTACCTGGACTGGGGGAGGACTCATCTGGAGCAGCTAACTGCTTGTATTCTGTCTCCTCACCAGCCTGGGCATCAATTCATCCCTCAGGATAATTACCCCTTCCTTTCCAGTGTGAGGAATCCTTTATAGGAACTGCGGACAGAAAGCAGGTGGTGATGAACTTTGCCACCTACTGTTCCTGATACTGCCAATGCTGCCATTTTATTATGTTACAGAAATCTCCATGTGGTTGAGAAATCATATATGCTTTTTCTTCTTAGAATAAGAAGTAATAGCAGCAACCTTTCTAAAAGCACTATCTCTATGTGTTCAGCCTTGTTACACACTTACTACAGAGCAGCTCAGTTAATATTCACAATGATCCTACAATGGAAGCACTCCAATCATTCCCATTTTATGGGTAAGAAGGTTCACAGAGGGGTTAAGGAGTTTACCTAAGGCTCAGTTAGTGAGCTGAGGAGCCAGTATTCATATGCAGGTGCTTGTGATACCAATAACCCCTATTATTACAATTCATTTTTTAAAAAAGTAAGTTTGGTTGATATACTAACTTTTTGGTAAATTCTGATTCATTATTGATGTTTACATTTTATGATGCTATTATTTAAAATTTGTGCCTCTCCTATATTAGTTAATAATCCTTCCTTATAACTAAATTCCATGTCCTTTAAAAATCAGATTGTGTTGGTGAACTCCCCATATAATATTTTACTTAAGTAGCTTATTAGGACCTTCCTTTTGTACTGCGGTGTTTCAAGAGGCTTGTATTTGCATCTTCCACATCCTGTCCTGAGTGGACTCAGTAAGTACAGAAAGGTACCATTGCCATCAAAGAATGGAGAATTGTCTCTGTAGCAAAAAGGTAAGAAGTTTTATGGTTTCCTGTGATCTTAAGATATGCATCTGCTGGACTTCCCCAACTCCTCCTGCTTGCAAAATGTGGGACTGTGAATCAGTAGGCCCTCTCATGCCTCCCAAGCTGCCTGAACGCTGGCCAGTCACTGCTCTTTGCTAGAGGTCAAGGCATGACCATAACATCTACCTGGATGAGCTGGGGATGTTTGCAAAAACTTTTTTTTTTAGTTTTTTTTTTTTTTTTTATTGGTTGTTCAAAACATTACACAGCTCATGACATATCATCTTCCATACATTTGATTCAAGTGGGTTATGAACTCCCATTTTTTACCCCAAATACAAGTTGCAGAATCACATCGGTTACACATCCACATTTTTACATAATACCATATTAGTGACTGTTGTATTCTGCTACCTTTCCTATCCCCTACTATCCCCCCTCCCCTTCCCTCTCATCTTCCCTCTCTACCCCATCTGCTGTTGTTTAATTCTCTCCCTTGTTTTTTTTTTTTTTTTCCCCTTTCCCCTCACAAACTCTTATATGTAATTTTGTGTAACAATGAGGGTCTCCTTCCATTTCCATAGTTTCCCTTCTCTCTCCCTTTCTCTCCCCCGACTCGTCTCTGTTTAATGTTAATCTTTTCCTCATGCTCTTCTTCCCTGTTCTGATCTTAGTTGCTCTCTTTATATCAAAGAAGACATTTGGCATTTGTTTTTTAAGGATTGGCTAGCTTCACTTAGCATAATCTGCTCTAATGCCATCCATTTCCCTGCAAAATCCATGATTTTGTCATTTTTTAGTGCTGCGTAATACTCCATTGTGTATAAATGCCACAGTTTTTTAATCCATTCATCTATTGAAGGGCATCTGGGTTGATTCCAAAGTCTAGCTATTGTGAATTGTGCTGCCATGATCATTGATGTGGCAGAATCCCTATAGTATGAAGACAGTGAAGACATCGATAAATTTCTTAAGTCTTATGAGCTGCCCAGATTGAGTCAGGAAGACACATACTGCAAAAACTTTTAAACAGAGCTGTTCCAGGCAATTGTAAAAAGAGCCAGGATGGGAAAGGGTACCCATAGTTACCTATTCATCAGAGGCCTAGTTCTCAAATCCTTTGTCTAAAGCCAGATCCTGGCCTGAGGTAACTATGTGGTAGTGACAGAAACAGGCAAGCCTAGGGACCTGCAATAGGGCCTGATCAGCCTGCAACTCAGCCAAGCTCTGTTTTCGGCACAGTGGCCTTTAGGAAAGGCATCAAAGGATCCAGAGGGAAGAAATGCAACATGACCTAGACTTGACATGCAATCCCATCTCAGCCAAACATGCAAGTAGGAGAGTACTGTGGTTGGGAAGTTCCTCATGTTAAAGCCCGGTCCCTAGAGTGGTGCTGTTGGGAGGTGCTGTGAACCATCAGGAGAAGGGCCTCAGATGTGTTATAGCTCATCCCTCATGCTTCCCAAGCGGATGAAGGGACCCCCGGTCCTTTTTCTCTCTTCCACTTCCTGGACATAATGCAAGGAGTTTTGCTCTACCATACTTTCTGCCATTTCCATCAGGCACCCCCACCAGCTTAAAAGCAATGAATTTGCCTGATCATGGATATGAACTCCAAAATGAAAACCAAAATAACCCTTTTCTCTTTGCAAGTTGATTATCTCGGGTACTTTGTTACAGTGATGGCAAGCTGATTGACACAAAGAATAAGACAAAGGATTTAAGTAAAGAACCAATCTTTTGACCAGACAGTTTTTCAGAATATATAAATAGATTACAGTTCAATCCTTTATGGAGTATGTTCTCTTTCAGAAAATATGTTCAGGACTTTAGTTGCTTTATCAGTGAATATTTTGATGTCTGATTTCTTAATGACTAGTTAGGGTGCACATATATAATGGCTTCTCTGCTTCCTAGTGTTCCTTTTATGCTGATTTGCCTCTATAAGTTTTCCTTCCCTCTAAATCACAAATCAGGTCTGTCCAGGTGCTCAGAGTTAAGTGCACAGCAGCTGAGCCCCTCCTGTTCCCTCTGCTTTCAGAGATGGGAAAATATTTTCAGGACAAGTCAAGAACTTATCAGTTGCTCTGCATTCAGGCGCCTGAAATTCTCAGCTGAAGCCCTACAGCTGAAATCCCATCTTCCACCTCTATCGATGGTTCCTTTCAAGTCAGATGAGATTAATCATCCCTTACCCCAGACATTGTGGCTCTAGTGTTAGAGCTCATCCCTCTTGCTATGTGTTCTGCAACTGTAGAGAAGTGATTTTTTTAATGCCACTTCACGAGTTTCCAGTTCACTTACAAACTTGAATTATATCCCTAGAGAACAATGGAAAAGTCTCAGTTTTTAATAACCTAATAATGTGATAGGCTTCCCTTGAGTAGGCGACTGTTGCTTCTTACCTAGATTTAAGATTGGAGCTGGGTGATGCCCTCTCCATGGTAGCTGAGTCATTAGTGGAGATAGATCTCCTTGCTGACCACTCACTACATACCAGGTGCCTACATAACACAGTCACTTCAGGGAATCCTGCAAACTTAGCCTGCAAATAGGGTTTAACAATTTTAATAAATGTAATATAAATACAGATTCTAACTATATGTGGCCACATAGTCTCTCAGAAAGTGCAATTTAGAGCCCCGTGGAACCTGGGTGATTTTGTTATTTATTAGCTGTACCTTGGGTCGGATGTTTAAAACCTCTCTGTGTCTTCAATCCTCATGTATTACCTGGAAACAATAAGAACAGCTACTATTAAGGTTTTATGAAGAGTGAATAAGAGCTGAAAAGGCTTGGTATATGTCTGCTACATATTTAACTCAATAAACCTAAGCTGCCATTTTAATTTTGACGGCTACCTGACCTGTAAAGTAATCATGTTTTACCCTCTACATATGAGTGATATTTTCAGGGATGGTTTATAAGCTTAGGAAGGTTTTCAACTGGGTCTTGTGGATTTGCTGCTCACCAAAATACTGAGACAGTGCCTTATACAACAAACATTTGTTGAATGAATATTTGAATAAACAAGGCTTCAATTTTTAATATATCTGTGTTTGGAAATACTCACAAAGAACAGGGCTGGTACTGACTGCAAAGAGAAAGTTCTCATAATTTTCCATTCTCTCTATTCTCTATTAGCATACTTATCCTCTTCTTCAATCTACAAGTAAATTTGAAAAATAATGGAAATTCAGATTTATTTATGAAAATGAATCTGCTGCTTCTTTCAGCCCAACAGGCTCAGTCAGTAATATTTCCCAAGGGGTCGTTTTAAGATTCTTTAAGTAAACATATAGTTAAAACTCGCACTAGTTTAATACACCTTGAAAAATAAGCATAAGAGCCTTAATTGCCTTTTTTCTTGGCATACATCAATTCCTACACATGAAAATGCAGCACTGAATAACAGCAGTAAGCCCAATTCCTTTCAAATAGTACATCTGTGTGAATACTAGCTGTCCATTATGTTCTTTAAAATCTAGGAGGCTGAAACATATTTGTGAAAAGAAACTTTTTAATAAAATTTAAAAAGCCTGATTTTCATGCAGGAAAGAAAAGCATAGAAATGTCTCTCTCTCTCTCTCTCTCTCTTTTTAAATTAATATAAAACTTTCCTGTGTGCTTCAAAACAGTAATAATTTTATGTTAATATAACTCATTATATAGTCTTTTATGAGAAAAATTTTAGAGAAATAATGAAGTGTAAAATATAAGTCAGATGGGAGAAGAAATTTTGGGAATTACAACTGATTTTTTTTGTGTGCGTGCGTGTGTATGTGTATGGTGGGGGTACTTAATTGTTGAAATAATTCTGTTTTCTCTTTGGCCCACACTTGCAAATATTCTCGTGGACTAATACCACATTTAAAATGTAAACTCATAGCATCATCAGTCATCTAAGTTAAATTTCAGAGGTCGAATTATTTTTTTTCTTTTGACAAGACTAAATGAAGTTATAAATTGTTATTGTGCATGTAAGAGCTCTTTTTATATAGGGTGCCCATGTTTTATGCCAGAATGTGCTCATTGAAAATTCAAGTTGGTTCTCTTCCCCTACTGGTTCCTAGAGGAGCTACCAACATGCCTTGCACTGGTGGTGGTGAGAACTGAGCCGCAGGGTTGACCCTACGTGGAAGATGTAATCCACCTGTGCCACCTCTCTACTCCCCAGCTGCCATAAATCAACGAGAACAAAGTTAGAATCAACTGAAAGTTTAAAAAACCCTCTCCTCACCCATGAATGCATAGTAGCTCACCGTAGACCTTCCATGACCGAAATGTCAAGAGCAGGGCCAGGAAAGCACAGTTTTCTAGTGAATGCAACATGGTTGTGCTGCACAGCTTGGTGAAGGGAAACCTTGAATTCTAAGACCACATAAGCTATTCAGAGATCTAAGAGCTGTGCATTTCTCCATCCATAAATGTTATTGCAATAAAGAAGTGATAGTTCTGTGATTCTGGTGGGCCCATGAAAAGTAAATGCTGCCCGGAGCCACTGGATAAAAATATCAATTCCAGAAGGAGGATGCCCTAGAAAGATCATTAGTTCCTAGCCTGAGCATCCCCGGTGGTGATATGAGGCATGGCCAGAACTTAACCTGACGTGAAGTAAAGCTATGGTTAAAAAGAGAGAGAAAGAGGGAAAGGCCTGTTGCACAGTTTCTACTCTTCTAAGAGACACATAAGGATGCACTTTAAATGACAATTAGAGATGTGGTCAAAAGGTGTGGGCAGACAGGTGCTCACTGCTGCATTGTACATGTGATCAGAATCTGACGGGTCCCCTGGACTTGTGGCCAGAACTGCCCCAGTGTTCCTTGCCTGAGTTTACATCCATGGGAAAGGAACTCTATTCCTATAGAGAAGGGATAGCAGGCTGAAGTGTATGGGGCTGCCTTCAAACAGAACTGGGGACTACTGGTCTAGGCACCAGAATTCCACTTTGGGACCTCAGTGGGAAAGGTGTGTTGCCGCCATTTTTCTTCCTGTGAGAAATAGTGAGATGGCAAAGTAACAGGAGCTAAGTACTTGGAATAGAGCAAGGGGAACGCTTAGGATGAGAAGTTTAGAGATTCCCACCAGAACACAGCCTACTGGTGGGGAACTAGGATCCCTGGGTGGGCACTTAGAGCAGCCATACCAGAGAGAGGGTGCTTTCCTATGTGGATTTCAATCAGGGTGCATGTGTGTTGGGGGGCATGGCCAACTGAAAGTTTCAAAATAGAATAGAATCAACTGAAAGTCTAAAAAACAGAAGAAGAGAAGATGTTTTCATGAACATATATATGAACCATCTGTGAATTAATCGAGGAGCAGTTTGTTGCAGGGAGAAATGAACTGAGCTTCTGTGTCAGATGGTGATGGCAAATGAGGGACAAGAGCCAACGACATTGGAATTCTTAATGAGACATAATCGTAACCCTGAGGCAGATGGGTGAGTGAGGTTTGGGAGTAAACTTTACAGGGTGACCATGGAACTCTTGGTTGAACATGGTCACTTTTGAGAGTGACATAGGGTATAAACTGAGTGAATAACAGAGACTTATAGACTGTACTTTTGTATGGGGGGTGGTGGAGCTACGGCCATTGTTGCACCACTACTATGGTGGTAAGGCAAAACACACATTATAATGGGAAAGGCTCCACTGTGACATTATTAAAAATCTTGTTACAAAATAGCAAGTACTGTAGGATCCCATTAAATAGTAAAAAAAAAAAAAAAAATGACTGGAAGTCTAGATGTTGCTAAGAGTGCTATTTCTGGGTAATTGGGTAAAAGGATATTTAAATTCTGTACTCTTCCATTTTTTTCTACAGCTTTTATTATTATAAAATTAAGCAATATGTAAAAATGTGAAAGTTAGTAGGTTGACTTAGGACCAAAAGTACAGTTTTATATGTAGCACTGGCTGCTAAATTTTCCTACTTGATTTCTAGGCTCCATTTGAAATCATCTTTGGTGCTTTTCAGGAGACGGAAAATGGAATTTTCTCAAAGGCATGATCTGTATCTTATTTCATCTTTTTATTTCTTTGGAGGGGTCGGGGTAACACCAATTTGTAGCCCGGGTATAGCATAGGATGTGGCCTCCTTCTTAGATAAATCAAACTGAAATATTCCATTTTTAGATCTTGATTTCCTGAGGTAAGATTTATGGGACCACGAGAGTGGAGCAGACTTGGAAACAGCAGCAATGTTAGCGAAATGGTCTCCCTGCGCCTGCATGCAGGGTATCCTTCCCGGCTCTTGGTACGCTTTGGCTAAGCCTCATAGCTATCCTGCGAGATAGGATGGAGTTACAGGTAGAGCACTCTCCTATTCCTGTTATCAGATGAGGAAGCCAAGTAGAACCGAAAATGCATAGTCTGTCTTCTATCTATCTGCCGTCACCTCAGGCAGGTTGGTAAGCTACTCCTGAGTCTGGCAGTAATGGACTTAACAATGATCTTCCCTACTTCCCCAAGATTTTAGAAAAAGGCTTTCTAAATTAACAAGGTATCTTGGACAACTCATTTGTCAGATCCACGCATTTGGCTGCTCATCATATTTACATTGATATTGTGGATCAGCATGATCCACAGCAAAGAGCACTGGCATGCTAGTTCAGGCTCAGGAACTGGGGTCTCTCCGCTGCCAGGATGGTAAGTCGCAACTCATCCTTTAACCAACTGGGTGGGTTTCCTCACGATATAAAAATGTGACAATGTTTTTGTAAAGACATATTTTCTATTTTAAAATTCATAATTTCAGGGGCTGGGATTATAGCTCAGCGGTAGAGCGCTCGCCTAGCATGGGCAGGACCCGGGTTTGATCCTCAGCACCACATAAAAATAAAGGCATTGTGTTGTGTCCATCTACACCTAAAAAATAAATATTTAAAAAAAAATTCATAATTTCGTGATCATTTTTTGTTGTTGAACAAACTAAAGAATAAACATAAACTAGACACATATAGGACAGAATATTAACTCACATTATTTGACCTGATTGGCTCTAGAGCTGATCAGTCAGGGTTGCAGGAGAACCCTGGCCACCTGCAGACACAGGGCTCACCTACCTACCTTGCAGGCTCTTTATTGAGTCCATCAGAGATGCAGACCTGTAGTTTTTACTCCTAAAGTGTCTTTAGGTTCCATAAGCTCCAATCACTCTGTCACTTAACCCTAAATCCCACAGACATCATTTCACAAAAATTAGTTTCTTTAGGGATCCTCCTCCCCCTCTGCAGAAGAACCAATTTAAATCATCCTTAAATCATCACATTAAACACTAGCTACCACTGGCTGCAAGGGGAGCCAAGAAGTGTATTATAGCAAGTCTTAAAATGCCATCCCTGCCTTTTAAATTTTATCATAAAATCAGAAATAGCTATTTTATCATGAAGGATTTAATAAGTTTACCTTTTAAACTAATGGACTATAATTGGCTCCTTAAATTTTGCATGTAAAAACCCCTGGGTTGGGAAACTTTCAATTTCTCCTTAATAACTCATCACTATAAATCAGATTCCTTTAATATACTATACACCAACACTGCAATGAGCTCAGAAAGAACTGGTACCATTTTCCTCCTGATGGTTCAGTCACAAGGAAAGGCTGGTTTATTTCTGAAAGGTAGTACTCAAAGCAATTTCATTTTATTTCCCTCCACAGAAGATATCAGATATTTAAGAACTCCCATAAAAGATCTACCCTTAGGTATTTCAGAATGACCTGTTTCTTGGAGATTTCATCGGTTTCTTTCTTGTCATAAAAGAATTCTTTTAAAAAAATTGTTTTATGTCTGTCATGGCATAGTCAGTATATATTTTATAATATGATATTGTTTTTCTCACAGCCAGTAGTTGTATATTAATAGAATACATTTATTGGATCATTTCTCCTCCAATTAAAATGTAATGCTAATAATGATAATGATGGTAGCATGATAACATTGATAATGATAATGACAAAGCTATTATAAAAGAACAACATTGACACATTTTGATCCCTCCCTAAAACTTTGCATTTCTCCAAAATTCTAAAACATGAAAGAAAGGGACAATAAAATACAAGTTGATTCAAAGGCCAGAATAATATAAATAACAACACTTTCTAAACATTCAAAGTTTAAAAGTAACAATGAAAAGAAATTGTTCCTTGGATTTTGGACCGTGAATCACAACATTGTGCTGGAAGATTTCCTCTAGTGAAAGGTTTATGTATCACCAAGTATCAGGATGGAAACTCAAGAGACGTTCTCACGTTTGCAAGCATATGGTATCAAATAAAACAAGGATAATTCACATTCCAGAGAGTCAGAACCATGCTGAGTCCTGAATGGTCTCGATTAACTTCTTCTTTAATGATTTAATTTAATAGGCTAATGCACCTAAGTCAGAGGTGGGGAATAGAAATTGTCCAGCTTCTTTTATATCAACTTAGTGAATGTGACAATTCACATGGCAGAGTGGATTTGCAGTGACGAAAGAAGAAGGCCATTTATGTGTGAGGTTGGACTGTTGATATAGCCTTTTTGGTCTGGGGGAGAGAGAAATGCACTTACAAGGAGAGTCCTCCAGGACACGGTTTACTTCATCTAGATTCATCAGTTACTACCATGCCATTGAGACGCTGAAGGTTATAATGCAGTTCACAGTACGTATTGAAGGACACAGAGGAGTGGACCTCCTGGTAGAGATGTGTCTGTCCACCCTGCTTTGAATATGTGCTCTGCACAGCAGCACTCTAGTGCCCCACTAGAGTCTGGGCACCTGGAGAGAGGGGTGGGCAGAAACAGGGAATTTCTGAACACACATCACACAAACTGGCTAACTGCCATCCAGCCAGGAACTTAATGTAAACACTAATCATCAGATTAAATCCACAGCATTAGCTGCAAATCAACAGAGGGAGGATGGAACAGCTTCTGAAAACATGTAGACTAGACATTAAGGAAATCTGACCGGATCTGAGAGGAAGCAAGGAAGACATGAGGTAGAAGAAAGGAAAGAGAAGCAAAGAAAAATATATTGGAAAATGAGAAGAAAAGAAATAAAGGGAGGGAAGAAACAAACATGATATTAAGCAGATAATAGTGTGCATTCTCTCATGTATCAACTCTAAGGAAATCTAGGGGTTCAGAGAAATATAGAAATTTGCCTCAAACTGGAAGATGTTGAGTATAATCTATTTTCCATGCAGCTCCATTGAAAGCATGAAGTAAAGTTCCAGAGAGAGGCCACATCTTGCTATGTCTCCAACCTTAGCTACCAAAGGCAGGAATAATCTGACCCACCTCAGATAAGTTCCCATTTTGCTTTTGTGTTCCAGAAACATTCTCAATTATTCTCCTTCCTTTACTGGGCATTAAGTACTACCAATGAGTTATATAGCAGAAAGCAAAAAGGCACATAAGACAAAAGACCTTCTTTTGTTTATGGATTTTCAAAGAAAAATATGGGGTGGGGTGAAAGGGAAGTACTTTAAAAAAATCAATACTTGCCTGGAGGTGCAATATATTGATTTTCCATAGCACAAATCATGGTTCTAGGGTCCACACAGTATGTTCCACCGAGAGCTGACTAATGACTATTCTTTGGTAAGGAAGAACTGAGTTGTTCATTGAGGGCTGGATCTTTCTACCCCTCATTAGCTTGGGAAGGCACTATTTTTATTTTCCTTATTTAAAATTGTATTACATTGGTGATCCCAATTGATTGAGTTCCTGATCTGCCTTGTGACATTTAGACCTTGATATATCATGCTATGATCAAATATCTTTCACTTCCAGCTCACTAGTGTGGATCCCAAGGTACAAAGTCCTGCATTAGTTAGAAGGACATTTACCAAAATATATAGATAGACTCCCAGAAAGGACTTTCTCCGCCTTCATCACTCCCCTGACTCTCTGATCCTCTCACAAGGCTTTATCTAGCACTACCATGCCACTGAGATGGAAGAATCCCCAAAGTAAATTCCAGAAGAACCTCATGTATGAAACTGAATGCTTTATCTGTCTCCCCAAGCTCTCTTATAGTGCAGGAGTCAGAAACCAGGTATAATCCTCTATCTCAAGGGTAGAGATATCTTCTCAATCAAGGTCCCACATCTTGTCTATAACCCACTTCTAACAGTTCTCAAACATGTGTCCCACTGCAAAGAATCGTTGGTTTCTTCCTTTATTATAACCTGGTTTCTCAAATTCCAAATTAGTTTAACATGGCATCCCTACACACAAATGTTTGACAAGTTTCTAAATAGGTGTTTAAAATATGCAGGTAAATAAGCCAGAGTCCCTCCTCTCATGGTGTGTCAGAGGACGATTTTGGGTCAACAGCTCTTGCATCTCCATGATGATAAAGTGATGTGACAGGCACACACAGGAGGGGTGTATAAACTAGTCTTGGTTAGTCATAGGTGGTTCCCTAGAGGAAGTGTCATTCCATAATGGCTTTGAGGGACAAAAGCAGGTATTATCCAAGTACAACAGAGATCTTGTTCCCTGGACCACATCCCTTCCTTGATTTCTGGGAAAAGTGCCTTGATTTTCTATGAACCTCTTCCCCTACTCCACCAGTCTCTTTCTTGTAGTTTGGTTGGAGCTGATTCAATATGATATCCATTCTCTCCATACCTTTCAGGTGAGACTGACACAGACCTGGCCTCCATGATTGTTTCAGAGCCCATGACTCTACGCAATCTAATACAGGACTCACTTTTCACTGACATGGCTGAAAACCCAAGATGTAAATCTGGAGATGTGGCCAGATCATATTATTTTTTTTTTTTGCCATTTCAAACTAAAAAAGTTCTCACTAATACATACACTAGGCGGAAAGAGTATCTTCTAGGAAGAAGGAATGGATCGATGAAAAGTCTAGAGGCCAAGGAACCATGGTCCATTCTATCTATATAGTTTTGAGAGACCAGAGAGTTGGTGCAGGAGTGACTTGGGGAAGTACCTGGAAAGGTTAAGAGCTGGCCTTTTCCAATCCAGTGTTGTTTTGCCAGAGTCAAGGTCATAAAATGCAAATTTGATCATGCAATTCTCTCTCCTGCTTAAAATACTTTGATGATACCCTAAAGGTTTCAGTATGAAGTTCAAATCCATTAGCTTGGCACCCAAGGCTCTTGATGACCTAGCTGTTCCTTCTCTCTTTGGTTTCATCTCCTACATGTCTCCCACGGGCACCCTGTGCTTCAGCTAAATTGAACTACTTGTAGTTTTCCAAACATAGCAGGCTGTTTCATGCCTCTGTGCTTTCATATTGTATGCATTATATCATTTAACCCTCACAAGAGCCCCAAGGAAGTGGGCATTATTATCTGATTTTCCAAATGTGGAAATAGAAATAAAGAGAAGTTGAGGAACATTGAAAGTCATACAACTCCATAAGACAGAGAGCTGGGATTTGAACACGTATCTGTCTGATACCAAAGCTCTCCTGTTTTCTAATCTGCCACCACTCATTCCAGTTCTTTCTGACTTCTGGTCCATGGATTTTTATATTTCATAACAACGTATTTTGTTTGATACGTACAAGGAACTCCATCATGGATGTTGCTGAGGAAATATCACCCACTGCATTATTTTCAATAATCATAAGTAAAATTTCAGAATTTCAGGTGTGAGAAATAGAGTGATGCCAATCCATCAATTTAAGCTACTGTACCATGATAGCAAACAAAACTGCATTTTCTTCATTCAATCCACAAACATTTTGGGAGCATCTCTCTCATGCACTGGGGTGGCGGGTGGCACAGTCCTTGCCTTTACAGTGCTCTCAGCAATCCACTACTCACAGCTGATTCTTATTGAGAAGGCTCCCTGGCCATACATGAGAATGAATGTCTCTTTGCTTTGATACGTACAAGGAACTCCATCATGGATGTTGCTGAGGAAATATCACCCACTGCATTATTTTCAACAGCTGCTCATGAGTTATATCAGAGATTAATTGATCAGCTAAATGGGGTAATGTGGAGAATAGGCCAGGAATAAATCAATGAAGGAACTAGTGTGCTGTGTCTTATATACCTGGGATCAATTGTGCTACATCTCACTCAGCGAGCCTTCAGATTGCAAAGCAGCCTGCTTGCAAGGGGTCATGAACAGGGCAAATTGCTGGCTTAACATCATAAAGAATTTTCATTGCCTTATTTATACCCTATTTCTCACGAAAGTGTACACCATTTCTTAATGGTACTAATTCTGCAGTATCACAAACTGGGAATGTTTTCTTTCCCTCTAATTGAGACAGACTGATCATCATCTAATAGGTTATGTATAAGAAATGAAAACCTAAAAAACAAACAAACAAACAAAAACAAGACAGAAAGGATGCACACCACCACAACTGGATGCTAAGGATTCAATGAAAAAAACAAACAAACAAAAAACCAGCTTTGCTTTAACATCAAATCTTTAAGGGTACTATTAGAAAATCTAATAGTTTTAAATTTTTATTTGACAGAAAAGATAACAGAGTTACAACCAAAGTTATGATAAAAATGACAAAGGATTGTCAAGAACTGAAAAATTAAAGAAATAATTTTCACTGCCCCAAAAAAGCACCTTTTGTGAACATAATATATATATATATATATATATATATATATATATATATATATATATATATATATATATATATATATGTTTGTCCTCCCCTGGCTAGATGTAGCTAGAGTCGAGAAGATTAAAAACTGGATATTAGCCCAGGTAGGCTCAGAAGCGATTAAGGAGCCACACAACAGAAAATGAGTGGCTGTCCCCCAAACTGGTTACTGAAATATACTATCTGCTCAGTGGGGTCTGCAAAGCCAAGTGATCACGGTGCCCAGGGCTGACCCTTTCAGCAGGCGACCCACCCACACTTCAACTGCTACTTCTAGGTAGAGGCTTTTGCAGCCCTGAAAATGCCAAACTATGTAGGAGACATTTTGCATAACCAGAAAACAGTCATTATTTCACCCAGGGAAAAGACTCCTTTTTCTATAACTGGAATGGCCATCAAAAATGGACTCATTTTTCTTATGTTGCACGCTGGGCTTATAAAATAGTTCCCATATCTCAACAAGACTCTGTAGTAGATGGAAGTTTTGTTGCAATGAGCAGAGAGAGAATGACTATATATTAAAAAACAGACTCACAATCTAACGATTAAGAAAATATAAAATGTTACTGAGAGGTCTCCATTTGTGTTGTATTTGGAATCATGATTATTCAACGAGCTGCTTTGAAAAGCAGCATGGCAAACTCTAAAATATTATTAATTCTTTTAAAATTATATGAAATTTTCTCTTACCAACATGAATCAATAAAATACAAGCAGACATAATTGGTACAATTCTTAACAGCTAGTCCAGGTTAATCCCTTGGCATGGATTAGATTATAAAGGTTTAAATGATAACTAATCTCAAAGCCTTACATATACATCAGGGATTTTATTTTGACTAATCTTAGTGATTATTTGAGTATTAACCAGAGTGACTGAAGAGACGGTAAAACCCAGGCTAAATCACATCAAATGGCACAGGAACGAGAGAGGTTTTCCTTGAAGAGAAGAATTAACATTAAAAAATACTTAAAAAAAATATTTCCATTAGAGATTTAATAATGTGAAGGAGATCAGGACAGACCTTTTTAAGTTAAGGGAGAAAATGGAGATTCAACACAAACAAGAATCACCTTTTGATTCAGAATTGTATGTTTTGCACCTTGTGTTCCCACAAAGACCAGTTATATCTGTAGATGATAGCTGTTTGCTACATTTAGCGGATAATTAATTTTATCTGAAGGTCATCTTTTAGTGACTTTGCCAATAGTGACAGAGTCAAGTAGGGGATAAAAAGTTCTAAAATCAAGATTTCCTGACTACTAGGGGTTATCCTTTAAAAAAAAAAAATTAAAGTATTTACTAATCTTTAAAGAATTGGGATTTATTACAAAGAAGTTAGTCATGGGGGTTCATCAAGACAAGTTCATCTTCCAAATTACTTCTGCTCTTTCCATGGTTTCCTGAACATTATCTTATAATTGTTTTCCTATTTCACGTGTAGTGTCAGTCAGCTCTCCGTCACTGCAACAAATCTCTGATATCATCACTTTATAAAGATAAAAGGTTTATTTTACCTCATGGTTTTGGAGGTTCTACTCCATGATCTGGTGAGACCATTGTTTGTAGCCTCTAGTCTAGAAGCCTGCACATTAGGATAAAAGTATGTAGCATAGCAAGATTGTTCACCTCATGGCCAGGAAACAAAGGAGAGAAGGGAAGTGGCCAGGGTCCCACTGTTCCCTTTAAGGGCACACTTCCAATGACCTACACACCCCTTATCAGGCCTGACTTCTTAGAGGTGTCACCACCTCTAAACAGTGCCTTCCTAGTGACCAGGCCTCTGATACATGAGCCCATGGGGAATATTTAGGATTAAAACTATAGCACATGTTAAAATTCCTCTATCTCTTCAAGTGGAAGCCAAGTTTCTTACCCTTCCCTACACTTCTCCAAATACTATGAATAATGCTTTGCACATGACTTTTGAACACAGTGGGGAACAGCAGGATGCACAGATTGAGAGCTCAGCCTGCCTGGGAGTCCAATTTTAATTTTGCCACAGGTTAACCAACGGACCTTGGAATAAGTTACTTGATCTCTCTGTGCCTTAGTACATCCATCTGTGTAACAGGTATAGTAATACTATTTCACAGGGTCATTGTGAAGGTTTGGTGAATCATTCCTGAAGCATTTGGATCAATGACTGGCCCATGCAAGTATTATTATATAAGTGTATGACTAAATTAAAATAAAATGCCTACTGAATGATTCTTTACACCTTTACTAATTAATATTGCTCTTTAATTGATGGGGTTTTCCTAACCAAGACCTGGTTTGAGAACTTGCTAGATTTGAAATTTCTATTTTTTATCATTTGGGACTAGCCAAAAGATAAATAATAGTTCTGACATATACACCTATCTTGTAAGTTGCTTTGTAATTATTTATTACTTGCTGGAAAACTCAAGTGGGCAAAGGGAGGAACAAGGCAGTCATGTTAACATCTAAAACCTCATTAAAGTTTCATCTCCTTTTACCGTCCAGAAAGACAAATGAGTTACCAGAGGAATTTCCTTTCCCCTGTAGGGTTCATACAGGTATTTGTACACACTACTAGCATAAATTAAATGGGATTTCCTAAATGGTCACGTGGCACAGTTAGGGTAGGGGGAAGGAGAATAGATAAATCCAAACCATCAGGTTTAGGTATGGATTTCAATGTCTAAGACCAAGTTGATATGCTCCAGCAGTTAGACCCTTATCTTATGGGGGGCATTTTATTTGGGAAATAAAAAAAGCAATAAGCTATTTTTGACACGCACATAGCAAAAATAAAAGTGATCATCTCTTAAAAAGGAAAATGAGCAAGTGACAATTCCTTGAGAGAAATTATTCCCAAACTCACACTATTCCTCTTAAATAATCCACCAGTGATTTCCTGGCTCAGAAGGTATGATAAATTAAAATAATAAAATGATTTTTTCCCATCTATGTATTTTCCTTTGGAAGGTGGATTTACCATTCTTCTTGTCAAGATGTAAGAATTAGTGTTCCCAACGCTCTAGATGTAGCCTGGTCTTGTGACCATCTTCAACTAACACAATGGAGCCAAGGGGACATCACGGGAGTTTCAAGCCTAGGACTCAGACAAGGTCTGGGACCTTTTCCTCTCACCCTCTCAGATCACCATGTGAAGAGGTTGGCCAAGTCTACCAGAGAGTGAAAATACCTTTGTAGCAGAGAGTGATCCATCACAGATGAGACCCGAACAGCCAGTTTCCAACCCCAGCCTTCACACACGTGACTGAGGCCACCCTGAACAAGCTGTTGCCGGATGACCGTAGTCACATGATGAGCCTTCGCAAGAGCAGTATGGGAATCAGCCAGGCAAAGCTGTTCACCTCAGAATCATGAGCAAATAAAATAGCTGCTGTTGTAATCCATTAGCAAAACAATAGGTAACTGATAACAGATGGTTCTGAAGCTCTCTGGAGGCACTCAATCTTAGGGGGAAAAGAGAAATTCAAAATGAGGCTGCTCCAGACTCAATGTCTATGTCCTCTGCATAATTTCATGCATCAAAGTCCTAATACCCAATGTTATAGTATTTGGAGGTAGGGCTACTGGGAGGTAATCTGGTTTAGATGAAGTCATGAAATTGGAGACCTGTGACAGGATTATAGTCCTTGAGAGAAGAGAAAGAGAACAAGGTCTCTTTCTGCCATGTGAGGATGCCACAAGAAGGTAGCCACGTTGTAGGCCTTCATCCAATGATGAACCTACAAGCACCTTGATTGTGGGCTCCGAAGCCCCTAGAATAGTAAGTTCTGGGTGGTTGTTTAAGTCACCCAGACTTCAGTTGTCTATTATAGAGGCCCAAACTAAGACACAGGCAAAGGAAGAAAAACACAGACAACATTCTTCTTGTTCTACCTGACCTATGGCTGTTTGATATAGAGCATTATCAGAGTTTACAATTAAATCTCTGACTCTCTACACAGATGTTATTGATTTTGTTTCACTGGCGTGTTACTTAAGCTATTACGAAAGGTAAAAAGAATAAATAAAAATTAAAATGCAAGGTTTATTTTAATTGTTCATATTTAAAACTCTGAAAAGTATTTTGGAGGCACATTTTGAAAAAAAATAAATTCTAAAATTATGATGCTTAGGAGAACCATTTGAAATATTGGAGCCAAGGGAAGGCATCTCCGAGGAAAACACCCAAGGCCACCATCTTTGTTTAGTAGAGCACAGTTCTCCAGGGTCTCTAAGGTCTGGGAGCAGGCATATTGAGGTTCTGTGGAACTTTGTCATGTGGTTCTCAAAAGATGCCCACTGCAGTGCTGGGGTCTGTCAAGCTCAATGTTATCTGCCTCATTTCCTCCTGATGGCTCTCATTTTTGTCCTCTCTGGCTCCGCTTCCTTTTCCTACTATTAGTTGTTGTGATGGATTTGTGGTATGTTTACTTGGTGATTCCCTTTGTGATATGTTTCAGATCAGAATGAGCCACAAAGAAAAATCTTGAGAGATCTGGAAGAGGAAGAACCACTCAACAGCTATTTTGTAGTTCACAAATATTGCTCTGGATCTGCTGATTCACATTCACCTTGGTATGAAGCAGCTTCTGGACCTACAATTGTCACACCTTCCCCTGTATCCTCCTTTATCTTTTCTGACTCATAAGACAGGCATGTGTGCTTTGTTCGGTGACAAAGGGCATCATCTTCTGCAAGATACCCTCATTACCAAGGGCAGAGGTAAGGATGCAAGATCCAGTTCATCCTCATGGGGGTCCTGCTCATACCTGAGGGTGACAGGCTGCATGTAATCTTTCCTGTCTGATGTCTTTCTCTGCAGACTTCAAACTCCAGCCTAAAATAGCCTAACAGAGACTGCTTAACCAGCCTCCACAATTGCATAAGCCAATACTGGGTCTGCTTCTCTAGTTGAACTTTGACTGGTATGGACAATGCATTTACCAGGACAACCCTGGCAAGGTTATCTGCAATCTCTTGGCTAGTAGATTCTGCAGCTCTGTGAGAGAAAGATCAAAGGGGCCCCAAGAGGCTTTGGAAATGTGTGATAGTTAATTTCTTGTGTCAACTTGACTGACTTGAGGGACATCTAGAGAGCTGGAAAACCAGCTTACTTCTTGTGCATCTGCAAGAGTATTTCAAGAGGAGATGAGCATTCAATCAGTCTAATTCCCCGAGAGGCTAATGAATATCAAGAAAGGCAAAGGAAAGGCAAGTTCTCTCTTCTTGAGCTGGGAGGTCTGTCTTCTCCTGCCCTTGGATATCGGCACTCCTGGTTCCCAAACTTTCAGATTCTAGGACTTTATCCAGTGACCTCTCCAGTTTCAGGCCTTTGGATTTGAATTAATCACATCACCAGTTTTCCTGGTTATCCTGCTTGCAGAAGGAACAACATGCGAAGCCCAGTATCCATACTCTTGTGAGCCAGTCCCCATTATAAGTCTCCTCTTCTAAATTCCTATGAGTGCTGTTTCTTTTTAGACTCCTGACCCATACAAATGACTTAGGGATTTAGAAGTGACAGATAAAGATGATCATGAGGACAATGGCAGAAAGTCAGCAGGGATACAGCACGTATTAATTATCGGTCCCAATGCCGAAGACTCATCCTACCAACAACCCAAAGATACAGGCACTCTTGTTTCATTTCCCTCTGTGCTCCTATTTAGACTAAATAACTTGCTAGTAGGTAAAAAAAAAAAAATCAAGAATTAAACTCAAGCACCCTGGCTCTATAATCTATGCTCTTTTATACCACCTCATGGTTCCAAATAAACCACATCATGTAGTTTCCCTACCTTGGCTACTTTGCCTTTGCTAAACATTCACAACAGAAAAACAGGGAACTAGCCGGTGATAATGCAGCCAAAGAAGCTTCAGTTCTGGCCCCGATTTCACCAATAACTGGAGGCACAGTTCTGGATCGGTCATGCTAACGTCTTCATTCGTAAAATGATCTGAATGTTCTCATCAAGCTATAAAAGTTCATAATTCCGTAGTGTTATTAAGTTCCGAGAATACTGTTATAGGTCTTTGGAGGAAGGTTGCTATGTACAATAAAATCAGGTAATAAGATCTGCAACCCTGTATTTGACTTCCTTACATTTGCTTGTCAATGACACCCCGCATCAAAAATCACTGCTCTCTAAGTGTGAAGACCCCATTAGCATCTCTTCTCCCTTCTCTCTCTCTCTCTCTCTCTCTCTCTCTCTCTCTCCACACACACACACACACACACACACACACACACAGAGAGAGAGAGAGAGAGAGAGAGAGAGAGAGAGAGAGAGATTGGGAATATCCACAGAGAAACAATGTATTGATGCTGCTTTTGCTATAAGTTGGTTGAGAAAAAATATGATAGAAAGCTATGATGATTTGATAATGCTTTTAAGTAATGTTTTAATCTTAAAATATCCAGAAATATTTTTAAAACAAAAGTGTGTATTTAGTGTATAAGAAAGATTTGATGGTATTGATGTATGGGATCCCTGCAGTCACTTCTGGCTTTCTCTTAGGGTTCTCTGTGCATGCAATGGATAGGCAAGTTTTAGTCAGTTCCTCAATGGTAATCATCTATTTCAATTTATTTTGTAATATAATCCAATTCATCCTAAAAATCAAAAGAACTGGTTTGTGTGTGACACTCTTTGGTATTTTTTTTTTGGCCTGGATGTTTTTAAATCTATATTTTTTGGTAGGTATTCAAAAAGTTTCTGATCTGGAGAGATCTTCATCATTTATCTTTGTCTTCATTATCTTTTAGCAGAAGTTACCTCATGAGTTAAAGAACCAAGAGGTAGGCATCAGCTTCAAAACAGGGAAACATGGCAGAATGAAAAGAAATTTTTTTAAAATTGGAAAATCAGTCCAGTAAGAGTAGGATCTGACCATACTTACAGGACAGAGTTCAAGTCAATGACCTTCAGAATTTGGTCAAAACTAAACTGAGACAATGGCTATAAAGTAAATTGGTCCTATTGACACTAGCAGAAGTAAGGAGACTCTATGCTTGGAAAGGTAGAAATTGCTAGGAAGATGGACATCACAAAATCAATAGTTGTACTAGATGCTTTTCTTGCATCTGAGCTTGTGCTAGGAAGGAGTATATTTTACTAAGAAGGGGGGTGTATGCTATGCTACATATATTATGATATTCCTGGGTATACATCTTAGAACTCACTGCTTAAAGGACACATGGTAGCCAGGCAAGTAGCACACACCAGTAATCCCAGTGATTCAGGGTGCTGAGGCAGGAGGATTGCAAGTTTGAGGCTAGCCTTAGCAACTTAGCAAGACCCTGGGTGTGTATCTCAGTGGCAAAGCACCCCAGTGTTCAATCCTCAATTAAACTAAATAAAAAAAATAAAATAAATAACAAAGCATAGCAAAAAAGAAGGTCACACAACCATCCTTAGGAAGTTACTATAATTTACTCTTAGGAGCCTGTTAGGGCCCATTTCTTGATGAGGTATTAAAAGAGATCTGAGAGGGTGAATAGTAAACAAGTATGGTTCCAGCTCATTACTTTAGATAAGTCTTTCCTTATTGCGTTCTTGTTCTACCTCTCAACCCTAAAATGAATCATCTTACAGCTACATTTTGCCAAAATTCTTCTGTTACACATAAAATGTTCTGCACTACACATGTGCTATACACCACCCTCTCCTTAGACGGTGATAGAAGGCAGGGACTGTATCTCGTCCACTGATCAATTCCTGGTACCCAGCATGGCATCTGACATTTGGGGAGGGCTCAGTAAAAGGGGAATGGAATTAAATGAATCCTGTTAATTTACTCTAGAGATCCAATATGAGGTAGGAACCTAAGTGAATTATTTTCCAAGTATAGGTAAAAATGACCAAACATTGTGTTTCTCTGGGATTAATGATAACTGTCTTTAATTGTATCTAAAGAAAGGTAATATTTATTCTTTTGAAAAAAAATCACAAAAAGCAATGGCAAAATGCCTTCATTATGGCTGTGATCCCAATTAAAATTCTTCAACCCAAAAAAATAACTTTTATCTGATCAAAATGTATGAGTTGCTTTTTTTGTCACCATAATTTAGAGATAGAAAAAAGGTATTTAGGATTTACATATACATGTGGAGTCCAACCTCATTATGATGATTGTACCTAAAAGCCAGAGAATTTTGAATCATAAATGTATTTTCAGAAAAGAATTGTATTTTCAGAAGAAAAAAATAAGAGCTACAACAATAGCTCTAATTTTACTGGAGACATTCATTGCACAATCTCCAAAGAGTAGGATAAATTGTCGAGAGCATCAGCCGACTGTCTATTCATTTGGCTTATTAGCATGAGAGGGGCTTTTTGCCCTGGAAGACTGGCCTCTTCTTTAGGATGCTGGTTTTGAGATCTTTGAAACGAGTATTTCAAATATAGTATATTGAGATTTGCCGCAATTTTAACTATGAAATTAGAAAAGCCATTAAAACTTTTAAGCATAAGCTGTTGTTCTATTTACCCCTGGAAACAATATCTACATCATAACAGAAACTAGATACACTTATGGACAAGAATTAGATCCCTCTGACAATGGCGAGCAGAAACTACAAGAAGCAATGGAGAACTTGACAAATAAAAATAAATTAAATAAATAAAAAAATATTGCCACAATGAAAATATGCTCTTTATTTATTTTATTTATTTATTTTTTGGTACCAGGGATTGATCTCAGGGGCACTCAACCACTGAGCCACATCCCAAGCCCCATTTTCTATGTTATTTAGAGACAGGGTCTCATTGAGTTGCTTAGCACCTCACCATTGCTGAAGCTGGCTTTGAACTTGTGATCCTACTGCCTTAGCTTCCCTAGCCACTGGGATTGCAGGTTTGCACTACCATGCCCAGCAAAAAGGTGCTCTTTAAAGTTAAATAATGTCCCCAAACTGAGCTTTGGAAATCAAAGTTAAAGAGAAATATACCATTAAAAACTTGAGTTATTTTTCCTCAATTTATTAGAGCATGTGCATTCATTGTACATTTACTTAGTTCCAAACAAGGATCATGGTCTCTAAGACCTGTGAGCAAGGAATCACACCTGATATGATAAACCATCTCTAAAGCCCTTGATTCACTCAAAAGTGAAGAACCCTCTGGTCACAACACCCATTTCATCATACAGATGTGAGTACATGGAAGTCATGGGATTGGTCCGTACTGATCCCTCTTCAAGGTTACTTACTCTAATTTGTCTTATTAGGGCTATATAATTAGGGCTATTCCAAACACCTTATAACAGTAATTGGGTAAGTTTTTCCCATGGATAAGCCAATAATTACATGGGTTTTCTCTGTCCATAAGAATTGTTTCATAAAATAAATGCATATAATTGACTTTAGGTCTCTGGTGATATCCAGGGAGCAGAGGCTCTCTGGGGACTTTTGTAAAGTAATGGCTTTGCCATATTTTTCAGGGAGTCCTGTGAGAATTACTTTAGGTGATTCACATTAAGTGAATGTGCAGCTTGGTTGACTAAAACCGTGTACCTACCTACACAGGATTTTATGAATGATCCTAACACATGGAAAGGGTGAAGCCAATAACATTGCACAGAAAGATACAGGTAGCCTTCCCCAAAACGACAGATGCCCAATCTATTTTCAGACTCTTTTCAGATGTATGGCAGTTTTAGTTTTCTGATTCTTGCAGGCAGTACATCCTGATTATTATTATACCTCTATAACAGGTTGCCTCTATAGGGGAAGTGAGGAATCAGAGCTGACTTCTGAAGAAGGAATATATTTTTGATGTGTGAATGGCAGCAAGTCTTTTCCAGGGAAAGAAAATTGCAGGAGTCAAAGCAAAGAGAGGTGAAAACAAAGTGTGTTCAGGGTCAAGTCTGTCACATGGAAGGAAAGGTGGGAGGTTAGGCTGAAATACAGCAGGTGGCAGGTGAGCACAGGGGCTCTTTGTTAACTGTGGTGGCAGAATGACAGCTGCCACAGATGAGGAGGAGCCAGGTGGAGGTGGCTGTTACTGTCACCTGGGCATAAGAGGATGACGATCCTTGCTTGGCAATGAAGATGAAGATGAATTCCTAGGATCTTCAATTGACAGGCAACACACTTACGAGATGGCAAGAGAATAAGAATCAGACAAGAGGTTTCAGTTTTGGGACATCTGGTAAAAGATGATGCCATTAACAGTGAATGAGAATTCAGGCAGAAGAGTGAGGTAAACTACCTTAAATAATTTTTGGAACATATTCGATATCATTTGTTTAAAAGAC
Organism: Marmota flaviventris; assembly: GCF_047511675.1. Lineage (NCBI taxonomy): Eukaryota > Metazoa > Chordata > Mammalia > Rodentia > Sciuridae > Marmota > Marmota flaviventris. Next base: position 110,019,811 of record NC_092508.1, read on the forward strand.
AGTGATGGAAACAACGAAAATCTAAAATAACAAGGGAATGAATGGTTAGATAAAATATAGCACATTTATTGAATCCATGTAACATCATACAGTGAATTTCCTGTGGGTAACTTCTGAATGATAATATTTCTGTGCCAGACATAAACTATAATAAAGGTCTCTCATTCTCTCTGGATATACCAAGGTGGTGAGTTACATGTTCATTTCAACACTAGCTCTTTCTCCATCACTAACAAATCACCTGGAATTCCATGGCTGAGAATCATTACATAGGAGAATATCAAGATATGATCTTCAGAAATGGAGAAAAACATTGTTCTAGTATGATCCCAGTTTTGAAAATTTGGAAGAAAATATATGGAAAAAATGATCTATGCTTATATGATCATACTGATTATCTCTGAATGGTCTGATCTGGAGTATTTTTCTTTCTTTTATCTCTTTATAGTTTCTACTTTTCCCCTTAAAATACATAAGTATCAAAAGGATATTGGCTATATTGGGTTCTTCAGAAGCACATAATGGGATGCGGATTTGTGTGAAAGTAAGGAAGTGTTCTCAGGAAAAATATTATGTGAGAAGAGAAGTAGGAAGAGTTAAGGGAGGAAGCCCAGGGTATATTGTTAAGCAAAGTCCCTTTGGGGATAAGTGGAGATCAGTTCCTCATAGTCAAAGAAGCTGGTACTCTCTCCTGTCAGTCACTGGTTGAGGGCTTCCCCTGAAGAAATGCAAATGATCAGGCATTTACAGTTCTTTTCTCAGACATAAAAATGTGAGCACAGTTGGCCTACCAAGAGGCAAGGGTGCCAGTTGTTAGGAAGACTTTGAAAATGGTAAATAGATCTGAGGGTACTCACAAGGAACATTCAATTTAATTTGTTACAAACACTTAAACCATGAAATCTTTACTGTTTCATTTAAAAAATATGAAAACCTATATGACTCTGTTCATTCATATTAAAATATTGACTTTAAAGGGTAAAGTAGGTTATGTGCAAAGACACTGCCATTTTATATTAGGTATTTGAGCATCCATAAATTTTAGAGTCTGGGAAAGAAAGTCCATGGATGGTATTATGGTTTGGATCTGGAGTGTCCCTCAAAACTCCTATGTTGAATCATGATCCTCGATGCAGCAAGATTTACAAGTGGGGCTTCTAGGCCATGATTGGATCATGAGGGCTCCAACCTTATCAGTGGATTAATCCAGTTGACAGGATCAATTAACTAATCCATCAAATTGATCAATCCATTGATAGCTGAATGGACACCTGGGAGGTGGGACCTAGTTGAAGGAAGCAGGTCATTGGGGCATGCCCTGCAACGGTTTCTGTTGTCCCTGACACCCTCTCCTCTCTCTCTTTTTGACTCATGCCTGCCACAAGCAGAGCAATGTTCATCCACATGCCCTTTGACCATGATGTTCTGCCTTTCCTCAGGCCCAGAGCAATGGAGTTGGCTGACCATGGCATGATACTCTGAACCATGATCCAAAATAAACCTTTCCTCCAAAAGTTATTCTTGCCATGCATTTTGGTCATACAGTGATGAAAAGCTGACTAAAGTAATAGAGGACCACACTAGTTAGTAATAACCCACCCTAATATCTTTCATCTCTATAGTTTTCTTCAATTTTGTAAAACACACATATTAAGAGACCACGTGAAGTAAAAACAATCTTCTCACTTCTCTGAATGAAGTAACACTGAAAGCACACACTTGTTCTTATTATCTGCATTCACTTACAAAGTGTAGATTGCTTAGGCAAAACCTGAATACAGTGCTTCAGCTGGATCTATTTCTTTAGGAATTAACTCATTATCTAGCCATAAGGCATGGCATCTTAAGCAAAATGCTATTGATTTTAGGATGTTGACCTCATATTTGGCCACTTTGCTAAACTCTTCTTATTTTAAATACTTTGTCAGTTTAGTCTGTTGGATGTTCTAGGAAGTGATTGCACTGTCTTTTCCTTTCTTTGCTTTTTTTGGGTTTTGTTTTGTTTTGTTTTGTTTTGTTTTAATCCCAATTACTACATCTGGGAACTAGTAGTAGCATGGTAGTAGGCATCTCTGTCTTGACTTTGACTTATCAGAATGATAATGATTTCCAGAATTTGAGAAGACAGGAGCCCCACCTGGATCACTAAACAGCATTACTAAACTATGTCTAAAAATAAAGCATAGGATTGTATTATGTTCACATATTTTTCTGAAAAAAATTAAAATAGTTACTAAGGAATCATAGTGTGCTGCTAGGAGTAGAATACTTTCAAATATATGACCGAGAAACTTAGGCAGTATACAATATTTTAATTTTTATGCAGTTGAAGTATGCTTTATTTCTGATAATAAGCTTTATACAATTATGTATAAATATTAGATTTAAGTATTAAAAATTCAGACCAGGTTCCATCTTAATAACTTTTCTTGAGAAGGAAAAACATCTTCAACTTTTAGTTGAGAGAGAGAAAGAATTGCAGAGTAATATATTATTGAATTAGCACTTCTTACTGAGAAGGGAAATTTGAAAAAAATCTTACTTTTGTAAACCTTACTCAAAGAACCTCCTATTCTTTGAATGTATCCCTTTATATTGCTTTACATTCTCAGAGTTCATGTTCCAAAATGTGTATGCTGGGATTTAGGACCATTTATATAATATTTGATGACACTTAGGAACACCAAATGTTAATATTTGCTTGTTGTTACATAGGCAAGAGAACTGAAGTTTGAGAAAGAATTCTTCCTTCCTGATAATACCATGTGAGATCACTAAGAATCTTTGCAAATCAATAGTGGTCTGAATTACTCAACTGATATACCATGGACTAGATTAGACTACACATGTAAACTATGTAGACCATCATATAAACCATATAATCCATCATGTGTTGGTAAGATTCAGGGCTTCTTTCTGTTTCATTATTGGCTAGACTACAATATTCCATTTTCTAAGCTTTTAAATTCTCTTCTCCTTTCAGTAAATGGATTACATACTAAACATTTTGAAAGCTACCTGCTTCTCTATCCTTGTAGGTCTATGCAGGTGGTTGGCAACATAAATTGAAGTGTGCAGGGAAAGTCTTATTTCCTTCCTAATAACTTTCCTTCCCAATAATCCACCAAGATGAGACATCTCAGGAATCAAGAGCAACAGTAGAGAACAGACACATGAGGGTACTCAGGGCTTCTGACTCTAATGGGATTTATGGACAGACTCAGAAATTCTAGATCCCAGGAAATTATTTAAGAAATATTTCATGTATACACAAGTGCAATTTTGGGCAAGAGAATCCAAGGCTTTTATTATATATTCAAAGTATAAAATTAATGAGCCAAGGAAGGCTGAATGGAGGTGCCAAGTACTCACCTGCTGTTCCACAAAGAACTCAAGTAACAGCTGTATGGCTATATTTTAAGGTGAGTGACCCTGAAAGAACACTAGAAATCTATAAGAGAGAGACTGGAACCTTATAAGATTCAGAGACTTGGAATGAGAGCATGGAATGAAAAACAACGGGCATCTTACACCTGGACTCCATAGCTGGCTAGGGTAGGGGTGGGGATCCTCCTTTGTAGGGTATAAGGGCAAAAAAGAGAGTCCCAGCAAATTCTATCAGCAAGGATGTTGACAATCCTAGCAAGTGGAATGTTTTAGTCTTCACAAACTTGTAGCTTATTTAGATAAGTAATTTGATATCTGCACAGTAGTCTGACTTTGGAGAAAGATCTTACAGCATCTCCCAGTGAACATCTAAGGTGCTGTAGCTAGAAGTCACCTTGGAAAGTGAGTTATTTTCAGAATTTTGGCTACTCTAAAGAAAACCAAGATTGAATATTCCCATCTCTGGGCACCCCCAGACATTCCATTGCACTGCCTTGGGGGTATCTGTCTCAAAAACCCAACTTAACTCAATGAGTGACAGTGACACAAGCCTGCTAGGTGCCCTTCACTGTAGAGAATGACTGTTGTGACAGAGGAGAATGGAGGATGCTGTCCTGAAGAACCATGAGATCAGGGCACTTGCTCTCTGAGACCAAGGGTGTGGACTTACACTAGAGCCAAGACTGAAAGCAGTTGCCCATGTGGTTCCTGCAGTTACCACCCACTGTCCACAGTCAGGTAGCCATTGCTGACAAGTTGGGAAGCGAACACCAGGGTTCCCACTGCTGCTTCACCCACAAAGGATTCTGGGGAGCCCTCGAATAATTATATAGTTCCAGTTGTCTCTTTGTCTAATTCCACTATATGACTAGATATTCAAAACAGGAATAGAAAAGAATTAAACATTATCAGTTCAATAGTCTATCAAGCTGAAAAAATGAATGAAATATAAAATAGAATACAGAAAACTCAAAATAATTAGAAGAATGCCAACAAAATGACAAGAGTAAGTCCTTAACTATTAGTAATAACCTGGAATATGAGCAGATTACAATTTCAAAATGTTGAGTGGATTTAAAAAAAGGAAAATAGTATTACTAATTAATATAAACATAAAGCAATTAGGAACAGTTGTGCTTATGTCTGATAAAATGGACTTTATAACAAAAAAATGTGAAAATAGACAGAGAAGGTTATTATATAATGATTGTGAAAATAGAGAAGGTTATTATATAATGATCAAGGAATCAACTCAACAAGAAATAATACTGTATACCTATATGCACCTAACATAGGTACACCCAATTTTATAAAACAAACACTACTAGACCTAAACTAAGAGGCAGGGACTAACACAATAATAGTGAGGGACTTCAATAACCCACTTATCCAGCCAAAACAATCACAAAGGAACATCAGAGTTAAACTTTACTCTAGATTAAATGGACTTAATATTAACAACATTCCATCCAACAGCTGCAGAATACACATTCTTTTCGTCAGCTCAGAGAACTTTCTCTAGAATAGACCATATATTAGCACACAGAACAAGTCTTAAGAAATTAAAAAAAAAGTGAAACCATACCTATGTTTTTTTATGATCACAGTGGAATAAAACTAGAGATCAACAGCAAAAGAATTTTAGAAATAGATGGAGACTGAATAACAAACTTTTGAAAGAACAATGTATTATCAAGGAAATCAAAAGAGAAATTTAAAATATTTTTTCAAAATAAATGGAAAATAATATACCAAAACTCAAGGTATATAATAAAAGCAGTACTAAGAGGGAAGTTTATGTTCCTACATCAAAAATATTTCAAATATACAACCTAAAGATGTATCTCAAGGACAGAGAAAATAAAAAAAATGAACCAAATCCAAAATTAGTAGAAGGAAAGAAATAAGAAAGATCTTAGAAGAAATTAATGACATAGAGACTAAAAAACAATACAAAAGATCAATGAAATAAAGAGTTGTTGTTGTAAAAAAAGAAAAGCAAAATCAACAAACCTTTACCTAGACTATAAAAAGAAAGAGAGAATACCAAAATAATAAAATCATAAATGAAAAAGGAGACACTACAAGTAACATCAAAGAAATACAATAGGATCACTAGTGGTTATTTTAAATTATCTATATGCTAAATATGTGGAAAACTTTGAAGAAATTGACAAAATTCTGGATATATATAACTCCTAAAAGTGAACATAAAGACATAAACTAAAGACGAATGATAAATAATGATATTGAATCAGTAATAAAAAGTCCCCCAATAAAGAAAATCCATGAATGGTTGGCTTTTGGTAAAACTTCTGAGACTTTACATGTATAATATTATATATATATATATTATATATCATACATATTTATATATTATATTATATATATATTATATATATATATATATATCTGAAATAAATATTATATATATCTGAGATAGTATATACATTATATATATACACACACACACACACACACACACACACACATACACACATATATTCTGGCAAGAATGCAAAGAGTAACACTTATACCATTGACAGAAATATAAATTAGTACAGACATTATGGAGAAAATTATGGAAGTTCCTAATAAAACTAAACATCCAACATATGATCCAACAAATCCCACTTCTGGGTATAAATCCAGGGGAAATCAAATCAGACACCTGTATTCTTAGGTTTATTTTAGCACTATTCACAAGAGCTAAGATAAAAAATCAGCCTAGGTGTCCATGAATGGTGAATAGATAAAGAAAATTTGGTACACATACACAATTACAAAGAAGAATGAAATCTGTCATTTGCAGCAAAATGGATACAACTGGAGAACTTTATGATACAGTCTTGATAAAATAAGGCAGGCATAGAAAGACAAGTTCTGTATGTTCTGTCTCATATGTGGAAGCTAAAAAAGCGTCAACCTGATTAATAGAGATTAGAAAGGGAATGGGGGCTATGGATAAAGCAAAGTTGAATTTAATCAGTGCACACTGTTCGAGTGTATGAAAATATCATACTGAACCCAATTAATAAGTACAATCTATGATGCAAAAGGTTAAAAAACAAGAGAGCCGCCCCCTCCCCCTGCGCCGGCAAGGTAGAGGGAACTGTGACCACCCACGGAGCAGGCCCAGCGGCCTGCTGAGGGGCAGAGCCGCCCCCCACCCCCCGCGCCTGCCAGGTAGGCGGAACTGTGACCACCGACAGAAAAGTCCCAGTGGCCCGCGGAGGGGCAGAGCTTCCAATCACTCCTGCAAGGTAGGCGGGCCTGTGACCCACCTGCAGAAGAGGAGCAGCGGCCTGCTGAGAGGCAGAGCCGCCCCCTCCCCCCGTGCCTGCAAGGTAGACGGAACTGTGACCACCATCAGAACAGGCCAGACCTGCAACCGACAGACAGAACAGGCCCAGTGGCCTGAGGAAGGGTAGAGCCGCCACCCCCCCCCGCGCCTGCAAGGTAGGCGGACCTGCGACCCACTGGCAGAACAGCCCCAGAGGCCTGCAGAGGGGCAGTGCCACTGCCTGCGCCTGCAAAGTAGGCAGAACTGCGACCACCGACAGAACAAGCCTAGCGGCCCGCAGAGGGACACAGCCGCTGCCCGCGCCTACAAGGTAGGCGGACCTGCTACCGACCGGCAGAGCAGGCCCAGTGGCCTGCCGGCGTGGTAGGCACATTGCCCCAATTGGAGGAGGGGCAGAGCCGCTGCCCGCGCCTGCGAGGGAGACTTTGCAACTATACAAGACCAATATAAATATATAGGGGGAAAATTCAATAGCACAACAGTTTCACCAAGTAGAAAGGAACGCGAACAGTATGAAGAGACAAGGAAAGAAAGGTCCACAAGCAATGCAGGTCAACTCAACGTTAGAAGAGGTAATAGCTGCAGCAGATGGAATGTCAGATAAAGAATTCAGGATATACATGCTTCAGATGATCTGGAGTCTCAAGGAAGACATCAGACAGCAAAATCAGACAATGAAAGATCACTTCAACAATGAATTACATAAACAAATCCAAGAAGCAAAAGATCAACTATACAGGGAGATAGAGGTTATAAAAAACAAACAAAGAGAAATCCTAGAAATGCAGGAAGCAATAAACCAACTTAAAAACTCAATTGAGAATACTACCAGCAGAGTAGAACACTTAGAAGATAGAACATCGGACAATGAAGATAAAGTATTTCAACTTGAAAAGAACATAGACAGCTCAGCAAGACTGTTAAGAAACCATGAGCAGAACATCCAAGAAATATGGGATAACATCAAGAGACCAAATTTAAGAGTCATTGGGATACAGGAAGGGACAGAGTTTCAAACCAAAGGAATGAGCAATCTATTCAATGAAATAATACGAGAAAACTTCCCAGACTTGAAGAATGAGACAGAATCCCAAATCCTAGAAGCCTACAGGACGCCGAATGTGCAAAATCATAAGAGACCCACACCTAGACACATTATAATGAAGATGCCCAACATACAGAATAAGGAGAGAATTTTAAAAGCTACAAGAGAAAGGAAGCAGATCACATTTAGGGGTAAGCCAATCAGGATAACAGCTGATCTTTCAACACAGACTCTGAAAGCTAGAAGATCCTGGAATAACATATTTCAAACACTGAAAGAAAATGGGTTCCAACCAAGAATTGTGTTTCCAGCGAAATTAAGCTTCAGGATGGAAGATGAAATTAAAACCTTCCACGATAAACAAAAGTTAAAAGAATTTGCAGCTAGAAAACCATCTCTTCTAAACATCCTTGGCAAAACATTACAGGAAGAGGCAATGGAAAATAACAATGAAAACCAACAGTGGGAGGTAGGACAGTAAAGGGGGGAAAATAATCAAAGAGGAAAACAAACCATGTTTAGTAACATAAATAAACAAATATGGCTGGAAGAACAACCCATATCTCAATAATAACCCTAAATGTTAATGGCTTAAACTCACCAATCAAGAGACACAGGCTAGTAGAATGGATCATAAAACAAGACCCAACAATATGCTGCCTACAGGAGACGCATTTGATAGGAAAAGACATACATAGGCTGAAGGTGAAAGGTTGGGAAAAATCATATCACTCATATGGACTTCGGAAACAAGCAGGAGTGTCCATACTCATATCAAATAAAATAGATTTCAAGCCAAAGTTAATCAAAAGGGATAAAGAGGGACACTACATACTGCTTAAGGGAACCATACACCAACAAGACATAACAATTATAAATATATATGCCCCAAACAATGGTGCAGCTATGTTCATCAAACAAACTCTTCTCAAGTTCAAGAGTCTAATAGACCACCATACAATAATCATGGGAGACTTCAACACACCTCTCTCGCCACTGGACAGATCTTCCAAACAAAAGTTGAATAAGGAAACTATAGAACTCAATAACACAATTAATAACCTAGACTTAATTGACATATATAGAATATACCACGCAACATCAAGCAGTTATACTTTTTTCTCAGCAGCACATGGATCCTTCTCAAAAATAGATCATATATTATGTCACAGGGAAACTCTTAGACAATACAAAGGAGTAGAGATAATACCATGCATCCTATCTGATCATAATGGAATGGAACTGAAAATCAACGATAAAAGAAGGAAGGAAAAAGAATACATCACTTGGAGAATGAACAATAGGTTACTGAATGATCAATGGGTTATAGAAGACATCAAGGAGGAAATTAAAAAATTCTTAGAGAATAATGAAAACACTGACACAACATATCGGAATCTATGGGACACATTGAAAGCAGTTCTAAGAGGAAAATTCATTGCTTGGAGTTCATTCCTTAAAAAAAGAAAAAACCAACAAATAAATGATCTCATACTTCATCTCAAAATCCTAGAAAAAGAAGAGCAAAACAACAGCAAAAGAAGTAGAAGGCAAGAAATAATTAAAATCAGAGCTGAAATTAATGAAATCGAAACAAAAGAAACAATTGAAAAAATTGACAAAACTAAAAGTTGGTTCTTTGAAAAAATAAACAAAATCGACAGACCCTTAGCCATGCTAGCGAAGAGACGAAGAGAGAGAATTCAAATTACTAGCATACGGGATGAAAAAGGCAATATCACAACAGACACTTCAGATATACAGAAGATAATCAAAAATTATTTTGAATCCTTATACTCCAATAAATTAGAAGATAGTGAAGGCATCGATAAATTTCTTAAGTCATATGATCTGCCCAGATTGAGTCAGGAGGATATAGACAACCTAAACAGACCAATATCAATTGAGGAAATAGAAGAAACCATCAAAAGACTACCAACTAAGAAAAGCCCAGGACCAGATGGGTATACATCAGAGTTTTACAAAACCTTGAAAGAGGAACTAATACCAATACTTTTCAAGCTACTTCAGGAAATAGAAAAAGAGGGAGAACTTCCAAATTCATTCTACGAGGCCAACATCACCCTGATACCTAAACCAGACAAAGACACTTCAAAGAAAGAAAACTACAGACCAATATCTCTAATGAACCTAGATGCAAAAATCCTCAATAAAATTCTGGCGAATCGGATACAAAAACATATCCAAAAAATTGTGCACCATGATCAAGTAGGATTCATCCCTGGGATGCAAGGCTGGTTCAATATACGGAAATCAATAAATGTTATTCACCACATCAATAGAATTAAAAATAAGAACCATATGATCATCTCGATAGATGCGGAAAAAGCATTCGACAAAGTACAGCATCCCTTTATGTTCAAAACTCTAGAAAAACTAGGGATAACAGGAACATACCTCAATATTGTAAAAGCAATCTATGCTAAGCCTCAGGCTAGCATCATTCTGAATGGAGAAAAATTGAAGGCATTCCCTCTAAAATCTGGAACAAGACAGGGATGCCCTCTCTCACCACTTCTGTTCAACATAGTTCTCGAAACACTGGCCAGAGCAATTAGACAGACGAAAGAAATTAAAGGCATCAAAATAGGAAAAGAAGAACTTAAATTATCACTATTTGCAGATGACATGATTCTATACCTAGCAGACCCAAAAGGGTCTACAAAGAAACTATTAGAGCTAATAAATGAATTCAGCAAAGTGGCAGGATATAAAATCAACACGCATAAATCAAAGGCATTCCTGTATATCAGCGACAAATCCTCTGAAATGGAAATGAGAACAACCACTCCATTCACAATATCTTCAAAAAAAAATAAAATACTTGGGAATCAACCTAACAAAAGAGGTGAAAGACTTATACAATGAAAACTACAGAACCCTAAAGAGAGAAATAGAAGAAGATCTTAGAAGATGGAAAAATATACCCTGTTCATGGATAGGCAGAACTAACATCATCAAAATGGCGATATTACCAAAAGTGCTCTATAGGTTTAATGCAATGCCAATCAAAATCCCAACGGCATTTCTTGTAGAAATAGAGAAAGCAATCATGAAATTCATATGGAAAAATAAAAGACCCAGAATAGCAAAAACAACTCTAAGCAGGAAGTGTGAATCAGGCGGTATAGCGATACCAGACTTCAAACTATACTAAAGAGCAATAATAACAAAAACAGCATGGTACTGGTACCAAAACAGGCGGGTGGACCAATGGTACAGAATAGAGGACACAAAACCAATCCACAAAACTACAACTACCTTATATTTGATAAAGGGGCTAAAAGCATGCAATGGAGGAAGGATAGCATCTTCAACAAATGGTGCTGGGAAAACTGGAAATCCATATGCAACAAAATGAAACTGAATCCCTTTCTCTCGCCATGCACAAAAGTTAATTCAAAATGGATCAAGGAGCTTGATATCAAATCAGAGACACGCCGTCTGATAGAAGAAAAAGTTGGCTACCATCTACATACTGTGGGGTCGGGCTCCAAATTCCTCAATAGGACACCCATAGCACAAAAGTTAATAACTAGAATCAACAAATGGGACTTACTCAAACTAAAAAGTTTTTTCTCAGCAAAAGAAACAATAAGAGAGGTAAATAGGCAGCCTACATCCTGGGAACAAATCTTTACTCCTCACACTTCAGATAGAGCCCTAATATCCAGAGTATAGAAAGAACTCAAAAAATTAGACAATAAGAGAACAAACAACCCAATCAACAAATGGGCCAAGGACCTAAACAGACACTTCTCAGAGGAGGACATACAATCAATCAACAAGTACATGAAAAAATGCTCACCATCTCTAGCAGTCAGAGAAATGCAAATCAAAACCACCCTAAGATACCATCTCACTCCAGTAAGATTGGCAGCCATTATGAAGTCAAACAACAACAAGTGCTGGCGAGGATGTGGGGAAAAGGGTACACTTGTACATTGCTGGTGGGACTGCAAATTGGTGCAGCCAATTTGGAAAGCAGTATGGAGATTTCTTGGAAAGCTGGGAATGGAGCCACCATTTGACCCAGCTATTCCCCTTCTCGGTCTATTCCCTAAAGACCTAAAAAGAGCATGCTACAGGGACACTGCTACATCGATGTTCATAGCAGCACAATTCACAATAGCAAGACTGTGGAACCAACCTAGATGCCCTTCAATAGACGAATGGATAAAAAAAATGTGGCATTTATACACAATGGAGTATTACTCTGCATTAAAAAATGACAAAATCATAGAATTTGCAGGGAAACGGATGGCATTAGAGCAGATTATGCTAAGTGAAGCTAGCCAATCCCTAAAAAACAAATGCCAAATGTCTTCTTTGATATCAGGAGAGTAACTAAGAACAGAGTAGGGTCGAAGAGCATGAGAAGAAGATTAACATTAAACAGGGATGAGAGGTGGGAGGGAAAGGGAGAGAGAAGGGAAATTGCATGGAAATGGAAGGAGACCCTCAGGGTTATACAAAAGTACATACAAGAGGAAGTGAGGGGAAAGGGAAAAATAATACAAGGGGGACAAATGAATGTCAGTAGAGGGGGCAGAGAGAGAAGAGGGGAGGGGAGGGGAGGGGAGGGGGGGATAGCAGAGGATAGGAAAGGCAGCAGAACACAACAGACACTAGTATGGCAATATGTAAATCAATGGATGTGTAACTGATGTGATTCTGCAATCTGTATATGGGGTAAAAATGGGAGCTCATAACCCACTTGAATCAAAGTGTGAAATATGATATATCAAGAACTATGTAATGTTTTGAACAGCCAACAATAAAAAATTAAAAAAAAAACAGTTCTATGACCCATGAATGGTGAAGGACCTCAACAGTGAGCATTTTGGGGAGACCTGCACTCTCTGCCTCACTGGCTGCTCACTTATCATATGATCTTATAATAAGACTCTCCCTCCAGGTTAAGAGGATCCTTTCTGGTTAAAGTCTCAGTTCTCCAGAACATGGAAGTCAAATGGCCTTCTTTCAGAGTGCTGAGGAAAGTGTCTACAGCTTCTCTTTTTACCTGCTTCTTGGGGATCCCTTCTACAGGTCAGGGGATGACAGTCTAGAAAAATGTTACTGGAGAGTGAGAGGGCAAAGGAAGAAAGAGACATGGAGGGATAGGTAAAGAAAGAGGAGAGAGGAAGGTGAGAAGGAGATGAAAAAAGAATGAGAGAGAAATGACTCCAGGATGAGGGTTTGTGTAGGAGGCGAAAGGGAACAGAATTGATGTCTCTTAGGATCAGAGCATGGTACTCCCTTTCTCCTTCTCACTTCCTCCAAGAATAGCTGCGACATTCACATTTTTTAAAAAATCATGTTTTTAGAAGTTTTTACTTAAACTAGGGTGGGAGGCAGGGGAATTACATACTTGTACATATTCTGTTTTAATTTTCACATTTTCAGTTATGAAATCATCATGTCCTTTAATGAATGGTAACATACAATAAGGGAAGAATTTTTACCAGCTCCCTCTTTTGTTTAACAGTGATGATGTGGAAAAATGACCTTTTAAAACCACTTAAACACTTAGCTTTTGATCCCAAGTCTTCTCCCTACCGTTTAATTTGTTAAAACTAAACGTATCTTGACATTATAAATTAGGAAAGATGAGAGGGTAGTACACTATAATTGGAAGCCTGGATTGAGCATTCCACAGAATAGATAACTACAACTATTATAATGCAGTTTATTGAAAATTTTATTGAGTCTCTTTCATGCCCAAGTAATAGAACTACGACTCATGAATTAAGACTGAATTAGCGAAGTCAAAACTGCAGCAATTTCAGCTTTTCTGTAGACTGAAATCAGCTTTCTTTCATTTATAACAAGCTCCTTTCAATAATGGAGGTGATGATAGTAGTGTGGGCAGGGTAGTTGGGAGAGAGAAAGCTTTTCTGGTCCCTCTATGGATTCTTGGCTCCTGATTTTGTATTTCCCCCACCCCCTCCCCGCATCACTGGGCAAGTGGTTCTACTGGCCCAATTCACATAAGGGCCCATTTTTCCTTAGTATGGAGCTAATGTATCAGGCAAAATCCTATAGAATTAATCATGGGGAGAGAACAAAATGAGGCCAAGACTAGAATAGTCCCAAAGACAGAGCCTATGTTCTGGTTCAGTGCTCAGGAAACTCTGGACCATAGCTATGGTCAACAAACATGGTCAATAGTGCTACACACCTAGACCTTCACATAAATCAACCATTAAGATGTGGGTTTATGACATATAAATACTTGTCTTTAGTTAAATATCTTCTAGGGGTAGGAAGTAATATAAAAAATGAATAACACTGATAAATAATCAACAAGGTAAATGTCCAAATATAGGGTAGTAGAATAGAATATCATTGACAAGATATTACCTGGACTTTCAAATGATAGCTATGTATCACTGTATGTATTATTGCAGTGGATTCTTAATGAAATGTTCAATTTTTAAAAGTAGAAATTTTTACTCATTCTTTTACAAAGATCTGAGTCTATAATCACACCATCTTGCTATAGTTAAGAAAAAGAAGCACATAGGAAAATATACAAGAAGAAACAAAACCAGTATGTTAATGTTGTGCCTCAGCAAAGGGGTTAAGTTTATGAGTGAAATTTTTCCTCTTCATTCTCATTTATTTTATAATTCTATCATAAACTATATTTATATGACTTTTATATTGGTAAACACATCTATAATGATAGAAATTAATTTAATCACATTAATGTATTAATTAAAATTTTTAGATATTTTCTTCTTACATTGACTCATTTTATTGTTTCATAGATATATGAAGGTGACTGAAAACCAAGTTGTCATAACTATAAATTAGAGACAGTCAAGTTTGGCAAAGCCATTGGTCAGGAAGAGAGCAAGTCCTCAAATACATGGTGGCTAATATACAACCAAGAACTCTTTCTCCTTAAATTAAATGGCTATTTCTGATACAAAACCAATTATATCTACTAGAGAATTCACTCCAGGGTGGGGCAGGGTGGGAGGACTCCTGTTATTGCCTGTTAGTACCGCAACTCCTGTTGTTTTTATCTGCCTTGGATCCATTCCATAATCTCCAGGCATCTCATCCTGATTTTCCTCTGTGGACCACTCTTTCCTTACTTATAATCCATACCAGTTTAGGGGGAGCTGTCCTACCTCCCAAGGCCAGTAGTGTGCAATGGCCCATGTTGGACAATCAGCATGATCCCAAAGCCTCCAAACTTAACCAATATGAGCAAGCCCAGGATTGTTAGCTGGAATGACATACGTCCACTGGAGTTGTTAGGCAAGTAGCACAGAAATCTGATGCTCCCCATGACCCTTCTCACTACCATTTAGAGAGATCCTTAGAATGAAATAACTCAGGAAGAATAATAACTGAGAATATAGTAAGGTGATTCCTGGTCATATTGCCTCAAAGCTGGGTCCCGCAATTCCTGAGACTTAATACCTATACCATTGGAATTTTCATTTACCCCAGTCAATAGATTTGGTTGTCTCCTTTTAAGCTATTTTGAGCCAATTTTCTGTATCTTTCTAACAAAAGACCATTGACTGATATTTCTGCAATTGCCCAGCAAAGGGTACTCAAATATAAGTTCATATATAGTTTCATAAATATAAAACTATTGTAGTTCTTTATTAGGTAGTAATGTTGTCTGTGATCATTTATCACTGTTCTGAGAATGTGCCATCTTCCCCCTTTGCTGAAATAGGAGCAAATTCTGGATTAAGCAGCTATAACTACTTGATTTTTGCAAATAAATATTTTATTTTGGCAAATCAACAAGTGACTTTATATGTGCTGAACCATATTTGACATTGAGTATCTATGGTGATTATGAATAGGTTTTGATAAAAAACATCATAATCAATAGAGAAGAAAGGAAGTTGTTTAATTAGCCATCTGTATTCAATTTGGATTCAGAATCTTCAATGAACTTTAAACACGAAAAAATTATTAGTGCTAATTACATATAAAAATTTAGACCAGTGATTCTCAAACTTTAGTAGGCATTAGAATCACCTGGAAGACTTGTTAAAAGACCCAGTGCTGGTCACACTTAATGTCCCCTGAGTTTATGATTCAGTGAGTCTTAGTGGAGCCTTAGACTTTGCATTTCTAATAAGTTCCCAGGTGATACCAATGCTGCTGGCCCATGACCACAGTTTCAGAGACATTTTGACTTAAAAGAATGTTTTGCATTTTGGTGTAATTTTTGACCCTTCATTTGGTGCCTCTAATTTAAAGCATAGATTCATATTTTCTGAGATATAGGCATGATTTAGATCTGGAAATTCTGGACATAAACATAATGATGTGCTTTAACGGTGGATGGGAAATAATAGAGTTAAAGTAATCTGGGCAAACATTGATTAAAATAATTCATTATGGAAACCAATCAACCTTAATTTTGAATGGATGACATAACCATCAGGCATTCTGCTACATCAAACAAAAATCAGCCGTCCATGTTGCCCTGCTGCAAAGTTCACCAGGCTAAAGTAATCAAGCATACTGCAAATTGCCCAGTGCCTTGTTACCGTTGCCTAATGGAAGGGAAATGATTTCTACCTGCCAATGGGACCCTTATCTCTCAGAAAAAGCAACTGAACAGTTTGGTAAAACAATATTAATCAGCCGGAAGTCATTAAATTGAGTATGATTCAAAGAATCTAGTGATCTCTGGGTACCACACCTTATTACTTTGTCATAATTCTTTTTTGCAGTGCTGAAAATTAACTCAGGGGCGCTGTACCACTGAGCTACACCCCTAACCCCATACCACCATTTTTTTTAAAAAGACAGATTTCGCTAAATTGTCTAGGCTAGCCTCAAACTTGCAATTTTGCCACCTCAGTCTCCCAAGTAGTTGGGATTATATGTGTGTGCCATTGTGCCTGGATAATTTTCATAACTGATACTATTAATACAGTTCTTTGTGTAAGATATTCTCGGACTATAAGATCAAGTAGGGTATGAACTCAAATCTACAATGCCAAACATTGACATCTTCCTATCCTTCTCTAGACTTGCCAAAATGGGTCCTATTAACAAACCACTGCAGTGCCCCTTATCTTCCCACTTAACATTTAACCGCTGATGAGGAACCTTTCGTGTTTTAACAATTAAAACTGGATTATGAGAGAAACCTTATTATAAGACACATGTAAAATATCCTCTTTGGATATCAATTTAAATATAATCCATTTCAGCATACTATATCAAAAGAAGAATATACACTTTAAAGGTACATTCGTGCCAATGTTAGCTTTGAGGCTGTAAATCACGATTTGCAATAGAGACATTTATTTCTATACAGTGAGGAGGTGTGATAACATATATGTAGAGAGCTAGAGAAATTTTACAGACCATCTGTCCAAATCTTTCCTTATACAAAGGAGGGAAATGAGCTCAGAAAAGGACAGTTTCTTGTTGGAGGAGTTAAATCTGCCTGTAAAAACAGTTGCCATGAAATTCCTCATTTTCCCAATGGAAACCTTTGCAACACATCTACAGATGACACAGAGCAGGGTAGAGAGCATATGGGTTGTTGGGCAGGAACCCAGAAAGACCCCAAGAGCCTGGAGCAAGATGTTAATATGGAATCCATCTGACCAGATACAACTCAGCTGGAGTCTACACATGCCCTGCACGAGAGCAAACACAACTATGTAAGAACAAAGTGGGGAAAGGTGGCATTAGAACATGCTAGTGAGAATTCTGGGGTTGTGGACACAAGTATATAGCCTCAGCATGAGTGAAGCGTTACCACACACCTGACCCCCTTTACGTGCAGTACAACATGTGCAGAGGGATGAGATTTTGCTCTGCTGTTCACTGTTCAGGTGGAAAATTGGCCCGATGCCACAGTCACAAGCCCTATGGAGAAACACAATCAATTAGGAAGGTGAAGGGATTGAACCACATCACACAAAACAATAGAAGAAACTGGTGATTCGGCCCAAAGGAGAGAAGTTTCAGAGAGGATGTGAGAATTTGTCCCTGGATCAGACAGATTATCAGGGGATAAGACATTACATTGTTCTATGCAGCTTTAGGAGATAGAACTAGTACTCGTGGGTGGAACTCCTGGGAGACACACTTCAGAGAAGCATAGAGAAGCAATTCTAAAAGATGAGAGTCCTTCAAAGATGGATGACAGCTAAATAAAATTTTAGCTAACATTTTATGAAGACCTCATCTTGTGCCAACTTCTACGCTGAGAATTTTTAAAATCATTACCTCATTACAGCCTGCTAACAACCCTGTGTTAGGTATATTACTATTTGCATTTAAATATAGCAACTACACCTTGGAGAGCTTGAGCAACTTTTCCAAGGACACATTATCTGGTTATTGAAGTAGCCTGAATTCCAACTTAGGCTATCTGCTAACTTCTCAACCTCTCCACTATATGTGGACTATGGACTACTTTGGGAAGTAAGCAGTTTCCTGTCATTGGTGGTTATCCCAATGTGGGCAGAGGGAATTGCAAGAGGAGCTGGAGATGAAATCCTCAGCAAGATCTTCTTTAGAAAACAGGATGTTCTCCAGAAAGGCCAAGGCAGGTGACCTTCTAAGGCACCCAGGGGAAAAGAGGCAACAGGTAGTGCATACAGAGCCATCTCCAGGTGAACTCCTGGATTTCATTCCATGGTCCTGGGTAATGAGAAGGTTGTACTGTCTCTGGAATTTATAATGACCCTACAGAGGACAAAGCTGCCCTTAAAACACCAGCTATCTCTCCTATGGCATTGCCTATACTCTCGCTGCCCTGTCACATCCCAAAAAAGTCTCTAATTTCTCTATTGATAAGCTAATAAGTAAATGAAAACAAAAAAGTGAGGTGGTAACTCTACTTCATGAGTGTTTTATCACTTTCAGAAGTTCATATGTGCAGCCAACTTATCACAGGACTTATTTTTTGAAAAGTAAAAGTTACAAAATATGTAATCAAAATGGATGAAATATATTAAGCGGTGTTTCCTATGCATAATAAAAAAAATTCAGTCTCATGGGATATGGTACTTCTATTCAGAGGAACCTGAATGGTTTCTTATTTATCATATTCTCAGTATGAATCAAAACACAGGTGTCAATGCTTAAAGAAAATCAAATATGCTGTGACTACAAATCAAATAAAAATAAAACTAAGGAGAATTATCAACTTTGAGGCTGTTAATATTGGGATTTTTTTTTAAAGTTCTTATCTTGGATACTAAAAAAGAATTTAAAAGGCATCCTGTAGTTAACTCTGCCTGAAAGTCATTAAATGGCATTGCACAGCAATGCTGATCTTGAAGTAAGATATGCTAATTTGTATTGTACTGATAGTAGAGTAAATGAAAACTGGAAATGACGCAAAAGAGGTGAGTCTGTCCTAGGCTTTGTCATGTTTGGTTTATCAGTGTTAATAATAAAGTATAATTTTAAAATAAAAAGATTCCTTCCGCAGATAGTACAGAATTCCCTGCAGCTGAAGAATGGGAAATGGATTAGTTCCACAACCATATCTCAGCTATCATCACTTCAGCAGGGCCCCTCTACTTGTTTTAAACCTTTGTATTCATATGCAGCATTCACTGCCTGGGAAGTTTAAACAAATGCTAGATTTCAATTCAGTGAGCTCTGTAGGATAGGAATTGAAGGTGAAATCGTGACTCCCTGTCTTTGCCCTTCAGGAGCCTACATTATTGTCAGGGATAACAGGACACTTGCTTTCTTTTAGAACATAACTCCCAGAGATAAAGGAAATAGGGAATTCACAAAATCCCATCTGGAGAGATTTTACTATACAGTTATACAGTGTTCCTTCGCTGGTCTCAGTTGTCACCTGCCCCAGGATGCTCATACAGTCGTGCAGAAATTGTTTCTTATTCTTCAGGATGGATTAGTATATATTTCTGCTATAAAATTAGCCCCAGTGCTGTGATACACACACTCACTGCCAAAACTTACACCAGCCCCTGACCTGAGACAGATAGGGGCTTCACAAATCCTTGTCTGAATCAATTTCTTAGCGTTCTTAGAGGGATCTTCCGAGTGAATGCCCAAGGGAATACAGGAAAGAGAGAAAACTATGAGAAGGTTTTGTAGCCTGACATAGATTAAATTAGACTGTAATGATGACTTGGTTGTTTTTATATCACTGTTACTGATTCCACTTCATTTGCTGTTTTCTGCCTAGGTATCCATTCTCTGTATGTCTCCTGATGCAGGTGCAAGTAGTGCTTCAAAAGAAAAAGTAGGCCCCCTTATGAGCGGTTGGTTTGGGGGACAAGTATGACAATACCTAGGTTTGTAGTTCATTCCTCTCAGCTGGTTAAATGCAGACAGCATTTGGCAGCACAAACCCAAATAGCTGCAGAGAGAAGAGGGACCACTACCTGCTGAGAGAGCAGAGAATTGCTTTTAAAGACTCCCTGAAGCTCAGACCCCAGTAAGCAAAGACATATTGGCAGGGGGGCAGAGTTAACAGCAGCACTGACAGCCTAAGAAGCAGTAAGAGAAAACAAATCAGCCACTTTGAGCAAAGGTTTGGGGACCAAACCTGAGTGAAGGAGAAGGTCTTGTGGCTAATAGCAACAAGCTCTTTGGACAGCCTCAAGGGAGAGGCTGTGTGGAGAAATGCAGAGAATAACTCTCCAGGCCCTTCAAGCAATGTCAAAGATGAAAGGCCCAGGTACAGAGGGGAATCTTGCCCAACTAACACTTGATCTTCTGAAATGACAGCAGACCCAGCTACAACACAGGGCCCTTATCCTGCCTTCTCCCCACACCTTCATTTTGGTGGAGGTGGTAGGAGCAGGGGTAGCAGCCCCTGAGCACAAATAAATCAAGTCTAGGGCCTGAAACTCCAAAAGATTATCATACAGTAATCACTTAATTCACTGTGGTCAATTCATGACCTGGAAAGAAAGGAAATCTCAAATGGATCAAAAGGCCCATGCCACACTGAAGATCTGTTATCCCAGCTCAGAAGTAACAAGATCTGGAAAAATCAATAAAAAGAAAGATGGCAAGGGAGACAAGACTCAACTCCCCTCCCACATGAACACACACCCTGACAAGTAGCAGCAAAGAAGCTGGTGACCAAGTGAAACCCCTGGGCCAGGGATGAAAAAGCATCCAGAAATCTACAAAATGTCACTCAAGTCTTAAGGTCTGCATTCACTGGGCCATTTATTTTCCATATCCTGATGCTTTGCCAATTGGAGCCTTCTTGGAAGGAGCTGCCCTTTCCATGGTCAACAGCTAATAGATAGTGATCAATCCACTCCTGGATGCCTCTTTCAAATGCAAGTCAACAAGTCAAAAACCCATGTCCCTAACCAGCTCCCTGTGGGGCTACCAAAAGAGGGACCAAGATCTGTCTGCACCAATTGTCCTAAGGCCAAGTGTCACATAAACAGGACCACAAAGGTTCCAGATCCTATGCCCCAGAGATCATTCCAACTGCCAATCCTAAACTCTCTAACTCTGCCTCTGCTTCTCCCCATATAAATTCCATTAAAGGCCCTTGTCCACCATGTCCCTGTCCTTCTTATGCCACTGAACTGATTCTGGAGGATCACCATATGCCCTGCCCCTTGGAATCCATGAGTACAACTTTTCAACAGAAGTTAATTCCAGATCTGTTGGTCTTCCATACCCAAATGAGAGTGAATCCTGTATTTTAAAACATAGTCCCCAGGGCTGTGGATGTGGCTCAAGCGGTAGCGCACTCGCCTGGCATGTGCGGGGCACTGGGTTCGATCCTCAGCACCACATGAAAATAAAATAAAGATGTTGTGTTCACCGAAAACTAAAAAAAAATAAATATTAAAAAATTCTCTCTCTCTCTCTCTCTAAAAAAAAAAAACAATCATAGTCCCCAAGCCATCTCTATAACTCACTAACGAGCTCTTACTTATACTTCCAAATACTGTGTGGGTGGTCCATGTGTACGTGTGTGTGTGTGTGTGTGTGTGTGTGTGTGTGTAAAAAGTGAAGGAGAATGTAAAAGAACAGGGATGAGGATGAGGAGAGAGAAGGAAGAGCAAAGAACAATTTTTTTTAGCCTTTTGAAAATGGTCATTTTGTACCAGGATAAGATAAAGGAATTCGTTTTTTTTTTTTTTTTTTTTTTTTTTTTTTTAAGATACCAAACTTCAATCTGTTCATCACACATTTACTCCTAGATTCCCCTTATAAAAATTTTTTTTTTTTTTTGGAAAATTCTTTTTCAATGATTGTGAGCTAGTTTGCTAGTTTAAGATTCACATAAGATTATGAAATAAGCATCTTTTCATATTTTTCTCCAAAAATGTATCACCTGTGAATTTACCAAATTTATATCAGTCTGGCATCAAAAGCTTTCAATATTATTTAAGTCATATCATTATGATATTCCATATATGATTACTAAAACTATTTTAATAAGTATTAATAATAAAACTAGTAATAATAATAATCTATTATTAAATCTATTAAAGTAATTCAGTGAAAATGAACATGGTTTAGATTCTCTGTGATGATCCATGAAGCTCTCATGCCCTGGCAATGAGTCCCTTGGGATCAGTTTTTGGACAATGAGGATGAGGTAAGACCATAGATGGGGTCTGCTCTCAAAACTTTAGTAATTCCAGGAAATACCTAGATACTATATTGGAGGGATGGGGGAAACCTATTTGTTTTTTCATATGCATCTCTCATAAAATAAACTGCAGGAACATCTTTGGTTATTTGGATTTCTGAGGAACCCATCATATGCTTTATGCCTGTAGTTACTTCTCATTTTAATCTGGAACTGCCTACAGAGTTACCTCCCCTGAGTTACTTCACTGTATGGGAATAATCTCCTCTAAATGAATTCATGGTCATGTGAGTATTTTATGAGATTACCAAAACCAATTTGACTTTGGCCCTGGGCACCCAAAAAAGCAAAAAACAATAATGACGTCATACAAAAAGAAAAGGTGGCTTTGATGTTTCTGAGAAAATTCTTGTGGACATGATTATAAATTAGACCAAAGTGAAGAAAAGACTTTGCCTGATGAGAAGAGATTCAAATTGTCCAAACTGCTCATGTTCTTTGTTACAGTCTGCAAAGTATATCTTCCTCATGTTGCTAGGTTGGGATGCTATTCTTTCAAAATAAACACAGGTACATATTACCAGCAGTGACCTCATTCAAATCACAGTGGAGCTTGCTTTCTAGAAGAGCCCTCTCTACTGTAAGAGCTGAGTATTTGTGACCACTGAACTCCAAAAGAGAAGTCTCCATGGACTTTGACTAACCAACCAGGTTCTAATTAGAAAAGCAGAATGCCACTGAGCAAGCTGAGGACACTTACATTTAATAAGTTCAATTCACAAATAAAAACAAAGATGTGTTTTAGATAGTTCTGAAACAGGACTAATTACCAAAACTAATACTGTAGAGATTCCAACATCACAACAGCTTGTGTTTATAATCTCTCCTCCCACATCCAAATCTTAAAATCCCTGGTCCATTATAATACTTGGGTCATACTGCCTTGGTTATAAAGTAAGACTGTATATTTCCCCATTCCCTAAGCAGTGAGACCCCAGGGTTGGAGCTGATTTGAATGCCAATCAGTCACATGGCCCTCAGTCAGCTGCCATCAACAATCAGACTCAGTGGATTTCTATAGCATTGCATCATTTTAGGGCAATTGTCATGGACCCTGCATGTAAAGCCCTACTTTCTTTTTTTAAAGTTTATTATTATTATTTAACAAGGCATTTTTTTCTGGTCCCCATTCTCCATATACTGTGCTGTTTTTTCCCAGGGATATGTAACATTTCCTTCTGATAAACTATTAGGCATTGATAGGATGTTGCAGTTTTGTACATGGGACTGCTCATCAATCATGCTGCTTTTTGAATCACAGATCCTGTAATATTTCTTCATTACACTTAGGAAGGTTACTTCAAAGCACTGCATCTGGGACAATCCAGAAACCCACTGGACAAGAGGAACCAAGAATTGGGGTTTTTGTTATCCAAATATACTCACTTCATCAGACTTTGTAGAGTGAGGATTTAAAATGCCTAATTGGCTGTAACTAAGCAAACTGAGGCCTTTTGATTAATCACGCCAGCCAGCTTTCGGTTTCTGACATCAAAATTTATACCCTCCATGAAAAAAACAAGGCCACGGCTACATCACATTAAACCAACACACAATTAACAACACTTTGTTCTAATTATCTCTGGGCACAATTAATGTTGGCCCCATGGTTCATTTTTCTTCTTTGATAGCTCTTAGAATATTTATGGAGATTAGTCCTGGATGCATTGGCCTTCTCTAAGATCTGGAGTTTTCTTACAAGCTCCCACACAAATCTGAGCCTGGCACAGAAACATACTTATGCAGATTAGTTCTTGACATATTGGCTTTTCCTAATATCTGAAGTATTTCTAACAAGCTTCCTCCAGATCTGGCCCCAGGAAGGCAATGTAGCCGTAGATCCCCTAACACCTTGGCCTGCCTCACACTGAGATTTTTTTTTTTCTTTCCCTCAGCAGTTGGTCTTAACTGATAAAAGGTCATGTCTTGATTGAACAAGCTTCCAGGAGTTGGAAGGCCAAGAGGGCTGCTGTAAAACAGCAATGTAGATACTAACAAAACCCAAGGTAGGAGGACTCTTCAGCTGCCTGTTATTGGAAAACCTAAATTACAGATGAGTTCAGCTCCCTCACATCAATAGCTGGGGGGTTGAGGGGGATGAGCACCAATCAGAAGCTTTTGGTGATGGGTACAACTTCAATTTATGGGATGCATATATTTTTTTACATGCCAAAGTAGTTCCTCCCAAAGCTGGTGGTGCATGAGCTTTAAAGGGATAAATATTTTCTCCACGGTTCAGGGCTATTTGCACTACCACTTGGCATGTTTCTTTGGGCATGTTCTTTCATGTTCTGAAGAAGGGCTTATGTACCATGAAGAGCTGCAGCTTGAGGGTACTGTGGAGATTCCATGAGTTGTTAGTTAAGAAAACCTCTAAACAGATTAGAGTTTGATTAGACAACTCCATGATTTTAAAAATAAGCACTCTCAGCTCTAATTATGGAATGGATAGATGGATAGCTCCATGCATGTGAACACGTAGGACAAGTCACATCTTTCAGACTTATCTTTGACTATAGATAACCCCATTGGTCCATATTCATCCTGCTGCCTACTTGAAACTGCTTCAGGAAGTTTTTGTTTGTTTGTTTTAGTTTACTTGTTTGTTTGCTTCTTTTGCAGAGGAAATTTCCTCTACCCTTCCCCTTACCAATTTCCTAGGAAACTAGCATGATACCTTGAAGACTCACACACAGTTCAAATGTCTCCTTCTTATCTCCTTGCTTTCTCAGTTCGCTACTTCTACTTTGGTTTTATACTTAACTTTGGAAATGCATTTTCTGTTCTTTAATTTTAATGAGCATTACTTTTATTATTTTAATTGGTACATTTTTGTTTTCCTTCTAACAAGTGTGAGTGTTTCAAGGGTAGATAAAATGCTCTGTGGATCACAGATGCTGTAATTGCAGCATCTAGCAGGAGCCCAGGCCTACAAATGCCAAAGAAAGGAGAGAAGAAGGGGTGAAAACTGGGTATGGCAAGAGAGGAAAGTAGGAAAAAAGGAAAGAAGACATACTACAGAAAAACGGGAGATAATATCTAAGCAGGAACATATCTTTTGGGATACTATTAAAGGAATTCTTGAATTTAAATAGCTAAAACATAAGAGCTTCACCAAATCATGCAATTGATGGATTGAGATGTTTCAGCCTCTGATGTCCAAGAAGTGACAGATTACCAAAGCCAGGTTTTGAAATGCCTCTCTGACTTCTAGGAGCTATGACGGAACTAATAGGGAAGGGAAATGAGTTTTTCCCTGATGCTGCTGATTCATTGCCAACTGAGCCATCGCATGGAGAAAACTTGCCTGTGAATGACACCAGTTCAGAAGCACACATAGCTGAGTGATGGCAAAGCCTCCATACATGTATTACCCATACTTTCCTTCATTGATCCACTGGAATTTCTAGTTACATCACTGCTTTTCCTTTGCTCATCAGTTTGAGCAGCACTTTTATGACTTGCAATTCTAAGGGTGATTACAAATAGAGTTCCTTGAAACAAGAGCAGAATTGCCTGCACTGGCAGGTTTTTCCAAGAATGTAGATCTTTGAAATGACTTCCACAGGCTATGGACCTTTCTTTTGTTTTATCCCATAGTGAGTGACATGGCAGCCCCTTAAAAGGTGTGGGTTGGGTGCTTTTCTCCTAACTTTGCTGCTCCTCATCAGAATCATTTCTGAGATTCTTGATTTTGCAGAGAATTGATTCCTAAATTGGAAATATAACTGACTACTTGTATGACTATTTTAAAAGAATGCTACATTTAAATTATTTTATAAAATGTATGTATATACAGACTTATACAACATTATAATATAATATAATGTTGTGACCATATTATATAATATCATTACATGATATTGTAATGATATTATAATAGTGAAAAAGTGTCAGTAACCTAAGCAACCAACAGAAGGGGATTAAATAAGTAGTATTCAGCATCTAACCGATAAATTTCTACATAGCCATTACATCATACTTTTGAGGGATATTGAATAACATAGGAAATGATTTTGATACATTACCTGAAAGAGCAAGCTATGAAACTGTGTCTGATGATATTCTATGACTTCTCAATTTGCTTAAGTAAAACAAAAACAAAAGACTGGAAACATGCCAAAATGTCAATAGTTGATCATTTCTAATTGGTGCATAGTTATCCCACAGTATTCAATAGGGATTGATTCTAGGACTATCTGGAAATACTAAAGTCCATGGTGCTCAAGATCCTCATATAAAATGGTAAGGTATTTGTATAGAACCTATGTGTATCCTTCTGCATACTTTAAATCATCTCTAGACTACTTATAATACCTAAAAAATGTAAATCTATGTAATTTGTTGCTGTAAATTACATTCAGGGGATAACAAGAAAAAAAGTATGTGCATGTTCAGTCCTGGTGCAATTTGTCTTTTCAGTATTTCAGCCCTCAGTTGGTTAAATCTGTGGATGTAGAATCAGTGGATATGGAGAGCTGAATATAATTTATAATTTATTTACTATGTTTTTGTAATTGTCCATAATGTGACTATTTACTAGTTTGACAAATCATAAAATTGTATTATAAAGTCATAGGTTGACATAGACTTTGGATTTATGCCACCTCCCACCCCCCAACAACTTGAAGCCCTTTTATCAAGGAGAAATTTTATCTCTAATCCTACCTGAATGTTGTTGCTAGGTGACCCCCCATAGCATGCAAATTAATCAGGAGAAAGACATGTGTCAGATACCTTAAGAAGGACTATACCCAAAGAACTTAAAAATTGCAGACTACAGGGACACAGCCACATCAATGTTTATAGCAGGACAATTCACAATAGCTAAACTGTGGAGCCAACCTAGATACTCTTCAGTGGATGAATGGATAAAAAAATGTGGTATATATACACAATGGAATTTTACTCAGCAATAAAAGAGAATAAAATCATGGCATTTGCAGGTTGGCTTTGGAGGAGGATGGTGTTGGAGAAGGATGGTGTTGAAGAAGGATGGCGTTGGAGAAGATAATGCTAAGTAAAGTTAGCCAATCCCCCCCCCCCAAAAAAAATGCTGAATGTTTTCCCTGATATAAGGAGGCTGACTCATAGTGGGGTAGGGAGGGGGAACATGGGACGAATAGATGAATTCTAGATAGGGAAGAGGGGAGGAGGGAAGAGGAGGAGTCAGGGGATTAGCAATGATGGTGGAATGTGATGGACATCATTATCCAAAGTACACGTATGAAGACATGAATTGGTTGTCAACCTACTTTATGTACAAACAGAGATATGAAAAATTGTGGTATATATGTGTAATAAGAATTTTAATGCAAAAAACAAAGTACATGTATAAAGACATGAATTGGCAAGAACACACTTTATATACAAAGATATGAAAAATTGTGCTCTATATGTGTAATAAGAATTGTAATGCATTCTGCTATTGTGTATTTAAAAAAAATAAAATCAATTAAAAAAAAGAAGGGATGTCTGGAGTTACCTGTCAGCAAACTGTCATAGAACCTAAAGTTTAGAAGCAAACAGTCATGGGTTTCTATTGAGACTACCACTGGCAGGCTGATTTATAACTTTGTAATTGCTTTTTACATTGTCATAGGAAAACAGAAGATACAAGTAAGAAGAAGAACAAGTTAAGAACTTAAAGCCAATCAAGAATGCTAGAAAATTAGATTTTTCTTCTCACTAGCAAGAAGCCAAAGCTACACCTGGGTATGTCCATGTCATGGCCATGTCTAGGAGCCATCAAATGCAGATAAGAAGCCATTTCTAAGAATTTCTGATTACCAGTTTACCTAGGCTTAATAGTTCCCTGGCATTGCACACATGTGGGAAGGGCTTCTGAATCTAAGTTTAAACATTTAGGGAGGGTCCTACTGAAGCACACAGGGACAGAGAAAAGTATATTAAAATGGTATTAAGACCCAGGAAAGCTTGTTGGGTTTGGTACTGAAATGGACCTAAGTTGTTTCAATAGCTTTAAACATCACTCTAAAAGCCTGCAATTGTTTGACTACGGTTTGTCCCCCAGAGGTTCATGTGCTAGAAACCTGGTCAGCACTCTAATGATTCTGAGGTGGTAGAACTTTTAATAGGTGATGTCTAGGGGAAAGTAATTAGGTCATGGGGCTCCATTCTTATATACTGATTAATGCTGGTTTCCTAGGAGCCTGACCCCTCTCTGGTCTCTTGCTTCCTGTCTTGGTGTGATCCTTCCTGCCCTTGGCTAATTTCCTTTCTGCTTCTCCACCATGTTGTGACATAGCCAGGAGGACCCTCACCAGAATGCTGGTATTATGATGTTTGAATCTACCAGCTCTTAGATTTCTGAGCTAAATAAGCTTCTTTGTTTTAAAAAGTGACTCATCCACAGGTATCATGGTATAGCAACATAATGTGGACTAAAACAAAGCTGTATTGGTGCTTCTCACTCCTGGCTATACATTTGAATCACTGCCAGGGCTTTAACAGAACGTGCATTTTTAGTTTCCATCATTGTCTTAGAAAGCTGGAATTCCCTCAGTTGTATTTTAGGTGTCTGAATTTTTAAAAGCTCTGTTTCTGGCCTGGTTATATCCCTCTTGCCTGCTGGCAGATCTCATACCTACAGTTCTAGTTCTTTCTTTGTGTCATCGCTCTGCCCTTTCCACTGAACCACCCCCATCATGAGCATGCCAACATGTCTAATATCAGTTGTCTAAAGAGCTCATCTTGTACCCTGTCTCTGTCAGGTTTGGCTCTCCACATACACCCCACTTCAGAGGAAAACCTCTCAAGAGAACCATTCATACCTGCTGTCTTTACATCTTTTCCTTCCTACACCTCTAATGAAAACTACAATTATGAAGATCACGAATTTTTATTAAGACCCAAAGCTAACAATGAAATCTGTGCTTCATCTCCCTTATTCTCTTAAGGGTGTCCTTGAAACCCTTTCTTTTTAGGCTTTCCCGACAGCTCACTTTCTCTTTTCCTCCTCCCTCACCAGCTACTCTTTCCCAGGCTCATTTTCAGACTCTTCTTTAGTTCTGTGAGACATTAATGGTGTACCCCAGGACTCTCCCCTCTACTCTCTTATTGTCCACAGCTCCACTTACTTCTTATATGACCTTATTTGGTCCCACAACATGGAATTTCATCTATACTCTGATGACTGTCAAATTCGTATCTCTAGCCCTGACCTCCACCTTGTATATCCATCAGGCTATCGAGTACCATCATCTAAATGTTTAATAGGCATCTCATGGACAAAATAAACTTATGATTATACATGCACTTCCCTAAGTCACCTGTCCTTCAAGACTTGACTCTCAGGAGTTTGGCACAACTTCATTCTTAGTTGCAAAGGCCCCAAACTAGAAGTCACTTTTGATTTTTCACTTTCCCTTATATTCTACATTCAATCTATCAGTAATTCCTATAGGTTTTCCTTCTAAAATATAATCTTATTTGACCATTTATTGCCAACTTAGCATGGTGGAGCCATACAATCACATATTAGATTCTTATTCTCTCACATACTATGTCACCTTGGGGAGATAGCCAACCTTTCTGGGGCTCAATTCTTCATTTGTAAAATGAGGATGATAAAATGAGGATGATAGTAACCATAACTACTTCACTTTACTGGGTTGTTATTAAGATTGAAACAATACATATAAAATGACAATCTAGTAATTAGAAAAGTGCTTCAGACAAAGCAAGCCCTATATAAGAATTTGCAAACATGGTCATTATTATTCTCCACTAGTCTTCTTGTCCAATGATATTATGAACATATTATTAGTATTATTCTCCATGGATCCTAGGTACCCACTCTGACCCAGTGAAATAAAAACTTCCATTTGGAATCTTAAAAAATGAATCCCCTCCTGCCTGGTCTCTAATTCTACCCCTGTCCCACAATTGCCCTACAAAACAGCATGGACATAAAAAAAAAAAAAAACAAACAAAAAACAAGCCACAGCATGTAACTTCCTGGGTCAAACATCTCTAATGGCTTCTCTTTGAACTCATAATTATTTCCAGTTGCTTTTATGTGGCCATGGCCTATGGTTTTTCACAGGGTCTGGCCCTCATCTACCCCTCTAAACTCACATCTTTCCCATGTTCTGATCCTGAATCTGATATCGCAGGACACAGTTCTTATTTCTGTTCCTCTAACTTGCCAGGCTTGCTAACATCTTGGAGTCGGGATTCCACACCAGCCGCTGCGTCTTTCTAGAATGGTGGTCTTCCAGTCTTCATATAGCTCTGGGCCTGATGTCAAAAGGCTTCTTAGGTAGGCACATGCCACTCTCACTCCCATCTTGTACTCCTTCTGCCACTATATCACCTATTTTTTTTTCATTTAGAAGCATTTATCTCTTTATCAATTCATGGTTTTTTAAAAAATTATGTGCTTCCTGTCTCTAGGATGGGGATCTAACACAGTGCCTAGAACAGTGTTTGGCCCACAGATGGTATTTTGTGTACCCATAGAAGGTATATATCTACTGACTATGAATTCTGTATATAATCGTGAAGTGCACTGAGGTTCAATTATTTTGAATTACCTAAACTTAAATAGGAATTGCTGATTAAAAAAAATGCTTATGCTTAGCACTTTAATTGTCATCCTTTCATTGAAAGGAATACTTGAGAATAAAAAGCTATTACTTACCTTAACATATTTATTATCATATTTTACTGCAAAAAAACAAATCATTCCTATAAGAGGGTGAGTTCTTCTGACCTTGATGCTATTGCACTTACTGGGAAGCTCAGAAATCTCAGGTGACCTCAGGCTGTTCTTCCCCCAGCTGGCACTTGGAAATCAGAGATGCTACAGGAGTTGTAAAAGGAGTTGCAAAAGGAAGGTCCAGCTTGATTTGGGGTCAGCTCTAAATTCAGTGTCTGAGTGGGGAGGAATGGCTGTTGGGGCTTTCGGGAGGAAGCTCTGGAGACAAGCAAATCATGTATTGCCAGGAACATTCCAGGAGCAAATGCAGGCTCTGAGGTGAATGCCCAGGAGGAATGCCCGGGGAAGTCTCCAAATTCAGCCTGTGGATCCTGGAGGGCATGTCTGGAAAGATCTCTCATCAATGTAATAGAGTGAAGTGTGAGAGAGGAGCAGTCCTTTTCAGAAGAGAACTGTGACATAGCAATGCCGTTGAAAATGGTGAGCCCTTTCGTAAGCCAAGTAAGCAGTCCCTGTAATGGTAGCCACGAAAACCTGAACTTTCATGAAACATGTCTGGGCATGGAGAAGGTAAAGGGAAGGAGCGAGTGGACTCTAGATCACCAACATGGCTGAACGGCATATTAAAAAAATCAACAAATGGTTTCTCTACCAGACATCAGGAACCTAAACAAAAATCAGAAGCAGTGTCTGAACTAAGAGGTAAAACAGTCCACTCTCGCTCCCCAGGACAAATAAATATGGCCAAAAGTGAGACACTCAGCAGAGAAGTAAAGTGTGTGTGTGTGTGTGTGTGTGTGTGTGTGTGTGTGTTATTTTGGCTACAGGACCTAGCGTTCTCTTTAGGAAGGTAAACACCTGATTTGCTAAAATACCTTGATGAGCCTGGGCATGGCATGGGATAGACTCACGAGGTGAAGTGCCTAGATCTAGAAATCTGCATAGCAGACAAGGGGGAAGTTGGCTGTGGAACAGGGAAGCCTGTGGGAAAGCTCTAGCCAAGTCCTACATCCTGGGGCTGGGAATTGAAAAGAAAGGGGCTGCAGAGGAAGGTGCTGTAGCCAAAGGACTGAGTAGAAGTGGAGCTACCTAAAGATGTGCTGCCATAGCCCCATCTCCTCTCTGAGGCTGGATTTTGGAAAACTCTAGCAAAGGCTGTATTGTTTCACAGGATGTTGGTGCTGACACAGAAGATGAGAGATTATGATCAAAAGTGAATAGGAAATAATGACAAGAGGGAGAAATCCTGAGGTGGAGGTAAGAGGTACCTGGAAAATATTTACTTAATTCTCAAAGTCAGGAGATTTTTCAAATACAACTTACAATTTAAGTGTTTCAAAATTGTTTTTAATATTTTGATATTACTGTCATATTAATCAAGAGCACAATATTAGACGTAGACTCTGTAACTCCTTTTCCACACTTTCTTGGGACCTGTTTGGGGAGCAGGAATAAAAGAAGACTGCTTTCCATCACCCTGAAAATCATTCTTTGCTGCTTCCTACAATATCAGCAGCTCAGAGATTAAGATATATGCATGTTTTTTTCAAAGATATACCGGTACAAAATATCCCTTGTTTTTCTAAAATCTCGCTGTACAATATCAAATCTTGCCAAAGCGATTTTGATGCATTATGGTTAATTTCCCTGCAATCTTTCAGAGGAGCATTTTGTGGAAGTGCACGAATCCTCATGGGGGTCTGTGACCAGTTCTAATCACAGTCTGTCAAAATGAGTTCTCTATTTTCTCACAACAAATTTTAACCTATGCAGAGGATCCTACACACTGAGCATATGTAGCAAATTCTTTAAAAATCTAATTAAGTAGCATATGAAATTCATATGAAAATTGGATCACATACAATAAAAAGATTTTATGTAATAAAAATGATAGGATTGTCAAGTATAATGTAGGGAGACACAGGGGCAAAAACAGAGTTAACTTAATATTAAACAAAGAATTTTAGGAAACAAGTAATGATAGTTGGATTAAAGAAAATTAATTTAGGAAATAAAATAGTTTGTAAACTAAAATCATGGGTCCAAATGGCACTTAAATATATCATGTATTGCATCCAACTAATGGTGGATGAAAGAGTTGTTGCTGAAAGTGTAAAGCTCTCTGAGGAAGGAAAAAATATGGCTTCTTTTTCACTCTGAACTTTATGGAACATTTGCTGCCAAAGACATTTTTTAAATACCTCTTAGTTTGATTAGACCAAATGTCCTTCACAAAGTTGTCTCCGACAATAAGATGAATTGAGAACAATGTTCACTGTAATCATAAATAAAAACTAAACAATTTAAGTACATGTCATATCAACTCACTCCTGTTGTTGAATCTAGTTAATTCAGACTGAAGATAGTTGTAAGTTTTCTCACAACTCCCAAACAGAAACTTCAGTTCCCCTCAAGAAGGCCTTCCTATCTTTAACACTACCTTTAAAAATGACAAAAGCATGAGACCCCCTTGGGAGACAGGTGATTCCTGGTCCTTCACACCTGGGAGCTCTTGGAGTTTCCCTCAGTTGGATTCCCTTTTGCTCTGTGTCTAATATCAGTTGCTCACCTATCTGTTTCACTCATGCTGGTGTGCAATAGCTGATTTTTTTTTCATTCATAGTTTTTGTATTGATCATTGAACTCAGAGAAATAGGGGAAAATGACTTAGGAAGAGGTAGCAGCCTTGAGTTAGATGGACAGAAGAGACCAAGCAAAGAAAATCATTGTATACATAACTTATTTAATCCCTGTTACTTTTCTGTAAATTGAGTTGCTATTATTATCCTCATTTCTGCAATTGAGGAAACACAGAGAGAATATGTGAATTTGAAGGTTTTAAAAGCAAAAAAGTATAGAACAAGTATTCAAACAAAACCCTGAGCATCTTGCTCCAAAGTCCATTATCTTTTTTTTTTAAGAGAGAGAGAGAATTTTTTAATATTTATTTATTTATTTTTTAGTTTTTGGTGGACACAACATCTTTATTTTATTTTTATGTGGTACTGAAGATGGAACCCAGCATCCCACGCATGCCAGGTGAGCGTGCTACTGCTTGAGCCACATCCCTAGCCCCAAAAGTCCATTATCT
The DNA here is from genome assembly GCF_047511675.1 of Marmota flaviventris. Classification (NCBI taxonomy): domain Eukaryota; kingdom Metazoa; phylum Chordata; class Mammalia; order Rodentia; family Sciuridae; genus Marmota; species Marmota flaviventris. The sequence continues at coordinate 110,053,968 of NC_092508.1, forward strand.
TAACCATTGTGCTGAACATGTGCTAAGAATAAAAAGGACATGCTCACTAGTGACCATATGGTGGTTTAGAGGCCAGGTCACAGAAACCAAGTTATAGAAAACAAGATCTCTCTTCCATTTCTGTTTATTCAGACCATGAAAGTTTGCAGGATTCTGTAGAGCTTATAGTAGGACTGATTTTAGATGATGATGGGTGAAAACCCCTTATAAATATATGGAAAAGAGGAAAGTAAACTCTTAAGAAAGAAGGCAGCTTTATTGAATTTTTTAGTACATATAATCTCAATCAAAAACTTGCAGCTGGAGTGTTCTTTGATACTGCTTTGAAAATTCAGGAATTAACACTTGATATGATGTCAAATGCCACTAAGTAATAACCCTGTGTTTTTCAAACAGTATTTTGGTGGACTATAGTGCTCCAAAAATCTCCTTAAAAATCCTTTATCCTGGCTTCAACTCTACTTTTTATATGCTGCACAAACAAATTGAACTTTTATGCATGGTTTTATTTGAAAAAATGCTTTTACTTTTTAAAAATTTATATGTGATCTTTATATATACATTGTATATATAATACATGTACAAATGTATGCATATATATGTATATATATATATGTGTGTGTATATATATATATATATATATATATATATATATATATATATACACACATACATATATTTACACACACAACCTTTTTACAATCTTCTTTACACACTCTAAAGTATTTTGTTTGTTCATTCACTCATTCATTCATTTCATCCGGTATAAGGAAAACGATGTGAAGCTTCACTCAGCCTCCTGTATCAAAGAGCTTGTAATTTTAGGAATTGATCCAGTTTGAGGTCTGAAATGATTTCAAAATGAATTATTGTCCTACATCCTCTTTCTAAGGCAATAAAGTCACAGCCACTGTGTCAAGACCCTTTCAATGCTGCAAATCTTAATTTTTTGTTCATCATTGACAAAAGAATCTCAGTGGTAGACACTCAGTTATATCAGTCTGGGAGAACTGAGAGAGGAAGATTTATACTCAGTTAAAATCAGTGCCAATAAAAGCCAGAACACTGTTATTCTTCTTTAAACATGTAGGAATGGTTCCATTTCTTACCTCTAAAGCTTTCAATCTTTCCAACAGCAATTTCGTCTTTTCTTTGCCCTCATCTGTACTGCTGTTTTCACTCCTTGAATCCTCATCTACCACCATGTGAAGATCATCCAAAGCTTCCTTGTGTTTTCTCTCTTCCTCCGATGGCTTTTCCTGCAGCAAGAAAGAATGATTGTTTTCAATAATCTCCACTTGGAAAATAAGGAGTGGAAAACAAAGCTGAAAAGTTTGGAATCTCTATTGCTTTTGCATTCTTTCTGGGGTCGGGATAGAGAAGATGTGGCTAAACAAACTCTTGAGTGGTGCTTATAAACACAGTGGATGTTTTTACTAACTCAGGCAGGACAAAACCATTGGGTCATCACCTCTGGAAGCAAAAGTCTCTGCCCAGTTGGAGAAGTGACAGAGCCAGTAAAGCCCGAGGTGGTATCATGCAGTTAATCCATTTTTATCTGCACAATGGAATTCAGCTGTTCTTTAAACCAGGAAAAATACATCAATCTTGATGCCTTGAGATGTGAAAAGTTTAGCTTCTTAAAAATAGGATATTTAAAGTCTCTGGACATGCAGCCATCTAATTAAAGGAAAAGCAAACTATCATAAAATATTTAAACCGTGAGTTCAGGATTCTAAGCTAAAACCCATTAGTCCCTTCGGCTTACTAATGGCATAGCTTTGAAGGACCCCTTAGCCCCTTCTCTAACACTTTGGGAATTATAGTGTAGCCTTGGGGAAGACATAAAATGTTGTTATCTGGTCTTGCTTCCCTGTGGGAAACTCCTCACCCAACCTTGTCTCTGGCAGCTTTTTCAAAGTTGAGAAGTGTTAATTTGAGACTCCTGTGTGGCTCTGGTTTTTGAGGAAAAAAGAAATGTCAAGAGACTATCATAGGAACAAAATCTGATCCACTCTGTGATACATCAAGGCCCTTGTTCCACACAATCAAGTGAAATCATTTCATCACATTATTTACTTCTAAACTCACTCTGCAGAAATCTTTGCTATGATATAGCTGGTTGCCAACCATCTGGGGTGCAGTGGATTACCAATGGTGAGAGACTTCTTTATATTTAGTACTAAGCTAAGATCATTTGTAATACATAAATAAAAAAAAAAAAAGATATGATTCTTACCAGTAAGATCTGCATACTATCTACTCAGAAAGAAACAGCTACTGGTGGGGATGTGGGTAAGAAATGGCTGTTCAAACTGTGTTCACCAAGGTGCTTTGAAGGTTCGACAAATATTTTCAATTATTTTTGAAAATATATTACGAAGTTTGTAAAAAAAAAGTCTCAACATACATGTACATGTGCATATGTACATGTGTATAAATGTGTGTGTGCATGTGGATATATACATGTGTACACACACATACACATATGAAACAGTGCAGATCACAAAGCCAGTAAGTTGATCCATGTGTATGTGTTTTGGGTAGGTTTGATAATATAATTTCTCCTGTTATATCTGCATGTAAGTATATACACAGTTAAGGGGGAAAAAGTCTTTTATAAAGTCTGGCCTGTATCTCTGACCACATACATACAACATGCAAGTGTGTTCACTTTCACAGCATGTGTGAATCAGCTCAGGTAAGTGCCAGAAAGGTTTAAGGTGTGCACACATTGAAGGGAAAGCGAGGAATGAAAAGACGGAGACCAGGCAGAGATACATACCAGCGTTTATTTGTCAGAGCTGACAAATAAAGGCCATCTCTCTATAGGAGAGGGAGGCAAAACAGGCTTGGGTTTCTGGGATTTTTAGGGGGAAGCTCAGGAATCAGAGCCCAGCGGGTCCTAATGCAGGGTTGGGTTGGTATGAGGGTGAGCCTTTCTCAGAAACACCCTTGGGCAGGAAAGCAAAACTTTTTCCTCAAAATGGAGGCTCTTAAGATGGCCATCCAGATGCTAAGCAAGGGCCTTAGACCCATGTGTCAGGAAATAAATCTAGGTTATGGTAGTATTCTTATAGCTTTGATTATTTAAGATTTGGCTACTAGTCAGAATTTCATTTCCATGATAAAGAAGACAAAGCTTGTGCATATTATTAACAACTCAACTTTGAAAAAAAGAGGTTCTTTTACTTCTAAGATTGGGAGTCACTTATCTGCTCACTAACGTGGGACTATAAATAAAACTTTAAAAAATACTTTTATCTACTCAACGTGTACTATGGTTTTTTATTATTCTCTCAGCAAACTCAACTCAATTTTATATGCACACGCCCATAATACCCTGTAATAACTAGGACTCTGAACCTAATGAAAACAAAGAAAAACACTGGTTTGGTAAAAGGAAACCCAATAGACTTTGGAATCTCACAGCCCAGATTTCAGATCTACTATTTAGCAGCTTGGCAAATGATCTTGGGTAAACTACTTAATTTCAATAAGAATTTATTTCCTTGTCTCCTAAATAAGACTAATGTCAATGTACATATACATATATAGTCAATTCTCATTATTACTGTAGTTAAATTCCACGAATTGCCACAAACACTGAATTAGCAAATATTGCTCCCAGGGGAAACATAGCGTTTGGTTCCTACGGGCCTCTGGTCAAAACATTTCTACCAGCCAAGCAACACATAACCTCACTGCCTGTGTATTCTGGTTCAAGACAGCTTGTTTGATATTGTTGTTCCTTATCACCGAAACAGCCAACAGGACAATGATTTACACCTGAATACCTTATACCTGTTTCCACTTCACAGCCTTCTTGTGCTTAGGAGCACTTAGCAGCATTCACCACTATGCTTGGGGGCATTTTTTGGGGAGGTAGGGGGTAACCAGGGATTGAATTTGGGGGCACTTGTCCACTGAGCCACATCCCCAGCCCTATTTTGTATTTGATTTAGAGACAGGGTCTCACTGAGTTGCTTAGCACCTCGCTCTTGCTGAGGCTGGCTTTGAACTCGTGATCCTCCTGCCTCAGCCTTCCTAGCCATTGGATTATAGGCATGTGCCACCATGCCTGAAAGCTTAGGGGCAATTTTAAACAGCAACATCACCAACAAAAAGCTTATAATGCAAAAAAACATGATGCTAAGTAGACTGCAAACAGCACACTTTCTTATTGTATGAGAACTGAAGCAAGAAGGCAGAGGGTAGCATGTTCCACTCCAGCAGGGAAGCACCTGTCTACATGTCTGTGAACAACCATGAAAGCTCCACAAATATTAATTTTGGGGTTGCAAATAAATTTTAGTGAATAGATAAATTTGCTACCATAGGACCAACACAAAAAGAGGATCTACTACATGTAACAAACACACATTTAACATCACTAGGCACAACTTACATGTTCTCTGAAACTTGAAGATATAATTCAAGTTAGTATAAATCCTATAAGAGTATTCAGAATCCCTAAAATACAAGGGTCATTGTACATCATTTTAAGAAGGGATGATCAATGAGGGCTGTGAGATCTGGTTTCATGGAAATGAAATGTGAGTTATACTTTAACAGAGATAAAATCTGAGTAGTTAGGCATAAGGTGGGAGTTTGGCCAATGAGAAAACTGAAAAGGTAACACCTGGTCAGGAGTGTTTTCCTCATTGATTCAGGAGGCAACCATTTTGATTATAGTGGAGAAAAGATTTTGAAAGAGTAGAATTGGAGAGTAAGGGAGGATGAGGATTCCTGGAAATGAGACAGGAGATTTAGATGTCATTCATTAATTTATTTATTCATCTGACAAAGATTTACGGAGCACTGATTATTGGTCATTTGGTGATCTAGGTGTGAGAGATATGAAAGACAAAACAAAGTCCCTCCATTCCAGGAAAGTATACTCTAATGTTCGGAAACATGACAAACTCCAAACCATATATAAGTAACATAACTGTGACTAGTGATAAATGCTATAAAAAAAATAAAAGAGAATACTGTCTTGGGCAGTGGGACGGTTATGGACAATGCTAGGTTTGGTGACATCAGATTAAGACTCTTTGAGCATGAGGCCTTTGGAGCTGAATGAGAACCACAGGAAGAGAGGGAAGCAGTGGTGCAGTGGCCAGAGAGAGAAGCATTCCAACCATAGGAGCAGCAAAGCAAGTGCCCCAGGGAGGGCTGGGCTCACCTTGCTGGCAAGGGGAGGGTCTGTGTTGGGCAGCAGAATGATTACAAGAGGAGGATGCACAGTAATTAAGACTGGAAAGACTGCTGGGCCAAGGAGGATCTTACAAAGCACGGAAAGGAGTTTGGATTTTATTTTCAGTGCAGAAAAGAAGAACTGGAGACTAAGCAGGGGAGAGGTAGGCTCTGATTTACACTTTAGAAATACCATCCTAACTGCTGCAATGGAGAATGACTGTGGAGGGACCCCCTGGGAGACCTTTATGTAGGAAGGAATAAAACCGAGGAATATTTGAAAGGTTTTGGTTCTGGATTAATTGAAAACAGTTCACATGGTAGATCTGAATGTGCCACGGATGATCAATGTGCAGCTTTTACATTTCTGGACTTCGCTGGGCAAATCATTTGAACTTTTTAGGTCTCAGTTTCCCCCACTGTAAAGTGTCAGTGTGGACTAAATCTCCCTTTATTGTTAAGATTCTAAGCATTCACCCACTCAAGACAATTTTCAAAAAGGAAATGTTCTCAGTACGCTCAATGGTAACAAGAGAACAAAAAGAGGACCTCTATGTTTTGAAATAAGAAGGTGGTTAGGGGGGCCTTGAGAGCTGTTTGACTGAAGGGTGACAATGGTATCCAAATTATTCATGATTAAGCAAAAAGTGAAAAGGGAGAAGAAAATTGTGGCAATTTTCTCGAAGGCTTATTTGAAAGTTTGGCAGGGAAGAGAAGATAATATAAAGAACTGTAGCTGAAGGGTATTTTAGAGGCAAACAGGAACCTTCTATAAGAGAGAGAAATGGAGCCATATGAAGAAATAAACAGAATGGTGAGCACCAGAGATGGCAGCAAAGGCAGGATCATAGGATGAGATCTCCAAAGCCATGACAGCAGACAAGGAAGGAAAACTGGCAGAAGAATCAAGGTTTTAAAAATGCAGTTCCTGCCAAATATCCCATACAACTCAACATCTCCATTATCATTTCTAAATTATTAGGTAGCATCCCGCATGGGTCTAGAGAAAATAAGGACTTGTCTGCAAGTAGTTTATTTGAGAAATGCGGTAAATGCTAGTAGAGAAGTAAAGAAGAGATTCACTAAAGGTAAGAGAGCATGTTACTAAGTGACTGAAGCCAAAACCCATGGGAAATTAAAGAAGGTGCAAACCACAGATCTCAGAATTATCCCATCCCAGGCAGGAGGAAGGTGGGTGCTTGTGCACTATCCTCTTGAAATCCAGTGATTGAGGCCAGCTCTTAGGATGCTCACTGCCAGCATTCTACGCTGCTGTAGGCAGAAAGCTTTGTATATCTCTAACACAATCATGCCTTCTGACAAATACTGGGAGCTGGAAGCCAAGGGAGCAATCGGAATGGTTGCAGGAATGGCATAGGAACTGTGCATGAGATTAAAGACAGAGAGGAGGCTTCAGGCCTGCTCTGGTATGTCACCACCCAGGGCAGAAAGCCGTATCCTATCCGCGTGCTACTTCAGACCTCAAAGTCTATTTCCTCTTCAGAAGTCCTTTCTCTACTTGTCTCCTTAATTATTTACCAATGAGAAGATTAGAGTGTAATGTGAGAATGAGCAAGAGTGTCAAAAAAGAAAACTATAGATTGGAAGTAGAAGAAGAAAAGTGAAAAACAAGTATCAGGAAAGAGGTAAGAGAGAAAGATCTGAGAGAATCATGGCTATGCCCGAGTGGCAGACCACAACCTGCCAGTTTCAGGTAGCTGTTGAATTAATTTTCCATTTATAAAGCATGACAAGATTTGTAAAAATCAAGAGTCTTGTTTTATCTAAGTGTAAACTGCCTAAGCCAATCAGAGACAATATCAGGATTTTTAATTTCTTTGCCAATTTAATACCTGAGAGATACCTGGTGTGTGTGTGTGTGTGTGTGTGTGTGTGTGTGTGTGTGTGTGTGGAGAGAGAGAGAGAGAGAGAGAGAGAGAGAGAGAGAGAGAGAGAAGGGAGCACACAACGCAGAAGTGAGAAACATAGTTCTAAATAAAATAGATTCTTTTATGAACCTTCAAGAGAGGAACCAGAAAAATAAGGCAAGTCCATTTCTGAGGATGCCAAACTGTGAAGAGAATAAGTTGATTCCAGAGGTGACCTGTTTTCATTTTTATGGAGTTTAATCAGCAGTGAATTCTACAAAAGTGAGGCTGCCACACAGACAACTTTCACTCCCCACATATTTCATTCGTGGTTGGAACCATAAGCTTGTTTGCCTCAACAAATTCCAGCCAGTACTCAGGAAGCTAAAGATTTAGGAGCTCAGTTAGCACTGAAGGATTTAAATCAAATTTTGCCTTGTCGGTACATAAAGCAATCCTTAGGGCTATAAGTTTCTCTAAGTGGTCACCAAGGTAATGATTCACCTTTGGGGGAGTGCTTGTCTTTTGTTCCCAAGCATTCAGCATCATCAGGCCTATGTAAAATAATATCAATCAACACAAAGCTCTGGGTTGTTTCAGTTCCCCTCAGATGACAGTCCAGGGAGCTCCGTTGGTTCAAGAAGCATGCAGCAGAGCCCTTCACTGACAGCCAGCTGCTGTCTCTTCCATAAGTCAGGGGGCTTTAAAAAATCATGAGGAAAGTGATCATAACACTGTTCCCTAAGATGTGTAAATGTGTCTTACTCACCTTGAGCTCACAAGCTTCCGCTGACCCAACACAGAGTAGGGCTCAATAAATCTTTCATGAGGTCACCGTACTTCAATTAATTTAGCCATTCAATACATATTTGCTGAGCAGATTCTATGTTCTAGGCCCTGGTGAAGATGCTAGGGACACAGGGTGTAAATGCTCCCATGACCCCTGTTCTCATGGAACTTATGGTCTTGTGGAAGGTGACAGTTATTGAGAAAAATGTCACAAGCACATGTAAAATAATACTACATTATGTGCCATGAGAAGTTTCTAGGGGCTTAAAGAAGCAGTTATAGAAGGATATAGAAAGGAGGTCAGGAAAGGTTTTCTAAAGGCACAGGGGGACTTGATCAAATCAGGTAATAACCTTGAGATGGAAAGGGGGAGGTCAAGCTTTGGAAAAGGGGTAATACAACTGAGGCAACTAAGGAAGTCAGAAAGGTCATGTAGTAGGGGAGGAAGATGAGGCTTGATGGGTAGGTGGGGTCAGGCCATGTGCCAAGGAGTTTTAAGTAAATGGGAAGTTATTGATTAGGAAGTCACTATTTTTAAGTGTGGCGGAGGAGGTAGTGGTGGGGTTGGTATGGTCAGATTTGTGTTTGAAACAGCTCCCTGGTACAGGAGGAAAGATGGACTTGAGGAAAGTTAACATCGATGTGGGGAAAACTGGGTGCTACTGCAAGAGTCTAAGCAGGAGTCATCTGAACTATGATTAAAATGACAGTCTCACAAGGTGAAATGCCATAGTTTGTAAGTCATCCTGTAATTGTGATTCTTTAGTATGCAGCTCCTCTAACAATGACAAAAACATTTCCTCAGCTCGCTGTTTCTCAGAGTGGGCTGACAATCACTGGCATAAGACTCAGTGGAGGGAGGGTAAGGAGAAGAAAATCGCAGTTTGTTAAAATGCACGTTCCTTGGCACACTATGGTTAGAGTGAGTCACAATATCTGGGAGTGAGGCCAGGAGTTTTTAATTTTAGAGAACACCCCAGGTAATGCTCAGCCATACTAGAGTTTAAGAGCCTTTGCACAAAGATGCCCCAGAAGAGAACATAAATCACTTTCACTTAGATAAGCTTTTGAAGTTACACATTTGATTTAATTTCTATTATTAATTTGCAAAATGAACAGATAATTAATCATACAAACCAATGCCCATTGGAGAGTAAAAAGAGGGGTAGCTATTAATAATACACTGGGACAGAAGGTGTAATCCAAACAGACATATTTACCCATAGCTTGCTACCTGCTAAATTCTACTTTAGTTTTAGATGTCATATGTTGACCGGTATAATAGAAAAACTACTCTATGTTAGTGTGACGAGACAACCCCGGGGAAATTTCTATTTGAGTTCTGAGACTCTGTTATGCTATAATTGTTCCTTTTCGTGGAAGCAGATGACATTAATAGACTGCAACTATTTTCAGTGACTTCTAGAGCAAGCAATGCTGATTCTGAGAGGGAGGTTCTACATTACCAACTCGAGAGGTGTTATGATTAGATATGAGTTGTCCATCAAAATCTCTCATGTAGAACAATGCAAGAACTTCCACAGGTGAAAGGAGTAGATTGTGAGACTTATAACTGAATCTCTGCATTAATTCACTAATATGAATTAATTGCATCCAATTAATGGCAATTGCAGGAAGATAGGTTGTGGCTGGAGGAGGTAGGTCACTGGGGGTGTCCCTTTGATTTATATTTCGACATTGGTGAGCAAAGCTCTCTCTCTCTGCTTCCTTATTGCCTGTTCTGAGCTACTTTCCTCCACCACACACTTCTGCCATGATGTTTTTCCTCACTTTGTGCACAGAGCAATGAAATTGGACATGTATGGACTGAGACCTCTAAAACCATGAGCTCTGAATAAATTTTTTCTCCTCTAATTGTTCTTGTTAGGTCTTTTGGTCATAGTGACAAAGAAGCTAACTAAATCAGGAAGGAAACATATGTCTACTACTCCTTGTTTGAAAAGCCTTCCGAATTTATAAAAGATGTTTTCTTGCTCTCTTATGTGTTTCCATTTAATAAGGAGAAATATGCCCATCAGTGTACCAAATGAGGCAGAAAAGTACCAAACTGGTTGCCACAGTGGGCTTATAGCTTGTCTCTCAGGAAAAGTAAAGAGAGAAATCTGAACACCCTCACCCTCACTACCCTTTATTAGGTCTATGTGAGCCCAAGAATGTGGGGATAATTGAAGGCAGAGGGAAAAGTGGTGGATCACATTCAGACCAACATTGGTTTTCATTTGACAGAACAGAGAAATAGTAAATATTAGAAGTCCACCAAATGCCAACTCAATTTCATCTGAAAGTGTGTTCTCCTCCAGGGTTGGGATACATCCACATTTTTAGTAAATCTTAGATCAAGTAGAAACAAGAAGTCTGCATTCCTTATTAGCTCTGCCACTAGATAATAATAAGTTAGTTATCACATAACTTTTCTGGTCTTCAAACTCTCCACCTATAAAATGCAGGAACACAGGATAACTCAAAGGTCTTCTCTGGATTTAAACCTCTCTGATTTCAGTTATCTGTAAAAACTCATCTTGGGAGAACAGATACTTAAAAAGCTGCTGAAGATTGTGTATTTTAAATATATAATATCATTTAGATTAGATATGCCTAGAAGATTCTCTGCATGATAAAATTTTGTACTTTTTTTTTCCCCAGAAGTGAACTTCTCTCTCTCTCTTTAAAGAAACGATTTTTTCCTGTGTACTTTTCTTGGACCCTAAGATAAAAATCACTTAGCCCAACCTTTGCAGTTAGCATACCCCATCTTCTGCCTGTATAAATGAACAGTCTGGGGAGAAACATTCAGTGAGAGTTCAGTGGAAGATAAAACTAATGCTCTCAAGAAATCATCCTCAACATGAGCCCTCTGTGGGACAATTTGCTTATGAGAGGAATAATTCCAAGCATGCCTTAGTAGCAAGGCTTTAGAAAAATAAAGCAAATTCAACTCAGCTTTTTATTTTTTATTATTTCTTTAAATGTAGATGGTGGACACAAAACCTATGCATGTTTGCTGACAGCAATAATAGTTATCCTCTGTTCTAACCCATTCATTATTTTTCTGATAGTGACCATCCTGATCTCTTAGCACTGTGGCAGAATAACACCAAAATACCCTCAAGTACTTGTAATTTTTTAACTTGAAATTGGAAAAACAGCGATACCAGACTTCAAACTATACTACAGAGCAATAGTAACAAAAACAGCATGGTACTGGTACCAAAACAGGCAGGTGGACCAATGGTACAGAATAGAGGACACAGAAACCAATCCACAAAACTACAACTACCTTATATTTGATAAAGGGGCTAAAAGCATGCAATGGAGGAAGGATAGCATATTCAACAAATGGTGCTGGGAAAACTGGAAATCCATATGCAACAAAATGAAACTGAATCCCTTTCTCTCGCCATGCACAAAAGTTAATTCAAAATGGATCAAGGAGCTTGATATCAAATCAGAGACACGCCGTCTGATAGAAGAAAAAGTTGGCTACGATCTACATACTGTGGGGTCGGGCTCCAAATTCCTCAATAGGACACCCATAGCACAAAAGTTAATAACTAGAATCAACAAATGGGACTTACTCAAACTAAAAAGTTTTTTCTCAGCAAAAGAAACAATAAGAGAGGTAAATAGAGAGCCTACATCCTGGGAACAAATCTTTACTCCTCACACTTCAGATAGAGCCCTAATATCCAGAGTATACAAAGAACTCAAAAAATTAGACAATAAGAGAACAAACAACCCAATCAACAAATGGGCCAAGGACCTGAACAGACACTTCTCAGAGGAGGACATACAATCAATCAACAAGTACATGAAAAAATGCTCACCATCTCTAGCTGTCAGAGAAATGCAAATCAAAACCACCCTAAGATACCATCTCACTCCAGTTAGATTGGCAGCCATTATGAAGTCAAACAACAACAAGTGCTGGCGAGGATGTGGGGAAAAGGGTACACTTGTACATTGCTGGTGGGACTGCAAATTGGTGCAGCCAATTTGGAAAGCAGTATGGAGATTTCTTGGAAAGCTGGGAATGGAGCCACCATTTGACCCAGCTATTCCCCTTCTCGGTCTATTCCCTAAAGACCTAAAAAGAGCATGCTACAGGGACACTGCTACATCGATGTTCATAGCAGCACAATTCACAATAGCAAGACTGTGGAACCAACCTAGATGCCCTTCAATAGACGAATGGATAAAAAAATGTGGCATTTATACACAATGGAGTATTACTCTGCATTAAAAAATGACAAAATCATAGAATTTGCAGGGAAATGGATGGCATTAGAGCAGATTATGCTAAGTGAAGCTAGCCAATTCCTAAAAAACAAATGCCAAATGTCTTCTTTGATATAAGGAGAGTAACTAAGAACAGAGTAGGGTTGAAGAGCAGGAGAAGAAGATTAACATTAAACAGGGATGAGAGGTGGGAGGGAAAGGGAGAGAGAAGGGAAATTGCATGGAAATGGAAGGAGACCCTCAGAGTTATACAAAATTTCATACAAGAGGAAGTGAGGGGAAAGGGAAAAATAATACAAGGGGGACAAATGAATGACAGTAGAGGGGGCAGAGAGAGAAGAGGGGAGGGGAGGGGAGGGGAGGGGGGATAGTAGAGGATAGGAAAGGCAGCAGAACAAAAAAAAATTATGGGGATCTGAAAAAACATCTACTATTATGTATAATTGTAATGCACTGATAAAATATGGAAAAATAAATATAAAATTAAAAACAAATAACATTAAAGAAAGAACATCCAACTTTAGGATTAGTCAGTTGTAGAAATCAGAACTGTATTTTTTTCATTTTGAATACCCAACCATGTGTTAAATCCACTTAATACTTCATAGTAAAAAATATGAAAAGATATAATTTAGGACCAATCACGTAAGACAGAGATTGGGGTGGTGTTAGCATGAAATGTTCTTTCTGGAACACAAAAGATAATAAATAGCATCTAATATTTGTATAACATGTCAGAGTTAAGCCAAGTGAACTCAAATGTACAATTTTATATACTCTCAGCTACAAGATGTAGGGCAAATATTCTGGATCTCCTTTACACACAAGGAAATAGGTTTGATAGGATATTAGGGTATCTGTTTAATAATAAGTGTCAGAGCCAGAATTTAATTACAGTTCTGATTTCAAATGTCATGCTCTTTCCACAGACTCAGTGACCTCTCTTGGACTTTCCTACGCATGTGCAGAACTATCCTCAATGGTAATTCCATCTGAGATTCTACAATCTTTATCCAGCTATGAACCATGGTTCTGCCAGGTAGCATCTCTCCTAAGTTACCAGGCTTTTTCTCTACAGAGTTGGTGATTTTATAAGAAATACCATGTCTGGACTCTACTGATGACTATCAGTAGACCAACATTGGTTTTATTTGACAGAACAGAGAAATAGTAAATATTAGAAGTCCACCAAATGCCAACTCAATTTCAACTGAAAGTGTGTTCTCCTCCAGGGTTGGGAATACATCCACATTTTTAGTAAATCTTAGATCAAGTAGAAACAAGAAGTCTGCATTCCTTATTAGCTCTGCCACTAACCAGCTGTGTGATTTTAAAAAAACCACTACCATTTCCATAGTAAATGATAAACCAATTAGTTCAAAACAAACACACCATAGTGCAAGGTAAATAGAGATGTAGAGAGGCCAGCCAAAGGCTGACAGCTACTCCAGTGTGCCCTGGTGCCTTCAGCTTCTGTGATTTATTTACTCATTTGTTTTCTGGTGGTGGGGAGGGTGCACAGAATATATTGTCAATTTAGATAGCACTTCAGCAAATACCATAACAGCATTCCCATTCCTAGGGATCACTAGCAGCTTTTGTTCAGCACTAGCATACTAAATTTTAAACGGGGAAAAATAGTGTCAGATAAATCACAGGATTTTAAAAGAACATCCCAATTTGTTCACAGTTTAACATTACTTCTGTCAGGCAAAACATATAAAACTCTTCTTTTTCATCCCTGGATTTGACTTACAAAGTGAACTAAGCACACAGTAAAATCTCCAAGATTAAATGTGTATGATGGATAAGAGAACAAAGTGTTTTCTTTATGTCTCTGATATGAACCCACAACCACTGGCATATCAATTCACATCTACTCCACATTACTCTTCACTCAAAACACTCCTCAATATTGCCAACTGTCTTCCATATTGAACAGATCCATGCAGTTACACTAATAAATTTTCAGATGATGCTTTTATTGCCTGCTCCATCTATCAGTAACATTTATTTCCTTAAAAAAAGGTTCAATTCTAAAGGTATTTTACATAAACGGAAACTCTGCTGGGAAATAGAATGATATGGAAAAGTTAGCCATCATTTTCATTAAAGGTATGCTCCAGGTGTCTGAATTCTATGATTAGCAAAAGAAATTAGGACCTTGGAATTCATAGATAGCTGTCTGAATATAAGTAAGAATGCCATGCAGATGAGGAATTGCAAATAGATGGCTTAATGGCTACACCTAAATGCTTGGGGGTCAGTAAAAAAAACAAAGCAAAACAAAATAAGAACTCATAATTCAATGTCAAATTTTGCAATTCAAATTCAGTCACTCCCCGACCCAATTATTGTCACAGGGTAGGGAAACCAGAGCTTCCAGATGGAAGTGGAGCTCGGGGAGCAATGGCCATCCCAGAATGAACTGCCAGTACAGTCATTGACTTGTTAATAATAGGTGGGCTGGCTAAGTGACTGCCATCTTTTGTACACACCAAGGGAACCCATATGTCTGAGAATCCTGGGCAGAATTTAATTTAAAATAAATTTAAACATTAAAATTTTCTATCCATTTGGTTCCAAATAGATGAGCCTGGAGGACATTATATTAAATAAAACAAGCCAGTCACAGAAGGATAAATACCGCATGATCTCACTTATATGTGGAATCTAAAAAAGATGAAATCATAGGATCAGAGTCAGATGGTAGAATGGTGGTTCTCTGGGCTGGTAGGGAGCAAAGTATGGGTGTTGGGAAGACACAGGTCAACAAATACATTTCAGTGAAATAGTTAGAATGAGTTCAAGAGATCTTTTGTACAACATGGTGACTGTAATTAATACAATTGTATTATATACTTGAAGATGGCTCAGATGTAATTTTAAGTATTTTCACCACAGGAAAAAACAAAAATAAACATGTGAGGACATACATGTTAATTAGCTCAATTTAGCGATTATGCAATGTATACATATACCAAAATGTCATGTTATATACTATAAATATTAAAAAATTATCAATTAAACATCTTAAAAAGTAAATAAGATTCTATCTCACTTCCCCCATGAATACACATTGTCAGATAACTAACGTGTCCAAATTTTTGTTTCAGAAAACATGGTCAATACAATATCTTTTGTGCATGTGCAGCAATTGCTGGCAAAGAAATATTTATACATCTTCTGAGTTTGTTAAAATTAACTTACTGGGAGGTGACTTCCTCTACTAAGAATTATTTAAGAACTTGAATACAATAGTAAAGATTCTAATAATACAGACAGATGGTCCTCAACTTAGAATTAATGAGTGATTTTTTTGGCTTCTCAATGGAGCAAAAGTAATAAGCACCTAATAGAAAATATACTTCAAATTTTAATATTTTCTTGAGCTAGTGATATGTGGCAGGACTCTGTCTTGTGACTTTGGACAACAGGATGGTGACAGAGAAAACAGCTGATATGGTACAGTGTACTGTGTCATTAGTATTTTGAGGATACAGCTATTCAATGAATTACATGATACGGTCATGTAATTTATTACAAAACATGCTTCATGTTAGTTGTTCTTGCCCAACTGTAGGTGGGATCTGAGCACATTTAAGGCAGGCAAAGCTAACTTGTAATGTTTAGTAAGTTAGGTGTATTAAATACAATTTAATCTTAAAATATTATTTATTTATTTAGTAGTTATAGGTGGATACAATGTTTTTATTTTACTTCATGTGGTGCTGAAGTTCAAACCCAGTGCCTCACACATGCTAGGCGAATGCTTTACCTCTGAGCCACAATCCCAGCCCTTAAACTATTTTCAATCCACAATTGGTTTATAGGGACATAAACTCATCATAAACATCATAAATTAAGGAATATCATTAATAACAAATAGTTGATAAGGAGAAAAAAACAGTCAAATAGTAAAAAAACAGTAAACCGATACTACAGGCAATTTACCAGTCACAATTATAATCTAAGAATTTCAAGAGCAAGATTAATGTTTTTGATATCACACCCTTATCATCACACTTTGTACAACACAGAGGCATTCAATAAAACTCCAATGTTGATTAATATGCTGATGTTGATTGAGCAATCATGCCACCTGCCTTTACCTCTGATAACACAGTAAGTGTAATACTCAACCACTTAAATATTCCTAAATGTTTTCACCAGACTTTTTTGGTAAACAAGTAGTTGACCAACATAGACATAAAGCAAAAGACCAATTGAACATTTTCACAAAAGACAAAAACAGTATTAAATTGATTTCCTCTCTGAGCCTGAGATTTTGCATGCTTATCCTTTAACTGATATCCCCTACCACAGTCATCTCACAAAGCAGTGTAACAACTTCTAAGCCATGAAGTTACGTATCCTAAGCTACCCTAGAAATTTCTGGAGACTCAGAGGCCCACTCCCAATCAAGGTACTCTATTCCTCCCACCTTCCTCCTTCCAGGGGTTACTGAAAAGAACAGCTCTAATGAGATACATCAGTTGTATTTTTTTTGAAAGTCAGAGATGAATTATCTAGTTAATTATCTTGGGACTTATGTCAGAAAGGAAAGAAGCCTTGCCCATTTGCTCCTAAATGGGACTTAACGTCAAGAATATTACATTTCTTCTAGTACAATTTACATGACACCTGCTCTCCAGTCAGGCAAAACTCTGGGAAGAGAGTAGGACTCGCTGTTAGAGGAATTTTACTGAAGAAAATTTTGCTAGTGATATTGTCCTGGTGTGCTTTTTGACATTAAAACTATTATTTTTATCCTGAACCCCTGGAAATTGCAGGAAACTATCATGTGAAGCACTTCTTTGTCATAGAGTGGGATGCACATCCTGACAAGCCACTCACAGTCCCAGTGGGAGTAAAGATGCAAAAAGCTGCTTGGTGAAGACAGCCATAAACCTGCCAGATGATTCATCCTAGTAAGAGAGCGAAGGAAATTTAGACAAATTATCAGGAACTAAGTATGATCCTAAAAAAAAAAAAATTACAGAAGTCAGAATATGTACATGAAACATTAATATGAAAGTGTATCTGAAACTTGGGTAACTGATTTCTTCTTCAGGCAAAATCTCTATGCATTTAAACAATAAAGAATGGAGCAAGTTGTGATTCCCAGGACAAATGGTTCTCCCAGAAGAATTCTTCCAACATACTTTACTATGGTTTCAATATTAGGTATCCCCCCAAAGGTTCATGTATGAGACAATGTAAGAAAAGTTTAGAAGTGAAATGATTGGGTTATGAAGGCTTTAACCTAATAAGTGTGTTAATCCCTTGTAGGGATTAAGGAGTTGTGACTGTGGGCAGGGAGGGTGTGGCTGGAGGAGGTGCATCTCTGGGGGAGTGCCTTTGGGGAATATATTTTATGAGATAAGCTTAGACTCTCTATCTCCTAATGTGATGTCCTGAGGTCCTTTCCTTTGTCAGACTCTTCTGCCATGATGTTCTGCCTCACCTGAGGTCCAGAGGAATGGAGCCACTGTCTATGGACTGAGACCTCTGAGACCATAAGCTGCAAAATAAGCTGTTCTTCCTCTAAAATTGCTATTTTAAGGTCTTTTGGTTGCAGCAATGAAAAAGTTGACTAAAACAGTCTTCTAGATTTCACTAGTGGTCATTTGAGTGCCACGCAACTAGATACGCCTTTTGTTGCAACAGGGAATAGGCTGGTATAAAACTATAATGTGCTAGATCCCAGATCCAGGTCTACCATTCATGGGAAGTGTGACTCTGGTAAAGCTATTTAGTAATCTGGGACATCATTTCTTCACAGGTGAAATGTATTGGTTATAGACTGGAGATAACTTGCCAGTCAACATCAATTAACTTGACATCAATTCAACTGTCTTACTATCTACTCCCTCTGAGTACTTAAGACTTGCTGATCATCCTGTTCATTCCTTCAACTTTTTCCTTAGAAAACCACAGGCAGATGCTAGCCACCTTGCGCACATCAAGGTGACAATGAATAGTTGGTAAACATGACTTGTGGTCTTGGCTACCACAGGAAACATGAGATTATTCAAGGCCTTCGAAATCGTTCTGCTCTCCAAGATAAAAGGATGATTACCTGCCAACAATAACCCTGAACCATTCTGGCTCAGGAAAAATGCTGTTCAGTTTTCATAGTCTTTCTTTCCCTCCATCAAACTCAGAAGGCTTTGTGTGCCAAAGACTAGTCCAGACATGGATAGAAGAATCAAAAGCAATTATAGCTCAGGCTGCACTGGAAACTAAGCTCTATGTAGAAGGCTTTGAACTTCTTGGCATGAGAGGAGTTGGCTGTGGGCATCAGTGCTGGGACCTGGCTGCCCATGGTTTCTGCCAAGCTTACATTGTATTTTCACAGCTTCTTGGAATGTCAAGGAAAAAGTCTTAGTTTGGTAAGACTTGGTATTCATTTGATTACCAAACACTTGGTAATCATTTGAATTATGAAAAAGATAATAGGTCTCAAGCCCAGTTAACCCTAAAGCAAATTTAGAATCCTCCTCCCACCCTCCTTTTTAAAAAACAAGTCCACAATTTCTTCCTACTATTGCAAATAAAATGACTTTCCATTTCTAGTAGGACCTCCTAACAGTAGGGTTTTTCTCCAACACTTTTGCTTTCTCATGTGTCTCCACTGGGTCTCGCCTAATCTGTCTGGGAGGTCTGAACTAGGCCCAACCCATGCTCCAGTCATTTTCTTGAGTGTTTCCTGAACTATTTGTCCCATGTTCACCACATTCTTAGCAATAGTTGTACATAGCTGAGAGTGAAATCACAGAGCTCTGAGAGGTTAATTAACTCCTCCAAACATCAGAGGCTCAGCAGGATGTGAACCCAGGCTGTTGGTCTTTGAAGGCTTTAAGCTTACCCACAATTCTCTTCTTCCGCTCATCAGAATATCCATATGATCCATAATAATCCTCTTCTGTCTCTTCCTAAAGTACCCATAGTACTCTGCTATCTCTCAGAGTACCCATAATCCTCTGCCATCTCTCATCAGTATATCCACAACACCAAAGAACCTTCCCTTATATCTGAATTCCATTGTCTTTCAACTACCAACTTTTCAACTACCTTCTCTAGGTGAAATATAAATAAGATCCAGTCATGGAAAAATTTAGCATAGTGAGCAAAAAAAAATACTGCTGAATTGAATGCCCTGATGTGCACTGGTTCTCATCCCAGGCTTTCTATTAGAACTGGCCAGTGAAGGTTCTGAAAATCCTCCCACCTAGTTCACACCCTGTACCAATTAAATCAGAATACCTGGGGTGTGACCAGTATATCAGCAATATGTAAAACTCCCCAAATGAATCCCATAGTTGAGCTCTACTGTTATAGAACATAATTCATGCCAATCCTATAGGACTATGGACTTGGACTCAAAAGATTAAGTCCTAGCCAGGCATGCTGACACATATCTATAATCCCAGTCACTCAGGGGGCTGTGCAGGAGGATCACAAATTTGAGGCCAGACTGGGCAATTTAATGAGACCTGATCTCAAAATAAAATAAAAAGGGTAGGACATAGCTCGGTTGTAGCAGGAATGTGTAAGGCTCTGGGTTCAATATCCCCAGTATCAAAATAAATAAATAAATAAATAAAAGGTTAAGTGTACTACAGCCATATTCATTTCACCTGTGAGGTGAACTTAAACTTCCTGCCCTTACTATTTTAAAAGATTAAGGTGAGGATCAAATGAGATGATGCTGTGAAAGTCCTTGTAAACTGTAAAATACACATTAATTATTTTTGTGCCAGTTTTCACTACTGATCCCCCTGAGGTAATGTTCAAATGTTTAGAAGAAAAGAAGTAATAAAAATGAATAAAGAAGAAAAATGCAATAACAGTATGGTTAGAACAATTAAATATAGTGACTCCAGAGAAATATAACCACATTTATATCTTAAGGATATGTTTACAAATTATTTTGTAAATGCAATAAAAAAGACTGTAGATTACTTGCAATGAAATTATTTTCAGATCATCACTTTTAATTAAAGCAGAAGCTTACCAATTCAGACTAAGGGATAAGCTTTGCCTTAATGAGGAAGAATGGGTTTATTATGCTAATTTATGAATTTAGTATAGAACAAAAATTTATTAGGGTGAAAGGAACAAATGGAATATATTTGGAAAACCATATATTTTGATCTATTTATAAAACAATGGAATCAACCTGAATGAGATCCTTGACTGTTCATTTAACAGAATACAAGCCATTATTAAGACTTAATTCAAGAGGCTTATTCCAAAAGTCCTTTTGAACTTGGTTCGACACTCAGTGCACCCCACAGAAGGAATATAGTAAATGGCACTGAGATAGCAGATCAGGTCTTCCACCTTTGTTTAGATAGTACAAGCCTCAGGACTGGATCATGAGAGTATGAGAGAAGCAGAACAAAGAGGAACAGCAATTTTGTATGCATATGGCCCTCGGTAAACCATTCAAATGATGGTTATAATTTGCATTTTCTGGTTTTGTTCTCACTTCTGAAAACCTATGCTAATTCCTAATAGCTCACCCAGGGGTGAAGTCTCTCCCAGAATTAATCAACATGGAAGATTTCAAGCTCCTAAATTACTTTAGGAAAATTATTCTCTTCCCTTTCTCCCCTCAGAAAATCATGTCCTAAATTCCCACTTTCTGAGATGAGTAGATGGAGAAAAACCTTCAGATTAAACTATTCCACACTTAGGTATAAATTGCCCTCTCTAAAATATTTGTTATAGTGTTTTCTTGGAATGGTGCCTAAATGAATGGATTTCAGAGAAATATGTCTAAGTGGGAAAATGCAGGTAAACAGGCTGTGGGGAAGACAGGCTATGCAAAAGGAGAGGACAGCACCAAACAGACCAGTCCTGCCTAGGAATCTGACCCCAGCTTAGTCACTTCTGAGGGTGTATATTTCTCATAGTTTCATCACTTCCTCCAATTCTGAAGCTTCAAATTAAAAAAAAAAAAAAAAGCTACTGTGTGGCTGTATCCAGAGGTAAAGCAAGATGGGAAAAGGGAAGAGGAAGAATTTGTCCATGTGAAAGGAAAAAAAAAAAAAAAACAGATCAGCAGATAGGGCTAGCTGAGTAGCAATGATGATAGCCACTGCTTACTGAAGGCTTTAAATGTGCTGTGCATGTTTTCATGCATTCTCTCTCATTATGACATGAAATCATGCTTGAGGAAGCCCTTGGAAAATGATCACCTTTTCCTTTTTCCTCATTGTACCCATTATAGAGGAGAAGAACATGCATTCTTTTAAAATGCTCTACTACTTCTCTTTGATCAGATTGTGTTTTCCCCTGTATAAATCTATATTAGCTCTTACATAGGGAAAAGAAGACATACTGAGCACTGCTTGTATCTATATTTGAATGAATGGCTGACCAACTGATCTGGGGTGAGGGGATGCAAGCTCCATAGACTTCTCTGTATCTCCATACTTTCAGGGCCGGTTGTGACCAAACCCTTCACTTGGGGATGGTGGCTCAGCTGGCAAATGTATTAAATGCTTTAGGATTAAGTAAACATTCCCTTCCAAGCAAAAGCAAAATTATTAATGGAAGAAGAAACAATCATTGAATTTCCATTAACCAGCTAAATTCCCTTATACCCTCTAAGTCAAACCTCCTTATAAATTTTCTCCTTGGACCCTCCTCATAGAGATGAGCTAGGGAGAAAAGATCTTCAAGGTCATGAAGTTGGATGATGCACAATCATAGACACATATTCAAATAACCTGGGGAAATTTTCAAACATGTCAAGAGCCAGGTTCAGGTGCTAGAGACACTGTGGATTTGCTCTGTGTTGGAGACCAGGTAGGTGAAAAATCCTATCCCAGCCCAAACCCTTCTGTTATGTTTGGGTCCTGGAAAGATATTTTCCAGGACCCAAACATAACAGATGACCATCTTCTATAAGCTGCAAAACCTGTGGTGCTCTACCTCCTCTGGGTTTGGTGGGACCAATTAACACCCCAAACTTGCAATGTCTTCAATGCAGACTTCAGACAAGGAAGGTTAGACCACTTTCCTCTCTCCCTACACCTGACCATTTCTCTTCATTGCCACCTGTGCTCACTGTGCAGACAAAATCAATAAGGAT
The DNA here is from genome assembly GCF_047511675.1 of Marmota flaviventris. Taxonomy (NCBI): domain Eukaryota; kingdom Metazoa; phylum Chordata; class Mammalia; order Rodentia; family Sciuridae; genus Marmota; species Marmota flaviventris. The sequence continues at coordinate 110,076,189 of NC_092508.1, forward strand.
CATATAGCTGAGAGGCTACTGTGTGGAAGAGATCTCAGTAATGAAATCGTTGTGTGTGTGTGTGTGTTTTTTTTTCCTTCAGAAGACACTTTCTACTTCCCTTTGAACTATTTCCTCATCTTTAAAAAGTACACATTCTCCCAGACTGTTTCATAACCATTTCCTAAAGCATTAATAAGCCAAGTCCTAAAAAAAGAAAATTCTTTTTAAGAGTCAAAATGTTTTATCCTCTAGTGAGTTAAGAAAGTAAAGTCAAAGTTCAAGATTGATACCGTGACTTTTCTCTGTTCAAATTCATTCTTTTCATGAAAGAAATAAATAACTGATATGACTGTTTAATAATCAGAAGTGTCCAAGGTATTTACCTAAGTCACACACTTACTGAAGGTCAATATCTTTTGAATCCTGCCTGCAGAACCTTCTGACCTGAAATGCATACTGTGTATTCAAAATAAGGTTTGGTCTTCTGCAGAGAGGAACCAGGAAAATAGAGTGTCCATGGAGCGATAACATTTAAGAAGAGAAGCTGCTTTTCCAGGGATCATTGTACTCATAGGTTATAGTGCTTTTAACAGAGAGATTGTATTCTACTTTTATTTGCCAAAAATTCTGTACCAGGTCAAACTACCTAAAAGGTAAAGTATTCATAGCTGAACACAGAATTTAGGCAGAAAATTGCAAATAAAAAATAGAGTTTGAATCTATTAAACCAGGGATGCTAAGCTCTTGAGAACCTTATTGGTAATTATGTAAACTCTCCGTGATATTATTTAAAACTCCTTTATTCCTTTAAAAGTATTTAGTATGACTTTGGAATTATGAGGCAAATATTCTCTTTGGTTAGTGTGCCAACAAGTATGTGCTCCCACATGAGACTGTTTTTGAAAAGTTCTAAAATACTCTAGAATGTGAAAACATAAAAGTCATCTTGTAGAATAATTACAAAAAGAAAAGGAATGAAAAGCAATATTTTTGGATGCCCTGAATCTAAGCATGTACTTTGGCTTTGCAAAATCCTACCTTGTTTACCTGAATGTATTATATGAACAGAAGATATTACTTAAAATAAAACACACTGGAATAAAGAAAAATGCTTCCTTAGGAATGGTTTCAATCCTTTAAAACCAACAAACAATAAAAATACTCCCTTTACCACCATAATCCACTTCAGCAGCTATTCAAAGTTCACAGCAATTTAAAGGAAAGAAGTCCAAATTTCTTCAGGCAGAATCAAAAACACTTGAGACTTCCTGGGATTACAGGCCACAAAAATAAACAAAAGTACTCAATAAAAATATTCCATATCCCCATTGTGTAATGTAATTTTAGAATAACTGTGCCAACACTCAGCCACTCTATCAACAAACAGAACTTTAGATCATTCTTCCATCTGGTATGCACATACTCACTCCATTTACTGTCGATCTGTGTCTTTGCATTTGTTTGCTATATTTTGTTTGGGTTTAAAAAAAAACGAGGAAAGAAAAGAGAGCAAACACTTTCTAAATAACTTATATGAATTACAGTCAACTTCTTTAAGCAGTTCACTTCTCTTGGCTAATTAACTGTCAGTGCACTTGGGCTCTGAACTTCACTTCAATTTCATTTCCTCCTTTGCAAGATGAAGGGGAAGGCAATGGTGGAAAGAATGAGTGCTGAAGTGCCTCACTGATTCTCAGAACAGATCTATGGAGCAGAGGACTCAAAATGATCCATCAAAGTTGTAAACAACAAAACCAAGCAGAATTCCAACCCTCATCATTTCAACTCAGCAGATTTAAGAAGTGCCCAATTAGCTGATTCTGTTAGAAGTCCCTCAGGTGATTCTGAGATTCAGCCAGGGCTAGGAAGAACTAGAAATCAGACAGGAACTTTCTGGCTACTGAAAATCACAAAACACTTCAGTTTCTTTTTGTGTTTATGCGTGTTCATAGAAAAAAAAAAAACCAACCATAATTATGTTAGAAGTTAGGGCTTTCCTAGAAAAGGTATTGTTTGTAGTTGAGTGTTTAATTATATAATTTGTCAACCTTCTCATTCTGTTGCATTTTTGGACTTGCTTGAAGTATACTTAAATCATTACAGGGAAAGAAGGAAGTGAAGCATAAAGTAAAAACAAAATCCCCACAACCTCAGATAAGAGTAACAATTTGTGAAAAATTAACATCTTTCCTAGGCTGGTCTTGGAAAACCATTAATGAGGAAGGTCCCAGACCATGTTGTGTGCTGGGTTCCCTAAGAGGAAACAAATATGTACATATTTGATGACTGACAGGTTTTAGGATAAGTAGAAAAGGTCTGTTTATGAATGCTTACTCATATCTGATGATTCTTCCAAAGAACTATTTAAGGAAAGAGTAACTCTGATGTTTATTTACATCACTTCAAATAGAAGTAACTTGGTAAAATACTATATTGCTTTAGATACAGACAGAGGGATCAATGACTGAGCCTAGATCATCTTTGGAAACACTCAGAAAACAAAGTTCAGGACTTTCCAAGATGGTAAAGAGGTGAAGACAAACTTGGACAACACTGTAATTCTGCTGATCAGTTATGTCTATTTCTCTGTGCATTTCACTGTGAAAATCACTCACCGCGTCTCTTGACAAAATTTCTGCACTACAATTTTTTAAAATATTTTTTTGGTTGTAGTTGGACACAATACCTTTATTTTATTTATTTATTTTTATGTGGTGCTGAGGGTAGAACCCATTGTCTCACACATGCTAGGCAAGCACTCTACCGCTGAGCTACAACCCCAGCCCCTCTGCACTACATTTTTTAATAGCAGCCTATTCTGCCAATTAAAAGGGTACAGAAGAGCTCAAGTGACATAACCCTGGTAATGTGTAACTTTGGACAAGTAATTTAGCCTTTCTGTGTAACTCAGTTTCCTTTCTTTGTAAAAAATAAGGAAAACTCTCTATGGTTATTTCCTTCTTAAAAGAGTACAGTGCTTACTTTAACTCTTTTTTATTGATGACAATAGGCATTTAGAATTTGTGCTCCATAGTTTAGTTTAAAATCTCTTCTTTTAAAAATACAAAAAAACAAGTAACCAGAGAATTTAAGTGACTGTATGAATTCAGAAGTCTTATTAATGGCAAAAGCTGTTTGCACATGTGGGACTTTTTCCTCCACTTGTTATTTCTACTTACATGTATTTTTTTTTTTCCTTAAATGAGTTAGCTAATGTGATTCAATTCATCTTCCATAAATAAAAGTAGAAACAAGTGTAAGTACATCAGCTACGATACAAAAGGTAGCTATACAGAGACACAAAGGGCCTATACTGGGGGAAGCCCCTCTTAATGTTATGGTTATTCACATCTCACATATCCAGGCTGTGTGTATACATGAGGACAGATGAAACTGGAAGAATGACATCTCCCTCCAATCAGCTGCTCTATTTCACTGATTTTTAACTACCCTCTCTCATGTCTAATTGTGATTTTTTTTCCTAACATAAATTTCCTTAATTCAATAAAATGGTGATATGTGTGGTAAGAATGTATGACACATAAGAAACCCTAAAACACCTAGAGAGAATGAGCTGAAAAACCAAACAGAGCAGAAGGGAATGATTCTAACTTGGACTCTTCTAAAGACAATCTTTCCAGGTCTTATATTTTCCTCTAATGAGACAAGTGTGTCCTAAGTGCGCATGGCACCTGCCCTAAATATAATGATAATGTCTCTCCCACAGGGAAAATGAGACTCAACATTTTTGCGGATTATTAACTTATCTCAGTTTACTTTTACTTTTTTTTTTGTTACTTTACTTTGTTTTTCTATTTTTTAATTTTGAAATAGTGACTTCGTGACCTGGGATTTTAAACTGTGTCCACTTTTTATCCTGCTGCCATAAAAATATTCCACAGATATTGTTCAAGCTAATTCTCTATATCTCCTCTAGGAGAATTTGTGACTTATTTCTAGTTCTAGCACTTAGCATCTGCCAGAGTTCAAACAGACCTCTAGGAGCCTTGTCCTAAGATGAGCATGACAATATCTATTTTAGAGGCTGCTGGAGCAAACAAAGGAGATCTATTTTGTATCAGTGTTTTGCAAACTATAGCATCAAATATATGTGACCTGACAGATAGACTCTATCCTAAAGCACCAGGGACATAAAATGGTTTGAGAAATGAAGACCATGGGACTCATGACGAAGCTCATGACTCTCATGTCCATTTTAAGAGACAACCCAAAAGGAAAACTGGTTATTAAAAATGAGTCCAAGGCAGGTGGTGGAGTCTCCAGGGAGAACAGTACAGTAGGCCCAATGGCGCATGCTCCTTGCACAGAAGCTGTGCAAGCTTCTATTCTGGCTTCTCTCACACCATTAAAGGTATGCGATTATTTTCTCCCTTTCCTGACCTGCAGTAACATATAAATTGAGCCTAAGTCAGGCATCTTTGAATCTCCAGAATTTAGCTTCATGTCTGCTGGGCATTGTTAGGCTAGTGAGCATGACCAAGTGTGGCAAAAGGAAAAATGCCCTCCTCCCCAAAGATGTTCATCTCAATTCCTAAAACCTGATAAAATGGGACCTTACATGGCCAAAGGCTCTGCAGATTTGTTTGGATCTCAGTACTAGGGACTGAACCCAAGGTCTCAAACATGCTGAGCAGATATCTACCACTGAGCTGCATATCCAACCCTTCTTTTCAGAATCTAGTGTTTTAGATTCTTCTGCCTCAAACTCCTGAGCAGATGGGATTCAAGAATCTTGAGATAAGGAACTTGGATTACCCAATTGAGCTCACTGTAGTTATAGGATCCTTAGACAAGGGAAGCAAAATTGGGAAAATAAAATGTGATGACAAAGCAGAGACAAGTGATTTGCTTTGAAGATAGAATCCAAGGAATGGTAGATTTTGTGAAGGGCACAAAATGATTCTCCTCTGAAAGCCTCCAGAAAGAATGTAGCCCTGCCAACAACACCTTGCTTGAAGATTTTTGATTTCCAGAAATTAAAAGGGAACAAATCCGTGTTAAGTCAGTAAGTTTGTCATAGCAGCTAGAAGAAACAAACGTAATTCCATAAGAAGATAAATGAATAACTATCATTTGAATGAGAGACCAAGTGAATGAATGGGTGATGGAGGGATGAAGGGGTTATAAGTAGAAAGCAGGCAGGCCCAGTTCAGGTCCCATTTTGAATAATCACCATGGGGTAATTTGGGCCCTATCATTTAATTTCTCTAGAATTTCTGAGTGTAGGAGCTGTGGAGTCAGATTGAGCAGGGTTCACATTCTTTCTATGCTACTTCCTAGCTGTGCACCCTCAGGCAAGTGCCCACTGCTTCTTGAGCCATATGTCCGTACCTGTAAAATGAGAATAGGGTCAGGCTCTCCCACCGAAAATTGTGGGGACTGATTGAACAAAAGTGGAGTAACTTTTGATCAGGCTCCGAATGAGGCAATCTGGAAATCAAGGCCACAAAATATTTACTACCACTTCATGCATAAAACTTGAAATCATGCAAATTCTCCAAATTAAAATAAAAGTCAAGAGCTGCACAATGGCAAGGTTGGTAAACTATAAATCCCTGATTGCAACATGATGGGAATGCTTTGATTGCTGAACAGAAACACCCACCATCTTTAAGAGAATTCATGTTGAATGACACAAGACATAAATTATCAAAGAACACATGAGATCTTCAGGAACATACTCCTTGAACAAAACACAGCCTCCTTTCATGCATACAAATCATGGGCCCACACAGATAACTATTACTCTGCTATTATGATAATAGTTTAATGAATTTAAGAGATGAAGGGGACCTCCCTGGGACTCAGTGCTGCCCAGCCACCTTTTCCCTTCTCTTTGTGCTCATTTCCTAAATTCCAAGAGCACAAGGTTGTGCCTCACATGTCTTACAAATTCAAAAAATATTTGTTGAATGTAGAAATGACCTCTACAGGTCATGTAACCCATGTCCCTCTCCCACTTTACAGACAAGGAACTGATAACCAATTAGAACAATGACTGCAAAATTCCCTTTGTGTAGCATTCAATAACTTGTCTTCTCTCTAGAGGGAAGAGCTCATTTCCCCAAACCAACAGACTGAATTTTGGAGAGGGAATATTTTCAAAACACAGTTTTATTAGTGTATCTATTTTCAAACTAGTTTCCAGTTTCACAAAGTGAATTCTGATAATGATAAGAGTCTCCATCCAATACACACTTGGTTAATAATGGGAAGAGAGATTGGGGAGGCAATAACCTAAAGGAAATAAGAATCTGGATAAGAAATGCACAGTGAGAAAATTAAAAATAAAGCCTAAGTGAAATGTGGTATTGTTTAGTTTTAATGGAGCCTGGTGTTACCTGTGAGGGGAGAAAATGACCTGTTTCAGATTCATGATTCCTTTAGGTTGAACAGAACTAGTCAATGTTCAGTCAAGTCCCACTTTTTTTTCCTGTATCTCACCATTCTATCCAAGCAAATACACATACCTAGGAATAATTCAGATTAGTAGGACTTAAATGTCCTAAATTTAGGTGGCCATCTTAAAGGAAAAGCTGAATAATTTTGTGAAGACCACAAAATTCAGGAACACATTCCTTGAACAATAATAGGAGCTTTCTGTTGATAACCCCTTCTTATCCACCTCAAAAGATTTTCCTGCTAGGAATAGGATCTAGTGAACTTTCTGTTGTCTTTATGGAGCTAATTTTAATTTCCTCTGAGATATCTCAAGTCAACTCCTTGCAGTGTGTTCACTGGAGATGGGGAAGAGTTGTCCTTATTTTTGTAGAATCATCCCATGTATGTTTCAAGAGTCAACTATTTAAGCACAGCCTCCTTAAATCTAAGTATGCCACAATCTCAAAACCCTGCATGGTACCTTGATTTTTATTATCAGATCCCATTCCCTCTCCTCTTCATAATACACTGGGTTGCAGAACTCTGAACTCATGAATTCAGATAATTCATGCAAAATTATCCTCAAAAGATGGCTTTCTGTGCTTGTCTCCCCAAACTCACTTGATTTTTACTAGTAAAACTAGGGCTTTCCAGTGGTCATCTCAAATGTCTGCCCAATTCCTTGCCTTCATTAGCTTTTTTAGCTTGCCATATATAGTTGTATAGTGAACGTCAGGCCTCTATTTGTGATTTTAAGTGATCTCCAATAAAAATCCTGCAGCTATCCATATAGAGCCCCTGTGCTATTTCTGTTGTACTTCCCTTTTCCATCCTGCACAAGCCTCATCATCCAATGGGTGCCATATTCAAATTATATGTCCTGCTCACCAACCTGGCCACCTTGCTAGTGTCAAAGGACTATGGGATAATGACCATCAAGAGAAGATATTGGCTTGTTACTTAAATGAACCCTTACTCTCTGAACCTCTTTAGACTCCACACTGCCAGGTAAAGGGCCAGATTCCTGGTCACACCATATAGATCCAGAACTCACCATGGTCTTTATACCCTTGGTCTCATCATCAAATTCTATATCTCACCAAGCCATTATTCAGTTACCCTGAACTTAACCTCACGGTCTTGCTGTGTACTGCACCTTAGTCTAGGTTCCCCATGATCAGGAATGCCCTTCCCCTCGTTCTCTCCTCTTCAAACTCACCTCAAATGTCACACCTCTGGTGAGCACTCCTCAGCTCCTCAGACAGGATGAGTCACTGCTTCTCCTGTGGTCCCGGAGAACATTGCAGATACCTCTCTCATAACCCTGACCACAGGGCAATGCACTGCCTTTATAAGTCTCCCTGTTTCACTATATTTTTGCATCTTACTACAATCAAATCTTGTGATCTGTTTCAAAGTAGGAGTTTAAGGGAAGAAAAAATGACAACTAAACATGCATTTAATTCCTCAAACCAGAGGTGACTACGTGGCTATCAGCAAGAAAAACAAGCCAACCGATACACAGCCAAGAGTCAGAAACATGGTGTACCTGATAGGTCATTATGTTAACAGATTCTTCTCTCTTCTGCTCTGTAGGTCCTTGACTCTGCAATAGATTTCGTACTGTTTCTTCCATCCTGTGAAACAAAAACATGAAACATTTCTTAAAGGTTTCCTATTAGCACCAGTCTGTCCCAGTTATTAGCAATCACTTTTCAGGGTGTATTTCCTACAATTAGGCCAGAGAATAATTGTTCTCTCTTCTTTATCCTCTAATTTAAAATCTGTCATGAAGTCCTTCATAATCATTCATCAGAATATGTATCTCTGGGTTCTTTTTCTCTTTACTAGCTAGGTCTCCACCCTTGGCGGTGGACATCTGCGCTCCTGCACACGTCTCCTTAACATTTCTCTTCACTTCTAATCACTCCCTTTTAATTCAGTACAATGCCATCACATTAATCTTCCTGAAGCACCACTTTGATTTTTTTAAAATCAATTTTCAAAGTTAACAGGTATTACATAAATGCATTCTCTCCATTAATACACTGTCAGGTCTTTCCTTGGTGGCCTTTGTATGTCAGCACACAAAGACTTGCTTCATTCTTCTCAACTATTTCCTAGCGTATTTGATGGTGTTAATGTACCAGTGGTTATTTAGCCATTTCCTACTGATGGAATTTAAATTGCTTCACAATTTTTGCTAATTCAGACAATCAACATCTTTTCATATACAATTTTGTACACATTTATGAATATTTCCACAGGTTACATCACAATGTGTCACACCCTGTTTTGTTTTAAATACTAACCTCCCAGGGCTCCAAAGTAATACCTGTTTGCATTTCTAGACATTTGCTTATGCCATTACTAGTACTGGAATGGCAACTTCCTTTCATCTTCCCATATCCCAAACATTCTTTCCAAATCCCCCTCAAGTCCCACTTCCTAAGATACCTCTTAAATTGTCTGGATTCTTTTGCCTATACATTAAATCATTTATTTGATCACCTAAAAAACTTTATTTAAATAGTCAAGTATTTCCTATACTCATGTTTCATCTTCTGGAGTAAATGACAACATTCAATATAAGACTGTCATATTCCTCTATGTGTCCCCCCATTATGAATAAAGTGGGTATTCACTAGACAGTTCACATTCATCGATTCATTATAAAAAGAGGAAGTATTTACTCTGCGCCAGGCATTCACCAAATGCATTAAGACTGCTGGAATGCCTTTGTCCTTGAGCCACTCATAAGTATTCAAATGCCAGAACTCAGCAAGCTGAGCACTGTGCATTCTTGCCCTGGACCTGAGTTGGTTTTCTTTCCTAGTCCCAACCTGAAATGTATGCTTTTGTGACTCAATAGGACACCAGTATAAGACAGTTGTGGAGAAAAGCAAGATGGTCCAACTTCTCCCTCTTACTAAGGACTTCCAGTATGACAAACTAAGGGCTCTCTAGAAGGCCTATGTAAATCCCCTCTGGGGGACAGGTTATTACAGTAACCAGGGCAGACTAGGTCCAAATGCTAGTCTTTCTAACATTTGTTTTTTAAGTATTTAACAGCAGAGTAAAGAAACTGTGAATAAACTGGTACATCCAAACCTGGATGAGTTATTGAGGAAATTCTGCCTTCTCAGGGGATGGTACCAGGGCCCATTCAGGCTTTGCAGATGATAGCAGACATTGACTATGAGTGTTCAAAAAATGATTTGTGACCTCACATTTTACACTACTTCCCACAGCCAGCTGGGCAAGCAGAGGCTGTTCCCTATATTTCCACAAGTCTTACATTATTAATAATAACTCAAAATTGAATAATACTTTTAACTTGCCAGAGAACTCTCATCTATTAATCATTTATGCATATAAATATGTACATATATAAATATGTATAAACATATAAATATGAATATAAATATGTATGAACATGAGTACATAAATATGTATTTGTACATATATAAATAGGCATGTAATACATACATATATGTGTGCAATCCATTCAATGTAAATTATATATAATGATATTTTAAAAGCATATATATAACCTTTTAAATTCATTTTCATAAAATGAATTAAGGTACACATTTTAAGTATATGTATATATACTTTTATAATATATACTCATATACTTTTAAAATATCATTATATCTATTTGGCAGATGAGAAAGCTGAGACACAGGAAGGTTAGATAGCTAACTGAAGGAATCATAGTGAGTTGGATAGAGAGTTAGTATTAAACTGTTAACAGCGGTCTCTTTCTACTTGATCTCATCGACATTTGGGAAATTACTATAAATAATGAAAGATTTCATTTTATGTGTACAACCTCTTGAGTGGTAGTAGATTTTCCATGACATTTGCCAAATATTTCATTATCAAAGACAGTAATAATAACGGTTCTTAAACTTGCCTAATCTGCTAGCTCATGGCTGTTCAGAAAATACTCCTCTGGGTTTCCAATGTTGATTACAGTCATATGCTGCATTGATGGTGTCAGTGATGTTTTAGTGAACAACAGACTGCCTATATGATGCTGGTCTCCTAAGATCTTATCAGATAGCTGTTTTAGTTTGTGTGGCATACTCTATGATGTTGACACCATGATGACATCACCTAAGGATGCCTTCTTCAGAATGTGTCCCCATCAAGTGATGCAGGACTGCAGCCTACTTTCTTCTCACTTGAGCACAGAAGCTGAATTCCTTATTTTGATCCTGAGTTTGTTCATTTGTAAACAACCCAGACTACATGTGGCCCAGTAGTTAGAAGTCAGTTAAAATAAAACTATGCCACCTTCTTTACTAAGTTAAAATATAATTTTGTCTCAGTGCTTATCTTGAGGAATTATTGCTGAAGTTAGAAGCTCCATGCTTAAGATGCTGGATCAAAAAGAAAAATACCTATTCACCTTTCCCAATTCTTCTAAGATTTATAATTTTACAAAAGGAAAAAAAAACTAGGGATAGATAGGAAATTGTTAATCTTAAGCAGTCTAGGACTCTAAGTAACACTGTGAACACTTTTCTGGCTCTGCCTTATGTGAATTAAAACCAGTTTCATGTTTGACCTACAGGTTGGAATAGAGGATCGGGGACCCACCCCAAACCTTGGTGAAAAAAATCAAGCTGTAGTGCCGTTTTATAACCTTTATCAATCTGGTCACAGAAACAATGTTTCAAATCTAGTGAGAATATATCATTATTTATCCCCTGGTAACATCTTCTTTTCATTTTCATTTAGCAAACCTCTATTTGCTTGAAAATCAGAGATCATGAAGAATTGTCCAATGGCATTTGATGCCCAATGACATGTTGCTTCATTTCATTATTTTTATAACTGATATGAGGGTTGGCATTACCAGTGAGCACATGGCATACCCACAGCCTCCCTTTCCCACATTGGATTATTTATTTCTAAGAGGCTGCTAGGTGTGAATTATCCTTAAACACTAATCTTAATTAATGGGTTGTCATTCTCCCCAGGGGATACTCAGTCCTCTTTTTCCTAAATATTGGTCAAGTCACTGTTTTAACTAAAAACATATAGAACAAATTTACACCTAGTGAGATGCAATAAGTTTTAATGCACATGAAGTGAACTTCCTTTTTTAAAGTCAACTTTCAGGCAAGCCAGAGGAAAATAAGTCAAATGCCTATGCAAACAGCATGCTTCAGGTCAAAAAGGTAAAAATGCAGGAATTTTTATTAAAAATGAATCACATTTATTATGGTACACATTAGTTAATGAATAATTTTTTAATATAGTATTTCCTTGGAGGGAAGTAAAAACTGTAGGAGTGCTAACTTAAAATGAGATAAATAGGACTTTAGATAATATTGCATAAGAAAAGCAACAATTCAAAAATCTCTCAAGAGCAGGATTAGTGAGCAATGAGCTACCGTAACTCAGCTCTCTCCCTGCTGACAGGGGTCTCTCCACCTTTGCTAGTGTCCCCCTTTCAAGTGCAGATGACAGGGTACTCCTCATTGTGTTGCCTCTAACGTCTCATTGTCGGGGACTCTCTGGACACCAAAGAACATTCCTTCTGGAAGGAAATGTTTACAGTAGATGGGGTAGAGAGAGAAGATGGGAGGGGAGGGGAGGGGGGATAGTAGAGGATAGGAAAGGTAGCAGAATACAACAGTTACTAATAGGGCATTATGTAAAAATGTGGATGTGTAACCAATGTGATTCTGCAATCTGTATACGGGGTAAAATTGGGAGTTCATAACCAACTTGAATCTAATGTATGAAATATGATATGTCAAGAGCGCTGTAATGTTTTGAACAACCAATAAAAAAAATAAAAAAAAAAACATAATAATTCCCTGAACCCCAAGAAAACACCTAATCATATAGGACCTGATAACATCAGGGGCATTATCCCCCATAATCATAGACTATGACTTGGACCCTGAAGATCTTGACTCAATAATGATAGTTGTGTTAGAAAACATGACTCTGAGGCACATGAGGAGCTGTTCATTCTAATAGGAAAAACTGAGCTTTCCCACATCCCTTCCTCCCAAGATCTAGCCCTCTGTCTCCCTAATGACACTTGAAGGAATCGATGAGGACGTTAAACTGAAGTAGTCTTTTGTCACTCCTATCATCCAGTCCTCAGTTGGGCATAATTTCATTTTTTTTTTGACAGAAATAGAACAAAACAAACAGAACAAAAAGCCTCTTTTCTTAGCTCAAACTGGGAGCTGATGAGTCTGTTTCAATTGAAGGCTGAACCAAACCAAGTCACTGTTTCAAAAAACGACTCTAATGTGTACTTGATGATCAAGAAAATAGCAATTAAATAATGAAATCAACAATGGTCTCACTCATATTCTTTTAGTCAGGTGAGAAGCTGCAAGACTACAGCCCATCCGCTTTTGCTAAAAGCACACATTACAGTCTTTTATTCTCCCTTACCATGAAGTTTGTCAAGAGCTGCTGCTGCGACTTACAAATTGCTTTTCCTCCTGTTTCACTGTATTTGACTCCCCATCTTCTCACTTTGAGAAAAGTGTGCCAATTTAAGCAATGAGTTTCACGATTGAACCTCATTTTAATGACAGAAAGAAAGGGGCTGAGGTTACATTAGAAAGAGTGACAAGGGCTAATGTCACCGCAGTGCCTCTGCTTTACCCCAGCCTCCTCCCTGTGAGATCATGACAATGACGTGACCCCATGTGGAGAACGGTACTCATCCTCTAAGGTTAATGGCCATAATGAAGACAAGCATACTTCTCAGATATGCTGGGAGAAAAGAAATTGTTATAATGAAATATGAGCTCTCTCAGTGGATGCCCATGCCGTAGAGTTAAAAGATTTAAGCACTCTATAGCTTAGATGTTCAAAAAGAAATGACATTCATTTATTTTTATATGTAATCAGAGTGGTCTTTTCTTAATCCTTCACATGCTGATTAACATTTACTTTTGTCCCAAGTACTAGATTAAATTATAACTCTAGCCTAACATGATAGATGTTTAAGCAAATTAAAAAAAAAAAAAACACTCAGATATATCAACATGTATCAATGGTATGTATTTCCTATATTGGAATATTAGTCAATAATCAAAAAGAACAATTGTCCTTCCATGCATGAAACATGGGAAGAACCTCAACGATATCATACCAAGTTAAAGAAAGTACAAATGATACACTAAATGCAGTAAAACTACAAATGTACTAATCAGGCACAGGTGAAATTAACCTATGGTGGCAAATGTAAGCATGATTTCCTTGGATGCAGCAGAGACTAAGTGGGGAGAGACATGAAGACAGTAAATGTCCTGTACCTCCCTAGGGGCTTGAACTGCACACACGTATGCATTTGTCAGAAACCATTCAATGTTACATTTAAGATTTATGTATTTCATTGTATGCAAATTTTATCTTAAGAGGAAGAAAATGAACTACAAACAAATATGGGATTCTAGTTAATGATATACCTGCTCAAATATTTGGTGGCAAGACACCTAAAACTCATTATGAAATGCATCAGAAATAAGACAATGATGGACAGAAAGTGAGTTGAAGAATATAACTTTTGTACAGGGGGTTCACTGTAAAATTATTTCAAATTTCCTGTGGTTTTTTTTAATAATTTTTGTAAAGAATTATTGACAGGGCTGGGGATGTGGCTCAAGCAGTAACGCGCTCACAGTGCTGCGTTTGATCCTCAGCAGCACATAACAATAAAATAAAGATGTTGTGTCCACCGAAAACTGAAAAATAAATATTAAAAATTTTTCTCTCTCTCTCTTAAAAAAAGAATTATTGACAAAGTTTATTTACAAAGACCATTTCTCTTTTTGATAAAAATGCTTATTCTCTCAGAAGGAGAAAGGCACACTACATCTTTCCACAGATGGTTCCTAGTATATCCAAGTCTAGTTTGATGGACATTGTCTATGGAGAGTAGGGGACTTGAGTGTGGTATCATCTTGTCTCTGGAGGGAATCCCTTTGTTGACAGCTTTGTTGTTGGCCTTGCCTCTGAAGGTTCTGAGGCTGGGAAGGCACCTAGTCTTTTTCTTCTGCTTGTTTGAAGCCTAATGTCCTTGCACCCACTTACGAATAAAGTTTTTTTTTTTTTTTTTTGCTGCTGAAAGCTGTAGTGCCCCGAATCTTGTCATGACCTCTGCTCAGCTTGTGAACACTTGCCCTACCATCACAGACTCCAAAGTGGGCTCCCTTGGTCTCCTTTATGCTTCTAACAACATGGAACTAGTGCAGCCTGGAAAGGGCCTCTTTTCTGCATGAGCATATTGGAGCATAATGGACATGGTTGTGCCCCAGTTCATGAGGACCACAGCACAGGAATGAGTGATCCTTTTCTAGAATCATCTATGGGATGCAATGAAGTAATTGCCCCTCTCCTCACTTAATCTACACCTAAAGCATCTGTTGCCCCTTATGCTTCTTGCAGCTCTCTCCAGCACTGTTAGAGGGGTGCCTTCTCCTGACACCTCAGATATCTTGTCTCCCTCCTTTTCTAATGCCAATCTTTTGGTGAAGGTTATAGATGATGGGATTGAAGTATTTTAAGTACACACTGGGAAAGCTTCATGATCTCAATCATCTAGACCTGACTCTTCACAGGTTAAAGGTAGGAGAATAAAGAGTTTTGGGTAATCCTTATTTTATATACCTGAATATTCTCAATACTCTCAATGTCTTATTGCATATTTCTATTTTATGGAAATTGAGTATTCCTTCCTTCATTTTCTTTGAATTCATAAAAACAACTGAAGAAAAATACAAATATTCATGATGAAAATGTAGAACATCACATTGATCTTTAAACAATATATATTACTGTGATATGGCCACTGTATGGCAGACACAGTATGACATAATCCTTAGTATACTTAGTCAAGGGCAGGTATACTATCTGCATGTGTATTTTTATGTATTTTCATGCATATTATTTCATTTATTAATAAATGCATAAATTGAAGTTTAATGAGAACAGGGAACTCATTCGAGGTTATATACCCACTCATGGTAGACTTGGTATTGACTTGGTATTGACTCTACAATCTTTTCTTTCTGTGCCATAACAGTCTTTAAATGAAAACTTAAAACACTCTGGTGTTTGGTGCTTATTTGACTAGGTGCTAACATCTCTGCTACATTATTATCATGTGCTGACATCTGGTTCAATGGGCTCTTATTACTTGAAAATTTGCATTGGTCAACCTTTTCTCTCAATTAGATTAAAATCCTTCTAGATCCAGGTTAATTCACAGTGATAGACTCCAGCGTTTTTAAAATATATTTTTATTATAACCTGGAGCCCAAATAAATACTTGTCAAAGCATTTAGTACCAGCTATTCATGGAAACAAATGTCCTGCCCACAGGGCACTCTCAAGTCCACTCAAATGCCATAGAAAACACTTCACCAAGTCTTGACCTCTTCTTTACTAAGGAAACCTCTCCCTTTGTGCTTTCTTTACACTCTGACTCTCCTCTGTCTCGGTGTGATAGCACCTTATTAATGATCTCTGAGTTTCTTGAAGTCAGTGCCTGTGCCTTGTTTTTTAATTTTATCCCTAGCGACTAAGGACAGCTGCCACTACTGAGTAGGTACTTGAAAAGTTCTATTGTGGGTAAATGAATACATGCATTTTTTTTCACTTATTCATTCTCTGACTCCTTGTATTGTCAATTCCAACACAACTATACCAAAGAAAGTTATAACTAGCCAGAAAGAAGTAGTAACCATTAAGAACTGCCAATAGGACTAGGTCGGGTAGGGGTTTAGTTTCTAGGTATGACACATGGGGCTGAGATGTAGGGCGCCTGGTCCTTGGTAAAACAAACCAAATTTCTTATTTTGTTCTTTTTGTCACATTGACTGCTCATATGCTTCAACTCAACTAATTAGCTTTGATAGTTAGTACTTTACTCTAACAAAGCCAGGGTTCTTGATTCAGTGCCTAGCCTGGACACCCTTTACCACTGTTATACTCCTGGAAGACTGAACTCTGCCCAGACAGTCCATTGCTCTAATGCCCTGGGGGAAAGGACAGGAGAATTACCTTAATGAAGAACATAATTTGCACTGCCTCTGATGTCACTTGCTCTTTAGTGTCATTTTTCATATTCTACTTCCATTGCATTCCTCAACAACCCATCCTATTTCCCATCTGAATTGCAGCGCACATCTTTCCTTGAGAGAAAGAGAGACTAAAAAGAAAAGCTGACTATTTTTCAATTCCAAGAGGAAACTGTTCATCTGGAAACTTTGCTGGTTTTGAACTGGGTTCTGCCCAACTGCACAACTTGCCTCCATAGAAAATGAGTTTCCTCCTTTAGAAGCTAGCACTTTTAAGCACGTAAGCAGGAGCAATCCCCAGTTCGGTTGTGACTGAGATGTTCTTAACACAATCGCTGCTTATCCCCACTGCAATAGTTAGGAACAGTAAATCTACAGTGAGGATAACTGAAAACTACATTGGAACTGAAACTCAGTCTGGATGAATATTGGAGGGCTGGAGTTTCTTATTTCTTTCCTAGATGATATATATTTTTAATTCAGCACAAATTTTGCAAGAATAATACCACTGCCCAGAAACCACAATACTCTAATTCACTCATGGCGATGCAACACCATTCATAAACAGATCGAAAGGTGCTTGTCCGATTTGAATTACTGCATCATATTCACTCCAGGGCCATCTGTATGTGAGCAGAAAGCGACATAAATTTTCTCCAAGGCAGACTTGTACTGATTCTGCAAGGGGAGCTCACTGCATGAAGAGGCATCAACGGAGAGAGGGCAAAGAAGTAGAGATATGCACTCAAAGAATGAGTTCCATTTTCCACATGGAGTGTGGATGGGAATTGCCTGAATGGTAACACATGAGTCCCAAATGTTCTGCTCAAAAGTGACAGAATACAAAATTAAATTTATGGATGCACGTGTTTGTAGAGTTGCATTCATTTGTGGGTAGGGAGAGAGGGAGAAGAGAGAAGACTCCCTGTATACAAGTGGATGTCACAGAGGAGAAGCATACCTCCCAAGATTCAACTATCCAGGTCAAACAGTGGGAAGACGCTCCAAGAAACCACCAGAGGTCTACAAAATGAATTATTTCCCTAAATGCAGCTAGATTTTAAGTTAATGTACTAATTAATAATATATTTTTACTAACACAAAACAGTTAATAAAGCTAATGTTGTCTCCCATGTCCAGTCTTAGGAAATCATCCATTCAGCTCCAAACTACCCTTGTAATATGTCTCATAGAAGTCTTCAAAAATAATGACATTCCACAAAGAGACCTGTCTTGAGTTCCATGTATTTTATTTTCTTGAATAGTCTGATGCACAAATATCTCTCGAGCCTGAAACTGCTCAAGAAGAACTCTGAATTGCAAAGTGAATACTTTTATGATAAAAGTATTATTTGGGGATAGATATTTATAACTCACTATTAAAAAGTTGGAGGAACTTGGCAAGTAACAGAAAATCAATTTGTTATTGGTCCTCATACATTTTATTGGCACATTTTGTAGGAATAAAAATATTTTAATATATCATGAAGATATGCATTAAACTTTAATTAGAGAGTGTCCTGTTCTAGAAAACTAACGTAAAAACTTAAGAGCCTTATTTTCTTTATTTTTTAAAATGAAAAGTTAATAATTTTCCCTTGCCCAAGGAAAAATAGAATGAGAACTAGACAACTAAGATTTCTTCTCTCAATATGTGCCATGCTTTTCAAAGTTTGAATTTAGAAATGTAATTTAGGCACTAAAAATGGGGTTCACTTTGTTTCACATGAGTTTTGTCTTTCTCCCCAGTTGAACCTGGCTCCTCATCGGATGGGTCATACTCCCTAGAATACCCCAACAGACCACCCTCTGTTCCATCCTGCTTCAACCCCTGTTTGGAATTTTGACTCAGATAAAATTAAGAATTGAATGACAAAATTGGACTCTATTCTTATCTCCAAACCCACTTTTGAATTTTTATTTTATATATCTTAATGAGTTTTTTCTTTTGCTTTTTGTTCTTGCACACTGACAAGGTGTTTAGTTATTAAAGCTTATAGAGGTCAAACCAGCAGTCACCTTGGATCTGAATAATATCCAAATCAACACTCTATGTAGCTGGTGTTAATCTGTTGTTAATTTACTTGATGAGAGTGCAGAAGAAGGGCAAGAAAATATAACTGGTTTAATTTGGGATCAAATTATAATGTTAAATTTTCTGGACAAGAAGGTACAATCATGGGAAAGAGATGCTTTAAAAATTCTCAGAAGTGGCCTCTATAGCCTCATGAATGTCAATAAAATATTTTTTTCACCAGGCTCACTATTTAATTCATAGGCTTTGGGTGATGTTTTTGCTCTGCAATATTTCAGAGTGGTTTCAATTAAGAAAGCAGATATGATAATCCAAAGCACACATTTAAAAGTTGTGTTACCGAATCCTCCTAGGGGTTAGGGCCTCAACTCCTGATGGTCACTAGAACCTCAACTCCCTGGACTCCCTAAAGTGGTATAGGTATCGGATCCTAATGGAGGTGTTTTTTACCAGCTGTGTATCTCAGGGGAATCACTTCCATTTTTTAAGTCTCAGTTTCATTATCTGTAAAATGGTTACATCATGCTTGTCTGTCCTACTTAACTCGGCAAGATGTTATGAAGATGCAATGTAACAAAATATAAAATTCTGTATGAACTGGTACTTGAATCAATTATGGCTTTAAAAATAGTCCTTAGGGGCTAGGGCTGTAGCTCAGTGACAGAGCACTTACTTGCCTAGCATGAGTGAGGCACTAGGTTTGATCCTCAGTACCACATAAAAATAAGTAAATAAAATAAAGGCATGCCATCCATCTACAACTACAAAACAAAAAAATAAAAAAAAATAAAATAGGCCCTTTTGGAGTCTAAGGTACTATAAATTATCTGTTAGTCCTTAGGTGAGAAGAGCAGAAAACTAGCTCCTTGGAAGCATCAGTCAAAAAAGTTAACCCTTTATTCAGGCACCAACTCTTTTGCTTTTTTTGAAAGCACAAGGGGAATGTACTCATTTCCAAGTTTCAGGAAATCATTAGTTTGGAGGCAAACCTACTATGTTAGTCAGGATAGGCTAGGTTGTGCTGCAGTAATCAACAACCTCAACATCTTGGTGAACTAATAGCTGAGTTTCTTACTGACACAAAATCTGAGCACCTCAGCAGTCAGTTGTCTTCCATAGGTAGGGTGATTCTGTGTCCTGACTTCCTAAGACTGTCCAGTTCATGTCTATTATTCTAACATATTAACAGCATGCCTTTCATTATGAAACTTGCCTTGTTTTGGATAACAAATATAATACAATTCTTGTCAAAGAAATAACTCGGATGTTTCCCCCGTCCCCTCTTCTCAGCATGATACAATCATCATGGGATAGAAAGAGGAACTGGAGAACATTGTTGAGGTATTCTCTTCCTATTGTCAAAGCTGACACTTTGGTTTAAGAGCCTTTGGCTTGAACTGGTTAGTTGGTCCAACCAACTGCTAAAGTAACTGGTAAATCAAATTCCAGGAATACCCAACAAGGAGAAAAAAAAACATCAGAAACTTGTGCTAATATAATGCCTTCCATATCTGCATGGTCACGATTTAAGGCATCCAAGGAACTACTGCATGATGATCAGCTAGCTGGTCAGCTTTCTGACTTTATAGTTACTTCCAAGTGACTAAGGGCCAAAGTTCAAGTGAGGCAAGGAAGTGCCACTCTTGCTGGCCTTTCTCCATTGTGTGTTATTTGCTCCCTTGGTTGAAGCTTCGCTGTCCCTGTCAAGGTTCTTCTCTTACTGCCCTGCTCAATAATGATTGTCACCTTCTTTCATTCATGCCAAATCGACTGCCAACCTACACAATTAGTCTCTCTGATCTCTCTGAATTGTCCGCAGATATGTTCCATCTCGTTGGGGAATTTTTACTCAAAACTTCAAAGTCTTCACTGCTATGAAGAATACGCTATCAAGTCTTCAGTATGATAGTTGATGGACATATTTTGTTTGCAGCCTATTTCATAGCAAATATCTATAAACATGCAGAAGCAGCCTGGACTTGCAAACAAATCGAATAACTTTCCAAATTTTATTAGTAATCGAAGAAGTGGTTGCTTGATGGTGTTGTCAGAGGAAGTCTTGTTGCCACTACACTATCCTTTACCCACTATTCATTGTTTAAAATATCACAGCACAAGTTTGGGCACTAATTGGCATGCCCGATCCTCGGAAACTCTGTAGTGTGAAAAACTTGTCAAAATTTAACAGGTTAAAGTGAAAGCTAGGGAAAGAGAAGTCAATTTAAAAATATGCCTCTATGTAAGATGAAAAACATAAAAAGGAGCCATCAGAGTTATACGCATTACACTGGAATGTCACAAAGTGTTTTTTTTTTTTTTGCCAATCATCATAATCATCTTGGTATTTGAATGGAGATTTTTCTGCCAGCTACTCAAGAGAAAAATGAGATTCCTCACCTTCCCTCCTTACCTATCTAAATACTGTGCATCCTCAGACTTATGTTTTCCTGATAACTGTGGCCCACATGAGTTTCTCCTGTATCCACTGAACAATATGTTCCCTGGGACCCTGAGGAAAATCATTGAAGGCTCCTTGTTAAGAATCCAGATTCCTAAGTCCTCCTGATGCCTAGTGAATGGATCTCTGTGAGCAGAAGCCAGGAATCCACATTTTTCAATAAGCATGCTCTTGCACAATAGCCTATAAGAATCTCTAACCATTCATCTCCTCCTAAACCACTTATTCATATACTACTTGGCATTCTTCAATATTAGAAGAACAATTTCCTCTATAGGTTTCTAGTTTCATGAGAATTCTGTAAGTTCATTAGACTCCTATGTATCTCTTAGGTCTTTTATTACTCACATCACACAGTGCAGTATTGGTTTATCCTGAACTTCCACACTTGTGAGGTTATATATCATTTTACTTCATTTAAGCTATATTTGATGCTGAAAGCAGAGAGAAGAACCCATTGAGATGAATCTAGTTTTAATATCAATGGTGCAAGGCTTACAAATAATACCTTCTAGAATTCAAATAATTATTTCCTCATTTGTTTGTTCACTCATTTATCCATTTTGTTAGTTGGTAATCATCTCTTGACTGCCTAGAATGTGCTTTGGGCTACAACTAGTAACATGAATAAACAAAAACTGCTAAGTGTAAGATGTAAACCATTACCCCACAGTGGTATTAGCACTAGAAGAGGATGCCAGGAGGTAAATATGCCTGATAGGTCATGAGAGGCCCTCTGGAGGTATAGATGTATGGCACATTTTTTTTATAACTGAGTGGATTTAGCTTGATGGAAAAGGGACTTTCAATCATAACTAATGATCTTGTTCGTGAACTTGAAATTGCCTATTATGGGCTTCCTTAATGAGAAATGTTCTTTAAGTGAGTGCAAAGTCATCCATATGCCTACTGAAAGTAAGAGCCCTCCATTTTAGTTTGAGACATGCATTGGGAACTTAATCAAATGCAAAACTTCATACATCCATTGTTAGCTAAACTACTTAAGGCTCTTCCCACCAGGCAGCACACATTGAAGCTATTCCCACTGTTTGATATGAGTTTATTAACTATAATCTCAGACAATGTCAACTGAGGCCTTAAGGTAATGCTCCCCACATGAGTACACATGCATAACTGTCTCATTATGGTCCATGAACTTGTGTATTTATCCCTGACACTTTGAGATGCTCAGATTTTTCCCTAGTCTTTGGAATATGTCCTTCTTGACCTTGGGTGTCTATGAGGAAATAAAGTATAACCACATCAGAATATCTGTTACTAAAAAAGAACTGTGATGATAAAATTAGCACCAATAACTGCAGAACTCCCCAACCACAGGTTGACATTAAATAAAAGTCAATTGTCTTCAAGTATTTCTTTTTACCGTGGAACACAAGCTTTTATATAGCACTTTTATTGCATGTTCCTGCCGGATGAAATATATGTTGGAAATACAGTGACTTTAGGCCAATATAGTGCCCATTTATTCTGAAATTGTCAATGGCACAATAAAGAAAGCAGCAAGAATACTTGGGGGGGAGGGCAGAAAAAAAATCTATACACTAAAACTAACTTTGAAAATAAAATTCTCTTTTATATTTAAAAGCAATAGAGAAAAAAACACAATTCTCAAATATAGTATAAAAGAAAAAAATAAGGGAGAGTACAGATAAATAGTAAGATAGCAAGTGATAGGATTTTAAAAATGGAAACAATGCATGATCAGGTACTATGTTGATCATACTGCTAGAAATCATGACACCACACAGATAATGATATGTATTATTAACTATTTTCTATCCCATAGCTGTGCTACCTTGGGATTTTCAGACTGGGAATCAGAAGTCCTTTTTCCCCTCCCTCTAGATGAACTTAAGAAACTTTTCAGACCTCTGCAAGGGACTTTATATTGTAATCTAGGTAAAGACAATAGTACCTATACTACATGAAAGTTAGAAACCAAACAATAAGTAGCATGTTTGACTTGCTTCCTGTTGCTCTTGGCTTCCCCATACAAAGGATTGTGCTGGAAGAAGAGCAGATTTAACTGTAAAGTGCAAAGACTTTCTTTAGACTATGAAGCAGAGGGAGAGGGCCATTCTTCACTAACTGGTCAGAACATGGGTCCCACAGGACTTAATTATCTATATCTTGTTAGGCTATAATAGGGGCTCTGAAATGATATTGCAGCTTTTTTAAAAGCAAGAAATTGATTAGTAAAGTTGAGTAAATCAAATGTCAGTGTTCTTATGGGTGAACATGGACAGCAGCCATAGCCTGCAATAGGAGCTGTCATTACTGCACAGCAGCTAATAAGCAGGGCTACTGGAGGCAGGAAGGGCTTCAATACAGAGCGAGAATTGGTATACACAACGACGGGCAGTGTTTTGGGTGGTGCTTATTTCCAGATTTTCAATTTGAACAGAATGCATGATTATCATTCTATGAAACACATTGTTATCCTTGCTCTGATGCCAAATGCTCCAGAGCAACTCAGTATGTTCATGATCGTCTCAGTGGCAATGTCACTGGGAAAAAGTACAGATATGGAGGCCCCTGGGCTCTCCTCTTCATGGCTATTGCTGGACCCCGCCCTAATTCCACCTTTTCTGTCTCTTCTGGACTTTGGTCTTACACTGTTTTATTTATCTTGTTTCAGTCTTTATTTCTGTCTCCATTGACTCTTTTTTTATTTAATCAGAAAATAAGTAAATTAATATCAACTTTATCCTAATGGAGTCTTCCCTTTGTCTCTGCTTTCCCATAGAAATTTATCTTTCTTTATTGTCTTTTACCCACTGCTTGTTCTAAAGAATAGTTTGTGTTCTTCTTTCACATTTTTTCCATACTAAAATAACAACTGACTCCAATCTTTCACCCTCATCACCATGCTCAGTGTGTTTCTTATCACCCACAGACCTGAAGTCACCATAACCAAAGATCTTTTCTTTTTTTTAAAAAAATTATTTATTTATTTATGTATCTTTCGTTTTAGATGGAAACATTAGTTTGTTTTTATGTGGTGCCGAGGATCAAACCCAGTGCCTCATGCATGCTAGGTGAGCACTCTACCACTGAGCCACCACCCCAGCCCCACCAAAGATCTTTTCTATATGGTTTTGCCTACACTGGCTGGCTCTTCTTACCCAAAGTTTTGTTTCTTTTCATGACTTCCTTCTCCAGTCTTCCCAAGTTTCTTTCTGATGCCCCTCTGTTCCCTACTGAAATCTCCCTTTTCCTTAACTAGAGAAAGCCATACTTCATGTCCAAGACCTCTACCTTCTCTTCTCCCTCTGCTCCTGCTCTCTTTGTCTTCAACCTCATTTACTACCTCCTTCAGATTTCTGAACCTAAATCTCCAAGTCCACATTTATCATTCCAGTCACCTCCTGGACATATACTCAAGTCTGGCCAGAGCCTCATACTCTGCTTACCTGAAGTCAGCAGTTAGCACATCTTGCCTGGACTCTGCCTTCCCTTGTCTTCCTATTGGGCCTAATACTGTCTGCGGGCCCTGGGCAGCTTTCCCATCCTCTCTGGCTCAGAAGCAGGAAGGCTGAGCATTGCATTTGCTCAGACTGTACTGCCAAGATTCAGATCCTCCTAATGAGATGCGCTTGCAACATTTTAGAGGCCCAAAGGAGGCATACATTTCTTTCTGTTCCCATGGGAACTATGGTAGGGAACACATACACTTGGGCAACGTAAGTTTTTGACATCATTGGTTAGACTCTGCACCCTTCTGCCTATCACCAGTCTCAGAGCTGCTGTGACTCTGGTGGAGCAATTCCTATAGATTGTCTAACTTTGGTAAGCACAGCTCAACCTGAACTTGACAGTCAGAGGGGGACTCCTCATTTTGTACTGTAACTTTTCTTTGTGTTTCACAGGCACCTATGTTCCTGAGTTAAATCCCTAGATATTGGAAGTATATTAACAGGTCTCTATTTTCCTGACTGATACTACCATCTCCAGTCTCTCAGGATGAAAGACCAGAGTATCATTTCAACTGCTTCCTCTGTTCCACCCAAATCCCAACACTTCCCAAGAATTGCCAATACATCTACTTTAAGTCTTCCTCTTTCCTTGACCATGTTCACTCTCTATGTCCTATCATCTACAAGTCCTCTAACTAGTTCTAAGTAGGCAGTCATTTCACCATCCTCACCTAACAGCGGGTTAGTTACCTTTAACAATTATTATTATCATTTCAATCACTTTGTAAAAAAACTTACATGAATCATCCTCCCTGCTCATGGGAAAAGACTGAACCATGTAACAAGGCATTTGAAATACAGTATTTCCCCCTTATCTATGGCTTTGCTTTCTATGGTTCAGGCACCTACAATACAAAAATATTAAAATGCAAAACTCATGCTGTCCTATCTATAATGTGACTCATCCTTTCATCGAGCATATCCATACTGGGCACACTACCACCCATAGCTGTTGTCTTGGTTATCAGTCAGTAACTGTTGCAGTATCAGAGTTCTTGTGTTCAAGTAACTCATTTTGTAATATAGAAATTGCTCTACTTTATTACTAGCTATAGTTGTAAATCTCTTCTGTGCCTAATTTGTTAATCATGCCTTATAATAGGCATGTAGGTATAGGAAAAGACATAGCATATATGGGGTTTGAACAATCTGTAGTTTCAGGCATTCACTGGGGTTCTTGGAAAATATCCCCTGCAGATAAGGAGGCTCTACTCTGTATTTTCTTATTCCTATGGCCTTATTTTCCCCTTTTACTCTTCATGTACCATCTGCAGTCAACCATGGCTACCTGGAATTTATTCTTGCTATATGCCCCTTGCTCTATTGCTCCAGATGAGCTTCTCATTATTTTCCAACCTGACTCTTCTTTTCCCTGAGTGATTCCTTAAATTCTTAAGAATAGGTTAAAATATTGTCAGATAGCCCCATATCCAAAGAGATCCCTGCAGCATTTTTAACCTCACCTATGTGGCTCATTGCACTCAGAGTTTGCATCTTAACAGGTGTGTTGTCCCAGTGGCAAAACATAGGTATCATCTTATTTTAGTTGAGTTACATTCTCCACACTGTCTTAAATTCTTGGTTAAGTAAGCTGTGAAAATAAGAAAAATAGTGGACTGAGTTCACTTTGTTTGTGATCCAAACTGGAGCTAACCTTACTGAGATTTGTGTGCTGTGGTCTTAATGCAATTTAAACCTTATGTATTCAATATTCAATGATATACTTCAGCAGAGTGTCCAAATCTCTTTGCCAAATGGCAGTTTTATAGAGACTATTGCTTAAAATTACTGGTTCATGAGATCATAAACTTTCTCATGTATAATTTTTCTACTTCAAGACTTTCTGATTTATAGGAAAGATCTAAATTCTAGATGGATAAATACATACAAGTTGAGCATCCCCAATTAGAAAATCTGAAGTCCAAAATGCTCTGAAAGCAGATGTTCCAAAAGTGGACTTGGGGGCATTTCAAATTTCACATGTTTGACTTAGGGATGTCCAAACAGTAAAGTCTATGTTAATACTTCCAAATCAGAATATCCTAAGGTATAAAATGCTTTGGGTCCCAAACATTTAAAATAAGAGATACTCAACCTGTATTAAGTTGAATCACATGAGATCGGTGATATTTGATCACTTTAATCTACAAAAGTGATAGTTCGACTTGATAAAGATATCAAAATAGATTTTTTTGCATAGTGGTTTTTATAGCACTTTGTTTTATGTATACAATGAACAAATATACTTAAAAATAGATAAGCTTTACAATAAAGAGTTTTAAAAACAATAGCAGTACTAATGGCTAACATTTATTGAGCACTTAATATATATCAACCATCATGGTACAAATGCTATGTAGATTATCTCTTTTTTGGTTGGTCAGTTGGTTTTTTGCAATGCTATGTATTGAACCTGGGGCCTTACATGTGCTAGGAAAGTGCTCTATCATGGAACTACACACTTCTATTTTTCTTATAACAACTCAGTTGTAACCATCATTTGATAGATGAAGAAACTGCAGGTTGAGGTAACCAAGTAACTTGCCTAAGGTCACACACAGCTACTTCAACCTAAGGAAAAATTATTCAAGTATGGATTTTGACCACATAAAAAAAACAGCACTCTTTTTTTTTTTCTCCAGAGGACTTTTATTCTTTGGGGGGCAGGTAATTGGGGATTAAACCTGGGGGTACATAATCACTGAACCACATCTCAGCCCGTTTTATTTTATTTTTTTTACTATTTTCTCTGTTCTTCTTCTTCTTGTTGTAGATGAATACAATACCTTTATTTATTTACTTATTTATTTTTTATGTGGTGTTGAGGATCAAACCCAGGGCCTCACACATTCAAGGCAAGTGCTCTATCACTGAGCCACAATCCCAGCCCCCAGCCCATTTTATCTTTATTTTGAGATAGGGTCTTTCTAAGTTGTTGAGGCTGTCTTTGAACTTGCAATCCTCCTGCCTCAGCCTCCTGAGCCACTGGGATTACAGGTATGTGCACTATGCCTATCTCTGGAGGACTTTTGGATTCCTCATTTCTTGGATCATTCTGGTATTGATAAGAAGAGGGATAAAGGAGCAGCAGAACTCAAGGAATAGCTCAAATGTCACCTCTTCCACAGAGCCTTCTTTGATCATAGGGATTTGCATTGTTTGTTATACTATGGCACAGTCTTTTAACTTTCTTCTCCTTTGAGTAGTGCTTAGCATATACTGGTTTCTTTCAGCTCTGAACACATGCTGAAATTTCCTGATTCAACTGTAAAGCTCCACCAGTGAGTTGCCCACCCTGGGTTCCTTTCCAGGGCAAGGAACAGACACTTTGTTTCCATCCAACATCATCCATCAATAATTACTGGGTTCTAACACTGGTGGATGACAAGAACACTGAGACAACAGGTCCAGCCGCTACTCATAAACAACTTGCTACTGCTTAGTGAAGCATGAATAAGTGTGTCAGCACAAATAGCACACTGGAAGTCACATGAGAGCAGAGAATCGGAATGTGCTGAAGGCGGAGAGTGGACTTGCTGGCTCTGGGGAAAAGGTGTACTTCTCAAGAGATTTTCCTGATCAGAAATTGTTGGGGTAAAGCCTATCAAGGTAAGTGAAGATTTGTTAGTGGAAAAATTGAGATAAGGACATTCAGCAGCAGGAACAAAAGAAGAACTCAAGAGCCTGGGAGGTTTTGGTACCTATGAGTATTTGATGTTGTACAAGGACACTAAGGGAGAAAAGAGAGAGAGAAAAGAAATAGAAGGAGAAAGAAAGAAAAAGGAGCAAAATTTTCACTTGGATGTAGGAAGATGCAGATCAAAGTAAAAGCAGAGGGGCCTCAAATCAATCAGCAAAACCAGATATAATGAGGGCGACTGCCCAATGGCCCGGTCGATGTTGAAGACCCCAAGGCCCAGGCTCTTGGGGTGTGAAAGGTAAGAAGTTTCCATCACCCAAGTCTGATGATTTACATAGATTTTGGAAAGCTATAAAAACACATAGGCACAAAAGGTTGATGAAAATAACTTCCTGGGCTGGGGTTGTGGCCCAGCAGTAGAGCGCTCGCCTAGCACGTGCAAGGGCCTGGGTTCAATCCTCAGCATCACATAAAAATAAATAAATAAAATAAAGATATTGTGTCCAACTACAGCTAAAAAAATATTTTAAGGGCTGTGGCTCAGTGGTAGAGTGCTCGCTTAGCACGTGGGCGGCCCTAGGTTCAATCCTTAGCACCACATAAAAATAAATAAAATAAAGGTATTGTGTCCAACCAAAAATAAATAAATAAATATTTTTAAAAAATACTTTTAAAAAAACTGTCCTACTTGTTTTGGTAGCAGAAGCTTGTTAGGCGAACAGAAGGCACATTTCACAAAAATTTGATGGAAACAAATCCTTATGGGTCTTCTGTAGTAAAAAAAAGGATTTAGCAGTCTCCCCAAGAGATTAGGTATGTTCTCTGTGTAAATATAAAATAATATAAAGAAACTTGTCTTTTGGAATCCTTAATTAAATAGTATTAATACTGCAGAACAAATTGTGGTCTAACTGCTCTCCAAGATGAATCAGAATTTCACAAAAGGAGGTTTTCCAAGTCTGGACATATTGCTAATGACACTGCATGTAGGGAAGGACTATTACTTTTTTTTAAAAGTGTGTCTAAAAGCTTCAGCAAAGGATAGCTGAGGATGACTGAGAGAACAGAGCTAATGGCCCCAGCAAAGGCGATCAACTTCACAGAGCAGACGTCTGCTTGCCTAACTGGGAAAATGTATTTTGACAGGAAACTAGAAGATATGGCAATGCAATATTT
This sequence comes from Marmota flaviventris, assembly GCF_047511675.1. Lineage (NCBI taxonomy): Eukaryota > Metazoa > Chordata > Mammalia > Rodentia > Sciuridae > Marmota > Marmota flaviventris. The sequence goes on from NC_092508.1 coordinate 110,105,449, forward strand.
ATGGATTGCCACTCAAATGAAAACACCTTTTAATGTGTAATTGAAAGACATAACAAATTTATAATGCCTTCTACATTTCAAAATTTGCATTGAATAATGGTAAAGGGCAAGGAAACTACCCCGTTGTCAACTGATTGATATGCATTGTGAAACATGTTCAATATTTATAGCCTTTCTATACCAATCTTCTATTTTTATTTATATGATCATTTCCTGACAAACATAATATGAACAGTGTGTGCAGAATTTTTATTAACAAAGTGCACAATACCATCGCACCTCTATAAAATCATCTGCTAATATCTTCTGTCAAAACCTATCCGTGTTATTTTTCTTTTCCCTTCTAATGTTTTCTGAAGGCAACCATTTCTCATTAAATTAATCCTGGTCACCTCTGAGGCACTTATGCATTCTTCTGGCATTTCACATTCTTTGGGAAACCCCTGGGTAATACAGATTCCATTATGGAAATTCCTAAAATCAACACAGGGTGTGGGTTTAAAAGTGTCATATACCTTACTTTTCCTATCCTAATGTAAAACCAGAGGCCTATGTACAAATACAGTATTTCATTTTGCAATTAAGTTCAGGTGAATTATTCAAACTTCAAAATAAGAAATATGCCATGATTACCATTATTCAAACCACTGTAATTCTCCTTCATTTTTTGAATGGAAACATAGCTGAAGGTGCTTGATTAGTACTGACAAAGAAAAGTATTCTTGCCTGCAGATTCTGAGGAAAAATATTTTCCAATGCTTTAAATCTTCTTCCTTTAAAGAGACTACAGACTCATTTGACTGACATATCCTAATACATGCCCCAGAACTTTTTATAAGGTAAGTTCCTTCCCTTTCCTTTGCTCTCCCTTTCTCTGTACATCCCATCCCCCCCCACACACACACACACACATATTTTGGAGAGTGGTAACACAGAAGCAATCTCCCTAGACTGAAGTGAAGGCACCAGAACAGCTTTATCTTCAAGACTGTGATTTACTATGGTAACGGTTCTGTTAGATTTCATATCTACCGTTTATTTCAGTTTCCTATTTCTATGTCCAGTGACCTCACCCCTTACCATAGCTTAGAGGAGGCATGATATGACATGAATTTAAATGATTTAAAGGATTAAACACCTAGAACTGTGCACAGCAAGCACTCATGTTGTTTAAGTGCTTGATAAATGTCTTTATCACCTGCTCTGGGGTCAGAACAATTAGCAAGAAAGCTTGAGAGACAGCCACCCTAAGGCTCTTTTCCAGTTTACTTTTTTGTGGGCATCCAGGGTCAAGAGAGTTTGGCTAAAGGAACTTAATGGGAATTTGATCTTAAAAAGAAACCAGCTCATGGTCAGCATTATGTAGCACAAAGTGGGCGCATGAGTGTCACCTTCTGTCAAATGTGTCTGTCATGAAAAAAAAAAAAAATACTCAATAAATGTTACTTTCCAGCTGATTGTCACTGAAGTGCTGCTCTAGACACTGGAACAACAAAAGAACTCACTATGTGAATACTTCTTTATTCACCTAAATGCAGGAGCGCTCCTAGGAAACACAGCCTAGGGGCTGGGGTTGTGGCTCAATGGTGGAGTGCTTGCCTAGCATGTGTGAGGCACTGGGTTCGATTCTCAGGACTGCATGTAAAAAGATGAATGAAATAAAGGTTCATCAACATCTAAAAAATAGTTTTTTAAAAATAAAAAAAAAATACAGCATGCCAAATATTCAGTGTCAAGTTACAGAGTCTGGACTCTTTCCTATGGAGAGGTGAGAAACAGAGTTACAGAGGAGAAAACTCCCTAACAAAAAGGGTGCTTGCTGTGGAAGCTGAGTCCTGTGGTGGTTGGCTGGAGACAAGGGGCCATTTTATTTGGATAGTGGGTGCCCTGGACAGAAACAGAGGCAGGAAATGAGACAGGAGAAATAAAGAAATGCTTATAAAAGAGACATTTTCCAGAGTCACTATGACTCAAAGGGAGCTGCATGAATGAGCAAAGGTAAAGGAGAGGCAGGGAATTCTGGCATGGCGGAAGGGTGTCACAGTCACACCCAAGAGGAACTGTAAGAAGAGATACTGGCTGGGGCCTATCTTAGTGTTGTTTTTGTTTTGAAATTTTTTTTTTATCCAATTAAGAGCATTCTGTACTTTGAGGACTAAAAACCTGGGAGAATAGATTTTTTTTTTTTTTAAATAAACACCATGTACAAGCTATGTTCCCTGATGCACAAGGTGCAGGCTGCACAGAAGGTAGCTGCAGGGGTTCTGCCCAGAGGGGTCTCCTCACAGAAGAAGGCACAGTTAGAGTGACGTCATGAAAGACAAAGGCTGATTCCAAACTGATGAGGAGAGGATAACCAGTCCGGGGACAGGAAGGAACACATATAAGGATGCAAGGGTTGGAAAGGGAGGAGCCTGTGGAGCAGAGAGACAGAGAAGCATCCCAATTGCATCCTGGGGGACAAGGTCAACAGCTCTCTGCCTCCAGTGATGACAGAAATGCTAAAATCCCCAACCACCTTGGAGCACACACTAAATCTCCATTTAGCACATCCAGTAAGAAGCCCAAATAAAATGGACAATATAGACTAGCTCCTGTTATTTATGTTGGGGAAAACAAATTAGTTAACCATGACTGGAGAAAATGGTTTCAATATATTATGTGTCTTAACATTTCAGAAAGCACTGCCCTCAAAGGAATAACAGGCCACTGCATGCATAGATTTTATTGGAAAGAAACATGAGCCTGTTCAATACCTAGAAAGCTGGATTCCCCTGCAAAGACTAAATCTGAAGGACTGCAAGAAGAAATTGGATGCAGTAGACCTAGAGGCAAGGGAAGCCCACAAGTAAACAAAGGGTTCCCCCAAAGTGAGGAGTGAAAAGAGAAGACATTCCTTTGTCTATGTAAGATTTTTCCTAGAGGTGAATATATGTTGGAAGGTTTATACTTAAAGTGTTGATGAAAAAACCTTCCAATATATCTTTATGAATATTGCACATATGTAGGCACATAGATGCTTATACACTTTATATGCATAAATACACATGATTCTCATGAGGAAAATTACAGTACTTATTCAAGAGAAAGGGCAATGTTATGAGTACTGCTAAGACCTCCCCAATGATCATTACCTTTTGATATTCATGTAAATATGATTCATATTCCCTGTAAACAGAGGTTACATCTAGTATCTTGCTTCGGACCAAAAGAACTCAGAAAATTTGATGGGTTGTCACTTCTGTGATTACATTAGAAAAAAAGTGCTACTCTTCATTGTTTCATTTGCCTGAAGAAGCTTTTTAGTTTGATACCATCCCATTTATTGATTATTGGTTTTACTTCTGGTGCTTTAGGAGCCTTGTTATGAAATTCAGTTCCTAAGCTGACATGAACTGGAGTGTTGGCCTACATATTCTTCTAGTAGGTATAGGGTATCCGTTCTAACACCTAAGTCTCCCATCCACTTTAAGTTGAGTTTTGTGCAGGATGAGAGATAGGGGTCTAATTTCATTTTATTATATATGGATTTCCAGTTTTCCTAGCACCATTTTTTTGAAGAGGTTATTTTCAACAAGGTGTGTTTTAGGCACCTTTGTCTAGTATAAGGTAACTGTATTTGTGTGGGTTTTGTCTCTGTGACTTCTATTCTATTCCATTGGTCTTCATTCCCGTTTTGGTGCCAATATCATGCTGTTTTTGTTACATAGCTCTGTAGTATAATTTGAGGTCTCGTATTATGATGCCTCCTACTTTGCTTTTCTAAGGATTGTTTTTGCTATTATCAGTCTCTTATTTTTTTTGAATGAATTACATGAGTGCTTTTTTCTATTTCTATGAGGAATGATATTGGAATTTGAGTAGGAATTGCATTAAATCTGTAGGGATTTGAATGAATCTGACATAACTTTTCTGTGTACATATATGAATACACCACAGTGAATCTCACCATCCTGTACATCCATAAACTGAGATCCTAATTAGACTAAGATATAGTCCAAGCTTGTACGACTATATCAAAATGATTTCCACCATCATGTAACTAAAAAAGAACAAATAAAAATTAAAAAGAAAGAAAAAAAGTGTGACTTTCTTACTAGCAAACTCTCTGTATTGCCTATTCTGCTGGCTGGTTTTGATGAAGCAAACTGCCATGCTGGAGAGGTCTAGGTGACAAGGAACTGAGAACTTCCACTGGCCCACATCCAGCAAAACAGTGAATCTTATCAAAAGCAATTGAGTTTGGAAGCCAGTCTTTCCCCACTGGGGCCTCAAGGTGAGACTCACAGTTTCATAAAGGCCTGTGAGTAGTCCTAAAGCAGAAGGTGCGGCTAAGCTGTGCATGGATTCCAGGTCCACAGAGACTGTACAGATTGTTTATTTATGGAATTTCCCATTTGATATCTTCAGACTGCAGTTAACCCCATGTAGCTGAGACCTTATCTGAGCAAAACCTTAGAAAAGGAAAGACCCACTGTAATTTTTTTAATAGAACAAGAGAAAACTAATACAGGTCCAAGTGCTAAAACAGGTCTTGCCTTCTCCATTCAGACTAGAAAGTGTTCCTATTTTGACTACTGCCAGCACATTTTCATATTGTCTCCTAGACCTGTGAATGTCTATTTAGATTTGTTTTTAAATATGTCTTATATTTATCCTATTTTAATTTATTTGCACTTCTTCATTCTGTTCCCTTCTCCTTTTTTCCTTTAAGTAAGCAAAGGGAAACTTCTTTCCCCTGAACTCCTAATATTTAGGACTGGCTATATTTGATATATTCAATAAAGAGTCTTAATATTTGAGGCAAATATGTATGTCTCAACGTCCTTATATAGTTTATATGACTATAAACTATATAAGGGCATGAAGGCTAACTAATCATAGGAGATATATATATATATAAAATGCTTCCAGGATTACAAAACCAATCATACACACACACACACACACACACACACACACACACACACACACCCCTACCTAAAGGTATTGCTTGTATTTGAAACTCATCAATGTATATTTGGGGTTAACTTTGCAGATATATTATAAGCTATTTTTCAGAAAGTTCAAAGGACACTTAAAATTTTCTCACAAAAAGGGAAGTTAATGAACATTGTCACTCACTCTATTGAACCATGTCACATAAAAATAAATTTCATACACACACACATAAGGCATCAAAATAGAAGCTTCCAAAGGAATGTTTTACTTATAGGTCACATAGTGGTATAAAAGTAGTACTTATCATGCACTAAAAAAGTAGAATTTACAAAGCAGACATAAACTATGGCATTTTATTTAATTCTGAAAATTTAGAGTTAACTTATCTTTCGCTAAGGATGAGCAAAACATTTTTAAAAGATGTTAAAAACCTCATTTAACTTGTATTTAGTACACTATGTAGAAGAAAGTTATACACTTAATTTAAACAATTACAATTTCCTCATATTGAAAACAACAGCTGTGGAAGAAAGTAATTAACATGATTTACTACAAATCATTCTATCATTATATGCTATTTGGAAATATAGTAGCAAAACTGAGTGGCTTCCTTGCTAACACTCATTAAGAAATCTGTGTTCTCAATCTTTTCCTCTTATCTACCAACTTTACATGAAAACCCGTTGTTAATTTATTATGGAACATTTTAGAACATGCTTCCTTGGACTTTGGAGCTCATTCTTGTTGCCTGGTACAGATACTTAATAGATGTGTCCCACATATCATGTCACAAAGAGATCCAGTGCACAACTTCCTAGAGTGATAATGCATTTGATTAAATGATACAGATTTGATGAAAAGATAACATACTTGTCTACCATATGTGATTATGCTTTTAGGAGTTTTGCAAAGAATGATGATACCTAGTGAATTAGTTTGATTACTACACCAGAGAAAGGGATGAAGAAAATAAGCTTCACCCTTTCAATTATCCATCCTTATTATCAACTAATTTCCTTCAGTTTATTTCTACTATTAACATTGAGGTTAAAGTATGATGTAGCAAGAAAGTTTTAAAATGAACAACTATATGAAAATTTGTCCTATACTGTGGAGAATGGTTCTCTGTGCTTCATCTCCAAAAGTGATTACATTTTGCCTGATGCCTAAAACATAATGCTATTAACTACCATATAATCCATATTTATTTGCTTTTTAGGCAGGGGAGGGTTGGGCTAACTAGTATATTTTTTTCTTTCTTTCTTTTTCTTTTTGAAACAATAGTATCCACATTGTATGCTTCCAGGATTACAAAACCAAGATCATGCCATTCAATGGAACATAGATCTAGAATAGAAGGAATTAGTATACAGACTTGTTAACAAGATATTACTGCTTATTTCTGAGTGATATAAATGTCTATGAGAGGTTTGATGAATTATAAAAAAGTACTGTTGGGTGCTGCAAGTGGAAGTTAGTTTCAGAGGGGAGCCTGACACTTTGTTAATTATGGTATCAGCACTCTGCTAAATGTTAGCAAGGAGCAAATCCAGAGAAAGACAAAACCAAGAGGAGTGAATTCAGAACATTCAGAGTAACTTTAGCCTGGGATTAATGGGAATAGAGGATTTATAGCACATTACCATTAGGGCTACTTCCACTGAAGACAAAAAAAGACTCAAGTTCATTCTTGAGCTTCAGGTTGGTGGTCATTGTGGGTGTGCCCAAAGACAATAATGCATGTTCTTAATATAACCATCTCTAGTCACAGTCAAATACCTCTATTCTAGCTTACTTCTGAAGAATACAATCTCAAGTTATTGGGGACTCACTGTCAGTAGTTTCCCATGGCTATGAAAAACAGAAGAAGTATTCCACAAGAAAGTTATAATGAAAAAGTTCAGAAATTCATAAAGTTAATTTCTTTCACCCTAAATGTTTCTCTGTTACCCCCTCACACACACACACACCAAGAAAAAACCATGAAGATTTCTTGGGGGAAAATATGTGCCTTTCATTTGAGCTTGCTTTATTATTTATTAGATTTTACTTCTAGGTTCAGACCCAATGGTCAAAGGAGAGCTTGCCTCAAAGGATGAACTACCTTTGAGAAGGGCTGCATTGCAGAAGCCTCCTGGGAACTGTCCTTGGTTCTGAACTTGAATTCCTTGCTATTTTGACGCTAAGCTTTCTACAAAGTTGTCATCACTGCAGTCCAGTGTATTATTCCCTTTGATGAATATATATATACATACATACATACACACACTCATATACACAGAAATACAGAAAAAATACATTGCATGCTTTCAGGATTACAAAACCTATCATATATATATAAATTCCCTTTGATGAATATATATATGTATATATGTGTATGTATGTATGTATGTATGTATGTGTATGTGTGTGTGTGTGTGTATATATATATATATACACACACACACACACATATATATACATTATTGTCCCCATTTGCTCATTTGTTTAGTATTCAATTTTTGCATGTTTATATTTCTTCAGATAATACTATCTGCATAACATCACTTTGAATCTCTCTCTATATATATCCTAAAATTCAATCATGGTGCAATTGGATTTCTAAAACCATATCTAGACTGTCTTTTCTGTCCTGCCCACCTCATCCACCAGGGCAGTTTGCTCCAATGCATCCTTTCAGGTTGCTGTGAACCATGATGTTGAGGGAAATAAGAGACTTGCTTCAATTACACTAAATGCACTTGGGAGAGCAAGAAATTTAGCAACAGGAAAGTATAACTAGTAACCATTCTAGTAATAATAGTACCTCTCCATTCCCACTTCTTCCTTGAGCTAGGGAGCATGAAAAATGACTGGGATGTGAAAACTATTGAGACCTGACTATTATACATGGACAGGAAGTTCAAACACATCATTTCAGACTGTAGCCCACCCACAAACTACATGAATGACACTCTTGTCTCTCCTTTTCACTTAGCACAACTCCTAATTTAAATGATTATAGATTACATGTTACTAAACTGTAACCATTTGTTAGCACTTATATTCCATACCCTGTTTTGCATATATTAACTCATAATTTTATGATAACAAGTTCCATACAGAGCTGTTATTACTTCTCTCACATGACCCTCAATAATTACATGAAGCACCTAACACATGTTAAATGACTAGCTAAAGATAACACAGATTTTAAGTTGTAGAGCTTGGGTATGAACACAGGTAATTGGGTTCTCTAGTTGTGTGTTAAGTTTATTGGTCTCAGACTAAAATTCCTGAAATTATTTAACACACGTAAGAACATACTTTTTATGGAACCATGAAAACTAATAATGCAAATAATTTCTATTCTTAACCTTTTTTGTTCTTATAGGAATAAAAATAAATACTTTTTATTTTTCAGGTAACTACCAAAAGGCATTTAATCAAGCAAACTAAAAAAAAAAATTGCTTGCTAATATTTTTCCTAAAATAGCACACAATCATTAAACTTGTCCTGGTATGACCCAAACATAATTTAACTTTCCCATGATCAAGTAGAACAGTCACTATAACTATTAATTGCTGAGTATATACCATAATTTTCTTGTTCCCTCAGTTATTGGTCACTGTTTTCACAATTCTTGCATCTAACAGTTATATTTATCTATACAGTATTGCTTCTACTATATTGCTATGAATGTAGAAATTTTATAACCAAGTTGGTTAACAATATAGAAAAAAGATAGAAGTCAACTAATTTTGAGTGAAAAATCACAGTATTTTTCCAAAAGTGAAGTGCTTACAATTTAGTACACAGAGGCAATTATTTTAATTATGTTTTTCATTTAATTTTAGATTCTCAGCAGATTTTTAGGGAGTTGAAGTCACCACATAACTGAATCTCATACCCCTCCTAGAAGCAATATCAGTAGCTGTAATATTAATTACAATAATTATGCTGATAGGTATTTTATGTCAGATATTCTGCTCAGAATGTCATAAGTATTATGACATCTTCTTTTGCCACAACTTTCTGAAATAGACATTATTTCCCCATTTGTAGATGACCATATATAGGTTGCAGAGAAAGTAACTTGCCCAGAACAGTTAGAATTTGAACTCAGTCTGTATGATGCAGAGAAATACTATAAGCTAAAAACAGTTGGGAGAAAGGTAACAGTATATAAAGAAAAGAAAAAATATAGTGACCCTGGATAATAACATAGTGACAGAAGATCTAATCCAGCTTTTATAGGTCTTCAAACATGGTCCATAGCTAAATACAAATGATAACCAACGTATTATGCTCTGATAGTAGGAAGGCTTAAGTCAGCCTATGATTACTACACAAATTCCAATAAGTAACTATTACAATAGATTTCTGAGGGCCCCTTAATGAGTGGTACTTGTCCTATCCATAATGGCACAGGCTAACAATTGCCCCAGGACACATTAAGCTGTGCAAAGAAATATAAAGAGGAAAAAAAATGTTCAGTGAATGCAGAAGGTGCCAGAGAATGTTCACTAACTGTCCACTCCCATTTGTTTTCCTTCTCTAAATAAGCTATAATCAACTTTGGAAAACCATTTGCTAAAAATAAATGTGGGAGATGATTTTTTGTAGTTATGCAACTAACCCCTTTAGAAAAAAAACATATTTCTCAGGCCCTGGTATCATTCACTTCCCATATCAAGAAAATCCTCTTAGTTAATATACAAACCTGTCAATGCAAGCGATTGTTAACCAAATTCCCCTCTTGCATAAAAAGCAGTGTTTCAGAAATGTATTCTTTTATATGCATGTGTGGAAAAGTGTTCTCTGGGATTGATGAGGCTTTCGGGAAGAAAACAAGAAGTTTGATCACTAAGAAATTTCCCTTCAAATCACAGCATCAGAATGGATTCAGATATGGAAATGATCTGAGGGTAGTCATAGAGGAATATCCAATTTTGGTATATTCACAGGGGAATAATTGTTTTTAGGGTCAGGGATGAACAGCTGAATTCCTGATTATCCAGACCAGAGTCCTACACTCAATGCCTGCAGAAGCTGGGCAGGTAAACCAAGTTGAGGGACAGACGAGGGAAGTGGTTCAGTAACATCTGAAGTCAGCAGCCCGTCTTCAGCTCTTCCTGATCATGTATTCTCAGTGCAATTGGAAATCTGTGTCAAGAGATCGCCCAATTCTCTAAAGAAAACACACCCAGATCTTACATATATCTGCAAATTTTTAAAGGGGCAGGGGATGCATGGATCACTTGAATGATTAAAAACAAAAAAGACAGTTGACTCATTTTGTAAGGATGCCAACCACATTTTGAAGGCTCTACCTGCGTGACCTCTTCACTTCACCCTTGCTAACTCATCTAAACTTAATCATCTCACAAAGGCTCCATTTCCAAATGCCAACCAGTACATTGAAGATTAGGGCTTCAATACATGAATTTGATGGAAAGACAAATATTCAGTCCACAGCACAGATTGAGAATGAAGGAGGTCACCTGCATATATATTTGCTAAAAAAATTAAAATAAAACCTGTGCTTTCACATTTTGGTGTGGCATACAAATGGCATCATAACAGCAGCTTCAAATGTTCCTCTGGAAAATGCCATGTGGAAGTAGATGGCATTTCTCCACTGTCCGAAAAAGGTCCCTGTGAACGACCATGTTCAGGGAATGATAATAAGTATCAGTCAATGTTATCACCAATGAGGAAGTAGACAAATCCAGCGGTATATTAGGTTCCTGTGGATGGTATAACAAATGATCACAAACTAGGTGGTTTTCTTAAAAAAAGCAGAAATTTATTCTCTTACAGTTATGAAGGCCAAAAATCAAGATGAATAGGCCCACTATCCCTTGGCTCCGGGCTATCCTTCTTCATCTCTTTCGTTTTCTTTAGCTTCTTGGCTGTGTCTTTCTCTGCTCTGTTTTCCCACTGCCTTCTCCTTTCAGTGTTTCTCTTATAAGGACACCTGTGATTGTATTTAGGGACTACCTGAAAATTGAGAATAAGCATCTCTTCTCAAGATCTTTAACTTAATCAAATCTTTTGCTATATAAAGTAATAGTCACACGTTCTGGCTATTAGGTCATGGGAAAGTCTTCTCCAGGAACCACCACCATTCAACCCACTACAAGTGAGGAATCTGGGTAGGTAGGAGAGATTTCAGTTAGAATTCTGGGAAAACTGAGAAGCCTCAAATGATTTCCACCAGTGAATTCAAGTGGACAAGAACATGAGGTAAAGGTGTCTGGAGGAAAGGGTCTGAGCAGCTGGCAGTTACCAGCAGCCTATTCACAAGGACCAGCAGGACCCAAAGCAATGGGCAGGATATAGCTTGATTGCAGTTTTAGGCTTCTCAGCTAGATTTTTAGACAACTTTACCTTATATGTGGTAAACAAGTCAATACAGTTGAAACCATACTGCTCGCAGTACATTCAATGTTTCAATAAGAACCTCCATAGTTCTGTACAGGAGGGAGTATAGCGTGTGTTGACATTTTGTATAGCAAATCAAGACAAGTTGTTCCAGATTACTTTTAGCCTACAACTTTAAAAGGAAAACATTATTTTAATTTATTTATAAATGACCATCAACACATCCACATGGTTTTATATTTCTTTTAAGGTCAAAATCCCTGATCTTGAAATTGGGCAATAGTCCAACAGTCTTGAGATCCTCCATAATTAAACCATATTATTATTGCTGCACATTTAATAGCCTGGCCAGGGTTAACACTAATGAAAGGGATCAAACAGCATGAGATTAGGAACACACAGCACTGTATAAAAACACACTAAACATTTATTTAATGTTATAATCGTATAAGAAAATACCAGCAGCCTTTCTAGGGTTAGATCTGTCCCAGAAAATGCTGAACCCTGAATAAGGCACAGTTATGAGAGAGCAGGGGATGTATTTACATGGTTTCTGGTACCAGTTTGCCCAGCCACCAGCAGATTCTGAACAATAGCAGCCCTGTTAGCCACAAATTATGCAGGACCAGGAGAAAGTTCAGCGTACAAAGTTCAGCATGAGTAGACCCAATAAACAATAATTCTATGCAATCTTCTATTTTCATTTTTTTATGAAAAATAAAATACAAAAATAATTCCAATGTAGTAAATTAATGATTTCTAGATATTTTTTTCAAAATTAATGAATAAACATTAAGAAAACAAAGAAAATGTCAGTGTGGTGTATATATTCACAATAGAAGGTTACTCAGCCTTAAAAAAAATGACTTTATGTCCTTTTCCAGCAAGTGGATAGATCTAGAGGCTATCATGCTAAGTGAAATAAGCCAGTAGAATGAAAATGGAAAAAAAAAAACACAAAGGTAGAATGTTCTCTATGATATGTGGATACTAACACACAATAAGGGGTGGAGGGTAGGAAAGAATAGAAGTGTAGTGGATGAGACAAAGGGAAAGAAAGGGAAGGGATGGGGAATGGGAATAGGAAAAGACAGTGGAATGAATCTGATATAACTTTCCTATGTTCATATATGAATACACTAGAGTAAAACTCCACATCATGTACAACCACAAGACTGGGGTCCTAATTAGAATAATTATAATATGTCATGTGTATCTAAAAAGAACAGATTAAATAAATAAATAAAACATAGAAAGGGCTAGGGACATAGCTCACAGGTAGCTCAGTGGTACAATACTTGCCTAGCATATGTAAGGCCCTGGGCTCAATCTCCAGAAACACACACACACACACACACCACACACATACATACATACAGAGTGAGAGAGAGAGAGACAATTTTACTATTCTCCTGAACAATTTAAATATTTTGAGACCACAAAGATCAGTTTGTGGAACTTAAAATCATTAGAACTGTAATATTGTTAAAATTCAGATACCAGGGTATCCTTCCAAAGGTTATGATCTGATAAGCACATCCCAGGCAATTCTATCACAGGTGGTCTGGAACCACATGGAAAAATACTGCCCTAAGAGAGATAGTATATAATAATTACACCGAAAAAAATCTGTTCAAAACAGGGAAATATTACATATTAATGTGCCATAAAGTGAGGATGCTACCATACACATCAGTTCAGAGATTTCAACAATATTTTAAACATATCCTTAATTTGGCAGATTCTTGATTTCATTTTACTCTTTCCAGACACTGCTTTTAAATATGGTATTCCCTTTACTCACAATTAATATTTCAAACAAAGAGAAAAATATCTAAGTCTCTTTAATCAGAAGCACATCTAGCATACCTTAATGGAATTGAAAATTAAAGTGTACTATGATGGCTCAACCTTCAGTAGTCTGATAAAATCCTGTTCAATAATGTCCAGCCTAAAACTCTTCCTGATTCTCTAGAATATTTCTAACCTACTTCTGTGACATTTCCCACATCCTATGCTATGATGTAATGATTCTTGAACTCATCTACACCATTGTGTACACCCTCAGTACATTGCCATGAACAAGGCTGAAAAATCAAATTATTCAACCAAATTAACTGTTCTTTTTAATCTAGGATAATTACATAATTCTTTGATAGTGATTTGAATATATTTAACAAATCTATTACATCTACCAATTTGATTCTAGAAGGAATTTTTTTAAAGAAAGAGCAGAAAAACAATAATATACCCAGGATATTGCCAACTTTTGAAAAAAACTAATATAAAGGTCAACTTGGAAGGACGTCTCATTTCAGGCTCCCAGGTGTAACTAGACAACAATAAGAATGAGTTCCTTTACCAAAGGGAATCAATTTAGATACATTGAAATGGGAGGTTGTGAGGAGTTGGGTTAGTTAACATTGGACTCATGCTATACTAGCAACATTATTAACATTACTGGTTCCATGCAATTTCGCTATTTCTTTGGGGCTTGCAAAATTAATTAAAAATTATTGAATTTTCTCCTGGATAATTTCTGGGCTGTTCATTTAAATTTGGAGTAGATAAGAGGTTTTGAATGGCCTGAGCACAATGACAAATCTTAGCTTATGCAAAAGTAACATTCCAAGAATAGTGATGCTTTTGTAAAATACCCACTAGGAGTTTTGCACATTTCACAAGATCACCAGTGGACTACAACTGTGAATTTCACATGTGGTGACTGAAATTTTGAAAGGGAAACACTGTATTTGTAACTGAGTTGCATTAGAAGTAATGATGGGAAAAGAAAAGGCAAATTCTCTAGGTGTTAAGAGTGCTAAGGGTTCAGCAAGACATCTGTTCCACACACCTGGCTAACTGGGAAAAATCACATCTCTCTCCACAATAAATCACAAGGTGTCCCAATGCCAGACACTGTAATGGGAAAGATCTATTTTCATGAAAATAAGGATGGTCAATGACTATTTCAGTTAAAATTCTGATAAGAGTTAATGGCAGAAATTTCACAAGTTGTTTTCATTTGTGGCATTAACTTTAAGAAAATAACATTCATATCACAAAATAATTTCCTATCACCTCCACAGATTCAATAGACAGATACTTTAAATGAGATATTTATGCAAGAGAGAGATTTTGAAACATGCATGTAACATCACAGTATTCATTATTCTGAGGTGTATGAATTGAAATTGTCTTTCTTATCTAAGTTGAGGTTTATAAGTTCCATTTTAGAAAAGGTTGCCTGCTCTATCTGTTAAAGGAATGCCTATAAAATTTCATTAGATGTAATACACACCCTAGGAAAGGACATCTTGATCAAACATTTAACCAATGTACTCAGCAGTGAACATGCATAAGTCCTGTGCTATGTATTGATTCAAACTGCAAACATTGACTCTTCTAAATAGAACACCTTCAGTCTCATGAGTAAGAGGGAAATAAACAATATCCTAATGCACATTCTTTGCAAAATAAAGGAGAAAACTTAGGTTTTTGCCAAAATGTTTTTCTAACAACAATTCCAGCTGGATATTATTCTTCTTGTAACTTAAATTCTGTGAATGACAAATGTATCAAAACATACCATATTATTGCTATGAAAATGACATATTGATTATCATGTCATTGATTTGCCCATTTTGACATATTTGACAATATGATCAAAAGACCATCTGCTAATTAAATATAATCTTTATTGTCTAAGTATGTGATTTAGATTTTCTTACCAAAGAGACAATAATACAACCTAATTTATAGCAAAGTGATTTTCTACCAATTTTCAAGTTTAAAACCTATGTGTATTCAACAGCCCTAACACAATGAGCTGGTAAGGTATAGAAAGCAACCAGCAAAACGTGAAGAAAAGAGGCAGCACTTAGAAACTCTTGGTGCATAACTGAGTGGCTACTTGGTGAATAATGAAAAGTGTACCCAGGGTGGAAGAAGAAGGGACAGCCAGCTGGCAGATTTCTTTCTGAGCCTATGGGTCAATTGGTTTGAAATGTTTTTCCAGAAGAAAGATGTGTGAATAGTAAAATAATTTTGATGTGAAACCAAAGAATTAATTTGTAAAAAAAATGAATTAAATATAACTCTTTAAAATAAACCTGATATGTTATTGTTTTGAAAAAACTGTCACCTCTCTTAAATTTGCTTTTACATTAACATTTTAAAATTTGTATTTAAATAGGAATATGTTTACTCTGAAAATCATTCTACATGATTTGTTTGAATGCATACTCACACACATATGTGCTTGTAGATTTCCATTATTTAAGGATTAATATTAAGGATTAGATGAACCTTACTGCTTCTACAACATTGGAATGATTTATTGCTTGGATTATTTAATTTAAATTCATTTAATTTAACTGCAATTAAGTAAATGAGTGAAAAAATCATCATTTTTTTTTCTAGGTGATCTAATCTACCTCTATGAACTAAATGCCTATATTTGGATTGGAGAGAATGCAGATTTTATATAGATTTAAATAAATTCATAGGATTATCAACTATGTCAAAAATCCTAAAGAACTGCATCTATTAGTTTCAAGGTTATTTTTTGAACAAAATAACTTCAAAGGAAGTTTAAACAATATTATACACATTTACTTAGGTAATTAAGTATAACAAAAATGAAGTTAAAAATATTATACACAAGGTATTTAAATATGTCAACTGCTAGCAGCCAGAGACACAATGTTCCTAGACCAAAGACCTTCTTCAGAATTTCACAGGTGGTGTCCAGGCTCATGGCTAGGGCCTCAGCACCTCAGGATCTGCTTCTACATTAACCACTTGGAAAGACTGGCCTTCCATAGGAGAGTTCCCCACCAGAGTTCCACCAGGATTAGAAAGAGAATCCTAGGGAACCTAGATAACGTTCTGGTTTCCGTTGAACATTTTATATCACATATTTTTTTTGTGACAAAGAGTTAGAACACTTTTCTATGGAACTAACATCACTTTTGCAGTAACATAAACTAACAGGAATTAAACAGTAACTATCCAAGTTTAATCAGTACTGAGTATTTGTACAACTGTTTACCATCCCATAATCACACTCTGTCTAGCATTTGCTAACTGAAAAGTACAAATCAATGCTAAACAAATATGTCAGTAAGTATACTTACCTGTTGAGTATAGAGTTAACTGCCAGCCCCAAAGGATTAACTCCTACCTCAAGCTTCTCATAGAATTCCTATTTCAATGGGTGCATAAAGGTTGTGCCTTGCTTTTCTTACCTCTCTTGAGGGCAAAAATT
Source organism: Marmota flaviventris (assembly GCF_047511675.1). Classification (NCBI taxonomy): domain Eukaryota; kingdom Metazoa; phylum Chordata; class Mammalia; order Rodentia; family Sciuridae; genus Marmota; species Marmota flaviventris. Next base: position 110,122,026 of record NC_092508.1, read on the forward strand.
TTACCTCATACTTCATAAAATATTCTATCATCTAACTTGCACTGATTCTTGTTAGATGCTGATCCCACAGCTTGGAATTCTATGATAAGTTTCTCTGATTGGCTTGACTCATTAACATCTATAGTTGTAAGTTTGAAGTAATATACAGAGTAAGTAGTTTCTGCCAAAATGGAATATTAAATCTCATTAAAGATCCAGATGCTATAGAAGAGAGAGTTTAGAAACAGATCCAGAGACATCTGAAAATTATGTCAAAGTAATTGGCATTGCAGATCAATGGGAAAAAAGATACTCAACAAATGATACTAAGAAATTGTTTATTCATAGGTAATTAAACCCTTGCCTCATACCATATATAATGATCAATTTAGAGTGTATAATAATATTTTTGTGAATCTGGGATAAGAAGCATTCCTTAAATGGAACCTGAGATGTATAAATACTGAAAGGGAATTTTGATGACTACAACTGCATTAAAATAAGATACTCTGTCCATCAAAAACATAAGGGAAAATACTGAAGAGGCAGGCCACAAAATCAAAGAAGATATTTGCAATTCATATAACTAAACAAGGGGTGGTATCTCATATGCAAATATGAAAATGAAAATATGAGCCAAGTTCATGAATAGGTGCTTCATGGCAAAAGTACTTTATATAAAGAGCTAGTAAATGTACAGAAGAATGCACAGCTCCAATTGTGAGTAGGTTCAAATAAAAACCACAGAGAATATTATTTTATGACTATAAGATTGACTAAAAAGTGAAGTTTGGCAAAATCAAAAGTTGGATGTGGAACATTCCTAGAGGAACAGAGACTGATGGAACAATTCTAGAGAGCAATTTGGCAAGAAGTAGTTAAGTTCTGGATGAGCATAACAAACAACGCAGTCATTTCCCTCCTGTTTATATGGCCCTGGAGAAGCCCCGCTTTATGTGGTCAAGGAGACGTGATCAAGAAAGTTCATAGCATCCCTGTTTGTAAGAACCACAAAGAGATACATAGCACAGAAAAAGAGTACTACCAACATGGATAAACTATTCAAACAAAATGTTGAGATAAAAACAATGGAAAAAGAAATATAAATAGAATACATTTAACATCTCACCACTTCAATAATGTTTCATGAATGAAAAACAATACTATAAAAGAACTTGGGCCCCATATATATATGGGCGCATAGATAGATAGATAGATAGATAGATAGATAGATAGATACAAATTGGATTAGTAGACACCGAATTTAAAATTAGGTTTATTCTGAGTCTGGAAGAAAAAGAGTCAAACAGAAATGCAAGAATGGCAATAATTCTATTTGTAATATTCTACTTCTTATTCTGGGTGCTGAGCAGATGAGAGTGAATTTGTATTGATATAATATGAACAGAAATATTCCATTTTTCAATATATCTAAAACCAAAAACATCTAACATATTTTAATATTTTAGAAAACAAAATTTTAAAACAGTTTAAGACTCTTAAAAAAGTAAAGTCTCTCCAATGAAGTAGGGAATTTCACTTCAGAAACTATCTAGCCCTTTAGAAAGCATATTGGGCAAGAGACAAAATATTTCAGATTATTTATATAATGTTACAAAAATAAGGAATTTCTAGAAAGAGAAATATCTGTATGAGGTTCTTTTTTTTTTTTTCAAAAGAGAAGAAAGGGATTTGGAAAATAGGTTCTTCTTCTGTTGGTGATAGTGCATTTTAACATCCTTGTACCTTCCTGTCCATCTGTCTGCTCCATTTCTAAGATGCAAGTAAAATGGTAGGCTTGCTTATTAAAATAAATCATACCAAGGAAAGTTTTCAGAATGACTTGCCCTTGTCCCCTCTTTGGCCAAAGAAACCTACTTAAAAGGCAGTATTCTACACATCTCCTCAGTAAATTCAATTGCATTTCTTTCTGGCTACCTCAGCTTCTATGATGATTGCAAATTGTATCCTGCCCTCATCCTGCAGGCTACGTATCATGCCTCCTATGTGAACAAAAAGCTTTGTGTTTTTCTAGTCCAAAAGTCTTTTACGAAGGACCACATTATAAATGGTGCTGTGTCAGGTACTTTTCAAAAACCTCTTTATAGACAGGGTCTGAGCAATTCCTGCCCCCAACCTGAAAGAACCTGGTGCCTGCTCAACCCCAAACCATGAACTTGCTTTCTCATGAGCATTTATATTCATTAAAGTGCTCAAGATTGATGATGCTCTTTAAAAATCTTCCTATGAACCCAATCCAATTTATATGTGTTTGAAAAAAATAAAACAAACGAAAAACATCAGGAACAACAACAAAATTGCCCACTGCATTATGAAATCTTCAAATATTTTTGCAGGTTTGACCAAAAGGAAAAACTTTTGAAAATATCTGGTATCTTTTGTAAAAATTATTATTGTGATTTTTTAGCCAAACTTATCTTTCCCACCCTCTTCCAGTTGCATGGATGATAATGATGTAATGGCAGTTATAATTACAAAGAATGTCAATTCAATTTAATTTTAATTATTTAAAATTTGTAAACACTCCAGAGCAACCTCATTAAACTGGTAGAATCAGCTTGTTTTCAAAGGATGGGGGAGTCAATATGTACAATTATTCACATTCCAACCTCCATTCACTCACACTCACCATTCTGATCAACCAGTAATCATACTCACTGAGGCCAGCAGTACCAGCAAGCCTTGTTATGTTTTCTTTCTTTTTTTTTTTTTAAGTGATCTTCAAAGCTGTGTGCATATAACAAAGTCCCATATTTAAAAACAGCCAGAACAACTTTGGTCTGTATATACACTGGTGAATGAGTAGAAAAAAAATCTCACAAGATACCTGAAGGTAAAAATGTTTGCTTGTCAAAGTGAGATCTTAGAAAGCCGACTTATTCAGGTTCACATATTTTTAGAGTGTGAGATTATGTACTCTTCACACTGTCCACAGCCACAGGGCTTCATCTGGGTATGAAGCTTACAGCAAGTCAGATGAATAGGAGAACAAGCCTTCTGCCCAAGGTATCGAGAATGAAATTTTCCAGTACTATATTAGTGAAAAGTGCATTGGTTAGATTTGGGAACACCAGCCTCATATGATTTACTGCTGGTGAGACCTGGGGTATATCTTCTAAGCCTCTCAGAGTCTGCTTTCTTATTAATATAATCCTAACATGAATAGCAACCTCACAAGGTTTAAGGCATGATTAAAGGTGCTGAACACAGTGAAGGTGTGCTATGCATGTAGTTCATAATGTCAAAAACAAAAGGTTGACCTTGAAACAAAAAGGGTCAACCTTCCATTACATAGTCTATAACTAATAAGATTCTAATAATTGATGACTGAATATATTTTTAACTCTTTTAATTTTTAGAGCACTATAATTATACATAGTATTTGGGTTCAGTGTGACAAAATAATATATGCAAGGAATTTTATTTCAATCCCTATTCTTCCTCCCTTTTTTCTTTCCCTCCTTCCTCCTCTTCTGCTTTTTCCTCCCTTCTATTGATCTTCTTTTCACTCCTTTATTTATTTATTTATTTATTTATTTATTTATTTTTATTGGCATTCTGTTTACACACACAGGTGAAATTATTTGGGGTACATTTATGGATGTATGGGAAAAGTATTGTTCATTTCATTCCATATGACTGAATATTTTTTGATTGAAAAACCTGGAGTTTTCAAAAATTGTCATCCCTGGTCTGAACACATATGTATATCATACAAAGATCACAGGTAGACAATTTTCAGAATAAAATATTGTCCTATGTCAAAATTCTCTGCACAATATGAGAATGATTAGGCAAATTAAAATTCCACCTGTTGATCTCATGCTCATTGTAACATTCTACCAAAGCTGCTTTCCTCTACTATAGACATTTTAGCACTTCATGCAGACACTTGGTTGAAAGAGAATACAGAAGCTCAGAGGTTTCACTTTCTTCAGTGAAAGTGCAGTTACCACTGTCAACCACAGTTCTAAAATATTACAGAGAAATTTTAGATTGTGTGCTGCTCTGAATAGCATGCTGAAATTTCCCACCATTCTGTTACCTCCCCTACAGCATGTAAATCTCCCCTCTGTCCAGCATATCCACACAGTCCACTGGTCAGTCACTTATTCTCCATTATCAGGCTGATTGTTATGGTATTGCAGTGCTTATATTCAAGTGAGCCTACATCACACACCTGTCATTCATCTCTCTGTCTCATCACATAGGCACTGTATCATTCCATATCATCACAAGGACAAGCAGGGTATAACATTTTGAGAGAGACCACAAACACATAACTTTTATTACAGCATATAGCTATAATTGTCCTATTTCATTATTAGATATTGTTATAATCCCTTTCTGTGCCTAATTTGCAAATTAAACTTTACATTATGTATATATACAAAAAAATACAGTACATATACTATCTAAGCCTTCAGGCACCCAAATGGGGGAGGGTCTTGGACTTTATCCCCTGAGGATAAGGGGGGAAAATCATTGTGATATCAATTATCATCTTTACAAAAGGATTTCAATATCTATAATGATTTTTTAAAATACTTATTTTTTAGCAGGACACAATATCTTTATTTTATTTATTTTTATGTGGTGCTGAGGATGGAACCCCGGGCCTCACACATACTAGGCGAGTGCTTACCACTGAGCCACAACCCCAGCCCTTTATAATGATTTTAATATCTGTTTCTTTAGCTTGTTATTACAACAACCTGCAGATTTGGAATCATCGCTCCATTTTCAAGGTAATTAGCAATGTTTAAAGCTATGGAGGTCATTAAATGGCAGGCGCTAGACAGCTCTGCTTTTCTTATATCAAATGTCATGTTTTTTTTTTTTTTCTGAACCTTATTTCTATACATTTATGTCAATCAGAAAGGTGAAACCTCCATTATCAACTAAAGTATAAAAGGGGATCAGACTTCTCAGTGTTGGTAACGTAGAGGAAGGAGTCCTCACCAAATTAACCATCATTCTATGAACAGAGTGAATCTCTGTATTTCATTGTGAAACACTAAAGTGGGGGTTTTTACTTGGATGGTTTCCATGTGTTCTCTGCCCTGAGGAGAACATTCTCGCTATCCAGTGAAAAGAACTCTGAAGAGTTTGGACACACACAGGTGAAGTGACACACACCTCTAATCTCAAGGAAACTGAAGCAGGTGGATTGCAAGCTTAAGCCCAGCACAGGCAACTTGGAAAGACCCTATTTCAAAGTAAAATTTTAAAGGAGATGTGGATGTAACTCTGTGGTAGTGAACTTGCTTAGGATGTGCAAGGCCCTGGATTCTATCAGCAGAACTTCAAAAAGGAAAATAAAAGAACTTGACCACAGTAAATTTTCTGCAATGTACCTACACAATCAGTGGTCATGGAATTGAGGTGGTAGAGAAGACCCATTTATCTCAATTTCTGTAGGCACAAATCCACATGGTGTACCCTATCTAGGGCTTTCTTTTCCCTTTTCTCCACCACCAACCCTAACAGTTGTAGCTCCAGGATTCTGGCATGCATTGATCAATTAACCAACATCTTTCAGTGTTTAACTCAAGGAAACCTGAACAACTACCATGCCAAATCTCCCAGTCTAATGCCCAAAACAAAAGATGCACAGGTATGAACCTGGTCCCAAATTGGGAACAATGGAATGTTTAACAGAAAAGGGAAAGAAATATTCAGAAGCAGATACTTTCAATTTAGTCCAATATGGTAAAACACAGTAAGTCTTCAGCTACTGGGGAGAGGTGGCCAGAACCTATACTGAGGGTCTTTTCTTCTCTGGCCATACTTTGCTCTTTCAGTAAGTCATAATTCAACATCTTACGGGTTTCCTGTAGCTCCTCTAATGTTCTCTATTACTTCCCTGGGACTGTAAACCACTTGATGGAGAAATGATATCCCACCTATTTCTTGAGGATTCTTCCCAGCACTTGGCTTAGAGATTGTTAATTGATTATGTGCTGAAGTTCTAGTGGACAGGAAGGAGAAAACAGTGAAGAAAGTTCTAGGAAGAAGGCAACATCTTTGAAAATTGAAGAAATAAGAAAAATATCCAAGTGAGGGAAAAAGAAAGATGGTTTTATGTTGGAGAGTTTATTTAGGTAGGAGAAAAATAAATGAGCAACCTTTGCACAAGTTGAAACCTGCATTCCACCAGCTAATAGAAAGTAATCTTTCCCATTTGTAAAATGAAAACCACAGAAAGATGATAAGATACTTTGTACTAAATCTATCTGGGAACGGCATGACAACATTTTCTCAGTTCAGCCCAGAACATAATACACGAAATTGTATTCAGAGCACATTATCTATGCTGCTATTTATTTTCTGAAACATTAGTCTGGGCATATTTTTCTACATTTTTATATCAATATATGTCCCTTAAGATTCAGACATATTTACTCAAGGGAATTGGTTTACAACAATTTTGCAAAATGTTGACTAACTATTTGAGTGATGAACTGAACAAAAGGTCACCTATATTCTTCATTTATCACCCAACAGCCTTTGATGGTTGAAAATACTTGTTAACCTTTCTTCTTCTCGATTTTATCACCAAAAAGAAATAGGGATAAAAGTGCTCACTTTGAAGTCTATGTGCAACTGAATGCATTTGTGAAATTCTTTGAGATTCTCAGATGGAGATGCTAGTGAAATCATTAAAATTTAGAGGACCTTGGGAATTTGAATCCTTTAATACTCCAAAGGTAAAGTAATCAGATTAATGGATTTTTTTTCTTAGTTAATCTTGTCAAGAGTCTGGGTTGCTTAAGATCAGATGTTTTCTCCTACTCTATTGGAAAAAAAAAATGACTTGAGACTTTGAGTAGAGAAATAAAAACCAACTTCCTAATTATTCCCTCTGCGTGGTCCTCTGAGACGAAAGCTGATCTGAGGTTAAACTTATTCTTTAACTAATTAAACTCTATTTCTTTAATTAAGCAGCACTAACAACCTTACTTTAAAGGATGCTGGCTGTGTTACAATCAGAATAATTTTTGTGTATTTAACACCAGAGATGGCCAAAAGGTCTTAAATTACTTTAATCCAGGTAAACCTTTAGTCAAAAGGTTGTTAGTGAAGAAGATGAAAGACGAGTGGGTTGGAAGAGTTCTAAGCCTCAACTGATAAAAATTAAAACAGGTGTTGGCTCCCAAGTCCTTGAGTGGGCAGCATGCCCACCCCACATCTACAGTCAGACCTCAATCCCAGGACCTGAAGTTATCAACAGAGGATGTAGGGGGTAAAGTCCATGACAAAACTGTTAACTGTGTTATTTTATAATGCACTGAGAATATTTAAAAGAATACAAACATTTACTACCCTAGAGTTTATTTAATTGCATTGAAAAGAATTCAAATGTCTCTCTTCTAAGTTACCATCAAAAAATTTTTGAGCATAGGGCTGAAAAGGTAAGCTTTTTGTATGAATGCAATGATTTATGCATGAAAATAAATGAGTGAGAGATTGAATGAAAAAAAATGGGATGACCTGATTCAATACTCTCAACTTGTAGGAGAGAAAAAGAAAGGTCCTGAGATTAAATGGAGCACCCAAACTCACACATGGACTTTTTACAGTAAACTTTTGCTGAAACCTTACAAACCATCAAGGATTAAACTAAAATGGGTTCAATGAAAAACAAAACTGCACTTTTCCTGTGCAACTAGTTACCTGTTTTACAAAGTTTGTGAAAAAAACAAACAAACAAACAAAAAAAAAAACATTTCTCACAACTGTTCATCAGCAGTGCACATTGAATTTCTAGGTTTATAAGTCATAGGCTCAGAAAATCTTGTTTTCACTTTCCATAAATGGCAAAATAAATAGATCATTCAGCCATCACCCCATACCTTTCTCTTAGCATTCCACTGTAGCAAAATTAGGAAACCACAGACATCATGTACCTGAACTCATCCCAGTCTGTCTGGAGACAATGTACACTAACAGCATTCTGACTCCAAAGTAGATGCTGGGCAATGGGTAGAGGGACAAATGGTTGCTTTCCCACATTCCCAAAAATGTGTATTGGAGGAAAAGTAGCTGATGGGGAAAACGACTGGAAACTGGAGCATACATTGTACACAAATCATTTACATTTTACCTCTGTAAAGAAAAAAAAATCTCTTTTATTCCTTAAATTGATGAACAATTAATCCATTACATCCCATGCTTTCAATACTGACTATTTCAATGGAATTGGCACAGGGTACATTAAAAAATTGACAGTGTTTGGAAATCATAATCTAGAGTTTAAGTTATTAAATGCTAATATTACTATAATTGTTCTTATATTCATTACATAATTATATTACATTTTAGGTCAATATATACTACATACATAATTATCTTCCACCTCTAGGATGATGGGACAAAATGGGTTAATGTAACACATTCTATAAATGGAATAATCATGCTAAGGTAGGTCTCTCTTTAAGGATGGAATAAGAGAAAAATTGAAATGGTGATTTTACAGAAGGTCAGGGAGAAAATGATAAAAACCAAAAGAAACGTGTGATGTTCTGGCATACTTCCCAAGATGGGGAGTGATAGGGAAGGGTCAAAATGCAGAAGGAAAATTAGAAGACTAGACGGCAAAGAAAAAATGTAAATCCTATTAGTCTGAGTTTCAATTTCCAGAGTGATCAACCCAAATGCCTGCTGCCCCCTCCCTTCGCAGAGTTGCCTGTTGAACATTTTTTTCATAGCTCTTTCCCAGCTCCAATTCTTGGACAGGTTTATGATAGAGTGGTTAAGTCTAAAAATCCATCCCTTCCCAAATGTATTTTCCATGACTGGTATGTTGCTGGCCATTTAGCAAGAGGTCATCTACTTCAGGAGGTGTTGCCATCCTGGCTGACAGTTGGTGATTTCTGGTCTGGTTTCATACAAGATTCTCCAGAAAATCAAACTCTTGGTTGAAGCAACAAATATTAACTAGTAGTATTCTAGGAAGGTGCTTACTACCTACTTGCTAACTATCCTAATCCTTATTCTACTTTCATACTCTCGATTTTATAATTGAAAATATCCTTGTGAAATACAGCGTCACTTCAGGAACAAACTTTTAATGAAATAATTTTGTTAAGTGACCTTTAAAAAAGTCAACAGTTGAATTTCTTTATTCTCTGAATGAATCTGTGTCACACATGGCCATGCAAATCAGCACCCATATAATCTGTTTCACTTATGATTTGAACTCCGGCCAATTTCCATTTTATTTTTTTCAAGTCTAAGTTGCTTGCAGGGTAAGATTTCTAAGTAAGCTCCAGTTCCTAGTATCTTTACATAACTTTGGTTTTTAGTTACTAAGGAAACACTTCTTTGCTGTGCTGCACTGTAAGTCCTTTAATTCTCCCTTCTCCTAATTCTTAAGTAATCTATTCAAACAGCAAAAGAAAATACTGTGAAAGAATTTCATAAAACACATAGCATGCAGCCCAGTAAATGAAAAAGTATATAATGTAAGTCAAATTTCTTATTAATTGCCATTAGAAATTCAAATTCAAGGGGACCATGCAAGGTAAATAGATGAATGCAACATGAGATAGGTAAAGGTAGCTTATGTATCATAATCCTGTTCTGCTTGTCAGTGTCAAAAGAGAAAGAAAAGACAAGTAAGAGGTTGGACATAAAAGTTAAGGATAAAAGTATCTGAGCTGGCAAAAAATTTAGGCAGCATTTAATCATACACCAATTCTAAAATACTTTGTCCAAAATATTCACTCAGAAACCCAATTATTCCTTCCATAAATATTGAGATGCTATCTTGTTCAATGAGATAGCAGGAATTCAGTGATATATTTCATTCACACCAGAAGAGAGAGAACATGAACAGAAACAACTGCAGAATAGGGCTAATTATGCTAAGGGTTAAAGACATGATGTTCTAGGACAGATTATAAGTTGACTGCTGATGGAGGTGTTATCAAAACACTAATTTAAACAGAGGCATTTTTGCTGGGTTCATGTAGCACTAGGACATGCCAACCTGGTGCCCATTAACAGACTTGCACTCCAAGGAACAGTGTGAGCATAAGGCATGACACCTAGAACTTATGGCATGGCAAGTTGGCAAATGTCCTAATGATAGGTGCAAAAGTCACAACGTGGCCAAGGAATTTGAGTTTTGAAATTGATCCACTGGTAGTAAAGACAATTTAAAGGATTTTTAGTGAGGTTAGAAATGAAAATGGTGCATCGAGGAAAGCTACCCCTAGAAAGCACGGCATTCTTAAAAGTAAAAAGATGTACTTCTACTCTCATCAAGTCATGTTAGGACTCTCAGAAATTAGATGCCCTAGAAGCTACCATTATTCATTTTTCAGCAAAATCATGAGTTGACATTCAGAAAAATCATGCATTGACATTCAGTAGCCTTTTGGTCTGTAAGCAAGTAGACAATAATATTCCCTTCCACAAAATGAAAAAGCTGGTGAAATGGTTACAAAGCAACCAAGTGAAATAACAAATCTAAATATTTCTGCATAAAACGTTTTAGTTGTCTCTACTGATTTGCATCCTGAAAGTCATTTCTGAACATCTTGCTTTTACTTGAATAGGTAGGAGCTAAGAAGAGAGAGCTGAGTCTAGTTTTAAATAATAACCCAAAGCCATTTGTTTCTATCTCAAAGTATAGAATGGAGTTAAGTCAACCACAATGAAAAGGCTAAAGGATGGTATGCTGTATGGTATTATAAAAGAAAGTTGCCATTTTATCTTGACTCAAACAAAATTAATGCCAAAATAAAAGAGACATAATACCTGCTGTCAGTTGAAGCTCTGCATTGTACACCAGAGGATGGAATGAAAATGTTGGGTGACATTTACTGCATTATTTAGTCTATCTTCCAGTTATTCTCTCCGAGTCTCATTACAGTAGCCAGATGCAGAGCTGCGGGAAAACATAACTCCCAGCAATGGCACCTGTCCTTTTTGTGAAGAATTCAAAAGTACAACTGGTCTTTTTGGAGAGATCTCTGAATTTTCCATCTGGCTAGGCTGCTCTTGAGGTTTGTTTGCCTCTGTTAGAGGGTGTTTATTTCATCATGAGTGTTAATTATGAGAATAAATGCTTTCTTCTTTAAATTACTTGCAACAGTTATTGGAAGACTATTATAAGAGAGTGATGACCATCTTTCCATCTGTCCTTCCTCTCCCTTTTTTTTTTCCTACTCAACCAGTTCACTCTTCAATCTCCCACATCATTCTACAACCTGTATTCTAGGTAGGAGAATCACATGATTGTTCTGTCTGATGTGATCATTGTATCTATACCACTGTCTCATTGACCTCTCAATTGGAATTTTTTCCTGCTTCATTTTGTTTTCAATTTTTTCAAATCTACTCAGAATGTCTCTGTCCCATAGTAGCCAGCTCAATTCTGGCTTCTTCATGAAAACTTCCCTGAAAGCTGTTTTTCCTCCCTAAATTCCAACACTCATCATCCCTATTGGTACAATTCAGTGCTGCTTATAATCCATCATATGTTCATTTTAAATTGTCTCATAACATAATCCCACGTTCCCATATTTTTCTACACCTCTTCATCATACCCAGAATGTGATTACTTATAACAAAAATTGTTGATAGATCAATCCAAAATTCCCTTTTCTAAAAATATTTAAGGGTTGGGTAAAAATAACAGGAAACTGATTTGCTTCTCTCAACTGTTACATCTTAAAGTGTTTGTCTTTTCTGTTCTTATATTTGTGAAGATCTTTACCAATTACCAAATATTTAAAAAAAAATCTAGATTCAGGGATTGTGTTAAAGAAGATCAGGGCAGCAAAAGACCATGTGGACTTCTTTCATTTTTTAATTCTACTTATTAATAAATATTATCAATGCCAAGGATAAAATCTTTCTCTGGAATATTCTTACAGACATCAGGCAGGTATGTACTTTGATAGAAACTTTTTAAAAATTATTATTTTTTTTTGGTGGACACAATACCTTTAATTTATTTATATGTGCTAAGAGCCACAGCCAAGTAATATGATGCATGACATTTTTGGTAGAAAGGTGATGCCAGCAAGCCATTGAGATGATATGATTATGTAAAGATTTGCATTCATATGGATATTGGACTCCTGCTGTTCACCTCAGCCTGCTACGGGACTCCTGGAGAGTTCCCATTGGTTGGGGAAGTGCAGTAGGAGGGAATTCCGGAGGAGGAACTTCCTCTTGGGATCCCGGAGAACGCCGCGTGGGTTGGTCAGCAATCTTCCCGGGAGCGTATGGGGCATTGGCGGCAGTTTCAAAAATAAAGTTTGTTCCTGCTTAAGTGGCTCGTGATTTTGTGCCCAGCCAGACTGCGGCAATTGGTGGCCCGTATGGGGAACGCCTGAAGCTTGGAGGTGAGTAAAATTGCTCACCCCTGAGGGAAGGCGAAAGAATGGGTAACCATTTCAAAAAACAATGTGTTCTTGTTTTGATTTATTTTGTTTTTGTTTCAAGCTGCCTATCATTAGAACTTTCTCAGGCAAACTGGGAAAAATGGTTGGCTCAAGGTTTGAAGTTGTTCGGCCCTGAGAAAGAGAAAATTGATACAACGATTTTTTGTTCAGTTTTTGTTTCATTCTGTTTTGGTTTTGTTTTATGCTATCTTATTGGGTTGCGTTACCTTTATAGTAGATTAGAAACTAATAAAAAACAAACTGAAAGACTGTTAAGTAAATTGTTAGAGGTCCAAACTATGGTAGAAAACATGTTAAGTCAAGCAAAAGAGAAGGTCTCTCGAGCTAGTCAGACAGAGGAAAATTTAAAGGAAGAAAGCTTAGAGAAAAAACAACCATCAGGGGGGGAATTACAACAGGAGGCTGCTACTAACTCCGTTCTATCACCAGAGGGCGCAATTCAACCAACAGCTCCCTCTACAGCTGAGGCTGAGCGGCCCTCAACTCCCGTAGTTGATGGACGGAATCCTGAGGCAGGACCTCAAAGATTAGCATGCCCTGTACTTGAGCAGGCAGGAGGGCAACGAATTCACCATGATTTAGATTTTAAATCTAAATCACGAAGCAATTAAAGGAGGCTATAACAACCTACGGCCTTCAAGCACCCTTTACCATAAGTATGGTCCAATCTATTACCAACTTGGACATGACACCAGCAGATTGGGCTAACGTGTGTCAATATGTGCTAAATGGAGGACAATATTTGTTATGGAAGGTTGCCAATGAGGACAGCTAGGCAAAATGCAGCAGCCGGTTACCCTCAAAGAAATCTAGAAATGTTGTTAGGAAAAGGACCTTATGAGGGTCAACAGCAACAAATTGAATATGATCCTGGTGTATACGCACAAATTGCTGTAGATGTGGTTAGGGCATAGAAAACTTTACAGGGGCATAGAGATTTACAAGGACAATTATCTAAGGTAATACAAGGAACTAATGAATCTTATGCTGAATTTGTAGATAGGCTTATTCAAACAGCTTCTAGAATATTTGGGGATACAAAACAGGCAATGCCATTTATAAAACAACTGGCTTATGACCAAGCAAATCGTTGCTGCAGAGAGGTCACTAGACCATGGAGACATGAAGATTTAAACACATATATTAAATTATGTAGAGACATTAATGAACAAGGGCAAATCTTGGCAGCAGTACAACAGGCTTTAGATGCCAGGACAAAAACATGCTATAATTGTGATCAAACAGGACATTTTAAAAGGAGTTGCCCCATAGGAGGAAGGTTTAACAAAGCTAGGTATCAAAGGAATAGAATACGGGATATTTGCCCACGATGCCTTAGAGGGAGACATTGGGCTAATAAATGCTGTTCTCAAACCACCATAGAGGGTATTCCATTATCAAAAAACGGACAAGGACCAAGTGTTTACCTACGATATCATGGAGAAAGGCATCAGGCTCCATTGCCAAAAAACGGACTGGAGGGCCTAATGCTCCGGGGCCCAAAACCACAAATATACGGGGCAATGGAGGAACCCAGCAGCACCATCAAGGTAGTACCCAGGATGCGTTATCCATTAAATCCCTCATCAGACAAACTAGAGGGAGCGCAAGGTTGGACATCTGTGCCTCTGCCAGAGCAGTACTAACTCCAGAGATGGGAGTTCAAATCATTCCCACAGGAGTAAAAGGACCTCTTCCCCAAGGAACAGTAGGCTTATTATTGGGATGCAGTTCTTCTACACTAAAAGGACTTATGATAAGTCCTGGGGTAATTGATCCCGATTATGAAGGTGAAATAAAAATTATAGCTAGTTCTCCAAGAGGTATAATCAGTAATTTCACCAGGAGATAGAATAGCACAGTTATTAATAATACCCAGCCTACATGATAAATTTTCCAGTCGTAATGCAGAAAGAGGTTCCAGGGGATTAGGCTCCACAGGTGTAGATTGGGCTATGCTGTCTTTAAATTTAGATTCTCACCCCATGCTAAAACTAAATATTCAAGGACATGAATTTAATGGGCTACTGGACACAGGTGCTGACCTTAGCATCATATCTCATCAAGAATGGCCAAAACATTGGCCATTACAACAAGCCACTCAAACGCTTCGAGGCCTAGGAGTGGTGACTAATCCCCATAGAAGTGCAATGGTATTAGATTGGAAGGATCCCGAAGGATGTGAAGGAACTATACAGCCCTATGTATTGGATCATCTTCCTATAAGTTTATGGGGACAAAATGTCCTAGATCAATTAGGTTTGACATTAACAAATAACATCAGTCCTAATGCGCCCACTACTAGGGCTAGACAAGGCTTTAGGAAAGAAAAAAGATTAAGAGAACAAGAACAAGGTATGACAGGACCAATTCAAATAGATCAAGAAATAAATAGACATGGATTGGGTTTTCAGAAAGGGCCACTGAGACAATCAAAATTACTTGGAAATCAGAAAGACCAGTGTGGGTTCCTCAGTGGCCCCTGACTAAAGAAAAGATACAAGTAGCCCATGACCTGGTCAAACAACAATTAGCGGAGGGACATATACAACCTTCCGTATCTCCCCATAATACTCCCATTTTTGTCATTAAAAAGAAATCTGGTAAATGGAGATTATTGCAAGATTTAAGAGCCATTAATAATGAGATGGTTATTATGGGACCTGCTCAATCAGGGATTCCCCAATTGTCTGCTTTACCAAAAACCTGGTACGTTTTAGCTATAGATATTAAAGATTATTTTTTTTTTCAATTCCAATTCATCCTGAGGATAGTCCACGTTTTGCATTTACTATCCCTGCACTAAATCATGAAGGTCCTGATCAGAGATATGAATGGAAAGTACTCCCTCAAGGGATGGGTAATAGTCCAACTATATGTCAAATTTATGTTAACAAAGCAATCCAGCCACTTAGAAATCAAAATCCTGAACTACAAATATTTCACTATATGGATGATGTGTTATTGGCACATAAAGATAAAAACACATTGCTAGAATGTTATGCCACACTTACAAATTTATTAAAAAATTATAATCTAGAGATAGCAATAGATAAAGTATAATTAAATCTTCCAATTAATTATTTAGGAGCTCTACTATCCTCAACCATGGTCCGTCCACCAAAAATTCAAATACGAGTAGATCAACTCAAATCGCTTAACGACTTTCAAAAGTTATTGGGAGACATAAATTGGATAAGGCCTTATATAGGCATACCAACAGGAGAGCTAGGACCTTTATTTGATATCCTAAAAGGTCCATCAGATCCAAATTCACCCCACATGTTAACGCCTGAAGCAAGAAAGACATTAAAAATCATTGAAACATATATGGAAAATATGCATTTGGATAGAATTGATATAAGTTTGCCTTTATTATTTATTGTACTACCAACAAAAAATATTCCTACAGGAGTAATTTGGCAAGAAGGTCCATTATTGTGGCTACATTTATCTTATTCTCCTAACACTATTCTTACTAGGTATCCTCAGGCTGTAGGACAATTAATACTCAAAGGAATAAAAGCAGCAAAGGGAGTGTTTGGGATTTCTCCCAATAAAATTATTACTCCATATATTATGGATCAAATTGATGAGTTAGCTAATGAGTTAAATACTTGGGCAATAATCATGTGTAAATCTAATGTTTCATTTGATAATCACTTACCATCTAATCCTTTGTTGTCTTTTTGGTCTAAGCATCCTGTAGTTTTTCCAAAAATGACAAGAAAAACCCCTATCATGAATGCTCCAAATATATTCACTGATGGGTCAAATAATGGTACAGCAGCAGTAGTTACCCCTGATCAAACTTTTACATTTTTAGTACCCAAACAATCAGCTCAAAATGTAGAGCTTAATGCAGTATTACAAGCTTTTATGATGTTTAAAGATTCTGTATTTAATTTATTTTCTGATAGTCAGTATGTAGTTAATGCTATAGTATCCCTTGAAGATGCTGGTAGGATTTCCCCTTCTTCTACTGTTTTCTGTTTGTTTTCCACTATACAAAGTCTAATCTGGGACAGAAAAGATCCATTCTTTATAGGACATATCAGGGCACATACAGGATTGCCTGGAGCCCTTAGTTTGGGCAATGAATTAGCAGATAAATCTACACATGACATACATATTTTCTCCACAATAGAAGAAGCTATAAATTTTCATAAAAGGTTCCATGTCAATGCTAATACTTTACAAAAGCGTTTTAAAATAACTAAAGAACAATGTCAAAATTGTGTGACGTTTTTACCACAAGTTAATCTTGGAGTCAATCCTAGAGGACTGATACCTAACCATATTTGGCAGATGGACGTCACACACTTGCCAGAATTTGGAAAATTAAAATATTTGCATGTTACAGTTGATACTTCTTCCGGATTTTTGATGGGCTCCCTTCATGCTGGAGAAAAAACTAAAGATGTTATAGCTCATTGCTTACAAAATTTTGCCACTGTGGGCGTTCCAAAACAGTTAAAAACAGATAATGGTCCTGGTTATGCTTCTACCTCTTTTAAACAATTTTGCTCATCATTTGGCATTCTCACATAACAGGAATTCCATACAATCCACAGGGACAAGGCATAGTTGAAAGAGCTCATCAAACTATTAAAATGTACTTATTAAAACAAAAGGAGGGAATTAAAAGGGGGTATATATTCCCCAAAGATAAACTTAAAATAACCCTTTTTACTCTAAACTTTTTAAATTCGGATTCATCAGGGTTTAGTGCTGCGGAAAGACATTTGTATCCAAAAAAATGTACATAAGCCTAAGGTACTTTGGAAGGATATTCTAACAGGACAATGGAAAGGTCCTGACCCAGTGATTGTCTGGAGTTGGGGCTCTGTTTGTGTGTTTCCACAGGGAGAACAGCAGCTGATTTGGATTCCAGAGAGATTAACCAAAACAATTTCTACAGACCAAAAAGAAGATGATTTGACTCAAATCCATAACAGCTGATATCCAGAACTCCAGCTTGGCTATTCTTACATCTGCGACAGTGATTAACCAGGATGCTTTTTTCAATATCTATTTTATTATTGGTTTTTCCCACATCATAAAGTTCTATTTTATTTTTGAGCTCATACAGACCTAGGTTAATGTTTTTCTGATCAGTTTTATTTTTTGACTGTGGAGCTTTTAAACATTGCAATGGAGATTTCACCTAGGTAAAGCTACAAGGCTTTTACTATTGTCTTATGTGTTGTATGTTACGTGTGCACACTTCTGTTTTGTGTTGTATGTCTGTATGTGCGTATGTCCATATATCATATATGAGGCGCACTCATGAATAAATGGATCCGAATTTTTTTTTTATTATTCATGTGATTTTAATGGTTTAATTTAAATTGGGTAAACAGCTGTTGAGGATTATTTTAATGTGTGAACAAATAAGCAGGTTAACAGATCTGTTTGTTTACTTTCACTTTCCTTTTCATTATATTTAATAATTCTGTTCAGGATAATGTAAATTGTTCTGAAAATTGTTTTCTTAGTACCTGTTGAAATGTTACATATTTTTTTTTAGCATCATTGTCAGAATTCCTATCTTCATCCCAGTGCCGGTGAAAACAAAGATGAAACCAAACTACAACTTCTTCGAGAGTTTTCACAACAAACTGTATGAACTGATACATCAATGAATAATAACTCAACAAGTAATGCTCAATCAATGAGTCGATTTATTTTAGGAGGAAATGGACATATTGATAGATTCCTCCGCTTTGAACTGCTTACAGAACTTGCCTGGACTATGTATCACTTGTGTGCATTGTGATCTATCTGTTGACGCAGCGAATTGTGGTAGTGCTGGCGTATCTTTGCTGATGTGTCACCAGTGATGCAATTTTTCCTAGGAGCCATCAATTGGCTTGGTGTCGTGGCATTTCTGTATCTTCCTCCCTTCTACTAGTGATGGTCTAATTTTGGGGGCCAACAGAGGTGAGGCAAAGAACCTCACCCCCCCACTGGTGCATAGGCCTATCCACAAGTATGGCTATATGCTGGACCGGTAGTCAGTGATGGGTATGATCCAATTGCAGTCGTACCAACCTAAGACAGGAGGCTGACGCCTAAAGGTCAGTTCATCCAATGACGGGTAAGAACCATATGTTGAATTGGACAAACCTAACAGGCACGGTCCCTAGCCACATTGCTTGTTGCTTAATTAAACAGAAGGGGGGGAGATGCTAAGAGCCACAGCCAAGTAATATGATGCATGGCATTTTCGGTTGAAAGGTGATGCCAGCTAGCCATTGAGATGATATGATTATGTTAAGATTTGCATTCATATGGATATTGGACTCCTGCTGTCCACCTCGGCCTGCTACGTACGGGACTCCTGGAGAGTTCCCATTGGTTGGGGAAGTACGGTAGGAGGGAATTCCGGAGGAGGAACTTCCTCTTGGGATCCGGGAGAACGCTGCGTGGGTCGGTCAGCAATCTTCCCGGGAGCGTATGGGGCATTGGCGGCAGTTTCAAAAATAAAGTTTGTTCCTGCTTAAGTGGCTCGTGATTTTGTGCCCAGCCAGACTGCGGCATATATGTGGTGCTGAGGATGGAACCAAAGACCCCACACATACTAGGCTAGCATTCTACTGCTGAGCCACAACCCTACCCAGTTGAAAGCAACATTTTTGAAGAAAGATCTTTCAGGAAAATTTCTTTGAAAATTTTTGCCAAGTGCTTTGAGATCTGTGACTCCAAAGATGAAAAATATCAGCAATAATTGTTTGACTTTAATCAAACATATGCAGCTTCTCAAGAATTTTAAAAAAAAGGAGGAGAAAGTCCTCTTACCAATGAAATCAGCTAAATTAATCAGGTGACTAGGAGGAAGGCAGAGAGTGTAGCTAGAGAACTCTGCATTCTCAGGACACAAAACAGGAAGCTAGGATTAAGTTTACCCAATATCAATAGATAATGAAGCACAATCACTCTTTCTAAGCCTTCAGTGGGACTTAGAAAATCATCCCAAGAGTTGATACAGATTTACACATAATCCTATGATATTAAAAAGTAAAGCTTCTGATAAGATTCTAACAGCCTACATATACAATGACAAATTCCTTTCTTTCATAACTCTAAATGTTGCACACAAAGGCAGCAAGTTATGAGTGTACTCTAGAAAAGAAAAATACCAAATTTTTATGGACAGGCTTTTTGAGAAAATCACTTTCAGAAGGAGCCACAGAGAACACACCTATCCCATGACAGGTTACTGGAAAGCAAAAACAAACAAACAAACAAAAATATTACATGCAAAATTCCAGAATTATCAAGTATAAACACCACTGAAGTACAAGTGTTCAGTGTCAATATATTTTATAGCTTCATGTCCATATATACATTTCATGGACTACAAGAGGCTACCTTCCCTCTTGTTTTCTGGCTGTCTCTGAAATCCACTTCACTGCCAAATCTGATCATTCCCCCTTTTTTATTTAAAAGCCATCAAAAATCTGAAGTAGTGAAATTGAATGGAGATTTCAAATGTGGACCAATTTTCCTTTCTTATGTGCTATGAAGATAAACGGGCACACAGTAGTAAAGAATATAAGCTCTGCCCATGATGTGCACTAGGATGAAGAATCATCTCTCTTCTTGGAAGACAGATCTGAAGATTTAAAAGCAGGCAGCATACCGGGCATTCTTCTGAATATCTGTGTGTGTGTGTGTGTGTGTGTGTGTGTATGGCATATACTATTTCTATGGACTTCCTAGTCCATCCAGGCTTCTTTCCTCCCTTCCCCCTTGCTGGTTGTAGTTTTTTGAAGACTGCTCATAACCCCCATGATGATACATTCTTAGCAAACCATGGGATTGCAGACACTCTTGCCTGTGAATTTGCAACTAAATAGGAGAGCTGCATCTATAATCACTGCAAAAGGGAAAAGCAGAAACAGTGTATATGTCCATGAATGAGAAAGTACTAAATAAAATTATTTTTTTTAAAAAATTGCTTCACTAATAGAATGCAGATAAATTAGATTTTACATTGAATTTGATTACAATTTAACCAATGTGTCTGGGCACTTTGCCAGGCACCAGAGGTGAGGCTTTCATATACATTATCTCATTTAATCCATAAAGATTTCTTAAGAGGGAATATTTTTGTCTCCATTTCCCCTATAAAGAAAATTGAGACTCAGAGAAGTGACTCATTCTGCCCTAACTCATAGAACTTTGTATTTGTTCAAGAAAATGACAGTAAGGGGGGGGGGGTGGAGACAGGGACAAGTTTTCAGAAGAAGACAGTGAGCCTATTCATAACTCTTCATGAGCTTCCTATAGGACTGAACATTTGCCATTAGTTCCTGGTGGCCACTGGGTCACTTTGGCTATGCTGTCTTAGGTCAAGCACACACAATCCCCTGAACATTAAGTTTCTCTCTCCTCCAGAACATTAAGTTTCACTTAGAACTGACAGCGCATCATGCTCCCTGATTCTTTGGCATATTCAACTAACAAATATACCTGAATTCATGCCTGCTGTTTCAGTTAGTTTTTTCACCACTGTAACTAAAAGACCTGATAAGATCAATTCTAGAGAAGAAGTTTATTTGAAGCTCACAGTTCCAGAGGTTTTAGTCCATATGCGGCAGTCTCCATTCCTTGAGGCTCAAGATAATATCATGGTAGAAGGTTGTAGTAGAGGAAAGTAGCTCAGGAAGGAGAGAGAGAGAGAGAGAGACAGACAGACAGACAGACAGACACACTCCATTCACCAGGTAGAAAATATAAACTCAAAAGGCATGCCCCCAATGACCCAATTCCTCCTCACACCCTACCCGCTTATATTACCAGTTAATCGTATTAGGGGATTAATGTATTGATTAGGTTAAAGCTCTCATAACCTAATCATTTCACCTCTAAACTCTCATACATTATCTCACACATGAACTTTTGGGGTATACCTATTATCTAAACCATAATACAAGCCATGCAAAATATCACTAAAATCTGTGCTTCTGTTGCCTGAACCTCCTCTGATGAAGGTTAAAGACAATGCATAATAATACTAAAGACAGAACAAGACTAGACATAAATTGACTCACACTGGGAAAAAATATAATGAGGCTATATTCTTAGTGTATTTATGTCTAAAAAAACAGAGCCCTAGACATCACGCATCTATAAAGAGTTGTCATGGATAGGGCAAAACCTTTAAAAGTAAATTGAATGTACAGTTTCAACTTCTAGAAAACCAAAAGGCCAATTGTTTGCCCTTACTTGTATTTTGCGTTCTATATAGATAACAAGAAAAGAAAAATATACCTTTTGTTGGGCAAGAGATGAGGCAGTATTCTTTGGCAACATAAAGCAAGTCAGTTAAGTTAAACATGCAGATTTGCAGTAGGTACCGAATGGTATTTTCAAAAGAATAGTAAAGGTCTATGCTGAAGTACCAGAGAGAAAAGTAGAAAACACAACTTGAAATATGAAGATTCAGCATCATTTTGAAGAAGTAAACACTTCTATGTCCTCCAATCGAGCTACTTGTAAATTGTGAAAACAACAAAGCAAATCCTGCTGGTAGAAATTCATGAAATTACTCCAATCCTCTTTAAGCATGTGAGCTGGTGGATGGCTTGCCATAACTTTAACAGCAGGACTATAGATTTAAAAATATATTTAAAAGATAGTACACATTTAATTTTATTTCTGGTGAGATGAATGCTTGATAAAGTTGGATTAACTAAAATGCTCTGGAAAATAATTTTCTTGGTGAATCAATCTTTATAGTTCATTTGCTTACCAAGGTTTACATGCAAATCTTTACAAAACCAGACAAAATTCACTAAAAAGCACCCATAAATTGACTCATACCGGGAAAAAATATAATGAGGCTATATTCTCAGTGTATTTATGTCTAAATAACAGAGTAAGGATTTGGATGCATGAGACACATTGTAATTGGTCCAGTCTCTCCTGACTGCTCTCCACTTCTTACTTCAAAGTGGGAAGCATTAAAACAAACAGGCAAAGCCCAGATCACATGGAGGAAGTAGCTACACATTTTGCTGCAGAGAAGCAGAGTAAGGTTAATGCAATCCACACAAGTCAGAGATCTGAGTGACTTCAGATTAATTAATCACAGCAGGAAGGCACTGAGCTGCCAGAGATGTTGCTTAACTGCCCCTATAGAAAGGATCAAGAGTCACACCCTTCCTTAGAAATGAAATGGGGACATGATACCAAATGTCAAACTTTGGATTTGTAATCAATAATTCTATTGTCAGATCATTTACAACAAATGTGTTTATTCAGCTTGCATTGACAGGACACTCAATTTATTATCTCTGAGCTGTGTGAAGTTATATATACACTGCCAACATGCATTTATATATATGCCGGATCCATCTGCAGTTTCTCTTTTTCTGGTAGGAAGAGTTCACAGAGCTTACCAAGGAGGGCCTGGCCAGATCATAAATCAAGGGGAAGCAATTTCTGATAACTGAATATGAGTTTCCTTTAAAGCTTTTATGTGACAAAGAGCTGAGGAACTCTGTGACTTGCACAAGGGAAAACCCATCACAATTTTTTTTTTCCTCCCATCACTTGCTGGCCTCTTTGTTTTAGAATGCACAACCATCATCAGTAGGCTTTTTTCAGCCCTTTAATTCACATTTACCTAGGAAGGCCTCAGCAGCTTCACTTTCTCCCTAGTCATTACTCTCTTTTTACATCTAGTGTTACCTGAAAAAAGTTGAGTTACCATCAACTTTTTTCTCTCCTGCCCAAGATATATTTTCAATTTGTCTGAAAGTAGGGGAAATTAAAATATCTAATATATTTTGTGAGGGGAAACTGCTGACATCTGTGAATGAGCAGGGGATTGGGGTGGGTAACTTTAAGGTCTGTTCTGGAACAGACTGTAAGTAAGGAAAAGGAAACACCCAATCAGTTCTTAGCTCCTTTGGGGACTGTCCATAGTGCTGAAGCCATGGAAACTTCCTTCTCTGGCCACAAGAGCCACACAAATCAGGCCCAATCTCAGTGAGGACTTTGTGACCAAGAATTCTATCTGATTTCCCTCCACACAGAAAAACTGAGGAAAGGGGAAAAGGAAGAAAATACTAACAATAACAAATGCTCTTCTTCATACAGTCTGTGTGTGATCAGGGTTTTCATCACTAGCTATATAACTATAAACAAAACATCACCAGGGAACCAAACAGGATGTAAAGTAATTTGCAATGCTTTATCAAGTTGATATTCAAAGTTATGCCCCCCAGAAGAAACAGTAATTACAACTGGAAGATGAAACTTTTAAGTACAGAGATATCTTAAGCACAGTGTTTTGTTTCATTACAGCTACACCCATGAAAAGAAATCTTTCTAAAGGGGTCTTCTAACAATATAAAAATCACATACATGCCAGAAAGAATGCTGAACAGAAAGCCAAATTTGCTTCTAGCAAATAATGCCACTTTCACATGATGATACAACCGAAGAAAACAGATTAAGGAAAACTGTTAAAAGAGTTTTCTTTTACTGCAGCAAAACAATTTCAAGGAAAAGATGAACTCATAGAACTATTACAAATGTTGTAAAAACCCTAAGAAAGTCTGGTAAGTGAGGAAGTTTTAGATTACTGCTCACATAAAAATAAATGTTACTGTCCATCACTGCTCCAGTTGGAATATGCTTTGCATGAGGAATACTTAGATGCTAGAAAAAAAATGAAAATGACTGTGATTGCAATCCAAACTTTGTATTGTTTACAAAAGACAGTTTGCCTTCTAATCCATCTCTGAGCCCAGCCCCTAGTAACTACATCCATAAAATTTGTTCTTTCATTTCAAATTCTATTGGAATTTAAAAGTTTTACTGAAATGAATGGGCCAGTCTATGTGAGGATATATGACCATAAGCATCCTTCTCAGCATCTGACTAAAATCACAGTGTTCAGGAGGCTTTGGAAGCAATACCTTCTCTGAGCAGCAACAAACTGGATAAAAATCATCAGGATCGTGAAGAGAGTCATTTAGCCTCATTCTCTTGATTAAAATGTTGATTTTGTAAAAATTGTTAGAAGAATATTCTCCCATTTCTGCCCACCAGAGTAGGTAGAAAGGAAAAAGCTCATAATTCTAAAATCTAACAGCCACACATGTAATTTTTAAAAGCTCAAATGGCAAAAACAGCTGGGAAAAAAGCTATTTCTGTATTTTTCTTCTTTAACAAAATGTGGTTTTACAACCACATTTTATAAGTTGGTTTAGCATATGGAGAGATATAAAATTTTAATTTAGAGAAAGGAAGGTATGGCAGAAAGATTTTTAGCAGGGCAGTAGGATAGATAACAATTTAACTGCACTAGTGGCCTTCTGACCTTGGTCAAATCATTGAGCCACTGGGCTCCCCAAAGCTGCCATAGTCCTGGGGCTTCACTTGTACACCAGTGACTGTGACACAATGAATGTTTCACTCAAAATTG
Source organism: Marmota flaviventris (assembly GCF_047511675.1). Classification (NCBI taxonomy): domain Eukaryota; kingdom Metazoa; phylum Chordata; class Mammalia; order Rodentia; family Sciuridae; genus Marmota; species Marmota flaviventris. The sequence continues at coordinate 110,146,893 of NC_092508.1, forward strand.
TTTACACCACTGCAATCTACAATTCATGAAGATACTATAGTTTGATTCCTGTCCCACTCATCCTATCGTGAACTGCTAGTTCTAGGCATGATTTATGTCACAATGTCAAGTGTTTGAATAAAATTTTAAGAAAGGGGCATGTATGAGTGTGTATACATGCTGATACATATGTACGTATGCATATAACTCTATTTTCCCCTAAGATGAGTCATTAAGATAATTAGAACTGAAGGAAGCATAATTGATGTCTAGTAATTTTAGTAAGAATAAAACAAAGGAAATCTAGCGCTTTGGTACATCAATACAGTGAAAGACAAATTAAAGGCTTAATTACCTAACTGTAGAAGCTATTTGAAAATTATGATTCATGTTAGGGAAACTCACATGTGAAAGAGACTCATCATCATCTTTCCTTTTGTTTTTAATAAGTGTTTTTCTTTCTTCCTACCCAGAAAACTTTCTTCTTTTTTTACCCTTTAAATGCCTCTTACAATTCCATAATCTAATTCAAATCCATCAAAAATTCACCAGATGAATCAGAATCATAATTTAGGTTGTGCCAATGTGGCTCATTAAATAGGATTACTCCAAGTAGACAAATAACATTTGCTACAAGTCATCCATGCCTACACACATTCCTTTTTTTTGCCTTCCTTCTTCTTCCTCACATTCTCCATGTTCCTTACACACTTATAGAGACAAATACTGCAAATGTGGAATGCTAAATGTTAAATATTCCATTATGCCAAGTAAGAACAGTCTCAATTCACATAAAATTAAGAAGGAAATATTTTACACTTCCTCACATGTAAAATCATATTTTATATCTATTCTGGTCTTAGAAACATTACAATATCCCATTTGCAAAATTTCTTACAATGAGTCAATGGGAACTTGGAAAGAATCAAGAGAGAAAAGTATTAAAATCAGAGTAAACCTCTACTATAAAAGACCTTTTCTTTATATTGGGTATTCTAATAGTATCTACATTTTTCCCCAGAGAGATTAGTTAAGTTTAGATTTAACAATAGTAAGTTTTAATCCATTAGTCCTAAAGTTTTCAATTTTGTTAATGTTTCAATAAAATTAACGCAGGTGCATTAAAACAGGTTACAAATCATAATCTAGAGCTCATATATATAATTATATTAGTTAATATTATCATAATAATTATATTTTGAATATAGTATAATTTACATATATTACATGTGACACACCACATATGTTATACAATAAAATAATACATACAACTACATTAAGTTTTTATAGGTGTTCCACATCTGGGATGGTGGGACAAAACTAAACTATTCAAGTTGGAATAGTCATCATTCAAATATTTTCCTGAGACTCTGAAGGAAGAGATAACCAAAATTTGAACAGAATGGAAGAAACTATGCCATTTTGGCAGGAACTGTTTGATAGAATCTTCAGAGTACAACATCATCATTATGTTGTAAATGTTATCCTGTGACTTCTGGTCTCTCACTTAAGCGTCAGTTGTGTATTTTCAATAGTCTACAAGATTTTCCAAGCAAGATGTCCCAGTGTTACTTAAATTTATTAAAACAGAAAACACCATTTCTCAGTCTTCCTTCAGGAATACAGGAAACTAAAACTTGGAAAGAACCAAAAAGAATCAGGGATCATATTGAATTGGGAGTAGACACAACTGATTAGGTTTTAGAGCTACTGTTGAGGGGGTAGCCAGCTGCACAGTGTACAGAGGAGCTGACAGCCTGCCTGGTTCCAGGAGATGTTGGAGTCTGAGGGAATACAGGATGGTAACTGGGAGACCCCAGCATCACCTCAAGCTCTAGTGGGAGATAATCTACTCAATGAAAATATTATGTTTCTAGCAGCTGGGAGTAGACAGGTAAGTTCCAGCCAGAGGACAGCAAGGGTAGGATTAGATAGGTTGAAAGAGTCAAAAGAGGCCCATTCTTTTTGTGGAGAAGCTGTTGTCGTTTGCTTACCTGTAGAGTCTGAGACAGCCATTAACCAACAGAGAATTTATTGGGGAGATTTCTTCTGAGATCAATTCAGGATCCAGATACAAAGGACTCTGGAACTAGAAGGGTCTTTCAGAATCATTCTAAATTGGGGCGATGCGACCAGGCCTCTACACTCATTTTGGTTATTTATTGGCTGGCCTGAGAAGAGCCATGAAGTTAGGTAAGATAGATTCTTTCTTCACCAGACGGCAATTTGCTGGGAGTGCTGCTGCTCTCTTCGGTCTACACTCACAGAGCTGGAGGCAAGAAGCCAAAGTCCTGAAGGGGGAGGGTCTGGATGGCATGCCCCCATATCCACTACAGATGCTTCTCAGGTAACTGAGGCAGAAGCTTAACATGAAAGATGGCCATACCAGTGCCTAGAAGTCACTTGGACAAGATCTCAAGGTTTTAGTGCCCTCGGGACAAAGCCACAAAGGTCCCCCCTGCATTCTCCCCATAGCCAGTAAGAAACTGTCATGTGAAAAGATGCATGCTCATGGCCTTTGGGTGATCTGCTGTTTTATGTCACTGTGTTGTTCTGATCGTGAGAACATTAATAAGGTAACCATGGCCTGAAGATACTGCTGAAGGCATGAAGCAAGGGGAATGAAAGCTAATGAGCAATGCCTTCGGCCTGAATCTGAGGATTCCAAATCAAACAGAGCAAGGGTTTCCATCTAGACACTTCATAGATAGGTTTCTGATCCCTTTGGGGGCTGTTAGAAATGCAACTTAACTGTCGTGTCTCAAGAACGATGAACAAAACTGGAAATGATAAAATAATCTCTTTAGGAATTAACTTAATCACCTGCTGTCCAGGTGAGGACTGAAAGAATAGCCACATGAGAAGTCTGCTGACCATAACAAAGGGTCAACTTGCTTTTTGGTAATTTATCAGTGCACCAGATACTTGTAACTAACTTCTTGCATAAAGATTTTAGAATACGTATAGCCAAGAAAGACTCTCCTCAGGGTTTAACTAACTAACATGTTTGTAACTAGCAAAATGATATATTATGATTTCAACCAAAAAAAAAAGTCATTTAGGGAGGAAATTAAATGTAAAACAAGGCAATCTTCAACCACTGATATGCCAAGTTAGAAATCAAAATTCTATGATTCTTGATTATAGTTTTCCTTTGTTTACTAAATTAGATAAACATGTAAATTTTGATGCTATGGCATAAAACTGTGACTTGAGGAGTAAGGAATACTGATTTGGGGAAGCAAGATTCCATTTCAAGGAGAGACTGAAAATCAGAAGCCTGAGGGCCTTTCTATAAATGTTTCCAGCCTACATACAGAATAACTCACAAATGTAAAACACTGTATAATAAAAATTTGTTATTGCTATTTTGGTACCTTTCAAAGCCCCTTTCCGAAATATTTTTCTTCCTTGGGGTATTTTAAGCCCCTTTTAGATATCAAATCTACTTCCTCTGTAACCCAGGTACCCAGAGATCATCACTAAAAATCATGTGATTATGAAGGCAATATCCATATTCCAGACTTTTCCTTCTCACTTACCAATCAAATCCTCTCATCTCATTCTATGAGGACTTCCTTTATTAGGCAATTGATGAAGGAATAACAATTAAGGCATTGATGGCTGTGCCTCTTAATAGGTTACCCATCCCTAATATAGACAGATACTGAAGTTTTATTTCCCAGTCTTTCAATTCCTATCAAAGAACAGAAAGCTGATAGTGTCACAGTAATACCTGCAATCTCTTCCCCACCCCATTAGATGGTAAGTTTAGAGAAAGTTATTACAGCTGGTAAGGTAGTCATTTCCTTTCCTGTCTGAATCAGGAAGGAAAGAATGGTACAGATGATTTATAGTGCTGCATAATTATATAAATTACCCAAATATAAATAATTTCACTGATTCATTCAATAAACAAATACTACATTCATCCTGTAGTGTGTGTTGTTCAATAAGTAGGTACTTTTAATTTTGCATTTCTCAAATGATAACTTATTGGTGAAAATTTCAACAGTTAGGAAAGCATATTTGGACACAGGAATCTTTGAAATGCAATTGATATAAATTTGCATGTATGATGATTTTCTGAACTAGAGCTCACTAGACTTGGCAAATACTAAAATTAATATTTATATGTGGAATTTGTCAGTGTGTAAGGAAAAACATATCATCTCTATGTGACTTTTGTAAGAGGTGGTATGAGAACACTATCTCCTTAACTTAATGAAAAGTAGCATTAGAACCCTCAAGGCTGTGAGGAGAATTATCCTTTAAGGATAATGGATGGAAACTAAAGACAGAAAGTAAATTAAAGTGGAATGATATGGCTAATGAAATAAGCCTTGCCCACCGGGCCCATCAGATGCTTCTCCACCTAAACTGCTGATCTATTTTCATACAGTCATGGTTGCTAGAATGGAATCTTAGTACCCACTCCCCAAGAAAGGAACCTGCATATCAATCTGTTTATACCTGAGATAAAGGTGGCAAGCAGTTTTTTCTTGAATCATTTCTACAGGATAGCTACGGACAAACTTTTCAGTTCTAAATTCTGAAAGAGGATCAGCTACTTACCAGAAATCTCTAGGGGCCATCCCTTGCCCTCGAACTCTACAGGACACCTGACTTCTTTAATGAATGAATGAGTCTTCTTCAAGTCACTGATATACAAGTCTTCAGCATGATAAACCCACGAGAAAGTCATGTAATACATCCAAATTCATTTACATGCAGACATTAGGATATACTATATGGGGGAATATGTGCATATCCTCTTATTTATACAGAAGCAAAAGTTTATTCCATAAAATACATACTGATTTGTTTTACATATCAAATATATATTACATGTATATATTTTCATACATACACACATAGAACTTGTTTTTAAAAATCTTGCTCTGAAGAAAGTCTGTGTTATCCTAGGAATACTTTATTGTTCTTGATAATTCATTGGCACATGAAAAGTTATCCTAGGTAATTATAATTCTCAGAGAGTCAATCACACATCCATCAAGTACTTCAGGGCAAACTAAAGAAATAGCTTTAAGCACGTAAAAGAAGAGGACAGTAAAGACATAAAGGAATGTGACGATTCATTTTTAGAAAGTTTCCACTCTAGTCAGACTGGCAGGGAGCAATAGAGAAGTTCAACTATTTCAGTTGTAGAAAAAGTTTGTGATTCAATGGTAAAATAGAAACAGGAAAAGTAAGGGCAAGAAGAACTACAATGGAATTACAGTGGCCGTAATGTGAAGGACTGGTGAAATCTATGGAAGAAACTGTCAGTCTTTACATTACCCTTGCTAGTCAAATTCCACTTAACAGAAGCCAGGGGAAAAATAATAAGGCTGGACAGTACTGCTGATAAGAACCTTGACAGGCCTCTTTTCTTTCAGAACCTTAGTATTTTAGGTGGAAAATAGAATTGAACTCTCTTGCCAATGATCTTCCAGACACAATAGCTGAGTTTTAAAAGTCAGCAACAAAGACAAGTGTATTTCAGGATACCATACACTTTGGAAAGGAGAGAAAGGTGGAGAATTAACATTTCCTAGAGCCTACTGTAGAAGTAGCACAGTGGACAAAAACAGAGGTTCAGCACTAGCCTGCCACTTTTAAATTCTGCCTCTGATATTTGCCAGCTATGCCACTGGGCCTAATATTGAAGAGCATAGGAAGTGATCCTTACAAGTCAGTTATTGTTTCTGTTAGTCAGTCAGTAATGGAACTTTTTTTTTTTATCATCTATGTGTTTCTTTTTTTTTTAAATTTGTTTTAATTAGTTACACATGACAGTACAATGATCTTGACATATCATACACTTAAATCAGAAAGGGTATAATTTCTCATTTTTCTGAGTGTACAGGTTGCAGAATCATATTGGTCATGCAGTCACATATATACATACAGCAATAATAATGTCTATTTTATTCTGGTAATCGGTCTTTTTATAGAGAGTTCATGGTCTCAAATAGATTTCAAGCTGTTCTGTTTATCTAGACTCTTTTCATGCCCCTGAGTCTTCTCCCTCTTATCTCCAACATCTCACCATTTCCAGGAAGCACTGCCTGCTGTCTCCAGCCTGGACCAGGTACCCTCCATACGCTGATCTCACTGTGTCCTTTAAATGTATGCCTAACTGTAGGCAGAGTACCCATTCTACCTACAGTGTATAGCCGAGAGCCAAATGCTTATAAGGCTTCCAAACTTACTAGACTAACATTTTCCTTCAGTAGATCCTCAGGGCAGCCCTTCAAAATGCACACACTATTTCCATTTTATAGCTGAGACACATGAGGGACTAAAGACTCTGAGATAAAAATGCAAAGAAAAACATAATTGGTAAAAGCAGGATTCAAATGTTTGAATCCATATTTTATGCTTTTTCCTAAGTCCACCCTCCACATGGATATTACATATTACACAGCTGATGAGATTACATATACACAATTATATTAGCATCTAGAGTGAAAAGCAAAGCAAACACACTTGGTATAAAAGATTCACTCAGTTTCACTAGGGGTGATATGCCAACTAAGCAATGTCTTTAGAATGGTCATCCTCAGACTATGGTCCCTATACCAGCAACTGCAGCATCATCAGCATTGCTGAGTCAGAAACTCGAGCCTAAGATCCAAGACACAGTTCAATAGTCCTCCAGGCAACTCTGATGTAAGCTCAGTCTTTAGAGCTACCTTCTTGTAGGTGTGCTCTTGACAGATAATGTTAACAGCCCCTAGCCCAGATGCGCATTCAATAGAGGAGACTGAATGTTTGTGCCAGCCGCTCTGACGTTACAATTCTGTAATTTGTCATTCAAAAGCTAACATTTCAGTTAGGCTTTTAGTGACATCTTATGTTTAATGAAATACATTGGGCATCAAGTAGTATTTTTCTTGAAAAGATGTCATTAATTATTATAAATAGAGACTCTTTAAATGGAGTTTATTTTAAGAATTCTAATATTTCCTGTCATTCTAAATTATTGGATTTCTAATTATGGTTCAATTAATGCCATTTTTAATTCACTGTCTAATATTTATTAAGTAACTATATGCCAAGACTGTTCTAGGAGATAGGATGTGATAACCACATAAGCAGTGTCCCTGTTCACAAGCAGTTTATAATTAAAAATATTACAATAATAATCCAGTATAGCAACCATAATCAAATGAAAATGTTTGTGAAAACAAATTAAATATAGTTTAAAAATTAAAGTATCAAATACTGTTCAAGAACAATTATGTCCATAGTATTTTATCAATTATCATCAAGTCTGACCATAGGAATGTGAAAAGAAGCCTCAAAATATAATTTTTAAAAATACACTAGGGCTTCTAATTTTAAATGAGATAGAGTAAGCACACTCTATTCTACTAATTATTACAAACAAAACTTTTTTTTTAAATTTTTAATATTTATTCTTCAGTTTTCGGCGGACACAACATCTTTGTTTGTATGTGGTGCTGAGGATGGAACCCGGGCCGCACGCATGCCAGGCGAGCGCGCTACCGCTTAAGCCACATCCCCAGCCCAACAAACAAAACTTAAAACTTAAATAGACTACATATAGCAACTATTTGAGAACTCTGAAAGCAATATATATATATATATATATATGGCAGGGGATTGGGGCAAGGTCAGAAGTTAAAGAATGACTCAGGCGACAGTGAGTTGCTACTTCTTGGATCCTCATAAATTTCCTGTCTTACACTTTAGGATAGTTAGTTTTTTAAAAAGAGCTGTCATAGGCAGAAAGCCAAGAGAAACCATTACTTTTTTAGCAACAAAGGGGGACAAGGAAATGGGTCCTTTGTGGATGGGAGTTTAGATAGGGAAATCTTATCTGTGTGTGTGTGTGTGTGTGTGTGTGTGTGTGTGTGTTTCTCTCCTTTCCTCCATGCATGGAGTCAAGAAAGCCCAGTGAAGAGGAATCACTGCTAATGTGACAACAAGCATTCAGATATGTAAAACTCTGGCCAGTTAGTACTACAAAAGCTCTGAGAGCTAAATTAACCTTGGAACCAGAACTCATAGCCTGGAAGATGGGATTTATGTTTTAGAGCTAATCAGATGACTACTAAAACAAAAGAATCAACATTTATAAAAAAAAAAAATAACAGAGCACAGAGTCTCATTACATAATCATCAAAAGATCGAGACTACAATCTAGTAATCCAAAATTACTCAGCATACATAAAAATATGAGGAACATTTTAACAATTCCCAAGGGGAAAAAAAAAAAACAATGAACTAAAACATTTCATGAGATGATATAGATGTTAGAATTATTAGCCAAACCAAAGCATTTAAATCAGTTCATGCAAATATACTCCATGAAGTAAGGATGAATACCCTTGAATGGAAAGACAAAATTTTTCAGTGAATTAAGAAATCATATAAAAGTGGCAATACTACAACTAAAATATGATAAATAAAAAAAATCACTGTATAAATTCAAATCAGAAAAGACAATGAATGGGAAGGAAAACAATAAATGTGCATACTGGTCAATAGAAATTACTCAATTCAAACAGCAAGGAGGGAAAAGAACATAGCCTCAGAGACCTGTGAGGCAGTATTCAAAGGTCTAATGCTGGTGCCACTAAAGACCCAGAAAAAGAGGATTAAAAAAACATGGAAACAGAAAAAAAAAGTTAAATAATGGCTGTGTATTTCCAAAATGTGATAAAAGATAAAAATTCACATTTAGGATGCTCAGCAAACATCAAGCAATAACAACAAAGTAACATAAAAGAAAGCCATATGTAGATAAATCAAAATTAAATGGCTGAAAAATAAATCTTGCAATCAGCTAGAGGGAAACAATACTTTACATATCAGCATTTAAAGAATTGATTTAACAATTTAAATAATTGCAGATTTTTGATCAGAAACCACAAAGGTCAAATTATACTGCAGTACTGTTTTTAAAGAGATGAAAGAAAAGAACTATCAACGTAGAATTCTCTGTACAGTGAAAATATCTTTTAGAAATAAAGGTAAATAATAAACACATTCTCAAATGAAGAAATCTGACAGCATCCCTGTACTGAAAGACATGCTAAAGAAATGCTTCAGAAAAAGACACTACAGAGAAAGTTGAAATTTCAGAAATGAAGGAACAGAAGTGATAATCATCTGGGTAAATGTATTATTTTTTCTCTTTTTAAGTTCTTGAAAAACATGCTTGACTATTGAAAGCAAAAAGTATATCACATTATTGGATAAAGTACTCAACAACATTTTACAGCATAAGGGGGGTAAACGACCTACCTAGTTGAAGACTTCTATGTTCTACTTAAACAGTAAAATATTAACTCCAAAATTTTATGAAAAATCAGATATACAACTTCTAATCTTTGGAGACATCACTAATAAAGTGTATACAAAGAAACATTCAAAAAACAATATTAATTTTAAAAATTAAAGTAATCCAAAACAAAGAGAGAAAGGCAAAGAAGAGAGAACAATATAGAAATGAAAACAGAGGAGACAAACAGAAAACCAAAATTATAATGGAAGATATCAATCCAAGTATGTCTATAATTACATTAAAATAAATCATCTAATCATATCAATGAAAGACAGACTGTCAAATGAGATGGCAAACATAAAACCTCATCGTTGTCTTCTGGTACTACTTTAAATATAATGGCATAAAAAGTTTAAGGTAAACAGATGGAAATATATATGTACCAGGTAAACCCTAATAAAAATAAATTTGGATAAAGTTTATCTTGTAGTGATGGAATTTTTCTGTGTTTTTTTTTGTAGTGTTTACATAACATTATGTATTTATTACTATAGAATTCTGTGATAAAAGAAAATATTGTGCCTATAAATTTAAAAAACATATTTAAAAACCCACTTAGTATTTTTGCTCCTTCCTTTACTTCTATGAATGATACATACTGTAAAATCCAAAGCTGGGACTTTTTACAACCTAGTTTTTACAATCACATGATCAATCATACGTAATGGAAAATAAACATTTTGTTTTAAGGCTTACTACTACAATTCTGTCTGTTATTAGACAGTGTTTAGCTACTTGTAACAAAGACTGTAACAATAATTTACATGAATTACAGAATTGTTTGCATTCAATTAAGGACTTGACAGTCCAGGGCTTCTGAACTACTGACATAGCTGTGGAGACATGATATCCTCAGTGTCTCAGACCTACACTCTTGGTCTGTTCAATAAACCAGTATAAGTGCTGCTCTCCTCAAGGTTGCTCCTACTTAAGGGAAGTTGGCTAGTGTTCCAGCCATCAGGTCCACATATAAGAAAGTGAAGGAGGAAGAGGAGGTGGAGAAAGCACAAGGGTGTCTATCAGCCAACAAAATGTCATCGAAAACCTTCCTGGAATCTCCATTAGAAAATTCCACCCTATATTTCACTGACCCCTCCTTTCTACAAAGGAAGATGAGAAATTAACTTTTAAAAGCTACACACATTGCCATTCTTAACAATTACAGGGCTTCTCTTAAAGTTAGGAGAAAATACCTCTTGAGTAGAAAAATAGCATTCTCCTTCTTTAGAAAACTAGTCAAAAATCTGGTACTGGCTTCTCAGAAAATTTTAGTTTAGAAAAGAAATTCAATATAAAAAACGAAAAGAGAAAGCAATGAATTACACTTATATATTTATAAAACTAGAGTTATATTTGTGATGTGTCTGAATGGCAGTGTGATACAACTGTTATGACAAACAGAGTTGTTTAAACACATACTAACAGGCACTCCATTGCTCAAAATTATAGAATCATAATGATTGATGTCAGATTCCAAGATTTATGTGTTTGAGCTAAGTTCAGCTGGAACCAAACATGGATGCTTCTCCTTCTCCTTGTGGAGCCAGAAAAGAGAAGCAGTATAGCATACATTTTCAGGCTGATCCTCCCCTCTCCACGTGAGGATTTTGCTTGCTGACCCCGTTCCAGAAGCTTGGATGCTAGCAGAAAGGTCAATTCACAACTTCACATGTTCCAGATGGTGACTCTTCTCAAAGACTCTCTTGTGGGCAGAAGCTAGAAAAGGAGACTTCTCACTACCTACATCTTTTCAGCATTTGTTTCCTGCCAACACAAAAACAAGCCCCGATGACAGGACAAGTGTTTTCTCTTAAGGTAAGTGTGTCCTTCCAAACACAATGGTGTAGAAAATACAGAAAAGCAAAACTGGAAGGAAGAAAGCTCGCTCTCTCTCAGGCTCAGCTCTGTTGCTAACCAGCTATTAAAACTTCTGCTACCCTAGAAAAGCTTTGGCATATTTTAGAATTCTCAATGTTTTCATCCTGCCATTCAGAGGCATCTTTATGAAGACGAGAGAGACTCATCCAAAAATCAGAAAGAGAACAGGAATCTAGTTTCCCTGACTTTCAGGGTGAGGCATTTTTCATCTCATCCATTATAAGATGCTTTTATGTTAAATAAAGGAAAACCAAAAGCTCATTACCTTCATTTGTGTATTTTCAGCTGCTGTCAAGAAGACTTAAGTGAGAGTGAGGTGAGAACCCCCTCATTCTGCTCCCACCTCCGGCAATGGGAGGAGCAGATTCCCCAATTGCAAAATAACATGGTGGTCTTGGACTAGAGAGAGCACTGAGTCTCACATATATTGGACCCTGAACTTTGTGAGGTATCTTATCTTGCAGTCTGAAATGTTATTAAATCACCTCTTAGGAACAGTGATCAGTGCTTATGATACATATCATATATGTATAGTCTTGTATCTCTTCTGGAAAGTATGCTGAAGAAATCATTATTTATTCGTATATATTTGCCAACAGCCTACAGTGAATGGTGCTAGGTGTCAAGTCTCTATGAAAGTGAGCAAAGACTGAAATATAGTCTATCAATTACAACACTGTTTATCACTCAAGAAAAAAATCAGTAACATATCTTGTGTTTGGCAATAGGGAACAGTTGAACTCTGTATACCTACAGGATGGAATATTACATAACTATTATTAATTACATTGCATAAGAAAGGAAGATACTGGCATTCTACAATGGCATAACTAGAAGAGGATGCTTAGGACCTGGCCTGAGTACCTCTGGGTTCTCTGAATGCTAAGGGAAATCAGTGCCTCAGCAAAACTATAAACCCAGTTATTTCACACTCCTCAGGAAAAGGGGGCTGAATATGAGCTCCAATTTTTGATACTTACTGGAACATTTTAGAATCTACAGCTTTATGGTTCTTGTCAGAGCCAGCTTTGAGTGGTGCAATTCCCCCACACTATCTGCTATTGGTTGGTGAGTTGCTGAGAGGGCACTGGTGTGAAGGAGGTAATGCTAAGAACTGGAGAGAAACAAAGTCCGGTGAGAGTTTGATAGCCCAGATTTATGGGGACTAAGGGATGGAGACAGGCCTCTTACCCACCTACGCCTCTCATTCAGAGTACTGACTCTCTTTTATAATTTCTCTTCTCCTTAAATCGGCCTGATCCTGTACTTCAAACTGGCTCCACTGGGTGAGGATTTGGGCCTACAAAGCACAATGATGTTTTGCGTCTCTTGGCCTTGGTCTGATTCAGTTTGTATGTATAAGCTTAGATACTCTGTGTTCATGGAAGGACACAGAGATGAAAGAATAGAAATATCATGCTTTCCTTATTTTATATGGGATGAAAAAAGAGATGGAAAATATGAAATAATAATCTTGGGTTGCAAGGCTCTTATTAACTAGAAAGTTGAAATCACTTCATTATTTCTTTTTTCTTTCCCTGAACTAAGTAAGTTTTTAGATGAAAAAAGACACACAACAAAAACTCACTGACAACAGGGATTTATTCAGCAAAGCAATTTCCAGAGGCTATCCTGGAATCATTTCACATTCAGCTCAATATTCTGTATCTTCCACATCTATATCTTTTGTCCTATACAATGATAATTGATGGTCAGCATTACAGCCCGGAGGTCCTGCAACACACTGAATCATCAAAGGGAGATTCAATTATATTCATAAGACCAGATGGACCACAGCAGCAAAGGGGACTTAGGGATTGAGAAGGGTTGAAACAAAAGATTTTTTTGGTTAACCCTTAGAAAGACAAAATTAACTGGAAAAGATATAATTCTCTAGAATATTCAGGTTGATAGACAAATGTTAATAGTTGAATGTGGGTAAAGATAGAAGGACGTATATCATTTTATAGCCAACTTAGAAGCAATTTTACTAAAATAAGAATTTCTTGTTTTGCCCAGCAGAATGTGATCCTAAACTTCTTTTCATGGAGACAATGCTTTATTGTTAGTGATTTTGCATAATTAAAAATATCTTCTAGGATTTTTTTTGCTTTTACAAATAATACATGATTATTTTAGAAAATGAAATACAGACACAAAATGATAGAAAAGATCTTTGAGACATCCATAATTGGAAATTTCAAAATCATTATTAATAATTTAGTCAATATTATCATCATGTTGTTTTATCTCTATATAGTTACACATTTAAAGTCTTCTGAAGAATTTTCATAAATAGATTTGAATCTACTTTTCATTTAATATTACATTTGAATAGCTATCCATATAATTAAAATTCTTATGTAATTAATAATAGTTATGTAATATTCCATCCTGTAGGTATACAGAGTTCAACTGTTCCCTATTGCCAAACACAAGATATGTTTTTGATTTTTTCTTGAGTGATAAACAATGTTGTAATTGATAGACTATATTTCAGTCTTTGCTCACTTTCATAGAGACTTGACACCTAGCACCATTCACTGTAGGCTGTTGGCAAATATATACGAATAAACAATGATTTCTTCAGCATACTTTCCAGAAGAGATACAACACTATACATATATGATATATAATGCGAAAATACCTCCCAAAACATTGAGCCAATTAATATTCCTGACAGTATCTAGAATAAATACTACTTCTAAACAATGGCAAAAACATCACTTAACCATAAAAATGTCAGTGGGAATATTTGGGGAATTTATCAGGGAAATTCTGCTATGATGTTCTTTCCTTAAACTGGTGAATGTGATCCATGTCACAGATGCCAGCTCTGTCCAAAGTTAGTTCCTGTAAAGTTAAATGAAGTCCTCTAGGAGAGTGTATTTCCTGTACTTTAAAATTAGAGATTTTGCCAGTCCCTAATTTTAAAGTACTGGATCTGTAGGGGTTCTGCCCATTTTTTTAAGTACTGGATCTGTAGGGGGTTCTGCCCATTTTGTAAATAAAGTCTCAGTGGAACACAGTCACATCATTTGCTTACAAATTGTCTATAGTTGCTTTTGTGCTACAGTGGCAGAGATGAATAGTTGAAACAGATACCATGTGAACAAATTTAAAACACTTATCTGACCTCTTACCAAAATGTTTGTCAGCCTCTTTAAATGAGCATTTGTTGTTTTTAATGAAACTAATAAATCAGCCAACAGCATTTATTGGACACCAAGAGGCATGATGCCTGTTCTCAAGGAAGTTTAAATATAATTGTGATGACAAAGCAAATAGACATGGTAAAAAAGAGGAAAAACAAGAAACTGCAGCATTAGGAGCCAGTTTCACAATGCACTTCACAAGTACGGAAGGATTCCAGAGAAGGGAGGAAATGGTGGGATTGGAAAAATGGAAAATGTTCACTGAGAGCCAGAATTTGAACTAGGTTATAAGTAAAAAGCAAAGCTTTGGTTGACAAAGAAGAATGAACAGATTGTTCTAGAATCAACAGCATCAGTAAAAACAAGAGTGGGACTCTGCATTGTGTGGACCCAGTGCATCAAAAGAAGGGTGTTATGTGAGAGGGCATAAAAGTAAAACATACCCATGCATTTAAAAGACATTCATTTTCTATTTAAAAGAACCCTAAAATATATATGTATTTTTTTACTCAAGGAAAAAATATTTTGAAAGCAACGTTTCTCCCTATAGCTCTCCCTATAGCTCATATCATCTTTCATCCCCTCCCTTCTAACTCGAATTGGGCTTTTAGTTTTCCAAACACCTGAATGCTAATTCAAAACTAAAATGAAAAATAACAGAGACTAGAAAAACATTGGACACACAAAAGCACAGGCAAGCCAACCACTATCATTTAATATTTGCAAAGTTCCCTAACAATGCAATTTCCCTAGGCTACCAAAACTACAGTATCTGCTTATTTTCTAGTCCCATGACTGAGGAACAAACCTCAGTCACATAAACCTTTTAACTGACTTTAAAAATCACTAATTTTAGAGGTCACTAAACAACATGTTACTAGTCTCCCACTAGTTTTGCTGTACATGTGACACCTCTGATTGAAGCCACCCATCAGGTTAAAATTGTTCTCCAGCAGAAAGGAACTGTGCTCTCTCCCCGTGCTTTGCGTTTTAAACTGAAAGGTTAACATCCCTGAAAAAAGAAAAAAACACTTTCCCATCAGTAACTTTTTTTTTCAGAATTACAGAACCCAGATCATTTGATGACATTCAGATAACAGCAGCAAGAATCTCTGAAAAGCCAGACCACCATGAAATTTATGAATGTCCCACCCACCTGTCCAAGACTAAAAATATAACTCAGCAAAATCTCCATATCAGCTTGGTGCATGTGACACCTAAGCAATGTGGCTTTATTTATTTATTTATTTTAGGACAAAAGTCTCCTTATTCTAACATGCTGGCTTGTTGTCAATCACACTATTTCTTCCCTTGTCAGTCACTCTTGAGTTATTTGCTTCATAGGATAGAAATGGACCTCTTGAGGTTATACTTTCTTTTCATCCAAATGAATGTAGATGCTACTGTAAAGTCATTGTTTTAAATTTTTTAATTTAAAATGCCTTTTAAAAACATGTAACATAAGATATGTTTATGCTATGGTCGTTATCATTCAACTTATATTTATTGGAAAACACTCGTACACACTACATGTAAGCAGAAATAATCACACATTAAACATATTCTCTTTCTCAGTGCCTTATGTTCAAGTACAGGATAAGGAAATGACATCTTAGAAAATGTCAAATGTAGAGAGAACATTTCTAGCAGTTTAAAATGAAGGGAAGCTTAGTCAATAAATGCATGAAAAAATGCCACTGCAGAATTTTGGATCCTAATGCAAATGTGGTCATTCACCTATCCCTCCATGTACCTGAGTTACAATTAACAAGAGTTCAAAAATGCTCAGGGAAAAAAAAATTACAGTTCATTGAACATCTACAGACTTTTTCTATTATTATTCCCTAAACAATCGAGTATAACAACTATTGACACAGTTTTTTACTTTGTATTAGGCATTATAAGTAATCTGGAGATGATTATTAAAATCTGGAGGGAATGTGTGTAGGTTAGGTGAAAACACTATACCATTTTATGTAATAGACCTGACATCCAAAGATCTTGGGATCTGTAGGGGATTCTGGAGCTAATTCCCTACGAACATGGAGTGACAACTGTGTTCACTTTGAATCATAGAAATAACATGTCCTAGAATAAAATAAGGCTTTTTGTGGAACAAGTAAAACAGTCAAAGCCTACTGAATGTGCCAAAGAAGGACACTTCTGGTACTTTTTCATTAAAAGAACATTGAGAGATAGGGAGGAAGGGAATGCAGGAGAGAGGCCCAACTTTCTCCTTCTATCTTCTCCTGACTTGGAAAACTTGTACCCATGACCTGGGAACCTTGTACCCATTTTCTGGGATGGTGCGATAGTTTCCATCTTTCTTGCTCACTTCTATCACATGCAAGACCAGGTGGGAAGGCCACCCCTAGTGGAAGAATAGCCTGATTTGGGGGCACCTGGATGGGTAGACTTGCCATCTCCTCAGGCAATAACTGTCCCTGGTGTCAGGTTATGGAAGTTGAAACATTTTCAGATAATGACTCCTGTGAGTCCCAGTGGCTTACTGTTTAATTGTATAATTATAGACAGTTAAAAATGCATGATATGTAGTGGAGAGAAAATAGTCAGTGCTTCGGGAGCCATTATGGATTACAGTTTATGAAAATTGAAAATGATGCAATGGTTATATGGGTTAAGCTGCACGGAGTTATCATGCAAATGTTGCATGCTGCTCTGGGCCATCAGTCCTCCCCAGAAGCCAACAAATACAGAGAATTGCGATAGATGTCACAGTGACAATATGGCTCAGGAAGAGCACCTTCAGCGCTTTGTTTCAGAATACTCCGCAAGTCTCTGAGCCTTCAGGATCCTGTGAATGGTGTCAAAAAAACAAAGAAACAAACAAACAAAAAAAAAATAGTCAAAAATATTTAATAGTTATCTGATAGTTGCTGAGATTCAACTACAAAAAAAAAAATGCAAGGACTTTCTTCCTAGAGTCACTTGCTTATTAAATAAGACAAAAATATTCACATGAAGGTAAAAGAACCTCAAATATTCTGGGAAACAAAGCATTGGGTTAGAAGCCATTTAATGACCTACATGGGTAAATTAAAGGTTAGATCCATTCAGGAGCTTGTCCAGCACTGACCTGTCCAGACCATGGACAGCAACAGAACTAGAGTCAACAGGGAGTAGACCGAGGCTTGAGGAGAAGATATCAGTACAACAGTAAATGGTGTTGATATCACCAAACCTCACAGTTGGAAAAAAAAAAAAAAAAACCCTGATACTATGGTAAAATCTTAGTTAGGGTCCTTATCCTTAGAAATGATCCCAAATTGTCTGTAAACCCAAGTTAAAAGCAATGGATCAGCATGCATTATATTCCTTAGCAAATAGGAAGGTATCAGGTCCTGGTGACCATAGAATGCCTGAACTCTGTGGGGTTGTTACATCTAAGCACTGTACGTGTGTGCGAAAGCAATACTCTGTGCATTCTTTGTTCATATCTTCCCTCATTCACGGAAACATCATCTTCTAAGGAAAGCCTATCATGTGTCAGGATCTGTGCTTGGTGCTGAAGAACTGGCACTGGTCCTTGATCTTGCTTTTAGGGATCCAAAGTCAGCTAAGAAAAAAAAAAAAGGTCAAGACCTTTTTTTTTCCCCCTAACAGAATATAAATATATAAAAGAATAACTCTGGTGAGTTCAAAGGATCTTAAGAAACTGCCTGGAGGGGGTCAGAAGCAACATGGAAGAGGATGTGACAATTGAGATGATTAAGAGTTTCTGGGCAATTTCAGTAGGGGGCCTCCCTGACAGAGAGAGATGCATTCAATTACACAACTCATGCTTGGAAAGGAAAACAAAAACTAATACTAAAACAGTGCATTTGGGGACCAGCGTGTCATCTCCTGGGTGCCTGGGTATGAAAATGGAAGTGAGGGGATAGGAAAGCATCAGAGGAAAGCAGGCACATGCCTGGGAATGGGCATGAATGACATAGTAAAGAGAATTGAAACATAACCAGAGTGAATGGCATATATTTTCACCTTGAAACCTGCTGCCACAACTGAGTGTAATAGCATCACAGGAATATTTACACATGCACACGGTACATACAAAACACCAGTGGACAGAGTCAGATCTCTTCTCACATCATTCATTTTCTAGTTGTGTGACCTAGAGCACATTGCTGAAACCCACAGAATCTCAATTTCCCCATTTGTAAAACATGGCTAACACTCAATTATTGGGGTAGATTCAAGACTATGTGGGGTTCCACCAGTGAATCCTTAACAGTATCTTCACTAGGCTATCAATCTTATTCTTGCTATATGAGCCCGAAACATTTCTAAGTGGTGTCTGTGAGCTTTGCTTCCAAAAGATCAATCTCATCCCTACCCTTCAACTGAAATAAATTACATAGGGAGTCTTCCATCCTTGATAGCCAACTCTTAACTACAGCCACCACCATGATCTTAGCATCACTCACACAAGACCCATACACTCAGCTGATAAACTCAAGCATTGGTTAATATGCTCCACTCACCAGTTTCTAAGCATTCTCCATGTTGATATACTTTATCTTCTTAAGCAGAGGGATAATTTAATATTCATAATAAATACCAATCTACCCTTGATTAATTATATGGGTTGACAAAGTTTTTATGTAAAGGGCCAGATATTAAATATTTTAAGCTTTGGGGACTCATATGCAAGTCTCTTGTATTTTCCTAAACAATAACTCTTTAAAAAAAAAGTAAAAACTGTTTTAGCTAGTTTGTCACATAAAAACAGGCAGTGTAGGGATATTGGAGAGGGCAGATTTGGCCTGCAGGCTATAGTTCATGCACCCTTAGATTAGGATCTTAATGTGAGAGCTATCTGATAGAGGTCACAGTGATACTTGCTCCAGAGGAGGCAAGTGCTGAAACACTGTACTGTTGAGAAACCTCAAAGGGATATCAGAGTCTTAATGAGTATCAGACAACTACTACTTTCAGCAAAATTTTAGAGATGATGCAGCATTTAGCAGAGAAGTGAAAAGCATCCATAGTCTAAAGCCATTGCCTTTAAAAAAAATTAAGTGAAAATAGAAAGCGGAATCCTTATAATCAGTATGACTACACATGCCTAACCACACTGAAACACATATGTACACACAAAAAGAAAACACAAGGTTTTCAACATTGCTTATCTCTAGGTGATGTGGGGTTGATTTAGGGAAGGTTTATATATTTTTCATGCTGCTAAAGTTTGGGGTGGTATAAAGAGAAGCAGCTTGTCTGATCTTGAAATCAATTGAAAGATACATAAAGTAAATGCAAATCAAATACAGTATTTCTGTCTTATCTGTAAGGGACATATTCCAAACTCCCAGTATATGCCTGAAAACAAGGATAGTACCAATCCCTATATATTGTTTATCCAATATGCCCTGAAGCATTGCCACATAGAACCAAAATTAATCTTCTGTATTGAATGCCCTGGTGCCTCTTCTGCAGACTGCTCTTGTATTATGAGACAATTATTAAGTAAAATAAGGGTTACTTGAACACAAGCACTGTAATACCCCAATAGTCAATATGATCACTGAGATGGCTACCAAGTAACTAATGGGCAGGAAGGCAATCCAGCATGGATACGCTACACAAAGGGATAATTCACATCCCCAGCAGGATAGAGCAGGATGGCATCAGATTTCATCACACTACTCAAAACTTGAAATTTAAAATTTATGAACTGTTCATTCCTGGAATTCTCCATTTATTATTTTCAGTACATGAAATCACAAAAAGTGGAGTTGCAAGTTATGATGTAATTTCTTTATTACTGATGAAGCTGTTATGGGCATGTGTCTCAGCCCTTAGGCCAAAAGGTTTATTTATCCACCCCTGATCAACTACAGGCCTCCCCTATGGGGACAGAACCTCTCCTGCACAGCAGAGGGAAGATGAGAATCGGCCCCACATCTACACTAGAACCAGATGTCACCACTTCCCCAGGGAGAGGTAGATGCTGAAGAGTGAAAGAGTCCAGGAGTGGTACTCTATTGGTAACAAGTGTCCCCAGCATGCCCCTAAGCAGATTTCCTACCAATATGAAACAACCAGTAAGCACTCAAAAAAATTGTATGATCAGTATCAATCTAGTTCTGCTACTAGAACCTTCAGCAGTTCTTAGTGAATTGCTAATTTTGTGATTCTAGATTTATCACTTCACAGCTCTGGCACAAGGTCTTAATCAGCAAATTATAGAAGTGATACTAAAATGTATACTGAAAACCTTTCTGGCTCTTTGTCATTGTATGCAAAGTGAACTCTCATTTTTTGAGAAATTTTTGGTTTAGTGGAGGAAATATCTATAGATTAAATGATTGGTTTTACACGCTGTCCATGTCTATTCCATTTTCTCTCTGAAGTCAAGTAAAACATCATGTTGAAATAATTTGAGATCCCTTACTGATATTGTTTTGCTTAGTTTTAGCTTTCTTCTTAAAAATACTATTGGAGAGATAACACCTGTTTCACAATGATGTGTTTTACCAATTTTTCATGTGTGTATCAGCCTGGGCAATGGTTACTGAAGAAGAAAACAAATTTGTTGAAAGTTAGGGTGCATTAGGGGCAAAAAGGAACTCTGAGAGAGAGAGAGAGAGTCCAGAGGAAAATGTGTTGCATTTCCATGCACCATTTGAAATATAGGAACGTGTTTTCCAAATAATGATAATGCCATCATGTTGACATAATTAGCTAGTTAAAAAATATCTGAATAGTGACTTAAAGAGCAGAAAGTGTAAAAGATAAAACCAAAGAGAATTCTCGGTCATACAATTCATTAAAATACCTCATTTTGAGATATATTAATCTCTGAGTTTAATTAAAAGTCTGAATGGACAAATTGTATTTTATCTAAAGTACAGTTCCTTCTGATACCAAGAGAGGTTACTGGAACTTTTCAGCCTATTTATTTTCATTTATTTTTATAAATGAGTTCAGATTTGATGTGTGACAACACCCTGCCACTGGTCATTCCATATCTAAACTAAGTTACTAGTGAAATTCACAAATCTAGGGACAAAGTAATACAAAGACTGAAAATAATAGTCTGAAGAATCACTGTTTCTCTGTTTCGATCAATCCTCAGAATTAAAGGTAGAATTTATTGATAAAGGCAGAGGAGTAATCCTCTGATGGAATGAGATGGTATATCAGTGTTTTCCACACTGTCGTTCAATTAATAGGCTTCCCTGTATGCAAACACTGTTAAGTGGATGAAATGTGTTGCTTGTTAATGATCTAATGTGTATTCTTACAGGATATGGACTCTACTACGCGCTTGCCCATTTTCCCTAAATGTTTCTGTCTTAAGAGTTTGCTAGCCATTTATTTTGATAATGGGTCATCATGCACATCTCTGCTGTTAATAGCTCTTCAAACACTTTACAATGGAAATACCATATAGCTGAAACTAATCTTATTGTTTTTTATATTAATAATTCTTGCAGCAATAGATCATTAAAATCTAGAATGGTAAAGCACAGATGTCTAATGGAGATGCTCAAAAGCACCTAGTCAAGTCATTTCTTCATTTCTTTTGTCAATAAATAATTATCCATACCACTCCATTCCAAGTACTGTGCCATTGGTTTGTGTTTTGAATAAAACAGGTATGGTCATTTTTGTCATTCCAGTGGAAGAGAGACCAAGTACTTTAGGAAATAAGTAAATTCATACTTGTAAATTGGGATACAGGTTGCTAGGGCTCTATTTTTCTGCAGCATAACCTCCCTTAACATACTTCCTCTTCTTTCCCATCTCGCTATCGATAGCTCACTTCTATTTGTTTATTTGTATGAAATTCCCGCTGCTTTATTTTATTCCCAATTTAAAGGTTAACTGTAGATTCCTTGCACTGCTATGATGTGGAAGCTTTAAGTATTTGACCCTTAAAATTCCAAATACAGTCCCAAATGAAGATAATTACAGTCCATGGCTTAGCGTAAACACAGACCTGGACAAAGAGACACTTCATTCACAGTTGTGCAGACGTCCTTTGAGCATTTCTACAGATCCCAGCATTTGGTCATTCTCCCACTTCAAGCCTTGCCTCATTTGTCTCCCAGACACAGAGCAGAACAGCTCTTTCTGCCCACGACTCCTTCCTTCCTTCATTCCTTCCTTCCTTCCTTCCCTCCCTCCCTCCCTCCCTTCCTCCCTCCCTTTCTTTTTTCCCCCGAGTAAACCTCAAGGTCTCTCTCTGCCACCAAGGAGTACCCACATTGTCCTTGCCCACTCTTCAATGTCCTGGTAGCTTTCCTATCATATCTCCCCTTCTCTAACCACTCATCACTCTGCCTTTGGCTTAATACATGTATAGTCTCACATTTTAAATTGTATATTATTACTTTGTTTATTTTACTTGTTCTAGTTACTTATACATGACAGCAGAATGCATTTCAATCCATTGTACACAAACGGAGCACAACTTCTCCATTCTCTGGTTGCTCATGATGCAGAGGTATCTTATTATTTATGATAGTGGTTTTAATTCTATCAGACACAAGGTTCCATTTTATAACAAATATTATATAATGTTCCCTTTACTATCCTGAAATGAAATTAACAGATAATATAATTTACTTATAGCATTACTTCAAGAAAAAAAAATCAATACAGTAACCCAAATGTAATACAAAGGAGAAATAAAAGGAAAGTAATTTGTAATAAAATACCATGTTCTAAAAAAGGCTATCCTAGACTATGGAATGAATTAAGCAAATGCTTACACCTGCAATTATAATAAATAATTTCAGATTTAAAAGAAGATAAGGAATTGTTATAAGTTCCATTTAAGAAGTATGAGAATAAAAAAAGGTAGAAGCTGCCATTAAAATAAAAACTAATGTTTGGGTAAACAATAAAAGATCAGTTTTAATTGAATATAAAAAGTAGAGGAAAACTACCTCAAATGAAGTACAAAGAACATGCAGAGACAAATTACAGACTGTCAAAGTGGAGACAGGAGGAAGCATGATGTTCTCATCAATGACCCAAGTCTTATGTAATATAAGTGTCCAAATTATCTTTAAGTATGACATGCTACAGGGTAGTGATAAATGCCATGGAAAATGTGTCTTTTCTTAAAATCCCACCACCTGCTGAAGTCTTTAGTACTCAAAAGGCTTTGGGAGAAGTAGTCTTTAGTAGGAGACAAGAAATAAAAGATGAACAGAAATGTGAAAGAGTAATTTGAGAAGCCAGAAACTGGTTGTGTGATAACCTCTCAGGATAGAATCATGGTAACATGGAAAAATGCAAGAAATCCAAAGCGATTTTCTTTTTAATAAGTAACTATCTAGTTATCCTACTATAGGTCTAGTGAAATGTTTCATGCAAACATAAGAATACACATACTCATACATATGCACATATATAGAAACATACACGTACATCATGGTAAAAAATGAGAAATACATCTAAAATAAGTTGTATAAAAACATTTAATAAGGTCTATTGAGATCTAGATGTATCCACTAATTTAATAACATTTGATTCTGTGTTAATCAGTCTTTAATCACTCAATTACATTTTTGTATGTGACAACTACAAGTATGTACAAATGGCAAAACAGGAGTGTTTCCTGTTGACTTGAAGGGTATACATGATGCTCTGGTGGGTAGCAGAGTGTTCTAAAATCATTAAAAAAAAATCTCTTCAGCTCTGAATTTAAAAAAAAAATGCTCTCAGTTTACGAACAGTTGCATTCTAGGGAAACACATGCACATTACAATTATGCAAAGCATATTTTTTGTCTATACATAAAATGGGTTTAATATGGGTGTAGAGTCTGGACACTCATTTGTAGAGAAATTTTTCTTGAGGAAGTCTTTACCACATGATAAAGGACATCTGGCTTTCTTGATTCTCATCTATTAAAAGCCAATTGTATGTGCATGATTACTGGAATAACAAAAACCCTAATGAGTTTTTAAAATATCCTTAATGGGCATTGATTTCCTAATCAACACCATTGCTTTATGGAATGTTTCTGTGAAGAACCAAAAATTTCATGACAGTTAGCCTTTTAGTTCTCTCCCCTAGCTTTGAACTGTCTGTGGTGTCTTTCAAGGTGCCATGCTATCATGCTGTGACACAATGAAACAACCACACCAGATCAGAAAGACTGGAAAATGACCCTTCACACACTCTCACAAAAAAGAAGCCCAATCCCTAGGACTTATCTGTGTCACCTTATTTGGAGAAAGGATCTTCACAGTTGTGATTAGGTTAAGAATCCTGAGAAGAGATGATCCTGGATAGTCTAAGTGGGCTCTACATCCAATGACCATCCTTATAAGACAAAGTGGAGACAGACTTGAGACAAACAAAGGAGAAGTTGATACAGAGACGAAGCAGCTGCAGCAACGTCAT
The DNA here is from genome assembly GCF_047511675.1 of Marmota flaviventris. Lineage (NCBI taxonomy): Eukaryota > Metazoa > Chordata > Mammalia > Rodentia > Sciuridae > Marmota > Marmota flaviventris. The sequence goes on from NC_092508.1 coordinate 110,171,610, forward strand.
CATGGAGGCAGAGATTGTTGGCAGCCACCAAAGCACCAGGAGAGAAGGAACAGAGCCAGAGGGAGTACAACTCTGCAGACACTTTGATCTTGAACTTCTGGGCCTCCAGAACCATTAGTCTAGACATTGATTTGTACATATAAGATTATCCAATAAAACCAGGGGCAATTTTTTGCTAGGAAGTATCTGGGTGAGAGAGTCTCCTTTACATAAGCAGGAATAGAACTATTTTCTCCCTCTGCAGAGCAATCATTTCATTTTAAAAATAAAAATTTACTCCTGTGACTCTGACTAATACTGGTTTCCCCAGTAGAATGCAAGCTCCTCCAGAGAAGAGACTATGGGCATACTCCCTCACTTGTTTTCCTAGGACTTGATATGGCATCCAGGACACAGAAGTTTTAAAATAAATATTTTATGAATGAACATTTACATAGACCTATTTAGAGATATTTTGGTTTAAAAAATGTTTCTCCCCCAGCTTCACAGGAGCAGTGATAATTTTTTGCAGGATAAAGCAATGTTTAATGAATAGATTGTACAGATTGGACTAAAAATCCTGTTTTAATGGTCTCCCTGCCCAACCTGAGTCAGTACTTAGTGTTTGAACATAATCAGTTCATGGTTCATACTGGCTTAAATTGTGTCTCCCTGACAAATTTGTGTCTACCCAGAAAAGATAATTTGAACTTATTTGGAAACAGGAATTTTGCAGATACAGTCAACTTAAGATGAGATCTCATTGGATTAGCATGAGCTGAAATCCAGTGATTTGTGTCTTAATAAATAGAAGGCAGTTTAGACACATGGAGTTACACACAGAGGGAAGATGGCCTTGTGATAAGGGAGACAGAACCTGGAGAGTGATGCAAGTATAAGCCAAGGCTGCTGCCAACACCAGAGGCCAGGAAGAAGCAACGCCTTGAGTTATGACTTCTACCCTCCAAAACTGGGAGGGAATAAATTTCCACTGTTGTAAGTCACTCAATTTGTTATAGCAATCCTAGGAAAATAATGCAGCCAGTAATCCACTGGTATGTTTATGGTTTTGCCCATCTTTCTTATAATGAGTTGCTTCACTGGGATTTGCTTCAGGGACCCCATTTAGAACAACCATTTGCAGCCATTGGCCAATTAGATGGCACACTCAGTAGTACAGCAGACTCTAGGAGAACAGTGCAAACTAGCACAGTCTGAGAAAAGCAGCACTGCATAGAAGGGCTCGGACACCACAAACGTTGGGGTTCTATATGTTTTTTTAGATTTTCCATCTCTTCCTAGTTATATATCCTTGGTTAATTTATTAAGAGACTTATCTGTGCTCTGGGTTCCTCATCTGTATAATGGAAAAAATAATCATTTCCTGTTAGAGCTGGGAAAACTAAATTACATGCTGCATATTAAATGCTTATTTCACCAGTATCCTGGATGTGGTAACTGTTCAGAAAGACTATCTAAAACTATTGCTAATACTGCCATTAGTGAAGTTTAGAAATGAATAATAGTTTAATAAAAAAGTGGCATAGTAGGGTTTCAACAAACCATAAAATTATATTCCATATATAGAAGACAATTTTCTTTGCAGGTTATTCAGCAGTTTTGCACTATATATTACCATTCAATACAAAAAAAAACACTCCATTTTGGAAAGATCAGTACTTAAGCAGTATGTATTGGTGCCTAAACTTGCCTCTATTCCTACTTATAAAACTTGATGCCAGAAGCAATTTTTAAGCAAAGCCCAAAGTCAGTAAAACATTATGCTGCTTACTATGGAGACAGAGAACAAGTCCTTCCTTCCACAAGGTTTTTATAATTAGACATCATGGCTTCTAATGATGTGTCCAACCTCTTCTCACTAATAGAGAAACTTTATCCCTAATGGAAATGCAGCAAATGCTTCCCTCCTGCCAAATGGTAAAAAGAGAACATGTTTCTCTGCAGTGGTTTCTGTACAGTAGTCAAAGTGGACATGGCACACACCAATCACAGTTAGGGTTTGCAAAGAAAATAGTTAGGATTCTTGCTCATTTACTTTTTCATAAAGGAAGAAGATAAAGATGCATGTGAAATATGCCACCTTATGAATTCATACATCTAAAATCAAGACTAAGCAAGGAGTAAAGTTTATGATATGTAACTACTAAGGGTGAGAAACACTATCCAATAAGAAAGAGAAGACATTGGCCTTTACTTTGGAGGGTCCCTGCCAAAGAAGGTGTCAGGGCTTTACTTCCTAGTTTGCAAAGGCATGAGGATCTCAGGGAAGAGCAGGCTGTGCAAAGACATGGAGGGATAGAAGGACACTTAGGTTGTAGGACAGTTGGGGTTTTAGACAGTGGTTATTTGCCAACCAATGTAGAAGTATTTAATGTAACAGTTATTTGGCTATAAAAGCACTAATTAATAAATAGTGGCTCTGGACAAGAGGTCAGCACAGTGATGATCAATGACATTGGGGCAGGTACATAGAAGATAGCAGAAGCTGGTGTGCTAGTGCATGCCTATAATTCCAGCAAATTGGCAGACTGAGATAAGAAGATCACAAGTTCTAGGCCAGTCTGGGCAACTTAGTGAGAATCTGTCACAAAATAAAAGGCAAAAAGGCCAGAATATAGCTCAACGGTAGAGTGCCCTGTGTTCAATCCTCAGTACTGAAAAGTAAATAAAGAAGAAAGAAAGATGACATCACAGAAAGAAAGAGAGAAAGAGAGAGAGGAGGAACCAACCACTTTGTCAGTGTGGGCATGATTGGTTCTAGACAAAACCTGGAGCTGGTGTGCTTGACCCCTCAAATTCTATTTTTTTATACTTTTTATTACTTTCTTATTATATTGATACAGGAACAAAAATTTCCCATGTTCAATGCCCCCCTGGCTTCTAAATTTCAGTCTACTCCCCAGAGATAATTACTCTTACTGATTTAGCATGGGTTTAACCCTTCAATACAAAATTCTAATGCTCCAAAATCCAGATTTTGAGTAGCGACATGAAGTCAAAAGTTTAAAATTCAACACCTATCCTCATGTGATAAGTCATAGTCAAAACAGAGGCATGTGGAAAATATTACACAAAATTCCTTTCAGGCTATACATGTAAGGCATATATGAAACGGAAATTAATGCTCTATTTAATCATGGGACTTTTCCCTAAGATATGTTATTTTGTGCATTCAAATACTTTAAAATCCAAAAGTCTGAAATCCAAAACACTTCTGGTCCCAAGTATTTGGGGTACAGAATACTCACCCTCTAGTGTCATTTAAAGTATCTTCCTATGTGTATTCACATTGTGGTAGGCAAGATCCTAAAATAATCCCCTACAACTTCCTGCTTAATCCTCGGAACTGTGAATTTAATGAGATATCACACTCTGATCATGTCATGTGTCAAAAAGAATTTTGCAAATTAATTAAGGTTATTAATGTTTTGCTTCTGGGTTAATAACAAGAGATATTATCCAAATGGACCAAAACCAAACACACATGCCTTTTAAAGCAGCATTTTCTTCAAGTATTAGCTGATGGAAAGTCAGAGAGATGAGATTCAAAGCATGAGAAGCCACTGCTGGCTTTGAAAATGGAAGCAACCATATGCCAAAGGATACAGGTGGTTCCTAGAAGTTACATGTGACTTCTTTGCATAGCCAGTCAGGAAGTGGGGACTTCAGTGATATATTCATAATGAAGTGAATTCTGTAAACAATTTTAATGAGCCTAGAAGCAGATAAAAATCAGACAGGATAACACCTTGATTTGAGCCTTTGGAGACACTATATAAAGAACCCAGCCGAGCCCACTCAGACTTACGATCTACAAAACTGAGAGATAATAAATCAGTATTTTAGAGCCCTAAATTTGTGGTGATTTCTTACACAACAATAGAAATTTAATACCAAATATCATCCTATAATTGATTTCATTTAAGAATATGTCTTGTTTATGGACATAGCTCAGTAATAGAATGCTTGTAGGAATAAGACCCTTGGTTCAACCACCAGCACAACAAAAATAAAATAATTTTTATAAATTTATGCAAATTAACTCTTATTTTAACTTATCAGTACTATTCCAGTGTATGGGTGGTAAATCATTTCCAAAGATGTTGGCCAACAACTCCTCCCTTCACTCTAAAAATGTGCTGTCCTCAAGTTACTTCCCCAATTCTCAACTATGGGCTGGCCTGTGACTTGTTTTCACTAATAAGATATAGTGGAAATAACATCCCACAATTCTGAACTCAAGTCTTAAAAGACTTTGAAGCCTCTGTTTTTGCCCCTATGGGATTCATGGAACAAGAATAAAAAACTAAATTACTGAAGGATAAGAGATCACATGGAGGAGAAGGGGGTGTAGTTAGTCCCCACTCCAGACAATCTCAGGTGAATATGTAGAGGTGAAGAGCCACTTGGTGAAGCCCATACAGATCAAAGAATTGTGAGAAATATTAATCATTATTATTTGGGAAGTTTTGTTTGTCAGAGTTTTGGGGTAGTTTATTATGTAAAAATAGAATCATTACATATTATATATCTATATCTATCCCAAATAAATCATGAACATTCTTGTTTATCCATTCTTCTACTGATAAACAATTGTGTATTATAATTATTAAACAAAACCACATGAAACTATCACTGCTATTAGTAAAGATTGGTCAAATATCAGCAGTATCATGAAATTCAACCATACTAACAAACTGCTGCAAATATTCCTTCACCTGCCTTTCTGTAAGCATATATTTTGGGGGTATTACTCCATGTTACCATCCTGCACTAGGCAGAAGAAATTTTGGGTCACAAACTGGCACATCTTAAACGTTAACAGATGTTGCTTTATTATCTGATAGAAGGAGCATAAATTGGTATATGTACTTTATCAAAATATAAAATAATCTTAGATTCCTGATTTATATATTCCTAGAATTCCATTATAATAAAAATTATTACTAAGCCAGCCTTAGCAACTTAGTGAGACCCTGTCTCAAATAAATAAAATGGGCTAGGATTTGGCTCAGTGGTTAAGGGCCCCTGAGTTCAATCCCTGGTACCAAAAAAAAAAAAAAAAAACATTACCAAGGAGTGTTGACAAATCTGATGTAAAATTCCTGAAGACTACAACTACAAGGTTTTTTTTGTTTGACTCTTAATATAGTAGATGACTATTTTAAGAAAGACAAATATGGCTGCCCATTTTTGGAACAGTTAAATTTATATTGTTGAATTTGTTTCCTAAGTAGACCACATTTAATGTTGGAAGTCAAACTGGAATAGAGTAGATGATGGTGATGAGAGATCTCAAAGCCAGCCTAGGAGTCTGTATAAGTTAAAAGATATCTTGCTCCATGGAAAATATTATCCATCCATGTGCCAATATCATGAATAACTGGGAAGCTGAATAATTCAATACTCTAAACATATTTATTGAGGAATGACTTTATAACCATTCCTCTGTCTATATAATATATAGGTGAGGCAGATTGAACTTGTACCCTAATATCAGTTCTAGTCCTCTTCTGTAGTAACTGAAGGCAAGCTGGACTCCTGATCACACTCCTCACCGTTTTTGGAGCCAGAAGTGACCTTATAACTAAGTCTGAACTCATGAAATGTGAAGTGGTCCTTATTGCTTTTGATTTCGGGTATAGGAGACTCTTCCTCCTTCCAAATGACAGGAGATGGGGCAGTGGGAGCAATTGCCTTGAACACTGAGACAGTAGTAGCATGCTGAGGTTAGCACAGCACAAGCCCTGATTGTCTATTTCTGGTACATACAAACATGTGAGGCACATATAAACCTCTTTTTCAAACCACTGTGGTTTACAATTTAGTTGTTATAGAAGTTTTCATGGGTGCTATTTGATTTCGGGGTTGCTAGAAATCCAGATGATCAGTTGGGACCATTTCCGTCTATTCAAAGATTTGTGAAGTTATTTTGTCATACTTTAATTTCTTTGGTTTATAATTTTAGCCTATGTCAAAATGCAAGTTTCCCAAGGGGAAAAAAATCAAGTGTTACATGCCATTCATTCACTTAATCTACTTAATTATCAAGTCTTTTACTAAAAAAAAAAAAAAAAAAAAAGATTCACAAAGGAAAGTAGGAAAATGCAGTTCCCTAAACATTTGGTGGGTGGCTACAAAAGCAAGTGAAGAGCCTCTGCGGAAAAAAAGAGAGAGAGAACACATTAAAGCATTAAAGGCAGAAAGGATACAGCAATGAATGACTCCTACTTAACAACATGGCCACATGTATGTGACCACACAAAGAAGGAGCAAAGAGTGAACCCAATTTACCATAGTTGAATAGCAGTTGCTGTGAAATAAAGATTAAAGAACACATTATTTGAGGCACATGGAGACTAGCTAACTTGCTGGGGTACTTATCCTCAGAGATTGTTTTTTTGAGACTCCTGATGAGTACAGGGGTCAGCCCTATTTCCCAGGAAAGCAGCCCAGCTCCCTTGTCCCACTGAAATAGTTCCATGTTACAAGCCACAAGAAGTCTCTGGCCTTTGAAAATCTTTCTACTATGCCCTCCTCAAAAGTTGTGTATGTTCAGAAAACATTACAATTTGTTTTCTCCTAACTAAATACACAACACACACACACACACACACACACACACACACACACAACTTTTTTCAAGGAAAGCAGGGAAGCAAATGAGAACTATTACAAAACCTAAATTGAGAACGCCTTCTCTGTTATAAACAAAATATACAGCATAAACACCTCAAGTAAAAGTATTTCCAAAGTAATGTGCTTTTAATCAGACACATCAATCTAAAGTTTCTGCAACAACTACAAACTTGAATGTTATTGGACAATGTCACCAAAATGCATTAAAATAATTGCATTAGGGTTTTTGGCATCACTTTATAATAAGTGGACAGTAATTGTTGCTAAACTGCAGCAAATTGCTGCAGAATTGGATATTACATCCATGTTAGGATCAAATGACTCTATAGTGATTAATGATACTGCATTGAGTATCAAGAGAATTAAAATGATTAACCACTTATTCTAAAGTGTTGACATTTTTCTACAATTTTAGAGTTATGTTTCAAGAAAACTTTCCAATTAAACTTATTGTTAATGGTTACTGAGTAAAATTCAGAGACAAATATTCCTTAAAAGGTCAACTTAATAGTGAGTTAACATTAGGATTGTTAAAAACCCACTTAGTTGAACTATCCACATTAAACAACTAATAGCAGATGATGTGTTTAACTCCCTAGTTATATTGAAACAATACAGCCATGTAATTAAAGACACTCGGTCATAATTAAAATATTCATAATAATTCCCTCTTACAATAATTTGTGCAATTCAGACTACCTACTGTGGTAAACTAGAAAAAAGAAAGACATTATCACTTTTGGAGGAGTAGATTGTCAAGGATATTTTTTCGCAGGTTTTAAAAAAATACAAAAAGCACAATCATAAATTGTGCTTAATTGTTTATGGAAGATGGTTCTGTTATAAAGTGCTTGCAAATATTTCCCAGGAGAAGACATGGTAGCAATTCATCAGACTCAGACGTGGCAGTATCTTGGAAAAATAATCATGTACCTGAAAATGGGCATTAAACAAACACTTAACGGAAAAATGATTTATTTTTTTCCAACTTTTTTGGAACTACTGAATATTAGTTACTAAGATAAATACAATATTGGACAAAATATTGTGATTCTTAGAACTAGCTACTGTTGGCCTCAAGAGTAATTTTGTAAATGAATAAAATCTTCAAGCTATTAGAGGAATCATACACAGAAAAAGAGCTTTATATTTATACTAAAGGAGGCAGAATTTCAAATTTTGAATCCATCTCTGATTTACGTAATGATCTCCTTGGAATTTGTCTTCAGCACAAAGATTTAACATTTTTAAGCTTGATTTTTCAGTTCAATATAATATAAAAGAAATAAATGAGATACTGAGAAAACATTTTAAACTTTTCAGAATAATGCTAATTTGTTTCCTCCTGTGTTTATCACTGGTTAGAAACCTTGTCTCAATATGTTCAGAAACTAAAGTATACAATGGAAAGACAATTGAGTAACTATTTTGGGAGGTCATTGCCACTAACTAGCTGGTTGGTATTTCCTATATTTGTTCCAAGTCAACTATAACCTCTAAAAACATAGATCATATGTTGAATATCTATTTAATATTCTCTAAAACTTCTAAAAAAGAATCAGGTAATCTTTCCCCCCACCCCTCCACCCCAGGAAACTCTTTTCGCTTGATCAGGCTTCCAGAATTCTGCTGGTTGTTACCCCATGCTTCTTTAAGGTATATCTCATCTTTTCCCTTTAACAATCACTCTTTACTTTCACCCCATCCTCAATTCTTTTAACCTAATTCCCTAGCATAGGGTTTGGCCAACCACAGTTGCAAGCTAAATAAGTACTGCTATCTGCTTGTACAACATGCTGCTCTTTTGTTACCTGTTTTCATTTCTAGCATTTTTTGAGGGTAATTATTTTTCATGACTGTATTTTGAGGACTAGGGTTATTGATTAGTAATTTTGCATTTATTTTATATTGTTTTTCACTTGTCTATTTCTCTTGATACTCATTCTCTCTTGCCTTTTGATAACAGCCAAATTCTACTTTTTTTGTTTTTTCACTCTTTATTTCATTTTTTACTTCTACTTTCTCTCCTCCTTCCTCCTCATCTTTGCATCCTACATCTCTTCTGTATTCTCCCTGTTCACCTTTTGAAATAGCAAACCATTTGGCAACCTTTCTGGGGGGGTCTTTGGTTTTGTTTTTGTTTTCTATTGGCAATTGATTACCATAGCAGTTCTGTTTATTGTTTCAAATAACATGTAGACATCCTTATAGAAACTAAGTATTTGGGTGCTGAATATTGTTTGAATTGATTGTTGTTACTATTTGTCAATCCCTAAACTGTGAGGTACCAGAAACCTTCAGAGACACTACAAGTTCAGAGGGTAGAAGCTATGCCACCTCAGATTCATATTGATAAATTGGTAGACACATAAACAATATAAAAAAGCAAGGGAATGAATAATTCCAAACAAATCCACTGATACCACAATGGAGGAAATATCAGAGAAGGAATTTAGAAGCATCATAATTAAACTGATCTGCAAAGTAAAAGATGATGTAAGGAGTGAAATCAGAGAGAAAATACAGGAAGTTAAAGATCAGTTCAATAAAGAGATAAAGATACTGACAAAGAACCAAATGAAAAATCTGTGAAATGAAGGAATCAGTAAACCAAATTAAAAATTCAAAGGAAGCATCACCAGCAGAATAGACCACTTGGAAGTTAGAGTTTCAGGTAACAAAAACAAAGTGTATAATCTTAAAAATAAAGTTGACCATTTTGAGAAAACATGTTAAAAGACCAGAAATAAAAATTTCAATGAATATAGGATACCATGAAAAGAACAAATTTAAAATTTATTGGGATAGAAGAAGGCTCTGAATTACAAAATAAAGGAATGTACAATCTATTCAATGAAATAATATCAGAAAATTTCCCAAATGTTAAGAATTATATGGGAAATCATGGGAATGGAGTTGTAGCTCAGTGGTAGAGCACCTACCTAGCATGTGTGAGGCACTGGCTTCAATTCTCAGCAACATATATAAATAAATACAAATAAAGTTCTATCAACAACTAAAAAAAATTAAAAGAGTGGTATGGAAAAGCAAATACAGGAGGTATACATGACTCCAAATATACAAAATTCAACAGAGCCATACCAAGGCACATTTTTTATGAAAATGCCTAACATATAGATAGAATTTTAAAGGCTGCTAGAAAAAAAAAATGACAGGTCATATGTAGAGGTAAACCAATTTGAATTGCAGCTGATTTCTCAACACAGATCCTAAAAGCTAAGAAGTCTTAGAATAAATATATACCAAGCTCTGAAAGAAAATGAATGCCACCCAAGAATGCTATACCCAGAAAAATTAAGCTTCAGATTTGAAAATGAAATAAAAACCTTCCATGATAAACAAAAGTTAAAAGAAATCACAACTAGAAAGCCTGCCCTACAAATCATACTCAAAAAATATTTCAAGAAGAAGTAAAAAATAAAATTGAAAGCCATCAGAGGAAGGAAATATAGTAGATGAATAGTCAAAGGAGAAACTAATAAAAATTTAAAACTAGAAATAAAAATGACAGGGAATAAAAATCATTTCTCAATAATAAAATTGAATGTAAGTGGCCTAAACTCATCAATTAAAAGATACAGGCTGGCAGATTAGATTTAAACACAAGACCCCAAAATATGCTTTCCCAGGAGACTCACCTCATACACAAAGATATCCTGAGACTGCTGGTTAAAGGATGGGAAAAAAGATATCATTCACATGAATCTCATAAACAAGCAGGGATTTTTATCCTCATATCAGATAAAGTGGATTTCAAGCCAAAGTTAATCAGAAGAAATAAGAGACAAACAAGATCATTTTATACTATTTAAGGGAATTGTACAACAGAAGAAATAACAATTGCAAATATTTATGCCCAACACAATGGAGCTTCTACATCAAACAAACTATTCAATATCAAGAATCAAATAGACCACAATACAATAATATTGGATGACTTTAACACATGTCTCTCATCACTGGATAGATCTTCCAGACAATAACTAAAAAAAAAGAATCTATATAACTAAGAAAATATAATGAATAATTTAGACTTAACAGATATATATAGAACGTTTCATCCATCAATGACTGAATACACTTTCTTCTCAGCAGCACATGGATCATTTTCTAAAATAGACTATATCTTAGACCACAATGAAACTCTTAACAAATACAAAAAGTAGAGAAAATACCTTGCATTTTATCAGATAAAGTGAAATGAAATTAGAAATCAATGATAAGATGAAAAATAGAGTCTACTCTAACACATGGAGAGTAAATAATACACTATTCTATGATGAATGGATAGCAGAAAATATCAGGTATGAAATAAAAAAAAAGAGAGAGAGGTAAATAAGAATATGGATACAACATACCATCTCTGGGACACTATAAAGGCAGTTCTAAGAGGAAAGTTCATGTATTGAGCTCATTCATTGTAAGAACAGAAAGTTATCAAAAAATAATCAAACATTATATGTCAAGGCCCTGGAAAAAGAGGAACAAACCAACACTAAAAGAAGTAGAACACAAAAATAAATAAATAAAATCAGATCCAAAACCACTGAAATTAAAACAAAAAATTCAAAAATCTATGAAAGAAAAACTTGGTTCTTTGTAAAAATAAATAAAATCGATTAATTCGTAGCCAAATTAACCAAAAAAAAATAGGAAAAAACCTCAAATTATTAAAATCCATAATGAAAAGGGAAATATCATAGACACTACTGAAATACAGAAGATAATTAAAAAATTATGTTAAAAATTTATAGTCCAATAAATTAGAAAATCTTGAAGATACTGACAAATTTCTAGAGACATGTGATCTAACCTAATTAAACCAGGAGGACACAGAAAATCTAAACACATCAATTTCAAGAAATGAAATTGTAGATGCCATCAAAAGCTTACCAACAAAGAAAAGCCCAGGATCTGATGGATTCCCAGCCAAGTTCTACTAGACATTAAAAGAAGAACAAATAGCAATCCTCCTCAAATTATTCCATGAAATAGATAAGGAGGGAACCCTTCCAACTCATTCTATGAAGCTAGTATCCCACAGATACCCAAACCAGATAAAGACACATCAAGGAAAGAAAACTTCAGAACAATATTCCTGATGAACAGATGCAAAAATTCTGAATAAAATACTAGCAAATTGCATACAAAAACACATTAAAAAGATAGTGTACCATGATCAAGTAGGTTTCATCCCAAGGGTGCAAGTTTGATTTAATATACAGAAATCAATAAATGTAGTTTACTATATAAATATATTTAAAGAGGAGAATGATATGATTATCTCAACACACGAAGAAAAAGAACTGACAAAATACAACATCTATTCATGTTTAAAACACTAGAAAATCTAGAGATAATAGGAACTTAACTCAACATAGTAAAAACTAAATACATCAAACCCAAGGCCAATATCATTTTAAGCAGAGAAAAACTGAAAGCATTCCCTCTGAAAACTGGAACAAAACAGGGATGTTCACATAGTCCTTGAAACTTCATTCAGAGCAATTAGGCAAAGAAAGAATTTTAGAGGATGCGAGTAGGAAAAGAAGAGCTCAAACTATCTCTATTTGTTGATTACATGATTCTATTATTTAGAAGACCCAAAAAACACCACCAGAAATCATGAAGATCTCAAAAGCAAATTCTGCAAAGTAGTAGCATATAAAATTAACACCCATAAATAAATTGTATTCCTATACACCAATGATGAATCAGCTGAAAGAGAAATTAGGAAAACTATCCATCCCATTCACAATAGCCTCAAAAAACAAAACAAAGACAAAAACTTAGGAAGCAATCTAACAAACAGGGTGAAAAATTTCTAAAATGAAACTATAGAACAATAAAGAAATTTAAGACCTTAGAAAATGGAAATATCCCCCATGTTCTTGGATAGGAAGAATTGATATTGTCAAAATGGCTATTCTACTGAATGTACTTTAGAGATTTAATGTGATTTCTATTAAAATTCCAATGATGTTCTTCATAAAAATAGAAAAAGTAGTCATGAAATTAATTTGGAAAAATTATAGGCCCATAATAGCCAAAGCAATCCAGAAAAGCAAAGCAGGAGGCATTACAATACCCAACTTAAACTATACTACAAAGCTATAATAACAAAATAACATGGTATTGGCACCAAAACAGAAATGAATACCAATGGAATCGAATAGAAGACACAGAGACAGACCCATACAAATACAGTTACCTCATACCAGAAAAAGGCACTATAAACATACATTGGAGAAAAAAGAGCCTCTTCAAAAATGGTGCTGGGAAAACTGTAAGTCCATATATAGGAGAATGAATTAAAACCTGATCTCTCACCCTGTACAAAACTCAACTGGATCAAGTGGGTCAAAGGCCTAGGTATTACCTGTACATTCTAGAAGAAAATCTAGGCCCAATATTTCAACTTGCCAGTATAGGAATTGACTTCCTTAACAAGACTCCTAAAGCGCAAGGAGGAAAATAAAAAAAATCAACAAATGGTATTTTATCAAACTAAAAAACTTCTTCTCAACAAAGGAATTAATCAAGAATGTGAAGAGCAAGCCTATAGAATGTGAAAAAAATTTTGTCACCTGCATGTAGATAATGCATAATTTCCAGAATATATAAAGAACTCAAGGGCTGGGGATGTGGCTCAAGCGGTAGCGCACTCGCCTGGCATGCGTGCGGCCTGGGTTCGATCCTCAGCACCACATACAAATAAAGATGTTGTGTCCGCCAATAACTAAAAAATAAATATTAGAAATTCTCTCTCTCTCTTTCTAAAAAAATAAAATAAAATAAAAACTCAAAAAGTCTTACTCCCCCTCAAAAAAATACCCCAAATAACCCAATAAATAAATGGGCAAAGGAACTAAACAGACACTTCTCAAATGATGAAATATGAATGGTCACCAAATGTATGAAAAAAAAAAAGAATGTTCAATATCTCTAGCAATTAGAGAAAAGCAAATTAAAACTACACTGAGATTTCACCTCACTCCAGTCAGAGTGGCAACAATCAAGAATGCAAATAAAAATAAATGTTACTGAGGATGTGGGGGAAAGTGTACACTCATACATTGCTGGTGAGACTGAAAATTGGTGCAGCATACATTGCTGATGAGACTGCAAATTGGTGCAACTGCAAATTGGAAAGCGGTATGGAGATTCCTCTAAAAACTCAGGAGTGGACTGACAACTTTACCCAATTATACCACTCCTTGCTAAGTATCCAAAGGAGTTAAAATCAGCATACTATAGTGATGCAGCCACATCAATCAATGTTTATAGCAGCTCAACTCACAATAGCTAAACAATGGAAGCAACCTTGGTGCCTTTCAACAGATGAATTAATTAAGAAAATATGCTCTACATACATAATGGAATAACTCATTCACAAAGAAGAAAGACTTCATGACATTTTCTGGTAAATAGAAGGATCTGGAAAACATCATGCTAAGTGCAATATGCCAAACCCCCCCTACCCCAAAAAAGGTTGACTGTTCTATCTGAAATGTAGATACTAACACACAAAACAAGGTGGGGGCGGAGAATGGAAATTCACTGGATTAGACAAAGGGGAATGAAGGTCAAGGAGTGGGGATAAGAATAGGAAAGACAGTGGAATGAATCTGACATAACTTTCCTATACACTTATATGAACACACCACAGTGAATCTCAACATCATGTACATTCACAAGACTGGGATCCTAATTAGAATAAGATATATTCCATGTTTGTAAAAACATGTCAAAACACACTCTATTATGATGTATAACTTCAAAGAACAAATAAAAAAATTTAAAAGAAGAATATAGCAGTGGATTCCACTTCCACTCTGAAGTGCACTTTGATATGTCCAGGAGACGAGTTCATGCATGGATGGAGAAATATTCCTGATGGCGCATAGGCAGATGTCTATAATCTCTTTAGAATAATTTACTTGAAATAAGAATTTCAAGTAATCTAAAAGTCCCTCCCATTGGGAAGACACTGGGAAAAGAGCAGTATCTGTAATTATGGTCTGCAATTTCATCAATGAGGTAGTGTGGATTAGCCATTTCAACAAATTTTTTTAAATTATAATATTAGCTGCTGTTTCTTTTTCTTTTCTTTTTTTTTTTTTAGTTTCAATGGACCTTTATTTTATTTATTTATATGTGGTGCTAAGAAGAATTGAACCCAGTGTCTCACACATGCTAGGTAGGCACTTTATCTCTGAGCTACAACCCCGGCCCTAGCTGTTGGTTCTTACCTGATAGTTATAAAAGCATTTCAATTTTACTGAGATCATTTGTTAATCTGAAGTACATATAGCATATCCATCATTTTATTTAATCCACCCAATAACCATATGTAGCTGCTCCATTTTATATATGATGAAACTGAAGTTCGGTAAAGGAACATATTTAAAGATATACAAGCAAAAAGCAAAACTCAGGTTGACCTCAGATAGGAGCAGTACAGAGTTATCGTTTGTATTGCATGATTTCTACTCACCCTTTATTTGTGAAGTGTGGACACTCAAATTAAAAGAGTAAAAACTGGACCACAGCAATAGGATTAAGATTTCTTATTACTTATAGCAAAAAGCATCTTCTTATTTTAAATTCCATATAAATTCTGTTCCCAAATTTCATTCCTCTTCTGATCAAATTAGGAGTAATACGTCTATTTTAGCAGTTCCAATGAACTCTTTTCTGTGGTTTCAAAAAAATAGTTTTAGCTCAAAATACTTCTTCACCATAGTTTTTCCAGTATAGATATGAAATTACAACTACTCCTTTTTACATTTTATTGAAGTTTTTGGTTATATATTATAAACAATTGGTGGTTTACAAAAATAAAACTTACTGTTTTCAATTCAAGATAAAGATATACTAAAAGTGAAGTCAGGCGTGTAGAGCGGTAAGCTCCTAATATCAAAAGATGTTTCTGGATGTAATTGAAAAATAGTTCCACTGAGGCTTCATGTCTCACATGGTGGCCTGTGTTGAGCTCAGCAGGGAAGATGGTTGTGCTACAAGTAAAGATGTCTCACGGGATGTGTGAATGCAGAATATGATAAAGCTGACACCATCTGTGACATATGAATCAATCACTAAAAGCCAAGCAGCCAGGCTCCTCAAAGCAGAGCTGGATTCTGAACATACACTTAGGAGATATGGGAGCTTGTTGGACCAGAGGAAGGAGAAGTCTAGGGAGGAAAAAAAAAAAGAGATCTTAAAAGATTTTACCAAAACTCAGCAAAGAATTCAATGATTATAGTAGAAGCATGAGATCATTATGAAAGAATCAAGCAAATCTCTTTTTTTTTTTTAATATTTCCAAAGGCTCCTTAGTTCAAGGAAATAACAGAAGTGAAAACATGTGAGAAAGGAAAAAGGAAGGTATGCGTTGTTTTTCCTTTTGTTGATCAATTTCCGGCAAATATTTTGCATAATGATATTCATCTAGGATCCTTCAGCTCTTTCCTAGGCATCTTGATTCCAACGTCCGGGTGAGTTAATGCATCTCCCACAGCTACCTTATCAACACCTTCTTGGTCACACTGCTTGATGGGACATCACTAATTGGATCATATTTGATGGGTGAGTCTGACAATATGAAAACACAGTGGTCTCATGGATCCTTTATGTTAACAATCCCAGGAGTCTGAAATGGTACCAACTTGGGACTGAGTTTCCAGAGAACTGGATTCAAGTTCTAACAATGTGACAAACTCAAGAAGCGACTTCAGAAATGTCACCTTCCCTCCTTAAGCCTCAATCACCCCATATGAAAACATGATGAGTTTGGATCAGCTCTGATATTTTGATATTGAGTCATGTCTGCTACTTTGCCCTATTTCTATAGAACTAAAAGCTCATTTCTTTTCATTTTCCCCAGTGAGAATGATTGATAGCTCCCCCTTTAGCAATCTCATTACATATTTTTACATATTTGTTGGTTATTATGTTTTCCTTCCAACACTTTTCCACATGAATGAGCAGTATAAGTTATCTTCATCTTCAAAAGCTCTACCTTCATTTTTCACCATTTTCTTTTATGACTACTTTTTGAATATTATTCCCTCAAAGCTAAGTAGGGTAGTAGCTCAGAATGAAGGCTTTTGGATTTATACTGCCTGGGCTTGAAAATACTTGCTCAAGGTGAAACCTTGGGCAGATTCCATAAAATGGAAGGTTAAGTTTCCCTGTTCACAAACTCAATTATAACAGTGCCAAACTCTTTAGTCATTATGAGAATTAAGAAATGAAAGCCCATTCTGGATGCTGGTTTACTATTTAAATGCAAGCTGTTATTTCAGGTGGTGATGGTGTTTTGACTCCTCCTCTTTCTCACAATGTCCCAGAAAACAAAAGTTTTCATTATAATTCACTCAAATGAATACTAAATAAGGTTAGAAAAAGCGAAACATTTCCAACCTCTTAGAGAATCACAGTACTTTTCATAGTGAATTAAAATGGCCAAGTGATTTCTATGTTTTACCATACACTATGGTCGTTCTCTTCAACTGCCTGTGACCTTAGGGACAACTAACTATTCAGTATTTCTGGCTAAAAGTTGACCCTGCCAAGCAGATACAAGATTCTTACCTTCCTGACCTAAAACAAAATCATTTTAAAAATGGAAAAAAACTACAGATATAAGTGCAATTTCTTAACTGACAAATAACACAGGCACAGAGCTCCAGCCCCACCTCTAGTCAAACACTGAACACAACGCAGAGATGTGCCCCAAAATTCACCAGACTGGCTAAACTGCTGGAAACCCAATTTTTGCCAAATGCTCAGCTTCACATCTTTGACCATGTACCTACCCCAAAATGGTAAAACTGCAGGTGTTACTGGTGACACTAGAATTTCATTGCTAGATAAAGGAGATCTGAGTTTCCAAACATGAGTTTGGTTGCCTTATCCTGAGCAAACACATTTGGTAAGACAGCTGAGATGTTGGCTTCAGAATTTTGTGTAAAACCTGGACACAGAACTGTCACTCACATCAGTGATTTGCAGAAGGCAGTGGGACACTGGCCTTAATTTCCATTTAGACCTCATTTCTTTTCTTTTTTCTTTTTTTCCTGTTAATTCCCTCAGGGCATGAGCCCACGACCTTTCATATTTCTGTACCAACCTACCCTTTCCTTTGGCCTTTCATGCAGTTATCTTTTCATGCAATAACAAACTTACCCTCTTTCTTCCACATGCATCCTTCCTAAGTACTCAAAGATAATTTTGCTCCCCCAGGTGCTCCTTCAGTTGTTTCCTTTAGGACTCTTAAGTGAATTTCATCAGACCTCAATGATTTCAACACATTCAATTATTGAAGTGAGCCTTAACCTGCTTCCTCCAGATGTGAACTCACTTACTTGCTCATTAACTGTTGCTGTATTAGCATCCTTTGACTATTAACCTTTGTAGTGAAGGCTGAAGCAGAGGAGCTATTAAGGATGTCACAGTCTTCCTGTCACGTGCTAGCCTCACACTTTCTCTCCCTCATAAGTAACCCTTCTCCCCAAGGATATTTCTCTCCTGTCTCGAGGGCACATGCAACTACTATTTAACCTCGTGTTTTAAGAAAATGATACTCTGTTCTCTTTTATTTTCTACTTTATGAACTTTTAGTCCCTCTTATTTTTATAGATATCTTCCAACTCTTTTCTTAGCAATCACACCTAAAATACTTATTGCCTCAATAAGAATCGTACACAAACACATATTTCCTCATAGGACTTATTCTTTGTTCTTAACATTCAACTAGTGAACAGAGATGATTAGAATTATTTTATTCCATCCTTGATTTGCTAAGGGACATTACTTTTTTTATTTTCTAGACATTTTAGAAAGACAATAAATACACTGATGTAATAATGCCATTCCCCCTGGTCTTAGTTTGGGAAATTATAAGGGTTCTCATCTATCAGAGGATAAAATATCAATTTTCATTCAAATTTACCCACCTGATTTTCTCATTTTATGGAGGATCATTTCTTCCCTCTATTTGTCTGAACTCTTTATGTTCCTCTAGGTCACCTGCCTCTAAAAACTGTACCCCATTTGCTTTTGTCATTTTACTTGCATTTGTAAGTCCTTCATTCAAATAAATGAACCACACACAGCCGGTCCACTTCGCATTCCACCATGCTGAAAATGATGAGCCCAAACTCTAAGAGGACAGGACATGGAAACATGACTAAATCCAGTAATTTACAAATGGCCTTCTACACATGCTCTGGTAGGTGAAGAGCAAAGGAACAAAGGAACTGAAGCTGGCAATGTGGCTCAATGGTTGAGAGCTCACTTGTGCATGTGCAAGGACCTGGGTGTGATCCCCACTGCTACAAAAATAAGTGCACAAAGAAATAAAGGAAGGAAAATGAAGAAAGTATTAACATATTTTTAATAAATTTTTTGTGGTTGCTATATTTAAACTACCAGCTTAGGTTCTAGGCCTAAAGGTTTTAGTGGGTTACTTTTCCTTCCAACATGGTCACGTATTGAGCTTCCACAGGCATGAGAATAAAACAAATCCTGCTCATTCAGATCCGAATGTCACCATATGTGCTCTTCCCACCTATCCTCTCTCCTTATGGCTTACTCTTTCCACTCTCTTGCAGCTGACCTCTCCTCCTTTTACTGTTTTACAAAGCTTACTGTATTGAAAAGAAAAGCATTAAGTGTGGGCTATACCAGGGAATAACTTTTAGGAACGACTGATAAGAGATCACCCTTCCATCTTTCTTATCAGGCACCGGAACTAAAAGCACCTGCTCAGTGGACAATTATTTGGGGCCTATGTGTTAGTGTTCTCTTACCCTTCTCCAGAGGGGAGACAGATGCTTTCTTACCATTCATGCAGATACTGAGTAAAGGTCACCCTGTTTTAGAAAACATGTGAAGAGTGATATTGGAGTTCAGTCACTTTTAAGTAATGACTTTCTTCTTCTGAATGGCTATTGAGAAGTGGTGAGGCAGAACTTGTGTGACTGTAAAAATAGCAGTTTTTAAAAATATGGTTAGATTGGACTATAGAAACAGGGAACAGAATAGTGAAAACAGCTGCTTCAGAAGATCAAAAATGTTTATTGGCTCATAAAGAGTTACAGTGAGAATGAGACTAATAGTTTATTTTAGGAGAGAAGAACTAGACCCTAAGACATTAGAGAGAATTATTCAAGGTTACTCACCTTCTTATTCATGAAGCTAAAACCAAAGTGAAGGTCAGTGAAAACCAGTGATGGGGTTTCCAATGTATGACATCTCCTTTCTTTTTGAACATCACTCTCTTGTAAACCTACCTGTATGTCAGAGGTATTTTTAATATACCCCACTTCTGCCTGAATTTAATAGTACAGAGTTGTAAAATGTCATTTTAAAATCAATAAAGCTCCCCAAACACTAGGTCAGCTGTGGTCATACAAAGGCTCTCGCTACCTGCAAGTAAAGCTACATCAAACCCTCTGTACTCCACAGCAGGTTCTCCAAATCCTGCAGGGAAGGTGCAACCATAGCCAGCTTCCACAATTTCCCTGTCATCATCTAAACTTTATATCCTAGTTGGTCCCCAATAGGGTCTGTGGATCACAACTGTGGTTGAACATTAGAAAGGAGTCTATCTACCCATGCATTCTGTCTTGCATAAAAATTGTATTAGAGGAAAACTATAGGATAAAGAAGAAATTACAAATTGGAAATTTGAATTCTAGTTCCAAAGTAGCAGAGGAGCTCACTATTTAAAGGGGTTTTGCAATACAGTAGCACAAAATGTAAATAACATCTTAATTTAATGTTAGTCAATCCATATGTTCACTAGCTGAGTTTTCATATTCAGACTTTTATAAAATAGGGTCACATCTGTGTGGAGTGGGGAAAATGCCCTGAGCGCCCTCAGGGTCAATCACACTGGCCAGCCCATGATGAACACCCCCAGGCAGTTACTGAGCACCCACTAGGACTTGGGTCCCAAGCCATAGTTCCTAGACATGGATATAAATAGATAAAGCCTTAGGCAAGCTCAAGTCTAGTAGGGGAAATACAGCTTTAAAAGATAAGGTAGAGCCTCATCTAATGGTTTTGTTGGTAATCATTTTACCATCTTCTTATTTTTGCCCACGTAGAAGACATATTCTTATAAGGTAGAAGATAACCTTTAAACATTATCTAGTCTATCTCCCTGACCCTAAGCAAGAAAATGATTTAATCTCTCTTGTCATTTTTTTAAAAATGCATCTCTTCCCAATATTTTCTAAGCTGTTTAACCAGCTTTACTATTAGGACAGAGTTATATTACTTCCAACCTAAATCTCTCATGCTGAAACTCAGGCTCCCTTTTCTTCAACCATTGACTTTAGAGAAGATGATGGTTATTTAATAACTCTGCTAATTTAACCTGAGTATCATCTCAGCTTCCTGTTTTCTTGCATCCATGAGTTTGATTTCTAACTAACTAGGCAGTGTGCACAATTCTCCTTCATGTCTGTCCTAATCAAGGGAGTCTGAAAATTGCACAGAGTAGACACTCAGAAATATCTGCAAGGACAATAGGAATTTCCAAAAGGCTTGACAAGCATTGAATGACGACAGAAGGGAAGACTAGAGGACAGAATCCTTCTTGTATATGCCAGCACATAATACCTCTCTTTTAAATCAGCTTTCCATGTACATACAAGTATTTCGCTATTCTTTATGATCTAGATAAAACACAATCACTAACAGATTAGAGTTATTCCAATCAACTAGAAGGGAGCAAGGAAAATGGGGAGTCCCAACACTTGCTGTGTTGAATCCTATTAACCCTCCCTTATATAAAAATGTTCTTATTATTTGAGGGAAGTTATGTTATGGCCTATTGATTTTTTTAATTAAGCATAGTGACCATGCTGTTAAACAGATTTTCATAACTTACTCATCTTGTATAACTAAAACTATATCCTTCCACCAACATCTCCCCATTTTCTCCAGCCCCTACAAACTACCAATTCTACTCTGGGCTTCTATGATTTCAACTATTTAAGAGTATACATACAAGTGAGATCGTACAGAATTTGTCTTACTGTGTGTGGTTATCTCACTTAGTATGAGGTCCTCCAGGTTGATCCATGTTGTCACAAATGGCAGAATTTCCTTCTTTAATGATTGATAATATTTCACTGTATATATACATCACATTTCCCTTTATTCATTTCTTTCTCAATAGACATATTGGTTACTTGCTTATCTTGGCTATTGTAAAGAAATGATCTATGAGTTTTATCAACTCTATACTCATCCTCTTTTTCAATTCTTTCATATCTTGCCAAGGTCCACACCTGACTCTCACATTGATTAAAAAAAAAAAAAAAGCCATTCCACCAAGCTCTTCACGGGATGGCATAAAAGTCCACTACCATAGCAAAGACCTCAAATTACACAGATGTTAATCTAAACAATGGAAGTTCCCTGAGCATTGCAGGATAAAAGTGCTTCATAGAATTAAGATATAATTTTCTTGGCTGTAATATTTCTGAGTTTTATAATCATTTCTTTAAACTCAGATCAGTGATGTGTGCTACAGGACTTATAGAAACAAAATTCTTCAAGTAATTTGGAAATAATATATGCTACAGAAACCCATAATGTTATAAATTATCATCAGTAATAAATGAAGGAATCCGCAACTCTCAATTACATCAGTAATGCTTTCTGCAAAGAAAGTTATAAGAATTTATCTCCCATGTGCTAGCAAGTGTAAACAGACCTATTAAAACTGTCTGATAGTCTAGGCCCATGGATACAGGAAGTAGACAACTACTTGGTAATAAATTCATGATATAGATTTATTTTTATTTAGTTATAGGCTTTTCTTAGGATTTAAAAA
Source organism: Marmota flaviventris (assembly GCF_047511675.1). Taxonomy (NCBI): domain Eukaryota; kingdom Metazoa; phylum Chordata; class Mammalia; order Rodentia; family Sciuridae; genus Marmota; species Marmota flaviventris. The sequence continues at coordinate 110,194,126 of NC_092508.1, forward strand.
AATCTATTTTTTATTTTAGCATACCTTGTATAGTACTAAAAATAGTTAAACTTTTTGAAAGATATTTTCAAATAAAGCATTCTCTTCAATACAAGTGGTAAAGCAGATTGTATATTTACCAAAATTTGATTTCAATTAACCATTCTTAATAGGATCATATTTTACTGAAAAAAAGTAAAACCAAACAAATAAATGAATAAATTTTTAAAAAGTAAAACCAAGTATTAAAACACTTCCATCCCATACTAGCAGGGAAAGTTCCAAATTGAAGCTCATAAAAAAGTAACAATGTCATAAACTCAATTGTTGCATCAAGTTACCACAAGAACATGCAGAAACACAGGCATTCAAGTAAATAAATTATTCTGATTTTGCTGTTAGCCGGCACAAATTATTCATTTCCTTGGACTTCATACAAAAAAGTCTTCAGAGGAAAAGGAGAAATGTGATCAAAGAGCAAAGCACATTACTCATTGTCTGCCTGCCTTGCAGTAACTAGGAATTCTGATCATTCCTCATCCCCCAACAGCCTTGCAGGATGTGTCCATGAGCCAGTCTATTACACACTTAACTTTTCTCATCCACTAACTTGCTTTATTTTGTAGGTTTCTGCAACAGCTCTCAGCAATGGTAGTATCCTGATTCTTGACTCATTAAAAAAAATGCCTTCAGCTATATGTTGCTAATAAAATAGTAGAGTTTTCAGATGACTTCCTTTAGAAAGCTGATATGGGATTATTTCTAAAATGATCAAAGCTGATAAAGTATTTACACCTAGAGGGTCACAGATAAGTAGGAAGGACTCAGGTCTAAGGGTCTGACACTGTCCATGGTGCTGGATAAGGCAGTAGATAAGAGGACAACAGAAGCAACGTTTTGGTGTGGAAGGTTCAGACAGGGTTAGTGGTCTCATGGGGTCTCTCTTCCTGCTTGCATATGGCAATTCAACACCATGAATTCACACAGCATTTCTTCTGTGTGCACTTGGAGAGAGAGAGGACATTCTGGTACTTCTTCCTCTTGTTACAAGGGAACAAGTCCTATCAGACCATGCCCTGCACTTAGGACCTCCTTTAACTTTAATTATCACCCTACAGAACCTTATAGTCACCTGAGAGATTAGAGTTTCAACATGTAAATCTGGGGTATACACAATTTAATTCATATCACACACTAAAAGAAAAGAAGAAGAACAAGGCCTGCTCCTACCACTCTCTACTTTTATTTAACTCAGAATTATTGCTGTAGGCAAAGAGCTCTTTAAAAGATCACCACACTGCTACAGAATCACCTGTCCATGTACCCATCCCAAGAAGCACCTCACTAAGGCTTGGCTATCTTGGCTAAAACCACACCTTGTCACTGCCACTGTATGTTTAATTGACCAGCCAGGAAATACTTTGAATGTGGGGGGAGGTACTGGATATTTAACCCAGAGGCACTCTACCATTGATTTACATCAATTCCATGACTATTTTTTTTATTTTTTAATTTGAGACAGGGCCCCACTAGGTTGCCCAATTTAACCTTAAAATGTGAGATCTTCTAGCCTCGGCCTATCAAATCGATGGGATTATGGGTTATGCATCTGGCTCAACCAGCAAATACTGGTTACCAAATGTATCCCAGAGTGAAAGAAGATACAAAAGAAGTATAATATTCACATAGTTCAGGGGAACAGAGCAGGTCCCCATAGATCAACCAATGAGTAAGATCAGCCCACTGACACTGTGGGCTGAATCTAGACAGTGTGGTCTAGAATCTTTATGAGAGTTATGTGAAATTTGCACAGATTGGAGAACACTCTACAAAGAGCTTTAAAAATGCACCTATGACCACCACCTCCCTCATATTCCTCTACCATAATTCTTAGTTAACTTTTCATTACTATAATAAAATACTTGAGATAACTGACTCATAAAGAGGGAAAGTTCATCTTGACTCACAGTTTTAGAGGTTTTGTCCATGGTAGATTGGACTCACTGCTTTTGAGCCTGTGGTAAGGCAGAGCATCATGGAGAAATGGGAAGTGTATCATAGATCAAAGATCTATTTACCTCATGGTGGCTGATAAGTGAAAGAGGAAATGGCTGGGATCCTATGATCCCTTCAAGGGCACTCCCTGTGACCTACCTCTTAATGTTTCCACCACTGATGAATAGCACCACTGGCTGGGGATTAAACTTTGAATGCATAGGTCTTTCACAGACACCCAAACCATAGCACCATGGAGATAAGAAGAGTCCCTGTCACTGTGGCACAGCCCAAAGCAAATTTGGCCCTGCTATTTTTTTGGTTCAAATTTTACTCAAGAGCCTCATTCATGTCAAGCTGCGATGAACATGTGATCAATAGGATGCTTAAAGGAAAATCATAAAAGAACGACCATGGTGTAAAATGGTCTTCCACTAATAAGTGGAAGATCATATGGCAGTCTAGTTTCAAGAAAAGAGGAACTTAGCAGAGTATGAGTTATAGAACCCTGACAATAGATACTCAGATTGTAAGAGAATTAAAGGAGTATATGAGAGGATACTGAAACCAGTCCAGCTGTGAGAGAGGCAAAAGTCCCCACAGGTGGAAAAGGGAGGATCAGGGCAGTACAACCTGTAAAAATAGCATGAAATTTTTGAAGTTCGAGAACACGTGAGATGTTAAATGAAAGTTCAAACTGGTCTTAGGTTCTTAGCTCTCTGAATATATTCACTCATCTTCAAGACAGGTATGATGCTGTTTGTTCTCCTGGTGAACTAAACATCCAAATATGTATGCACACACCTGTGCCGGCGCACAGAGTGTCTGCAAAAGTGACTGGTACATCATAAAATTCAGCATAAATATCTGGTGAAGGAGCCCATCCACAGTGTAATGAGTAGCTGTACTTCTGATGTTAACTTTCAGTTGAAACTGTCAGCCACCCCACCCAAGAATGGCATCACCATCTGCAGTGAGACTCAGAAGTATTTTAATCCCTTCCATGCCTTTGTGTAGACAGATGAGTACCAGCCATTCGGTTTAATATAAAATTATTGTCAGGACTACACTATAATTTGCTTCCTACAAATGTCCAGATGCCACTAAATGGAGCCCAAGGTCACCGTGTTGGAACAGACTGTCCTATAACTGATTGTCTTGTTTCTATTAGAGATGACCCAGGGCCAGATGTTTGCAGAGTCCACTGTGAACTTTCTGCAAATGGATGGAATAAAATTTGTCCCTGGATGATAAGCCAGAGGGCATCCCGAGCACTTCTCCTGGCTGAATTCTGTTTCCAGCTGCTCTCTGGGATTGTACTTCCTGTTCTGGGAGTTTTCCCATCAACTTGTCAGACCACTGTGTCTCTCGCTTCTCATGGTACCATTAATGTTGTACAGCGTCTCTACCTTGGGTACTGCTCAAACAAGAATCTTCTCTTCACTGAAGAATAATTTAGAGAATTAAATTTTTAACTTTTTTTTCTTGAATACGTTTTGAGCTGGCATCAATGTGACAAATGCATGGGCAGCCAAGTTCTCTGAAGTTGCTAAAAATATCTTGAGAGCAGATTATTTTTTTTATAAGAAAACTACAGTTCAGTTTGTATTTCTACCTGCCCCAGCGTTAATATTTGCAAAACCCACATATCAAAAGCAATTAAAAATGTCAAATCTGGTGAACAGAATTAAGTGTTTTTTTTTTTTTAAACATATAGATTTTTAACCCAATAGCACTGTAGGTCTCCCGAACCCAGGCACAAAATGCCAAGATCTGAGCTCTGAGATGTAGTGAATCTCTGAGATGTAGTGAATTCTACTCTTGCTGCTCCATCCCACCAGGGGAGGACTCCAAAGCATCAAGTGGATCAGCCCATACATTTCTCTCTCTTGTGAGACTCTGGATACACTGAACCACAAACTTCCTCCAAAACAGCCCTGAGCCTGCTTGCAAATCCTGCCTAGGCTATGTGTGCAGCAAAGGTTCAAGGAGTATCCAAAGAGTGGAAGCATATGGGGGTAAAAACAAGATACAAATGGGGAATCTGGGGTTTCTGTACATGTGTATCTTGGTGGTATGAGAAGATGGAGCTGAGTTCAGGAAAGAAAGGGAACCAAACAAGAATTGGGCTATAGGCTAAGCTAAAAACTGGTTGCTGTGGGATCACCACAAGAGGCATGTGAACTTTGAACTCAGTTTATCTACCAGGACATGAAATTTTTTCTTTAAGCTAAGGGAGAACATGTTTTGATTTATGACACTTGCATATGAAGACATGTTGGAATGTGGGCCACCACTCACAAAATCTAGCCCTGGCTCCATAAATGTTAGGATGAAGCTGAATCAGAATAAATTTTAGCAAATGTAGACTTAGAAATAAGTGAAATTTTATTATGTTGTATTCATTTCTTTAGCAAAACTAAGATTATGACAAATAATCCACAAGAAAATAGCGAGTTCCTGAGACCTTTTTAAAAAAAAAAAATTCTCTTTTTTATATACTGTTACAAACATCTAAAGAAAAGGAGAAGTTGTAGTATAAGAAATGCTCATATTTATCACTTAGGCTAAATATAACCTACTTGTGGCTAATCATGCATCAACATTACCCATGACCCTTACCTCAGGTTTAAAGCAAATCACAGAAACATATCATTTACACCATATTTGTGTGAGTATAAATATTTAGAAGATTAAGATGCTTAAAATACAACCATATATTACCACACTTAAAAACATGAATCACATAAAATGTTCAGTTAGTACACAAATGTTATAAATCTGATACATATTCAAGTTGTCTCAGATTTACTCTTTTTTTTTTTATTTTTTTGTATCGTCTATTCAAATCAGAATCCATATAAAGTTGACATCATGTCTTTTGAGATGCTTCTTCAGATATAGATTTTTACCCATCCCTTTTTACTTCCTTGCAACTAATTGGCAAAGAAAACAGATTGTTTGTCCTGTAGAATTGCCCATCGTATGGATTCAGCAGAAATAGTCTCACCATGTTTCCTATATATTGATCATTAGATCTACAGGCTCAATTAGATTCAGGTTCAGTTTTTGGCAAGATCACTTAATAAATAGTATAGGGTCTTTCCATCAAGAGACACACAATGCAAAATGTTTCCTTATATTATTTTAGCAACCACTGATGATCACTGACTAGACACATTCTCTCATTTGGAGTCATAAACTATATCTTAATATATTCTGATTATATCACCGTTTTTTCAATTACTAGCTAAAATATCTTGTCTGAGAAACTTTTTCATCATCACTACTTTTTCATTGCTTTGACTAAAAGACCTGACAATAACAATATAGATGAGGAAAAGTTTGTTTTGGCTCACATTTTCAGAGGTTCCCTTTTTGGTCAGCTGACTCCATAGCTCTGGGCTTGAGATGAGGCAAACATCTTGGCAGAAGAAAGGAACTCAGATCATAGCAACCAGGAAACAGAGAGAGGGAGCTTCTCTAAGCAAGGACAACACATTAACCCCAAGGGATACCCCCAGTGAGCTATTTCCTCCAGACCCACCATACCTGCCTATAGTTACCACTCAGTTAATCAGTGAACTAACCCACTGATTAGGTTAAAAAGTCTCATATGCTAATCATTTCATCTCTGAACCTTCTTGCATTGTCTCAAACATGAGCTTTTGGAGGACACATCTCATAGCCAAAGCATAACAATGCTTTACTCATCAGTAATAAGATGGTCTTCAAGCATGAGCTAAAGTTTTTTTTTTTTTTTTCTGGATGGTTCTGTATCACCATGAATGAAAATATTTAACATGCTATAACGTTCAGTACAGGTAGTATTCTTCAAGTATAAGTTGACCCATTTTTAATAGTAGAAGGCTTTTCAAATTGGATCTTGAGTCCTTTGAACAATAGTCTCAGGTAATGATACTCAATACTCCCTCAAAACTACCACTACTAAAAACAATTACATTTTTCCTTCGTCTTTTTGTCTCTTATCACACCCATTTGTGAATGTACAAACTTTTAATATTTTAAATCACTTCAAATGATCTTTCTCTGTGTAGATTTGCCATCAACTAAATTTGCCATCAATTTTCAAAAATTAATTGTTAAGTTTCAGTTATATTAAACGTGTATATTTCTAATAGTAATATCCTCAAAGAATACTTATTCAGAAAAAGCTTCTATTTTCATCATCTTGCTTTTTTCTATTTGTAGGTAACGATTATTTTAAGGTTTTACTTTATCCTTCCAAAAATATCTCATTCCATATTTTTGTGTACGTATATACACACATCTACCCCACCACAAATCCCACTTCCTTCTTGGGTAAAATAGAGCACAATAAATATATACTTTTTCCAATCTGATACTTTCTTGTTTTATGGAAAATTCTAAATTTTATTGCATATGAAAATAAAGAGAAAGTACTGATTAAAGTACTTTTAAAAAGGAAAAAAAAAACTCAATATCTTTGAAAACCAGTGTTATATAGAGGATAAACTCCATAAATCACTATATTAACATCTAATATTCACTCCAAATCCAGCTGAAGATCAATATCTCCAATTGTTAAGAGTTCATTAATCAAGTAATTCTGGAAAAAGGCATAGTGATATTTGAATTTAATTAATTTGAAATTTCATGTTATAGAGTTGAAACTATGTTGAAAATAGCTTCTTGTTTCTTAGGCAAAATGAAAGAATTCATCAATCACAAAGAACATATTTCAAGTAATAATAGATACACTTACAGTTTTTCAAAGACACTGAAATAAAAACTCTAGTATAATAGCATATATTTAAAACACTAATACTTGATCCCACAATAAAGATTACACTCAAGCAAACACAGAATTTTCAGGATAATGCATTAATTTTTGTAGTATACAATAGAATGTGAATATATCTGAAGGGACGGGCAGACCTGAGTTAAATCCTGATTTGACCAATTTAATGGGTTATGTGACCTTTCTCAAATTGTTTAATCTTATTTTTTTTTTATTTTTGAGATGGAGTTTTTCTTTTTTTTTTTTTTAATTTTTTTTATTGGTTGTTAAAAACATTATAAAGCTCTTGACATATCATATTTCATACATTGGATTCAAGTTGGTTATGAACTCCCAATTTTACCCCAAATACAGATTGCAGAATCACATCGGTTACACATCCACATTTTTACATAATGCCCTATTAGTAACTGTTGTATTCTGCTACCTTTCCTATCCTCTACCATCCCCCCTCCCTCCCCTCCCATCTTCTCTCTCTACCCCATCCACTGTAATTCATATCTCTCCTTGTTTATTTTCCCATTCCCCTCACAACCTCTTATATGTAATTTTGTATAACAATGAGGGTCTCCCTCCATTACCATGCAAATTCCCTTTTCTCTCCCTTTCCATCCCACCTCATCTATCTGTTTAATGTTAATCTTTTCTTCCTGCTCTTCCTCCCTGCTCTGTTCTTAGTTGCTCTCATTATATCAAAGAAGATATTTGGTATTTGTTTTTTAGGGATTGGCTAGCTTCACTAAGCATAATCTGCTCTAGTGCCATCCATTTCCCTGCAAATTCTATGATTTTGTCATTTTTTAGTGCTGTGTAATACTCCATGGTGTATAAATGCCACATTTTTTTTTATCCATTCATCTATTGAAGGGCATCTGATACTTTCAGGGATCATTTCTATAGTATGTTAATCTTATTTTTTATTGATAAAATACATGTTAATATATCCTCAGAGGATTGTAAGCAATGATATCACATGTTTTCAGCATGCAAAAAAGAAACTGGCACACGATTTATACCCAACAAATATACAATAGGAGTTGATATACAGTAATGGTTAAGTCCTAGACTGAGTTCCAACACCAGCTATATACCTTCAAGTTGTATGAAGGAGGACAAGTCCGTTAACCCATAAGGGTCTCAGCTTCCTCATCTGTAAATGAGAGATTCTAAGAACCTCTTTCATGATGGGTTATTAGCAGAATAAATTACATGTAATATTATTATAGTTTCCCCAATGAGGAAGGGACATATATCCATTTCATGTCACTACTGTATTCCTATTTCCTGGCACATAATAAAGTTTTCTTAAATGTTAATAAAAGTAAATTAGATAACAATTCAAATTTCCTGTGGTCTTATGCTTAAAGGTCACTATGAAAGACACAAGTTGCTGGCTTTTCACATCTAAGAGCTCTCTCCTCACACATTTAGACTGAGCCCTTCTCCTACCCAGATTGTATTAAGTAGTAGGTGTTCTTACCATCAGTGCAACCTCCAAGGGCCTGGACTTTCCTGAACTGGGCTTCATGTTCATCCAGGATATAATTAGAGCAATACTACTTCACTACTCAATTCTTTACTCAAGAAAGTCTACAGAGAAAGTCTAGATCTGCAGAACCTGAAGCCATTCAAATCTATTAGAAAGACCTGTAGGATATTTCCTGATAACATATCATGAGGCTTGGTGATTGTTTCTGAAAAAGCAATAGACTTGTAAGCATTATGTGTGTCATACATATTGGAAGTATACTAATATATTGCTGCTTCACTGGGGACTCTTTTGACAATAATGTGAATTGCAGAGGGAATCAAAATCAGTTCTTAAAGTGTTTCTGACATCAATGGTGATTGCTGGGCCTCAGAAAATAGTTCAGGGTAAGACTGACTTGCTTGATTGAGATATTCATATGACCAACACCACAAGTTGGCTGGGCATTCTTTCACACCCAGGATGCAACAGAATGATGCAGACCATGTCCAGAAGTCTAAGGTTGCCCAGATACAGCCTCTGAAGGATTGAGCTCCATCAATACACTGCATCCTCTCTCCTTAAGGCCCCACTTTGTGCTGTGCTTATATTATGTCACACATATTGCTTCAGTTCTCTCTGCAGTCTTCCTCCTCTGCACAGGCTTCAATACTCATCTCAAATGAATCCCTCACTGGCTCACAGAGTTTCTTAAATAAATTTTTAACTCCAAGTCTCATAGAACACATTTAATTATATCTAATAATAATTTTTATGTTTCTTCTTCTCTTTCTTTTCCTTTTTTTTTAAAATAAAAAAAAAAACAACAAAGGATCCTTAGGGACAGGGTCATGACTTATTTCTGTGCTCCTTACCTTGCTGAACAAAGAACCAAATCAATTTTGTCTTTTCTCCAATGGTCATACTTTGGTTTCAGTGGTGTCTGCATAAAAATTTAATGCAACAATATTTTCTAATGGAAACTTTATTTTAAATTGAATGAAGGAAAAATAAAAATACAAAAAATTATTTAGCTTAACACAAGGGTCCAGGTTAGCCAAATGCCATTCAGAGTGAGGGCTTATTAATTGGTAAATTTGACCAGCAATGAAGTCCATCTGAAATAGTACTTCATTCTTTTATTTTACCATTTGCTAAGTACTTACTAAATACTAGACTAAAAGCATAAGCAGCTCTCATTATGCAAGGGAAAGAAACACAATATTCAGGTCCAGAATGCTAGCCAAAAAAAGAAAGAAAACAGATAATTGTGTGATTAAAGTAAGCATAGAAATTAAGTGAGGAAAGCAGAGTATTGTAAAAGGCATTAGGGAGATAGTGAATGTGGTATATCTGTTGTTTATTTGTTGGCTAAATATATACTGTCTGAACCAATAGGGAAAGGTAAAGTTGTCCAATCTTAACTAAATCCAATGGCTATGCAGTCCCTGAAGTAAATGCAACTATTTTGATGGTAGCCTAGGTGTTTAGAAACACTGAGTCAATTATCTGCATAGGCGGTTTGGTAATGCCATGTAAAGTTATACTAAAAAAGTAGAGGCCATAACTGAGGCACTATAGACAAAAAAATATTATATCATCTTATGAACTTTGACATGGGAAAATGTTGGTCCCCAAATTTTCCTGTTAGTTGGATATAATTTCATTTATACCTTTGGCCTACATTTTGCTTGAGTATCATCTCAGTGGGTGAGAATTATCAAGTTTAAAATATCAGCAGCAGAGCATGTAAATCTGCAATTCAAGGCTAAATTCTGTGCAGAATACAAGTGCTTCATTTAAGATGCAATTTCTATCATGGATTATAATGTAAAAAATGAGTGAATGAGGGTACAGAAGGATTGTGTCACCAGAAGTCAGAACTCCTGAGTTCTAGGTCAGAATCCTTTTAGCCAGGTCCAAAAGTATGTGACTTCATTTTTAAGTCTGTATTCTGTTTTTACTAGATGTATGATACAATATGTTCTCCCTACCATGTATTAAGCTACAGTAAGAATCAAATGAAATAATATAGAGGATGGTTTTAGAAACAATGACAAATAAATGATGTGTAAAGTACAGTCATCATTTCTGTAGCCAGGTTGTTATCAATATTAATTAAAATGCTTATTAGAAAATGTAACACCTTTAACTGGTTTTAGGAATTAAATATGTGAAAGAAATTCATATTTCCATCTTAAGAAAAAAGCATCCTGCCTCTTGCTACTATTATGCCTGACAGGTGAAAACCTTTGGTTGGGAGAAATGTGAAGAGAATTTTGAAACACAATTTAGTGAAAACTACAAGACATTTCTTCTGTCAGAACACCATAGCTTCAGCATAGCTAATTCCCTACTTTGTTCTCAGTAAACATTCTTAAAAGCTGGAGGCTGTTGGTTAGTAACAGATGTAGACATTTATAAACAAAGACAATCTTAACTGAATTATTTTTCACAAGTTAAACAAAGGATCTTAAAAAACAGTTACAAGACTTTTGTAGTCAGCACTGAGAGACATGCTCTGTGGAAGTGCTTCTCATTGAATGCACTGTCTATAGACCAGCAAGGTCATCAGAACAATAATCTATACTCCTGGGACTGCTGCCTTTGCACTTGACCCATATGCAACCATAGAGCAATGTTATCAGAGGATCATAAAACACTCTCTGAAAGTAAACTTCACCCTCTGGGAAGTAAACTTTCAATGCACCAAATTCCATTTAGTGCCCTGCAGAAAAGAATTCTGCAAAAGAGTATTCTGAAATAGACAACTCATCTTTTACAGGTGAGCACTCTATCATAGAAGCCCAGGAATGGGAAATCAGGTCTTCATCCTCCCAGGCCATCATGGTTTATAACTCTAAGAATGATGACTATTATCAAAGTTTTAAAGATCCCCAGAAATGGCCTTTCTACAATCTCTCTTGGAAGCAAATTTCTATCGTAAACACACTATCCATAAAATCCTTCCTTGTGCTTTCTACTTCAGGAAAGACACTCATTCCTGCATTCATTCATTCATTCATTCATTCTTCAACCAACAAATATTTACTGAATGCTTACCATGGCAAAGGTCTTTTGACAGCAATGTCAGAGAGGTACTGGAGAGGGAGAGAGATGTTCTTTACTGCTTGGATAGACAACAACCTTTAACTATTTAAATAATCATTAGGAGCAATGTATGAAAACACCTGCAAATTTGCAGAAAACATAAGGCTGTAGAAACACACTGAACAGTTAAAAGAACAAAAATTTGACTTTAGTAATGCTACAGGTCAAATGATCTTTGTTCTTCAACAGATAAATTCAAAAGAAAAGGAAGGGATAGAGAGTAACTTATAGGCGCAAAGAAACTTAAAAGATACATTCATCTTCTAAAACAAATAGGCAGGTTTAAACCAAAATATCTGAGGATACACGTATATTATGAATCTACTAAAGAAACAGGGAGGTTATTGTTTTAAAGTTATTTCATTGGGTGAATGATAAGATTGGGAAGGCTCACCTGGAGGGATCTTGGGAGGTTGACAGTTTTCTTTCTTGACCTAGTGTTGGTTACAAGGGTATTCACCTAAGAATGATTCATTAAACTAAGAAGTTTTTGAGTAGTTTTGGTTATGTATGTTTTTTCAAGAAATATCTATTAATGTGCAACAACTTGAGATTTGCTGATGGGAATGCAACATGGCACAGCTATTTTGGAAGACTATTTGGCAGTTTCTTATAAAGTGAAGCTAATGCTTACTATACAGCTCAGTAATTCCATTCTAGCTATTTGCCCAAGAGACAAGGCAACACCCTGTAAGATCCAGGTGTAAATATTTATACCAACTTTAATAATACTCTCTCCAAACTGTAGGAAACCCAACTGTTCATCAACCAGTGAATGGATAAACAAACAGTATTATCTGTATAAGGAATATATTACTCAGCAATAAGGATGAATGAATCATTGATGTGTGGAACATCATATAGGCTTCTCAAAAGAATCACATTAAGTGAAAGAACAAGTCTTTCTGGAAAAGACAAATCTATAGTCAGAGAATTCAGATTAGTCCTTGCCAGGGGATTGAGATATAGGTAGGGAACTTATCAGGAACATGGAGATAGTCCAGTGTTTTGATTATGGTGGTAGTTACATGAGAGTATATGCTTTTCAAAACTTACCAAATTGTACACTGTAAAAAAACGATCTTTCTATAAACCTGACCAAGAAAATAAGCTTTTATTATCGAGCAGGAATAAATTTAGTTTCCAGTTGTATAAGAGAAAAATATTCTTCTATATCCCAGACTTCCTCTCTTAAGAATGTATTGGGGTGGACATAGAGACACATTAGTCCCTGAAAATATATGTACTAAAGAGACTACATCACTGGTATTTTTATGATGTCTTTATTCAAAGAAATCATTCAGAAGTGAAAACAATTATGATTACTACTAAGTTCTCTCTGTTGAGGGTTTTTCCCCCAAACCTGTTCAAATAAATCCTAAAAGAGACAACATCAGAGCCAAGAGCGATAAAGATCATGTTCACTGTAGAACATCTTAACTTCCTTTGCCAAGAAAGTTCCTTAGAATTTAATTTTGGCCGTCCTCAAAAGAAATTTTTCATCTGGCCTTGGCAGTTTTCTAATCTTGACTTCTCCACAGTCAAGTAACCAAAAGAGACATGGTCCATCAGCCCTACAGAGTGACACTGTGATGACAGCTAGCCTACTCCAACACTCAGATGAAAAAGCCCGTTATCAGAAACTTCCGAGGCCTGGTTATCACTGCATAATTATTATTTCACCTAATAAACAAAAGCATTTCATTTTCTAATGTGCTGTCTTCAAAAGAGCATAAAAAGCATTATAAAACTATAATGCAATCCAATTTCCTCATTTTACAAATGAACAAATTGAGACCCAGAAGGGTCAAATTACTTAACCAGAGTTATTAAGCTACATATAAGTGGGACTAAAATGAGGCCCTACGCAAGCCACTGAACAGAACAGAGCTCCTTGAAATGAAATGGAAACTCCACTATGTATCAATATTGGGTGTCTTATCAGGAATGAATAATAGTTGATACAACTTCCATGTTGTGTGCCCAACAACAAGTAGCTCTTAACAGGAATTTAAGAAGAAATGTGTGACTATGTCAACACTTTTAAGGCATAAACAGAAGTACAAAGGAATAAAGGAATGTTCCATATTCAGTAAGTCAGTAGTTACCCAGGGAGCTGAAAATAGCTTTTCTTTCTAGTTCTGCACATAGTTGGTTTCACCCCTCCCCCGTTTGTTCAAGTGAGAGCTTACATGCTAGATCACTGAGATATACACTGCTGACATCAAAACATGATCTGTATTATGTTAAACAGGCATTTTTAAATATGCATTTAAAATATTTTCTTTCATCTGTTGTAATTTGATGGAACTCTATCCTTGGACCAACACTGCTTTGCCATTTTAAACCTGGTAGATTTACACAGAGTGGCAGATGAGAGGGCCCCCATTTTTATGAAAAGTCTCAGCCAGAAATATTGCTGATGGTGTGGAAATAGCAACTCCAAATCAATAGAAAATTGCCCTCTATATTCATCAGGAGGAACAAGGCACTCAGGAGAGCCGGCCACAGAGATGAGTTAAAGTTGATGAACGGTCTGAGATGGGAACAAATGTAGAAGAGGAACAGAAGAGCTGTTGATTGTCCAAAGGTCAATTGGCAGCTTTTTTCATCTTGTTGTATTTCACTCCTTCTAAAGATGCAGAGAAAATGTTCTTTTAATGTACCAGACAGATATAGAGGCAGAATGGAGTATGTGGGTAGCACATTTAAGGGCATATTATCCTCTTTCACACTCACTTCTATGCCAGGTGCCTACAGCTTCAGAATGGGCAGCAGAATATGAACCCTAGGATTTCATAAAGTCTCTGAGAGCCCATAATGTGAACAGCAACCAGCAAACAAGTCAAGTGGTGAAACCATTCCCGTTTATGGCTCCTTGAAGTGCAGCAGGCAGCAGACTGCACTTAAGCATAGCAATCAACTATGACAGGAGAATCCCTATTACAGTAAGCAAAGAGACAGCTCCAAGGCAGCAGACCACAGCATCAGGGGGAAGGACAGAACAGGGGCAGAGAAATCCTGGGGAAAGCCCAGAATGGACTTGGTTGATTTTTAACTATTCTGGATAATTAAGAATGACAAAACCTAATTGTTCCCATTGCTTAGATGTACAATGCCTGGTGTATAAACGGCCCTAAAGATACCACCACCTGCCTCAGGTACCCTTTATTAAAAGGGCCCTGTAAACAGTGGGGAGAGCTTAATTTGAAAGTATCTATTTTTTTTTCCTTCTCTGCATTTACATTAAGGAATATAAAGAATTCCTGAAACTTCGAATGTGATACAGTTTGCTAACCAAAGAGGGTTTCTCAAGTGTGGCAGCCAGGTGGCGTATCTGGCGTATCTGGCATATCTGCCAGAACAATTCTAATTTAAAGTTTCAAATGTGTCAATCATTAATTTCATCTGACTATTCATGACTATTCATGCATCAGCATAATCCATTACTAAGTCTGAAATCTGGCTGTCCTGAGACTGGACAAAATTTCTCTCATTTACAGTTATGTTATAATATGGTGTTGTACATATGATTATGTATATGGTCTATATAAAATCAGTACTTGTAGAAATGCTTAGGTCTTCACAAGCCTATTTTTTTAAAATAGCTATTATTACAAGTCAACAAATCCCACCCAACTTGGAGGTGATGTTCCTGAACATACTCCTCCCAATGAATCTAGCTGTTGTGCAAACAGTTCATTAACTCCAATGGATAAAGAGGCTTGGGCTAAACTATTATTTCTTTACGCAGACCAGAAGGCAGTGACATAGCCTCAGTCTACACCACTAAGCTGGCAGGCGACACAAGCACAATTCCAACAAGCATTCAGGGTGGGAAGAGAGTATGGAATTACAGATGATTACAAAACGAATCCCTCATAAAATATGCCCAGCCATGTATTCTTCCAGACAGTGGTTAAGCAATCACGATCACATCTGGAAAGCATCTTTAATTTATATCCCCAAATAACAACAGCAGCAAGAGAAGGCCCTAATGACACCACCAACCTGCCTCAGGTACCCCTTATTAAAAGGGTTCTGTCAACAGTGGGGAGGGCTTAATTTGAAAGTATCTATTTTTTTCCCTTCTCTGCATTTACATTAAGGAATATAAATGGTCAGAAGAAGTTTGTTATATTTGTCTACAACCCTCTCCATGTAGGGAATTTCTGATTTATGAGTTTAGAGCTGATTATGTGGTTTCTGATTGCATATTCTTTTTCTTTTATTGTCCAAAGTTTGGACCATTGCTGTTCATCATACCCTAATCAGATGTCAAGAGGGAGGAAGGCATCATGGATGGAAATTTGATGGTGATATAAAGGGAACCGCTCACTCAAACAACTTTATGTATTTTTATCGTAAGTGACCCTATTACTCATTAATACAGATAATCACAAATGTTCAGGTTTGCTGTGTGTCTTCAAGCCATCAGGCCTAGCACACAGCTGAAATTTCATAAACCAGAACCTAGACTTGCTTTCTTCAATCACTCATCCCGGCATCTGAAGAATACCATCTCCCACATGCCCCTAACTGTTCAGTATCTGACTTTTTATTCAGTTCCTTCTCCATTGCCTCATATTATCTCTGAAGCTGAAATTGGAAGCCGTTAAGTGCTATATTAAAGGCTCCCCTATTTATTATGCTATCAAATACACCAAGAAACCCTTCGTACAACCAAACTCAGGCATCTGTATCTTATTGCTCTATGGAAAAAAAAAAATAGAAAGTACATACAGTGGTTGACTTAAGAGCATTGGGCAATAGAAAAGTTCTTATTTCAAGTGATCCTTCAGACATAAACCCAATATTCTTACTTCATGTATTACAAAATTCATAAACTGTTTAACTTTTCAGACTTAAGTGACATAGTGGAAGTAGTAACATTCTTAAGAATTATCCTAATTTTCATCATCTTGAACCAATGTCTATTGTATCCATCAATGTCTCCTATGAAGAGCCCTATCTGATACATTCTATTATGAACTTATTTCCATAGATAGTGTTCCTCTATTAGGAAACAGTAGCCTTTGACTATGATATAACAATTACATGCCTCTTGTGTTTTCCTTTGCAACATGTTAGCCACTCATTCTCAGAAAACTTGTTGGGCTATGTGACTATGCCTACTTGACATTCTCCTTTTGTGATCTTTATTTTCTGCTTTTATTTTTCCAGCATTACTGTAAATCTATCTTTTATTGTAAGCCATGCCACATTCTTTGAGATAGGAGATTATGAACAATGTTAAAAGGAAACCTCAGCTCATGAAAAAATTATGTCCGCATCCCAAATAATAACCCCATACCAAATGAACTGATCAACCCAGAGTAAAAGTGATAAAATTATGAATATAAAATTTTTAATTCAATGTAATAGTTTGGATCATATAAATCATATGAACATTTAAATGCTAAACATGTCCAAGGGCATATTCTGTAATACTGAAAATTTTATAAAGACTTAAATTAACAGGATTATTTAAATAAGCATTAGTAGAAATATCTTCAAAACCAAAATTTAAACTATGAAAGGCTATCAGATGTGGTTCATTAGATCTCCCCAAATTATAGTGTAATTATCTTATCTCTTATTTATGCTTATCCCCCTCCATCTTTCACTGATTTATATTAGTTGTCTAGCTGTAATTGGACTTGAACTTTTCAGTTTCAATGAAGGTTTACATAAGAAAACTGATTATACTGGGGAAAAAAATCCTCACAAAAGCAGTATGTAGAATCAACCACTATTTATCATACATATAATTATCTTTTCTTTCAG
Source organism: Marmota flaviventris (assembly GCF_047511675.1). Lineage (NCBI taxonomy): Eukaryota > Metazoa > Chordata > Mammalia > Rodentia > Sciuridae > Marmota > Marmota flaviventris. The sequence goes on from NC_092508.1 coordinate 110,211,249, forward strand.
CTTAGGATACAATCTTGCTCTTCTATAATTCAAATCTGTATAGGATTGTCATTTGATGTACAGCAGATGACCCGGCATCATATGAAAATAATTCACTGTGCCATGTGTCTCACATCATGGAAATCAATAGCTTGAATATAGAGACATCTCGATTAGACACTGAAAAAAAGCAAGATCTGCCTCCTCCTTTCCTGTATCATTAAAATGGCAAGTATTAAAAAAAAATGATACTTCTTTTAAAGTTGGTTTGGGGGGAATCTATTATTTCCAGTTGGGACACTGATGAGCATTCCCATCAAATGGAAGAAAAATTGAGGATATAAAGTAGTGTCAGTAACAGCCTGAGAGGGATGGAGTGTAGATTTGTTACAGTATCGATTGGTGCATTTCTATAGCACCTGTGTACTATCATGATCTTGTATAGCTTAACAGGGCGTTCACTTATGATCCTGAACACAGAGAAGTCATCCACTCTTCCTGCTTTGTTCCTTAAGAAGCCCCTAAACCAGAGTCACAGCAATCATCATATTAGACACAGTGAGGTAAATAACCTGAAGGCTGAAATTTGACCTCTCTGCAACATGTGAAAAACTTAAACTACATTATATAACTTCATAACAAGAAAATCTATAGCATCAAACACTAATCTATAATCAAACAAATCCCAGTGACAAGTTAAAGTCAAGATCCCTAACAGTTCACTGGCAAAGCCTTGTAAAGCAACTGTCCAAACATGATACTGCTTGGGATAAGTTCATGTTGGAGAAGTGAAACAAATTATTTTCCTGATTTTATAAATGGTGAAAAATAGAAATGAAAGCATATTGTCCCTCACCGGGGCCCTGTATCTGGTCTAAGGAATATAAATGTACAAGTTTTATTTTTTCCCCATGTAACTGAATAGATTTTAACATAATGGGTTGAACTGTCACCTGGCCCCATATTAACTATAATTGCAGTTGAAAGATTCTAACTATGCCAGAATCAAATCTAAAAACAGCTCCTTTTTCAGAATCCTCCCTTCAAATTTTAGTTATATCTTTTTTTTTTTTTTTAAAGTTTTGATTCCAGGAATTTAAACCAGAGGCGCTCAACCACTGAGCTACATTCCCAGCCCTTTTTAATATTTTATTTAGAGACAGGGTCTCACAGAGTTGCTTAGGGCCTCACAATGTGGCTGAGGCTGGATCTGAACTTTCGATCCTTGTGTGCCACCGCTCTCAGCTAGTTACATCTTTTTAAAAGAAAGGAATATATTGTTTTCAAAAAAAGGAATGCATTGTTTTATTTTGCTTTGTTTTCTTTTCTTTAGCACACATAAATAAGTTTTTTTTTTCTTTTTTAAAACTTTTTGTTTTAGTTTTAGATGGATATAATATCTTTACTTTCTTTTATTTATTTTTATGTGGTGCTGAGGATCAAACCCAGTGCCTCACACATACTAGGAAAGCGCTCCACCACTGAGCTATGACAGCCCTAAATGATTTTTTTCCTGAATGATTAGATCCACACTCACCTACTAGGACTGGGATGACAAGCACAATCTCATTTCTCTGACTGATCTGACACTGGACATGGTTATAGGTCCCAAAGACAACGCATACTCACAAAAGACCTTTTGAGAAGCCACTGGGGCAAAAAGCAGGCCACCAGTGTCAATATAGCCAAGACTACTTTAAGGGTAAGTGAAAAGTTTCAGAAAATTAGCCCAGATGTCATAGGATGGCTTAGTCAAAATAGAAAATCTAAATTGTTAGAAAATCAGCTTGAGCAATGAAAACCTAACCCAAGGGTGCATGAAGGGACACCTCTCAGTCAAGAACAGTACCTGGAGAACTGCCGCTGAAGACCACGCATCTGAACTCTGTTGCGCTCTGACTCAAGGGTCACCTCCCGCAACCGCTTCTCACTTTGAAGACGCAAGTGTCTCTCCTCTTCCAGTTCATGTATCAGCTTCTCATGCTGTGAAAGACACAGGGAAGAACTTTCAAAAATGTATTTAGGACAAAAAATAACTAGTAATAGCTGTTGGTCCCTAAGTGCTAGCGTGAGCGTCATATGTGTTAATTTCATCCCAGTGACAACCCCATGAAATAGATTCTGTTATTTATCTATTGTTAGAGACGAGGGAACTAAGGATCAGTGAGATGTAAATGATGTATCCAACTTCAGAGACCAAAAGGTAACAGATTTTGAGTAGTGGATGATTTAATTCCAAAATTTTATGATTTCCCCTAAACCAAGTTGCTTTTGATGAAGAATGATGACCCCAATATACCATCGAAAGCAAAATAATTCAGATAATAATTAATAGGAGCATTATACCTATTCAAAATTATTTCATGTTCTCAATCTCTGCCATATTCTTTATATTACTGTTTTCATAAAAGGACAAAAACCTTCAAATTTACAAGATAATGAATGAGTTTTAATTTTGCCATATGAGGTTTTCAGAGATAAAAATAAGCCAAATCACTCACTGTTTTTATAATTCTAGATAAATAGATCATTTTACCAATGGAGACTATGGATCAAAAGACAGACTGACTCAGAGTAGTTGGTTCTGCAAGGGCTTAGATCCTCCTTATAAAATTGATTTAGCTATTCTCTTTTTGTTTTGTATGAATTCTGTTATTCTTGTTGCCATTTTTAAGCATGCCGTACTTATTGCTGCTACTAAATTGAGCACTTTCTATAAGAATATGTAATTCTATGATAAAACCAAAGATGCATAGTTTTATTATGAGGAACATAAATTACTAACAGGAAAGAAGAGAAGAAGAGACTTCTATGTTGCCATAAATCAAATTCTATTACTCTGTCGCATGGATTACTCAGGGTTAAATGCGATCCATCACATGGGGCGTACTCATAGAAAGTGACACAAAAGATGAATTTTCTTTAGTTCTAACTTATGAGGGGGAATTTGTCCTGAAGAAAATATCAGAGTCTCATCTAGAAATAAATCATTATCCTCTAAAAATGCCTACACATCCCCCTTCCTCTGCACTTTTGATCATGTCCTCGCTTCTGCTTCAAATACTCTCTAAGGTCTCCATTGGAAGCCAAGGGCCTTTCTAAGGCTCAGCTATAGCCACACCTTCTGGAATTCTTCCTCACCGGACCATCATTCTCTCCCTTCCTTGGATTCCAATAGCGCCTACTATACTTAACACCTTTAATGTTATGCTGTTGTTATTTTCCATATACATTTGTCATAATTTTTCAGCTGGATAAACATCTGTTGGAGATGATGAGTAGATTGTAAGAGCAAATGCAATTTTTACATTTAGCACATGACCTAATAGTATTACTGGAAACATTCACTTATCAATTGTGAAGCAATCTTTTTTGTTAAGTCCTTAATCAATTTTTAACTCCCAAATCAGTTACTTTTATCAACATCAGAAAAAAATCAAAATTTTATACTGACATTTTAGAATGTGATATTCTGAAAGCTTTGGAAAGGAAAAAAATTGTTGTCTTAGAAAAGAATTAGGCTAACTTGGTACAAATGGCTAAAATGGGAATTTTACATTATATACATTTTTTACCAATAAAAATACTCAGTTACTACACACAATCAACATTCTTTTCTTTGTGGACTCACTTGACTCAGATCTGCTGTTACACTTCTCTTAGAAGTACAAATTTGTTCCAGTGCAATTGATAAATCAGGGAACAACTTGAGCATGACACAAATCTCACATTTGCTTCTGCCCAACTTCATTCATGAGAAAAATATTGTACCCTGCTGACCCAAGTTGCATAGAAATACACAAAATACACACATTTCAAACAGACCTCAGTCCACTGTGCACATCATGAGCCACAATCATTCTGCGCTCACTTTATGAAAACTTAGCAGCTGCATGGCTTTTGATGCCCACACCCACAAGTCAACTGTAGGTCTTTTTCAAGGTGAAATGTCAAATTCATTGCAGTATTTATGTATTTCTTAACCATTTAACGCATGGAAAACTCCACTACCATTTTTATTAGTTTCTTTTTTTTTTTAAGGTGTCACTGACAAAATTTTTAGTATCGCATTCCTAGTCACATTCCCTGCCTTATGGTTTCTATTGTGTGGTTTTGCAGAGCGCAGTGATTTTTAGAAATATATATGCCATGTTATAGCTGGGCAGACTGTACATCATGATAGAGAAAAAAGAAATCAGAATTAAGAGCAGAATTCCAAAGCACTTTCCCTATCCAAGGACAAGCAAAGAGTTGAATGAAGCACAAAGAATCAAACATAAAAACCAAAGGATATCTGAAGTCCAAGTCTTTGTTCTGCAAATCATATCTTAAGTCCAAGTCTTTGTTTATAAATCATAGCCCTCACACAGCAACAGAGCTTCCATTAACTCATGCTAATTAAGCTATCCTCTAATTAAACCTCAAAGGGAAGAGATTCTAGCTTCTAACTCATTTTATTTTTTTTTAAAAAAAACTGTTCTACTAATGTTTTAACAGTTGCCTAAATCATTCAAGTATCAGAAGTCATTTCTATATGCACATTCCCAGGAAGGAGAAAATTCTGATAATTCCCTTATTTAATAAAGGGGAAAAGAACTATGTACCACCAAATGGATTCATTCATTCTCTTAGAACTTATGTGTTCCCTGAGCTGCTACTATGTGCCAAACACTTGACCAGCTCTGGAGGGTAGCAATGAACCAAAGAGGCATGATTCTGACTCCAATAGACTAACAGAGCAGTGGCAGGTGCCAAAGAAACTACCGCAAAGGAAAACATGTCATTTTCAACTAATGAGTAATTAAAGGTTTGTCGAAGCAAGAGGAATTGATGTGGTGCGGTGGATTAGAGGAAGGCTTCTTTGAGTGAGTAGCAGTGACACCAAAACCTCTGTGATCACTCAGTGCTTATTGGTGAAGATTAAGGATCAGCATGCCAGGCAGAGTGGGCAGCAAGGGCACAGTCCTTTGTCACACATAGCAAGAACAAAGAGAAGCCCCATGTAGCTGAAGCCTGGTGAGCAAGGAACAGCCACAGCATGCGATAAAGGTGGAAACAGCAGAGGCTGGACACTGGTGGACCACCACCATCCTATGAAGGATTTGAGACTGGATCCTGAAAAAAAAAAAATGGTCACTTGGTACCAAGGCTTAATCATGTGAGTGATAGGATCTGATTACGATTTTTGCAAATTTCATTCTGGCTATTGTGTGAAGAAAAAACAGAATCTAGCGGCTAACTACAGAATGAGGAAATATTTGAATAGAAACTGGTGAACCCTACCAGCTTCTAAAACACAGTGGTTTTAGACAGGCCATGTAACACTTCACTCTTTTAAGCCAATTCCTTTCTATACATTGAGAAGAGTGAAATGGCCCAAGCTGCATTCATAGTGATACTGTGAGGAAAGAGCAAAATAATATGTATTTTAAAAGCTTGAAAGTCTTAAAATAAATTAATATGGATATTTCCTATTAATGTAAAATTAGTATTTTGATTTTAATTAATAGAATTAGCTTTCTATATTTCATACTAAATGTATAATTATGATATATTTTAACTCTTATATGAATGCAATAGTTTGGGAATCAATACTTTTAATTATACTTTAAAAAAGATAAAGAACATTTGTCTGGCTCACCCTTGGCAGAGAATTCATGACTGTGTTTCAAAACATGATAGATCAGAAATAAAAATGCATTGCACCCTTATACTGAATTGTCTATAATAAAAATTTTAAGATTAAAAATTGAAATTTTAGGTGCAAAATAAAATTTGCACAAAAAATAAATGTAAAGATATAGTTTATATTGCCTAATATAGTTCAGCTAATTTTGATAAATTCTCTAGGAACTTTAGTCTTTAATGATCATTACATATTAGAGAAATATTCTAGTAATACATCTTTTAAAAAATTAAAAATGTATTTCAATTCTTTTCATACATTAAAATGTCTTTCCCACAATATTAATGTAAATTTTAATATGAGAATAAAGAAGCTAATTATTATGGATCCCATCTACAATGTATACAACTCTTTATTTGGCCTTTCTTAAAAGATATTTTTTAACCCCATTATGAAGTATAATTTCAAACAGATGGTCTGATGTATGGTGTGCCAAACCCTTAGGGAGAAATTAAAATATGAACACTTGATTTCAAATATAAAAAGTCAATCTGTACCTCTATCCTAAGTCTAATTATATTTGGTGACTCTCATTACATCAGTGGGTGGTGATATTGGCAAAGTGAAAAAAAAAGATTGAAAGGCAGGAATTTTCTTTACTTGGTGTGCAAATTCTAGCTCCACCATCCATGGCCACCTTGTTAAGTAAAATTTCCACCATTACAGGACAGGCCCCACCCACATCTGCCCAAGGCACACCTCTGTGAGTCCTGCTTAGTGAATACAAGGAAGCAGTAGTTTTCTCCATGTGTTCTGCAGTGACCTGATGCTTGAGAGATGTGTGATGACATACAGAATAGTTTTCACAATGTTTCTTTTTTTAAAAAATTCTTGAAATGTGTTCAAGTTGCAAAACTCCTAATCATAATACTTGTGATGAATAATACGTAGATCAAAGAATCATAGGAGAAACAGTAATAACCCTGGGTAGGCCGATCTAAGGTGGCTGGCCAGAAGGAGGCAGCATTCTGTGTCGCTCCATGACTTGGGACTCAACAAGTGAGAATACTGCTTCTCTTCGAGGGATATTCCTGCTTCCGCACAGGAATCACAGCCACCATGACCATGCAGGATTCCAGGACATCAGAGTAGGTTTCCCAATTATTTGCCCACGTAGGACTACCTGGTACCTGAGCGGGACCACCAGCATCAGCACTCCCACAGAACATTCGGCCACCCATCTGAGTAGAAATCCAGGATGCAGCTCCCACACAGGACACCTGGAGGCTACCCACGCACAGGATCCCCAGCCGCCACTCCTGTGTGGACCCCTATCAACCAACCTGGGGCACCCCCATCACCTCCATATTGGGACTGTGCAGCAAAGGAGATAGTCCCCTATGTGCTATAGTCCGCCTACACCCGGGAACTACACACAGGCTCTCTAGACAGCCACAGCACATGCTGCATGCCACAGACCCAGTCTCTGAACTCATGGTCCAACACCATCGCCCAGCTCCCCTCACCCAACCCAACAGCTCATCGCTGAAAGCAAACACCTCCTTCTTGGATCACCTTCATCACCATCTTTAGTAAGGGCAACTCCCAGTTTGGAACTCTGGCTGGACAGGTACCCAGTTTCTAACTTCCCCCTCTCTCCAGCAGCTGCTAACTTGGCACAGTGCCTGCCCAACAAAAAAAAAAAAAAAAAAACAGCTGTCAGCAGGGCAGGTGCAGAGGGCACCCAAAGTGCCACACATAAGAGCCCCAGAGAGAAAGGTTCCTTATTAGGAAGAAGTAAAGGAGAGGGTGAGAATTATATAGATTAGAGACCAACAGAGACCGGGAACTGGGAGGTCTTCAGGTGAGATAAGGAGATAAGACCAGGCAATCACATCACAGGAACAGGCCCAAAAAGAGATCCCTGAGGTGCAGTTTCCCTTCAGGGACTGACTGGTGCCAGACCCCATTTCCAGGTGCTCTCTATCCAGGAAAAACCCTCCCACCCTGGTTACCTTCACCATCCTGTGGGCAGAGATACCAGCTAACAACAAACAACCCCACCAATTAGATTAAAAAAAAAAGGAAGCAGAAAAGATACTGATCTCCAACCAAAACAACCCTTGTTTCTTCTTTTGAGATTTTTTTTGTTTCTTCTCCCTCTTTATTCTCCAGCCTTCATATCCCCAACATATGTGAAACCAAGTACTTTCCATGAATTAGGATACTGAGGTCTGAGACAACTGAATAGTATATTTCAGTTGTGTTGTATATTTTCTTTTTTGTTGTTGTTGTTATTTTTTTTCTTTTTTTCCAAGTTTTACTAATTTAACATTTTTTATTTTTCTTAAAATATATGGGTGTTTGTTTTGTGTACTCTACTGTCTTCCCTCTTACTTGTCTACTCAAAATTATGTCCTCTCTATTCTCCTGCTGCTAACTTTCTTCTTTAGATTTCTCTTTCACACTTCCTAAGATATAACAACTCTATATCCTTACCTCCTCCATCCTCATCATATCTTCCTACACCTCACCCCCAGGTTCTTTGTCCACCACCAGAAACTATAAACCCTTTTACAAACCTACTGATTATATTGTAGATAATAATTGAATTCACTATTTCTGTACATTGTGACCAAACTATAAATGTCTATTAGCAACTACTTGTTTTTAGGTGATATATTGTTTATATTGGAATCTGTTAACATTGTCCTAACCCTCAAAGGAGAGGTACTGGAACCCTACAGGGAAACTATAAGCCTATAAGGTAAAAATGGTAATACCTTGGATCCACAGAAGGGAAGACACACAATCAATGTGAAAAGACAAGGGAACAAAGTACCCCCAACAAATCAAAATACCACATTATTAGAATCCATGGCCAGCACAGCAGATGAAATGACAGAAGGAGTGTAGGATGTACATAATTAAAATGTTCTGTGAATTAAAGAATGATATAAGAGAGCAAATACAGGCATCAAAAGATCATTTCGACAAAATCTATATAAACAAATACAGAAAGCAAAAGATTACTCCAATAGGGAGATAGAGGTTCTAAAGAAAAACCAAACAGAAATTTTTGAAATTAAAGAAGCAATAAGCCAAATTAAAAGTTCAATTGAAATCAACACCAACAGATTAGACCACTTGGAAGACAGGACCTCAGACAATAAAGACAAAATATATAATCTTGAAAAGAATGTAGAGCACACAGTGAAAATGGTAAGAAGTCATGATTAGAACATTCAAGAAATATGGGATATCATAAAAAGACCAAATTTAAGAGTTATTGGGATAGAGTTCTAAACCAAAGGAATAAACAATCTATTCAATGAAATAATATCAGAAAATTTTCCAAACATGAAGAAAGAATTGGAAAACCAAATTCAAGAGGCTTATAATAGGACACCAAATGTACAAAACCACAACAGATCCACACCAAGGCATATTATAATGAAAATGTCTAATATACAGAATAAGGAGAGAATATTAAAAGCCATGAGAGAAAGGAATGAGATTATATATAGGGGGAAATAAATTATGTGCAGGTTTTTCAACCCAGACCCTGAAAGCTAGAATATCCTGGAATAACATATCAATCTTTGAAAGAAAATGGATGCCAACCAAGAATTTTGTATTCAGCAAAATTAAGCTTTAGATTTGATGATGCAATAAAAACTTTCCATGATAAGTAAAAATTAAAAGAATTTACAGCTAGAAAACTTGTACTACAGAACATCCTTGGCAAAATATTCTATGAAGAAGAAATGAAAAACAACAATGAAAATCATCAGAGGGAGGTATTACACTAAAGGAAAAACTAAGCAAAGGAGAATCCAAGTCAAGTTAAGTAATAAAAATGGCTGGGAATACAAATCATGTCTCAATAATAACCCTGAATGTTAATGGCCTAAACTCACCAGTCAATAGACATTGGCTAGCCTATTAGATGAAAAAACGGGGAAAAAAAGACCCAACAGTATCTCAAAGAGACTCATCACATAGGAAAAGATATACACAGACTGAAGGTAAAAGGTTGGGAAAAATCATATCACTCACATGGAATGCAGAAGCAAGCAGGGGTTTCCATCCTCATATCAAATAAATTGGACTTTAAGCTAAAGTTAATGAAAAGGAATAAAGAAGGACATTTCATACTGCTCAAGGAAACCATACACCAACAAGACATAGCAATTATAAATTTATATGTCCCAAACAATGGAGCATCTATGTTCATCAAAAAAAAAAAACTTTCTCAAGTTCAAGAGTCAAATACACCACAACACAATAATTCAGGGTGACTTTAACACACCTTTTTCACCACTGGATAGATCTTTCAACAAAAGCTGAACAAAAGAAACTATAGAACTCAATAATGCAATCAATAACTTAGACTTAACAGACATACATAATATTTCATCCTTCAACGAGAGAATACACTTTCTTCTCAGCAGCACATGGATCCTTCTCTAAAATAGACCATGTATTACACCACAAAGCAACTATTAATACAAAAAAGTAGAGATACTACCCTGCATTCTATGAGATCACAATTGAGTGAAATTAGAAATCAATGATAAAATAAAAAATAAAAACTACTCCAACACCTGGAGACTAAATAATATGCTACTGAATGAACAATGGTTTGCAAAAGATATCAAAAAAGAAATTTAAAAACTCTTATAGGTAAATGAGAACATTGATACAACATATCAAAATCTCTGGGACACTATGAAGGCAGTACTAAGAGGAAAGTTGATTGCATGGAGTTCATTTCTTAAAAGAAGAAAAAAATCAACAAATAAATTATCTAACATTACATCTCAAAGCCCTAGAAAATGAAGAACAAATTAACACCAAAAACAGTAGAAGAAAGGAAATAATTAAAATCAGAGCTGAAATCAATGAAATTGAAACAAAAGAAACACTTGAAAAAATTGACAAAACAAAAAAGTTGGTTCTTCAAAAAAATAAATAAAATTGACAAACTCTTAGCCATGCTAACAAAGGAGAGAGAAAAATCAAATTACTAACATTCGTGATGAAAAAGGAAGTATCACAACAGCCACTAGAGAAATACAGAAATAATTAGAAATTATTTTGAAAACTTGTACTCCAATAAAATAGAAAATATCGAAGGCATTGACAAATTTCTAGAGTCACATGACTTGCCCAAATTGAATCAGGATAATATACACAATTTAAGCAGATCAATTTCAAGCAAGGAAATATAAGATGCCATCATAAGCCTACCGACCAAGAAAAGCCCAGGACCAGATGAATACACAGCTGAGTTCTAAAAGACCTATAATGAAGAACTAATACCAATACTCTTCAATTTATTTCAGAAAATAGAAAAAGAGGGAGCACTTCCAAACTCATTTTATGAGGCCAATATCACCCTGATTCCAAAACCAGATAAAAACACATCAAAGAAAGAAATCTTCATATCAATATCTCTAACGAACATAGATGTAAAAACTCTCAATAATATTCTGCCAAATCAAATACAAAAACATATCAAAAAGATAATGCACCACAATCAAGTGGGGTTCATCCCAGGGATACAAGGGTGGCTCAACATAGGGAAATCAACAAATGTAATTCATCACATCAATAGCCTTAAAGATAAGAATCATACAATCATCTTAATAGATGAAGAAAAAGCATTCAACAAAATACAGCACCCCTTCATGTTCAAAACACTAGAGGAACTAGGGACAACAGAAACATATCTCAATATCATAAGAGCTCCCTTTGCTAAGCCCCAGGTCAACCTTATTCTAAATGAATAAAAATTAAAAGCATTCCCTCTAAAAACTAGAACCAGACAAGGATGCCCTCTTTCATCATTTTTATTTAACATAGTTCTTGAAACACTGGTCAGAGCAATTAGACAGATGAAAGAAATTAAAAGGATATGGATAGAAAAAGAACTCAAATTAGCACTATTTGCTGATGATATGATTCTATACCTAGAAGACCCAAAAAATTCCACCAGAAAACTTTTAGAACTAGTAAATGAACTCACCAAAGTAGCAGGATACAAAATCAACACCCATAAATCAAAGGCATTTCTGTATATCAGTGGCAAATCCTCTGAGAAACGAGGAAAACTACCCCATTTACAATAGCCTCAAAAAAATAAAATGCTTGGGAATCAACCTAATGAAAGAGGTGAAAGACTTCTACAATGAAAACTACAGAAGGCTAAAGAAAGAAATTAAAGAAGACCTTAGAAGATGAAAGGATCTACCTTGTTCTTAGATAGGGAGAATTAATATTGTCAAAATGACCATACTACCAAAAGCACGATACAGATTTAATGTAATTCTAATCAAAATCCCAATGACATTCCTCATAGAAATAGAAAAAGCATTTATGAAATTCATCTGGAAAAATAAGAGACCCAGAATAGCTAAAGCAATCCTTAAGAGGAAGAGTAAAGCAGGTGGCATCACTATACCGGACCTTAAACTATACTACAGAGCAGTAGTAACAAAAACAGCATGGTATTGCCACTGAAATAGACTGGTAGACCAATGATACAGAATAGAGGACACAGAAAGTAACCCACATAATTACAGTTACCTTATATTAGACAAAGGTGCCAAAAACATACATTAGAGAAAATATAGCCTCTTCAACAAATGGTGCTGGGAAAACTGGAATTAAATCCCTCTCTCTGACCATGCACAAAACTCAAGTCAAAGTGGATCAAGGACCTAGGAATTAAACTAGACACACTGTGTATATTACAAAGGTTCAAATCTCCATCATGGCAGATTAGGCCCCAACTTCCTATTTTTTTTTTTAAGAGAGAAAGAGAGAGAGAGAGAAAGAGAATTTTTCAATATTTATTTTTTAGTTCTTGGCGGACACAACATCTTTATTTTTTTATTTTTATGTGGTGCTGAGGATCAAACCCAGAGCCCCACGCATGCCAGGTGAATGCGCTACCGCTTGAGCCACATCCCCAGCCCCACAACTTCCTTAATAAGACTTCTATAGTGTAGAAATTAAAATCAAGAATCAAGAAATGGAATGGATTCAAACTAAAAAGCTTCTTCTCAGCAAAAGAAACAATCAGTGAGGTGAAGAGAGAGCCTACAGCATGGTAGCAAATTTTTACCCCTTGCACATCAGATAGAGCACTAATCTCTAGGGTATATAAAGAGCGCAAAAAATTAAACACTGAAAAAAAAATAAATAAATAGCCCAGTCAATAAATGTGCCAAGGAATTTAACAGGCACCTCTCAGAAGAGGATATATAATCAATCAACAAATATGTGAAGAAATATTCAACATCTCTAGCAATTAGAGAAATGCAAATCAAAACTACTCTAAGATTTCATCTCACTCCAGTCAGGATGGCAGCTATTAAGAATACAAACAACAATAAGTGTTGGTGAGGATGTGGGGGAAAAGGCACACTCATACTTTTCTGGTGGGACTGCAAATTGGCACAGCCGATATGGAAAGCAGTATAGCGATTCCTTGGAAAGCTGGGAATGGAGCCTCCATTTGACACAGCTATCCCTCTCCTCGGACTATACCCAAAGGACTTAAAAACAGCATACTACAGGGACGCAGCCACATCAATGTTTATAGCAGCACAATTCACAATACCTAAATTGTGGAACCAACTTAGGTACCCTTCAGTAGATGAATGGATAAAAAAAAATGTGGCATATATACACAATGGAATATTACTCAGCAATAAAAGAGAATAAAATCATGGCATTTGCAGGTAAATGGATAGAACTGGAGAATACAATGCTAAGTGAAGTTAGCCAATCCCCCCTCCCCCACCCCCGCTTTAAAAAAAAACAAATGCCGAATGTTTTCTCTGATATAAGGAGGCTGATTAATAATGGGGTTGGGAGGGGGAGCATGGGAGGATTAGATGAACTCTAGATAGGGCAAAAGGGTAGGAGGGGAAGGGGCATGGGGATAAAAAAGATGGTGGAATGAGATAGATATCATTACCCTAAGTACATGTATGAAGACACGAATGGTGTGAATATACTTTGTATACAACCAGAGATATGAAAATTGTGCTCTGTATGCATAATATGAATTGTAATGCATTCTGCTGTCATATATATATATATATTATATATATATATTATATATATAATATATATATTATATATATTATATATATAATATATATATATTATATATATATAATATATATATATTATATATATATATATTATATATATATCAAATTAGAAATAAAAAATTTTAAATGAAAAAAAAACCCTGGATAATGAGAAGACCTTAAACATAGTGAAAAATGAACAGAGGTCATAAGAGAAGGCCATAGGGATTAAATTATATTTCTGAGTATTAATGGAAAAATATATGAGCTCATTCAAAAAATGGGAAACAAGCTATATATTATGCAACTGGAATTCAAAATCACATGGCCTACTAGAAAAGATGAACACATTTGAGTTAATGATACAAATATAAAGCAAAGAAGAAATCATCAACTCAGAACTTCTAGATCTAGTCCAATCTGCTTATTAATTAGTGTCCAAAAACTCACAGGTATGTCTCTCCATGTTCTCACTGATCAACAACCAATGTATATATGAAACAGTCGAGACAGTCTAAAAATTACTGAAACCCAAAATAACCCTTTTATTTCTCTTGGCTACTGGAGAGTCTAAAATTGACAACTGATTTTTTTTTCTTTAAAATACTATGAACTACACACATCAGCAGAAAAATTAAACCAATTGTTTTCACAAAAACTAGTTTTTAATTAAAAATAAGTTCTAACAAATCAGCATAAAATGGATCTCAATTAAGCTGTAGTTATTTCATCTAATTGCAGCCCTTTTTTGGTTTTTACACAAATTGCAATGTATTTTTTCCCACAAAGCCCTCTGAATTCAATATCCCCATTAGTTATGAAAGATTCAGTCATCTTAGAAGCAGAGAAACAGATAAGGAACTTAAGAATTGATTTTTTTTTAAAGCCTGTACTGTTGGCTGCAACAGAAGAATCAAAATCAGATTTTGAGATGCTAGGATAGAAACAAGCCAGCATCTATATCCGCAGTGCTGATAACATCACCCGAGAGAGACAAAGATTTAGTCTAACTTAAAAAAAGATGCAGAGCTTGGTGTAAAAATAAAAAGTGAGAGGAAGGGGAAAAGGGTGAAAGAGACAAAGAGGAGGACAAGGGGTGGAGGCGGGAGATGGGAATTTCAAGGGTAAAGAAAACAAGTGGGCACTTGGATGACTCTCAGTGTCTTCAATGGTATGTGGGACCTCTACCAGGAAGAGTGCCACGGTGAATCACCACAAAGGACTCCATTTTCTTAGGCAAAGTTTAGTTGGGTATTTATTAGTTAGCATTGGGGTACAGATATGAACATAATGGGAATAATATTTTCAGGGTGGGTTGTAAAGAACGGCAAGGTAAGATAATTTGGCATGTCAAGGATGGTATGTATTGTAAAGATATGATAGGAAAATCTACAACAGATTATAAGATCCAACGAAAAGAAAACTTTTTTAGCATGCAGTCAGTGAAACTTATTTTTTTTATCAACTAAGGCTAACAATGAAGAATGAAATGACAATATCACATCCAAAACATGAAGTAATGCACTTTGGGTTCTGATGTCATCATGGAGTTGAAAAAAGATCAGGAGGAAATTTACATATTGACCTATTTTTCACCAGTATAAACGTCTTCATTTTCACGGTCATGGTTTCTGAGGTGGAGGCATGAGGCTAGTCATCTGGCCTGTCATTTTGGTTTACCCACCAGCTTGCTATCTCACCTTGGAAAATATACTTACTCTCTCTAGACCTACTTCTAAAATACTAAGGTCCCTTCCAAATCTCACATTGTATGTAGCCATGAAGTTAGCCACAGCCATATCAAGAAAAGCCTGATTACTAATAGTGTTAAAGATATAAGGAGATAAAATGATATCTACAAGATACTGTGTAGGTGTGAACATATATTGGGGATCAGTCAGAACATAAATTTATTTGATACCAATGAAGATGACTAACACCCCAGTTTTGGAAAATTAGGTAAGTGAAGCTAGAGATTTAAGAGGCTAACTAAGAGTATGGTTTTCTTGGCTGGTGTAAAGCAAGCAAGGTGAAGTTAAAATGATGACACTGCACATTGTACAATTGGGAGGGGAAGTGGTGAAACAGATCCCAGACACATCAGTTTAAATTTGATTCCCTAATAATTAGAGCTCTCTGTAGATTTGAAGGAGAATGACCTAATCTAAATGCCATCTGACTAAGGTTGTTCTTCTTGGATGTGGGCTCCAGAAGTGAGACTACTGTTAAGAGGACTGAGCTGACTGTGTCTTTTATTACTGCCATTTATTAGCAATGGTTCCTTGAGTTGGAAAAGGCCCTTGCACAGGGCTTTCCGGCTCACTGACTTTCTGATTTGAACCAGCATCTCAGAACACCATTTCATGCCAAGGCTTTGAATATCTAATGATCACAGGGACCACCAAGGCAGGCAAGACATTGAGTAATAAGCCAGGTGGGTGGCAAGCCTGGTATCAGGAGTCTGCTGTCTAATGCAGACACACTCTTTTCCTTATGCTGATCTTTCCCCTTGAGTTTATTTGGTCAAAAGGCTTGATTCTCAACTGGACTTAGAAAACCACTTCATTTACTTGACCAATGGGTCCTTTTATAAGAGGTCAATGGACTCATTCTTCTCTGCTGGTCACAGATCTTTCTCTGTTGTCATGTCAATTGATTACAATTAACAATAGCTATTAATTATTCTATCCTCATGAGGGTTCTCTGAAATCAATTTCTTTTAAGTGCCTTCGTATTTGATTGAAGTCTTTTAAGTATTCTTTTCTGGGAAGGCAGTATATTCTATATAAGGAAAGGGTGATATGTCAGTCTTTAGCAATTTTGACTTCCAATTCTGTACCCTGTACCACCTACACACTTTTAGAGTGACCCTAGATTGTTATGTGCCTCTTGCGCTTCTACTATGTTACTTTTCTGTCTGTACCCCAAAATGACCAAGGAAAAATGAATGGATCCTCTAACGAATTTAGTTTCCACTTCAAATGTGAGTCAATGTATTTCTCTATTTCTTTTTACAGAGGACTCAACGATCTTTTATTTTCCCCTTCTATACTCAAGTCTTGAACTTCAGGTATATTTACTATGATGATTAACACTTTGCCTTCTCAATATAATGTCTCTTTTATGTACTGCTCACTTAATAATTGGTTTATCTCATTCACTTATGTTCTTAATAATCAACTTAGCTTTTCTGAAAGTTGCATGATGTCATATCCTTTGCTAAACATTTCATATAAAATTAGTTTTCCCTACCTCCTCAGGAAGCATACTTTTTTAAAAATGGGGATTAGGACTTGTACATAGTAAGGAAGCTCCATGGAATATTTACATATTGTCCAGCAGTCCTGAAGTGTGCAATAAATACCTGTTGAGTTTAGCTGACCTTTTGCCCTCTAATTCCTTTTTCCTTAGTTGGTAGCCAGCTCTAGGTGTGCAAAATTTCTATCAATAGCAGCCTTTTAAAAATCATAATCCTGATGATAAAATACTGTGATGGAATTTTTCTTTGGATCTGAATTTCCATTCATACATTTCACTCCATTATTTTCTTTCCCTTTACCATTGCCTTGTCCCCACAACCCACAGACTGCAGTTCCAACTTCATATTCAAGTCTCTTATTTGCTTAGACACTTTCATTCATTGACTATGAAATCAAAGATTTCATTTCTAAGAGGATTTATAGTCGTTCGTTTAAAAAGCGTTTGTAATTGTATTAGGATGGTACATTTTACTGTTCTATTTGTTCTCCCTATGAGGTTTTCTAAAATTGTGAAAGAAAAAAAATTTTAGACTAATAATACTTTTATTCTTGTAGCTGGAATCCTTATATTTCTCTCTTCCTCCAGTGATAGGTATAATTATATGTATGAAAAATTAAGAGTATTTGCTATGATAATTATCCACTCTTCTAAAATAAGAGAATAATTATAATGTCAACAACTGACTATACAAGGTACTAGTGGAGCTTTTAAGTCTGCCAGAGAAATTGCTTTCGGTATCATAGTAATTAGTATTAATTTTCATAATACTTTTTTTATTTGTTGTTTTTAGATGTACATGGCAGTAGGGTGTATTTTGACATACTATACATACATGGAGTACAACCCATTCCAATTTTGATTCCATTCTTGTGGTTGTACATGATGTGGATTTACGTTGGTCATGAATTCACATATGAGCATGTGAAAGGTACATCTAATGCATCCTCCTTCCCTCCCCTTTATTCCCCCTTGTCTTGTCACAATACTTTTTATTCTTCTTGAAAACATACTAGATGGCTTCATAATTCTCACTTCATTGTGGAAATTTTCTTTAAACAAAGTCTTGGGAACTACTGGACTGGTTTTTGTAAGACTAACTCCTATTATTTTATGATATTAAAATATATTAGGAACCTGAACATTTTTAAACATGGCTTTTAGTAGTTTGCCTTCTCCTTGTTAGCAAATGCAAGCTTCCACATTTTATCATGCCATTAAAAGGTCAGCTACAATACTAAAAAGAGCAATGTGGAACGAATCACAAGCTTTGGTTGAATGCTTTAGTATTTCATTTCACACAATGACCAAAGTTAGGAGAAACTGAAAATATTGCATATTGAATGGTTAGTTTGTATTATTTCTGAGAGGTAAGCTTAAACAGAAATATCATTTTTATGAAGAAATCATTAAAGACCTATAAATGAGCTGAATGAGCACAGTTAATCTTTTGAAATGGAAAATGTGTATTCTTAAAGACCATCTGAGTGTCTCTTTTAAAAGTCCACTTAACCCTTGGTTAATCACACAAATGCCTTACAGTAGATCATCTCAGTTTCTGAGTGTGGAAGCAAATGGAAAACATGGTCCACATGTACAGATATATATACAAGAAAAGAGGACAACATGGGCTATTGTTACCAGTAACAGAAATTGTTTCTATCTTGTAGCTGGGAAGGAAATGGATCAAGTGGAAACATCTACCTCAAAATTACAGGCTCTTAATGTGTATGCTGAGTGTCAAATTGTGTTCTCAGGGGCCTTTTTATAATCTCCTAGATTCTCCCTAGTTCCAACTCATGGATAAACTTTCAACCTCTCTCATGCAGAAGTCTCTCTGGAAAGCTTTCCCAGACTTAAACAGAGGCACAGTTATTTTTTCACATGGACACCTGTCTTATAGGGCTTATAATCAAAGGGAAATTGAAGATTTCACGCTTACAAAGGTGCTTTAGACCACCAAGCGCAAATAGGTCCAAGAAGGTTCTAATTTATCCAGGGATCCAGCCCATCCCAAGTCTGGGCAGCTGTTCATACAGGAGATCAAACATCCCCTTTAAGATGCACTTTCCAGACAGTTCCAAAACCAATAAATTATCAAGAGCTGGTGGAATTTTGTATTTGAACCTATAAGATTTGTATGTAAAACTTTCATCTACATTTCTAAATCATTTTCTTTTGTAATATACACTTTTATATAATATATATATATATATAGGCTCAAAATTAAACCTCTGCCTAAAGTTAGAAAAGTGATTGGCAACATCATAAAACATTTTTAATCATTATATTAGTCTTTAAAAGCTCTTCTACAAAATTTTTCCCTTTCAGGAGATAACAGTACTGAAAACTAAGTTTTGGGCAGGCCTTGAATGTTATGAAATATAACTCCTTCACTTTTATATTTAAACATGGATGTGTAACCAATGTGAATCTGCAATCTGTATACGTGGTAAAAATGGGAGTTCATAACCCACTTGAATCAAATGTATGAAATATGATATGTCAAGAGCATTGTAATGTTTTGAACAACCAATAAAAAAATGGCATATTGTTCCACAAATGTATGTTTTTATACAGGATCCCAGGATTTATGACCAAAGCATCAGAGTTAACATGTACAAATAAGATGGTTCCAACGAGTGAGAGTCAACTACCACCAAGGACCAATGTTTAGTATTTCTCACTGCTGAAGTCAGGAGGAATTAAAAGGGATCTACATGTGACCAAGTTTTCAGTGAATCAAACACTACTTACAAACAGTGTGGGTCATTTTTTGTTTTGGCATTGGGGATTAAACCCAGCGGTGCTTTACAACAGAGATACAACTCCAGCCCTTTTTAGTTTTTATTTTGAGATAAGGTCTAATTTTCTTAGGACCTCACTAAATCCTAAGGCTGGGCTTGACCTTGTGATCTTCCTGCCTCAGTCTCACAGATAGTTGTTAAATAAATAGAAACACTACTTTCACGCCATATGGGGTCTGGCTTTTTATTTTTTGTGTAGAAAGGATTCATCCACTCAACACAAGTGTGACCACTGACATTAAGACCAAACTACACATAGTGCCAGTAATCCCACTGATGAGTAAGTAAGAAACGAAAACACCTGTATCCATTTAAAGTGCACCTTTTTATTCATGGAAAAAATATTAAAATTATTCCAAGACAAAGTATGTTAATGAATAAAATAAAATGGCGAAAAGCATGACTATTTCCAGCATCACAAATAATGATAATGCTGATGGATCCTGAATTCTAAGTGCTTTTCAGGTAGTACAGTTTCTACTGAATCTTTACAACCCTGTATAGTAGACACTCTTTCCAGCTCAACTTTTTTTTTAATGATATTGTGAAACTAAGGTCACAGTTAGTAAGCTGCAGAGCCAGGGTTTGAGTGTAAGCAATCTGAGTCTGGGACCTAAAGCTTGGTGGCTTCCCCTTCGTACATATGAAGGAGTTTCTTTTCTTGTTTAGAGAACTTTCACTTCAATTGCTGAACTGAAATACTTAAGTATCTCTCCTCCCAGTTAGTGATTATGAGGTCTAAAATATCTAGGAGAAAGTCTTAAAAGAAAGAGAGGCAGGCAGACAGACAGATGATCTTTACCATTAAGAATATTATAATGGTGTTACACTAAGTTTAGTACATATGTGACAATTAGGTGGCAAGATATAGCTGGTAGAGCAGGGGTCCTAAGGATCAGTTGGTAAATACTTCAGGCAATTTGTGTTGTGCAGGAGTAATCTCTGTTGCAACTAGCCAATTGCACCCTTCTAGAATAAAAATGGACCCAGAGGACACCTTGGATGAATGGGAGTGTATGCTCCAACAAAACCGCCCATGCTAATGGGCAGAGAGGAGGACAGCCAGGCCACATTTTGTGGACCCCCTAATCACAATTTATAATGAAT
Organism: Marmota flaviventris; assembly: GCF_047511675.1. Classification (NCBI taxonomy): domain Eukaryota; kingdom Metazoa; phylum Chordata; class Mammalia; order Rodentia; family Sciuridae; genus Marmota; species Marmota flaviventris. The sequence goes on from NC_092508.1 coordinate 110,232,134, forward strand.
GTCTCACAAAAAAGGAATTGGCTGGCTCTAATTGTTTTCCAGGAAGTGATATTTTATTTGTTATCCAAAATTCATAAATTCCCCAGAAGCCACGGTATTGCAGAATTATCTTCTTGCTGTTGAGAAACAAACGTAATACACCTTCTCTTAAATTTAATGGAATTTTGTAGCCACTGTCAACAATGAAAAAAAATTAAGTTAGTGCTTTCCAGAAAGGGTGACCCTTTCAGCAATTCTAGAAATCATGTAATATCTGTGCTTGTCTGTGTGCTAAGAACAAATTTTTTTTTATCCCCCGTGTGATTTCATCTTTGTACAAAAGCAACAGTTTTGTGTTATACATGGAATTAGATTTTACCCTTTGGTGTTGAGCCATTAGTCAGGATCTCTTCTTATTCTATTAGGAACAGTTGCCTCCTGCTGGAGGGAGAGTAGGCTCTGAAGTCACTTGCTGCCAAGGTAGGTTAAGGTTAGGGTTATTCAAACCACTTAAATTCAACAATTCACAAAGGGCCCACTTCAGATCATACTAATATCAACATGAGGGCTGGGATTGTGACTCGGTGGTAGGGCTCTTGCCTAGCATGTGTGAGGCACTGGGTTCCATCCTCAGTACTACATAATAATAAGAAAAAAAGAAATAAAGTTATTATGTCCATCTACAACTGAAAAATAAATAAATAAATAAACTAATATCAACATGAAATAATTCTGAATATGTACAGAAAATGATCCCTCAGTCACTTTTGTGGTTTGAATGTTGACCGTCCCCAAAGGCCCATGTGTTATAGGCTTGGTCCCCAGGGTATTGCTATGGAGGTGTTATGGATCTCTCAGAGGTGGAGCCTGATTCAAGATCCTCAGGTCCTTGGAGGCGTGCCCTCTGAGGAATTATAGGATCCCACCAGAAGGGACTCTATTTCCTGGCTCCAGATGTCCGTGCTCACTCTGACCTGCCACTCTGTCCTGATGTGCTACCCTCATCAGAGGTCCAAACCCAATGCAGCCACCAGACCTTGGATTTGAACCTCCATAACTATGAGCTTAAATAAACCTCTCTTTATCTCATAAGTAGTCTATATCAGGCATTTCATTATAATGATGCAAAGTTGGCTAATACAATGAGACAGACTGACATTTTGTTTTGTGTTTGGAATACTCCATAAGCCTACAAGATTTAATGTTGACAGATGTTGCACCTTTAAATAATTTCCTATCATATTTTCTCAGATGCTGTAAAAATTAAGCTTAACTACTCATTTAAAATAAACAACTTAGAGTCTAAAATCCTCCAGTGTATAGATTATAGGTTTTTGTAGTAGAAAAATATACTGCCTCATGTCGACACCAAAAGTTTTATATTTACTGTGTGCTAAATAAGTTAATTTTCCTGCATCTCCAATAATTCCATGTTCTCGAATGTTGTAACAGTCGAGCTAGCTTAGGAGAGGGAGCACAAGTTTGCAATCTTGACTCTGTATGGCCCTTGGGTCATGCTTTTTACCAATAATTCCCCAGATGGGGCATTTAGTTCATATTTCAAAGACTTCAAAACTTCAGATGTCCTTTTGTCTGCTACTCATTGATTGCTGTTAAACTAAATGTTTTTCACTTCTGTAATCAATGCTTTCTTACGAAAATAAACCCCGGCATTGACAAACAACTCTGCAGCACATTGCAGCTTTCCTGAGAGTGGACAGCATGAAAAAACCACCACCTCCAAGAATGAAAAAAAGATCACATCGGCTCCAGTGCTTATTACAATATTTACAAGCTTCTTACAGCTGAATCATTCCACTGTAACAGGACTTTATTAAATTAGACAGCTATTGAATCATAAGCTTTCTGAGAATAACAATTAATATGCCTTTGTCCCTTATTGCTGTTTCACAGCACCAGCCATGCTGTTCCTGTTCATTTTTCCACTTTCTCTTGCCCTGAAGCTATTAGAGAGCAACAGCTATGTAAAAAGGGTGTGGGAACAAAGGGCAAGATGCAAACAGTCACAACTTTGTTTCATGATGCTACTGTTCCAGAACCACTTTAAACAGCAGTGAATTTTTTTTTAAGAAGCTATAGCTTTAGATCCCAAACAGAGGACATGTTTTAATTTGGGCCTTTAATACACTTTCCTGGCTTTTTATGAACATTTACCTTCCAATTACTTGTTTATCATGATTTACTCTCTTAATACAACTGATAGCAGGAATCTGTGGAGAATGTAAGGCAGCCACACATGTAAGATTGGCATCAACCAGCACCATATGTAACTCTCTCCCTCTAATACTAACCTACTCACACACTAAATTCCTAAAGTGCGTAACCCCTGTTTTCCATCCATAGACGTTTAGTGGCTTTCGTAAAAATGAAAGCAAGTTGAGAAGAAAATAAAGCAAACACCTTAAAATTCAATGAACAAGAAAAACAAGTCCTCGAGTGCATGCACCTTAAATAAGTTTTGGCATGCTCTTGGCTTCGGGTTTATTAGCAAGAACTCAGTAACAATGATTTTTAAATCATTTGAACCTGCATGTATTTATCTATGACAAACAACAACAAAGGCATTTACAATTTTTATTAGCAGCAGTTCATATTTCCTGCCAAGAGACATGGTTTTGCATTACAGCAAAGCAAGTTGATGAACTAACCCCAAAGTTTTCCAAAAGATGTTTTTCTATTTCTTATTCCGAGAAGGCTTCTCTATGGCATAGCTCAAAATTGCCACCAAGTGGACAGACAAACCCTGATCTGGTCATAGCAATGCAGCGATGACTGCTTCTAATATGAGGAGAGTTGAGCAATCATCACATCATCTAGCATTTACTAAATGCCGATTTTGCACAGATGTTTTTCTAGATGCTGCAGGTGAAATACATCCTGCTCAAGAGTGAGGAGGCTAAAGGCATGTCATGGGCATCTCAGCACAGATGTCCTTCAGACCTCAATATATAAGTTTTAATTTTAATAATCCCTAAGGGGGAAAAATAACCTATTAATGCTATTTTGAGTGAGAACAAGGACAACATCCAGGTTGAAAAGAAGTTTCTTACTGCTAATAAGTGTTTAATTATGTGAACAAGAAGTTCAAGAGCACATAGAATTGGAGTCACTTTTGCAACAACTCATGGGATTCAGCACACTAATAAACTGGAGGTCACCTGGACCCCCTTTTATGACCTCTTTTGGAGATATGGCTCCACATGCAATAGTGGTGAGGTATAACTCTGTGGGACTCTAAGCTAGGGTAGACATGCAGAGGGATGGACAGCATCTGCATTCCCAGCTAGAAAGCAGCCTCTACCTTATGGGTATATCCTGACCTTTCACACTGTAGAGCTCAGTGTATGTGAAACCCCCAAAAAACGAAATCCATAAGCATGTTTAATGAACCAATTTATTTGATGGAATATTTAATTTATTCAAGTGAGTGATTCTAAGCTCTATTTAGGCTAATCCTCAGCTTCCAGCATTATTTATTTTGTACTATAAAACATGTCTTCTCTCTTGGAAGTATGGGCACCAAAGGGAAGAACAGTAACTTTTAATGGGTGCAGTTAGATCTTGAAATTTTTATCTCAAAACTATAAAGCTTTTAAAAATGAATTTGCAAATGTAATTGAGCCTCTAATAGCTGCTACTGATAGTAATTAAAGAAATCTCATTTCCCTAAATTAAACATAATGAAATGTTTTTCAAGATCAAATAAAACTAGAAAATGCTATCAGGGTGATAGAATTTGCCTCTAAAAGTGGTGTTCTGGAGTTTGCAGAGAAGCCTCAGTTGCTTGCAAAAGCCAGTGGCTTAGAAGGTTATGGGCAATGTGGAAGTCATTTCCACTGTATCATATCAACTTTTATTGGCTGATAACCCATCTGAAAGCCAGTATACTGCACAGCTTCACATTGAGTGCTTATGCAAATGTAACAGTCATCTTTTAAAAATCTTCCATTAGTGCCTTTAAAGAGTTTGTTGTTTAATTAAATGTTGTCAGCATATCCTCAATTCAACTTATGTGTTTCACACTCTAAGTGTTTAATTTTTACATTACTTTTGCTTCTTCAAGTGAAAATGGCATTGAGGAGCCATAGTAACCACCTTATCCAGGTCACTGTTAAGAAGCAGTGAAACACTTCAGTTGCTGACTTTGTTCAAGCTTCTATAACAACAACAACAACAACAACAACAAAAGATCACTGACTTAAACCACAAGAAATTTATTTCTTACAGGACTAGAGGACTGGAAGTTCAAGATCCAGGTGCCTGCTAATTTCAGCTCCTAGAAGACCCCTTCCTGGTTTGCAGATGAATGCCTTCTTGGAGCAGCCTCACATGGTGGAAAGAGAAATCAAGTTCCCTCACAACTCTTCTGATAAGGACACCAATCCCATCATGATGGCTGCCTCCTCAAGAGCCACTTACCTCCACAAGGCCCTATCTCCAAATACCATAGCACTGGAAAGTAGGGTTTCAACAAAGGAATTTTGAGAGGACACAAACATTCAGCCCATAGCAATTGCTCAGAACTGATCATTGTCTCTGCATTTCTTGATGGTCTCCACAAAAAGTACCGATAGTCTCATTCTACTTCAACACTTCAATGTTCTGGTAATCATAGGGTTTTCCTTAGGCTTGAGCAAGACATTGTGTGCCTTAATTCCTTGTCTTATTGTTTAGACTTCTATGAATTAAAGAAACAATCTCAAAACTCTTCAGAAAATGTTTTATTCCAGGAAATAATAATTAGTCAGGATTTAGACTATTGTTAACAGACACTCTACCAGATATATACACAGACTCTTGGTAAGCAGTATGATGTACTCATGTGGCTTGTCATACATTTTTTTCTAATTTTTATTACATTTCTCTATATTCACAATTCTCTTTAAAAGTGGTAATCAAAATAAAATATAAAACTATACAAATAATTTGACTAATGTTAAAGTTCATTACTTACTACTAATTCTTAATGCTCTGTGTTGCCTTCTTACTTAGACATCAAGTCCTACCCGCCCCCACCACCACAAACCCACAGATCTTCTCTACCGAGAGTCCTTCAATTTACCTGTTGAATGACACATAGCAGACAGCAAATACCTACCTCTGACCCATTATTGGCTCTTATCTTTTAGTCTACAATGACACCTGAATGTTTTATACAATAGTTTTCCTTGATAATCTTGCCCATTAAAATATTTATGTCTTTTCTTAATCTGTATACATCACAGCATTTTCATTCATTAATTCATTCACTGACTATTTAGTAATAACTTATTTTGTGCCAGACACTCAAGAGATGCTACCTTTCTATTCAGAATAAGACAACACTTCCTGTGCTGAGGATTACAATCTAGTCAATGACACTCTACTTTAGGACTATTTTTCTAAACCATTCTACTTTTGGTCCCTATTGTTGAATGTATAAATGATCTGTCCTATGTTAACCTCCCTTTCAGACTGATGGTGGGGTATTTGGCATACTCATATCATTTATGCCCTGTGTTCACCCCCCAAATAGATGTCACCTATTAGTGCGATTTTTCAATCAGTTGTTTAGTCTTTGATAACTCTGGACAGAAAGAGTGAATAAACTGCTAGCTTAATGGAAACTATGAGGACTTCTTCATGTACTTCAGGAATCAAGGATATTAATGATGATTCATGACTTCCACGGTTCTAACTTGATCCAGGGCAGAGTTTCATATCATACATGGCTCCCACCTTCTTCTTTAATTCTTTGCAAAATGAGTTTCTGACTCCTTTTCTCTCTGATGAAGACTTCATAAACATTTTGCCTATTTCATGTTTTCCTAGAACATCATTATTTAGCAAGAAATCACACTTTAAATTTTTTAAGTAAATTGGTTTGCTGATGGGATTTTAAATTGGTACCACTTTGGAAAACCATCTGGCATTATCTAGTGAAGATGAATGTATGCAACACCTGTAACCCAGCAATTCTACGATAGGTGCATATGTTTACCCCATATGTACACAGGCTCCTCTAAAGACATGTACTGGCAACATTATTTTCAAGATTCTGAAACGGGAACCAACCCAAATGCTCATCAACATAAATGAATTATGGTATACTGAAACACAAACAGCAAATAACAAAGAATGAGCAAGCTACAGATATGCCAAACAACGTAGAGGAATCTCACCAATGATGTTTAGTGAGAATAGCACATACTGTATATGATCTCATTTACATTAAGTAAAACAGGCAAAGGTCATCTATGTTGGTAGGTTTTCACCACGGGGATTTGGCTGGGTGCCTAGAGATAGATGTTATGGATAATGTTAATGTTCTGTTTTTTTTTTTTTTGGTTTGGGTGCTCATTTACAGGTTCAATTTGTAAAATCACAATAAGCTTTACTGGTATGTGTACATTTGTGTACACTATACTTCAATAACAAAAAAAAAAACTTAAAAAGATAAAAGCAGATCTAAGCAAACTTGGTTTGGTGAAAAGTTTTCAGACCCAATGCACAAAGGATGATTCATGAAAGAAAAAATAATGGTAAGTTGGAGCGGGGTAAAATCAAAAACTTGTATTTTGCAAAGAAAAAGACACTATTAATGAAAAGTCATTGACTAGAAAAATCATATTTGATAAAGGATAAGTATTCAAAATATAAAAAGAACTCTTAAATCAATAATTAAAAATAACAGTTAAAAATTGGGACATATGAAAAGACAACTCACTGAAGAAAATACACAGATGGTAACTAAATGTACAGAAAGATGCTCAACATTATGTCATTAGAGAATAGAAACTAAAACAAAGAAATATTTTAAAATACCTATTAAAATAGCTCACACACACACACAAACTAAAAACCAAAAACTGACATCACCAAATACTGGTGATGATGTAAAGCTACATGAGCTCCCATTCACTGCTGGTGGGCCTATAAAAATCAGACAATTTAGAAACAGTTTAGAAGTTTCTTATAAAATTAAATATAGATTTAATTTAAAAAATCCATCAGTCTTCAATAGATAAATGAATGAATAGATATCCAAATGATGGAATATTACTCAGCAGTATAAAGAAAAGCTTTATTAAGCCACGAAAAACCATAGAACAACCTTAAGTACATTAAGTATTGCTAAGTGGGGAAAAAAGAGCCAATCTGCAAAGGATTCTGTATTATATCATAATATGGACATATGACATTGCACATTTGTCAACTGTGTCCCAAGAATGACAGCCCTAATATAAACCATGGGTTTAGTTAGTAACAATGTAGCAATTGAAATTGGTTCATCTGTTCTAACAGCTGTAACATACAGATGCAAGATATTAACAACAGGGGGATTGTGCTGGCAATACAGGCAGAGCTGATAATACGGGAACTCTGTACTTTTCTGTTCAATTTTTTTGTAACCCTAAAACTGCTTTAAAAAGTAAAAAGTACAGATTTTTTTCAAGTTTAAAAAGCTAAGGTTTGACAGCTTCAAACATATCAAACCTGCTCTACTCAAATCTAGTCATGTTAATCCAGGGCTCATAAAACCCTTAATGTGCCCCTTACACCTTAAAGATAGAATTCTAACTCCAGGGTAAAAACAGTATAAAGCTCTTGGCCACCTATGTCCTCCAGTCGTCACTCTAGTCCCATCTTTAGCTATCCATGGCCACTGCTCTCTTTCCTGGTCCTAAAATCCCTTTCCTCCCAGAAGATCACCATTCCTTTGTCTACTTGTGAACCCTAAAGCTCACTAGAAAGAGCTCTATCACTCCTGAGTAAAAGCACTCAGCTTACAAAACGATATCCCTATAAACCCACCATAAATTGAAAACAACATATATTAGAGAGCTTCCTTTCACTGTGATAAATACTTGAGATAAATCAACTGCAAAGAGGAAAGGTTTATTTTGGCTCATGGTTTCAGTTCGGCCCCACCGTTTTGGGGCCTGTGGCAAGATAGCATACTACAGCAGGAAACACATGAGAGAATAAAGCTGCTTATGTCATGGTGACCATAGAGTAGAAAGAGAGAGGAAGTGGAGAAGCTGGGGTCCCAATATCCCCTTCAAGGACACACACCCTCAATGACCTTCCTTCTACTAGGCCCCACCTCCTAAAAGTTCCATCACCTCACAAGAGGACCATGAGCTAAGGACCAAACCTAGAACACATGGGCCTTTGTGGGACACTTGTCCAAACCATAGCACAATGTAAATGGAAAACGCATTTAATGTTCTTCATCCATGGAGCCTACTAGCTTAGCAACACAGTGTGCTGTAGAGTTTTGGTCATTATCCCTCGTAATCATGGATCTGACCAAGAGGTGCAAATCACTGCCATTGCTCAGCATTGAGATAGTATTACGCTGCATACTAGCCCAGAAAAAAATCCAGACTCAAAACTTAGTTTCTACTGAATTCATGTAGCTTTACCAAAAAAATTAACAATCAACCCATCACAAATGGGGACCTTCAGTATCTCTTTCTCCTGTCTTCCACTCATAGCACTTATACTGTACCTGTTCAAGTTTCCAATTCATGCTCTAGAGTGTGGACAACTTACAGACAGTATCCATGTCTTAAAAGCATCTCTGGTACAGAGCACTGGTGTGTTGTCCAGTAAGGTCGTTTGGAAAAATCAATAAATGAGGTTGGAAAAAAAGTTCCTCATTAATTAGTGGTACTGTTTTTGCCACCCATGTAATCTGAAGGCATAACGTAAATGTCAGCTCAGAACAATCATTTCCATGAGGGTCTGAGATTACATATAATTTATCATGGTGATAAAACTTAAAGGTCATGGCAAAAATCACTTGTCCATCAGACATCCTCTGTGAAAGACCAGATGTCTCAGGCAATACTTTGATAAGAGCTTGGCTGCAATCAAGCCATAGTTGAATTCTCTGAGGAGAACCACAAAGGCAGACAGACCATGTGTCAGAGATGAGAGAGGAGCTAAGATGCTTTACATGCCAGACAAAAAGTCAAAGGGAGTGATCTGTTCAGGAAATTAAAAACTCTGACTTACAGTCTTGACCAGGCAAAAAGCCAGTTCAGTGCAACAGTGGAAGCTCCAGATGAAATGTGATTCTAGAAAGACAAATCACAGGATGCTTCCGCCACTTCCATGCTGCTTTTCGGTAAGCCTCCATATCGCAGTGCACACTTACATTACACTTGGCATCTATACCCGGATCACGTGTCTATCCTCTTAAGGTCTCCACTTTGGCAACGCCATCTCTTCTCTGCCCATGGGGCTCACGTTCAATCCTATGTAAATTGCATGTTCCTTAATACAGGGGCAGCGTATCTTGCATTTACCTCCTAGATTTCTTCTCTACTCTTATCCCAGTGCTGAGAAGTGAATCTTTATGGTCCTCCATTAGAAGGGATGTGTCTTTGCCTTCTTAAGAGGTCTGGTGCTGAGAGCCATAGCCAAGTAGGAATGACGCATGGCAATTTCTTTGTCAGCCTACCCCATGTTGCTTAGAGGGAGGACTCTCCATTGTGGAAATGGGCTTGCCTTGGACCCAGGTCATTTGCAGTGACATTGCATGAATGTTTGAGAAAGGTGACCCTGCTCAAGGACCAGGGCGGATCTGGGTTTAGGGCGGTTCCAGGTTTAGGGTGTGGATCCTGCTGGGAATAGGGTGTATCCTGCTGCCTCAGGCGCCCGCTCCTTGAGTTCCCGTGGGATTCGGAGAGTATTTGGGATGCAGAGCCCAGTGGAGGTGGAGATTTTCCCAGAACGTGCGTGTAGAGTGCCGGTGAGAGTTCGGGAATAAAGAATTGCTGTTTGAATCTACAAGGCTGTGAGTGGCTCCATTATTTTGTGCCCAGCCAGACTGCGGCTGTCTGGCTCAGAAGTAGGTCAATCAGGAAGTCAAATGGAAGAGGGACAGAGACTGGATTATTTACTCATCTCACTCAATGCTTCTCAAACTTCGTGGTACACAAAATTCACACAGACCACTCCTGATTCAGTGGGGCTTGAGGGGGCTGAGAAGCCACATTTCCATCAGTTTCTCAGTGATGCTGACTGCTATAGTTTGAATCTATAATGTCCTCCAAAGGCTCAACATTGAAGGCTGGGTCCCTAATGCAGTAATGTTCAGAATTGGGATTTGGGGTGAAATGAATAGATCATGAGGGCTCTATGCTCATTAGTGGAGGGGACAGGGCCTAGTTGGGGGAAGATGGTCATGGTAGACAGTCTATATCCTATGTCCCCAGTACCTTCGTATTTCTTTCTCTACTCCCTGGCTGCCATGAAGTGAGCAGCTTTCTTCTGAGGGACCCTTTTACCAATGATGTCTCTGCTTCACACAGGCCCAGGATCAACAGTCAAGTGACCATGGATTAAAACCTCTGAAATCATGAGTCAAAATTAATCTTCTCTCCTTTAATGTGCTTTTCTCGGGTATTTTGTCACAGTGATGTAAAGCTGACTAACACATGAATACTGCTAGTCAGGCCCCCACTTGGAGAACCACAGCACAGCTGAAAAATTACTTCTAGTGTATTTATATCCCTCTACCTAAAGTCCCTTCTCCTCTCAAGGTGACCCGTGCTACAAGCCTGTGGTGGTTAATTTTGTGTGTCAACTTGGCGAAACCATAGTACCCAGATATTTAATCAACAATTACTTTAGATGTTTCTGTGGAGCTACTTCTCAGTTGAGATTAACATTTAAGTCAGTAGACTCTGAGTAGACCTCGTATAACAATTGATTTTCTCAAGAAAAGAAAATTCTGCCAGGTGATTGCCTTTGATATCAAACAAATTCTTCCTCTGGTCTCTAGCCTATCTCTCAGACCCCCAGATCTTGGATTTACCACGCTTCCACAACTACAAGTGCCATTTCCTTAAGTTGATCTCTTTCCCCCGCACACCCACACACACAATCTTGTTGGCTCTGTTTCTATGGAGAACCCTGACTAATAAAAAAAACTTATTCTCTTCAGATGCCAATAATTGTTCCCTGTTTCCTATAGGAGAACATGTTTCCTATGTGACTCTTCAGCTAGGCTCATAACAGCTCAACTGCTACCAAGTTCACAGCCTCTGGGATGTCTCTTGTCCTTTCCCTATTTCTACACCTTTGTAAATAACCCCTAGTTAGTGGAACTTTGCTGAACCATCCTATTTCAAATGTGATGTCTCTTTCCTGTTGGAATCCTGACTGCTGTGCACAACCTTAATTCAAGTGAAAAAGTCTACTTGCCTTCTTTCTGGGCTACTGCCCCTGTGATGCTCCCTCCTGTGATTAATATGATTATTTACTCCTAGGTATTCAGACTTGTAAGCTCAGCATCAGTTTTTGATTTCTTATAATTGTTGGCCCAAGTTTCTGGGTTCTCTATGATTCTGGAAGCTCCTTAAAAGAAAACATGTCTCTTTTTTGTTTGTTGTTTGTTTGTTTTCTATCTCCAGGACTTAACATAGCACATACCATCTTCCAGTTGGCCCCAAAGTAGGTGCTGGTGAAATGAATAAATTAAAGTTTATATAGAATCTTAAAGATTATGTATGCCTTTATCATAACATTGTTTCCAGACTCAAATTGCCATTTCTTTGCCCTAACACAAGCAAAGATGGCACTAACATACTGGATCTTGGTTCTTCTTCCAAAGCAGTACCTGTATCTATGTATTCTTCCCATTCCCATTTCTACAACTGTGCTTCACACTTTAATTTGTGACCTAGATAGTTGTTTAGGTTTCTAACCTGTGTTCTCACCTCTGATTCTCACTTTCCTATACCCACCATTCATCATAAATCCCTAATCAATACTTTCTCCGTATTCAGTGATTTCCTATTCCCCAATGAACACAATGCAGACTCTTTAAAATTTGCATGCAAGATAATTCATAAATTCATCTCAAGCTAGCTTCCAAACTTAATTTATAATCCCCTTATATAAACTCTCCACTCTGGATGTATTCGCCTATATCTCCCATTTGAATTTTCTTTTCTAACTCTGTATCATACTGTTCCTCTTGCCTTATTTTGAATACATCTATCAGAACCTAGCTCCTCTCCTATTCCTGCCATTCTGCCAACTTGCTATAATTTCTTATCACCTCAAATATTTTCAATAGCTACTGTACACACCTGACATCTGGAATCTATTGACTTTTATTGCTTTTGAATATATGTATGTCTCATCCATCAAATTGGGCTGTAGGTAAAGAGAAGACCTACAAAATTATATTGTATTTGCTTATAACCACCAAACCTCAAGCACAATAATTTATATAGTGCAGTAACAGAGATGAACTTGCTAGACCTTCTGTGGGCATACCCATTGCCTATGAAAAGTTTAGCCTGTTAAGACAGAGTATTTCTACATGGGAACATTGATAACAGAGGAAAGGGCTCCCATTTGTATGGGTTTGACAGATTACAAAAGGAACAAGAGGCTCTATACTTAGCTAATTTTATTGAGTATTTATTATAAGAGAGCAACCCCATATTGTTTTCACACTTTTACTGGAGGAGTTTTAGTTTGTATTTTAAGGATTTGGGTATTTTTCCCTTTCAAGATAAACTGCCAAAGAAAATGATTCAGAAGATGTAGATGTGGCCGGAAATCTTCATATTTAATGAACATCTTTTGGGGTTCAAATATTGATGGCTTTGGATTTGACCCCCCACTTTGAGGAACATTGTCACAGTGTATAAAAGAAAACACATAGAAGAGAAACAAAGAGCTTACATTGTCTATGGTACAGCTGTAAACAACACTACCAATATGGAAATGGTTATTCAAGTTAATTTTTTTCATTAAAGAAAAGGTAATTCAACGAGTATAGGTATTTTCCAATTGAGAAAGTGATTCTCCATTTGCCTTTCAAATCACCCACATAAATGAAGGTAGAGCTAGTTAATTCCTTACCTCACAAAACACTGAGGGATGATAGCAATATGGTTGCTACAATATATAATTCAACTAAAGGAGAGATGTGCTTCAAAATGAAAGAGGGAATAGGTAGACAGAGAGAGGAAGATTTATTGCCCCATATATAACAAACTAAGCAGAAATCAGTTAGTTGTCCTTTTGGATACTTAATGGGTTCTGTTTCTTCTGTTCTATTTTTCTTGGTTAGGGAGATATTCATCGGGATCTGTTTAAGGCAAGTGCTGAGTATATTTGCTATCATTGTGTTCTTTAATCTTGGAATACTTATGAATGCAGCTATAGAAACAGGTAATGTGAGCAAATATGAAGAAAGTGAACTTCTTCCTGCAGATGTTTCCCCCCCCCCCCCGGGCTGGTAGGGGAAATCCAAGATAATTGGAAATTTTCTTTCATTTATTCTTAAGAACACAAACAGCAATGCAGAGTTCAGTCTTCAGAATTGAGGTTTCATCTTTTGAACTCACATTGTATTATGAATTAAGAAAATTCATGTGTTATTTTAAAATTCATTCAAAAGTATTATTGAGATTTTGTGCCAGACACATGAATAAGGGACCAACTACTCTGACAGTAGCATCCAGGTGCCCTGTTTACATCTCAGAAGGACAGCACTTCTTTATTCTCCATTCCCACGATAATCTCAGAGTTACATAAACAATTCTCATTTCTAGATTATATCCATCACTTGCTGGTCTGTATACCTCTCATATTTACAAACCAACTTATATTCAATTAACAAAACAATCTTCCAAAATATAATTAAGATCAGTCACCACAGGTTCAAAAACACAAAACTGTGCCTCATCAATTATTGCTCATTTGATTAATCAATCAACAACTAAAGGTACTGAGAGAGACCCTACTGCTGTTCTAGGGATGGGTGGCATGGTTCAGAGGGAGAAGGAATGAAAAACAAAACATTACACATGGATTTTGCTTTGACAGACCATGGTAGATACTGGAAAGAAAGGCCTACCAAAGGCATCCAAAACCATAATCCCTGAAAACTGAATTTAGCAAAAGCAATTTTTCAGATGTCATTAAGGTTAATGACTTTAGAGATTATAAGAGTAGGGCCAATCTAATCCTTTGAGCGCTGAAAGCAAAGAATTTCTCTGGTTGTCAGCAGACAGAAGCAGAGGGACAAGTGAAAGATCACAAATGTGGGAAGGATTCACAGTGCCTTTGTTGGTGCTGAGATGCAGGGCCCATACATAAGGACCGCTAAAAGGCCTCTGAGAGCTGAGAATGGACCACAATTGAAGTAAAGTGATACCCTTATTCCTACAACTTCATGAAATCAGACCTTCCAAAACACTGGATGAGTTTGGAAGCAGATTCTTCTGTAAGCCTCCTAATAAGAGCCTCATTAACCAACACCTTGATTTCAGCCTTGAGACCTATAGCAGAGAATATAGTATAGCCAGCCCAGAATTCTGACCTCTGGAAACATGAGATATACTCCTATTGCTTTAAAATGTCAAATGTGTAACTTGCCATGGCACCAATAGTTAATTAATTCAAAGATCCTGTTAGTGACCCACATGGAGGGCAGTACTACTCCAGAATGCCACATGTTCCATAAGGAAATGGAGTGAGCAGGGTCTGGTGAGAACTGTTGGTGTGTCCTACACGTTTTGAAAGGATTCAGAAGAAAGAAAAGGCAATGACGCTTGTAGTAGTTATACAAGACTTTATTCAGAGAATGAATAAAATCTCTGACTTTTTCAGAGAATTGGGTAAATAAAGATATTATCAGATAAAAAAATAACCATTTAGAAAGAGCAGACAATATGGTAGGAGCAAGAATGGATAAGTTGAGATGACTATGAAAGAACCACTTGATTGGAGAGGGAAATATTGCTAGTTAGGATGAACAGCAAGACCTACGAGTTAAACAGTAATTTGAAAACTCCTCAGGTATCTTTTTAGACCTAAATCAGGAGCGGGAGCAGAGGGAAGATGACCATACATTCACCTGATGTTGGTACCTAAGCCCCTCACTCTTCTTCCCCCAATTTGATCTTCAAAGAGCGATCTGCTTGATGACTTCTGGATAGGACTGCATTTAAATAAAGATCCCATGGCTGTATTAGTTTACCAGGGCTGCTGTAACAAGGTGCTACAAACAGAGTGACTTAGCACAACAGAAATTCGTAATCACACTCCCTCTAAAGCCTTGGAACTGGGTATTGGAAGTTTGAAGAGAAGAAAAAAATGGTACATAGTAGGAAGGATGATTGAATTGTGTGAATAAATGGCCCAATTTATACACATTGAAGTGTCAGTTGGTTACAGGGATTCCAGTGCTGGTTTGAAGGAGCTGCCCATGTCTCTCTCCCAGCCCTGGGAGGTTTCTTACCTTGTGATAACAGAGTCCCAATCTTCACAGGACACTCTCCCGTGGGTTCACCTGACACAACTATGACCTTATTTTAATTACAACTTCAAAAACTGTTTCCAAATTAGGTCATATTTTGAGGCACTGGAGGTTACTAGAATTCTAGAGTGCACAATTCAATATATAACACTGATTAAAATAAGGTTTGAAAGCTATATATACACTACAGCAACTCAGACCATCACTGAAAGTCTTATATTGGGTAACTGACCCTCCAGTGTCTCTAAATTGGAACATTTAGTCACACTATTTACTCATTCTTTCTGCTACTCTCCACCCTATCCTTCTGTTAGAACTTCCATACTCAGTACCAAGGTTTACTATCAGAGATCCATGTACTAATCTATTTCTAGGGAGGCTGTTCATATTGCATTAGTAGTGAACCGGTCTTATGTTTGTTAATCAATTGCTTGGTAATTGCTGCATTGACAACCCCAATGAACTAGAAATAATACCCATGACTCATCTTAATTACCGTGCACCTAAAACAGCACTTTGTAGTCCGCCTGAACCTGATGTGCTTATCCAAAAGTAGTCCATCTAAAATTATTTCAAACACCACACACCTAAGAGCAATGAATTCAAGACTAAATTTAGACCTTTCCCCCAGCTATGCACTTTTACCCTAATCTTTACTTCAAGTATATAGGCTCCTCTACCGTGTGTCAATCAATTTTAGCAAACACGTATGCTTTTGCTATTAAAGCTGATATTCACTCTTCTAAGCAAAGCTAGAAAAGTGCCACCTCATGCCCCAGTGTGACCACTGTGTGTCCACACACTGCTGAGCCCAGCAACTACTCTGGGGTCTCCCTTACAGACAGACACCATATTTCTTATGCGAAAATTTAAAGATATAAGTCACTTTTAAAGTCTTAAAAACTCTCATGTGAGATTCAAGTGTGAAAGTAACCGCAGTCTTTCTGCTCAGACCTGTTCAAAAAAGGTCTACTTTTTATGACAGCAGGAAATGAGATGCATAATGCCTGAAGCTGTGCACAAAAATATTTTCTCTTAGTGCCAAGGATCTATAAGCCAGAATGCCTTTTTAAAAAAATTTTCGGGAAGACCCTTGAAATACAAGTTTAGATTCAGGCAGTTTTATATAATTCTTTCTATCTCTAAAGAAAAATTTGGATCATATTTGTACTTATTCCCCTTAGTCTTGTTTGTGTCATCTTTCACAATTTAGATACAGATCCTACCATCAGGCACCCATCAATTCCAAGGGCATATGTTTTCCATAACCATAACACCAGCCTCCTCAGAAAAGATGTTCTACAGGAATAGACAAAGAAACAAGAAGAGACTTTTTTTTTTTTAAGTTTTAGATAATTTCTATTGCAGGAAGGCAAGGAATAATGTTTACAGAGACTTTTTTTTAGTAAGATTCATTTAATTACAGCATTTAAAATTCACATGAAGCACTGTGCTAGAGATTAAAGATCTGCATGGAGAATGTTTTGAATTTATAAAGTACGGCACCCACATTTACAAGAGTTATAGCATCTTACGTTGAAAAGGAATTGCTCTATGGAAAGTAGAAGTATAAATACAATACTTTAACACTTCAGTATGATATTTATTTTTAGAAAAAGAAAACATTTGTTTATCCCTATACATATAGAGTTACTATGAAAGGGAGAGAAAGTGATTTATAGAAGTCCTACATCCTTTCTGAAATATCTTTGGGCCTTTAACCTATTACTCGAATCAACCTCTACATTGGGTAACTCACTTTTAAAGAAACATTCAACTAGCTTCCTGACCGTCATACATTTTTTTTTTTAACTTAGAAAACATTCCATTCAAATTTTACATCTTCACAACTATGCACTTTTATAAAAAGACAAGCCAGGAAATTGAAGGCTTTCCAAGCCACTTGTGGCTACTCTTAAATTATTTTCTGTAGTTAAAATAACTATGTGTTTGTAAACCAAGTGTAGTTCAAGAGCAGGAGCCCCCAGACAGTCATATGTTATTTTTTTCCATGTAAGAAAATGCATTATTGTGAAGGTTCAGTGACATAAAGATGGCACTAGAGAATGAGGGTGATGTTTTCACATCCATAAAGAAGTAGAAAAGCATTGCTGTGGGAAACTCATTAGGCTTCATCACAACAGAGAGGGGGAAATGTCTGAAAATGTTCTACCTTCATATGTTTGAAAAAACATGAAAGATAAGTTTCAAGGAACTTAGAGGGAAAAAGAAAATACTCCAACCAGCACTTAGAATATCTCAGGAGAAATTAAAGAGCTATCACAACAGATGAAAATATCCCAGAACTTTGGTTGTCACGCTTCTGACTGTGTGATGAGTCCTGAAGGCCCCAGACACTCCAGTGCTCTCGGATCAGTCTTTTCTGGGGCTTTAACTTGATTGCTTCTATTTGTAGAGACACTAAGGCCTGGAGTCCAGGCCCTCATTTATCAGAGACTCAGAACTCTGTCTGGCCTCACTGAAACCTAGGTCTTCTTGGTCCCTCAGCTACCATAGGCAATTCCTAAGGGAGGCCCATAGGAAATTAGGAACAACTATTTAACCTGCCAAGAGTTCACTGGCATCTCCGAAAACCTTAGGATGACAACTACTTACCACTGATGGTCATCAATCAATCAACACCAACTCGGGATGGATTTATATCTGTGCTAGAAT
Source organism: Marmota flaviventris (assembly GCF_047511675.1). Classification (NCBI taxonomy): domain Eukaryota; kingdom Metazoa; phylum Chordata; class Mammalia; order Rodentia; family Sciuridae; genus Marmota; species Marmota flaviventris. The sequence goes on from NC_092508.1 coordinate 110,250,087, forward strand.
AAAATTTCACAATAAAAATCCTTTGAAAACTGGAAGTCTAAAACACTTAGTGCCTGCTGAGGAATGGATACAGGTCAGAAATGCTGCATTGCTATGTGCCTCTGTGTTCTTAAAACGATAAAGGGAGAACAGAGCTTAATTTTGTTATTTATTCACACATCTTCCATTTTTTTTTTATTGACTTGTATTCTCATTTCAAAGGAACTTTATTCAAGTCACTTGTGGCTCCTCTTAAATTGCTTTCAGTAGTTAAAATAATACATGTTTGTAAACCGAGTGCTTTTCAAGAGCAGGAGCTCCTAAAAAAAAACCACATGTTAATTTCTTCACATGTTAGAAGATGCATTATTGTGAAGGTTTTTCACTTGTCAGTTACCTTAACACCTTAACTTTAAGTTTCTCCGTCAAGCAATTGCATCGGATGATTTTCAGAATGCTGTTAAGTGCAGCCAGCCTTGTAAACTGGCTAAGAGCTTCTCCTTGTTCAAGCAGACTGGATAATTTATCTGTTTTGTAAGCGTGGATATTCCAAACTAAGATAACTTAAATATGAGCATATCTCAACTGAACAAGGCAAGCATCAATTTGCACACCTACTTTAAAGCAAAGCGTTGCCTAAGAAAACAGACAATATAAAGGAAGTGAGGCACAGCAAACAATCAGAGAACAATCCCAAACCCACAGGCAAGAAGTCAATTTTCAAACGGTTCATTGTGTGCAGTTCCATGCTATGGGAATGCAAAGCAGGGAAAAGCTCCCCAGGGAGGCAGGGAAGTACTTTTCCATGATGTATAAATTAATCTTTTTCAACAGAATCTATCTATCCACAGAATCTGCAGTGCCAAGTGGTCTGAAAGAATTCCTCATCCAAACTGTGGCTTGGCTATAATATTCAAACACTGATCATCATCACAGGAGAAGAGAAGAGGGTAGAAGGCAAAAACCTGGGCTCTGGAGCAAAAGGTGAATTTGAATCTCTTTCCAGCTGTGGAAATTGGTGAGGCTGTTCACTCCTGGGGATTTCATTTGCCTCCTTTATTGGTCTTTGCTGAAGATATAGTAAGAGAATAGGCCACGAAACAAATTAGTCTGTACTGTAATACCTTATATCTAAATGTATAAACAGAGGTTTGGGGGGTGGTTCAGATGGGACTCTCACTCTCATCTTTTCTTTTATCATTCCTACTCCAAATCATATACCCATTCTTGGCAATTCTCTCGTGGCTTATAGACCTCCAGCTTGTTTAAATGACTAGACTCAGGTCTGGTTTGTCCTACCCTTCAGTCTTCCCAGAATCTCCACTTTCCATGGATCTACCAAAACGAAAAATTCAAGCATTATTGGGTTGGTACAACAGGGTAGTGAGAAATGAAGCCATTTGTTTTAGAAAAGAATTGTGATAAAATGTCTCATCGTGAAGCAATAAGGCATATTTGGATACCTAAGAGATTCCTCATCACAGGGAAATATGTTGACATCAATTTCCCGACTTTTGTGATATTAACAAATCCAAAGAGAGACCAGACAATGCCAAGTGTCGGCAAAGACAGAGCAAAGGTTCTCAAAAAGGACGATTTGCCTCCTCTCTTCCCGGGGACATGTGGTCATGGCTAAAGACATTTTTGATTATCACAACTCGGGAGGGCTGCTGCTGGCATCTAGTGGGTAGAGGCCCGTAGTGCTATTGAACATCCTACAATGTACACATAATGATCTAGCCCCAAATGTCCACACAGTGTTGAGGGTGACAATCACTGATGTAGAGAAACAGTAAGTCTCGAACACTGGCAGTGGTAACAAAAAATGAACAATGTAGCATGTGACAATGTTCTAGATGCTCATAGCTTAATACCCCACAATTCTCCTCCTAGGTGCCTTCAAAAGATTTTTATAGCAGTGTTCCAAGAAACTCTTATAAGTATCATCAGCGTCATTATTTTTGTAGAAGTAAGTCAAATTTCTATTAGAAAGACTAAATCATGGTACACCTGTGCAATGTAAAACCACATTGTAGAGCGGCTCATCTGGAGCCATTAGGAGAGAAGCAGACTGACTCTGCCGGAACACAGGAACCAGGGATGACCAGAAGTTGGAACTCACATGTGCAGAGTCGCTAGTGCAGACATCAAGGAGATCTTGGCTCTCATGTGTTTAAGCTTGGGCTGTGAAACACAGATGCTCTCTGGTGTCATCAAAGTATAAGGGACTGGATACCATTTCTACCAAGTCACCTTCTGATCACCAGTTGGCTCCTTAGGTACCCTATGAGAAACTACATCTCTTGTTCTCATGAAAGGAAGATTCTCCACTATCATCAACAGATTTCATTTAGTGGTCAACTTTTCACATCAGTGTATATCAAAAACTTTCATTATTTTGGAGGTTAATTCCATTAACACTTGCCAGTCAGCAAAGGTGGTGAGTGCCTGAGTGCTGTCTATAGTGCTGCACAGTTGGTGTAAGAGATGTTGCCTTTGTTCTCAGAGGATAGCAGACAAACTGAGGAAAATGTTCTGGGAATTTAAATGGGCCACTGTGGTGGAAGTAATGAGTGGGGCCTATCAGGGAAGGCATCCTGGAGGAGGCAGCACCTGCAGACAGAACAGAAGGCGGCAAGGAGTCCCCATGTAAAGAATTGGGAGAGGAACCTTTTAAGAAGGAACCCTGAAATTGAAGAAACTAGTCAATAAAGTCATTATTTTAATGTAATATCCTATCAGTCATTTTGTCTGCTCACACTTTAAAGAGATGTAATCATAATTTGCAGATAATTTGATATCTTGTTCAACATTCTACCATAAGTAATTTTTTTTGTGTGTTTCAGGGTCTTCACAAAAATGTAAATGGCTCCATTATAGTTCATAGGCTAGCTATAATATCTTTTAATTAATCAATGTCTTGGGTTCAGGTCATTTATATCACTTACTTTTTGTCCTTCTCAATAGTGCTCAGATGAAGGTCTGTCTGTATTTAACTTTTCCCTGTTGTCTTTTGTATTCTTGCCCTAGGGTAATTTCCTCTATCTTATATTTAAACACATACACATATACACAGACGGATAATGAAGAATGTTTCATTCCTGTTTGATGTTAATCACTTTTATATTTAAAAATCCCTAAGTTTAGAGAATAGCTCACATTATCGAAGCTATAAAATGTCTTTCATTTCGGCATAGTCTTGAATCTCTTTAAAATTCATCACATACTAAACTGAAGAACCGAACTACAACTACAAAAAAGGCTTTAAACTTGAAATCTGGTTTTAGGTGGCTGACATTCCTTCAGTTTGTGATTTATCATGTGCTTTTTTTTCTTTTTTCTTTTCTTTTTTTTTGCAGCTTCAGGCAGTCAACCTTACCTGTTTCCTTTTGAGAGGGTTTATGATTAGCAGGCTGCATTCTAGATGACAAGATTACTGAACTTGGTACTGTCTCGGAATTAAGCAGCACTAACTTGAATCCTAAGTAAATTAAACATTTCCACATTAAAACTGAGGAAGCTCAAATACTTTCCTGGGACTCCAGCACCTTCCAGGTTTTAAGATTAACAGGTTGTGGCTTTTAATTAAAAAATAAAATCCTCTGAACTTCAGCCTCTCTCAGATATCCACTTACGTAGGAGCAATAGAGATGTATGTGGTAAAAATGTAAGTCCTTTTGTTAGAATAAAACTTTTATGTGATGATACTTGGTACATGGATGAAACAGGGTAACTTGAAAAAAACATGTTCTAACCGGGTCGGCCCATTCATCTCAATCTCACTCTGGGGTTGAAATTAGCCCAATAATCTAGTTATTATTTAATAATCTAAAATAAATCATTGTACTAAATCATGTCTTTGCCATCATTAAGAACACTCCCAGCATGGGTCATTTTTAAATTATTGCATGGTGGTGATGCAACAACAACTTACATTTGCAGAGTTCTTCAGAGCCTATAAGCTGTGTTAACATATTTGATTCCCCAACCCGGCAGGGTAGGTAGTAGAAAAAGCCTCAATATTTTACAAATGAGAAAATAATTCTTGAAGAGTAACATATTAGAGGTGAAGGGGTTTGCTTCAAGGACTAGCTAATGAAGCTAAGCAATGGGCTCAGGGCTCCTGATTCCTGAAGGAAGAATCAACTGTTCTTCCTTCCCTGCAACATGATACCCAGGATCAAAGCACAAAACAGGAATCAGCTTGCAGTTTTAGCTTTGGTGTGGATTAACCAGGCTGCCTTGTACAAATCAAGTACTTTGGGGCTTTAGTTATTTGTAAGATAATATTTGAACATATGACCTCTAGTGTTGAAAATCCTATTTTCCGTGAAAGAATTTTCTTCTTACTCGTGGTGTATCTCCCTGCTATGCGGTCCTTCTCCCATCCTCTGTCCAGCTTCACACCTGCCCATGATAACTATAAAGATATGATCTGATTCATTAAGTCAGCTCTAAAGCCACATCACAATAGCGATAATATAATATAAACAGATAATTTTAATATTGCACATACTACTTGCAAGGCCCTATTTCAAGTGCTTTATATATGTACAGCAACTTATTTAATCCTCACAGTGACCTTAGAACTTGGTAATAGCAAGTTAGCATTCCCACTTTCCAAATTAATAAGTCCATGCCTGGTCAATTATGTATTCAACATTACAAAGCTGGAGTGGGGGCTCAACTGACAACATGGTTCTCCAGGCCATGCACTTAGTCACTATTAAGCCATGTTCCTTGATTTAGAAGTTTTGTCAAACTATTTTTGCAAGAGGAAGCTTCAACTAATGAAGTTTCATGATCAAAAAATCTTACTTGAATATTACTTTCTAAAGAGTACCATAACACCAAGTTTAAAAACAAACAAACAAAAAAAACCCCACCATTTTCTTAATGGATTAATCTCCACATATTTCTTACAAAGATCCCTGAAACATTTATGTGCTCCCTTTTGTTATAGGGATTCTCAATACCAATGTGATTTTTTTTTGTGGGGGGAGGGGGGTACTGGGGATTGAACTCAGGGGTACGCAACCACTGAGTCACATTCCCCAGCCCTTTTAATATTTTATTTACAGACAGAATCTCACTGAGTTGCTTTGCGCCTCACTTTTGCTAAGGCTGACTTTGAACTCAGGATCCTCCTGCCTCAGCCTCCCAAATCGCTGGGATTATAGGCATGCACCACTTCGCCTGGCACCAATGGGGTTTTAAAAGCAATGCTTGGTAGAAAAGGTCTATTATGCCTTGGAGTTGACGTTTCCAGTGCCTGGTTCTCTCCTCCTCCTTCACTTGCCAGACTTTCTGGAGTATCTATTTCCTCTTTTGAGTTAGAGAATCACTGATTTTGGTTAGTTTGCTATAAATTCATCCAACCCCTAAAAGGAACTTGGAAACTATAAGCTGGGACCAAAGACACAGTTTCTCCCCCTTCCTTGTCAGCAGAAAATATTTGAGATAAAACACACCAATTTTTATTATCCACATTTACTATTCAGTCAAAAACGTTGTCTTTGATTTTTATAGGTTGTTGTTGTTTATTCTGTTGCTTATGTTCATGATTTAGTTTTCAGAGCAGAGAGACTAAAACTACTTCTCCAATAGAAAGTAGATTTCTCACTGTGGGGTAGAAGTGCTGACTCAGCTCCAGTACTGCCTCTTGGCACCATGGACAGTGTACACTTTCCCTCTCCTAAAAGCTGCACAGCAAATGGACTTGCTGTCCCTGTCTCCCAGGAGTCCCTGAGCTCAGGGACAACTCTACTCATTCCCGTCTCCATTGTCTATCAATATACTTGTCACGTTATAGAACAAACCTGAATCCAGCAACCCAGAATAAGGGTGACTTCCAGAAAAATATGCCAGCATCTGTCAGTAACAACAGATACGTGATAGAGAGACATCAAGAAGTAAGTTTTGAAGAAGTCTTCCTGACAGCTCTGGACTTGACCTTGAAATGCTGAAGTTCACTGAATTGAACAGGAGAGCAATGTATCAAACCCTGTTCCTGTTCACTGCTCTGTTTCTAGAATTTCACCAGCACCCAGTCTTGAAATCTCCAAGAGACATACTACAGTAAATCTTCCTCCTACTAATCAAAATGGAAATCTTTTCTTTCCCAATTAGGTCCAATTGCACAGACGAAGCAATGCATCTGTTTGCCTTTCAAGGAAACTCACCCAGGGGATGGTGGAGCTTTACTGACATAACAGCTAGAGGGTTTGTCGTATCTTTTCCTCTCAGAGTGTTTCTGCCATCTTTTATCAGTGCTTATACACAGCTTCCCATTTGTGACAACATTAACCCAGGACTGCAGCTGTAAGCATGCAAACTCTACTGGTTGCCTGCAGGGACTTCTGATGAAGTTATCAGGATTGCTGAGCCCAATGTGCTTACATAAAAGTGGCTCCCATTCATGGTTATTAGTGTGTGTGGCCAGCCCACACCCACACACACTTGAGGCCAGCTCCCCACAACAGACCTACCTCAAGCAATGGAAATCCATCTGTTTCCACTTAAAAAAATTGCAATTGCATTTCTTTAGTGGAAGAACTCATGTGATATGAAATGAACCTGGCAGAGATGAGAGGTAATGGAAAATTGCTAACACAATTAGGCATTAACCGTTTAAGCATAAGGCAAAAGGGATCACTATGCAACTTAGGGTTGTTGGTTGAAGCAGGAAACAAGTAGATGCCAAAAATTTACTGTATTCCTAACTCACAGTACAAAGAAACAGCAACCATCAGACCCTGTCTTTGAGATATTTTTATTTACCTTATATGATACATTTTTAAATAATTTAATTATAGGAATAATATTATATTCTGTAATTCTCAGTAACCCATACAAAAGCAAATCTTTCAAAAATGGTCAGAAGGACAATATTCATATATTGAATCAAGAGTTCAGTATATGACTAGACTCAACCACTGAGCCACAACCGTAGAGCCTTTGCTTTTATATTTTGAGATAGAGTCTCACTAAATTGCTAAGTCTGACTGAACTTGTGATACTCCTGCCTCAGTCTCCCAAGCAGCTGGGATTGCAGGCGTCTGCCACCTTAATAGCTAGTACAGTCATTTTTAAGGGAAAATGTGTAATATTGCTTTGGGGCTATTTGTTAGGATGGAAGGAAGTATTGTACAATGGCTGGTAATTGGTGTCTGTGAATGGGTAGTGTTCAAAAATCAACTCTGCATCATCCCAGCTGTGATACTTGGGGCAAGTTATTTAGCTTCCCTGAACTAGTACAATGATGTGCTAATAATAGCTACCTCTGGAGGCACTGTAAAGAGCTTGTACAGACAAGGTGTTCCACAAATATGAGGGTTTGTCACCATCACCCATAGGATATTATGGATGCTCTCATCTATGGGCTAAAAAAAAAAAAGCATGCAAATTACTGATCATAGTGGCACACACCTATAATCTCAGCAATGCGGTGGGCTGAAACAGGAAGATTGCAAGTTCAAAGCCAGCCTCAGAAATTTAGCAAGGCCCTAAGCAACTTAGCTAGATGCTGTCTCAGTAAATAAATAAATAAATAGAGCTGGGGAGGTGGCTTAGTGGTTAAGCACCCCTGGGTTCAATCTCCATTATCAAAATAAACAAACCAAAATAAACCAAACAAAAAGCCCATGATGACTGAATAGAACAAGATAGTTTGCCCAGTGACATCTAGTATCCCCCTGTCCTTTGATCACCTCTACCTTTGTGGATTTCGGTATTCAACATCATCGCCTACAAATTTTTACATCAGGAAAGAAATATGGGGAAGGAACTGCTAATATCCCACTCTAGAATTCTGTCCATGTCCTGGCCATAATTTTATGCAAGTTATAGACAGGACTCTGTTGAGACCAATGGGTGCAGTGGGTAAAGCCATCTGTATTCTTGTCTGTATTTCCTTTCCATGTTGTCTGTGGTGAGGCCTCGCTTTATTTATGCTTTTTTGGCCCCAAGATACTTATCAATGTAGTCTATGTGCAGATCCACTTTCTCAGGCATGCCATAGGAATAAACTCCCCTGTCCTCTTCCAAACAACCATCTCTCTCCGGTTAGTCACTCAGGTGATAGGCTTGCCTATCTAATTAGCTCACCTAGGACATGTCCTTAAATGGCTCATGACAAACCAACACATGATCATGCTGGAATTACTTACAATCTTAAGACTTTGTGAAGCTAAATGTAACAATGCAAATGAATTAAGTGTTCATGCTGGACTTCTACACACTTGGGCGGATACATGGAGAGATAAAGGGAGCATTCTGAGGTGGGGAGCTTTTGAAGGTATCTTCAAATTATAACACAAAAGTAACAATCTATTATTCATACTGTGACATTTATCCCACAAAATGGAGACAGTTGTTTTTGTGGCATGACAAATAGAAGTAAGCTATTACATGCTTAATCAAAGATCCAATCCTTTTAATCCAGCACAAATATGATCCCCAGCTGAGTAGAAAGGTGGGCTTTGGAGAATAAGCAGAAAGTTTTTGGATTGTTGTTTTCATTTGCATTTTGTTGTTTTCATAGTGAAAAGAATTAGAACATGCAGACCCACTACAGAGCCTAAAGTATCCTCTAGGCCTCAAACTTTTGGTGGTGGTCTCTGTGGCAGCCCCCCTCCCACCCCAAATAAAGGCCTGGTTCCAGCATGCTTGGAGCATGATGTCACATGCATTCCATCTGGAACTTGCTGAGAAAAGAAAGAATGCAACTTGGATTATGGATGTTATTTTAATGAATGTGGCTCCCTCTTCTGGTGGAAATCCTAAATCAATAATAAAATCAACTGTACAGGAGACCAGGGGCTTAGCCTCTGGCTCTCCCAATATACATCAATGCAATTCCTCTAACAAGTGAACCCACAACAACAGATCCATCCTGGTTCTCGTATTCTGCCACTCTGGCTCACCGGTGAAAAGATCAAGAACTGAAATACAGCAACAAGAGATGAAAAAGAGAAACCCTGCATTGAAATAAAGAAATATAGACACTAACAAAAGGCATTCTCCAAAGATTATGTTTAAAGGAGGCATTTGGGATTAAAATAACTCAGTCTTTCTTTAAATAACAGAAATTGTTCTCTGATCCCTGACTCTTTTAAAAGGAAATCATGCTGATAAATGTGTCCATGGATATAGTAACTGAGAGAAAAAACTAAAAGCTGCTTTGAAAAATTATGATTAACAAGGAACAGGAATAAGTAAATAAAACATGCTTATTTAACATCTTGATTTTTCATGAGGTCAAACCTTCAGCATTAAAATTATCTTTTAATACATACCCGTGAGTTCTATGAAGACTTTGAACTCTGAAAACATTTGTTTACTAGAAAAAGGGGGAGGGAGGACTTGAGCTCCAACTATGTATTTGTCATTAAGCCAAAAATGTAGGCAATCTTAAGGATGGTGTCACATAACTTATGTGTCAATAAATACAGAAGCAGAACAAATTTGCATATTGGTGATGCATAGATATACTGCTTTTTAAATCAGTCCTAATAGGCTGAAGATTATAGAAGCCTAAGAAATGGTTAAACAAACAAACAACCAACAACAACAAAAACCCTAATACTCCAAACAGAAGAGCCCATTTAGACTCCCACATATTGTGTCTTAACACTTCATTGATTGCTAAGTTATATTCACTCCTGAATGACCCCAATGTTTGTGCATCACAAATCCTGCCACTTGCTAGAGGCTGTAGCCCAGATTTATCATATCTTTATAAAGAACTTCAAGAACAAGGCGTGATGAACTGCGCTGCTATACATAAGGTTCAGGAAAATGTAAGGCTGCACCTTTATGCCAGAAGCAACCAACTGAAGCCCAGATGCTACTGTTTGGATTCTGAGGACACCCTCCCCTGTGAAGATTAGATAAACTTTCTAAATCTGGGGGTGGCAGAAATTTGGGGTGAGACATTGTCAAGGACAATTTGGGTTAGTGCTCATTCTAGTCTTTCATTTAAAGAGGCATACTATAACTCTGGGGGGAGCTGGAAGAAAGGAAATGGATTTGGAAATATTATTCATACTGACACAGAGTCTCTCCTTGACTAGACATTATTCAGGCTATTCTGATTTTCTTCTTAACCAAGCCCTGACTTGTGGGCTGCTATGTTCATCCCTATTGTTTAAATTCAGTAAAAATCCTGCTAAGTCAGTTAGACAGAATCCCATCCTCAACATCTGGCTATCCTCCATATCTGGTGAGCTTCCTCATCTTCTGCCATCCCCCAGGATAACCACCCTGGCCTGCCTCTAGTAAAAATCCAATAGGGTTGGCTTAGAACCCTCCCTTACTATCCTCCCAATCCCCAACCTCAGATCTTACTCCTTGGCTATAAATTACCTTCTCTCCTTGTTGCATTGTTCAGAATTGAACCAGCTCTCTACAGAGGTCTCTTTCCCCATACTGCAACAGTCCTGGATAAAATTTGTTTTGCCACTTTCTCCACTGTCTAGCTCTAGATTTGCTTTTTTTATTTTTATTTTTTTAGTTGTAGATGGACACAATACTTTCACTTTATTTATTTATTTTATGTGGTGCTGAGGATGGAACGTGTTAGGCAGGTGCTCTACCCCTGAGCTACAACTGCAGGCCCTAGCTCTAGCTTTTCTTTAACAATATCCAATAGAAGACTGATTTGTTAAAAATTAAGACACCAGCATACCTATAAATGACATATTCTCAAATCAATTTGGGACCTGGCAGAAGGGGTAAAGGGAGTGCAGAGAAGACAGGAAAATACAAACAACGTTTTCCCCCCAGTGACTAAAAAAATGCATATAACTGACCTCATACAATACCATTAACTAAACTGAAGAGCGGAAGGTTGGGGATGTAGCTCAATGGCAGAATACTAACTTAACATTCACAAGACCCCCAGTTCCATCACTAGACAGGAAAACACACATATGTGACTAAAGAACACATTTGAATTTCACCATTTTTCTACTCATTTTTCCATGATCAGACACTGGGTCCTATGCTACATTTACAGTCACATCTCCTTCATGTCTTCTAAGATGTAGCAGTTCCTCTATCTTTCTTCCTTAACTTCTATGACCTTAATATAATAATCCTCTGTGTTTTTAATATTTTTTCTAGTTACTGGAACAAAACTATGCATTTCAGGCAATTATAGTACAAAGAAAAAAATCAGTGCATCATATTAAAAGGTTCATCATGCTATCATGCCTTAATACCTGAAATGTTTATTTGGATCACTGAATTGAGGTAGGGTCTGCCAGGATTTTCTACCATAAAGATTTTATATTTAATATATATCTTGGATAAAATACTTTGGGAACAGGCAAATTCTATTTTTCAAACTGCCATTTTGGCATCTCTATCAGTATGGACTTATAGATATTTATTTTATTCTATTCATTAAAATCCATTGCTGGAGTTATTTTGTTGTTGTTGCTCAGATTATTCCAGCTTTGATCAATTAAGGGCTACTTTAGGTTGGATTTTGTCTTCTTTTACAGAATCTCCACCTTTTGGAGGGCATATTCTTATTCTCTAGCACAATAAAATATTGCAACTTCCTTCCTCTTCCTTCCTTCTTTTCTGGCTTTGGACTCGGCCACTTCTTCAAAGAGCCTGCAATCATTTTTTGTATAAAGGTGTTTAGAAGCCACGATCTGGGTTCTAGCTGTTCTCGCTGTGACTGGATTGTCACCACTTTAAGACCTTCCAGAGGATGGAACTAGGAAATCTGTGTATATGTAGTAACCTACACACATACATCATATCTTTATTTCTGTATACATCATCTTGGTGTGTTTATATGCATTATATGTTGAGCATATAACTGTGTGTATCTGTATGTGTATATACATAAGCATAAACATAAGTTCTTAGCCATAACTCTGATCCCAACCTGAAACCACAAATTCAATTTAGCATTCTTTTTTTGTTGTTGTTACTTAAAACTTCTTTTTCCAACAATAACAACCCGGCTCTCAGGGCTGGGGTATGGCTCAGTCATACAGCAGTTACCTGCCTAGTCTACATAAGCTCTGGGTTCTGTTCCTGCACCACATAACAAAACCACCTCCTATAATCTATAATTATCTACAATATAGTGCTTTAATTCTAATAGATGAGGGAGCTTCTCAATTCTTAGCTCATATTCTTGAGAAACACCTTTATTACTAGATTACAGCCTTAATGCACAAGTTTTTATCATTAGCCTTAGCAGCATCCAAAGAACTATTTTTAGTTACTTAGGTTGATTCTTCTCCCACTTCCTTCACTTTATTATGAATCTACACTAATATTACATATACTATATAGGTATAATGTCTGTTATTGTCTGTAATTCATTTTAGGTTTCCCATATATCCTGATTTGTTTTAATTATTTGATTTTTGGAGTTTGCAGAAGGTATGTGAAACATTATGATTCTAAAAGTCAGAACCACACAAAATGTTTATATATTCTTTTTACCAACTGCATAGGATTCCATTGTTTTTATGTAATATAGTTTATTCAACCAGTCTCCTATGTGTGAGCATTTGGGTTCATTCCAATATTTTGCAATTATAAAAAAAATGCTACAATAAATGATTTATACATGTACCCTATATTTTTCAGATGTATCATCCGTGTACATTTCTAGAATTGAGATTGCTAAATCCAAAGGTAAGTGCATATGCATTTTGTTAGTATCAAATTTTCCCAAAGAATTGCACCAATCTGCAATGTTTCCAGTAATATGGGAGATTGTCTGTATCCTTGCAACTTCACCAGTAGTGTGAGTTGTAGTATTATCTTGTGTTCACCAGTCTGATAGAAGAAGAATGGTATCTCTGCTGTCAATGGCATCTCAGAGGTGTTTTAATTTGCTGTTCTCTAGTTATGCTTGAGCTTGGATATTTTCCCATATGCTCAAGGGTCATTTTAATATCATTTTGGAAATTGTATGTGCATATCCACTTCCCCCTTTCCATTGTTTTTTTTTTTTTTTTTTTTTTTGGCCTTTTGCCCTTCAATTTTAAATATTATTTTTCTTTTGCTATGGTATATATATTACTGCTCTGCTGTGATACATGTTGCAAATATTTTATCCCAGAGTTTCCCAAGTGTCTTTGTATATTTTCTGCATACAAAAAAATACTAATTTTCACATGAAATATATCAGTTTTTTTTTTACTGCATCTGGATTTTTAGTCATATCAAAGCCTTAAAAAGGAATTCATCTTTCTTTACTTCTGATACTCAAATAGGTTCATTTATTACATTTAGATCCCTAAACTATTTTGAATTCATTGTTTACAACAACTTGAAATGACTGAATTTTGTGGGGTTAATTTCCAGCATTCGGGCCTTTTATCCATTTTTACACAAAAACAGTTCTAAGAACTGCCATGATTTGTCTACTCTTACCTACACCAAGACCAATTCCGGTAGTAGATATTTGACTTGGAGTCACTAGATGAAAGAAAACTTTTGATGATTGTATAATCCATATAAGTTTTCCTCTTTCCCTCATCCTCTCTCTTGCTCCATGTCTGCCTCTGTCTGTCTTCCTTCCCCACAGATGGGAAGCTAGAACTCAAATGATAAGCCTAATTGGGTTAGGAGCCACAACGGAATGATTTTCTGACAGCCCATTCTTTATTTGAGGTACACACTCAGCTCCAAACACCAACCTTCATTGTGAAGGATGAACACCAGCGACCATGGTAAATCCATTCATAGGATTTGCTTCTCCATTATTAGTACCATCTGAGTCTGTTAAAAATCTTAACTAGGAGTTTAATTTCTCTACAGAGGGCTTTAAATTAATTAGGGGTTTACATGCTAACAAAGAGCCTGATATGTCCATAAATCAATCCTGTGTAGGAGGACTACTCAGAGAGGATGTCTATTCAGTGGAGACCTCACATCCAGCATCCCTGTCGGGCTCCCAACAAAAGGGTGCAGGTGTGGAATAGGCCACTGTGACATGGAAGCCCCAATAATTATTTTGCATCACTTAAGCCACAGCAGGTAATATGGCAAATCAAAGTCCCAGGCGCTCAGCAAGTGAAATCCATGTTACCATGAAAAGCCACATCATATCACTTTAACCTCTATAAATGAATTGCCATAACACTGTGATTTATTTTATACCAAGTCTAAGAATTAAAAGGACATTGATCAAAATGATCTCCTTTTTTTCCTCTCTTTTGTTAGGAATAGAAAGTAACAGATGGAACCATTTTTTTTTCTTTTTTAATCAGCTGAACATCACTTAGAGAAACCTTTGGAATTGCTGGTGCCTTTTTTTAAATACACTTGCACTGAGGTTTGTACTCACACAGGGTTGTGTACTTTGGACGCAACATCACTCGTAACCCTTTAGTTAAACACACCACTTACATTTTTTGAAGCAACTCTAGAATTGCTTAACAATGATTCCCGATCTTTAAACATTTTCATGCACTAGTGGTTTTGTTTCTTTTGTGTCTTTGATTAGCAAACACCTGGTAAGCAAAAGAAGCATGGATTCACTTTTAAGTGATTTTGCATTTCGTCATAATGGCATCTACATCTATATGAAAATTATGAGTGGACCTACATGTAAACACAACTATTTTTTAAAATCTATAAACAATGCCTAAAATGTGTGGTTAGGTCTATCTACAATAGTTTCTTTGTTCATCCAGCTTCCTCAGGCTCCATCCCATATTCCCAACCTCAGGTTTCTAAAGTTCATATTGTAGAGCAATTGCACTTACATCTAGATAGGTAATATTCTATAATGAATTTCTCTTTGAGCTGAAAATTTTGTTATTACATAACACCCCACTACAAAAGGTATTAAGAAATCAGTATTTTTAAAATCTGACACGAAAATGTTCCAGTATAAACACAATATCTCAAGCTTTTATGGATTTAAACTTAGTAACCCAGGTTGCAGGTAATTTAAGTTTAGAAATGCCAGAATCGATATTCTAAGAATCTTGGTGACACCGGAGGCTTTTTTCCTAGGTTTTCAACATGAGAAGCTTCCATGAAGTGTACTTGCCACCTACCTACAATCACAGCATTTGGTTAGGCTTATAATGCTCCAGGCCCTGCAGGGTTCACTGCCATGGCAAGCCAAGAAAAGAAAATGAAGAAAGTAACTGTGTGTGTGCCAAGGAACAAGGATTTAATCACATTCCCTATTCTGGAAGGCCCCGAATCCAACTGTGAAGACGAATGCAGTGGGTGGGGGATCCAGAATGCATGGTCCAAGTCATTCGAGGGCAGCCTCACTTTACCCTCTTAAACAACACAGATGTCCTCAGAATGTAAACACACATTAGCTCTAGCCATGTTTTAAAATAAAACAAAGAACACTCCTCCTTTGATCCCATACCCCATATGTCCAGCTATCACACACATTTTTTTGGCTGCTTTCATACTACAGGATTGTTTGTAAAAGGAGTGAATATTTGAAGTCTCCAGGGCTATGCCCAGTATTTTCTATTCTAAATTTCCACAGTTGGGCGGCTAAGAGGAGATATTCCAATATAAGAAGAGGTATCAGAAAAGGCCACAGAAAGCCCCCTGGGTCCCACGGTGTAAATAGACACACACTGGGAAGCCTGGACTTCCACTTATAAATGACATTAATGGTGCAAAGACTTGAACCCAGGACCCTCTGCTGGGGCAGTGTCAGAGCATATCTAGAGAGACAGGATTTTCAGCCTCACTCAGGGTAATGGGGATATTCACCCCTTATGTCGATGGAGGCCACATAGGCAACAATAACAAAACACTCCTTCCCTTCCTATGCAATGGGATAGCAGTAGAGATTCTCCTAGGGAGCCTGGACTTCTAAACTTGCCCAGCAGTAATCAAAAGTCCCCTACCTCCTTGTCAATGGAGGCTGATGGGGAAACTGGACTAGTTCCCTCAACTGGCATAAATGAGACTGGCCTTCCCCTCCATCCCCTTGCTGAAGGAGTGTATGCAGAAGCCAGGAAAAGCAGAAGGTTTAAATAAGAACCAAGGTCCCTAATACAATACCCCAAAGGTCAGACATCAGTCAAAAAAATAAGCAAATAAATAAAAAAGCAAACCACTTGTCATGCAAAAATGCCGCAGTTTGGCTGGGCACAAAATAACGGAGCCACCACACACCTTGTAGATTCAAACAGCAACTCTTTATTCTCGAACTGTCCCCGGCACTCTACACGCACGTTCTGGGAAAATCTTTCACCTCCACCGGGCTCTGCATCCCAAATACTCTCTGAATCCCGGGAGAACTCAACGGGAACTCAAGGAGCGGGCGCCTGGAACCACCCTAAACCCGGATCCGCCCTGGTCCTTGAGCAGGGTCACCTTTCAAGCAATGTCACTGCAAATGACCTGGGTCCAAGGCAAGCCCATTTCCACAATGGAGAGTCCTCCCTCTAAGCAACATGGGGTAGGCTGACAAGGAAATTGCCATGCGTCATTCCTACTTGGCTATGGCTCTCAGCAAAAAAAAGAAAAAAGAAAAAAACAACTAAGATCTCAAACTGAATGAAAAAAATAAAATGAAATCAATCCCAACTCCAAGACAAGAGAGATGTTAGAATTATCTGACAAAAATTTTGAAGTGGTCATGAAAAAATGTTTCAGTGAGTAGTTATGCTCATAATTAAATGAAAATGAGAAGTCCTTATTAGCAAAGAAATAGGATGTCTCAACAAAGAAATTAAAAATATGAATCAAATGGAAATCTAGCACTGAAAAATACAAGATCTGAAAAAAAAAACCAATGAAAGGGTTCAAGAGCAGAATGGAGGAAAAGAGATTAGAATCCGTTTATCTGAACATAGAGCAATACAAAACACACAATCTGAATGGCAAAGTGCAATTATGCTTAAAAAAATAATAATAATCAGAGCCTCACGGTTTATGTGACTAAAACAAAGCCATGTCCTCATCATGGCTCAGAGCTCTTGAAAGAGAAGAGAGAGGGGCTGAAGAAATACTCAAAGAAATAATAAATGAAAATGCAAACTTAACAAAATACATAATTCTGGAGGCCTAAAATACAGAGTAATCCCTAGAAAGATAAACCCAAAGAAGTCGGTACCAAGACACATCACAGTCAAACTTCTAAAAATGAAAAACAAAGAAAAAAATCTTGATAGTAGTGAGGAAAACAATGGTAAGACACACATAGGTAAAACAATTAGAGCAACAACAAGTTTCTCATTAGAAACCTTGGTGGCTAGGAGGAAGTGGCATATTTTTCAAGTGCTGTAAAATCAGTACTGTCAAATCCAGCACTGCAAAACCAGCCAAAGACCCACAGAAATGAAGGGAAATCAATAAATTCTCAGATGAAGAAAAACTGAAAAAAAAAATTGTGTCACACCTGTCCTAATGGAATGGTTAAAGAAAGATAGCTAAACTGAAAATAATTGACTGAAAATAATTGACTAAAAAATGAATCGCCAAAAACATACATTGGAGAGAAGTAGCCTATTCAACAAATGGTGCTGAGAAAACTAGAAATCCATATGTAGCAAAATGAAACTAAACCTCTATCTCTCACCGCACAAACAGAAGAAAAAGTAGAACCAAATCTTCATTACATCATCTTAGGACCTGACTTCCTTAACAAGACTCCCAGAGCACAAGAAGTAAAATCAAGAATCAATAAATAGGATGGATTCAAACTAAAAAGCTTCTTCTCAGCAAAAGAAATAATAATGTGAAGAAATAGCCCACAGAATGGGGGAAAAATCTTTATCACAGATAGAGCACTAATCTCCAGGATATATGAAGAACTGAGGGGCTGGGGATATAGCTCAGTTGGTAGAAGGCTTACCTTGCATGCACAAGGCCATGGGTTTAATCCTCAGCACCACAAAAAAAAAAAAAAAAAAAAAAAAAAAAAGAAGAAGAACTGAAAAAATATAACACCAAAAAAATAAATAACCTAATCCTAGTGGCTCAAGAAGCTGAGGCAGGAGGATCATGAGTTCAAAGCCAGTCTCAGCAACAGTGAGGCTCTAAGCAACTCAATGAGACCTTGTCTCCAAATAAAATACAAAAAAGGGCTGGGGATGTGGCTCAGTGATTGAGTGACCCTGAGTTCAATCCCCAGTAACAACAACAAAAACAACAATAAAAAAAATTAATAAATGGGCTAAGGAACTGACCAGACACTTCACAGAAGAAGAAATACAATCAATAAACAAACATATGAAAAAATAGTCACCTTCAAGAGCAATTAGAGAAATGCAAATCAAAATAACTCTAAGATTTCATCTCACTCTAGTCAGAATGGCAATTATCAAGAACACAAGCAATAATAAGTGTTGGCAAGGATATGGGGAAAAATGTACACATATACATTGCTAGTGGAACTGCAAACTGGTGCAACCATTATGGAAACCCAGTGTGGAAATTCCTCAGTAAACTTGGAATGGAACCAACATTTGACCCACTCCTTTATCTGTACCCAAAGGACTTAAAATCAGCTTACTACAGTGATGCAGCCACATCAATGTTTATAGCAGCTCAATTCACAATAGCAAAACTATGGATGCCCTTCAGGACATGAATGAATAAAGAAAATGTGGTATATATGCAGAATTGGAATATTACTCAGCCTTAAGGAAGAATGAAATTATGGCATATGCAGGTAAATGGATGGAGCTAGAAAATATCATACTAAGAGAAATAAGCTAAACCCCCCAAACCAAAGGTCGAATGTTTTCTCCCATAAGCGAATGCTTATCCATAATGGGGGGCATAGGGAAGAATAAAGGAAGTCTGGATTGGAGAGAGGGGAGTCAGGAGAGAGTGGAGCTGTGGAGATGGGAAAGACTGCAGAATGAGACAGACGTTATTACCCTGTGTACATGTAGGATCACACTACTGGTGTGACTGCACCATGTACAGTCAGAGGAATGAGAAGTTGTGCTCCATTTGTGTACAAAGTGTCAAATTACATTCTACTGTCAGGTATAAATAATTAGAACAAATTAAAAAAAACAAAAAATAAATAAATATTTTTTTAAAAAAAACATGCATGTAAAATATGAAATGAAAGAACTCAGAAGAAAATACTGGGAAAAATTCTCATTAATACTGGCATTGGCAATGAATTTTCATTTGTTGGTTTTAGTATCACACCAAAAGCTCAGGCAATCAAAGCACATATAAACAAGTGAGACGACATGAACTAAAACACTTCTTCACAACAAAGAAATAATTGGCTAAATGAAATGGCAGCCTCCAGTTGAGAGAAAATATTTACACACCAGCCATTAAGGGGTTTATATGCAAATATAAATTAATCAATGATATAAAGTAAAATAAACTGAAATCAACAGCAAAGCAAAATAAAATAATAAAATGGCTGAAAAATGAGAAAGGGTCTGAATAGACTTTCTCCAAAGATGATATAAAAATGTTAAACCTCTTGGTCCCCAACATTTTGGATAAGGTACAGGAGGAGAAAAAAGATTAAATGTCACCAGTCATTAAGGAAAAATAGACCAAAGTCATGAGAAAAATATCACCTTGCCCCGGTGAGGAAGTCTAGTTTCAAAAGATAACCACTATTAGTAAGAGTGTATTAATAAGTGAGCCCTTGGATACTGTTGGTGGGAGTATAAATAAACACAGCCATTACAGAAAACACACAATACTTCCTTTTAAAAAAAAATAGGGCTGGGGATGTGGCTCAAGCGGTAGCACACTCGCCTGGCATGCGTGCGGCCCGGGTTCGATCCTCAGCACCACATACAAAACAAAGATGTTGTGTCTGCCGAAAACTAAAAAATCAATATTAAAATTCTCTCTCTCTCTCTCTCTCTCTCTCTCTCTCTCTCTCTCTCTCTCTTAAAAAAATAGAAGAAACAAGTACCACATGACATAGCACTCCCTGTCACTTGGATATATCTTGTCCATAGTATAAAAAGGAAATTTCTCATTTAATTCCAAATTACATTTGAAAAAATGGTTTCTGTAAAATATTAGTATTTTTTAGTAAAAAATTAAGGACACTGATGTTTTGCTACTTAAAATTGGCTTGGTGGTTAGGCTACTGTTGCTAAGGACAACCTGACAGTGAATTCACTGCTCTTAAATTTAATACACATTTTTGAACAAGTGCACCCATACACATGCATATAAACGACATTCTCAGCATCTACTCAGGTAAACAGAAAATGACAATTTCTTTAAGGAGCCTTTTTCTACCCACCCCCCACTAATGGAAACTAAAGGCCACAATCTCTCCAACTAAAAATGGTTTGAATTTAGTTATCCTATACCTAAAATCGATCCAAATTTACAGCTTTATAGCTCAACTATACATATGCAAGCAACAAACTGCTGGTTCAGAAAATATAATGTTGTAATTCTAATAGAATAAACTTTTTATCTTGTGATTGAAAAAATACTTTCCTCCATCACAAACCTTTAAAATGCATCTTTCTCTAGATATAGGCTGAGCACCTCAATCTATAAATCTGAAATCCAAAATGTTCCAAAATTTTTTGACCATCTAAAACATTCTGGTTTGTGGAGTATTTTTGATTTTCAATTTAGGGACATAAGTAGTTCAAACTCTTAAAAATTCCAAAATCTGCAACGTTTTGGTCCCAAACATTTTGGATAAGAACAGTCAGCCTGTGAAAGGCAGGGGCAGTATTTACAATCAGGAACCTGCAAATCAGTCCCTTAGGTTTGGGACCTCTTACTCTCTCTTACCCTGCGTTATATACAGGATGGGCGTCTACTGCTCTCTAATCCTACACTTACCAAGCACATTTACCATGCTAAGATTTCCAATGTGAAGGTTTTTATTTCTTGAATTTACAGGTTAAATTTTCTCTGGCACTTCCAATGATTAATATCTTTTCTCACATTCACATTCTCTTTCTCTTTCCCCACATCTGGAATCTTATTCATATTTATGCCAATACTAAAATTTAATTTTATAGCTAGGTTCATGTGCCAGTTATGTGAGGTGTATGTTTCTAAAAAAAAAAAATGCACCCACAGACCCAGAAAATAAAGAGATAGTTATCCTGTAAAAGCGATCACTGCAGTATGGACAGGTCTTAGACATCTGATTATTAACTGGTACATGTGAAAAAAAAGCACCCTCTCACCATTAAGTTTTTTATTTGTCAAGCAAAGTTATACAACTAATAGAAAAAGACTCTTCAGTCTTATAATGTAAGTGCATGTACCCCCAATCACTAGGAAAGGTATGCAAGATGCTGAAGTTTCCAGTTTACTTAAGCTCTTGCTTTTCACACTGTATACTCCAGACACTAAGAGCTGAAGGCTAATTTCAGAAGCAGTGACCAAACAGTACAAAGCTGCCTCACACCACTTCCTCTCACGCTGTGTGAGATTGTCAGGATAACGCAAGTCATCCTTTTAAATCAAGACACCCTCAGGTGAGGAGTTCAAAGAAATGAGGGCCTTCTGAAAAATGCTGCTGTCAAAATAACACAATGTGAAGTTTCAGAAGGTGTGGTTATTGGATGACACAGAGTTCCAAGGACCCAGTGAAAGCACTTGCTGGGATGTCCTGTGAATAACCAACTGGAATCCTTGACAGTGCAGCTTCCTTGAAGGCAAAAGGCTCTATAGAACGAGCATGAAAACTGGCACAAACGAGTCATGCTTTGCTCTTACTTCATTCCATCCTCCATTTGAATCACTGTCAACCACTAACCAAAGGCATCTGAAAACAGTTCCCCATAAATCTTAGGGGGACATATTCCTCCTCCAAGCCTCTGAAGAGTGGAGAAGGTGAGGGTGGAAACTAACCAGTGTGTAAATCAACACAATCATACTTGAATGGTGGTCTTATCACTGCTCCTTGAGATACCATGAGAATCACGCGTTAAAAACTGGATTTTAGTAACATTAGGGAAAAAAAAGAATTCATGACAAATGTGCTAAGGCAAGTGAACACTGATAGGGAGTTCTGCTCAAGAAATAGTGCTCAAACAGAGGCAAAATACTGAGAGGGATAAAGTCAAATTTAGCTGAGGACGGAGAAAGCCTCAAGAAAACATTGCATCCATTGTAACAATGAAAACCAGGCTGATATGGTGAGTATTATGAATTTTAAAACCCCATGAGAGGACTAAAGCCATTAAGAAACATAAATGATGTGAAACCCAGAAACCAATGAATCCTCCCCCTGCCCCAGAAAAGAAAGAGAGCCTGGGTAGGACCATAGAATAGAAACTGCAATTAACAGGAGTTAGCAAATAAATATCAGATAAACTTTTTCTAAAAAGCTTCAAGGTTGAATATGCTGGTGATTTTACTCAGAATCCCTAGGAAGCTCCAACTAAGCATCTATCTGTCTTTTCTTTTCTTTCTTTTTTTTTTTCCCTTGGTGATGACCTTTCACTGAATCTTCACCTGGAAATAAATAATAAGCCAGAGAGAGCGTGAAGACAGAATCCCACCACAGTGTGAGCGTAGTGGCCATGGAAAGCTAAGGGCAAAGCTATAAAAAAAAAAAAAACTCCTGAAATATTAGAGGCTTCCAATAGACAGAGGCAGGAACGGGAAGCCACTGAGGAAGGATCCAGGAGACCTAGAGGGAGCTGCTGTGAGGAGCATATGCGCAGAGCTTTCTAAAGAGTCTGGGCACACAGCACCTGATGCCCTCACTGATGACACTTCTACAGCCTTTAATGCTGCTCAGAGGGCATCAGGGAACAGTCCTTGAGGCACAGAAAATCTGGCAGTGGGATTAACAGCAAAGAGAACTTCACAGTGAATTCCCAAAATGCCATCAGGAGCGCTTGTATAGCAGAGCTTATGTGGGCTCCCATGTTTCCAGATGGGGTCTTCTGGATAATGCAAAGGCATTCTCCAGGGCCCTTATCGTGTTCAGATTCCAAGCCTTGCTGAAGGAGAGGTCCTGATCCTGCCTAAGAATCACTTGAGGGTTCTGCTTCCAGGACTGATGGAGCAAGAATACTGCAGGCTGTCCCTCCCACTGAACACAAACATAAATCCTTGACGGGATGCATTGAACAGCTTTCTAAGGACCCTGCTTTGTTTTGTGGTGCTGGAGATTGAACCCAGGTCCTCACACATGCTAGGCAAGCACTCTACTACAGAGCTACATCCCTGGCCCTTCTAAAGCCTCTGAAAATAAATGGTAGCAGGCATACTCAAGAAGGAGAACAGAATTAAGAGTTCCCTGAGCTAGCCATGAGTTCACCATCTTTCCCCTCTCTGGTATCACCTTGCCTGGACTCATATATGGACCAAGTCTCAGAATCATACAGCAGGTGTGGACAGAACCAGCTCCAGGAACAGCTCCTTATCTACTCTGAGAAGCAGGTAAGAGAGCTTAAGGGATCATAAGGACTGAGGACATACTGTAACTAGTTATTTTTTGTTTCCCTTTCTCCCTTTCCCAGCCCTTTCTGCACTGATGGTGACAGCAAAAGGAGGGTCACTAAGATTAAGTACTTAAAGCTCTGAAGGTGCTTTTCAGAAAGTTGTGATTACAAAAGTGAGAGGTGCCGACCTATTGCTATTTTCTCCTATCTTCTGACTGCTGAGCTACACACATAGGTGCATTCATGGGAGGTGAGGAGAAGGCAAAGTAAAGCCAGGTCACAGGGAGGCAGAAGAGCCCAGGAACAATTCTACAACACTGTGATGAACACCTATGTTCATCTCTCAGCTACACATGCACAGATGTGATCTCAACAGCCTACGCCGGCTATGAAGATTGAGCTACAAGGACCAAAGCCAAATCACAGACTGGCCTCGGGGCAGTGCACACCTGGTGGGAATCCAATCAGTACCGTGAACACTGTGAAAGGAAACCCAGGAACATGGCCCACAGAGGGCAGGTCAGAGCCTGAGGCTGAGTCCAACCTGGTCAACTGCCAGCTAAAACAACTCAGAATTCTCTGATGTAAAATCTCATGATGTAACATTCAAAATGCCTGGCAGACAGCACAGAATTACTCACCATTGAAGAACTCAGGAAATCTTAACTCATGAGGGAACAAAAAAGTCAATCAACAGATACTAAGCAGAGATCATAGAACATTTTTAAATAAAGGATTTTTTTTAAAAAAAAACCTTCCTTTAGAGAAGAAATTATAACTTCTTTTAACAAGAAATGCAAACTGTTAACACAGAAGATATTAGCAAAGAAACAGAACAAAGGAAACCATTAAAACTGAAAAACAGAAAAAAAAAATCAAAATAGACACTAGTCTGATTCAGTAGTGGAATGTAAATGATCAAGAATCAATGAATATGAAAGTTATTAACAAAATTTATCCAATGTTACAAAGAAAGAAAAAAATCAAGAAACGCAGGAAATATTCATGAAATATTAAGTCTAGCTTTTATAACATTAGAATTTTAGAAAGGCAAAAAGGTGTGGTATAAATATGCATATATTTGAAGAAATAGTTTGATGAAAGAGAAACTCTGATTCAAGAGCTCAGTGAGCCCCAAGACAGGATAATTTCAAAGAAATCCACATCCAAACACATCATAATCACAATGCAGAAAACTAAAGACAAAATAATAATAATCCCAAGAATGTCAGAAATAGAAATTGTGGTATAATACTAATGACCATGAGTTTCTCATTAGAAATTATTAAAGCTACAAGAGAGTGGAACAATTTTTGATGTTCTGAAGAGAACTACCAACAAATAACTTAAAACAAAATTTGCAAAAAGTTTCATCTATTAGCTTCAATGAACATAAAATAAGTAGGGTTAAGTTTAAAAATATGAAGTTCAAGATCTCCAGACAACTAGAAAATATTGCTCAAAGATATAAAGGAAGGGGCAGGGGTTTTGGCTCAGCAGTAAAACGCTCGTCTGACTCGTGTGGGTTCAATCCTCAACACCATATAAAAATAAATAAAATAAAAGTACTGTGTCCATTTTACAACTAAAAAATTTCTTTAAAAAATACTAAAGAAGATCTAAATAAATGGAGGTTTACATCACGTGTAAGGATTGAAAAATTTGATACTGTGAGATATCACTTCTGCTCACATTGATCTGAAGATTCAATGCTATTATAAACAAAAATCACAGGAGGCATTTTAAGGAAATTGACAACCTGATTCTAATATTGACATGGAAATCAAAGGGACTTAGAATAGGAAAAATGTCTTAGGAAGAGAAAAGAGTTGAAAGACTTATACTACCTTATTTGAAATCTTATAAAAATCATGATAATCATAAAATAGGTTATTTGTACAGGATACAAAAATAGCTACAAAGAATAAAAGTGAGAGTTCAAATATAAATTTGTTCACATAGAGGCAAATGGTTTTCAACAAGTTACCAAGAAGATCCATGAAAGGAAGTTTATTTATTTTTTTTAAAAAGTATACAAGCATATGTGAGTGTCTGTAATTTTAATAATGGCAAAACTGGATCCACATCATAGAAAACATTAAGTCCCACTGGATCATGTGTCTACATATAACACCCAAAACTATAAAGCTGTGTGTGTGTGTGGGTGTGGTGCTGGGGTTTAAACCCAGGGCCTTGTGCATGCGAGGCAAGCACTCTACCAACTGAGCTATATTTCCCAGCCCCAAAACTATAAAGTTTATAGAAAAAGTGCAAAATAACATTTTTATAAACATAGAGTAGGTAAAAATTCTTAAAATACAGAAAGCACTAATTGTCAAAGAACAAGTAATAGATCTTCAATATTTAAATACTTCAGGTCATCAAAAGACACCATTATTTAAAATGGATAGGCAAAGCAAAGAACAAGAAGAAGTTAGCAAGACATATTTTCACAAGTATTGAAAATATATATTTAAAAAAACTCACACAACTAAAAGAGAAAAGTACCCCCTGAGCATGCAAAGGAATTTAGCAGAATCACACATTAAAAACTCAAAATAGATCATGATTGTACATACAAGGACTAAAGCCATAACCTAGAAGGAAGATCTTTTTGACCCGGTTTTAAACAATGCCTTCTTAAATAATTTATCAAAAGTAAAACAATGGGGGGGGGGCTGGGGTTGTGGCTCATCAGTAGAGCCCTCATCTAGCACGTGTGAAGTGCTGGGTTCAATCCTCAACACCAAATAAAAATAAACAAATAAAATAGAGTTATTGTGTCTATAACTAAAAAAAATATTTTTAAAAAGTAAAACAGTGAAAAAAATAAATTGGAGCTTTTCAAAATTAAAAATAAAAAATCCTTATTTTTTTTAAAAGGACACCATTGGAAAAAAAGTGAAAAGAAAACTAACCAAATGGGAGAAAATAATTACAAATCAAATATCTAATAATGGACTGTAATATCCACATAAAGTATGGTCCAAGAATTTCACAGCTACCTTATTCATAAAGAGTAGAAACAACAAAAATATCTGTCAAAAGGAAAATGGATAAACTAATTATAATATTTTCGTTTTAAATGGACATTAAGTGGATGAAAAAATGCTCATTTATTTTACCATATAGGCAGAGCACATCAAAACACAACAAGATCACCTTGCATATAAACTACAATGGCCAAAATCAAATGGACTGATGATTTCAAATGTTGGCAACAAAACCAACAAAATCTCTTTCATTTTGCTGGTGGCAAGGTAAAACAGAATACTTTGGAATACAGAAGAGCTGTTTCTTTTAAAGATAAACCTACATTTACCCTAAGATTCAACAATTTGGGGTGGGGATATAACTCAGTGTAGGGCATTTACCTAGCATGTGGGAGGCCCAGGGTCCAATCTCCATTGTCCTACCATCATGATTCCCTGCATAAAGTATTCATAATAGCTTAATCCATAATAGCTAGAAACTGGAAAATATTTAAATGGATTTGTATCAATAGAATAGATTAAAAATGCAACACTACTCAGCCAAGTAAAGGAATGAACCACGAATACATATAATGACGTGAATAAATCTCAGCGTTATGCTATGTGGAAGATTTAAGACACAAAAGAGCCTGTGCTTTAGATTTCATTCACCTGAAACCCAAGAATCAATTAAACTGGATCAAAATTAATAGGATCGATTCAATGCAATTCCTGTCAAAATTCCAGTTGACTTTTTCCCTCTGACATCAACAACTTAATGCTAAAACTTGTGTGGAAATGCAAAGGGCATAGAATGACCATCAAACCTTAGGAGAGGGAAGAACAAATGGGGGACACACACCTCAATTTCAAAACTTATTACACAGTGGTACTTGTGTTACTTGATTACTATTGCAATCAAGGCAATGTGCTAATGGCATAGGAGAGATTGACAGATCCGTAGAAACCCACGGAAATAAACCTTTGTATTCATGTCAATTGATTTTCAACATGACACCAATATAATTCAAAGGAGAAAACCAGTCTTTCTAACAAATTGTGCTAGGCCAAATGGACAACCCCATGCAAAAAAGTGAGGTCAGACTCTTCAAATCACACACAAAACTCCAAGTGGACCACAAATGTAAATAAAAGGATTGAAACCATAACCTTATAGGAAAATCTTTGTGACCATGGGTTGGGCAATGCCTTCTTAAATAAACTACCAAAAGTAAAAAAAAGAAAAAAGAAAAGAAATCGGAGCTCTTCTAAATTAAAAAAAAAAAAAAAAAGTTCAGTGTTTTTAAAGGACACCATCAAAAAAGTGAAAAGAAATAGGAGAAAATATTTACAAATCATATATTCAATAATGGACTGATAGATCCACAAATAGTATTACCCAAGAATTTCATAATTACCTTATTCAAAAAAGGTGGAAAAAACTCAAATATCTTTCCAAAGGAAAACAGATTAAATAAACTGTGGTATTTTCATACAATGAAAAAAACAACTTAGCTGTTGTTGTTGTTTTTTTTAAAAAAAAAAAAACTACTAATGAACACAAAACATGCATGAATCTCAATAACATTATATTGAAATACAGCATGCAGACATGAAAGAAAATTGTACAGTACCAGTTACATAGAATTCAACAGAAGGCAGAATGAATACAGTATATCAATAATTAATTATGCAGAGGTGGAGGTAGGATTGACAAGAGTGAAAAGGCAACTTTGGTGATGAAAATATTCTACACCTCAATCAGCTGCGGGTGTCATAGTGAATCTAAACTAACCAAATTACATAGTTAAGACACTTGCATCTGACTTTGAAATTTTACTTCAGATTTTTAAAGAATAACAAAAGGAGAGTGTCATGCTTCATGGTGTCCTTTCTCACCTTCACCCTACTTCAAACACAAAACAAAGCCATTCTAGCCACCAGAACCATGAGACTTATTGCTGAAATAAATTGTCTTCTGAAACTTCTGTCCTGTTGGAGAATGAATGGAACATTCAATTAAAATTAAAATATTTTAATCTCCTCCTTGATGTCTTTTGCAACACATTGTTCATTCAATAGCATATTATATAGTCTCCAGGTGTTGAAGTATCTTTTATTTTTTATTTTATCATTGATTTCTAATTTCATTCCATTGTGATCTGATAGAATGCAGGATAGTATCTCTACCTTTTTTGTATTTACTAAGAGTTGCTTTGTGGCATAATATATGGCATATTTTGGAGAATGATCCATGTGCTGCTGAGAAGAAAGTGTATTCACTCATTGATGGATAATATACTATATATATATATATATATATATATATATATATATATATATATATATATATATATAAATCATTTAGGTCTAAGTTATTGATTGTATTATTGAATTTTGTAGTTTCTTTGTTTAGCTTTTGTTTGGAAGATCTATGCAGTGGTGAAAGAGGTGTGTTAAAGTCACCCAGAATTACTGTGTTGTGGTCTATTTGACTCTTGAACTTCAGAAGAGTTTGATTGATGAACATAGATGCTCCATTGTTTGGGGCATATATATTTATAACTGTTGCTTCCATATTTGTGGTAGAATCTAAAAGCTGAATTGGAAAAAAGGTAGAAATTTCCCTAAATATGATGGTGGACCTGGGATATTCCAGGTGTTACTTGACCTGGACAGGGGAGTGCTACATAGTAATGTTATCTTTGACAACTAATTATATCCTTGAAAGAATCCTGGGGCAATCTGAAGTTTCCAAGGCCATCTACCTTTTCAAGCACAGTTCAATATTGCACTAATTCAGCTACATAATCCACAGCATTATTCTGTGGATTTCTCTACAAATTACTAGTATTTTATCTCCTTTTGTTGATTTTATATGTTGCAATAAAAATGGCATTTAATTTCATGTTATTTAACCTTTTGTATGATAGAAGTTATCACCTTCTCTGTCTGATCTCCATCTTTTACCTTCAGTTTATGACACCGCAGTTATGCTCAGACATGTATTTGCCATGTCCAGGTCATAGAAATAACACATCTTCTATTATCTTCTTCTTATTATTCCCATCATTCTGTTGATGGTACTATTTTTAACTTCAATATTTTAGTCTAAATTCACTTATGATCATTAGCGATAAAGTATTTTTAAAATTCAGAGAGTATTTCAGAAAATGCAATACTACATTATTCCATCCAGTGTTACCATATTTTTTAAAAATCATGTATGTATTTTATTAAAAAATTAAATAAATCGATACAACTTAAGACCTCTCCTCCCTAAGGTATTCATTATAATAAATTTGAAGTATGATATTCCCATACATCTTTTTTTTCCTAATGTTATGCTTCCGGCATTTATCCATGTACACACATGCAAATCTAGTTCATTTTAACATCTGCATATTATTTCTCTGAATAAATCTTTTTATTGCCCTGTTCTACTTGACATTGTTTTTACTTTTTCTTATAAAATGGAGCTAATGTGTACAGTTTTCTATGAACTACTTTGTATGTATGTTAAAAAATTCTCTAGTATAGAAATATAAAATGGAATTTCCAAGTCACAAGCAATTTGGACTTCAACTTTACAAGATAATACAAAATGGATCTTCTAAATATTTAAATTAGTTACAATCCCACCAACAGTACAGAAGAATTTCAATGTCTACATATCCTTGCCTAGTGGAGTTCTCAACCTTCAAAAATCTTTCCAAATAGATAGACAAAGGATTTTAATTTATCATCTGCATTTTTCTGAACAAGAAGCTTTTCAGCATTTACTGATCATCATGCTACTCTGCTAGCTTCTATTTCAAATATCATATTTTTTCATTTTGTTAATGACATCTTTCTTAAACAAACATTTTTATTTCAAATGTATTCAGATGTATCTATCTTTTCCCATTATGGTTTATGCATTTTGTATTTAAAAAAAAATCCTTTCTTATTTATACATCTCATATTCCCCTACATTAACTCAGAAAAGTTGTATATTTTCACTTTTAATTTTCCAACTTTTGATTTTTACAAAATTCACTTTTCTCCATGGTATTTGATAGCAACTAAATTATACCATCTGCTATATAAATTGCCACAGTGGCCTTTTTAAATTGCCCATTCTCTTCTTCCTAGTTTGTAATTCTACTTCCATTATCTCCCATATACACAGGTATAATTCAAGGCTCTCCATTCTATTCTAGGGTTGATTTGAATATCTTTTCCCCAACATCACACTGTTTCAGCAATAAATCTTCATGCATGACAAAACACAATATACGCATTATTTTTCTTTAAAACCATATCATATATGGTGAAACTTTTTTTTTCATGCTAGTATCTGTATTTGCTAGATAAATTCCATGAAAACCCTGCTGGGATTCTGATTGTCATCACATTGAATGTATACATTATTCAGATTGGTATCTTCATGGTAGTGAGTCTTCCCTTTCACAAGTATGGCATAATTTTCCACTAATTTTGGTCTCCTTTTAAGCCCTTTAATGATTTTTCTCCATCAGTATCTCATAACATTTTGCCAGAGATTTATTACTACATCCCTTTTTTCCATGTTTTAAATATTTTTTTAAATATACTTTATAAGGATTGATGTAGGAGAAAGTCTATTGATTTTTTTTCCATTCATTTTACATTCAACAATCTTCAAAAGCTTCTGTAAAGATTCCCTGAGATTTTTTCTGTTTACAGAGTGACTGACAGCAAATAGTACAAACTGCCCCTCAACCCTTATACCAATTATTTGTCTTGCCTTACTGTGCTAGCCAAGACAAGAACTTCAACAGAAGCAGTGACAGGAGACATCCTAGTCTGGTTATGGATTTTAAAAGGAATGTTTGAATACTTCATTATTAAGAACAATGTTGACTGAAGATTTTTACTGGGCATCCTTTTATCAACTTAAGGAAATAAAATTCCACTACTGCATTTTATTAATGTTTTTTTTTCCCCGAGACTACTGGAATTGTGCTTTGCCTCTTCATCTATTATTTTTGCCAATTGTGTTGATGATATTTCTGGTGTTAAGCAGACATTACAACCCTGGAATAAAAACTACCTTACATAAGCTTTATAAAATATGTGAGTTGACACTCATTATTCATGTTTTCAAATTCACTTGTCCATTAAAAGGAGCCAGATTTCCTTGGAGAAATACTGATTCTATGACAGGGGCATGAAGCATACAAAGTGAGCTTACAGAATCTTGTAATTATAGAAAGAGAGTGTTAAGAAGAATTAAAAAAAAAAAAAAAGTAAACACAATGATGGGAATCTGTCAGAGAGACTGACTCAAGAAGCCAATAAAAATGCTCATAATAGTCAAAGTTGGAATCATTTCCGTTAAAAAATAAATAAAATGGTATTTGTTCATAACCCAAAGTATAAAACAAACATCAATGCATTCATGAATGTATAAATAAGCAAGGGAACAAATAAAGTCATGGGGAAGAAGAGAAATGTACCATGAAAGAATTCAAAAGAACTTATGTAGCTATTACCCTCGAGAAGGTAGGATCACTCTCCACTCCTATGTGTGGGCTACACATGGTGAGTTGGTTTCAAAGAGTACAAGATAGAAAACGGTGGAAAAGTAACTATATAGTAGGGAAATTCAACAAAACCTACCTCACCCACCAGACCAACATTCGTGTTAACAATGAAATGTCATGATGACAGTGTATACTCTGGATATGATGTGACTAAAAAGGGTATTTTAACATGTGAACTACTTCGCTGAAATACAAACCAAATCATGAGAAAAACATCTGATAAATGCCAGTGAGACAAATGCCAAAAACAAAACAAAACAAAACAAAAAACCCTAACCATTATTCTTAAAACTATCAAGGTCATCCAAAACAAAGAAAATCTGAGAAATTGTTGAAAACTAAAGAAGCTTAAGGAGACACAAAAATAAATGTTACATACATCATTGACTGAGACCCTGAAACAACAACAACAAAAAAAGGACATTAGAATGATGGAAATCTGGTGAAATATGTAGTTTATTAACACAACATATCACATTGGCTCATTAATCGTGACAAACGTACTAGTGTACTAATGTAAGGTCTTAATAGGGGAAACAGGATATGGGGTACATGGGAATGTTTTATACAACCTGAAATTTTTTTCTGTAATGAGTTTATTTTTAAAAAGTGAGTAGGGGATATTCTTTTATTTATTTATTTTTTGGAGACCAGTTTGTATAACAGTACTTTAAATGGAAAAATATCAGCATTCCCATTGCTGACCTCGGTTAATATTAACTTTGGGAATACTAGATAAGGTTAAAGATAGTAAAGGTTACATTGTTCAGTAATGATGCTAGAAAATTAATTATCAGTTTGGTTAAAAAAAAAAAAAAAATCTTTCCGATCCTTACATCATGCCAAGCATTACTACCTAGAATTTGTGAAGATTTACATAGAAAAAAACCCAAAAATTATAAACATAAAAGATATAATATAAAAATATAATATAAAATATATAATATAAAAGATAGTGAGAATGAATGAATTGATACGCTTGGGGTGGTGTTTTAATCAGCTTTTTCATTGATGTGACCAAAATGTCTGTCAAGAACAAGGAGAGGAGGAAAAGTTTGTTTGGTTTACAGTTTAGAGTTCTTGGTCCATAGATGGCAATTCCATTGCTCCAGCCAGGCAGAACATTATGGTAGGAGGGTGTGGTGGAGGAAATCAGCTCAAGATTTGGCATCAGGAAGACAAGGGAAAACTTGCTCACCAGGGACAAAAAGTAAACCCCAAATGTATACCCTCAGGAACCCACTTCTTCCAGACACACCCTACATGCCTACACCCAGTTAATCTCTATCAGGGGATTAATGCACTGATTAGTGCATTTTTCCTCTACACTTTCTTGAATTGCACACACACACATGAGTTTGGGGGGGACAACTCATATCCAAACATAACAGGTGAAATGAATATTTTTTTATCCATAAAAAAGTTAAGATGACATGGAAGTTTAAAGACAGAACAGAACTTGTAGTACACTGAGCCCGTGGAATGGACCACAAAATGGAATAATCTCACAGAAGGAAGATGAAGGATCTTAGAGAGTTAATGCAAAATAACCAAAGTATGAA
Source organism: Marmota flaviventris (assembly GCF_047511675.1). NCBI lineage: Eukaryota > Metazoa > Chordata > Mammalia > Rodentia > Sciuridae > Marmota > Marmota flaviventris. The sequence goes on from NC_092508.1 coordinate 110,283,506, forward strand.
AAATACTGGTGAGAGCTATTTCTTGAAAGTGAGAATGAAGGAAAAATAAATAAATAAAGCATTCAATATGCTGAAAGTATCCTAAAATTAATATCTGAGATAGTCGAACAGAATCACAAAGAGAACTGATAAAAAGTAGCAATGTATCCAAGGTAACATCATTAACCACCAGTGGAGATATACACTGAATCCAGACCTGCCTCACCCCAAGCTCTGGTTTTAATTCCACATATGTGTTCAGCTAGCCACGAAAAACGATCCTTTCTACATGCAATGTGTAATCCAGGGTGGTATCCCAGATCAGAAAAGGGGACATAGGTGGTGTAGGGCATGATGTAAAGTGGGGCATGTTGCATCAGAAAAGAGGAAACTTAACTTGCTGGCTGCTACCCGCTTCCCAGTCCTGGGGCCACGTGTGGCTAAGAGAGCACCTAGGGATTAGCCAGAAGGCATTGCCGTGGGTTGTGATGAAGAATCGGACCACCTCTAGGATAGGCTCAGAACCCTTCTGCCCCCACAGACATTACTGCCTGTAGGATGGGTGTAGATGTAAATTCTCCACACCCTGCTGACCTTTATCCTGATTGGCTCCTGTACATTATATTAGCTGTGTATGTTTTCTCATTAAAGGAGATCCTGCTTTGACAGTTCTCCCTGGCGCTTCTGCTTGTCCTCCAGGGGGGGAGGGCTGAGTGCAGGCAGCCAGTCGACCTTTACCTTTCATGGCCTGTCCTGGTCAGGGCGTGCTCCCCCAATCTTTCCCACAGGTCAGGAGGGAATTGGGGGCTAAAAACCCGGACCAGGTGGGAAAACTGGTGAAACTCTAATAGAGATTTTGTTTAATAATAATATACCAATATTCATCACCATGTTGACATTTATCCCACAGTTATGTATGGTGTTAATGTTAAGGCAAACAATAGGCAAGTTCACAATGCTCTGTAAATCTAAAATTCTTCTAAATAAAGAAATTATTAAAACATTAATTTCTCAAAATGGTGCCTTGGAACAGTCTGAAAACATATAAGTGATGAGATCTATTACACAAAAGCAAATTTTAAAAAGAGCACATTTTGCATTAAGGACTTTGATTATAACAAATTTATTGATGATTTCTAAAAATAAATATCTGCCTCAATTCATTCATATGGCTTTTTAAGTAAACCTTTTACATATTTTTTCCCATCCCATTTTTTCTTTCATGTGGAAAAACAGAAAATGGGGAACAGTGGTTTTTGAAAGCATAAGGTGATCTGGTTGAGGCAAACTCTCCACTTCTGCTAAAGATGAAACAGAAGTTCCACAGAAAAATTTCTAGCAGCAAGAATTAAATTTAAAGGATTTTAACAGAACTGCCTTGTTTTAGGAGCTCTCAGATACTTAAAGAACGAAGACTTTAGAAATCAAGAATTGCAGGAGCAGAAAAGCTGAAACATAAAATTAAATTACAAAACTCAAATGATTGTCTATATAAGGAAAAAAAGAAAAATGAGAAAGGAGTAGAAAATAAAAGTAATGAAAGTTAGAGATGATGGTGTCTCAAAAGAACTGAGGTATAATTAATGATGGAATGGGAAATGACAGGGACATGAATGGCATTGATCCATAACATGTCACTGCCTTGTCCCTAGTTTCCCAATGATTCCTTTCACAGAAAGCATGCACCAGTGATTCAGGGGGACCTGAGGGGCTGACTCCTCTGCTCCCATCTCTTCTGACTTTCTCCTCCAATTTCCCCTCTCTTGGAATCCCTTGCAGCCAACCTTGCCCACACAGTTCCCTGGGCTCTGGCCCACCTTTGTATTAACTAAGCTGCCTGCTTGGATATCCTGCCCTCCTCCAGATATCCCTGGGGGAAAACTCCAATTCCTCTTCAAGATTTGCTCAAATATTAACTTTTCAGTGATTCATCACTATGCATATTCTACTTAAAATGGTAAGCCCCTAGACCCCCAGATCTCCCATTTTGCTGTTTTATTTTCTCATACCTCCTTCCACCAGCTAACATTTTAATCATATTGGATATCTGTTTACCCAACCACTGCACTATAATAACCAGATTTTTGCCTGTTTTAATCACTACTGTTTTTGATAGTACCAGGCATATAGTAGCTGCTCAATAATTATTTTTCCAATATATCAGTATAAAATTGTCATTTTCAGTAACATCATTAAAATACAGTAAGAGAACATGGGTAACTCGTAACTTCTACAAAGTCAGCTTCTTTCTATCTGTATATAGATTTTCTGCTTTTTGCTTTTGTTTTCACACTGAACCATTACTTCTATCGTGTTTTAAAAGAAGGTTTTGTTTTTGTACAAGAGTAGACATTTATCCATCTGCAATCATTTCAAATCAGGCACATTCAATATCAGAGTCAGAAAGAGTGAAACTTCATTGTTCCAAGGTATTTGCTTTTCTGAGCTTCAATAATATTTAGTTATTACCATAAAAAAAAAGCTGCGCATCATAAAACCTTTACATGGGCAAATGTTTGGCAGCATGATCCACTGAGCTAAGGGAATCATAAAATTTCAACCTCCTCATTTTCAAGATGAGAAAACCAAGACCTAGGAAAGGCACCTCCTCAATTCAATTCAAGCATAGCTGATGAAGTGGTAAGCAGGAGCTCATCCCAGAGGACTAAAGTATTAACAGATCGGCCTTGCCTGTCAACATTTCTAAATGCAGACAGAACTCTAGATTGGAAATGTTCAGTTCACCATTCAGCTAGATCTTTATTTTTTCCAACTTATTTTTCCATTTCATTGCTCAACGATGTTTTGAGTAGCTGCTTCAAATTGCCTGAACATTCAAGATTCTTTTTGCATTATGATCAATAGCAAAACAAGCAATGTAATCACCTTCCCTAAGATTTGGGCAAGTTCTCAGGCCACTATACCTTACAGAATCCACTTAGCATTCAGCCTCTCACTCCAATCTTGGGAGAAGTGAGAGGACAGTATATTTCACAAACTTCTTACTCTTTCAGTGGATGCATTATCAATTTACCCCTACAAATCAAATGGAAACAGCCTTTCAGGGGCTGAAAATGTGTCCGTTCTCTTTAAAAAAAAAAAAAAAAATCTTCAGCTGAAAAATTACACACATACCACTGCTTTGTCATAAGTGGGGAAAAATAAGTTTGGTGTCATATTTTCTTCTCAGAGGTAGCAATAGCAGTTAATCTACACACATGCATTCCCTGGGTACTGGAGACAGTCGTCTCGGATATTATAGTGTCACCTGGGCAAATACTTTGGCAAAGACAGTCTATAAAATGAAGTTGCTAGGGACCAAAACAACCACATTGATTTTTAGTACAATTCAAACCACAAGGAAACATCCCTTTTCTAAATGGCACAAGCTGAAAACGACAGGGAGAAATGTATTGCAAATAGTGGAGAGAAGGAATAGAATAAAAGACAATTACATTAGCAAGCATCTTGGTGCTTTTTTCAGTTATTTGTTTAAGGTCAGAGAACTAAGAGGGTTGAATTATGTTAAACATCCTTATCTGAAAATCTAAGATTACTCATTTATGGACCTTGTGCTCACAGCTGGAAGCCTGGGCAGCCAGTGGAGCTTTTCGAAATAAAGCATTACAAGCCTTTGAATATTTGAACATTTTTTTCAAAGCCCAAGTAGTTTTCCTGTCAATTAATCTCTTTTTCTCTGCAAATGATAGAGCAGCCTAAACTGCACTATAAATGTATAATTTACCAAAGAGTCATTAAGTTTGCTGCAACAAATATTTTGCTTAGTATCTTTAAAAGGACAAAATGACCTTGAAGCCAGAGACCTCTGAACAAGAGGTTCAGACCAGTCAGGACTCACCATGGCCCCCTGGCTTGTTCTCTGGGCAACTTCTCGCTGTAGTCGGGCCACAGCCAACTTCTCCCTGGAGAAACAAAAGTACAAAATGAGTTGACCATTCCCAGGGTAGAGGCGATTCCAGAGTGGCTGTGAAGCATTCCTTGGAGATCCCCAGAGGAACTCCCTCCTTCCTGTCCCTTACATCCTCCATGATACTTTCTATAAATATTTAAAGCAATTGGCCATTAGTGCTTTACTTTCATTCAGTGTTATAAGAGAGAGATTTTTTTTTTGCCTTAGATTTGTAATAACCATATTAAGGTTGAATACTGAATAAAAGCTCTGCTTTAAGTTAATTAGCATATATCCTTTATACATACATTTCCCAAGGCTGAAATTCTTCAATTGTTCTTCCTGTGTCAACTTTGCTTATATGTTTTTAATCATCTTTGTTTTGTTATTCTACACCAATATCACATTTTAAAAAGCAAAGAAAACATAACTTTACAGTGTTCTTAAAATAATAATAGGAAACCATCTGTTACAGAGGCTTGCTATGTAACACTCTCTATGTTGGGCATTTTACCTGATCTCATATGAGCCTGACAACTAACCTACATTCCATTAGCCCAGTTTTATAAAAGAGTAAACTGAGGGTAACAGAGGCTGTGTAAAAAAACCCGAAGCCCTATCTGTCATGTAGTAGTTTTAGGATAAAGGTTTAGATTTCCTTACTTAAAAGCCTAAATAAATCATTCTTCAGGGTCTAGGAAACATGAAAAATGTAGACTTAAAAATCAATTTTAATATTCTCAGTTTAACAGTGGGGTTCATTTTATATTCCTTATAATTGAAATTCTGAGTTTAGATACCTGAACTGGGGAGGGGGGGTTCTTCTTAAATAGTGGTTAACATAGAGGCGGCTTCTTCTGGAAATCCCCAAATCTTAGTTTTATCAAGGATTTCTCCTGAAATCCTTTGAACACTGTCAATATGTGAAACTATTTGAGTGATATTTCATCCCTTAATCTGCCCTCTGCACAGGATCAGTTCCATGCAAAACACAGAGGAGGCTGCTAGAGTCCCAGAGGAGTGAAAGGATTTCTTCTGTCCTAATTGCCTTGGTTTTTGAAACACCTCCAACTGCCAAAAGAGCATGTGCCTTAGTTGTGTTAAGGCCAAGCAAGCTTCCAGTAGGAACTTGACCAAAGGAAACAAGAAACTGGAGATGTTCCTGAGTTACAAGTTTGGGATCCTGGGGCAAGACCTGTGGGTTCCTTGTCCCCGTGAGAAAGGGCAATAAACTAGACAAGAAAAGAATAAAGAAATGAAAGTCATAGTCCCCTTCTGGTTACAAACAAAGTAGAGTCCATGTGTGTTCTGACTCAAGTCCTGATGAGTAGTTTAAAGGACAAATACAAGGAGCAGAAGTTGAAAGGGATGCATACGCCTAATGTTTAATTTGATATGAAAATTAAACTCACGCATTCATCTCCTCTTTCCCAGGAAATCATTAAAAATGCAATAGAAGAATAGTAATGATAAAACATTTTGTAAGTATTTTAAGAGAATACACCCATGGTGAATGACACAGCAAGTCTACTTTGGAATGCAAACCCAGCAGAAATGCAAATACATGTTCACTCAAAGCCACAGACTAGAATGCTCATAGAAACACTGCTTGTAACAGCCTTAACCTGAGAATGCATACACCCATTGACATCAGAGTAGATAAATAAATTAGCACAGTCATACAAGGGAATAGTATAAAGCACTGAGAAGGAATAATCTACTGCTAATCAAAATACATGGAGTTATCACAAACATGAGCAAGTGCCTAAAAGCATATGTATTCTGCTTCTGAAAATATACACAGAATTTCTATCCCATCTGATAAGACAAGAAAAAAGACATGAATATCAAAATGTAAGAGGTAAAACTGCTCTATGCACACATGACAATTTCCTATATAAAATATTTAAGTGATTTTTAAAACAATTATACAACTGATATGTGAATTTAGTAAAGTCACAGAATTATTTTTAAAAACTATATTTTTTCTATCATAGCACCAATCAATTGGAAAATAAAATTTTAGGAGCATCAATTTATAATATTGTGAAAAACAAAATACCTAGAAAATACACTTACCAACACTTGCCAGACTGCCATATTGTAAACTACAGAACACTGTTAAGAACACTGAAAAGAGACCAATAAATAGAAATAGATACCACATACATGAAGTAGAGGGCTTAATATGACTACAGTGTCAAAATGTGCACCACCCACATCTATACATTCTTTTACTCTGCCAAAGCAAATAAAGAGTAAGATATGACTATAGGAAAAAAGGAATCCCACACAGAAGAGGAGAAAAAGGAATCCACTTTTATTGTCTTTGTTGTTGTTGTATTTAAAAAGAAGTCTCTACGCAGGAATTCAGAGAATCACCCAACCTGACTTCAGCGAGAGGATGGAAAGCTCAGAAGAATGACTCCATGAAAAGAAGCAAAGATGGATCAAAAAAAAAAACAACTACCTAGGTGCTTGTAAACATTGAGAAGAGTTTGAGTTTTATTTTATTTACTTATTTATTTACTTACTTATTTCCTCTGTGTTTTGCATGGAACTGATCCTGTGCAGAGGGCAGACTGAGGGATGAAATATCACTCAAATAGTTTCACATATTGACAGTGTTCAAAAGATTTCAGGAGAAATCCTTGATAAATAAGTTGTGCTGGGGGTTGAACCTGGTCCTTGTATATGCAAAACATGCTACACAAGTAGTCTACCCCTGAGCCAAGTCCCTAGTCCCAAGAGTTTGAGTTTTAATGCAGAATTGGTTAAGAATCAGATATTAAAACACAGAAACCTAGGCCAACTCAGGTAGTAGCAAATATGTATTTTAGGAAAAATTAGTGTTACTCGAGATTTGCAATGCTAGAATTAAGACATATCCATAAGTGGCATTTACATTACTTGATGTTTATAATGCAGTAAATCAATTAATCTTCTAATGAAAAAATTGGAGAGAAGGGGAAATGTGGAAAGACAAGAGGCATTGGAACACTAAATCCTGACCTTTCATGATAGGAAGACAATATAACTTTCTAAAACAATCGATATAGAAATAGGAGGGCAAGAAATATACACAAAAATAAGAAAAGCATAAGTACACAGTTAAGTGCACTTAAAAATTAAGAAATCTAAACATAGTGAACATGTCCATGTTCCTGTCGGTTGTGGTGAAGTTAATATCACAAAATAACAACCTGTGACTGGCTAAATGATACATTAGTCACAGAATCTAATACCAGCCTACCTGGTATTAGATTCTATGACTACTTTGCACTTACATGGCATAATTCCCAGGTCCATGCCCACACACAATGATTCCCACCTTCCAGTGGAGTGGAACAAAAGCCTTTTAAAATAAAGTCTGAAGTTACAAAAAGCATACCTTTCATAGGCCACCAGGTAAGTAGTCAAGTAAGCCTCAACAAAGTAAATTCCTACATAAGACCCTGAATAAGGAACATGTAGAGCAGTATTCCAATACCTGTGTCAAAACCTTTTGTTCATATGGATTATATCGTTTGATATGAACCACACAAAAGTGAAAACTGATAATTCTCTAAAATATTAATTACAAAAAATAAACAAGCCCATACTAATATAAACAAACAGCTTTATGGTGGGGAAAAAAACTATATTCCAAAGCAAAATAAATTTCCTAAGAATAACACTGCTTTAGAATTTTTTAAGTAGCTTCTTTAGAAAGCCCCACACATGCAAGAAGGTGAATGAAAAAGGCAATATCACTTTAGAGTTACTATAAAAATAGTTTGACCTTGTAGATCCATTCAAAGGGTCTTGGGGACACTCGGGGTCCCAGGACCCACACTTTGAGAACATCAACTAAAAGACAGATACATAATCAGGAATGGAGGAATGTTCTGGAAAATTGCCTTAAGTCATCATTCTTGATTGCTGAATCCTCAGAGGGTGCTTTAATATACATGCTAATAGCGTGTTAATTTTTCACAAGAGTGGTTTAACATAAAAGAGACACTTCTAGGAACAGACCAAGAGTCTATCTTATCACCATCTTCCTACTAAATGAGAGTCTTAATTCTGTATAAAGGTTAGGAACATCACTCTTTTATGTCCAAAAGAGGTGGCCTTCATAACAACTATTAGAGGTTGTCACAGTGTACAGACATTTATGTAATCTTATTAAATTCAATTTGAAGGAAAACTTCAATGGTTTCAACAATCACATAGCATTTTAAAAGGACAGTAGTAATATATCATGAAATTTTGTGGACTGCCCATATATTATATTTTCAGGCATTCAGTGAAGAGTGAATAAACTACCTACCATGACAGGGCCATCTCTAAACGGATGCACATTAGCCATGTGATTTGGTGAAATAGTAAATTATGTAGAAACTAGAAGCACCAACTTCAGTTTTAACTTAAGAACACAGAGACACAGGCTGAGAGAAACAGGGGGAGTTTCAGAGTAACCTGGACCACAGGAAAACAACCCTAACCCCAACCCTGCTCCCCAGCCCTCCTCATCAAAAAGTGAGAAAATGGTTCCAGTGTAGACAATTCAGAGATACCACAACTCAGAGTAGCTAGGTGTTGAAGGGGAAGAATTTGCAAGAGTAAATGCAAATGTCTCTTTAGGACTATGCTCTAAACTTGTTTTAAATCACTTATGCAGAAATACAACATACAATGTCATGGAGTAGGGACCTTCATGGTTCCAATAGTTCAAGGTCCTTATGGGGTAAGTAGGCACAGCAAGGGAAGCTCAGTCTCCCACAGCAAGAACACTCCAACTCTGCTATTTTATGAATACAGCTTCTGAATGACATTCCCTTTAAAAATAGGGTTTTAGAGAGAAAAAACAATATAAAGGATTCTTTAAGGTTCAATAATTTTTATATTCTAGATATTTCAGGTCCTTAGTCTTCCAAGTGTGCATTTCATATCGGGTTTTAGTAGTATTTCCATTTCATTTCTATATGAATAAAGTTGTTATTCTTTTAAAATTAAGAAAGTGATAAGCTGCCAAATAGGAGAAAGCATCAATAATAAAATACTCAGGATTTCTAGAGGTTAACATATCTGGGATCAAATTATCAACTTAAACTATCAAAAATAAATGGCTTTGTCTTTTTTTTTTTTTTATGGTAATCTCATCCGCCTTTGGGTTTAGTCCCTGGCAAACCCTATCTTCAAACCTCCATGGTCCCAATATGTGTGAAACCAATTGGGACTAGCATCTTTTTCATGCAAATTGAAAGTTCTTACAAACAGCTTTGTGTAAAAATATAAAGAATACTTGACTTGCAAGCTACCCAAAGCAAATTAAATACACTCACATAAACCAAGGCCCTTGTACCAGTTCATCTGCTGGGAACAACTGTGCATTACTGTTTTGTGTCTGTGGCAAAGCCAGTAGCTCATTAGGAAGTGGGTATTGACTTTGTGATTACAAAACAAATGCCCAGGGATATTTTATCAAAAGCTGTGGATCCTTATTTACAGAATATGGATAAAGAAGAATATAATAAATATATATGCAATAAAAGAGGCCACAACATTTACTTCCTTCAGTTAAAGGCAAAAAGAATTTTTTTTTTCTTTCTGAGAAAAATGAAACAGAGTCCCTCTTCTCATCTAATTTATACCCAAATGGAGAATCAGTCTCAGTTTTATCAACAGGCTTCTAATTCCTTCACTATAACTCTAGACTTTCTCAACTAAAGATATAACAATTGTTTTTTGACATGAAACATAGATATCAGAATACCACGGACACATCTGCAAGAATCCAAGAGGATGTTGGCATATTTTCAAATCCAGAAAATACCTGCAAGACATGCATGGTTGGAAAATATTCCCCAAGGACAAGGTCTCACAAGGGGGAATATATTCATCTTGCGATGTGTGGAGACCGTAGACTGCAGCGTGCTACAGAGCCATCTGTTGCATGAGAGTAAAAGGCCAGCCTGTCTAGAGACAGATCAAAGTTCTCTAGTCACTCTACATGCAGCCTAGGATCCCCAGTCATGCTAAATGGAGACAGCGGAGCTGCCATGCACCCTGCTCTCCCCAGGCAGATGGTACCCCTGTGGGAATGCCCTGCAGAGCAGTTAGGGCACCTGGTGGAAATGTGAAGAACTCTATTCATGTTAAGTCTCATCGCCCCAAACTGCTCTACAGGATGCCAAATGCAAGGTGATAATCTGAAGAGACAACTGTACCTCCCAGAAAACAAGCAAATTAATGTGTTATGAACTCTGTGTTTCTATTAACGTGCCAGGTCAGGTAATGGGTATGAACTCTGCTTGAATTTTCTAGAAAAACAGAGTGTAACACCTAAGTGTGTTCACATATGTATAAAAAAAAAGAATGTATCTTGCAAATTTAAAGTGAGTTTCCTTCACTGTGGTAAAGATATTGTAGTATTAAGGAATCCTATAATAATACTCTCCCTTCCCCCTAAAAATCTAAGCTCATGTTAGTTTTAGTTCAAGTTCCTATTTTCAAAATTTAAAATTTAGTAATATCTGTGTCATCTAATATGCACATCTATGTCTATTTTAATTTACTTAGAATATTTCAGCAAATGAAAGTATATAATCCAATCATAATGAATATTCTAATCCATTCAGAAAACACTAGTGTGCATTTATTCTAAGCCTGATGGAGGCTCAAGAAGCATATGACAGCTGCCAATTCAGAGAGGTCAAGCCCTATAGACAGCATGTAGGAGATGTTATAAGCACATAGACACAGGTCCTTCATACTCACAGTTGCATTTAAAAATAAATGTTAAGTGACCATTTTTACCAAAAGATTGAAATTAAAGTTCCTTTAATAGAAAGATATATTTTTATAGAAAGATATCTTCAGCTATTTCTAAAAGTTTTTGTTTTCAAGTTCATACTTTTCAGCAACAAATAATATAAAACTGGTCTGTTCTCATAAATATTTTCATTATAAAGATCTCTATTCCAGGGGCTGGGGATGTGGCTCAAGTGGTAGCGCGCTCGCCTGGCATGCGTGCGGCCCGGGTTCGATCCTCAGCACCACATACAAAACAAAGATATTGTATCCGCCGATAACTATTACATATTTTATGTTATTCTCTAATTTCTTAGGTCTTTTGAATACAATGTTGTTGAGTTCATGTTCAACTCCAAAATGCCACAGCATTTTATTCCAGGTCACTTCTTTGATAGACATTCACCCAACTTTTCCAAATATAAAGAGAATAATAAGAGTTGCAATGTTAGGCACTAGGCTAAATAAGTTACATGAAATATTTAACCTCAAACAATATCTTGAGGCCAGAATTATAAACTTCATAATATTCAACAATGCTTCTCAAACTTTTTGGATTCAGTACCACTTTTATGCTCTGCAAAAAAATCACTGAAGATCCCAAAGAACTTTTGTTCTTAAAATAAGTATTATGTATCAGCCTTTCTATATTCACAATTCAAACTGAAGCTCCAAAAATATGTATTAATTTACTTCACATAACAATAGTAATTCTATTACAGGTTAACACACACATATAATTATGAAATAGGACTACAGATTTCTAAACAAACTACAGTAAAATGGGTGGCACTGTTTTATACTTTCACAAACATCTGGCTAACAAAAATGAGACATCTGGATTCTCTCACATATGCTTCTATAGTCAATATGCTCCCATGTCACATGTGAGATAGCCACTGTATGCTTTTGAGAGAATGAGAGTTCAAAAGGCAAATAACATCTTAGTATTCTTATAAAAATAATTTTGACATTATAGATCTACTGAAAGGTCATAGGTCTCCAGGAGGCCTCCAAGCCACAGTTTGAATATTATTAATGTGTAAAACTACCTCTTTTTACTTAGCATTATATTATCCAACACCGTCTATTTACCTGCAAATGCCATGATTTTATTCTCTTTTATGCTGAGTAATATTCATTATGTATATATACCACAGTTTCTTTATCTATTCATCTATTGAAGGGCATCTAGGTTGGTTCCATAATTTAACTATTGTGTACAAACAGAGAAATGAAAAATTGAGCTCCATCTGTGTACTATGAATTGAAATGCATTTTGCTGTCATTTATAACAAATTAGAATAAATAATTAATATTAATAAAAATAAATATCTGTCTTCCATGGGGAAAATGAAGCTGCACATGTAGACTGGAAAACATGCCTATCAATCCATTGCTGAAAAGTTAAAATATCACCACTATTTTTTTTTTCCAAATTTGTAGAATGGCATGAGTATATATTCATTTATTTATTTATTAATTTTTGGTGGTGCTGGGGATTGAACCCAGGGCCTTATGCATGCTAGGCAAGCACTGTACTAGTTGAGCTATATCCCCAGCCCAATGAATATACATTTAATTCAAATCCTATTTGTTAGAACTTGGACCTCTGTATCTACCATGCTATACTAGCACTGCCTATACTGCTAGGGACATAATCACAAATAACTGAAGAAATGACTGGGATCTTCAAGGATGTAACATGTTTGGGTCCAATTTAATGTGAACTGATGAGAAAAACACTAATATAATTTTTGAATAAGGCACTGAACTCCAATAATAATAGTCTTCACAGAGAAACGTACAAATTAAACTCAGAAGCAAGATTTTTTTAATTAAGATCCCTTCCTATTTTTTTCCCATGAAGATACCACCAAATGCCTAGAAGGGAATTAGATAGATTGCTCCCATTTATGCCTTGGGGCAGAGAGTCATACACTAACATCCTGGAGAAAAGTTTCCATTAATCATCAGCCTTTCCCATTTCTAGTGCGCCCCAAGAAAGAGAACCCGGTGGCGATCTGGTACGTGTGTGGGAAGAACAGGTTCACTCCCTGGAGGAGGCCCAGGATCATTCTCTTCACACACACAAGCATCCTGGGGAGTCATGTGCTGCAGGGACCATGACAATGCAGAGGGCCAGGTGCACCTGTCGTGTAGGCAGATGGGGAGACCGGTGGCAGCAGTCCCTGAGTCAAGGCTAAATTAATTAGCCTTTCCAAAGAACATCATTTAATTACTCATCCTCTCAGATACTCAGTGCAAGAGCAGATTTTATATAAACTTTGAGAGCCACAGAGTAATGAAAGAAACTTCTTCCAATCCTTAATTGCCCCCACAACTTTAAATCACCAAAAATCACTCTTTTCATTTCATGCTTCCAGGGAGTCTATTAGCATACCTAATGCATAAAATCAGTAAGTTGAGAGTGCATTCTATTTTTTTTTGATCTTTGCACAGTTTTGTGCATAAACAACTAAAAAAAAAAGTCATTCTGCAGGAAACTCAGAACAGTTGTCACACACATCCTACTGACTTTGGGGGAGAATGGTTGTTCAATCACATTGTGTTAGTTTGGTTAAGGAATGCTCCTCCCCACTCCCCACCCCACCCCCCAAAAAAATCAAGAGACTTTTTAAAAAATTTGGTGTGTTCGAATACAACAGTAATTAGAAAAGCAAAAGCAAACAGAAGCTCTGTTTAGCTGCCTGCTTTTCAGGGGAAAAAAAAAAACTTGCTAAATCTTTACCCCATATATGTATTCTCAAAATTGTTCCTCTACGCTCAAGAAGAGTGCCTCAAATGACACCCACATGCTCATTTATTGATTCATTCATACAATTATTCAGACAACTCACTATGCTGCAGTTGACTGCTTACCTGTTTTTCTCCCCTACCAGGCCCATAAAGGCTGAGGACTTTAAGATCTTTGTGTGTCTTGAGCATGAACACATCCTCAGTAAATGAAAGACCAGGCTTCAGAGTAAAAACAGTCTCACAAACTTAAGGGAAGATTACAAGCTGCCTTCGTGCTTATTTGATATCAGAAGTTAGTCCCATGACCCAGAGCTTAATAAAATGTGCTAGTTAAGACCACAAAAGTCAGCTGTGAACCCTGCTACTACACTTATAAATGAAGCATTTTGTATATTTTAGACATTCCATGTACTCCTGGTAGTCAATTAAAAACATCAATAAAGAAATGAGAAATGAACTTGTCTTGAGTTTTCTTTTTCTTTTTTTACACTTACAACTGTTAGCTTTCACTAGAATAATAGTGCTGTCATCCCTATATTTTTAATAAAGTCAAAAGAATCTGGATTTAACATAATACTGAACTAAAGCAACTCACTTTCTCCTCCACCTCTCTTTGGAACAAAATGAAATACCAAAGCTGTCCTACCTAACATGTCTCTAAAATCCATATAAGAGAAAAAACTCCCCTAACTTCAGTTGTTAGCCTAAATTTTTGCAGTAACTTCTAAAGCAGAAAGTTAGTTCAAAGACTTCAAAAGAGGTTTCTTGGAGATATATACTTTTATGAGTCATTGAATAACATTTAATTTCTCAATCTTAATTTTCACTCTTGAAAAAGCTAGGTTTTTGTTTCCACAATTCAAAGAAATGTGGAATTCCCTAATTTTTATGTATCCTCTATATTTCTTCTTTTATTCTTACAACTTTGACAAAAAGATATTTAGGTCTGTATTAAGGCTGGCAATTAAGAAAAACATTATCAACAAAATTCGGTTCTATAATGTTCAATTTCCTTCCATCAGTTTTGGTAACATGCAAAACTGATGGGCTATATGTAGCTTAATATGAAAAGGAAATTCTTACAGAAAAGAGAGCACACACTAACCATGTCCTAACATGTGAAAATAGCCCTTATGTGACAACTAATTTACTTTTCCATGGCTCTCAATTATCAATGGCCCTGAAATCTCATTCTGTCTCTATTTGGTTGAAGGTCCCAAGACAGTGTCTTTGGAGAGACTCAAGCCATCTGTCTAGACTCAGAAAAAGGAGGAGGATGAGTCTCAAAAGAAAAAAGTCGAAAGATACATTGAAGGAAGCCCTGGTGGAAAAACATCTCAGTTTTTAAACTAAAACTTCTGTACTTTGTACAATGATCCAAAAACCCCAGAGTGAATTCTAGGCAACAAAACAGCAACTTTTATGACAGGTTATAAATGCCAACAATTCATTCTACAAACTTTATGCCACCTACTGTGTTGGAGGCACTTTGCTTGGCTCTGTGGAAGACACCTGGGTAGGTAAGGCTCAATTGTACACCAGGGAGCATTCTATCCCAGAATACACATAATAATACATCGGTCTATACTCAAGTGTTATGGGCTTAAGTGTACCTCCCCCTCAAATTAAGTGTTGAAGTCCTAACCTGTAGTATCTCATACTGTGACCTTATTTGGAGATAGAGAATCTTTCCTAATGTGATCAAGTTAAATGAGGTTACTAGAGTAGGTTCTAATCCTATATGACTGGAGTTCTTATAAAAAGGGAAAACTTAAAAGATAGACACAAAGGTGGAACCTCATGAAAGGATAAAAACAGAGATTAGAATGATGCTTCTAGCTAATGAACAGCAGAGATCAACAGCAACACACCAGTGGCAAGGCAGGAGGCATAGGACAGTCTCAAAGCTCTCAGAAGGACTAATCTGGCTGAAACCATGATTGTGGTCTTCTGACCTCTGGAACTGCGAGACAATAAATTTTTGTTTAAACTAACCTGGTTTGGGTACTTTGTTATGGTAGCCCTAGCAAATAGATATATTCAGATATACTTTATCATGAAATCTATCAACTATGTATGTCTATATATAACCCATCTATATAGAGGCTGAACATCCATAGTCCAAATAACCCATAACCTAAAACATTGTGAGCACCATGATACAGTTCAGATTATAGACTCTCAATCATTAGTCTATGCACATACTCCAAAATCTGGAAAATTCCAGTATCTGAAATAGTTCTTGGACCAAGTGCATTTTAGATTAGGGAATTTTGCTTGTCCTCATATATGCATCCATATAACTTGGGACAATAGAAGTGAGTCCCCCCAAAAAATGCATTATATGTGCAGCAAAGGAAGTGTTAAATTCTGTCCACAAAATCAAGGAAGTCTTTGTAGACAAACTGGCCAAAAGGGAACTTCACAACAATAGGGATCATGAACTAATTACTACAAAGCTCTTTTTTGCTTGTTTTATCTAAGGAACTCACTTCTTTTAAATGCCATTTCTCAAGAGAATGAAAGATAACTATATAAAATGATTAAAATGACACACTTCACAGCTAAACCTCCACAAATACACATGATGTTGGACAGGGATAATTTTAGTACTTTCATTATCATACTCTTCCTACTAAGTCTACCATGATGTCCAGCATAAGATATGATGTTACCATAAGCTTATTGAAAGAACACTCAATTTGTTTTCTGGAGTAGCTAAGATTTACAAATGCAAATACACATTCTCTGGGTGCCCTACTACAGGGGTATATGTTGGTCACTTGTGGGCAGTGAGGAGTTAGGTGACCTGTGACCTTGGAACTGGACTATACAGAGAGGGTTCCCATGCAAGGTCCTCATCAACTTAGGTCTCTACCAACTGAGCCATTTAACCCTCAGGAACACACTAAATTTACTGATATTTATAAACCAATCAACTTAATAGCCTTGTCTAAAGTATTTATAGTAATTTCTGATAGTTGGTCATCTGCCACTTGATTTTTATTAGTCTACAACTTATCCCAACGAAGCTCATTTTCATTTCAAAATAATTTTCACCATTAACCTTATGTACTGGTTATATTCTTCTTTTCTAATTTTTCTATATGGACTGTGTGAGTTGGGTTTCTCCTGGTTTCAAGTACCAGAAATATGCCATGGCTAGAGTAGGAAATATGAGGCATTATATTGATTGAGTTAAAATGTTTCAGAAGGAATTAAACCACCAAAATCCTAGGAAAGACAGGAACCAGGTCACCTCTGGGGACTTCTGCAACAAGAATTTTATGCCTCCTTTCTAGATGTTTCTATGATGTTCTAGGCTGAGTCCTGAGGACTGCTGTTTTCTTTTACCATCACTTCCAAATCATACATTTAGAGAGTGAGATCCTGTTTAGAGAGTGAGATCTTGTTTGACATAGTTTGAGCACAGTGCACATGTTGGATTGAACAGCTTTGGTCAAGCAGGAGTGTGGTAGACATCCTCCTACTCCTTATGCATCAGGACTCTTCTAGAGGAAGAAATAATTGTAAGAGTCCACCAGAGGGTTTTTAATTTAATTTGTATTTTCATAATTCCCTTTCTTTGGAAAAAAGTTTTTACATATTTTTTTCATTCTTACATAAACCTGTAGCAAAAATAAACATCTAAAATGTTTTAACTCAATTTTTATAATAATTTCTATTGGATTAGCTCCACTAGGAATTTCCTGTTAAAATATTTAAGTAGGATTGAGGATTTATCTTGCTTTCTTCATACCATCTTGACCCCCTCCACTGTCGTTGTGACTTACAAAGTTATACTGAGCTCATTCCTCATTCTTCCTTCCAGAACACTTAATTGGCATTTGGTCTGCATGCTGCTTTCTGTAAATGATCTTGATGCCTCCAGTGTGAGCACACTTAACTTACACTGAGCATGCTCACAAAAAGGTGATCAACCAAGAGACTCTGCACAGGTTCCTAACAGTATGTGGAGCAGTGTCAGAGGGTAGCCTCTCAGGATACATTCACATCAGAAGCTTCTCCTGCTGCTCCTGTCTTTCCCACCAGTGCAGCAAGACTGTTCCAAGTACCAACAGAAGGATTTCAAAAGACACAGAAAGTTTTAAAAGACTAGATAATAAAAGAGAAAATCACACTTCCTTGTATTCCTTAAATAATGTAAATAATTGTGGCCAAATATGCATCATAATTAATTAATATCTGAGCTGATATATAACAGAGAAACAGAGAAATATACAAAAACAAAAAATAGTCAATATTGAGAATACACACACACACACACACACACACACACATTTTTTTTTTTTTCTTTTTTGGCACCGAGGATTGAACCCAGTGGTGCTCAACCACTGACCCACATCCCCAGGCCATTTTTTATTTTGAGGCAGGGTCTCACTAAGTTGCTTAGGGTCTCTTGCTAAATTTCTGAGGCTGGCCTTGAACCTGTAATCCTCCTTCCTCAACCTCCCGAGTCACTAGGATTACAGGCATGTTCCACTATGCCTGACCAATGTCTAAAATTTTTAAAGGGCAAAAGAAACTAAGAAGAAAAACACACATAGCTTAAATCTAAGAGATGAGAAATGAACAGATATTAGTCTATGAAATCATTTAATAATGATTTCCAAAATGCTTGGTTTAGAGGATCAGTGGTCTTTTTTTTTAGTTGTTAATGGACCTTTATTTTATTCATTTATTTATGTGTGGTACTGAGAATCAAAGCCAGTGCTCTGCCACTGAGCCACAGCCTCAGCCCCCAGATTTATGAGTTTTTCAGATCACAGAATATTTGCATAGACTTTACTAGTTGAGCAGCCTCAATCCAAAAATCCAAGCTCTGCTAGACTTGAAATTTTGAAAGATTTTACATTCCAGATTTCTGAATTAAAAAGGTTCAACCTCTATATATCATAACAGGCAAAATTCTGAGAGGAAAGGAAATAGTTCCCAAGATACATAACCATTGAGGACACTCTCAATGGTGAAAAAAAAAACATATTTTAGAAAACAAGACAGCAACTGGTATGCACACATAAGCAAATGTTTTGGCAAAATAATAACAGCACAACAACCAGAAAGGAAAATTAATCCTGTCAAGACAGGTTATTATAAACTTTCTGTTTATACATAAATAAGTCTAAGCATTTATAATTATCATCTGTTTTGCTGACACCATTTGTGTGTGAGAGAGAAATAAAGAAATAAAGGTCTCTTTTTGTATTTTAAAAGGACAGAGAAAAGGCAAGTAATGAGTGGATCCAAACAAAAAGCCAACAAAATCTACTTTCTAAACGATGACAGACACCCTTCTTTCCTGGAGGCAGATGATGGCTCGAAAAATCTTTGAATACAATTTGTTTACATTTAAGATAGAGAAGAATAATCAAAACAATAATGAATTCTCACACAGTGGTTATATTCCTAGTACTATAATTAGTTGGTTCATTTAATCCTTACTTCAACATTGAGGTAGGAACTACAATATCCCCATTTTACAGATAATGAACACAAGGTAGAGAGATAAGTATCATCCCCAGAGTCCCAAAGCTGGTAAAAGATGATGTCACAATTGAGACATTGGCACCCTTAGCTCCAAAGTCCTCATTCTTAACCAAAAGCTATGCTGTCAATGTGATTTCAGTTGGGGTTATTATTTTTACATTGCACATGATTGTTCAACAATACAGACAGTAAAAAAGTCTAAATGAATTTCATGGGAAGCTCTCAAAACCCATTTTAATTCCATTGGGAATCAGACAATTGAAAAGGCAGAAGAGAGTTGTAGCTAACACAAATGTCTCTTAGAATCCCAGCCCTCCCCTTCCCAGCTCATTGACCTTGAGAAGGTCACTGGCCCCCTCTGAGTTAGAGTGCTCTGATGTTTACAAACACACACTGCCGCCAGGTGGGGGAAGGTTTTGCTTTCCCACCCCACTGAACCCAGGCTTGACCTGTGACTTGTATTGGTCAATGGAATATAAGTAGAAGAAACCTGGAATGTCTGGGCAGAGACTCTGAGAGCCAGGACAAGGTGCGCCATGTTTCTCATTAGCACCAGCAACATTCAAGAAGGCTGGCCTGGGCCCTGAAGAAGCCCACCCAGACATCTACTAGGTCAAGAAATACACCCTTGTTCTAGCCCACCATGATTTGAGGACTGATTTTTTTTAATGTAACTGCCTCTCCACACCCATACACTGAGCCTCTATGTTTTCCCAGTTTCTAAGGATGTTGTGAGATTAAATGAGTGATTATTACAAAGCACATGTACCAGTGGCTGCCACTGACAAGCTTCACAAAAGTGCTCACCCTTATGATTATCTTCTCACATCAGTAACAGATCAGTGACCCAGGTACTCCCCTGAAAAGACTGTGAGTAGAGAAATAAACAGGCATTTGCAATACAGATCAAATCAAATGCTTTTTTAGTTTTCAAATCTTTACAACTTTGCTCTAATACTAGACTGGCTGCCCTTGGGGATCTTTGCAAATTTACCACCTCTTTGATGCTCCCTTATCAATGTGGAAAACTCCTATATATATATATTTTATTATTATTCAGGGCTTTAATATTACTGATCTCAATACTCAAAACAGTTTTTCTTCTACAAGATTTAGTCAGTTGCTTTGGCCATAAAGATCTTCCTCTGAAATTTCCTCCTTTCCTCTTAGTCTTCTGTTTTGAAATACAGTTAGATATCAGTTTCTGATCTGTGGCAAACAATTTTTGTGGGTATCTTAATAGCTATCACCACTTTGTTTTTATGGAGGAAGGATTAGATCACTTTGCTAAATCTGTTTCTTGAGTTTGGGCAGGTTTCCATTTACTAAAGCACAGCTCTTTATAGTAAAGCCAATTTATGTTCCACAGACTGCCTTCAGGGTATGCTGCCTGAGACCACTATAGATATGTTGTAATAGGCAGGGATATTGAGTCCTCTGATGGGCAAGGGGAAGATAGTGTGATACTCCTTCCTAGTCATCTTAGTGAGGGCTCAAGGACATCTCTGACACCAATGCCCTCATTAGAGAAAAGAGGAAATAGAGGCACAAAGGTTGACCATCTGAGAAAAATACACATGAGTTCAATGGTAAACTCGATTAAAGCAGGATCATCATCCTTAGGGTCAAACTAGTCCTATTTTCAGGGTTCATTTCTTTTAAAAAGAAAACATGGAAACAAGAGGAATAACCAATCAACATGTTAAGTAACCAACCCAGAAATTTGTTTCATATTTCTTAGCGTCTTACTGGGTTTTGATCTGGCACACTCACAAAAGCCAACAGGATTAATTAGGCTCCACCAAGCTTATGTCTCAAGCAGGATGCTGGGGCTGAATCAGTGTCAAAGCTTATCTAAGCTCAGATATGAAACAGAACCAGTTACTCATTCTATCTAAAAGCTTTCTTTGGTACTCACCTGATGTATAAATAACTCACTAGATAATTGCTCCAAACAATAATGATTAGAATGGCTATCATATCCAATGAAGGAATGAAACAGGCAGAGTCTGTTGGAAGAAAGACAGGAAGGGAGGGAGGGAGGGAGGGAGGGAGGGAGGGAGGAAGGAAGAAAGGGGAAGGGGGAAAGTTCTGGAAGAAAGATAATATAGATATCCCTGGCTGCTTCTGACTGCTATTGTTGGGAAATAAAACCAAAAGTTACTTCCATCCCTTATCACTTTAGTAACCTCTAAATTTCTTTCTGTAAAAAACTTTTTTAAAAATGTAGAAGTCATCACTAAGTCTTAAAAGAAAACAAATGGAACATGTAAACTACTAAGGGATTTGTTCCCTTTAATTTTATTCTAGCTATTTTCCCAAACCCCAAAGAAACACATTACCTAAAGCTTCCTGTGGCTTCTAGGAAAACAATTTCCCTTATAACAAAATAAGTAACAAAAAGATGATTTTTTTTTTAGTGGACAATGATAAAACTGAGATTTGTAGTTTATGATCACAAAAGCCTGCTCCTTGGCCAAATTCTCAGGTCTAAAAGATACAAGAGAAAACAAAACAAAGAGAAAAGCATTCTGCAGACACCTATATATAAGAAAGCTGCAATAGTCTAAAGTTACAATAAAGAGCAGATTGTCATAGATGGGAATTCCATTACAGGAAGACACTATTTCTGCTTTGGAGAAGGGCTTGATCCATTTAAAAGGAAAATAAAAACAAAGTTGGGAACTAAAACACATTCAAAAGCCAAAAACAAAACAACTAGCAATGTTCAAGTCCAAAAGGAAAGAAAACCCAGCACAGACTCTTTGGCAAATGGAAAACGTCTTTAGCCACAACACAATAAGACTGCTGTGTGTGACACCTTGATAAATTAAAGAAACAGAAACACTGTCACAGAAAGAAAAAGAAGAAAGGAAGGAAATTCACAGTGCCCACAAAGGATGGATAGGAAAGTTTTAAGAGAATACCAGCATTGATTAAAGGCAAGCAAGAAAAACAAGATAGCTACTCTCTAGCAAACCCTCCACTGCACATGCCTATTGTATTGTTTCCTCTGGCACCAACAGCAAGAGAGCTTCATCCTATGTCTAATAATACCATTATTTGTGAAATGGAAGAAAAACATCCTGATAAGAATATATTCAATGGAAAAAAATCTCCTATATAATCTGAGTGTACAGATGAAAAAGAAACACTTTTTCAAAGTAATAACAATTACAAAGCAACCAGTGAACAAGATAAGCACTTGCAGAAGGAGCCACACTGAATACATTCAACTGGCCAGCTTCTCTGTTATGTGAGTCCAAGAATGGATAACTGCTGCACACTGGGAAAACCTGCAGGGCTGTAAGAATTGGCCCATGCCAGTGTGAGGCTGGGGAAAGAAAATGTTAAAAGAATTAAGTTTACAGAAAAACAGAGGAAAGTAGGACAATAAAACTCTTTGTAATTCTTCATTCAACATTAGAGCCATTGACCTATTACATATAGGTCAATTCAAAGACAAAAGTGTGTACAGCATATGGTCCCTGCTCTCCAAGAGCTACGGCTTGTTAAATGCTACTCTGGTTCACGATCATACAAATGCTCGTGATTCATAAGCATAAAATAGTATCAACTCTATAAATGAAGTTATTTTCAAATGCTGGACAGCATCCCTATAAGCATTTTTTTTCCTTTTTGCTGGAACACACATATATCATGTTAAAATAGAATTGAATGTTTATAAACTTAGACTCATAAAAAGATTCAATTTCTTGAATATGGATGTTTCCTACTTCAAATTTTTGTATACATAATATGCACACTTAACTACGTATAAATACCAAATTTTACATACTAAGTGCAATGTGATGGGGTATTTCAAAAACTATGCTAATAATTTGGTAGAATAGAGTACTATAACAATATGCAGCTACTATCTTTTTAAGTTGTTACCACGTGGCAGCTACTATCCTATATGCTTTTGTATGAACTGTGCCAACAAATCTTTACAAATTTCTCCTTCTGATAGATGAGGAATCAGAACATGCAACTTCACAGTCTACCCTCTAACTCATGGCACCATTCTCCTTTCAATCACATGCTACAATTGGTTGTTGGCTATTAAAAGAAGGGACACCTTTGAATAGATGCATCCATTCTAATTTTGAGGCTCTGATACAACAACAATAGCAGCAAAGCAGTTTCCCTTAGAGGAAAGCAAAAGAGGACTCAATATCAAGTTTACTTTTCAAATGCGTATTCAAAGTTTTAAAGGTTGACCCTGTGTTTTAGAAGACCAACAAATGTTGGAAAGCACAAAGCGATAAACAAACATAGTAAGCCATTCATTCTAAAGAAAACACTTAAATGAATACAGAAAAAAAATCCTTAAGGCTAAGTAACAACTAAGGGCATTGATCTATGACGATGAATGGTGTTGATGTGCACTGGATACTTAGTAGATGCTTGCTTAACTGCATTACTTCACATCTGAGTCTCATTATCTCCATCTTAAATCTCAGGTGATAATCCAGTCCACTCTAACTACCCATACATTCCACACTTACAAGCTGGCCTACCTTCTCACTAAAACAAACGTCCAACCCCCAAATCAATACCCATGGTCATTCACAGTCTTTTGCAGAATTGCACAGAGGGACAGAATGCATGGTACCAGTATTTGTGTTCCCAACTGAGGTCAAACAATGGGACACTCAGCACTTCTCAGTGTTGCAGTTGTCCTTTTCATGATCCACTTAGTGTCATACTCTTTGCACTTTTGTGCTTTCTGTTGGTGACTTCCCTGGTTTAAATGCCCCTCCAAGCACAGCGCTTAAGAGCTATCCAGTGTTCCTAGGTACAAAAAGGCTGTGATGTGTCTTATAGATAAAAATATGTGTATCAGGCTAGCTTCATTCAGGTATGAACTACCGTGCTGGAGTTCAATGATAATGAGTTTATGTATAATAAATAAGGTATCTTTAAACAGAAATACATGTAAAACTCACACAAGACTACATGTTCACCTCCTGATGAAAATATTTTGACCAGAGGCTCACAGGAACCTGTGTTCTTCCTCTAGAAGCAATGGTTCAGTATTGCTAATTCCATGTTCATGCCCTGCCAATTGTTGTTGTTGTTATTTTTAGGTTCTAAAGAAATGTAGGTTAACAACCTGGTAAAGTGACCAGTGAAAGTGGACATTTGAGGAATCTCATCTACCTCAATGCAAAACCAGAGTTCTTAAGTGTCTGATAAGGAACACAATTAAAACTGTCAATCTCAGATCCACTATATCACATAGAGAAGGACAGGAAAAATGAAATTTAATTTCATTATATCACTTAAGTCAACATTATTAGAAGTGGGAAATATTAAGCTATCATTTACCATCAGTCAAAAGGCATCTGGATTCTAGATCAGGTTATCATTGACAGAAAGTTTTCTATCCACTCTGCCAACTAGAAAATCACAGTCTTTCATTCATAAATGCTTCCAACAAATCTAATTACAATGGCAGTTCGGACTTGAGCTTATTGGTGACAAGTCCTATTACCCTGCAAGTTTCAATTACAAAGCTGTCCTAGCAGCCCACACATCGGGCTGGTAAGAACAGAACCACACCAAGAAACGATGAAACTAGAGAATTTACTTTAGGAAACATGAGTGTATCATTCAGTTTTTTAAAAACAATAGTACTTTCACTAATTATAACAAATTATGGTATTCCCAAGCAGAGATAGACATTTTAAATTCTGTATACAATTATAACAAAGTAACTATTGGTTAAGGCCACTGTAATTTAGATTTCACTAATTCAGAATCAAGACCCTAGATAGATATTGATATTTTTTTTGAGACAGAGAGAGAGAGAGAGAGAGAATTTTATTTTTTTTAATATTTATTTTTTAGTTTTCAGTAGACACAACATCTTTGTTTGTATGTGGTGCTAAGGATCGAACCCAGGCCGCACGCATGCCAGGCGAGCGCACTACTGCTTGAGCCACATCCCCAGCCCTAGATATTGATCTTTTATTCCACAAATTTTAGTAGGACAAAGGATAAATAATATTAAAAGGGGCCAAAGTTTTCAAATATAGAAGAATTTAGAGAAAATATTAGGACCTTAAAAGCATCAATTTACATGTGACTTACTTATCTATCTAGTATTCATTAATCCTATATGCATTTATTAAGTTTCACTCTGAACCAGCCACCAGAAATCCCCAGGAAAAGACAGGACCAGGTTTCTGAAGCTTGCTATCTGGTAGTCAAGGGTCTAAACAGAAGGTCTGAAAGAGGACAAATACAACCGAGGCTGTAACTGCAAAGGAGGGAAAATGCCACCCAGATGACGCAGGACTGAAAATAGTTCCTAAAAAGGGATCTCACCTGCACTGAATTAGTACAAATTATACTCCATGCTTTTGTAATTATGTCAGAATGAATCCTTTTGTTATATATTACTGAAAAGAACCAATAAAAATAAATAATTTAATTAAAAAACCAAAGTGGGGGGACCTCAATCTGGCACAGTTAAGGGTCCTTCTGAGGCCCCTTTATCAACTCAGTTCTAGTTCATATGAAAACTTGAAAAACAATGAAGTTATAAATCCATGGAGGTGAGAGGGAGACCTGGGGGATACCAGCACTGCTCACCCTCATCCTCAGTCCCTTTTGTCATCCAGACCTCAACTAATTGAAAGGGACTAAGGTCACCACAAAGTAGAGGCAGGCATCCTGCTTGGGTGTTCCAGGATGTCACAGAGTGCTCCCTCCTAGCCCATGAAAACCTACGATGTGCTCACGGGAGAAAGAACCGGAGGGAGTTCCATGTCTTGGGATTGATTGCTTAGTCCAGTGATGGACAGTTCACTCACTTCATCTTTTCTCAGAAAAGGGACAATTCCATTGTACTACCACATAGTTTTATTCCTTTCTGATCTTCCTTTGTTTATAATACAAAATATCTGTGATTTAATGTCCTTTCCCAGGCTGAGGATCTGAATGGCTCATCTGTTTGAAGTTCCTAAAGAGAAACAGGATCAGTTGGGAGAACTTAATCACCGACACCCGCACACACAACAGCCCATCGCCAAGGCCTCACTGCCAGGGTCTCCTCACAACAGCACAGTCTGGGGGGATCACTCCCTGACCAACAACAGAATGCTCTCACAGTCTTGAGGGAGAAAAAAAGAACATCCTTCTCATGAAATTGTTGGTATCCCTGTTCTAACAGGCAGATTCACAGTTCTTCCAGCTCTGCATTTTTTTTTCTATTTCAGTCAGTCTAAGAGCTAGCAAGGCCAGTCCTTGGCCAGTCCTCCAAACCAAGATCATTAGGAATCAAATGTGATGGAATACATAGAGTCCATCAGACTGGATCAGTTATCGTAGTAAAAATCCATCACAGCTTTTGTTTTTAACATGACACACCCACAGAATTAAACGTCTCACATGCATTATATGATTTATTCCTTAGGAGAATGTAGTGATAAAGAGAAGGAAGCTAAGGCTGTTTAACACCACGGCCCCTCCTATTTGAATACAGAATCTTGTCCCCATGCTTCTAGGAAGGCAGGAGCTTTAACGAGAAGTCAAGAGGTGGCATGGGAAGCAGAGATTCCAGGACAGAATTGGTGGTGGGGTGCGGGGTAGGTAGTGGTCAGGCAAGGAGTGAAATTAGGGTCAGTCGGGAGAGGCCCCTGCACATGTGCTGCCCCAAATGGAGGAGGTCCCGATGCCCGCTCTAACTGAACTGTCTGTGTTTCACATAACCTTGAAGGTCTGTCTCTCACCAGATCTCTTTCCTTAGTTCTCTCTACTCAGAGGCCCTCCCCTCTGGGCACTAGGGAGACAAAAAGTAACAAAAAGTAACACAAAGGACATCCTTCTTATGAAACTGGAAGAACTGTGAATCTACCTGTTAGAACAGGGATACCAACAATTTCATGGAGAACAAAAAGTAACACAAAGGCTTAGACATCTCTGAACCTACGCTTCATGATAAAAGACCCGGATCCTGACACCAAAGCATGAGCAGAAAGAGAAAGCAAGGGAGTTCAATCATTCAAAAATAAACCAGGTGAAGGAGTTGACAGAAAACACTCATTCAATCTCAGGACTGATTTAAAACAGATACTTATTCATTTATGTGACCATGTGTGTGTGTATATATTGTTTATATATATAATCTTGCTGTGCACACAAGAGCATACACCGTGCTTATTACATATGATATACATATACTAAATTGTATATCATATATACAAATGTGTGTCTGTGTATGATTGCCAAATACTTATCTCAATCCATTTCTTCTTCTTCTGGACACAGAGATAAACTATATTTTCCTGCCTCCTCTGCCAATGATATCTGCATACAGTCATATGTGACTCTACATTAAGCCCTTAGGGACATTCCACAGATGCTTCCACGCAGTTTTCTTCTTCTCAACACCAGGATAGATGGAGAGGAACCAAGGGTAACCTTGAACGACTCAGTTTGAGATGGCAGAGCTTCCATCAGCCTGGGCCCTTGAATAAGCATGTGGAGAATGAATCTTAATCACTGAATCTTAATACATTTTTATTGCTTGAGAGTTTATTTTTTACCATAACCAAGCCTCTTGTTTCTATTACACAGTTGAGAGTACCTTACTCTTGGGTAAACAATGAGGCACATGTCATGACAACTTAATAAATATATTGTAACATGTCTCCACTGCATCTCTCTCTCTCACTTCAATTCCTGTGCTCATCCGCCTTTCTCTCTTAGCATGGGGG
Source organism: Marmota flaviventris (assembly GCF_047511675.1). Taxonomy (NCBI): domain Eukaryota; kingdom Metazoa; phylum Chordata; class Mammalia; order Rodentia; family Sciuridae; genus Marmota; species Marmota flaviventris. The sequence goes on from NC_092508.1 coordinate 110,311,187, forward strand.
ATGAAGCCACTTGTATCAGAGAGAAGGAGGATTATTTGAGAACATGTCTGTCCACACAGTTTGCCCGCATAGGCATGCACTGAGCACTCTGCTGGTAGAAATTGACTCACCAGGACTGGGGTTGTAGCTCAGTGGCAGAGCACTTGCCTAGCACATGAGTTTGATCCTCAGAACCACATATAAATAAATAAAATAAAATATGTGTCCATCTATGACTACACATATTTCTAAAAAATGAAATTGACTCACCCCTTTAACTTTTCCTAAGTTAGGCAGACTGAAGTCCATTATTCTGAATTCACAACCAAAAAATCCATACCCCCCAAAGAAATAGAAATTAGATACTATATTTTTAAAATGTAGGTGACAAAAACTATGACCTTCATTCTTACCAGCATTCCATTACTAGGTTACGATCAAAAGGCACTTTCCCAAGGCCAAGGAAATAAATTTGGAAGCATTTTGGAGGTCCTGGCACCTCAGATACTGAAATAATTTTTTTAGCATAGGTCAGAGATGGGGAGTTATTGCATAATTTAATCAAAATCATATCGAATGGGAAAACCTAGACCACATGAAGCAAGGTGTAAATTGTAATTCTAACAAGGAACTGTATCATCTGAACCTCCCTCCTTCAGTCAGCTCAGTATCTCTACTATCAAGCTCTTACACTTGTCCAGTCTCTCTTTAAACAAATTCTAGAAAATGGAAGCAGCCCCAACTAGATACACGTCAAAGAAAAACAGTCTTATTTCCAAGTGAAATAGTTTTGCAGTAACTTATCTCATTCTTCTCTGGACACAGTTCAATGCCAGGTGGTTTGGCAGAACATTTAAAGTATGAGGGATCAAGGTCTTGCTTCTAGTTCTTGTACCTTGTAACTGGTTTTCAGAAGATCAAAACCTATCAGGTCTCAGTTTTCTCATTAAAAAGCAAGAGGAAAGGATAAAGGAGCATCTCCCTATGGTGTGCATGTACACATATATAACAAAGCATCCCACCATTATGTATTATTATAATATGCCAATAAAACTATGGGGGGAAAAGAGTCTCTCAATTCCTCTTTCAGCTCTCTTAGTTGGATGAGTACTGCCTTGTCATGCATCTTCTATCCAGGTTAATAACGAAAACCAATTCCTTTATTTTATGAGGTCCTTATGTTCAACACAAAATCCATAGTTAATCAGGGTTTTAAAATACTATTTTATAGTCAATCATGATGGAATTCACAGTGTGGGAATTGCTCAAAGAATTAAAAATAGAACTACATTATGATCCAGCAAACTCACTACTGTGTATATATTCATAAGAAATCATATGTTGATATGCACTCCCATGTTTACAATAGCCAAGTAATGGAATCAAACTAGGTGACTACTGACAAATGGACCAGTAAGGAAAATGTGGCATAATGGAATATTATCCCACAATAAAAAAAAAAAAAATGAAACCCTGGTATTTGCAGCAACACAGATGAACATGAAGGATATTATGTTAACTGAAAGAAACCAGACATAAAAAGACAAATACTACATGTTATCATTCATGTGTGGAAGCTAGAAAAGTTCATCTCATATAGAGAGTAGAATAGTGGTTATAGAAGCTGGGAAGGGAAAGAGAGCGGCTGGTTAACCATACCAAATTACAGTTAGGAAGAATAAGTTCTAGTGTTCCATGGTCCAGTAGAGTAACTATATATAGTGGACAATAATTTATTGTATGTTTCAAAATGGCTAGAAGAGAACACTATGTTCCCAGCACAAAGAAATGATAAATGTTTGAGGTGACAGATATGCTAATTGGCCTGATTTGATTACATATTGTATGCATGTATCAAAACACCACACTATAGCCCATAAATATGTATAGTCAAAAATTTAAAAAAAACATTTTAAGATTGCTTTAAAAATCATGCTAGATTCCCATAAATAGTTATTCATATCTGCCAATCAAATCAGCCAAATTCACTTACCAAAATCCATTTAATACATCATGTGCTGGCATTCTCCAAAATACATTCTCTTATTATGTTTACTAGAAAGAATTTTTAATGAGCAGCTGCCTCAAAATTAATTAATGTGTATAGCTTACACTATAAAGTTACAAGCCAAATCCCATTACAACTAATACAGTTTCAGTGAATAGCTCAAATTGCAAAGGATAGCCAAACTCCAGCTGATGGCCTATTTAAAGCAGTATGTGAATCAACAAACTTTTAAGAGCATGAAACAAACAGTTCAGATCATGATGTATATTGCATTCTATGAACTTGATACCAGGAATTCTAGCAAATTAAGGAAACCCTAATGATAGTTTTTTTTTTCTTTTTTTTTTTTCCACTATATACTCTAAATCTTTTCTATCATAGTCCCAGGCTGCTTTTAAGGTATTTGATCACACCAACTACATTCTGATTTTTCTATACCCCCCCCAAAAAAATTCTCAAACTGAGCAATTATTTTACAGCTCATTAACCAATTTCCATCAAACCCTGCAACATTTCATTTATAGCCTATTCATGTGCTAAATTGCAAAGCATTTTTAAAAGAAAACTAAAACTACATTAAATAAAGCTGAAACACAGCTCTGTCCACATTTTTTTTTAAACATCAAAATCAGGTATAATTGAAAGACAATGATCACACATCTCGCTGGCACACTTGTTTCATTTTTGCAAACAAACATTCATACTTACCTATGGGATGCTTCCATCTGCTTCCCTCAGTTTGGTTTCCATGTCTTCGCTTTAATTATAGTATGTGGGCAAGTTACCAACATCTTACTACTTAAACAACCATGGCCTTACTTTACAAAATTATACTCTGCCAAAAAATGAAATCAGATTTTCTCAAATCATCTTTCAGCAGCTAGTCTTTAAATCAGTAGAAAAGGAAACCTTCCCATGACAACTTGGGAAAAATATAAATCTCACCATCACTTAATTAAGTCTAGACCTGTGCACTCTATAGTAAGTTAGCCATGTACACAGAATACCTACTCTCTTAGAGGCTAAATCCAAACTTAATGTTTAAGAATATTTTGAGAATTGGTATAATAGAAATCTTAGTAATAAAAAAAAAAAACATTTAGTAGGTACACGGTGGCCAAATATATCTCAATTGGAGATGAAAGCATAAGCATTTATGGCTCAGGATATTAGGCCCATACCAAAAGTGACATGGGCTCACAGAAGTGCAAACCTTGATCACACCAAAAGTCCCAATGAACAGCAAAAGCTTCAGTACAGTACCCAGACACTTTGCCTTTGCCACACCCCACTTCTGACACCCTCAAAGAAGCAGCATAACTGATTTATCTTTCATCCAGATGGCTGGCGTCCGGAACAGACTTCAAATGCTGACTGTGTCTTGGGCATGCTTATTCAGTGAGACTTGAAAGCCATTATTCACTAATTTCATGTGGAAATGAAATTTCAGCTTCCCATTGTGTACAAATAACTTGGCCACTTATACCACATACAAAAAGTGCTTTTTGCCAGGCGAGAGTGGACGGCTAGAATGCAAAAGCTCTCCTGTGTGCTTCCCTGGCCCGGACCCAAGCTGGCATATGGCAGCTCCACCAACCACCTCCACATGAAATACTAGGTGAATGCTCTAAGCAAGCTCTGATAATCTGATTCACAAAGCACTCATTAGAAGGCTGTCTTCTGCCTCTATTTTCCTTCAGGATGGGATATTCAGCTTATTTAATAGAAAAACATTTCAGTACATTATATTTTTCTCCTTTGCTTCCACCCTCCCACAACACTGACTTTAAAGACAGGCAATTTTGCCAAAATTTTGATATATTTAAGAAGAATCACGAGTTTCTAAGCTTTCTTACCTTATCATTTCCTTATTCTGTAATTTAATCCTCAACATAGGGTTTGCTTTCTGTTTCAAGTCTGGGACTAGCAGGCAAAGAAAACTGGCTTTTTAGAAAGCGAGTTGGAAGCTCCAGTAAGCTAGTATGCTTTGTGCGGAAGATTCCCACACACTGCATATAAACAATTATTGATGTTTTCTGGAACTTCATTCCAGAAATTGTTTGCTTTTAAATGTCAGAGAACTCTCTTCTCTACCCTTCTTGGGGTTTTCTTTCAGGCTCAGCAGTATTACTCAGCAATAATTAACAAAAATTCACACATACAGACATATATTTCATGCTTTGACTGACAGGCTCAAAGTATCTTAGAGACATTATGAAAATCACTGATGACTTTTAGCTCTGGAACCTGACTTTTGGATCTTCCCCAAGAAGATTTATTTACATCAAGTTTGCAAAATACAATTTGTATTTATAAATTCAGGCATTTTATCTGGTGCTCAACTGTTGACACAAGTTGTATCCCTGGGATTGACTTTGTTTTCCAAAGAAAGTTCCCAGAGACATAAAATACGGCAGTCTTTGGTGATCTTTCCTCCTGATTCCAAGAAGTAATGCCTTTTTCTCCTCTCCTACTTTTATCTACTGTCTCAGGTCTTTGTTTTTCAAAGACCCCAGGAATGTGGTTTGATCAAAGGTCTTTCTCTGGTCAGTCTTCTAAATTTCAGGATGAGATGAGTGATCTGGATACAGGGATATCTTAGACATTAAAAATAAAATGAGGCTGGGGATATAGCTCAGTTGGTAGAGTGCTTGCCTTGCATGCACAAGGTCCTGGGTTCAATCCCAGCACTACTAAAATAAATAAATAAATAAATAATAAACAAATAAATAAATAAAAATAAATTGACCAAGACCAAACAGCTCAATCCCTATTTTAAAACATCTTAATCCCAATTTCTAAAAAGAGTAAATACTATCATAATCTGACTTGGTTAAGTGCATGCATTTTCTAAACTATAAAAACATTAGATAGAACATTTATAAAAATGAACTCTGACCTACCCCTGGAATTATACTCTACTACAACAAAAGGGAAAGGACATGTCATTAAAAATTTTAAAAAAAAGGTAATAGAAGGGAAATCAATTGAGTAGAGCTAGAAGACTAGGGAGGAAGAAGGGAAGAGAAAGGGAAGGTACTGAGGAATGAGATTGATCAAATTATGTTAAGGGCATGTATGAATGTGGCACAATGAATACTACTATTATGTATAATTATAACACACCAATAAAAATTTTACAAAGAGTAAAAGTGCTTTAAAAGCAAGAACCTAGCTCTATCTGAGAGATAATACCCAGAGACAAACAAAAATGTTCCTAGAACTTCTAGAAGCTGAGACTTTGAGGAAGCAGCTGGGTTGGATGAGACAGGAACATATCTGCCCCCAAACTGTATCTGTTGAGCCAAATCATACTTGTTATTTGGAATATGGATTTATTGAAGGTTTGGTGCAGACAGATAACAGAGAGGCAACTTTTAGCCATGTTCATGTACTCTTCAAAGCAGTCTTGAAAAGGATACTGTCACTGCCTATCAGCCAGACCTTTCTTAATAGTCACTTTGATCCTATCAGTTTTAAAAGAAATATAAATGAATGAGAAAACATTTTTGAAAAACAAGAAAGAAAAGAATACACAGACCCAAATTCAAAGACACATAAACAATAAATCAAAGTGAATGTCTATGTATCTTCCTCTCATACCTGGGAGTCATTATTGGGAAGGCCACATATTTTTACATTGAAGGAATAAATGTCTGTTTTTGTTCATACAAATGGTAGATGACTATAAAACTAGGGTAACATGATATACATCCATGTATATTTTATATCCCAAAATAAAAAAGCAAACTGTCATAATGTTTCTTAGATGTTAAGTGCTTGGCATTTTTAGCTGACCATATTATACTGAAAAGTTCAAAGTAAACACTTTAAGGATCCTTTGAGAAATCATTTTATTATACTCCTCTTAAAGGAAAAAAAAATATTCAGGAGTAGCAAATCCTGGATTCTTCTATCATTTAACTGTAGTCCAAATTTTTAAAGTCACAATTAGCAGGGCATTGTTCAATAAAGTTGTATCTGGAAAGATGACCTTTACTACGATCTTTTTTTTTTTTTTTTTTTTTAACAGAAAGGCAGTTCTAGTCAAATCTCAGAAAAATGAGAAAATTCCCCAAAAGAAAGTCAGTCACTCACTGTAGCACTTCCCAGTATTTCATCTCCAGAATAGCTTGCCTTAGCAGTTACCATGAGCAGTAAAAGTAGCATAGAAAAATATTCTGCCACAGCATTTGCTTTTGATTCCACCCAGTAGCTATGGAAACTATGTTTCAAAGGCCAACTGGCCCTTTTCTGGGCAAACCACATAAAATCAAATTCTTCCTTACACTGGTGGATTCCATGGTTAGAAGCTTCATTTTTCAATATGGTCAAATCATCTAAGCCCTCTCCAGCTTTAGCTCAGGTATTTCAAGCTAAAGCTATGATATTTGCTGGACACCTTGAATTTAAATTAGGAAACACATGGAGGTATTTCTCAATCAGGCTGCAAGGAGCCTTTATTAGTGTTCTTTGGAGGAAAAAAAATCAACAGGAAGTACGAAAAGAGGATTTAGTAGATTGGCTTACATGACCAGAAGCTGGATAATCCAAAATGGCTGTCTACAGGCTGGAGAGCTGGAGGAATCAGAAGTTGCAAAGTCCAAGAGTCTGAAGCCTCAGAATAAGAGGGATCAATCATGCTGTGTAAATCTGAGACTGAAGGCTCCAGAAAACCCCCTGGAGAATCACTGCCAGAGTTGGCATGGAAGAATGAAGGCGCCAGAGTCGGATACCCTTAGTCAATCACAGCAGCAATCAAGAACCCATTCAAGGATTTAAAAAAAAAATTGTGGCATATATACACATATATATGGAATATTACTCAGCAATAAAAGAGAATAAAATCATGGCATTTGCAGGTAAATGGATGGAGTTAGAGGAAATAATGCTAAGTGAAGTTAGGCAATCCCAAAAAAACAAATACCAAATGTTTTCTTGGAGGAGGCTGATTCATAGTGGGATAGGAAGAAGGAGCATGGGAGGAATAGACAAACTCTAGATAGAGCAGAGTTGTTGGAGGGCAAGGGAGGGGGCATGGGGTTATAAATGATGGTGGAATGTGACGATCATTAATATCTAAAGTACATTATAGACACGAATTGGTGTGAATATACTTTGTATACAACCAGAGATATGAAAAATTGTGCTCTATACATATAATAAGAATCGTAATGCATCCTGATGTCATATATTTTTTAAAAAAAAAAAACCCATTCAAGAAGAATAGCTTCATTTGCTGCTGCTTCCTCGTTCTTCAAACTTTTATTACATCCAAGTCACCATCCTATTGGACAGTGTTGCCCACGCTTAGGAAGACTCTCTGTTTCAGTTCACTATAGCACATGCCAATCATTTCTAGACACACCTTCATTGACACACTCAGAAGCCTCTTAATCTTTAGCATTTCTTAATCCAATCAAGTTAACAATTCAAATTAACCATCACAAAATCTTAATACTCAGAGATCCAGCCAGTGACTCACTCCTGTAATCCCAGTAGCTTGGGATTCTGAGGCAGGAGGATCACCAAGTTTGAGCCAACTTCAGCAATGGTGAAGCCCTAAGCAACTCAGTGAGACCCTGTCTCTAAATAAAATACAAAATAGGGCTGGGGATGTGGCTCAGAGGTTGAGTGCTTCTGATGCTCCCGAGTTCAATCTCCAGTACCAAAATAAATAAATAAATAAAAAGTTATAATGTCCAGATAATAAGAAGTAATGTCTGTGAAATCTGCCTTAATACACTCCAAGAAATACAATGTTTGCATATTTATATCCCCCTCTTGTCTCCTCTTCTGAGGTAGAAATGCACATAATCACCATGACTTGCCATAATGTCATTGGTCCATGTGTTTTTCCTTTCTGTGCCCACACATGTACTTAGACAGGAGCTAAAACTGGGGGTCAAGAGTTTCCTTCTAAATGGATGGCATTAGAGCAGATTATGCTAAGTGAAGCTAGCCAATCCCTAAAAAACAAATGCCAAATGTCTTCTTTGATATAAGGAGAGTAACTAAGAACAGAGTAGGGTCGAAGAGCATGAGAAGAAGATTAACATTAAACAGGGATGAGAGGTGGGAGGGAAAGGGAGAGAGAAGGGAAATTGCATGGAAATGGAAGGAGACCCTCAGAGTTATACAAAAGTACATACAAGAGGAAGTGAGGGGAAAGGGAAAAATAATACAAGGGGGACAAATGAATGTCAGTAGAGGGGGCAGAGAGAGAAGAGGGGAGGGGAGGGGAGGGGAGGGGAGGGGAGGGGGGGTAGTAGAGGATAGGAAAGGCAGCAGAACACAACAGACACTAGTATGGCAATATGTAAATCAATGGATGTGTAACTGATGTAATTCTGCAATCGGTATATGGGGTAAAAATGGGAGCTCATAACCCACTTGAATCAAAGTGTGAAATATGATATATCAAGAACTATGTAATGTTTTGAACAGCCAACAATAAAAAATTAAAAAAAAAAAAAAAGATTTGTCTTTTGTGGCTCCCTCAGTAGGAAAATGATTGACAAGTTAAAAAAATAAAGCAACACTAAAGCCTTTTTTTCTACACAGATTTTATTCACACCCCACTCAAAAATGGAACCTTCTCCAGAGATCAATTTCTGGGTTTTTTTTCACTGTTCATTTTTTATTATTTTATATCCTTAACTATATTTAAGCTTTTATTTTGGCACACAACTTAATAAAGCTGTTTTTCTTTGTATTCATTTTCCTACTTCAACTATCACCTTAATTCATTTTTAGAGTCTTCCCACCACCTAGTCAAATCCCCTCAGAATCTCTCTCTCTGTATAAGACCTCCCCTCATCAAATTCAGGAATTTTGAAGTTTGCAAAATCAGAACAGAATAACATCTTCCAACATGCATGGATTTCTCTCATTGGTTTTCAGTGTCACCTTTCTCTTTAACCTCCCATTGGTCTCATAAAATTTATTGACAGTGGACTCTTTATAGAGTGTTATTTTATGCACAGTTAGCATGACACTCAAAACATTAAAATCTATGATGCCCAAGACAATCTTAAAGATGGACAACAAACATTACAGGACTTACACTGCACATTAAGAACAGTTGCAAAGGAAGAATCAATACAGTCTCTTTGAAGCAAAAAAAAAAAAAAAGAAATCAAAAAGACCCATGGAACAGAAGGGAAAACCCGAAACAGGCTCTCACATAATTATATCTGACAAAAGTGACAAGGGGACATACTTAGGGAAGAAAGGTCTTTTCACTACATGGTTCTGGAAGTCCATAGGAGAAAAATGACTCCTGATTCTTAGCCCATACCACCAACCGAAAGTCAATTCCTGAGGGACTGCAACTATACATAGAAGATAGAAAGCAGCAAAACAACTATTAAAAAAAAAAAAAAAAAAAAAAACTCAACCACTTAGAATAAGCAAAAGTTTCTTAGATCACAGCAAATACTAAGCATGAAGGGAGGCCTGGCAAACTGGCTTCTCTTTTTCACAATAAAAATATATTCAAAAATATTAAGAAGAAAGCCACAGAATGGGAAAATACACGTTTTTAATAACTATACCCACGTAAAGACTTAAAAATACCAAATGCCCATCATCAAGGACATGGAGAACACAAAACCCTCATTCACTGCTGGTGGGATCTAAATTGGTACAATCAGTTTGGCGAACTGTTTGGTCGTACCTAGTACACCTAAACATAAGTATACGGAAGAGCCAAGAAAATATCTAACAAAAATATGTACAAGATGTTCAATAGCTACATGCTCCACAAAAACCCTAAGCCAGGAAAATATTCAAATGCCCATCAATACTCATAAATAAGCTATGGTATATGCAGTTAATGGAACACTGCACAGTAACAATTTAAAACTACTTGCAGGGGCTGAGGTTGTGGCTCAGTGTCAGAGTGCTCACCTTGCGCATGTGAGGCACTGGCTTTGATCCTCAGCATCACATAAAAAACAAAATATTGTGTCCATGTATAACTAAAAAATATATATGACATATATAAAACTGCTTGCAATAATATAGGTAAGCATCACAATTATAACATTAAATGAAAAAAGCCGCAAAAATCAAAATAAAGGTATTGAATAGCCTACTTATATAAACCTCAAACAGGAAAAAAACAAATTTATGGCACTATAAATCATGATAGTATTTGCTGGTGACTACAACAGGATACAAAGTGTATTCTTGACTTCTTTTCCTTATCTGTATACCATTACATGGGTGTATTCACTTTGTGAAAAAACAATATGCTTTGGATTTGTGTGCTCATCGGAATGCAGGTTACACTTTGTTAAATAATTTCAAAAAATTAAAGGCACCACTCTATTTTCTTTTGTTTATTTGTTCATTTTAGATATATATGACAGTAGAGTATATTTTGACATATTATAGATACCTGGAGTATAGCTTATTCTAATTATGACCTCATTCTGGTGGTGGTATATGATGTGGAGTTTCACTGGTGTGTATTCAGACCTGAACATAGTAAAGTTATGTCCAATTCATTCTGCCTTTCCTATTCCCATCCTCCCTCCCTTCCATTGATTCCCCCTTGTCTAATCCAATGAACTTCTATTCTCCCTCCACTCTGACATTGTGTGTTAACATCTACCTATCAGAGAGAACATTTGACCTTTGGTTTTTGGGGATTGGCTTATTTCACTTAGCATGATAGTCTCTGGTCCCATCCATTTACCTGCAAATGCCATAATTTTATTCTTCTTTATGGCTGAGTAATATCCTATTGTGTACATGTACCACATTTTCTTTATCCATTCATCTGTTGAAGGTCACCTAGGTTGGTTCCATAGCTTAGTCATTTTGAATTGAACTGTTATAAACATTAATGAGGGTGAGTCACTATAGTATGCTGATTTTGAGTACTTTGGGTACATGCCAAGGAATGGGATAACTGGGTCAAATGGTGGTTCCACTCCAAGTTTTCTGAGAAATTTCCATACTATTTTCCAGAGTGGTTGTACCAATTTTCAGTGCCACCAGCAATATATGAGTGTACCTTTTCCCTCAATCCTCATCAACATTTATTATTACTTGATTTCTTGATAATTGCCCTTAGTGCCTATCAACAAAAAATGGCATGGTATTGGCACAAAAACAGACATGAAGACCAATCGTATAAAGTAGAAGACACAGAGACAAACCCACACAAATATAGTCATCTCATACTAGACAAATATGCCATAAACATACATTGGGAAAAAATAGCTTCTTCAACAAATGGTGCTGAGAAAACCGGAAATTCATATGCAGCAAAATAAAATTTAACTCCTATCTCTCACCTGCACAAAACTCAACACAAAGTAGATCAACAACCTACGCATTCAATCAGAGCCCCTGAACCTACTAGAAGAAAATGTAGGCCCAGCTCTCTACCATGTCAGCTTAGGAACAGACTTCTTCAACAAGAATCCTAAAGCATAAGTAGTAAAAATCAAGAATCAATCAATAAATAAGTAAATAAATGGGACAGTATCAAACCAAAAATATTCTTCACACCAAAGGAAACTATCAAGATTGTGAAGACAGAGCTTAGAGAATCAGAGAAAATCTTTGTCACCTGCACCTCAGATAGAGCATTAATCTCCAGGAAATATGAAGAACTCAAAAATCTAACACCAAAACCCCAAATAACCCAAGCGATAAATGGCCAAAAGAATTGAAGAGGCACTTCCTAGAAGAAGAAATACAAATGGTCAACAAATATATGAAAAAATGTTCAAGATCTTTAGCAATTAGAATTAAAACCATCCCTACTTACAATGGATATATGATACAGTTTTAAAGTTAGAGAATTTAGAGGGAAAGCATGAGGAACAGGTAACACATCACAATCAGTTTCCATTGTTGCATTCAGCGAGTTCCTACACCGGGGCCAGGATTTTAGGAGTGATGAAAATATAAGAAATATAGAAAAATGTACCCTGCTCTTCAGGAGTTTATAACTCAGAGAAAGAGAAGAATAAAGATTTAATTTAACAGAAAAAAAGGAGATAGAAATAGCAGATATGGAATGATTATAATGCTGGGGCAGCCAACTCTTGTATGTTCCAACAGCTGAGCTACAGGGAATGAGAAGCATGATAGTGCAGGTCTGAAATCATCAAGACAGATTTTCCTCAAGGAAATGGCAAATTTGAGTGCTGAATGGAATGAAGAACAGTATCTGAATCCATAGTCTCAGGAAAGAGTAGTCTCTCTCTCTGGTGGGGGAGACTCCTAAGGACAATGCCAGGTGACAGTGAACAGACTACATTTTCCTGGTTAGGCAGGTAAGGAAGAGCCTTTGGAAAAGAAAACACTGAAAATCAAGATGTATTCTAGAGGGGAAAAAAAAATCACCATCCACCCTTGGAATAACAACATGAAAAATGCTTGTTACAGAAAATAAAAAACAGACATATCTATGCAGGGCACAGTGGGGCACACCTGTAATCCCAGTGTCTCAGTGGCTCAGGAAGCTGAGGTGGGAGGATGCCAAGTTCAAAGGCAGCCTCAGCAACTCAGCAAGACTCTCTCTCAAAATAAAAAAATAAATGATAAATAAAATGGTTGGGGATATGGCTCAGTAGTCAAGCACACTTGGGTTCAATTTCCAGTACAAAAAAAAATGACATATTTATTCCTTCAATATAATAATATCTATATCTCTATCTATATATGTATATATTATTTTTTTCTGAAAACTCTTTAAAGTGGATCACAGTACATTACGAAGGAACAAAAATTTCCATTGTGCTGCAACTAATATTCTTTAAGAATGAGATAGATTAGAAAACACTTGCACTGCACAGACCTTAGCAGAAACTTACATAATTATTGCAACTGATCCTGCAGCCAATGGCTGGGATTGGTGGGGAAAGGCATAATGGAAGCAAGGTGAGGTACCAAATGCAGTGGCCAACTCTTCAAGCTTGCCCTTCATTTCAATTTGTGGTTTAGCACCATTTCATGAAGTCTGAAACTATGGTGTATATATATATTTGCATGCATATGTGTACTGGGTTGAAACATAAAATGTATTTCTTTTGGTAGCCTTGTCAATAAAGTTTGAAAAACAGTCCTCTAGAAGGGCAATTCTACAGAATTTATTTGAACAAAGAAAGGGTTAATAAAGTCTGTGCCAAAATGACAATTAGGTGCATTGTAAATGAGTGAGCAGCCAGGCAGTGTTAAATCTGCACTCTGAAGATATTGAGTCCCACTCAATTTATGCTTATTTACTCCTCTCTGGATGCCCTGTTTCCCAGAGGTTCCTCAACCTATGGTTCCTTTTAATAATACGAAATGAGGCCAGAATTTAACCATTTTCTAAATTCAATACTTTCAGCATGATGAAGCTAGCAAAAATTTGAGATCTTGTGAATGGAATAATTTATATCCACCTACTATTTAAAGTAATGTTAGTTTGTCTTTAAGACTGTGTTTCATTTATAAACACAGGTTACCTACCTAGTTCTCCTTAAAAAGAGTCAAATAATGAAATTTAGGGCAGAAATGTGATGTAACTACTCTTTAAATTATCCTATTATTTGCAGGATGGAACTGGAGGTCATTGCATTAAATAAAATGTCAGATGATACAGAAAGACAATGGCTCTATCAGTAGTGATTAGTAGAGACTGGGAAGGATACTGGTGGAGGGGGACATAAGGAAGCTGGATAACAGGTACCTAAACAGTTGGGAAGAAATGGTAAGTACAATGTTCTATAGCACAGTAGAGTGACTATCACTCACAGACTTCTTACGCATCTTATGAAGAACTAGAAAAGCTCGAAGCTGCAAACACAAAGTAATGATAAGGAGATGGAAACATGAATTACCCTGATTTTTTCAGTACATGTTATATACATGTATTGAAATATCACACAGTACCCCATAAATTTGTACCATTATGTATTAAAACTTTTTTAAAAACGTTAAAGGCGATGGAAACTTTTCTGACTTGATCATTCTACATGGTATTTGTACATTAAATTATCACACTGTACCCCTTAAATCTATACCAAGTTGTTATTTAAAATAATCGATTACCTTGGTGGTTGTCATGTTTCCCGACATAATTTTCACTGTATAAATTTAGCTCTTGTGAGACTAACGGATGTTTTATGATAGTCTCATTAATGATGTTGACATTAAAAACGAAGAAACAGTAAAAATACTTGACATATAGCAATTTTGTTCTATGTTAATTTCCTAGCCCCTTAACGTTTTGCACTATTCATTTATAATCACATAAAATTTCCCAACCCTTTCAAATTTTATAGCATAAAATTAAAATCCAATAAGCAGCCTCCACCTATGTACCCACCCTCATCACTTTAAATTAAAAGGAAAATCCCCGAGGAACCCAAGGTCTTATGTGGTAAAAGCATTCCAATCAGCCTCACAAAGCCTTTATTGTGGGAGGATATCCATTAACAGTTAAAGACCCACTTAAATACATGAATATATGTTTTCTTTACAAAAGTGTATCCGAGGAGCAGAGAAGACTTACATTCATTCTGAAACCTGGCAACCGCACGGAGGCAGGCACAGAACATCTCAGGTGTATATTCCCTTCCTGTTCTGTCTATGTCTGCTTCTCCATGGTTTTGTGATTTCCGACACCCTCCCCCTTACCACATCCTTTTCTGCCATGGCTAGTTTAAGTCATGTTTGCCTCAGGTTACGTGTTCCAGAATCACTCTGAAGTATTTCGAATGGGTTACTGGACTAGGAGAAGGGAACTGAAAACTTTAAAGATCCTGTCAGATTATCTATAGTCTCTTTGCCAGTAAGGTCATGTGTTAATTGCGTGCTAATAGACCAATCATATTATTGATGAAGTGTTCCAAGCAGCTGAGAAATTCATCCCAAGTAGTAGTGTGGATATTCTGGAGTAACTATTGTTACTGCCCAGGAAGAAAATGGGCTCCATCGGCACTAAAAGGGAAACACTAGTGATCAATGCGGTTCCTTTCATATCAGCCTCCCGGGTCAAGCTCCCTGGATTTCATTACAGATACCATGAGAAGATGGTGGGATAATGCTCTGTTGACAACAGGTGCCCCACTGAGCTACACTGCTTGTGATCATTCCTAAATCGGCATGTTCCACTTCCTTCTATACACTCTCAGGAAGAGTTTCCTTTTGTCCATCTCTCATCAAACCAGCCACCCAAGGTTCCATCAAAAGGCAATCTACTAGTTTTAGATGGGGATTCTCCTTTACCATGTGCCTCCTACACGCGGGCAATGAACGTAGGACAGGATCATGTGAGAACATTTCAGAGGAGGTATCCAACAGCTAGAAGAAAGGCAGCATTGGTCAACCTACTTGAATTTCCTAGGCCTTAGCTCCCTAACTTGTAAAATGTGGCATCAAAATTCAAGAAAATTCTCTTCTATATACAGTTGGGTAACAGAGATTCAGAGATTCATGGCAACATCCTTTATCCAGACAGATCCAGCCCAGATGCCTACTCAACGCTGTGCTGCTCTAGCTTATTCTCCCACCAAGTCATCAGAGCAGCCCTGGTCCTTGGGAAATTCTATTTCTTCCTTCCTCAATTTCAATTTGCAACTTCACTATCCTGAAAAAAAAATAATTCCCCCTTTGCTGCCCCGTTTTAGATTAGCAGTATCCCTGGACGCTGCCCATTATCTTACTTTCTGATTTTTGTTCTCTCTCAGAGACGCCACTAGATTTGTTTGTCCTGAACTATGCCTGACATTTTAGTCACTCTCCTCTCCTAGCCCAAAATCTATATTATGCCCCTGACACGTTTGCTTCAACAGCTAATCCAGTAGTGGTTTGCAAAATGATGTCCCCACCTCCACCTCAACCCATGTCTGCAACCTCATCTCCAGAACCTGTTAATCTTTTTCTTACATGGCAGAAAGGAGTTTGCAGGTGCAATTAAGGATCTTGAGATGGGGAGATTATCCTGGAATATCTGAGTGGGCTCAGAATCATCAGTAGGGTTTTTATACAAGGGACCAAAAGATTCCAGATTAATAGAAGAAGGTATGATGATGGAAGCAAAGGTTGAAGTGATACGGTTGCTGGAAGAGGGCTACAACCAAGGCATTCAAGCATTTTTGAGAAGGTGGGAAGGGCTTCATTCCATCCACAGAGCCTTGAAAAGTAATGCAGCCCTGCCAACAACTTGATTTTAGGACTCCCGACTTCCAGAACAGAGAGGTAATATAGGTGTGTTGTTTCAAGCCACTAAGTTTGTGGCAACTTGTTACAGCAGCCATAGGAAGCTCATACACCCTCTAGGTACCACCATCCCCAGACTGCTTAATGCCAAGTACCCTTCTTCCTTTCTTTCCTTGTTCCTTCTAGTAACTGTTGAATGAGGACCTCCACATTTAGCTCTACCATCAGTACTGAATAACGAGCAAGACAAACATTGTCTCTATGTTCATGACACTCTAACAAGAAATTCTGACTTGAAACTATAGGTACGAATGTGATGAGAACCACAAAGGAAGTACAGGATGCACACTGCAGATGGTGGGGGCTGGGAAAGGCTCTGACCGAGTCTATGGATGGAGGAAGTTTAAGCTGAGACCTAAGAGATGAGGAGTCATTAGGCTGGAGAAAAGAGCCCAGCAGCCAGCCATGTGCTTTTTGAGCAGTGAAAAGGTGAGTGAAGAGGGAAGCCAAGGAGAAGCCAGGGCCCAGGCAGGCAGAACTTGTGGGCCACGGAAATGTTTTGCTGTTTTTTACTTTGGCATAAGGAGAGAAGTTTAAACAGAACAAGGACATCTGAAAATGCCTGGCTCTTGAGACAACATCAGGGAAGTGACTTCAGGACACAAGGACGAACACTGGGTTCAAGCCTTTGAGGTTCTGATTTAATGTGCAAATATTGCTCAGGAAAAGAAGTACATATTCATCTACAGCTATGTGATCAAGTTTATCAGAAACAATTTCATCTCTCAGTGAGTTGACCACTGAGCAGTTCCGCAAAGAAGGGAGGGAAGGCTGAGAAAAATGCATGGCAAATGGAGTGAGCAGTCAGCCAGGCCGGCCTCCAGGGACTCAGTCCAACAGACCATTGACCCGGGGAGCGAGTGAGGCTGCTGGCCAGTGGCCCAAGCCTTGTGCATTCAGGACCTGCAGGCCAGAATAACCCAATTCACATTTGCCATTGGATGGGCCTTTAGATGGCTGGGCTGTCTGCCTCACCCTGGTACCCACCAAGCAGACAGCTCAGCTCAGACCACGGCTTGAGGCATGCAGGGAAGCGTTCCAGGCATGCCTCCCAAAACACGTAGAGGCAGCTGAGGACAAGGCCACTGGCTCCTCAGGCAGGCGCTTCCCTCCTGCACTGCTGGCTATTTTCTCAGTGGAGAAGAACCTAAATTGGAAGCAAATTCTCTCAGATTTACTTTTATTAGCCTTTAAAGCAAACATCTGCTGCTAGTCCCTATCACACAGTGAAACAGAAAACCGATAAACGAATTTTGACCCAGACCCTGAGACTGCCATTGAGCTCTCCCAACGACATTCAGATCTTATATGAACATTCTGGTCTGTATTTGGTGACATGGGTCTGACCTCACCAGGCACATAGATTTTAAGGAGAAGAACGCACCATCTAGCACATGGCAGATGCCAAAAACAAAACAAAACAAAACAAAAAAACACATAAGATCATTCATTATTGACTCCACAATGCACTCTACCCAACCTTAACCCAAAGCAGAAGCTTGCTACCTGACAATTTAACATATATATGAAATTTAGAAAATGCAAATTAAATCAGTGTATAGAAAGAAGCATGAACTCCCAAAAATTAATTTAAAAAGCCTATTCCTTTTCATAGCAATGAAGACCAGACACAGATGCATATTTCTGCCCCATAAGCAATCAACCACATTTTATGTATTTCAGTGGTTCTTTGAAATCAAGGTTTTAGGCCTGTGAGACCATAAGGAATTTTCTCAATGTCAATCATGGCCATAACCCACTACAGTCTTATTTTAATTTAATAGGCAAAAGGTATCTGACGAACCTAAGTTTCATTCAAGAATCGAAAAGTGAATGCAATGGGGGATAAGGTTAACTACAGTGAGTTAATAATGTCCTCCTAATACCAGGAATATCCTTAGTCACAAGATAGTGACATTCTAATCCCCATATCTCCCGATTAAACAAACAAGAGACCAGCAGCTTCATTTTCAGATGGGAAAGACATGTATAAGCAATAAGGCGAGAGTTCCTGACAATAAAAGTTACTTAGAAAAACTGTAAAATCACGTTACCCAGAGGTCTTAAAAAAAATGCATGTGCTTGTATTGGTTTGATGTAAGCATGCCTAGGAGCAGTTGCAGAGAAAAAAGACACTTTGAGCTTCCATTGTCACCACAGGGCTCTTTTTCTAGTCACAAACAAGCAGACACACCAAAGCATGATCTCCCAACAACGTCACAAACTCAGAGACGCGTTGCCACAGACTGAGGCTGCTTTCCTCTCTGTAATACATGAACTGTCAGATCAGATCACAAGAGACCACAGCACAGAGCTTTGCTGCTGTGAAATGGTCACCTTTAAACTCCGAGGATACATTTCTTCTACCCTGTCATAGATTTAAGCAAAAGAAGTATACTAAGAACTTCCTCCAGCCCCAGGGAAGTGAATTCAGCTACCTCATTTTAAAGCACAGGTTCCTGAGGCCAGAGCCAGGTTGCCCAGATGCACCAACAAATACAAACGCAGAATGCCTCCATTCCGTGCCAACCATAAAAGGGTCTGGGAGGCTTTTGAAGTCGTAGAGCACAGTGCCTGCAAATTTAAATTCATGACTTACTTGCTGCTGGTAGAATTCATCTCATGTCCAGAATCTTCTACTGAAACAGTCATTTACAAAAACAAGCCAGCACACTTTACCATCTTCTCAAACAGGCGACAAGCTCCAAGGAAGAGGGTCTGTAGACAGCAGCTTTAATGGGACATGGGTAAGGATCTGGACAGTTGTGTTCAATCAGGTCACTAGTCCTGTGACAGAATAACGAGCCCTGTGTTTCCAGGCAGAGATGCCAACCTTGCCAAAGTTGCCTGTCTCAGAAGTAAGCATAACAGAGTTCCTGCTGGGCAGCCAGGCAAGCAATCCTCAACTTTTCCATTCATTGGTCATGATACAAAGTGTACTGCAAATGCTAAATGCATTTCAAAATATAATCCAAGTTCAGCTTCATGCCTCAGAAAGCAACTTAAGAAATGGAGAGAGGAAAAAAAATGAATATGTCTTATATACCTACTATAGGACAGGCACTCTGCTAGACCATTTATATAATTTCCTTTATACTGAAGATGAGCCCATAAAGAGCTTAGGCAAGAATAATTCTTCCCTATCCCATGGTAGATACAGTATTTTCCCACAAATGAAAGATGTAAAATAAGTTAAACACTGGTGTCCATAAAGGCAGACAACGGCAGGAGTAAGAAGTGCACTAAGAGCCCTGCCCTCTCTAACCACCCCATGCTTTCTTCAAGCACTCTCCTCCCACTAGGCTTCCTGCCCCTCATCCCATCATATGTATCCTTAGAATGGAACCAAGACGGGAGACAGTGTCCCAGTTGTGAAAGTTCTGAGTCGGAGCGCTATTTCTGCCTTTTTAAGTTATGTGCCATCGGAAAGGTCATTTAAACTCCTCGTCTCATGCTGAAACTTTGTGCACTCCAGTAAGGTGAGAATAAAGGGAAAATATATGTAAAGTACTTGAAAATTATAAATTCCAATGTGAGGCAGTGTTACCCCAAACCACTGAAAGACCAGATGTCTTTCATCATTTCCTTTACCAGGTGTACCTCAGAGTACGAAAGAAAGCAGCACTCCAGGATGATCTTTGGAAGAACCGCCAGGTTATCTGCTTTCCTTCAACTCTGGGAATAATTAAGAAGAACAGAAATCCTTTTCACATGCTGGCATTGTTTCAGTCATTTTTCCACTGCAAAGGCTCTAGATCAACTGAAAAACTTTCAGATGATGATGACTACAGTAGTCGAACAAGGACAACCTATCATGACCCAGACTGCCCTGATGTAGCCTCTTTTCACAATGAAAATAGGTTGGTCCTGTGACTCACTGGACTCACTGTGACCTATAAAATGTGGCAGAAGTGACACCCTGTTCCAGGACTCAAACTTAGAAGAGTCTCGAAGTTTCCATGTTTATCCTGAGCAATCATGTAAGCAATCCTGATGGAAGGACCACATGGAGAAATGATAAGGGGAGGGAGAGAAACCCAGTTGCCCAGCACCCCAGCTGAGCCCAGCCTTCTACCCATTCTCCTGGAAGCATCAGATGTTGAGTCAGCCACCTTGGGTATTCCAGTTCAGCGAAGACCTCAGATGATGGTAGCCCTAGATCAGGTCATGAGGAGCGCATGGACCCAGATGAACCCAGTCAACCCCAAAAAATGAGAGGTAGTACCACTGAAGTCATTTAAAACATTAATTCTGAGGATTGTTTGTTATATAGGAAAAAAGGAGGAAGTAAAGAAAAGGGATCTTTGAATTCTACTATATGCTTCACCCTTCACATACATTATCTAGTTTAATCTTCATTATAACTATTTGATATGGGCAGAAGGATGCCAGTTTATATATGAGGCTGGTTGAAGTTAAGTCATCCAAGGTCAGGCAGATCCAGACATACTGGTTTCTGCTAAAGAATTGAGAACTAGCAGGGAGCAAGAAGTGTTACTTGTTAATTACTTAATTTAAAAAATATAAATGGAAGCACTGCATTACATTTAAAAGAGCTTTAGACCAGGAGCCTCAAAACTTGAATTTGACTCCTGACCTCATCATTAGCTGTATGAAACTGAAAAAGAAATTTAAATCCCCAAAGTATCATTTCATTAAAAAGGAAATATCTTCTTAGAATTTTATGGTTGTTGGAGAGATCAAAATGAAATATTGGATAAAAAGGACTTTTGCAAACAAGAGAAAAAATGTCCTATACAAATGTAAAGAAATGTTCAGTGAACTTGAATTTTCATCAATTTATAGTTACCACAGAAGCAGCAGGATACAAACTATGTGTATTTTCCTGTCTCTTTCCAGGAAAAAATATTCATATAAACACTGCTTTGTCTCAAGAACTTTGGAGCACATCGCTTTTTGAAAAAATGCAAAATAAACTCACAGACAACTATTTAATACAACACCTCCTTACTAATATTTTTGGAGAAAAAAACTACTAAAAGTATAAAACCTCTAGTTTTTAGGGAATAGCTACATTTTTCCATCCGTGTGATCCACTATCTGATGATAGTTTTGTTCCTGAAGAGGAAAAAATGGTATTAGTGATGACTGCAGGAAATGTGTCTAGTCCGCAGTCCTGAGGTGGACAAACGAAAGGCTCAGTGTTGCAAAAGTCCTTTTTATCCAATATTTCATTTTGATCATTCTTTATTTCCACACGGTTTGTACCTCATTCTTTTCATTCCAACCAAGATATGAGGAATGAAGTAGAAAACAGGTCATTGGTAACACAGACGGGCCCAGGTAAGTATCCAAAGTTGTCTCTTCTGTTCAATGGTATAGGATACAAGTTTTCTCATGAACCAGCTCTTTCCTCTTGGGTGGGCAGTGGCAGGCAGCTAAGAGCATGAGAACAGCCCTCCAAAGGCATTGCTTAGTAGTGGGAGTATTCACCACTCTACATAAGATTCTCTCACTGTAAGTAACATTTAGGAGCAGAATAAGATGATAAGTATATAAAGCTTAGATCACGGAATTAAGAACAAAAGTTTTATTACAGAGTCAATTATGTGCCAACTCCTGAGAATGAAATGATAAGTAGCAAGTACGTGCTTTCTCTTAAAGATCTCAAAGGATTCTTTTCCAAAGCCCCAAAGCCTATACATTTGTTTTTTCCTACATGAATAAACTAAAGATTGCAGTTCACATTTCAAAGTGGAAGGAACAATGGCTAAATTAAGACTAAGAAAAACAATCTACTTAATGCAATAAACATTTTTAAATAAGGATAGAATTAGAAATAAAATCTAATCTATTTGATTCTGAATTCACAACTCAGTTTTTTTTTTTTTTACAAGTGTACTAATCTCTGTTAATCTAATGTATACGATACATATGTACACTTATTTATGTGACATGTTGTCATTTGTTCACTGGAAAAATGGGAACCTTAACCACTCTTCTGAACCTAATTACATAAAGATAGAAACTATGAGTATCCCTCTACGTTAAATCCTTTATTTGAATTAGCAATCCCATTAGGAAAATTGTGCTCCCAAAGTAATGAACACTCTAGTATGATTACGGCTGAGTTGGCATGTCTTTTGTCCCATCTTTCTAAAAGGCTATTACAAGTGTTTTATTATTATGAATATTAATAATATACTGTTTATGTTTGTATTTTTAATCAAATAACACTCATAAAACTCTGAAAAATACTCTTTATAAAATATTTCTTTTAATTGTCAATGGACCTTTATTTCATTTTTTTATATGTGGTGCTGAGACTCAAACTTAGTGCCTCACATATGCTAGGCAAGCACTATACCACTGAGCCACACCCCAGCCCTGAAAAATACTCTGAAATCCACATTTTGAAAGGCACAGCCAATATTCCCACAAACATATTCAATTTTTGGTTTATTAAAAAAAGGGGATAAAATATCTGGCAAAATACCTTGATTGCATTGTAACCATCTGAACAGAAAATAAATGTGGGCACATGAACTGATAGAGACATGACATTATCTCCCATTCATTGGTTAGCATTCCAAAATTAATGGAAGAAAAATACACTGTGCACTTAAAAGTTCTTGTTCCAATCAAGCATGCTAGAAGCCATTTATTAATGTCCCCAATAAGAGTCTCCTCCCCAGCTGTGGCTTCATGTGCCATGCCTCCTTGGATTAAGCAGCAACATGAGGCCCCGAATTCTGGCTAGCCAAATAACCACAGCTAGCCAGCTCTGTTGGATCCACCACAATGGTTCCATCTATAGATGTCAGTGTGTGAGACATGGCACACATATAACCACCACCTTTAAAAAGGAGCGATTTTGCAATGATATAGTGAGTTTATCCAAGGTAGACAGTCAAATAAAGAATTTATGCATCAACATGAACTTCTTCAGCCTGAAGTAGTCAACACACTCAAGGACAATGGTATATATCTCTGTAGCGCAAGTTAATTTAATAAGACACCAGTGGGAAGAAATCTTTCAAACAAAAGCACAAAGAAACACAACGTAGGGTTTTCAAGGCCCTTGTGAAATGCAGATAAGCAATATGGCAGGAGAATTAAAAGGATTCAGATATTTTATGGAAGTGCAAACAATAAAGGAGAAAAATATTCAGAAATAGTCACACTAATGACCACCACTACTTTGAATCATTTGTAAGCTACCAAATACATGAACAGAGTTGTAACAAGTGTAGGCATGAAAAGAAGCAAACACAGAGGCTACAGGTGTTATTAATTAAGCAGTTAAATTCATTTATATTCATAAATATGTAAGAAAACTGGAAAACTTACCATAAGTACTCTGATGAACAATTCAAGAGGGAAAATACAGCTCCGCTTTTCATTTTACACTACTGCTTTCTTCCACTGCCTATTTTTAAAAGTGTTAAGAACTCTACTCAAATAGACGGAAAATAATTATGGGAAAAGAAAGCATTAATCTACATAACTTAATGAATGACTAAAGATGCAGATGTATAATATCAGGCCCACACCTAAAGCAGGACGTAAAGATTGTGAACAAATCTATAGACCAGTCCTTGCAGATGAGACAGATAAATGATGGGTTCCAACACGGTGTGCTGAAATTTTTTGTATCTCCAGAGATGAATAAATGCAAGAGAGTTGGCAGAAACATCTGTATAATCTTTTTACTATGCCCACTGCCTTTCTGATAGAGTTCCTCAGGATGAACAGAAAAGAGTGCACTTAAGCCAAAGAGCCAGATTCTCTATGGCAGGGTGTAGAGTCAGTTTCACGTGGTAGACACTTCCTTCCTGGGTGTATATCAGCCACACCACAGGACAGATAGTGGTCAGGACTGCACGGGACCACTTAGGGCAATATTACATCTGACACATAGCTTGACCTTGCCAAATTGTGTTTTCAGTGTTTTATACTAAGAAAGCATTTTGACTACAGAGCAGTTGCTACAAAAGGGACATGTCTACAAAGACATCCCTGTCTCCTTGGGTTCTGAGTACTCTTGGAGTACCTCATGGTCTTTGATGATTATGCCAAGGATAAAGAAGGTCAGAAATCCATACAGAGATTGCTACCTTAGGCTCCTAATGTAGACATCTCAAAAATGTGAGCCATTCTTAATTCTATCTTTGCAATCCTTTTTTCATCTGGACATTCACAGATGAATGAAGGTTCTTTTACCCAAATATCTAATAGGTCCTCAAATCTGTCCCTTCCTTCCCATTCAGATGCTTCAGCAACAAATCCAGGCCTCATCACATCCATCTAGACAGAGTCAAAGTTCCCTCATCACTCCCCGGTCAGATCCATCCTTTGCAGCATTTGAAAATTCATGTTCCAACACCAGCCACCCAGTATTGCCTCTGACTCAAAATCAATGACTTCTAACAACATTTCCCAAAATAGTCTTCACAGACAACTCCCCTCCCAAGGAGCTCCATCAAAAACAGATTCAGTGATCAAAACTATTTAGGGAAGCTCTTAGACATTAATAATGTAGGTTAGCACATTATACCCTCTAAGAAATTCCACAGGAGAAAACTTCAATAAAATGTATCCCAGTTTTTCCTCAGTTTTTCCACCACAGAAACTTGTTTTGATTAAGACCCCTACAATATCCAGTAGAATCAGTAATACAGAAAGCTGCATTTTGGGTAAAGCTGCCCCAGAACACAAAGTCCAAACTGTCTGACATACTGACTTAACGTACAACCTTTATCACTGGGTCCTGCTACTGTAAAACCTTCAAAACCCCCTTTTCAGTGCTGTTCGTGTCCTTCCTAAGTTCAGGCTCTCTGCTGACTGATGGATTACGCTCTCCTGCCCCTCGGGTCGAAGTACCACCAGGGTCAGCTCCTGTCCTCCTTCCCAGGTCTATCCTAACCTCACTGTCTCATCCATCATTCCATCTTCCAATGTCCTGCTGCACTGAAGTTTCTAGAGCAGCTCCACACTAAGGTTTTGGTATTCCGTATGATGGCATCCCTTTCTCCACCTAAACTGTAAGCCCTAGGGGGAATTTGGAATAGATAACTACTTTTCTCACCAGCTCACAACGATTCATATTTTACAACTAATTACTATAAATTCATGAAACCTAGAATAAGATTTTATACCATGCAGGTGCTAAATATCATTTAATGAAAACAAGGTGGGCTGCTCCAATTGTATCAGTGTAAGAAAAGGAAGGGGAAGGTATACTGTAATAGAATGAAATTCTCAGAGTAGAAGTAATTTGGCAGAGTGGGTAAGGAAGGAGTTTCTACAATGCTGCACCGGGATTCTAGATTGTCTACGAAAACATCCCCAATGCCAAAACAACAAATAAGTAACCTCAAGGCCATGTGCACCAAACCCAATTCAAAGGGAATTTTGCCCAGTGGAAAAAAAAAATTGCCTCCGATAAGATCAAAGGTAGTATACAGTGGTTTACAGGGGGAAAAAAAGAGGGTCAGACCTTCTGGAGTATGTTAAATCCCAAGTCAGATAATTTGCTAAATCCTAATACAGTAAGTTTCTTCTCTTCCCTTCCTTCCTTCTAGTCACCAGTTATTTATTAAATTTTGAATAAGTGTCAAATACCAAGAAAAAAAAAGAAGAACAACAACTGGAAATGTCTCAGGGAAAAATTAGAATAAACTGAGGTATGGAAGAAAAAAGCCTCTACCTTCTCAAAGTCTTAGGAAATAGCAATTTTATGTTGTTTATGAACACAACAAGGATAAGATAGCCTAAAATAAGTCTTATCTAAAGGCTGTCAAGAGTAGTAAGAGGGTAGAACATGCAATGTTTGACTTTTTTTTTTTTTTGGTTTACTGGTTTGAGAACCAATGACTCTGTCTTGCTAAATTGAGTTCAGTGTTAAGACTACTCACTGCTGGTAGCAATCAGTCCTCTAAGCCTAACCCATTGCCTAATACATGGTGGGCACTTAATAAGTCTGTTGAGTCAACTGTTGAACACAGAAATTAATGAAAGAAGGCAGGAAAGGAGACCTTCTGCCTGTATATAGAAATGCTGTTTGGCTAAAAATTTTTACAGTGTAATTCCTTTATAGTAGAACACAGTGGAAGGTGGGCTGTAAATCTCCATCCTTACCTTCTTGAGTTAATTTGCATTTCCCTATAAGATACTAAAGATTAAAATTCATATGCAAAACAAAGTCGATAGGCCTATGTGATTCCCTTTTCATGTAGTAGTCATTCAGCCAAATTTAGGTCTCCTTTAATAAAAGCACCATGACAGAATTTTGCATGGACAGTCTATTTTATACAATCTCAACAGAAAAACAGGTGAAGAGAATAATAGTTGAATTGAGACACCTATCACTTAGGAGGTGTGGTGTATGCTCAGTCTGACCAGAGAGCCAGTTAGCTGAGCTAATTTAACTTTACTTATAATACTGCATTTACTACTTGGCTTGTGCACACATGCAAAAGTTGCTAGGAATTAAATGAGGAGAAAATGTTGGTAGCTTAAATTTCATGTCATAGGAAAATAGGATCACAAAATTGAAGACAATGTGATCTAAGACAGCCTTACAAGAGAGAAAAGATATTTTTCCGTGGAGGCATTTGCAATGAAAATGAACAAAGAATAGAAAAAGGAAGAACAAATTTCTCAGTGGCTGTTTAACAAGACCCAATCTTTCCTTGTTCTCACTTCTATAATGCTGTGAATAGGTGGTAGGCTCAAGAGATTGCTGAAACTAATACAACTCGGGATAGCATAGTTAATAAAGAATCACATTCAAGATCCCCAAACAACTCACTCAAAACATTAAAGAAATCCACCTGCAGTAGGTTTATCTGGTAGGATAATGCTGCACTTTGCATGCTCTATTATGTTATTAATATATTAGTATGATGCTTAAGTTTATACTTTATAAATCTTTATAATGGAGACAATGAGATCATCTCACAGATAAAGACTTAGTATGAAGTCCAAAGATGTGAAAAGTCTAAAGGTGTGATTATAGTATTTGTCCGACACATACCAGGGCTTAATAAGTGACAGGTAGGTTTGTTTCAATGTTCCTAATTATTATGCTGTTACTTCTCATGTCAACCTTCATTTTTGCATTTCTTGCAGCCCAGTCCAGAGCCTTTCATAGGCGTTTAGTGAACTGAATGTTAACTGAAACTTTCTAGGCTTACCTTGTAAACTAAAACGTTTATCTTATTGACTGACACCTGTTGCTTCTCAAGGGCAGGTATCATCTCCTGTCACACTGTGGAGGGTTCATGCTCCCTCTGGAAGTGGCTACAATTGCTTTAAACTATAACTTCTTTACAATGGTTGTTTTCTGCATGGTGCTGAGAGGAGGTTCAGAGATGAGGTTGATACATGAAAAATGCCACCTTTTTCAAAGCAACATGAAAACATCAGAAGACCATAGCCACTAAGATCTGTTGTGTTTCTTGTTTGTTAAGCACTTCTAAACCCTTAATATATGTTAGATTTACTCTTAACTTTTTATAAATGCACATAACTTTTCTTTGTATTTTTACAGATGAGGAAATAGGTTAAATAGATTAATAACTTTAACCCCAAATCGCATCAATTGTGAGCGATAAAATCAGGCTGCGAGTCCAGGTCTCTAAGAATTCCAAAGTTTGAACTCATAACCAAAAGCCATATTACAGGCCATTTTAACAACACTGAGTTACTAAACATCCATCTACTGTGACACCAGTTTTACCCATAGCCCTACAGACTCTGACTTATGTTCAATACCTTCCAACACAATAAAAAATGATTCGCTTCTTTCCCTCCCTATCATCTCTTTCCACCTGCCAGGTTACCTGAAAATCTAAGTACCAGCATCCTCCTTGAAGCTCCTTGTCATGTCATGTCTACTAATATGAAAGAGCCACACTTGGAGATGAGTGACAAATTCACAGGGGCTGTTTATTTAATGCATTGCTACCTACTATCTGAGCTGAAAGGATATATGAAAACTGAGTTCACCTTAGAAATCTTTCTCAGTTTCTCTTAAGAAAGAGGATAAAAGAGTGCAATTCCCAGGATGCAATTCCAGCCCTCGCAGCTGCTACTGCCAGCAACACTATACTCCACGCAGTAGGAAATTCTCTCAAACACCCATATCCTGCCTTTAAACCAAACCTACATGTACCCCAAAGGGTGAAACTTTCAGGTATCTGTAAGGAGACTGTGGATAAGCAAGAAATGGCACAGTTATGCCTTAGAAGCAAGGCGGCTTAATCTCTAAAACAGCACCTCAGTAAGTATTTATCAAATGAATGAATAATTAATGGAACACTAGATTGGAGGACAGTGGAGAAGACAGCCAACCCCATTCCAGGAGGAACTAGCTATCAGTGTAGTGCCGAAAACTTTCCCTGCTAAAAACTCTCATGTTAAATTAAAAATATCAGAGTATGCCTAAGGCTGGAATCAACCCCACCTCTTTCTAAAAGTCATTTCAGAATCCAAAGTTAATGAATTCTCCTTAGAAAAGGGCTACCCCCCTCACTATGTCCAATTTTACTTCCTAAATAGACAACAGATATTTTTACTATGCCCTTTTCATTGACATATAACTAACCTAGAGACATAGGTAAACTAAAATTTGTAACATTTATGAATGAAACTAATATCCTAGAATGTCAAATACAGAATATAGGTGGAGTCTCATCAATCTGAAAATCCAAAATGCTACAAAATTCAAACTGTTTTGAGCATAGACATGATGTCAACAGGGAGAAAATTTCATACTTGACTTCCTGTGATGGGCTTCAGTCAAAACATAGATGCACTGAAAATATTCTACAAAATTACCTTCAGGTTACATGTATAAATTATATATAACATAAATTATTTTCACATTTATATGTGGGCCCCAGCCCCAAGATGTTTCATTATGTATGTGCAAGTACTCATTTAAAAAGAAAAAATCCAAAATCCTAAGCACTTCTGATCCTGAGCATTTCCAGTGTTATGATTTGGATATGAGGTGTTCTCCAAAAGCTCCTGCGTTAATGCAGGAATATTAAAGTGAATGATTAGATTATGAGAGCTGTAATCTCGTCAGTTCATTCTAGTTTGAATGGACTAACTGGGTGGTAACTATAGGCAGGTGGGGTGTTGCTGGAGGAGGTAGGTCACTGGGGGGGTGCCCTGGAAGGATTCATCTCTCTCGTGGACCCTTCTCTCTTCTTCCCCCTTTTTCCTCTTTGTTTGGCTGCCAGAAATAAAGCTGTGCTCCTGCACCAGGTTATTCCACCTTGATGTTCTGCCTTACCTTGGACCCAGAGCAATGGATTCTCCTGGCCATGGGAAAAAAACCCTGGAACCATAAACCAAAATAAACTTTTCCTACTCTGAGATGTACTTGTAAGATGTTTTGGTCACAGTGATGCAAAGCTAACACATCAGGTAAGAGATACTCAATGTATAATAGTTTTAACTAAACAAACTCTAGCAAAAAACCTACACATCTATGAGTGGCATGAAGTTGCAGGATATGAAACAGTAAATGCCTCTCTGATTATCTCTAACCTTCATCACAATAAGCCTTACCCTGTGACTCTCTCTTTGGCTTATATGTAATCCAGGCAAACCCAGAGCTAGCACCTAGCCCTAACAACTTATACTACCTTGTTTACCAAACTTTACAATGATATACAAGTACAGTAGCATAATATCTGAAATGCCAATTTTTTTTAACTAACACCTATCATTCCAGAAACTATTTCTGAAGGGAAGTCACAAATGAAACTCACAATGAAGTCACAGAAGGGCTGCCCTGCACCCTGCATGTTCAAGAAGCAGAGAAAGGGGACAAATCTACATGAAGCCCTACAGTATTGGCTCCCTATAAATTATGTATCAAAAAAAAAAAAAAAACACAAACAGAAACTGCCATTTATCCATGTGAGATATGCCCAGTTTTCAAAGTAATGGGTAAAAATGCTCCAAACCTCAATTGTCTTCATTATGGCTTAGACAAGGCACACAAACTCATTTTTTTTTATTCTCTAAGTACAGAAAATTGCTTCACTTCTCAAGTAAATATATGCTAGAAACTTGCGGATATCTCAAGAATGCTTTGTAGCTAAAGAAAGTAACATCATTGCCTACTCATTTTGCTTAATTTGCTAGTCTCCCAGCAACTTTGTGCTAACACTTTCATCCCATTTTAGATCCTAGGATAAGGCAGCAGTCCAGGGCCCTGGAAAGCCTCCACCTCCAACAGCCAGCAGCTCACTGGGCCACCAAGGTTGCGGGATGGAGTCTCTTCCCAGGATGCCTTCCTGCTAATATATCGGTTACATGCATTTTACTTATTTTCTCCAAGTTACATTCCAGTAACTAAGCTTCATAAGCTTCTTCGGAATTGTTTATTCTGTGTTTTAAAGCTCCATCAGCTGTTGGGATAATTTGCAACATTCTCTTTCTTTTTAGCTAAGCAGGATTGGTGAGCATTACTGGACCTTTGGGTGGAATCCCCGCTATTTAAAATTCTTGCTGCTAGGATTAAAGGAGATAATGCCTATGAAAGCTCTTGGTAAACTGTAAAGTCCTAATCAAATGGAGTGTGCTGTTATTATATTAACCATCATAGCCATAATCACAACGCAGCTGTAATGGTGGCTTTAAAATACTGGTACACATTTGGGCCTTCTCTTGGCTTCATTCCCACACCAAGGCCTATGTTGATGTCCAACATATGGAAACCCCTCAAAGAAATTCTGCTTGAATGAATAAATGAACGACTCAAAAACATGGCATGATTTCCAAAAATACCTGCACAGGCAATGATAATAACAATAACCACAACTAAGCAGGACAACTTAAAATACTCTGCCAAAAAAAAAAAATGTGGTGCTGGTAAGAAATACTGCAGAACAAACATTTTTCTAAAAATAATTTCTTTGATAATGAAATCTAGTCCTTTGCAATAAGGGGAGGAGATGATGGAGTAGATGCATACATGAATTCATATCAGTCAAAAAAAATCTGTATAATCATGATAACTTGGAGAAGGAGGCTGCCAAACCAGAAAAAGGGAAGGGGTGCTATAGTGTGAATGGGATTAATTAGGCAATGGTCACCCTTAAATAAAGCATTATAAGAAAAGATCTTTTTTCCCCTAAACTGTGTATTTCTAGGTGTGCAAATAACAAACTATATGTCTCAGAAGGGAAGAGACACAAGCAAGAAAGAAGTGACTAAAAAGGAGGTTATTTATATAAAATGTTTTATTTCATTTCTGGAAATAAATCCAGAAGAATGCTTCTGTGAACATTTGCAAGAATAGCTTTGGGTACTAAAGGGGTGATCTCCTTTAGATGCCTGTGTGTAAAGTGGGGTGTAGGAGTAGGTGAGGAGAAAAAATAAAAAGAAAGTGGCAACAGCCATCAAAAGGGGGCTCTTTTATTTTATCCAACTTAACAGAAGCTTCAAGGATGTAAAGAAATGCCAAGGTAGCTACCCGTTACTCAGAAGAAAAGCAATGTCTGCACCGAGTTTAACCTGGATAGATGAGAATAACCTAAAAGTCCCTTTTATTCTAAGGCGCTGGGGTATGGTGGTGGGGAGTGGGGGCTTAGAGGAGGGTCCACATCCCAGGCGGTCTGCAAGGCTCTGAGGCAAAAGGGCCAGTGCACCCACAACCGCTCAGCTCCACTCCAGAAAATATCGTATTTCTGCCCATCAATCAACATTAAGCAGCTTAGGGGCTGAGCTTTAGGCAGAGGCAGTTGCCACTAGCAACAGGGTCCACGCTCCTGGTGAATACAGGCAGACATTGGCAGGGAGAAAAGAGCCACCTGAGTGAAAGGTCCTGGGTTGGGCAGACAAGGTCAGGGACCAGGTGCAAAGGGGAGGGGGAGGGGCAGTGGCAGTGGGAGGTGGGAGCCAACCCTACTGGGGGCTGGGCAGGCAGTGGCCCAGACGGCTGATCTCCCAGATGAGAGTCGGTTTCTCGTGCCACAGTACTGCACTTGCCAAATTCACCAAACTCCTTCTCCCCCATCCCCCGCCCCCAAGGCGCCAAACTCTGCTATCACCTGGATACCAGCCCTGTGCACTGGAGTAGGCCAGGGTACCCAAGACCCACCCTTCTGTGCCTGCCTACACTCCTGCCCTTCGGGAATCCCTGGAAGATGAAAACATGGAAGTGTGTCTGCACGTGTGCGTGTTTTCATTTGCGCTTCCGACACAAAAGCGAGGCCCCACAGGTGGAAAAATCCGATGTGTGCGTGTGTGTTCGCGCGCACGCACGCTGCGCTGGGTTTCGGCTTGGGTTGTTTGGGAGCAGGGCGGCGGATGCGCGCACACTCACTAACCCGAATTCCACCCACCTTCCAGCCTTGCCTGCCTCTCAAGTCCTGGCACTAGCTTTGAGATTTCAGAGAAGAGAGAACCCTTAACCTCACGCCACCTCCCCGAACTTCTCCCCCTGCCGTAGGGATCCGGTAAAGGGGAAAGGGCGGGCAACCCATGACCGAAAGCGATGGAGGGCAGAGGTGGAACTAGGAAACCAAGGAAGGACAGGCACAGGTCCACAGAGACCCAGGACAGCCAAGGAGCCGAAGTACTGGGGGATTGTACATCACGGGAGGCCGTTCGCTGGGGACACCCTTAGGAGGGGTGTGGGTTGGTGTCTCCTTACCTGGCCTTCGGTGGAGCATTTTGCAGCGGGCTGGGGACAGGGTGGGCGCTTTCCCCCTTGAGGGAGACCTTGCATTGCCATCACTTTGGGGGCAGCAAGGCTCTGGCCACAGAGTCCGGAGTTGACAAACTTGCCATGGCAAGCCTGGGCCACGCACACTCCACAGCCGGGGCACCTCGCGTTCTTCTGCTTTGTTGTGCTCGGCTGCCAGTGCCCCCTGTGCCTGCCTGCCTGCCAGTGTCCCAGCGCCCTCTCAGCCACGGGACCTTTCCTTGGCGTTCATTCCTCCTCCAGTCGGCAGTGCCACTTTCCTGTGAGGCGTGTGTTAAAGAGCTGCCCCAAAGCGCCTGGCTGGGCTGCACAGCGTGCGCTCCTACCAGGAGGCTCCGGCAAAGGGATTCCCGCCCCCAGCTTTCTCCCCCTCCCCGCCCCCTTCACGCCCCCCCCCAACCCCCAGTCAGAAGCTGCTTAGATTCAGCGCTGTCAAATCCAGCCCATCTGCTGCAATCATAATCAGTCTCAACCGAACGGTTCTGACAAATCTCCGCCTGGAGCCGGAGTTCGGGGAGCCCGTGGGTGAGGGGCGGGGAGGAGAGGCGGGGGGAGAGGGGTGACTGGGACCCAGCATTGAAGGGAAGAGGGGGCCTGGAGGCTTCTATTGTCCGCCCTACTGCCCCAATCAAGGAACTGAAATGGGAAAGTAGGGAACCAACCAGAAGGGGAAACAGTGCTTCCATTTCCCAGTTTCTAGTGTAAAATGAAAGAAAAGAAAGAGAATAAATAAAAGATCCATTCCAGGAGGGCCCTGGTTCCCCCCGGCCCCCTGGTTCCCCCCCCGGCCCCCACCCCCACCCTTTGCTCTGGGTGGAACGAATTTCTGCTAATGAACTAAACAAACAGGTCCCTTAATCTTATCATGGAGCTGACCCAGAGACTGGCACAGATTCCCAAAGTATTGTTAATTGGCAGGTAAGAGCTGGAACTAACAGCCATTTGTCTGGAGTCAGAAGTTGGTTCCCAAGTACATTTGGGAATAAAGACTATGGAGGAAAAAAATCCTGCTGGCATTTCTGGAGATAAAAGGAAATTTATTTGGGGCCAGAAAATGCTGAACTCAGTTTAGACTCATTTTGCATTTAAAGAATTCTCATAAATTTTCCATTTTCTCATGAAACTGCTACTTTTCAAGAAATGGTATTTTATTAGAAATAATGACTCCTAAAATTGATATTTTTCCAAACTAAAATAGTTTCTTCTGCAGATAAAATGAGGTGATCTTTTTAACAATATACTTTGAACTGTTTAAATATGCCATTTTTATATAACCACATACATTTGTACTGGTGATACAGTCACAAGGACGACCTCAACAGGTTTTTTTTTTTTTAAATATAATAAAAATGACAATAGTCTTAGAGACACATAAACAAGTCTTAAAACATGAAATAATACTACCAATGGGATTATACTTGGTTTTGTACATTTATCTCAAGTGCTAGGGAATGTTCAATTACTTTGAATGACAGTATTTGTTGGAGAAATAATTTGTTAGATAAACAAATCATCAGTGGAAAAGTTGCAAAGGAGAAATTTTAAGCCATTTATTCAAATAGATTTAAGATCTGGGCAAAAATAAATATACTTTACTGTGAAAATTGAATGGAGTTTTAAATTGGTGCTCAAATCGTTCTTTTGCTTTATGCTGTACTTGAAAAATGTATGCAAGCCACATTAAGCACCCACTTATCTAGGCAGAGACTGTGTCTCCCACTTATTTTATAGCTCAGTGGTGCTTACAACGACACTGTACAGCTACGGGCACTCTGTGAATACCCTTAGTTTTAAGTTTTGTTTTTCAGATCAGAATTAAAAATCATAGGCATTATAATGAGGTAAAGTGAGGTTCAAGTGTTACTCTGTGTAAGTAATTAAGTCAAGGATGATGACACTGGTCATATTTTAAGATATTTTTACTAATATTTAAAACTATAGTTTTTCATTGCCAGGGTATTGATTAGATAAAAATTCTGAAAAGATTAACATGCTACCAAGAAAAATTTTCCAAAAGAGGTCTTCTCCATTCGCTTGAATTACGCTGGTGAGACCAAGTAATCCTGTTCAGCTAATTTGGTACTGTCGAGAAAAATAAAGACTTGGGCTGAGAGTTAGACATTTGGTTTCAGAAACCATCCGACACAAGAAATTTTATGAGTTCGATTGTGTATTTTTCTATCTTGGTAGTTTCAGGTGCATCAGTGGTAAGTGATAGCCTTAATCTAATACCACACTTAAATTTCTCAAATCCTTGGTACTAGCTTCAAAGTATAATCTATTTAGTTTTCTCACTTATTTACTGAGTGATTGCTATGGTCAGTGCTGGAATCTATGAGTGAGAAGTCAGACAAATTGTGACCTTGTTGACCTCACATTCTGGAGAGGAAGACAGACATTAGAATAGAATATGTAAGTACGTTAAATCTGGTTAGAAGGTAATCAGCGCTATGGAGGAAAATAAAGCCGGGTGGGCTGGGTGAGATACAAGCTTAGGCATTGTTCATTGAAGATCTCATAAGGCTGAGCTTGACCAAAGGAAGCTGAGGAAAAGACAAGCCTTGCAGATATTTGGGGGAGATAGGCTTATGAGATATTGGGAAAAGCCGGTATTAAGCATAGCCTTAAATATGATTGTACCTGGTAAGGTCTAAGAACATTAAAGAAACCATAGGGATGAAAGAGAGCAGGAGGAGGATAAAGAAGTGGTTTGGAGGACAAATCATCGGTGGGAATGAAGAGGCCAATTTAAGGATTTGTTCTTTATGCAAGGTTATATATAAGGATACAGTAACAGAAGAAGGGACATGATCATCTGCCTTTGAAAGAAAGGAAGGAGTAAATAACTCCAAGCCATTTGACCTTAGCACCCAGAGGAGGGGGTTTGCTATTATTTGAAATGAAGAAGAAACTAGGAGCAAATTTTGTTGGAAGAATTAGGAGTTTGGTTTTAGATACATTAAGGTTGGGATGCCTATTAATTTCAACATAGTTGATTTGCATAAAGCTCCTAGAAGAGCACCTGGTTTTTCAAAAGCACCACGTAAATGTTTGGAGTGGGGGAACTTGTGTTATAGGGACTTGGCATTGGTGGAGGTTATTATTGACATTTGTCAATCAAAATGAGATATTGAGTAGATATTTTCATGAATATCAATGTATAATGTTTAGGATACAAATCCGGGGTGGAGATGTAAATTTGGGAGTTGTATACACTGTAGATGGATAATTTAAGCCCATCGAATCAGTGCCATCATCAGGGCTATAAATCCGGTTGGAGATGTTGAAGGATTGAATCCTGAGGCCCTCTGGCTTTAAACAGTCAAGAAAATGAAAAGGAATCAGAAAAGAAAACCAACCAGAGTGGCAGCCAGTGAGGCAGAAGGCAAACCAGGAGACTGAGCACCCCACCAGGAACTGAGAGGGGATTTCAAGAAGGAGGGAGTGATCCACTAGTCAAAGTTTCCTAGTATGACTTGTTTCTTTATAGAAAACCCAAATAAACATACAGGAAAACGGAGTTTATCACGGACAATTTAACTTTCTGTTGTCTGTTTATAGCACAACATTCATGGTGGTCCCAGCACCTAGCTAAAGGTAAGGAATGTGCTAGGTCTTCACTGTGCATTGCATCAAGTAATAAATAAAGGAATGGAATGTCTTGCACTGCAACGCACTCCTCAATGTATGGTCCACGAAGGATGTTGCAAGGGGCTTCTACTCTTAAATTCAAGAAATACTGATGTAGGACAAGATTTCTCAGAGGAAAGGGACCCGAGAATCATTAAGTATTTCCTTTATTTATATCAAGCCCTGTCAGTAGACAACAGACTACAAGCCCACAATCAAGTCTCATCTGAAACATTTTCTTATAATTTTATTTTCAATAAAATTACTCAGAAAGATATAACTCACAACTGTGGAAATTTAGAAGATCATTTCTCTGAGAAATCCTACCACTTATTAAGACAGCGACCAAATTAGAATGAACAAGACTTAAACAGACACTTTACCAATGTTAAAAAAAAAATAGCAAAAAAAAAAATATGTATGCAAAGCAGTTCAACAGCATTAGTCATTGGAGAAGAGTAAATCACAATGAGATTTACCCACACCCACTCGAATTGACAAAATTGAAAAAATAGATAATATCAAGTGTCCACAAGGTTGCAGAACAACTGAAATTCTCATGCGTTACTGATGGGAATATAACAAACTTAGAATACCAATTGGCATAAAGTTAAAACAGACACCTAAAGGCTCATCCAGGAATTCCACTATTTTTTTTCACCTCAAAGAAATGAAAGTGTTTTCACCTTACTGCTTGCACATAAATATTTATAGCAGCTTTATTCCAAATAGCCTCAACCTGGAACCTAAACTTTCATAAACTTGTAAATAGATAAACAACCTATAGGATATCTAACCATACCATGAAATACTATTCAGCAATGAAAAAGGCTCAACTATTGACAAACATAACAAAATGTTTCTATCTCAAAGGCATTATCTAAGTGGAAGAAAGTCATATTTAATAATTTTCTTTTGTTTAATTCCATTTGATTCTTAAACTGGAAATAGGGGATTGACTGAAGAGTGACAGAGAAGTATTTGAATGTAGGAAAAAATCTAGATCATTGTGTTGGAGGTTTCAAAGTTGTATATTTTCTCAAAATCACATTGCACAAATCAGTGAACTTTACTGTTTGTACATTAAGATTTAAAAAGGTTTTTACAAGAATAAATAATTTAATCTGATTTTTAAGTAGAGAGACTATAGTGCTTTCCCATCTGAGACAGAATTTTACCCCAGAAATATCACCATTATGTATCTCTAATAAAATAACTGATCCAAATAAATGTCACCAAGAGATGCTAAAACCATTAAATGTAAGTTTTATGGGACATGGAATAATCAAATAGAGCAAATATCACTTCCTGATTTTTGTTAGATAAAAATTGTATTACACAAGGGAACCATCACCTGACACGTTCCTCATTGTATAATGCTATACGAGAACTACATAGCATCATCTATGGAGTATTTTTGCAAAATACTCCATATTTTGCAGTATGTTTAGCCTGAATATAGGCAAGACCTTTGCCATAATTTCCTGCTTCAGGAAATAAAAAGACAGAGGAATAGAAAAGTGACACCAAAAAGAAACCATGGGGCATGTGCAGAATATGAAGCATCATCAAAGTCGCCAAATCTCAACATCTATGGGTAGAAAAAAGCACAGGGTCTGTAGTAGATTGAAAGAAACCTGATATAACAAGGCAACTAATGGGCTTACATCTTGGTGCAAATCAGACAGCTATGAAATACACTTGAAGAACAAAGAAATTTAAATAAGGTTGATAGTGTAGGATGTAAAGAAATTTAAATTTTACTAGGGGTAAAAATTACAGTGTGGTTATTATAAAGGAAGTGGCTCCTTATTTTCAAAAGATATATGCTAAAATAGTTAGGGTTAAAGTGTTATGGTGTTTATCAGTCACTTTAGGAAAAAAATAGTTATGAAGCAAAAATGTTAACTTAGGATGTCTTCTTTTTAAGTTTTTGGTACCATTTAATAAATGTACATATTTATCAGCTATGATTTCAAGATATCTGCATGTACTACTAATCAAGTCAGGGTAATTCACAAGAGTCTATTACATATCTTACAAAGAAATGCTTCTATTTGTTCATGTTAAGTTGTGGGTGGATCAGTCTTCTGTTACCCTGATCTTCCAAATTTTCTGAGTGTTTGATATTTTTCATAGTGATAATTCAAAAAACTGCACTTGTAAAAACCCATGGATCAACAGTTACTTATAAGGAAATTAGAAAAATTTGGAACCTGTTGTCTTAAAAATACCAAGTTGCAAGATGGAACTAAAAAAGACATAGAGGAAGCAAATAATTTTAGTGCACATCGTGGAAATAAAGAAAAATCTGAAATTAATGTTTAAAGCATCCAGAGAACTTTGGAAAAGGACAAATAGAATGAAAGAAATAAAGATAAAATCAGAGTTTATAGGAAAACACAGATCATTAATATAGGATCACTAAAGCAAATCAATTAGATAAAAGAAAAACAGTAAAGACATAAGTCAATAAGCCTAGGAATTAAAATGGCTACCTAATTAAGGATACAATTCAGCTTTTAAAAACATAAGACTACCTCACTATGAGCAACTTTACAGCAGTAAGTTTAGAAACAGGCAAAGTGATCAGTATCCTGATTAGTAAGTCACACTGATCCACAGATTCTTCAACCATGAAGTATATTGAATCAATGGTTGGGCGGGGGGAATATCCCATAAAAACACTAGTCTAAATTTTTAAACATCTTCACTATGATACAATTCACCAAAGTAAAACATACAATTTATGCAATTTTAGCATAGGCCATCACCATCCTCTATATTTAGAACAATTTCTTCACCCCCAAAAAGAAATCAGTAGTACCCACTGGCAGTCACTCTTTATTCTCTCACAAAAGGCAGCCAAGAACCCACTTTCTGTCTTCTAGATTCGTGTATCATGGAAATTTCATATAATGGAGTCATACAATAGGCCTTTTGTATTGGGCTTCTTTCACTTAGCATAATATTTTCAGGAATTATCTATATGGTAGCAAGTATTCATGCTTCATTCTTTATTGCCAAATAACATTCCATTGCATGAAGTTACTACA
This sequence comes from Marmota flaviventris, assembly GCF_047511675.1. Taxonomy (NCBI): domain Eukaryota; kingdom Metazoa; phylum Chordata; class Mammalia; order Rodentia; family Sciuridae; genus Marmota; species Marmota flaviventris. Next base: position 110,350,785 of record NC_092508.1, read on the forward strand.
CTATATTTATCTCTTTGTCAATTAATGGACATTTGGGTCGTTTCTGTCTTTGATTATAATTAACAATGCAGTAAACACTCATGCACAAGTTTTTGCTTGACCTGTGTTTCCTTTACTTCTAGGTATACACCAGGGCAGTGGAATTGCTGGATCCTGCAGTAACTCAATGTTTAACATTGTGAGGAATTTCCAAACTACTTCCCAAAGCAATTACATCATTTTACATCCCCCCGCCCCCCAGCTCCCAGATGAAGGTGCCAATTCTATGTTCTCTCCCACACTGTTATCTTTCTTTGACTATAAGCATCATACTGGATATGTATCTCATGTGATTTGTATTTACATTTTCCTGATGTTTAATGAAGGTCAGTTTCTTTTCATATGCTTATTGTTCATTTTGTGTATCTTGTTTAGGGAAATGTGATAAAGGTGTGTACCAAAAATCTACAGTACAAATATTAAATGTGATTTAAGAATCTTTCTGTAATTTTCCCCTAGACAATAGTGTCTCTATCATGACTTTTAGACAACATTTCCTCAAAGATTTTAGAACAATGACATAAAGAAACAAAAGGATAGAATCTTGAAAGTAATAAAATTCATCATTATTTATCAGCAATATTATCTCCATAGGAAATTAAAGTGAGCCCAGAAGCAAATCAGATACATTAATAGAGTTATTAGAAATGTAAAAAATTTTAGGAGGTCTGTATTAAAAGATAATAAAAGTAAAAAAAAAATAACTTGGACAGTATATGGAAATAAATCTAAAGGTGTGAAGCACCTTTATAGAGAAGACTTTGTTAAAGGGCATAAAAGAAGAACTTAGCAAATAGAAAAACATAAAGGTGGATTTGAAGAATCCATCTCCTGCCTTCACCTTTAAATGTGAAAAATTATTATTCAAAATCTCAATAGGTTTACACACCAAACTTTACCAGCTGATACTGAAATTTTTATAAAAAAAGAGAAAGAACCCAAATAACCAAATATTTAAGGATAAAACCTCTAGCATTCCAAACAGGGTGAGACACCTTATTATAAAACTGGACCATTAAAAAAGTGAGATAGGTAAATGATCCAAAGTCTAGAAAGAGGCTCAGGTGCAGAATCAAAGAACATGACAGAAATAGCATTATTTTACAAATGACTGTTAAATAATTGATTCTTAGAAAAAAATCTATAGCACCACATCAACTTTCTATCTGAACAGAAAAGACTCAGTTAGAACCTGTTTCAGCACATTCACCAAAAATCAAATCTGATTAAAAACTAAATATGAAAACGTGAATTTTTAAGACATTTTGAAGAATATTATGGAGAATATTTTCATATCATGAGGCTGGTAAGGATAACTGAATATCTCACTACATTAAAATTGTAAACCTAGGTAAGAAACAAAAGACAATCAACAAGACAAAAAGTCAAGTCACCGACTAGAAGAATCTTTTTCAGACTGGCTAACATTCATATCCTAAAAAGAATTACCATCTCAAATTTATAGAGAACCTCAAATGAGTACTATCTCACACCTATCACAATTGAAAAAAAAAATTCTGATTACCGTATCTCTTGGTGAAGATGTATAAAAACAGGTGTTCTTAACTATATCAGTGGTGACTATCTGAATCTATGTAGTAGAGCTGTGGTTACTCATGCTCTAAGATATTGCAATCCTGTGAGGATATACACACTCAAGAGAAGGGCTCACTTCCATGTAAAATACCACAGAACACAGGCAAAATCCATTGTATAATCAGGTTTTAAGGTAAATATCAGCAAGTTCTAGAAAGTAGAAATATTACAAATATATTATTAATAATACAGTAAAACTAATTATTAACCAAGTTTTTTTTTTAAGGTGTAAATCCTCCCATCCTGGAAACTGAAAAATTAACTTTTAATCAATTCCTGAATGAAATAAGATAGAAACTAAAGTTAAAAATAAAAACAATAATGAAAACACATCCCAACTAGAGGAACTTACAGCATGGTCACAGAGAAATTCACAATCATAAGCGTATTTACCAATGAAAATTAAAGAATACAGGTTGAGTACCCCTCGCCTGAAATGCTTGAGAGTAGGAGTGTTTTGGCTTTCAGTTTGTCAGAATTTAGAATATTTTCACATATATAATGAGATCTCGTGGGGATGAGATCCAAGTGTTACCAGGAAATTTACTAACATTACTTATATGCATAGCCTAAAGTTAATTTTAAGTGATATTCTTAGTACATCTACAGCACAGCATTATGTCAGTGCTCGAAAAGTTTTAAATTTGGAAGCATGTTGGACTTTAGATTTCCATTTTAGGGATGTTCAATGCATATAAATAAATTCCAGGTTCAAAAGCCAAAAATGAGAAAATACCAAAAGAAAGCATGAGGAAGTAAATAAGGATGAGAGCAAAATGTAATGAACAGAGAACGGAAATACAGTAACCTTACATAAGACATCAAAGTCAAGGTTGCTTTGTTTCTTCAATAAGCTACTACATAATTTAAGAAAGGAGGAGGAAAAGGTATATGTGCACAAAGACACAATCTAACAAATGACAAATAGGAAATAACTACTAAAACAGGAAAAAATTTAACAAGCTACAGATCTCATCTCTATGCAAATAAATTTGAAAAAAAAAAAGCCTTTAGAAAACACATTTACCAAAATTGGTTCTATTAAAGATAGAAAGATTAATTCTATCAGCATCTCCAGAGAAAAGTAACATATTATCCCGCAAAACTCTCTAGGCCCAAAGAATCCTAACAAACCCAAGATCAGACCATTCCAATATTCTATACTTGCTTCCAAACATGAAGAAATGAAGGAAATTTTTCTATTTGTTTTTATGAAGGAGATAACATTAACAACATGATAGTCAAAAGAAAAAATGCAGACTAATGTCACTATATCAGTGTAAAATTACTGAATGTGAGCAAAACAATATAACCACATTAAAATTATACAGTGACCAAATGACTTTTAATCTAGGAAATGCAAATTTGGCTCAATATTAATACATTAGTAAAAAAAATCACATTAACAAGTTTAATAAAAATTGCATGATCCTCAGCATACATGTTTAAAATGTCTTAAAAAATGCTAAAGTCTTCTTGATGAAAATCCAAGAAAATAAGAACTGGTGTATATTAATATGATAAAACTCATATCCCAACAATAGTATCTGACTTAATAGAGAAATACTTGCATTCAACTTGATCATGATCAAGGCCAGGATGCTCACTTCCTCCAGTGCTATGAAACATTTTATTTGTATCAGGGAAAACATACAAGATACATCAAACAAAGTTATAAGAATTGGGAAAACAAAAATTAAAATGTGTAGATGGCTAGAAAAATCATGAAAATTAATAAAATTAACTTAAAATTCAGATTCAGTGAAACATACTAGACAGAAGTCAGTCATCTCCATAGACACCAATAGTAACAGATTGTAACCTGTTGCAGAAAATTCCATTTACATGAGCAACAGAAAAAAAAATACATAGGGAACTTCATAAACAGAAATGTGTACAACCTACAAGGTAAATGTTAAAACTCCTGCAAGCTACAAAAACAGACTTGAAGAAATCAGAAACATTCATTTATGTGTAACAAAATGACTCAATATTATAAAGATAGCAGTGCTAGGTTACTTCATACAATTAACATAATCCCAATAAAAATACCAGTGAGGTTCTTTGGGAGTGGGGCTTGTTAACACTAAAGTTCATTATGAAAAAAACTTGCAAGAATGGACAGAATACCTCTACATTCCTTGGCCCATGCCCTTCCTGCCATCTTCAAAGCCAGTAACTTTGTATCATTCTGATCTCTTTTTCTGTTGTCTTATCTCCCTCTCACCAAAGCCAGGAATGGACTTTAGCTTTTATGGACCTTGTGATTAAGCTAGGACCACCTGAATAATCTAGGGTAATCTCTCCACCTGAGTCTTTCATTTAATCACAACCATTAGGTCCCTTTTGCCAAGGCAATGCATATACAGGTCTAGGGATTCAGACATGTACATACTTGTAGGTCATTATTTTGCCTGCTACATATAGCAAACAAGTATTTTAAAAACTGAGACAGTACTAACAAAACAAGATAAAATATATCTCAAATAAAAAACTAACACCACCGAGATAGTACTAAGACCAAAATTAATATAAAGAACTCTTTAAATTGAGGAAGAAATGCTGAAAATACAGTAGAAAATATTGGCAAATCATAGACAGTTCACAAAATGACAGGAAAAGTGTCCTTTAAAACATAAAAGATGGTCCAGTTCATAACTAGAGAAAGGCAAATTTATACTGAGATGCCATTTCTTACTGGAGAATATTTAGATGTTGGAAAACTCATCTATCTGGGAGATCAGGAAAACACATAGTGTCACACACTGCAAAACTCCATTTGCATTGACTGAGTGCTCATTCTCCTTCTGGAATTGATCCTGGAAGTACACCTCCGACAATCCAAAAAACACAGGCACGTGGCAACTCATCGCCACACTATCTTGACCATACAAGTTGTTTAAAATGTCTCTAACTTGTCCTTGATTTCCATGTCTTTCTTCTTCTCCTTACTTTACCACTTGTCTCATCTGTTGGTTTTGGGCTATAAGACACTATTCAACTTTGCAATCCTTCATTTGGGCAGCTTCTATGCTCTTCTCTGCAGAGTAACACCCAATCAATGTGTGCTGATTTGAAAATCGTTAGGTCTAAACAAGCATTTTGTTAAATGATGTTTTATTTTGGAAAAAGAAAAGCTTAACTAATATCACATGGTTTGTTAATTTTCTGTATAGCCAAGATTATTGTTTAATATGGTTCTTTTCATGGTTCTTACTAAGCGTTTTATCACAGCGAGTCTTATGTAAGAAAATTTGATTTCACCAGTAATTGAATATCTGTAGCTACGGCCAGCTGAATAGACCACAACCACTTCCCCTGGACTTTTCACACTTCTTCCCATGCTGAGAAGTCCACTGTTCCATAATAGTACTGTTGTTACCAGTGAAATTTAGAAATAAAATGCACTTAAGTAGTGCCTCGTGATTCTCCTGGGGCTTGGTAACAAAGACACACCCGTACAATAGTAATCATTGATACTTAAAGACTAGTGTCCTTTTATTAATATTGCTATTCACTCAACTACATTGATCTGGTAACTAGGTAACCACTATGCCAGGTTATTAATGAAGAAATAGAGGGTCATGATCTCAATTTTTAACAGCATATCCTCAGGGTATTTGATTGATTTTTTTTATTCAAATCTTCTCTTTCAACTGTCTATCAAAATTAGTATTATGTGCATATGTATAGATACATTTACATGTAGGTATATATACACATATGAGTTTATGTCTCTTTTTCTACAAGCAAAATTTAACCTAGGTGCAAAGAAGTAATGAAAATAAACTCCTCCTGTGTGCCAATTTTTAATAAGTTTGTCCAAATCCATCAAAATTATGGCTAAAATTAGCATCCACACATGAAATTGCTACCATAAGAGAAGAGGTAGAACTTATTTAAACTCAAATTTGGGAAATTTATTAACCACACCTCAACCCTAGCATGGGGAAAGCTACAGTTTTCTAATAAGCTATAGAATCCAGTTTTATGAAAATAATTATGAACATATGTGGGGGAGGAATCTAACAAAATAGCAACATGTTATCTCTCACTAGGTTCTAAAAGAATTTTACAAGGATATTACTCTTATACTTAATGACTCATGGCTTTGAGGTTTTTAATATTTTTATATTATATTATTACATTATGTTATATTCATTAAAAAGCATATGATTGGTGAAGGGAATCTAGAAATGACCTCATACCACTATTCCCCATAGATGAGAAAGCTGAACATACACATAATATACAGGACCACACAGGGACACACTGAGAGAACTATGTGTTGACTGTGAGGTTTCCTAATCCACTTTTCCATTGGAAAGGTAGAGCCCTTAGTGTCATAGAACTTAAAGCAACTCTAAGATATGTCTTAGAAGGACCAGAAGGAAGTAAATCAAATGAGTGATGACTCTTCCTTACTAGTTCAATAGTTAGTATGTTAGGGGTTATGAAACAACACAAGAAAGTTTTTTGAAATCTCACTCCATGTCAAGGATTGACATTAACAGAACAAAATTTGCCTGATAGTCAAGTTTTATTAGAACACGGTTATACCTACTGTCCCTTATGTATGTCTCTGACTGCTTTTGAGCTACAATTACCAAGTTGAATAGTTGAGACAGTGACCACATGGGCAATGCACATAAAGCTAAAAATGCTTGCTATGTGGTTCTTAACAGAAAGGTTTTCTAGTCCTTACTCTAGAAAATATTGCCCTCACCAGGTATGGTGGACACACCTATAATCCTAGCGGCTTGGGAGACTGAAGTTGGAGGATCACAAGTTAAAAGCCAGCCTCAGCAACTTAGAGAGACCTTGTCTCAAAATTAAAAAGAAAAAAAAGTAGGGGGGAGCTGGGGATGTGGCTTAGTGGTTAAGTGTCCCTGGGTTCAATCTCTGGTGCCAAAAGAAAACAAAACATTGCCCTCTTCCAAGCTATTCTAAACATGAGTAAATACTTCTATAAAAAACTATTACAGGTTGATCATCTGTAACACAGAAATTAAAAATGCTCCATAATCTGAAACTTTCTGAACATCACTTTGTGACATGAGAGCACAAGTAGAAAATTCCATAATTTATCTCCTGTGATGAGTCTCAGTCAAAACACAGGTGCATTCAAAGCATTATATAAAATAATCTCCAGCCTATGTATATAAGAAGTATATGACACATATGTGAAAATTGTATTCAGACTCAGATTCCATACTCAACATATCTTATTTTGTATATGCAAATGTTCCAAAACCTGAAAAAAAAATTAACATCTAAAACACTTCTGGTTCTAATCATTTCAGGGGTACTCAATGTAATGATTAATAATTTTGATTTCTACTTAGATACAAGTACAGTAATTAAATACATGTTATGAATTATAACAAGTCCTAAGTTTCACACACAAGTTGTTCTACAACATATACTTTTCTGCTGACTGAGACATTCCATTCTTAAGAATAGGAGTGATTTTAGCTAATTAACTTTTAAAATTAAACCCGAATTAACTTTTTATAGCCAGCAATAATTGTATCAAGATTATTGCCAGATAATTAAAATACAGAGTTACTAATGAATAGATACGTACTATAGCTTTCTTTACAACATAGAGTTGCTTATATAACTTCACATTTTCTTTTGTGCATTCAAGATTGTATTTTCCAAAAATGAAAACATGAATTTTTTGAATCTTTTTTTATGAAGTGTGAATGCATCAATTATCAAATTTCTAGAATATCATAAAAATCTTAAAATTACAAGCCTTCTATTTGGTCCGTTAGAGTCAACCTTTAAAAATGTTAAGAAGAATGGTTTCCAGAATTTCTTAGAGAAGGAATAAGATTTTGAGAAATATTTTGGAGAGATACTAGAAATTGACAAGGCCAAGAATTCAATCTGAAATGGATGCTTTTTAAAGCACCATAATGTTATTAACTTTTAGAAAATAGATTCTAGGTACATAAAGAATCTGTTCTGCCTTTACCATAGTTTAGACTATCGTAGATACAGGGTAGACTAGGTTATCTATCCATTGGTAACAACTCCCCAGATCTCAGTGCCTTGAGAAAAAGGCTGATATCTCCCTCTAGCAGCATGGTAATCATTCTATGAGCCTAACTTTAAAGAGACCAACTTCTTGAGAATCTCTGGTTGTCATGCCACAAGGAAAGGGCATGCTGGTGGATTGTGTATCCACAATGAAGTGCTTCAACTTGGAACATGCCTTGTACTAAACAACTCATTGGCCAGTACAAGTCACTTGACCTCTCTCACCCACAAGGGCAGGCAAGTTGCAGTCCTATCATGTGCCTGGCAAGAAGGCAGCTGGAAGTATTTGCTGACAAATCACTGAATGTATAGGGTAATGATTAAGGACCCAGTCCTTAGGCAAGCCTAGTTAAGTATGTCTGTGCTTTATTTTCCTCATCTGTAAAGTAGGAATACTGAACTTCATAGAATTGTGAAGATCAATGACTTCATATTTGTGAAGCATTCAGATATATTAAAGAGTTACTGTTATCTCATTCCAACCTTTGTACTTGCCACACTGTTCTCCAGAGCCTCAGACAGAGACGAAGGCAAAATCAGAAGTGGAGAGCCTGAGGAATGCCAACCCAGACCCAGCAGGGATGCTTACAAGAAGTATTTTAGAGAAAAGGCCTATGAACAAATAAAAGAGTCCACAGATGCTAGATCTCCTAATTAATGATGATCCAAAAGTTAGAGACAGGCTTTTGGTAGAGTCAAGTTCAGTTTTAGCAGAAGCTGGAAGATCAGAGGGATAAAGACACCTAAACTCACAACAGATTTTATGACCTATGACAGCCATGTAGAACATGGATGCAGTGAGTGGAAAATGATGGGTGGAGCCAGCGTGTATACTTGGGTAATACAATATGTGAATGAATCCCTTCGAATCTATGGTTTAATCTACACCAAACCAAATACACGAGTTGAAGAAGGATACTCTCATTAGAAAGGGCTAAGACAACCATGAAAGAAGAGTGGGAGCAAAGAGAAAGTCAACCAAGAATCACAATCCCGAAAATGCAGTGAGATGGCAACTCTCCCATGCAGAAGCATAGGAAGTGGTGGATTAATGCATTGGTTCATGCCTATCAGAACTCCCCTATTTCCTCAGCACTGACACCAGTACAATGTCTCTGTTCATGACATCCATGACAATCTGTATGCATTCAAACTGTTCTGGACTGTGTTAAGCACCAAGGCAATGCAAAAATGAACCCAATTTTCCTCTTCCAGCAGCTTCCTGTTCAACAAGGAAGACAATATATATAAACCGAGACAACTCCACAGAGCCTGTGAATTAGAAGGAAGTCCTCTCCCCAATACTCATGCTTAGTGTTACCAACAGGAATGAAATGGAGGACTGACAATAACATGATGTAAAATCACAAGCAGCCATGCAAATAGGTAAGATAGATTATTTGCAGGAAGTAGAGAAGGAATTAGATGTTCATAGCAGCACAATTCACAATAGCTAGACTGTGGAACCAACTTAGATGCCCTTCAATAGATGAATGGATTAAAAAAATGTGGCATTTATACACAATGGAGTATTACTCAGCACTAAAAAATGACAAAATCATGGAATTTGCAGGGAAATGGATGGCATTAGAGCAGATTATACCAAGTGAAGCTAGCCAATCCCTAAAAAACAAATGCCAAATGTCTTCTTTGATATAAGGAGAGCAACTAAAAACAGAGCAGGGAGGAAGAGCATGAGAAAAAGATTAACATTAAACAGGGACGAGAAGTGGGAGGGAAAGGGAGACAGAAGGGAAATTGTATGGAAATGGAAGGAGACCCTCATTGTTATACAAAATTACATATAAGAAGATGTGAGGGGAAAAGGAAAAAAATCAAGGGAGAGAAATGAATTACAGTAGATGGGGAAGAGAGAGAAGATGGGAGGGGAGGGGAGTGGGGATAGTAGAGGATAGGAAAGATAGCAGAATACAGCAGTTACTAGTATGGCATTATGTAAAAACGTGGATGTGTAACCGATGTGATTCTGCAATCTGTATACGGGGTAAAAATGGGAGTTCATGACCCACTTGAATCAAATGTATGAAATATGATGTGTCAAGAGCTTTGTAATGTTTTGAACAACCAATAAAAAAAAGAAAGAAACCATAAGCCAAAAATAAATAAATAAATACATTTAAAAAAAAGAATAAAGATACATTGAAAAATAAAAAAAGAAAGAACTTTGTCTTTTTTTTTTCATATACAAGTAGTAATCTAGCAGCACACATTAGCATGTTTCATTCCATAATTTGTATTTATAAGATCCCTTTTATTCTCCAATATCAATTACAATTTTTAAATGACTACTTAATTTTAATGTCACTTCATGGCTTTCAAATGTAAGCTCCACAGTTCACATTTTCTTGGATGGCCACAAATTCAAAAGATCACACACAGTGCATATAAGGCTCAAATTTTTGTTTTATAGATGAAAAGCTGAGTGACCAAATGACATATCCATAGCAACAGGGTAAGACAGTCAAGACCAAAATTCACATCCTAATGTGAAACATGTATATTTCCTTCAATGCTAAAACAATCAAGAAAACAGAACTGAGTCCAAGATGCTTCTTATGTTCTGTGAGGATTCTGTCAGAAGCAAAGAGAGTGACATCAGTAAGACTGGAAATAATATAAACAGAGTAAACATGGAATCATTCACCAAGCCCTGCAATGTCTGCTGAGACAAAATACAAGGGAGCTCAACCCCACAGAGTAAGGGTGAGGTTTATGAAATTCATTATACAATCAGAGGTGTAAGAAGTTAGAAATATAAATAGATTTTAAATGGCTTATATAAATGAATGACAGGCTCATCATAGCTAACGAGTAAAAATAGTGCGTGTGGGTCATGTTATGAATGTTTGAATTTGACATCAAAGAGACACTTGCTTTGCCAACTCTGGCAAAGACAGATGGCACATGGCCATGGGGCTCCCTGGCAATTGTTGCTTCCGTTTGTGAGCATCTCCAAACGCAGTTTTGGGATGTCACGAGAAACTGCAAGCCTGTGGGGTTGTAAATTGAAGACGGACATTCAAGAAACAAACTTTTCACTATATATTAACCAAGACAACTCCAATGCTGTTTATTCTCACTCAGAAGTATAAGGGACATTTTCACATTCTTACTGTACATCAAGACCCATGGGGTCTCTAAGATCCCACGAGAAAGTTTTCACAAGGATTTATCCTTACTTTCCTCATTGGTTTGCTCAGATGAGAAGCAGGAAACCTTCTAGACATCCTGAACCCATGAACTTTTTGTGGTTTGTCCATCAACATACACAAAAGTCAATGCAGCAACTCACAAATCTCTTCCCATTGCATTGTAGCATGGCCTTAAATTATTTCTGTATCTATAGGTTGCCCATCCCCAGTCCACTCTGGAATGTGATCCTAATTGTGTGTTCCTTAGGAAAAATGTCTGATTAGCCCAGCAGTGTTTGAAGACCTCTATCCTGTATCTTGTTATAATTTAGATAGTTTATGTCTGGTTTCCAAAATGAGCTTCCCAAGCCATCCTAACTGATGCCCTCCAAATGTTGTTCCCTGCTGAGAAACAAACCGGTTTTTGCCTCTCACCCAAACTCAGCTCACGTCTTCTCCAAAGAAATTATTAGGACATTCCATTAGCTAACAATGGTCCCAGCTAATTAATGTACTCCAATGTCTAGCAACTGTTTTACAGGAAAAATAATCTACATTGTATTTACTGCAAATCCTCACCAACATGACAAAGACAAATGCCAACTTTACATAATTATTTTTCAGCTGTTATGCAACAATTAAAGTGATTTTCAAATATGAACATTACAATTATGAGAAGGAAGGACATAATTCTGCTTTAAAACTGCCTGGAAAAAGAACTCTTATACTACATTAATGATTTAGGATTGAACTAGAAAAATAGACTCTCTTACTAATAGAGTAAGTGGGGCAGAAATAAACCTCCCATTGATTTGGTGGTGGTAGGGGCCACACTTTAAAAAAGGGGCAGTGGAATTGTATTTCTGAAATAAACGATCTGCAAATCTTATCAATGTTTGAAGACATATTTTTGTAAAATGCACACACCACTGTCATAATGTTGCAGAAATTGGAAAAAATCCATATTGTACTATGGTTCATCTGCAATGGCCAAAGTTAAGCCCCTGTCTTCAGTAAAACAGAACACCCAATGTCACTGTTCACTTCAGCTGTGCTCTAGGTAAATATTTGTCCATGATCTTTGTTTCTTCCTTCTAGTGTGATTTTTCCCAATATTCCTTAACATTGGAATAGTAAAAGTTAAATTAATATTTGTTCATTTCAGTGATGATCTGAAATTTACTTCCTTCTTCCTTCTGAAGGCCACAATAATTGTCTCATAAAAGTTCTACCAAGGTCAGGGATGATCTAATTTACTTGTAATTGTGAATTCTGCTAAGAACTCTTACCCATAAATAAGCCTTGGCTATGGAAAAAAAATGAAGATCCGAAACAGGATAAGGCAATTAAAAATGGGGGTTGGGGGAATAACGGAGTGGTGGAGAAAAGTGGATTTTCTAAATTTAAAACACTCTGCCCTTTCTTGAAATAATGATTTATATTCTCTGAGCCCACAAGAGAGTAATTGGATATGCATGATGCAATGCTGGAATTTTAGGCATTTTTGCCTAAAGGTTATTAACAATTAGTAGCATGAAGGAAAAAAATCATAAAGTTAGAAAAATAACCTTCTCTCAAAGGATAACTAAAACTGAACTTGTAATCTGTTCATAATAAAATATATCATGTTTATATTAGAACCCCACACGTTAAAAGGAGAACTGAAGGGCTGGAGGTTTAGCTCAGAGGTAGAGCTTTTGCCTCTGATGTGCTTGGCCCCAAACTTGACTTGGTCCCCAGCACTACAAAAGAGGAAAAAAAAAGAGAGAGAGAAAGAGAGAGAGAGAGAGAGAGAGAGAGAGACAATCGATGGACTAGAGTATGTGAAGTAGAAGTTCATGATTAAGTGGGAAACTGAACAATAATTTGTATGAGGAAGAATAAAATAACTTACTTCCTTTGTAAAAGTAAAGACTGAGGAAAAACATGAAAAGCTGTCTTTGAATGAATTCTTTAAGAGAGATGATGGAGTAGACATTGTAAGTGAAGTTGCTGATACATCATACGGACTAGGGTGTGAAAGCCAGATGTTGAGTCATCTGGACTCAATGGAGCAGAATTCTTTTCACATTGCAGCTACCTGGTTTTGCTTTGATAGTTGCAATGGTACAGAGCTCACTATCTCAAGAGCATCTCTAATACATGTTATAATAGCCCTCTCTGGTGCTTTGTTGTCAGGTTGCAACAATACTATGGTTTGGGTGTGATTTGTCATCTCCCAAACTCACTTTGAAATTTTGTCCCTAAGGTAACAGTGTTGAGAGGTTAGCAGATCTTTAAGAGCTGTTGGCATTAATACCTTTCTCTTGGGAATGGGTTAATTCTCCCTTGAGTGAGTTATTTATTATAAGAACTAGTTGTTGTAAAGTAAGGCCATCCCTCTTGTTTTCTTTTTCTGCATTTACACACTTGCTTTTCTGTTTTCATACCATGTTATGACAGATCATAAGAACTTTGCCAGATGCACTTGCCTAATCTTGGACGTCCAGCCTCCAGAACAAGGGGCTAGGAATGTGGTGCAGTGGTCAAGCACTTTTTCCTAGTATGTGTGAAGTTCTAGGTTTGATGCCCAGGGCCAAAGTACAAAACAAAAATAAACAAACCCCTATTGTTCAGCATGAGAATTGTGAAGCTAAATAAGTGTACTTTTGCAAATCACCCAATCTCAGGTATTCTAGTATAGCAGCAGAAAACAGACTAAGACCTTCAGATAACTGAATAGCTCCATCCTCTGGAATACATTCTAGGGTGCTTCTAATCCCTTTCCCACAAGACAATTCATTGAACATTTCAAACAATGATCAGGTGCATCCTTTAGTCTTCTATTTGCCAAACTAAATGTCTCTAATTCCTTCCACTGTCATTCAGTACTTTGCATCTCACACCATTTTAGTAACTGACTTTGTGAATACTGCTTGGTTTGCTGTGTCTATGATAGACATATGAAACAGGTAGTCTTGATATGATCGAACCAACAAGATTACCACATAAAACTTTTAATTTTCCCTTTGAAATAAAAAAAAATTGGTATGTGTTGGCAGAACACCTGTCTTATTCAATCATATGCTAGCCATCATTTGATAGGCAACAAATTCACAAATATTTGGGAAGTCAAAATTAAGATACAAAGATTAATTTCAGAGTTTTTATAAGATGTACATTGTTATATATACATATGTGGTATAGTCTCAAGTTTGGGGCGAGGGGATGATGGAGTCCAGGTGGGTTGAGGAATCCACACTAGGAGATATAGAGTAGAAGAACCCAGACTGATCTTTGAAAGATGGGTAGAGATTTTCTGTTTGGCATGGAGGGAAAAGGCAAGAAAAGAGTGTGTGTGTAGGAATAATGAATGACAGAAGAGGTCAGGAATGGTAGGGTCATGTGTGTGGATAGAAATAGAAATACTTAGATTTGCACTGTGACAATTCTGGTACAACTTCCTCTCTTCCATTCTAAACATTTGGTTTAGCTAAACATTCCAGTACTCAGACTTCTGAGGATATTAATCTAGCCAATGAAATCTTGATAAGATGCTATGAAGAACTGAGAGTAATGTTAGGATACCCTTTAGATGGCAGCTGCAGATTTCAGAGGTGATTACCTAGATAACAAATTTCCTTTATTCTGTGCATGGGAATTTTAGTCAGTCCAGTGACAAAGATATTTTTGGATAGACTTAACTTTTGGTATATTTAAAATTATATCATCTTGGGGCAAATGGTCCCCAAAGCACAAGTCTTGAAGTGTAATTCTGATGCAACTATGAGAACTGAACTTTACTCAGATGTGGCATCAAAGAACTTGTCTTTCAGAGTAAACTTCTGCAACCGGCATCATTCATATTTCTATTTCCAAAGCAGAGAAACAGCAAAATTAATTAAACGGTACAAGTGAATAATTCCTGGTAAATACTTTTGACTTTCAATTAGCAGTGAGTCTGAATTTCCATAGAATACTGAAGAGATAGCATCAGACAATGCAATTTCCTTAATAGGGACCATAACCCTAGAGAAGCTGCTGCTGCCTCTTTAATATCGTGCAATTGACTTTTTTTTTTTTCTTTTGCACCATGTTGTGCTCTTAACTTTTGTGGAAACTTAAACATTATTCAATGAAACGATTTCCTGGAAAACCTTTTGAAAGTGGTCAGACTGTGACCTTGTTCTTGTACCCTGCCTCTGCCAGCATGCTGTGTAATCATCTCTGGAAGGTTCAGGGCCAAGAGACAGTGCAAGAGTTAGCCCCTGAAGAGAATGAAGTTCACAAAAATAATTGTTATCATCTGCCTACTTTCAGGAAAGGGAAACTACCACTTCCAACATCAGTGATTTTATAGGAATCTATCACCTCTTTTCTATATTTGTTATATTTCAACCTATTGACCCAGAAAACCGGCAAAAATTATCAAAGTATTAACTCTTTAAGAAATGACTGTGGAAATGATTAATCTCAAGCCTTTCTCACAAGCAGACATCAAGGCCTAAAATGCCTAAATGCTTTCTTCAGGGCCACACAGTGAGTAGAAGAACCAGGATTTGA
The DNA here is from genome assembly GCF_047511675.1 of Marmota flaviventris. Classification (NCBI taxonomy): domain Eukaryota; kingdom Metazoa; phylum Chordata; class Mammalia; order Rodentia; family Sciuridae; genus Marmota; species Marmota flaviventris. The sequence continues at coordinate 110,366,162 of NC_092508.1, forward strand.
ACTCTGTGCTGTGGGGGAGGAACCAGAAATGGTATATGTTTGAAACTGAAGCAACAGTATGGCAGACTCTCCAAATAATCAGAATAGAGCTCCTGATTGTACTGGTAGGCTACCAAATACCAGTCTCTACTGGAGTAGTATGGATATCAGTAATATCATAAGGGATAATGAGAAAAAAATGCTTTCTTTACAAATAGGTTATCAAAAGCAGCTGTTAAAATAATTTATGTTTAGGCATTAGTTCTTCTCTTTTACCTTTTCACGTTGTTTTCCATTGCCACTAATCCTTTGAAAACTCATCCTCCATTTGGCAACCCCTACCACTATTAGTCCTACTCAGCTCTGCTGATTTCAAGTATATGTTCTGTCTTTCCAAAATTCTCAAGATCTCCTCCATAAGATCACCTTTCTAACCTTTCAGATTAATGCCTGATGATGTTTGTAAAAATAACTTGGTCTAGATGTCTACAGTTGTTCTCACTCACTTAAGTACAGGGAGAAGAGGCTTCATGATTTTATCATGGATTTTTAGGCCTTGGATTTTATCATGAATTTTTTTTAAACCTGTGATATCCTCTTAACTCTCTTCTCTTCAAAATTAAGAAATATTCTGTGTTCCTATTCATACGGTTGATAGCAGCTCAAGATTATAACTGGTAGAACAATGGAATAAGATGATAGGATAAAAATACACATTTGATTATTACTGACACCTGTTATAGTCTTTATAATGATGTGCAATGATGTGATTAGCTATTACAAGCCTTTAGATTTTATTTTATTGATGGTACTTTTGAAGATGTTTGAAAGGGTCTCAGAGAACAAGCACTCTGGCTTCGATACCACTAACCATGTTGACCTCTTTATCAAGTGTCCTAATCTTTAATTTGTTGTTAACTAACTTGAAACTGTGCATCTCACTTAGCATCTGCATGCTACTGAGCCAAATGACTTTCTGATAAGCTTATTTGACTTGCTTTTCTTACATGAATTTACAAATAAAAATGGGCTCATCCCTAGTGAGCCCAGAAGCCCTTAGTAGTTTCTCTTTCTGATCTATTACCAATCCCTTCGATATCTTAAGTGTTTTAAGCATCTATAATTTTTTAAGTCACTTAGCAACCTAGATGAATAAAATGCATCTCCAGTTGTCTCTATGCATAGAAGATGGATGAAATTTTACGTTTAGTTTCATATTTCATGCTGAGCATTATGAGAGACATGAGGAATGAGAAGACTTGGTCTTATAGGTCAAGATGCTAAGAGCAAAAGATCTGTCCTTAAAGGAAAATTAGAAAAACTGATTCAGAGTGATTGAGACCTGCATGGTTGGGACTCAGCATAGGGACCATTAAGGGTGACAGTAGAGTCAGTGTGTATGTTTGGAGTATTTAGCTTAAGTGTCACAGAGGTAGTGTCCTCATCAACAGGGAAGGGAGGGGGGCGTGAGAATCAGAGCAGTCCTAGGGACTGTTGTAGTTTGGGGGTGAGGTGTCCCCAGAAAAGCTCATGTGGCAATGCAGGAATATTCAGAGGTAAAATTATGAGATTCTGAGAACTGTGACCTCATCAGTGGATTAATACACTTGATGGATTAATAAGCTAAATGAACTATTGGGTGGTAACTGCAGGCAGGTGGGAAGTGGCTAAAGGAAGTGGGTCCGTGGGGGCATGCTCTCGAGGACTATATTTTGTTCCAGATGAGCAGAGCTCTCTCTGTTTTCCGGCTGCCACAAGCTGACCAGCTTTCCTCCATCACACCTTTCTTCCATGCTGTTCTGCCCCACGCGAGGCAATGAAGCTTACCTACTATGAACTGAACTTCTGAAACCGTGAGCCCCAAATAAACTTTTTCATTTCCTAGTTTGTTCTTGTCATATATTTTGCTCATAGGGATGAATAGCTGAGAGAGAATACGCAGAGAGGGGTCTGTCGTATTTGTCAAATGTGACCATCACCGCAGCACAGACTTGACAGCTGTAGTATCTTCTGTGTCAGGTAAAATTCTACATCTGGTGAAAATCTAGGATTATCTCCATGGACACTCTGTCTTCAATGTGATTAATGAGTGTTCACAAGAAGGCAGAGCCTGCGCAGCAAGTAAGCATGGCGGCTCCTAAAGCAACCCGGTCTGGGTATCTGGCCATGAACCCAGCCACAGGCTGCCAACCTCAGTCAATTCTCCAATCAGATCTTGCCTTCTTAGAAGTTACCTCTGCCATGAGATAATTAGCCTGTGTCTCTACCAACAACTTCCTCATCTCATTAACCTGTTCCTTTTTCTTTGATTCAGGTCACCCTTTTGGGGAGTTACTTATAAAGTTTAATTGATGACATACAATTATAAAGTATGCCATAGTTAAAAACCCTGAGGAAAGAAAATGCGCTTTATATGTTCTCTTTTCAGAGAGGCACAGACACTTCTCTCTTGAGCTGGGGAATGGAGGTGGTTACTAGAATGCCCTTCCTGTATATGGAAAGACTGGGGATGAGGGAGATAAGGAAAAAAAATTATTAAGTACAGATTGCCCATATAGAGATGTGATATGTAGAATGATATCCTAACCATCTCTTTAAAAAAAAATCACTAGTATGGTCATACACTATCAACTTAGTGAATTTTTCCATTAAAATTAAATAGAAGGCCATGGTAAATTACCCATTTCATTTCTCCTTCCAGATTAAAAAAAGGCACTTAGTCATTTCTTACTGTGGGGGCACTCCAGCTTTATTCTATGTGTTTATGCCAAGTGGGTCATTTATACTGCTGCCTGCTGGAGTTTTTCTTACAACTTAGTAGGGAATATTTGTGATTTTTATTACCCCGAATAAATCTACAAGATGCCTTTTGCTGCAGGCTCTTTATTTTAATTTCAGATAAATCACATCAGGTTCCTGGCTGTCATATTAACATAAGCATGGATCTAAAAATAACAAGTGTGCATTAAGTTACATGTCTAAAGATTAAATAGTGGTAAATTGGGTGTGTGTCTTAATGAACATTAAGCTATTGAGAAGTATTTTGAAACCATCAGTAGGCCTACTCTGAACATGTCATGCAACCCAAGTTCTCAGTGCATGCAGTGAACTGACCTTTAAGAGAGGATATTTTCCCAGTTACATTAGAGGGCAATTTCACATCTCTGTAAGTTAATTTAGTGACTCACTCTCTCTCTCTCGAAAGTGGCTTATTTGATTAACTGTGAAGAATTCTGAACCTGAATTTTTCATCATCCTCAGTACAGTTACATCCTAAAAATCTTAAAAGCAATCCAAATTCAAATTATTCAACAATTGTGTTTTCATCTTCTCTCACTCCATCAATTCTCCTCCTACCAAGATTTGGATCAAAACACCACCTCCTCTGGGAGGCTTTCTTTGAACTTCAGTCAGAGTCTCCCAAAATGTGCTTTTATAGACCCCCATAGCAGCCGAAGTGGAGTAGCCTTGATTTAAACATGTGAATTTCTCTTGCATTCAAGATTTGGAGAGAAGTAGAAAGGATAAAACCCATGGGCTTATTAAGTCTATTTTACACATTTATTATTAAGTATAACTAAAACCTATGTTCTCTGATAGATTAATACACTTCTAAAGAAAGACAGGAAGACTTGATATGAAATAGAAAAATCATGGATATAAACTTAGTACAGATTTGCTCCCTGACCCTTTTTGTGTCTCCGTGGTCCAGAAAACTTGGGTTCAAACTCCAGGCACCCCATAAGCAAACAGATATGCATATCTCACAAGAGTAACCCAAATAAACTATAACATTTATTGATCCAAAGGTGCAAGACCAGACATGAAACCTGGAGATCTTCTGGTTCAAATCATCCAGATGCCTTTCTGGACTTAGTTCTACTAACCCCTTTTCACTGTAGAACAGCTGCTTTAAGAGAGTGATATTATATTATCAGAGGCTTCAGGGCCATGACAGAAGCCCAACACACCTTTGCTCCTCTAAAGCAGAACTTGTGGTCCATAGGAAGCATCCCTTGGTATACACTTAGCCCTTAGCCCTCCCTTCCACTGCCAAGGGATGATATAACCACTGAAGTATGTGCCAACGCCCAATCTCCACAGCCTTGATTTATTCCCCTTTGTGCTGGGCAGAGGGCATGGCTTAGAGACCAGACTCATCCTGGCAGGGGGCTGGGACTGTCTGCATCTCTGAAACAACCCCTGGTGGGTAATTGGGGAATGACATTGATGGGTTCCCAGGGTGGCCCTGGGGCTTGTGCTTTGCCAAGAATACAGCCATGATTTAAAATTCAGCCCAGGGGTTGAGAGGCAGGGAAGATAATGTAAAGCTCAGTCTCCTTTGACCTCAGCAGAGAGAGACAGAGATGCAGAGTGAGTTGGCATAGCGTGACGTTTTGCTTTCAGAGCTTTTATTGCTATTACAGAGCCCTGAGTTCTCTTTGTTTGCTACACATTCTAACCCCCAGAGATAGCCTTTTTTCCTCTTGAAGGGATTTAAACAAATCATAGTTTTTATTTTATTCACTGTCCACCATTAAGAATTCATGCAGAGCAATTTTACTTGTTGCCAATTAAGATCTCCCAGTGGAGGTCTCTGATTACAGCACAGGCAACCTGTTTAATACTTGGCATCTCCTTAGTCTACATAAATTAACCCCATGAGGATAGAAGCATGCTAATTCTTTAGAAGCCTGGATAACACCATCCTTGGATCCATGATTCACAGAAGGTAAATCTCTGGGAGACTCTGGGAGATGCTGAGCCTGATGCTACTCAGGGTGTATCTGCTTTTGTTTCTTACCTCTTATTTTACAATTTCCAGATAACACATTACCAATAATGTTGTTTTTCATCAGAAGTAGCCATGTGGACTCCCAGCAGGCGATTTTAATATCACTCTTTTATGTATAAACGAATGTGTATGTTGGCGGGTAAAAGTGATATTATTATTATTATTATTATTTATTTTTTTTTTTTTTTTGGTACCGGAGGAGATTGAACTCAGGGATACTCTACCACTAAGCCACATGCCCAGCCTTATTTCGTATTTTATTTAGAGACAGGGTCTCACTGAGTTGCTTATTGCCTCGCTATGGCTGAGGCTGGCTCTTGAACTCGCCATATTCTTGCCTCACTCAGTCTTCCGAGCTGCTGGGATTACAGGCCTGTGTCTCCATGCCCTGCAAAAGTGAGATTCTTTTTATGCACTTCCCACCTTGGGAAGCAGGAGTTAAGTGCTTCAATAGGGAAAACAGTTTTTATTCTACAGTTTACAGATTCTTGGAGTTTAGTGTTGAGGCTTGTGTTACCCTTCTGGAAAGTGGTGAAAAACTTGGGACTAACATTTCTAAATATTGCCTTTTCCCCTTTGACTAACAAGTTAGAGTCCTTGCACTCTTAGGTGACTTTTCACCACATCACCCAGCACCGGACCTGTGAGGAAAGGGGGGGGGGGAAGTACAGGTCATATACATCTGGATATCAAGAATATAGATCACCATTTCCCAAGGCATGTTCCTGAAACCTTATCCACGGATAATATTTCAAAATAGGTAGTATTTGAGGACTTTTTAAAAAGTCAAAATTATATGTTGTATCTTGTTTGCATAAATATACATAGCATGTATTAACAATATTAATGGCTCTGAGATGTTCCCAATTTAAAAACTTAAAACCTTGTTTTATCTAGTATTTTTCAAATTTGGCCACAGCATACTTTCATCTTTTTTTTTCTCAAAATATCTATCACACAGTGATCTAGTGTATTAGTGTTTCTTGGAATATGCTTAGGAAAACACTTACATAGATCACTTAGAGTGCTGGTTCTTTGTGAGGAGAGGAAACGATTTTGTCTTCTGGGGAATACTCAGAAAATTTCTGAAGGCATTTTTGGTTAAGTAGGGGATGTTACTGGCAGGTAGTGGGTAAAAGCTAGGGATGGTCCTAAACATCCTGCAATTCATGGGACAACCCATCTCCATGATGAAAAAGAATTATCTATCTTCGAATGCCAACAGTGCCTTGGTTGAGAGAACCTAATCCAGGTACAGCTGGATTACGGACTTAGGTGATCTAGAATCTCTGGGTTGGCAGCTAGCACTCTTCATTCACCAGATAGTCATGTGATTTTTGTCATGCAGATTTCCTTATTAACTTATAGGTTCCAATATGACTTATTAATATAGAATATTCATAATGAATATTCTAAAATGAATACATTGATATTTTCTGGGTACACTACTGGAAAGCTGTTAGGCATGTTTAGTAGTCATGTCTACTCTGTTCTTTGCAGTTTTCTATGATACATATATATTGTGTAGTATCAATTCACAATATTTAAGTATTATCAAAAACACACATTCTTATATGGTCAATAAATGCAACACACTCTTCTAGACTTTATGGTTCATATAATTTCAGCAATCAGTAATCTCAAATACTAGATATATTACTACTTTTCTTTTTAAAGATAAGGAACTCAGTCTCAGAGATGTTAATCAACTGCTAATTTGGATAGGCTGAGACAGAAATCCAAATCCCCAAAATCTCCAGGCCAGTCCTCTTTTCATTATTATGGTATGATGCTGAATCCATTTTTTCATACATAATTTTGCATGTGGCATGAAAGAGTAATTTTAATGCCATAAATATTCATGAATTTGATTTGTATTTCCCAACTGTCTGTGTTTATTCTAAACTCTTAATTTGAGGCTGCAAATGGATAAAGATTTTTATCAAATGTTAGGAGAAAGATATTCTCAGCAGTTTTTTTCTTAACATAATCTTTCTTGTCAGCCACAGATATATTTAACCAAATCAGAAATAGCGACACATGATAGGAAAATCATCAAGTGCAAAGCAATCATTTCCTTTAAATATTAAGTTTCCATATCAGAGCAAATAAAGATGCAGGAAATGGTGATTGTGTTTAAACACCAGTGTATATGTCGTAATGATTTTTTTGTTTGTTTAAATCAAGTAGTGAGATGAAGAACAAATTACAAATTAAGTATAAATCTGGGTGGGTTTAGATTCAATTCTAGATTCTGACTTTATCCTTTTCATTAAATGAATTCTCAGAAGTTTACCTCTTCAGAAAAAATGTGTTGGTATAAAGAGTTGAGCTAAATGATTTCTCGTTGTTGGATATCTAAATTTAAACTCCACAAATTCCTTTGTACTTTGAAAACTCAGAGATAGATTATAGGTCTATTTCAGTAGAATACTAAATAGGACCCCAAATAACTTGAATGTGATAACAATGTTTTTATTATAGCAGATTGTTAAGCTATAAGATACAACTGAAATGTAAAGATTTGTAACCTCTCATGAAGACAAGGGAGCTTTGTAATGGTTATACCCAATCCTCTATCACTTTTTTCCAACTCTTATCATTCACTAAGCAGAAATAAGAGCATGTTTCATGTCCATCATGATTTTGATCAATCCTCAAAAGAGGCAGCCATAAAATAATGCTGACCATAGTTACTACTGGATGATCTAAATATATTCTGAACTCGTCTTTCAAGGTATGTAAATGGAAGTTCATCATTTAATATTAGCAGCAGTGACAAACAGCCCACTCCATGATAACCAAAATTCAAAAGCACAATAAAAATCAGAGGAGTCACACTGTTTATGGGAATATTTGTTTAACTTCAGGCAATCTAGTCATTCTTATGTACATGGTATGAGAATAACATACCATTTATGTTATTTTCATGATCCTCTGCACATCATGGATTCTACCCCAACACATGAATGATGCATTTACATAACTTAATCATAACTAGAAAGAATTTCCCACACTGCTCCATGATATTCATATATTCTTCACCAAAAATAATTTGGCTACAGCTATAGTTATGATATTGTAATAATCATCTTAAACCCTGTTACTTTAAGTCAATCAAGTCAGGATCTGTTTGCAAAATATAATCAAATGTAATTTCATGATTCAGTAAATTGTATGTAAGTCTGCTATCATTGGTTTTCATTTTCTTTTCAATACTGCTATTTCCATTTTTTCCACTGGTAGCTATTCTGACTATTCAAATGTCATTATTGCCTTCTATTGTTATTCAAATGGAGCTGTTTTATTAGATCCTCCAACTCCACATAGAAGGCTTTGCTTCTTCAACAGTAATATTTCTGAAGGAAAATGGAAGTGAATGCACACAAAATTCTGAGTTCTTACTTTATCTTAGGCTAACTCCATGCCTGAAATAGGATTTTAATTTAATCATATCTGAGAAGGCCAAAAGGTTTTTATTAGCTACCTCAAGAAAACAGGAAAAATAGCCTTTTTCATGCAGGTTTTTATTTAGTTCAAAGAGCCCATGAAACCATTACTGTTCCACAATGATATATTTAAGAAACACTTCCTGACCAAATTAAACTCTAAATTTCTTTGATTAGATAGCAGTCATCATTTTTGTATATTCTTCTCTTGAAAGATAGGATAAATAAAATATTCTATACAAGTATTTGAAATATAGTATTAAATACCAGTTGCATATCAGTTTAAAAATATGCTTTCTAATAGATCCATGGAGAATATAATTAAAAAGGCACACAACCATAAATGCATAGTTGTAGATTTTATTAGGACACTGGATCACAAAAGAAAATTATCAAAACTAGGTTATGGTTCTCATAAACAAATCTAGCAAATATTGTATTAGTTAAATATAAAAATAACTGTCCCTGTTATTGGGGCAAACTTAACAACTGAACTTCTGTTGTATTCTACCAGCAGTTTTTCTATATATACAAAAAGAATATTTTCTATTACTATGATCAGAGATCTGTTCTCCAGTAGGTAAACCATGTGAACAGAATGAATTAAAATATATAGTGCTTTACTAGAACTACTTAGGAAAGATGAATGAAGAGGGAATAACCTACTTGGAGTTCAGTGGTGATGGAGTTGGATGAGGTTTGGTAAGAAAGTCTCGGGGTTATTATATACTTATCTACCATCTCAGTATACAGAGAAAGCTCTCCCCTTCAAGAGGTTAGAGGCTTGCTGACCCTTCGCCAGACTAAGGTAATTTCATGAAAAATTTCTAGTATCATGTGCAGCATCATATAATTAAGCATTAGCATGTTTCAAAAATCAAGAGTTATAGAAGCTTAAAATAGGAAAATCAAATTTCATAATAGTACTCATAGACAACAAGACTCTAAAATAAGGTCCCTAAAGAGCTAAATAATGACACGTCAAACATCTTTGCCAGTGTATTCCCAAGAGATGTCATGGAATGTATACACAACTTGGGAATGTGACTCCTATTTTATTAATTTCTATTTCTGACATGGCTTCCTTACCTAGAGTCAGAACCCACCAAGTAAAACTAAAACTAAATATCAGAGAACTGCACAACTGTTCTCCCAAAATATTCCCCTTTAAGATGAAAAGAAGCAGAACTTTTAAGCAGACATTTTTTTACCTTTCAGAGAAAATCTTTCAGTAGTTTAGTATCAGAGAATCTGTGTTCTATTTCCCACCACATTGTAAGTTTGCCATGCAGCCCTGGGAAATACCTTTAATTCCTTGACTTTGACAAGTTTCAGGATTCCCACCATCCTTCTTGCACGGTGCACATCTGACTCAAGGATGGCTTTTGGTGTTGTTTCTTTACTTTAACTAAAGAAATCACATTCTTTAAGTAGCCTCTGACTATCCTTATACACAAAGATGCCTCTGGCACCAATTGGAAGAAAATTCCTTTTTCCAACTCCTGACCCATGGTCAATTTCAAAGCTATAGAGACAACTACCTGAACAAACAAGGAAGACAAGAACATGAATTCTACTCACCTCCAGAGACTTCTGTGTTGTTCCTCCAATTGAGTTAGCAGATGCTCAATGTATTTATTAGAGTCCATGTATTCCTGCATCAACAGAACAAGACAAAACCCCATTATAATAGTCAGATTCTAAGACTCTATCCCTATTGCTATAAGGAATATTTTCAACAAGATAAGCCCTTGGACCCTCATCAGTCTCAGAGTCTTTGATTCCATGATTTGTAAACATAGTCATTTGAAGATGAATACTATTTTCCCTTTATTATCATGTGCTAATTTTAATAAAAAAATTTCTGTAGAAAATAAAGTTTTACTGAGTCATCCTAAAAACCCTTCTATTTGCCTAAAAAAAAAGCCTTTATTTCATATTATGTACACTGGAGCCCATGTGATCTACCATATAAAAGTAAATGAGCCAATGTGTTGCTGTTAACCTTTAAAGAATATGAATAAAGTAGAAAATACAGGACTTAATTTTTCTGGTTTGATAATCATCATTTTTAGGTAAAATTCATTTTTAAACTACATAGGATGCTTCATATATGTATCCCATTCACTGTGCATTCATGTACATGTACGGACAAGGCCACATTCTTTCATCTCCTTATAAATACAAGAAATAGAGTTTGTTTCTTTTCAGCCTTAGAAGATAAATCTTTGGCTTATAAGAAATTATAAAAGGTACAGTATATCTTATTCTATAGAAATGTGTATGTGAACTCACTTGTGTAAATCTAACCCTATTTTCAAGAAAAATGTCTGAAAATTAAGAATTATTTTTTTTTTACATGAGAATCCTACAGGAAAATCCATAGGTTATTACAACTGATGTTTTAAGTTTGTGGCTTCTGAAATATGAGGTTCACATATAATAGAGGTCCAGTTGATAACTTGGAGCAAATACAATGTGTAAAACGTCTCATGATATTGTTTCATTCGGATTCTGCTACTTCTTCCCCTTTCTGTTTGGAGATCCTTCCCACAGGCCTCTGCTTCTACACAACAGCTACCTACAATGGACCAATGGGGGGACATTAATCTCCCTCAAAACCTACTGTTTCCTGGGATACAAAATAAACTTGTAGCTTTGATTAATATTGATATTTTTACTTCTGAAATACCTTTTTATACATAATCTATTATTCTATAGGAATATCAGTATAATAAGGGGGAAAAGGTGTTATGGGGAGATCTGATAGAATGGAAAAGGCCTAGTTTTGAATTTCTGATCCTGGTTCTAAAAGAACCTTTTCCTTTCTAAATAATCTCAGTATACTAAGTATAAAACATTTCAGTGCATACTAAATTATTGTCTAGGTTAAAAAAAAAACTTACACTTCCAAGACATTATTATTCTGCTGCAGATAATTAGCTGAAGTGTTTTATGTCTAATAAATAAACATTCATTTTCAGGTAACTATTGAAGAGTTAGTTAAATAAAACTACTATTCAGCATGTTAGAACCAAAGCAGAAGTTCCAACATATATGGTTATGGTTTTATGTGTGCTAATCAAGGCCGAAACACGATTTAGAATGCTCAGCATTACCAATGACTAATTATTAAGTATTTTCAGTTGAAAAGATTATTAAGACATTTTTACCAAATGGAATCAAATTTCAAATTCATTTACCCATTTTTCATTCAACAATTTTCATCATTTATGATGTGCCAAGGGCTATTCTAAGTTCTATAGATACAGTACTAAGAGAGAAAAAAACACTCCCTGGAAGAGTGTGTACTTTTGAAAAGGGAGACAAGCAAATAAATGAACAGTTGATTTCAGATCAGGTACATGCTATGAGAGAAGTCAACAGATGATAAGGAATACTTGAAATGGGAGGAAAAGCTATTTCACGTGAAGTCACTTTTGGAAAACTGAGCACAAATAAGACTGTTATCAGCTAAGACTTGCTAGAGAAGGTTGAAACCATATAGGGAAAAGCCTCCTGAACATTGCAAACAAAGGATTCAGTATATTCAAAGATCTCAAACGTGCCATTTGAAGATCGGAAAAATCCCAGTGTGTGGCTAGGAATAGGAATACGAAGGGCAGAGTCCAAACAAAGTTGGAGTTAGGCAGAAACAAAATCATGCACAGTTTGAACTAAAACCAATGCATGTGTTGTTAATTCTGATTAGCTCAAGTCAGAGGTTGAATCTGAAAAACATAGTGATGACAAATATGTCCTTTGACTCAAAAGAGATTTAGGCTCAATCCTGGTTTGATCTTACTAGCTATATTCCCCTGGGAAAATTTGTTAAGCTTTCTAAATCTTAATTTCTTCATCTTTATCAGAGGGATAAATCAGACTTGAGCTATGAAGGTGTTATAAGGATAAAATTGTGTTAAATATATATCATCATGCCTGCCAAATAATATGCATAGCTTTTAGCAGGAATTTATTTATTTTGCACAATTTTATTGGTACATTACATTGTGTGCATGTAAAAATATGTAACAACAAATCCCGTCGATATGTACAACTATGCATAGCTTTTTATAAGTATCTCAGAAGATATGGAATCCACATCTTTGTCTGTGATGGGAAGAGGGAGGATCAGAGCAGGGAAAGAGAAGTTTCTTCATACATAGGGACAAAAATTGTTTTGTACTTGACTTGGTAACAAAAAAAGAGAAAGTACAAAGATGTGCTTTGGCTACATTTGCACAATTGGGGAAAGCAATTTGGTTTTGCATTTTGTGAATTTAAAATGTACATGTACCTTTGATCTAGAGGTTTAGGTCTAAAAAAAATTCTGAGGAAATAATCAGATAAAGGAAATGATGTTCAAAATATATGTGAAATTTGAAAAACCTGGGTGTATCTGTTTCTAAAATGATTAAAATAAAGCATGCTTCATTAAGAATTAGAATTCTTTAATAACTAGCAATATGTAAAGCAAAACATTCAATAAAATATGAAATGGAAGTTGAATGTAAAACTACATATACATGTTATCACAATTCAGGAAATGTATATAAAGGTTTTAAAAAGCACACTGTGTATTGTAGTATAAATTAAATTTTCTTCTGTATGCTTCTATAATTTTAAAATTCTATATGTGCACTATAAACATTTTTTAGATGATGAATGCTATTTGGAGAAATACACCTCCAGAAATAATGTTCACAAACATTTGATTATAATTAAATTGTAGAAAGCTGGATTTACAATATGACAATAAAGCAATTTCCTTTATATTATTCTACAGCTAAGCTGGTATTTGAAACAATGAACCTCTTTCTTCTTGCCCTTGTCCATGTTCTGATAAAAAAACATTCCACTAAAGCTGGGATTAAGGAGGAGAGGAACATCAAGTTATACCAAGGCACATTTATATGTTTTAATTTTTTTTTATAAAAGGTACAGCATTAAAGAGACATCTATTTGTTCCTTGACTAAAAATTCTGAAAATTAGAATCATTTTAAAAATACATTTCAGAAAGTTTGCCTTTCATTTCTCTTTATGCAAGGGTTTCAGGGCAATCAATATGAAACATTTAAAGTGATTAGAGGTTTATAGATACACTGAACACTGCATGTAAGTGCAGCATTTAAAGTGAACCTCCTGTTGTCTAAAACAGGTCACTTCTGAGAGAGGCTCATTAAAAATGAATCCCAATGAGGCAAAATTCTGAGGTGTCATTCTTTGGAAGGGCAATTTGAAATACAATAGTCTATCAAACCTTACAGATATCCAAAATCCCTCCAAATAATCCTCATATTATAATCAGCATAATTTATGGCAAGCTTGTGAAATTCTGAAAGCAATCTTGTGACTACTAATGGAGAATTCCCAATTCACCTTTCGGCAAAGAAGCAACAAGGAGGCCAGCTGTTCAAACCAACAGAAACATCATTAGATACAGGAATTTCCACAATTAGGAAATGACTAACTACCATAACAAGTGATGCTGCCCTCGAAAAATTATTTTGTCATCTTAATGAAAAGGTACATCTGCGCGGCAAACACAAAAAAAGAAGAACATACCCACACTGGGAATTACACAGGCAAGGTAATAAATAGAAAGGTGTCTCAATCTTAACCAGCATCTGTGCCAACATAAATTCATCCAAGCAGGCAACACTGCTTGTTAAACACCACAAACAAATCAATTCATGAGCCCTGGTTTTAACAGATTAATTCCACTGCCATTCTTTCGCCATTAGCCATCTTTAATTCCTCTTCCCTATTCAAGCAACTATAACCTTGCTTCCACTGGAGACCTTTAGGTGCAACTTCTCTATGAGAACTACTAATGGCCTCCACAAAGTGGAATCTCATGATTTTGCTTGGTTTTTATCTTATGAGTAGTTCCTGCTGCCCTTGACATTTTAAATTCTATTCTTGTCATCTTGGTATTCCCTGAAAGTGTCTCCTACCGCTATGAGATCTGAGTCTTCTTCATTCCTTGTGGCCCTGCATTAGGAGTGAGGTTCCATTCTAGGTTATCTTTCACTTTCTTATGGAAAACTCCATTGTCCACCAGAATTTCACTTATCACCCAAATATATGTCTCTGTGCTAGGTCACCCTCTCAAGGTGAAAACCTGTGTGTCTAGCTTTGCTAAACATGTCCCTGTGGATATGCCAAAACATTCTGCAAAGAGTATCTTCCTTCATTTGTGTGTACTTCAACACCTATCATAGCACTTGAAACATCACAGCTCTCAAAGTTGTGTTAAATAAATGAACAAGTAAAATGACTAGCTGGACACCATCACACTCAAAATACAGGAGAATGAGATTATGTTTCTATGAGTCTTGTCCTTCAGAACTTTTTAATTGTGGTTATAATGATCATAAAGAAATTATGCAGTTATAAAGATATCAGAAGGCAGTGTTTATCTATCTAGTCTCATACATCACTCGAGAAAACAATTCTGATACCAGATGTGTGGGAATTTTCCCCTATATATCAACCAAACAATCCTCCAGCAGATACCAGCTGAGTATCCTGTAATTTGATTCAATTCTGACACAGTCTACCTCAAGATAGCATCAGATCCTACAAGTCGAGGGCTCAGTTTCACAGACTGTCCCCAACATCAGATGTCAATCACAAGTAATGGCTTCCACCCAAACTTTTGTCTGGACAGCTATATAAATCCAGGTTCCCACTACGCATTTTAGGTCCAATTAAATTGATTTAGCTGCTCACAAAACTCAGGGAAGCCCTTTACTTATGTTCATCTAATATGAATGACACCCCAAAGGATAGAAATGAACAGCCAGATGAAGAGAAGCATAGGGTGAGGTATGAGAGAATCTTTCATACGTATCTTTTCCTGGCATGCTACCCCCCCAGGAACTATCACATATTGGGATGCTGGGAACTGCCCAGACCTGGTTCTTTCCAGTTTTTAATGGAATACTTGTTATGCAGGCATACTTGGTTACCTTATCTGCCATGGGTATGAACACAACTTTTTTTTTTTTTTTTGAAGGGGATTGAACCCGGAGGCACTCTACCACTGAACCACACTCCTACACCCTTTTTTAAAAATATTTTTTTTAGTTGCCAATGGAACTTTATTTTATTTATTGATATGTGGTGCTGAGAATTGAACCCAGTGTCTCACACATACTAGGTAAGTGCTCTGCCACTGAGCCACAACCCCAGTCCATTATTTGTTGATTTATTTTTATATTAAGACAATGTCTCACTGAGTTGCTAAGCTGCTGAGACTGGCCTTGAAGTTGTGATCCTCCTGCCTCAGCCTCCAGAGTTGCTGGAATTACAGGCATGCATCACCATGCCCGGCTTCAACTCAATTTTAATCCCTCTCCTTACCCTTGAGATTGTGGGGCCAGGCTGAAAGTTCTAGCCTTCTAATCCCGTGGCTATTTCTTCCTGCAACCAGCTCCATCCTGAGCCTGCTGAGAGCGTTTTATTAGAATAAGATGTACCTTACCACCCTAGAAACGCCAAGAGATTCAGGAGCTCTGTGCTAACACCAGAAGTCAAAGACAAAATATCAGGACAAAAAATTTTTACTTCAAATTTTTAAGACATGTTTGCCAGGAATGGGGGGACAATAGCCAAATATATAGGTCCTACTTTATTATACTATCACAACAGTTCCTAAAATTACTATGTACTAACTTCCATCTATTAATACAAACCCAGAATGGCACCCAAAAACAAGCTATTGACAATTCCATAAAACAACAAAAATGTGCTTTTTCAATATTTTAATCCTGAAGATTTATATTCATTGTTCATTCATAGCAGAGCCATCGGGGTCTATCAAAGATTTAAAACCATGAAAATCATCACAACCCAAACTTGCTATCAAATGGAGTAGCAACTGATAGAATAATGACTAGCAGATCCCACAGAGTGAAAACAAATCTCCGTAGACTTTCATAGATGAAAATTTTATCAATATGAATTACCAGTAACTGAATATAGACCTATATGTGTCCATTGAAAAGCTATATTGCCGACTATTTGGCATCAAGAAGCCTATTACTGCAAATCAAACTATAGACACATCTTAGCAAGTTTTAATTGTGAAACACATTTTAATTTGTTGGGCACTGCATATCTGTCCCTTGTATTTTCCCTTCTTCTTCTTCTTCTTCTTTTTTTTTCTTTTTGGTGGGGGTGGTTACCAGAGATTGAACTCAGGATCACTCAGCCACTGATTCACATCCCCAGCCCTATTTTGTATTTTGAGATAGGATCTCACTGAGTTGCTTATGCCTCATTGTTGCTGAAGCTGGCTTTAAACTCTCTATCCTCCTGTCTCAGCCTCCAGGCCACTGGAATTATAGGCGTACATCACTGTGCCCAGCTCCTTTATTTATTTGAAATTCATTTTGCATCATTCACCAGTTAGATACATGGTTCCCAAGCTAAAGATGTTTCCCGCCTCCTGTTCTGCAAGGGATGAACATGTGATTGAAATAAAGTCAATGGGATGTGAGAAGAAATGGTATGTGCAACATCCAGGGAATCTCCAAACTAAAGACAAGGGGCACACCTATTTTACACTCTTCTCTGACACCTGGCCAGGTGATGACAACCTTTGGCCCAGAGACATCACCTGCACGTCAAGGATGCAGGTGATTATTCTTAGGACACCTGTTCACTAATCTTTCAGTCTCCCTTTAGCTTTTCACATAAAAAAGAAATGGATTCTTATTCTATTTATAAACACCATATTTTGGGAAGCTTAGTCTATGTTGTGAGTGATAAAATAAGGGTTCACCAATTCTTTTGAAAAGATGACAAGCAGTGAAATACTGGGGAATTTAACATCTCAATATTACTTCATTGATTAACTGTAGAGTTGTGTTGTTACAGTTTTCCAAAGTGCTTCCACATCCATCCCCATTAGATCCTTATAATGTCTTTGAGTCAAGGTCAACATTTCAATGTAGAAAAGTAATGTTCACATTACAGGTTAGTAATTTGTTAAGGGTCAGATGGTAACAGCCTTAAGAAATAGTCTTATTGCTCAGTTCAGCATATTTTACACTGTGTCTCCAAATTATCCTCTCACAGCTAACTGAAAGTGGATTTTTAAGTGCATCCTTCAAAGTGGATTCTATATTGGTGAGATGGAGACCAATGGTAGAATGACTCCCACCACCACAGCCCTCCTCACCCATTTGGCTCATTAACACAGACTGTTGGTCGCCAATCCCACCCAAATCTAGTGGGTGTAGGATGCAGCCTAAGAATGTGCCTCTCTAACAAGTTCTCTGGTGATTGGGGGAATGCTTAACTATATGCAAAACCATAATACAAAGCCAACAAATGAACTTTCAGATTCATAGCGGTTGTACATCTAGATTTGTTTTTGGTTCCACCTGGATTTCTGTGCCTACTAAAAGGTACGGGTAGAAAATAAGTTGTTTTCTCACATTCTGTGCTCTGATAAATAATATGAATTTATACAAGTTAGCACTTTTTAATTAGATTTGACAAAGGTGCTTTACTTTTATTTACTTTTTTTGAGTAAAAGATCAAGAGAATTATGGTTTTTAAGTTAAAAAAGTGATCATTGTATTTCTAAGAAGCCCATATTATTTTTTAAATATTATTTTTACAGCAGTGTTGGAGATAAATACATATTAGCCAAATGAAGGACTTAATTTAAGTCAAAAAGGAAACAAAGCTGCACTTATGTGAGTTGCAGGATTTTTTTTCTCCCAAGGTAGAAATGAAAACTAATTCAATGTGTCCACAATTCAGTTACACAATTCAGTAACATGTTATTTGTCAGTGTAACAGAAGATGGGACATACACAGAAGATACCATAAAAATATAAATGACAAGTTAGCCAACTTCTCATTTCAACCTCTCTTCTTGCATTGATGGAGGCCTACTGTCTCAATTACAACCCCAGCTATTCTATGTGGAATAAATTTGGCTTTGGAAAGCCATGAACTATAACTCAATTCAAATGACATCAAAACACTGCAGGAATTAACCAATGTGCCCACTGCATTAATGTTCTGTACTTTTGCACCTTTCTTTTCACCCAACTACTGGATCACAAAAGAGCATTTCACTCACTACAGTACCTCATGGTCTCCTGAGTCTATTATTATCAATGCCCTTCAAAATCTGGCCAGTGATGTTCTGATTTTATCTATTACTTCACAAAGCTATACTGGGACCCAGAGAAGACAGGCTCCTTGCTTTTTCTGGAGAGCTGCAATATAAATTCTTTGCTGTGCTAGCACCTAGCACAGGGTCTACAAATAATAGGTGTCAGGGGGTAAAAATCAGCAGTGTTACCCACTATTAGAGTCTGAAATCATTTCTAGAGGTTAGTGCACTTGAACTGGCTTATAGCATCGCCCTGGGAGGACAACACTTACTTGCTTCCACTAATGGTTCCCATTGGTTCCACTGAATCAACCTGGAGGGCTGATTAACACAGACTATTGGGCCCCAGCCCCAGGGTTTGATTCAGTGGGTATGTGTGGGATGAAACCAAAGAATGTGCATCTTTAACAAGCTCCCAGGCAATTCTGATGCTGCTGATCTGGGAACCACTCTGCCAATCACTGGCTTATAGTACCAGGGATTTGTTTATTTGTTAGCCCTATTGCCATCCACTGTTCTCTTGAAATATTAACAATAACAATATAAATATGGCCAAATCCAAGTATTCTACAAATACATGGATTATGTTCAGACACTCTTCCAGATCTGGGGAGTACAGTCAGTATACAGAGGTCCCTACCCTCCTAGAGGTTACATTTTTATGGATGAGAGACAGTAAAAAAAAAAAAAAGTAGAGGAAAGGATTATATGGAATAACTAACTGGAGAAGAGTAAAAGGAACAGATGAAGTAGAGGAGTGTATGTGTGTGTGGGAAGAATGCTGGAGGAAGGCACAGGAAAGAGACTTTGGAAAAACACCTGAAGAAAATAAGGGAACTATACCAGGTGACAAACTTTGGAGGTTCATTCTAGGCAGAACAAGTACAAAAGTTTTTGAGGACTTCAGAGAGAGCACGGAGGCCAGTGGCTACAGTGTAGAGATGCAGTGGAGGAAAGAAAGAGATAATAATAGCCTCAAAGTTCTGGTAAAAACTGTGTCATTTGTTCCCAGTGAACTAGAGAACAAATGTAGTGAGACTTGAGTGAGGCATTAAAACAATCTCCCATAAATCTCAAAAGGATCCTTCTGGCTGCTGTGAACCACAGGGGTGAGGGGCAGGAGCAGATGCAAGGAGACTAGCTGGAGGCTAGTAGAATAGATGACTATTACTTCAATTGAAGTCATCACAGGGAGAATCATGCTAAGCTGTTCAGTTCAAGATGTGTTTGGAAGATGGAAGTGTTAACTTGATGGATCGAATGTGGGCTATGAAGAAAACAGAATCAAAGACACATTTGGTTTTTGACCTAAGCAACTGGACTCTAACATTTACTGACAAATCACTATGGAAGGAATATGTTTGTGCAAGGGGTTTTGAATAACTGTTCTCCTCTAGACAGTTAAGTTTGAGATGCCTGTGGCATATGTGTGCGTAGATGCTGAGAAAACTGTTAGTGTTCAGGAATTTGGGATTCTAATATGTACGGTTAGCACATAGAGCCATGACACTGAAGGAGGTTACCTAGGAAGAAGCCATACTAAAGAGAACAGAATCCAGCATTTAGGGGTTGGAAAAATCAGCTGGTCAATGAAGGAGAGGTCAGTGGGGGAGGAACAGATAGAGCCAAGTGATGCAGGAAAGAGTGTTCTAAGAAGAAAAGGGTACCCAACACAGTCAACGGTCAAATAAGTCAGGTCCCCAAGTTGACCAAATTTGCCAACATGGACTTACTAGTGAACTGAAAGACAGATTTAGTAGAGGAAGCATTGTAGGTATCTCACTATGGAGGGTGGGTGGGGAAAGAAGAAAGAGAAATCTGATGCTAGGGTAGAAAGAATAAAGCTTTCCAGAAAATACCATACGTTTCTTAAAGATCAGTGTGCCTGAGAGACTCTGAAGAAGTTTGAGTTCCAGGTCCCACCCTTGAGTTTCAATAAGTCTAGGAATAACCTGGGGTCTGGAGATACAATTTTAACAAAATTTGGAATAAGATGTTGCCAATTCTCCCTGGTGTCTCTTTGGGGCATGGTATCCCAAATGGAGGTTTGGTACACTTTGGAGAACGTAAGGAAACCAAACAAACCAACAATCGACCAAACCTTCCCTGAAATACCTACAATACTTTTTCTACCAAGGAAAAGTCAGGACCCTGTATTCTCTGAACATTCACATGTCATCAGGAAAGGAGACAGTAAACACAAAGATGTTTAGAAAAGAAGCTAGTTCTGTCCCTGTGGGATCCACAAAACTCTTCTAGGAGCATATAAACTGCCTATCCCAGGAAGGGCCTTCTGCCATACCACAGGGTCATAAAAATAGTTGACAATTCTTTGCTTTGTTTTCATGTTTATCTTTACCAGCTTTCCCTGAAGAAACGGTCATTGTCTTTGGAGGTGAGGGAATTTTGCATTTCTCTACCCAAACACAAAACTTGTTTGGATTTTATCTTCAAGCCAGAGGGCATTGGTGAATTTGAGGATTTGAATGTGTTCTCTGTTGAAGCTGCATTTCCCACTTGTGACCAATGAACATAAATCACACTGGAGGAAACAGCATTCCCCCTCAAGCATATGATTTCTCTCAATCACTACTGCTTCTACAATTGGTGGAGATAGGTGTTCCTCAGGATCAACCACATTACATCTCCATGTTCATGGTGAAAACAAAAATAATGTACCTGATCTAAGATATTTTTGCTCTCATTAAGGAGCAGAATAGTGTTTCTATGAGGTATCTAAACATTTTCCAACTTGCTCTTTTTGTGTTTTCTACAAAAGAGCAGCAAAATACTGAATTACCACAATTGGTCTCCATTTTCTCCTTTTATTTCTAAATTTGGTCTCTATGATAACATTAAGTGGCATACTACAGGAGAGTATAGGTATCCCCTTGACACACACCTCCAGAAATATAGGAAGGAGCTCCTGAAGAGACATTATCCTCTGAGCCACCTCTTCAGATCTAATAATCTGCAGGATACAGATGTCTCTATATGTGAAAATGATAATATATATATATATATATATATATATATATATATATATATATATATATATATATATATATATCATTCATGCTAAAAACAAAGTGAACCAAAAGTTGTAAAGAATTCTGGGTGTCTCAATTTTAAATCTGACAACAAAACCTATAAAACCACAACTCAAATTGTTCCCAAGAGAAAATTACCATAAAGATAAGGGCCAAACTGGAAACATTCCAAGCACAGTCCAAACATTAACAATAGGAAGAACCTCTTAAACAATTGTATGTGGGATGAATTTTAGGATGGTACTCGGTGGCCACCCCTCCTCGAATATGTAAAGACAAGTAAATAGAGAAATTGAACTTGGGATCATAAAAAAACTTTACTGAGGAGCAAATTTCAACCTGAAGAGGCAGTGCCATGAGGCCGGGGTAGGGTTTGGGGTTGGGTTTTGTGTAGGTATAGGGGCCCTAAGAAAGAAGCAAAGCAGGGCCAGGGGAAGTATCTCAGTGGTAGAGCATGTGTTTAACTTTGAGGTAGGTGTGTGTGTGTGTGTGTGTGTGTGTGTGTGTGTGTGTGTTCTGGATTCATTCCCCAGTATATACACACACAAGCAAAAAGAAACAAAGCAAAGCTAGAATTCACTGGTTCCCCGACAAATTCTACTGCTCAGTAGAATTGTTCTTCACTTAAGGCACCATCTTGGAAGGCTTCTAAAATAAGGTGAAGAGTCCTGCATCCTTCCTCTGCTTGGCAGCCTTAGTGTTGAGAACACTTGAAATAGTCCAATATCCTCCACAAAGAAACTAATTCTAGAAAAAGACACTGCTATCCCTCCCCCAGGACTCAGTAACTGTGTGTCAATAAGATTTCCTACACCAAGACCAAGACTTGTATAACATGGAGGCAAAGCTGGACACATCCAACTGGCACTCTTCATTTTAGGGTCTTAAAATTTGGCCGTGAAAATATTTAATAGGAACTCAAAGGTAAGAGTAGGCATAAGAACCATCTTTTGGCAACAGGCCTCTGCCTTTTGAAAACAGGGACCCCCATCAAGGGCTGTAAACTTTTTCCCCACTTTCTAATTTGCAGTCAAGGAAGAACATGGAAAAATCAACAGAAGGAAAATAGACTGAAACTACAGAGCATTTTCTCCTTCAAATTGCCTCCAGAGATTCAGCCCATGTCTTAGTTGATTCTTAGTATATTACTAGAGAATCATACTAAGTGATAAATCACTTTTAGGAAAATCTTGCCTACAACAACAACTGCCAGTCATACAAGAAAGATTTCAGCATGGTTTTGGGTTAAAAAAAAATGATTTACCAAGTATAAAATACTTCACAAGTATCACCTGCAAACTTGTTGGAAATGTCAACTCTTGGGCTTTTCCCCAGGCCCACTAATCTCTGGAGGTAGAAGGGCCCAACAACCTCTGTTTTTAGCAAGCCCTTCACATGTTTCTGTTCTCACAAACCTCTGAGACGTTGTGTTCAATAAATGGTGAGCTAACCCACCATCATTGCATTCATTCCCTGACCAATAGAAATAAACTATAAGGAGAGTAACTAAGAACAGAGTAGGGACGAAGAGCATGAGAAGAAGATTAACATTAAACTGGGATGAGAGGTGGGAGGGAAAGGGAGAGAGAAGGGAAATTGCATGGAAATGGAAGGAGACCCTCAGGGTTATACAAAAGTACATACAAGAGGAAGTGAGGGGAAAGGGGAAAATAATACAAGGGGGAGAAATGAATGACAGTAGAGGGGGTAGAGAGAGAAGAGGGTAGGGGAGGGGAGGGGAGGGGGGATAGTAGAGGATAGGAAATGCAGCAGAACACAACAGACACTAGTATGGCAATATGTAAATCAATCGATGTGTAACTGATGTGATTCTGCAATCTGTACACGGGGTAAAAATGGGAGTTCATAACCCACTTGAATCAAAGTGTGAAATATGATATATCAAGAACTATGTAATGTTTTGAACAACCAACAATAAAAAATTAAAAAAAAAAAGAAATAAACTCAGTAGCAAACACTTCTCCTCTTTTCCAGAGACCAAAGTTGAACACAACCTGTTTTTCAGCATCTTCTAACCTCATCTCTGTAGCTTGTTATATGTGAAGCAATTTAAGATTGTCCTCAGAACAGCCCCAAATGTCTTGTGGTATAAAGTGATTACCACTCGTTTGATTAAAAAGAGCTTTTATTGGAGGTAACCTGGAGGGTTGATACAACCTGAAGTAAATAGCTCTGTTCTCTCGTCTGAAAGGTAATTAGAAAGCCATTTTGCTCTGGCAGTGGAAAGTCTGATTCAGGAGGAAAGAAGTTTCTTGTCTCTTGAAAGACAAGACAAATTAAACACATGATGGAACATGGTTACAGGCATCTAAACTCTTCCACTGGAAAAATCAAGACAAAAGTTGCTTTGTATGACAATACTTCTAATTCAGAGAAAAGCCTTGTTTTCAGAGCCCCCATCTATGTGCCTGTTCATCCAGAGAAGGAAAGCAGTGCTGAAAAGTAGCCACTCATCACTTCCTATCTTCTGACCACTTGTGGGACTTCTCCTCTTGGTTCTGCTAGATCTGACCAAAATGGTACTCCAAGCTTCCAGTTAATACCCACTTCATAAAAACACCCTTCTGATCATTAAGATCTGCTCCAGTGGTTCTCCCAGTGTGGTCTCCTGACCAGCATAATTAGCATCAGCATAATCAGCATCAGCATAATTAGCATCAGCAATACCAATTCCTAGACTTTTCCATAGACCCACCCATCTCTGGAGGGGGAAGCCCAATGAGCAATGTTTTAGCAAGCTCTCAGGTGATTCTGATCTAACTGAACTTTGAGAGCCTGTATCCAATTGTTAAATACTAACCCACTGTCATTATATTCATTCCCTGGGCACGGCACATGCCCGTGCACATGCTACCTCCTCTCTCCCTATTTTCCACTAGCCATTTGAGGCAATAGTTAATTTCTTGAGTTGCCATCAGCATTCAGCAACAAATTAGAGTTTCTTTGTAAAAATCTCATTTTGAGGTAGGAGACAGGGGAAACATTAAGTGATGCACTTCCTTGCATCAGGTGAGAAATCCCAGTTTAATTAAAATAATGCAAAACCAGCAATAGCTGCCGTGCTGTGAAGCCTCCATTTGTACTAACCATGTAGGAGCCATTTTAAAGATCAGCATGAGAGCAATACCCATGATAAATATGATGCAGATGCACCTGGGCTGTTATTAAAAAATAAAGTATATCCTTGCGAAGCTTTAAGTTGCTGAAGCCATTCAATAAATGAATGCGTACCTTTGGGATCTGGAGACACCAAAGCTCATGTAGGTGCTTTGTACTGGGACAGTCGCCCAGGACAGTAACTGTTTCTTAAAATATACATATTTGTGGTAGCAATACTAACAAGTTCACTTACCAATGGAAAATAATTTACCTATTCTAATCCTTACTTTTGATGAAAATCAGCCACACTTAGACAAGGCAGATGTGTTAAATCAATTTAGGAAGGTAATTTACTATGATGAGGTTGTTAAAGAGTCACAAGAAACATCGGGAAATTTATGCAAATATTTTTTGGGGAATTTGTTCTGAGTATGCAAATGTCACATAATTAGTTATCATGCTTTACATGCAAAATTAAGTTTGCTATAATAACGAATCACACTCAAGAATAAGGCTATTTAACATGAAAAGAATCCTCATTTTTATGACTGAAAGGCTGTAAATTGAGGGTAAACTGCAGGTGAACCCAATTCCAGCCTTCAGTATTGTTATTCATTTGGAGGTCAAACAAAACCAACAGCAATAAGAAGCAGGAGGGTTCCCTGGCTCTGGAAGTCACCCCTATGGATGCAAGAATCAGAAGAAGTAAAAGCA
This sequence comes from Marmota flaviventris, assembly GCF_047511675.1. Lineage (NCBI taxonomy): Eukaryota > Metazoa > Chordata > Mammalia > Rodentia > Sciuridae > Marmota > Marmota flaviventris. The sequence goes on from NC_092508.1 coordinate 110,391,411, forward strand.
ATGCAGTAGTTTGCTTTTTGGATTAGACTGTTTCAACTATTATTAACCAGATAGTCCTTTAGCCTGTCATTACTGTGGAAGAACTCAGTGATATCATTTAATATTTCACAGACTAACAAAGCCAAACTTCTTCTTTGGAAACTCTCTAAAAACTAATTACTGCTCAGTCCCTGTCTGCCCCAGGCTGACAGGCAGGCTGGAGAGAATGGGGAATTCCAGTATGCTGGCTTTCCCTGACTCACTCTGTGAAGGTCCCCACTAGTAGGTAGGCTCTCTGGACCTTCACTTGCTGGTGAAGCTTTGGATTTGCAATAATTGCTGGGAAATAAAGGAAATAGGGCCTAAATTTCTCCTGGCCACTTAGGCTGTAACCTATCCCTGTTTGTCCAGAACTGGAATATCTCGTATTATAAAACTTTCAGTGAAATGTCCTGGGCAAATGAAACTTAATTCATCACTTACCATGATCACACTTTCTTCCAATACTGCTAGCCTATATGCCCATTACTCACCACTGGGCTTTGGTTTTTCTGAACATGCTTCAAATTTTTTTACTAGGAATGAGCTCAATTCTAGTGCTACTGACTAGCCCTAATGCCAGGAATCACTTTTGCCAGTCTACTGAAAAAGTGCATGCTTCTCCTAGGAGGTCCAATCATTGACAAAGAGCTTGCTTTATCCAGGTAGGTTACTCTGGAATAAAGGGGTTACCATCTTCCTGAGTATTCACTTGGAGGGGTTCTGCTGTCGCCACCACCTCCCTTATAAGAGTTTGCATCATAACCTTGTTTCAACCACTCTGGTACTGTGATTAGGGTTCAATTTTTGGAAATTCATTGGTACCTAACCTTTAACTGGATGAGGCTAAAATTAAGATCATGGTTCACAACTACTCCAAAAGGGTTCATTGCATAATATACTTCAAAACTGATTTCAACAATCTATTGGAAATGAATGGTGTGCTTTTGAACATTTGTGTTACCTTAGATGATCATAAAGTACTGAGTATAGCACTGTTGCTCCATAATCTAAGGTTGGTAAGCACTTCTCTATATTAGTACTAAGTATAGAACAACAAAAGGTTTTAGTGGCATGTTTTTAGCAAAAAGAGAAACCCCAAAACTGTTCTAAAGCTAAAAGAAAACTTCAATATTTGAATGCTACATCTATGTCTTAGAATGAAAATATGACAAACCTGGCAGAGACATTTAAAAAATGTTAAATGCAGAAAAAAAAATTTAAAGATGCAGAAAAAGAACAAAATGCTTGATTGCTGGTAATTGGAAACATCTAATTTCCTGTTTCCTGGCTGGTAAAAGCACCTGACTTCTTTGTAGCTCAACCAACTTTTTCTTACAGCCTAAGCTTGATAAGGAGATATTCCCTAGTTTCATACTCACTTTCCCACTTCAACTTAAAAAAATATATACAGAACAATAGCTAGATAAAAGTCTTAATCTCAAAACAAAATATTTGCAATAGGTCAGTACTGCCTTCTCAACTTCAACCATCTTAGCCCAATATTAAACAGTGAGTAAAATCTTTATCAAATGTGTCAGTGCAACTAATTCTACACAAATAATTGGTACTTATAAAGCTTTCATTTATATTTAGTTTTTTTTTAGTTAAGTGAATATCATCCCTTATTTCCATAGGGCTCATTTCATAGGTTTACTTAGCAGAAAGTTAATAGATGTGATTAAATAGACATAACTTTCTACGTCTGTAAATACACCAGTAAATTCAACAAATATTTTAGTACCATTATGCAAATAATACTCTGCCAAAGACACCACTGTCAGATTCAAATCATGGGAAAAGGCATAGATGTAGGGGAGTTTCTTCATAGTAAATTACACACACATTTTACAACAAAAGGCTAGCACCCTGTGACAGATTCAGGGACAGGCAAAACAAGGGTGGTTAGGATTCAGCTGGTGGGAAAAAAAATTGCAGACTACATTTTACATAGAACTTTATTTTCAACACTGTCACAAAATTTGTTTAATTCTCCCCTACAACATGCCAGTAAAGCAAGTATTTCTATCTCCATTGGACCTATAAGGAACCTGTTTAAAGAGTTTGAGTAACAACAATATCTGAGTGGGTAGTTGAAAGGAAAATGTTACATGAAATCACCAGAAACAAAAACTTCCCTTTCTTTCCTCTAGTTTCGATGCCCAGACAGAACATTCTTCTAAAAATGCTGCATCTTAGAATCTGTCCTGAGAAACTAGGTCTTATACAAGCTAAGACGAGGAGGTAGGACCAGATAGGTTGTTGGCGAACATCTGCAAGCACCAGGCTCACCTCCGGGGCTTGTAGGAACAGATTGCTCACCCCACCTCCAGTGTTTCTGATTCAGGTCATCTGGGAAAACCTGAGAATCAGAATTTCTAACACATTCCCAGGTGATGATGATGTTGGAGCTGCTTATCCAAGGACCCACTGTGAGAACCCCTGTACAGGACCAACTTTAAGACGCCTAAGATTTTTGAGTGTGCAATAAAAGAATATCCTTATCTGCACCAGCTGTAAATAAGTGTTTATCTTCCATTCATTCATTCTACAAACAATTGGTGAACATTTATTACCATTTTTTTTTCAAATAGTTCCTAGTTTGAAAGTATTGGAAACGATTAATAAAATACTTCATATGATTTACGGATATTTGAAAATTTGAATCCATTTCTGTGATCATGTAAAAACCAAAAAAAAAAAAAAAGAGAATTAAATCAGGAAAAAATATGTGAAATTATGAACCTAGTGCCTGACACAAAGGAAGAACTTAGCACACATTAGCTACGTGGATCACTGAAACTCTGAAAATTCACATATCACATCTCCCTTTTTCCCCTCACACTGCTCAATCTCTCTTATTTCAACATTTCAGGGTTTTCCTCACCTAGCTTATGAAGGCTGCAAGGGTCTAATCAAAATAATGCTGATATAGGGATATGTGGGGTTAACAGGACAATTGACTCCTAACACGAGTTACCCAATTAAAAACAAGACCCCACCTGTCAGTTTTTTACCAGCTGCCTCACAGTACATATTTCTCCCATGTCACCTCACTGCTTGGGACAAGGGATGGGGAGCAGCATTGGCAGGAAAATAAATGGGCAGAACCAGCACAATAGTCTGGACAATAGACAGTGTTAGACCTAATTGCTGACCCTCCCCATTCACACTTTTACAGGGCTCAGGCTTTGTACATATGCTCAATCAATCAATCAATCAATCCCTAATGTGTTTCTACAAGACTAGACCTTAGGCTTAGCTCAGCTTCTCAGTGTGGAAAGTGTTTGTCTTAGCCTGGCACTAGCATCAGCAAGTTGAAATTATGCCCAAAGACACTCTCTAAATTCCTAAATTTGTAGTCAGCCCAAAGTCACCTTAGTTTTGTGGATCCTGAAGTCCAACCAGAAATCTTAATTTCCATGTATTAACACTACCTGCTCTCACATACATTCTTTGACTCCATGAGGTTTCCAGACTACAATTAAAGTTTGAAATTACATCTGTGAAAAGAAGCCTGGCCTGCATGAAGCTTCACTTAAAAACCTCCCTGTATAAATTAGAAGTGGACCGGGCCTGCTGTGCAGACAGATCAACCCACCCCAGGCATGGTTCTGGGGAATAATGAAGAAACTCTCCTTTGAGAGGCCAGAAGGCCTGAATAGGATTTAGGTTTCTCTGAGGCTTATTTTGTGAGAGCAAAACAGACTCACTTAGAATTTTTTTTGAATACTTACTTAGAATTACACACATACACACACAAATATATTTTAAAGTCTCCCACTCCATTTCATAACTAATAAATTCTGTTTTTGCAGCTGCTGAGTCAGAAAGAAACAGAAAAATCTGTGGAAATTTCAACCTCTGTATTTTCCCTGATCATGCTACTGGGAGATGTTCCGAAACCAAGCAAGGTAGTGAGGCATAATTTAAAAATTCCAGAATTTCTTCTAAAGCTTTCACTTGGGTGTCACTTAGAAGGCCTGACAGTAACAATACACACAAATACACACAAAATATTGCAGAGTTACATATAAGCCTCAATTGCTATTAAGTGTGGAAAAAGGTACATATTTTGAAGCACATATTGTTATGTCAGGCTCTATTAAAATTCACTCATTTAATTATTCACTCAGCAAACTTTGCTGCTATTTCATCTTGCAATAGGAGCTACTGGATAGAACCATGCAGAAAACAGACATAGGTCTGGGCTGGGGGTGTGGCTCAAGCAGTAGCGCACTTGCATGGCATGCACAGGGCGCTGGGTTCGATTCTCAGCACCACAAAAAAATAAAAATAAAAGATGTTGTGTCCACCGAAAACTAAAAAATAAATGTAAAAAAAGAAAATAGACATAGGCCTAAAGTGTCTTTTTTTTTTTTTTTCACTTTTACAACTACCTGGGATAGAGGGGAGGCACTGCCATCTTACCTTATAAATGCAGAACCATAGCTTTATCACATAAGCTACTTTTGAACACATGGCCAGTGACGGGGAGAGCCAGAGATAGCCAATCCTCATACCGGGACTTTGTGTCTCCAAAGTGTATGCCCCAGCCTTTGGGGAAGGGATAGCCTTGAAGACAGCATTTACATATTCCCCTCCAAGTGCCCTTATAACCTTCCCTAGGTAACTCCTCTAACAGAAACTGGCTTTCCTTCGTAGTATAGGTCCTTTCACGTGATGTTTCCTGAGGGACAGCTGTGTGGTATAACTCACTTTTATTACTTCAGCCCTTGCTTTCCCTAAGCAAGCACCACTGTACACTGGTTTAAGAGGCATTGCTTTGCTCAAAGTTATTGGTGGGCGAGGACACCTGACATTTGTTATTTTGGAGGACACCAAGCCCCCTTCTTTGGGGTAATCATTCTTCCCTTGCTCTGTGGCACTCTAACTCTGCTTGCAAATGGAACTTCTGATCTGAATGAAAGCCATTTGGTATAGCACCTGGAGATACCAATGTGCTCAAGGATGGGAGTGGGATCCAATCAGAGCCAATGAGGCTTAGCTGGGACTAACACGTAAACAGCATCTTTCCTGCCTTGGTCTTCTAGCTTCGGCATTTGTCATAGCTTTTTCTATTACCAGAGCCCATCACATGTTGTCTTTGGCTTCCTCCATACAAATGACTGAAATGTGTGCCATTTCCTGATTCCATCAATAAAAAGCTGCTGATGGTGCATGCCAGAATTGGTGAAACCACCCAAATGGACCAAATGATGGTACTGCCTTTCAGCAATCACAATTAATAAATAAATAAAATCATGCAGCTCTCTTCTTTAGCTCCTTCTTGATGATGACCACTTTAGGGATGAATTGCTCTGCATTTCTGGCAGAGAAACAACAGCCACTCAGAATACCCTAGGCTGATAAAGCACCCGAGTCTGTTGAAGAACTGAGACATGAGGGCAGGAGTCCAGAAACAGCAGATGACAGTTCTGCCTTCCCTTGGAGACATTGTCCAGCTGTTTATTGGAAATATGAAAATATTTCTCAGAAACATGGGATTCTGATCCCAAAAGTCCATGCCTCTATCTCCCCTCAAGTCTACCTCATTTCTCCTACCTGTCTGGGAGCCATGACATCACCCACAGGGTAGGATTTAATGATGACTCACCTGCTTCATTATTCTTCCTGCTTAAAGCCAACAGGGCCCTCACTGCTCAAATTGGAGTGCAAACACCCAAGAGTCAGCCTTTCCTGGAAGCTGTTTAGAAATGTAGTCCCAGGTCCCACCTCAGACTTACTGAGTCAGAATCTGGCTCAGAACCTGCTTCTGATAAATGTCCAGCTGATCCTGCTGCTAGAAGCTTGAGAACCGCATTCTGAGTAGCAAGGATTTAGATGTCTGGGTTTCCTAACCCTATTAATCGTGCAGTTTGCAGGGGAGCTTTTTAAACATAACTAATTCTGGCCACAACCTCAAACCCTCTGAATCAGAATCCCCATAAAAGGGACTTCGGTGTTTTCCAGGCCACCTGGAGGATCTTGAGGAAAGGCAAGCATGAGGAACCCTGGGACTCTAACTGAGGAGGCTAAGCTCTGAGCTGCCTGCTCTCTCCTACCAGAATCTGTGGCCTAACAGATGGAAACACACTGCTGTTCCCTTTGGGGCTATTTCATTTTCCCCTTGTTTCCTCCCAAAGGCTTGCTACCAAATGCTGCATCCTCAGCATCTGGAATTGTTTTTTACTTTCTCTCTACATTGTTAGGTAAGAAAGGACCTCAGAAAGATTTAAATCCCAATTCTCGGCACATACTTGGCATTTCTATTTAATGTTCTTCATGTTTTGAAGATAAAAAATGTAGATTCCTAATCCTGATTGGTCTATCAGGCTGTACTCCTAATATACTGATTGGTCTGCGTAAAACACAATATGCAAATGGTAATTTGCTAATTACCAAATTAAGGGTAATGCAAATGGTGATTTTTCTAGGATCTAGGAAATTAGCCTTTAAGTTTTTCTGTATCTTTTATAAACTGGCAAGTATACTTAATATGGTTGCCTAAAATATATAGGGCCTTTGGAAAGTGCTTAAACACTTTTCTTCCTTTGCCTTGAATACTTATAAAATCATACGATGTTAATACCTGATGGGCTCTACCTGTGAAGATTAACAGCAAACAGGCCCACAATCCTCAATGTTGGGGGATAACTGTGTACCTCAGGAGTCCTTGTTGGTTGTCATAGAGTGATAAAGAACATGGTAGTGGCAGATAGAAGATAGAAGCCAGAGATGCTGCTAAACATCCTACAGTGACAAGGACAGCCCCCACAGCAGAGAATTATCAGCCACGATACCGCCCAGGTTGAATAATTCTGACACAGATCGAACACCATCCACATCTTCAGAGCTCAATGACTGTCAACCTGTTCTCCACCTACCCCACATCTGATCCAAGGTTACTCAGTTGGTGGAACCAGGATTGAAACAGTATTCTGTTATCTCCAAAACTATGTTCTCACCACCCCATGCTGCCTCTCACTGCCCAACAGACCATGGTAATCTTTTCACCTCTATTTACAGGAGATGCTGCAAATTGCAAATTCTATTTCAGTTCCCAAATACACTGAATACCTGCTCTCATGATACAAGCTTCAGGTGGAAATGGAGGATTGAGACTTAAGGAAACAAGGAGAGCCCAATATACCATAGATTGAGTTTTTCATTGATCTTGTTTTAAACAGAGAAAGCGAGCTCTTATGAGAATCGAGATATTTAAAACAATATGTTTTTAAAATATTTTTTTTAGTTGTCAATGGACCTCAATTTAATTTATTTATTCATAGGTGGTGCTGAGAATCAAACCCAGTGCCTCACTCATGCTAGGCAAGCACTCTACCACTGAGCTATGACCCCAGCCCTATTTAAAACAATGTATTTTAAGAGAAAGAACATTGAGATTCCACTGCACAGGCAGAACTTGAGGCAGTTTGTAAGCAACTAACAATTTCAAACTTGTCTTGCCACCACATGTGGCTTCTGGAGTCTCCATGGCCTGGCCAGTCCTTGACATACTTTGATAGCTAAATTGTTAAATATTTAAGATCATTAAAAAATGAACACATGATAGAAACATGGAAAAATCAGACCCTGTGAACTCAATTACGATGTGTTGGCAACAAAGAGTAAAAGCAACTAACCCATCCAATGAGGTCTACAGACCCATGTAAAAATGGCAAATAGATACAATATTACTTGTAGGGTAGACTAAGATTTCATGTTTAATTTAAAATGAACTTACATTTCAACCTAAGATGAGCACTTCTGAAACATCAGGAAATGCTGATAACTTTCACAAAAAGAAAGCAACAATCTGAATAGAGAATTTTGTTCTCTGAGGGTATCCATAATCTTAGGACAAACGATTACATATACCCTTTAAGTGGAAATACTCTATAGTTAAAATGAACCTCTTATAATAAAAGGAAACACAGTAAAAAGGAATTGGTTTTAAAAAAGCCTTTAGAGTTTCCTTTCCCCGCGCATATACCAGCCATTAACTTCTCTCCATTGAACTTTTAGAAAGTAGAGTCAAATTTTCCATGACATAGCTGAAGGAGGAGCATGAGAAAGGGGACAGTTGGGCTCTTCCAAGATGGGGGCTCTGCTGACAGAAGCCCTCAGATTTGGCATAGCCTTCCCATCTCACTTCATGAGCAACCTCACTCCACAGCCACAGGTGGGGTGTGGGGTCAAGGAACAGCCAGGAGACAGCCCCATGGACAGTGGCAAGGAAATAGGAGCCCAATAAAGCATGTAAGAAGAGGGAGGAGGCTACCTTGCTTGCCTCACAAGCTTCCAGATGACAGAGGAAAGAGGGAGGGAGGGAGGGAGGGAGAGAGAGAGAGAGAGAGAGAGAGAGAGAGAGAGAGAGAGAGAGAGAGAGAGAGATATGAATGCAGATGGGCTCCAGGTAGAATTTGCTTACCAGACAGAGGGTGTCAGTTTTAATTAAGACTATTCAAGTGTTAAGAAAAAGAGACTGATTCTAACCAGAGTGGGTGAGAGGAAGCAAAGCATTTTGATGGAAACAGAAGAGCCGGATTGTCTGAGCAAATGGGTTGAATATATAAAGCTCTTGGATTTGTCATAATTTACATTGGGGAGGACTGAGGATATTTGTATGATAATATATTCAATGATTTATTAGTTAATCTCATCAAATCAAATGCTAGGCCAGATTACATACATTTTGTAATTCTTAAATTCTCCAGAAGTTTGGAAACATTAAAAACAAAAATAAAAACAAAGGACCCACACAGACGTATTCCAAATGTGACAAAAATAATGTGACTACTCATTCAAACCCACTGATCTGCCCAGTTTCATGAAATCACCTGTGAAGTCTTTTATTGAAATGAATCTGGGAGAGTCTCTTGATTGATGAGTTTGAAACAGGTGTGAGGAGTCTGAGATGTATAAAGTTCTCCAAATAACATTAAATATTGACTAATGACCTCAGAGGTTAGTTAAGATACTATAAGAAATGCAGAGAGTAAATTGGACATTATTTTTCAAATTTGTAAGGGAATACAGGAAAGAAAGCCAGTTCTTCTATTTCTTGCTAAATTTCCCAGCAATTTATTTCAAAACAGTATATGCTGTGGCAAGCAAATACAAAATATTTATTAATACAAAGAAAAACTGTTTTCTAATATCTTAATTATAACTTCACTTGCTTATATGACTTTCTGCATCACATAGTATTAATGGCAGCTACAAATGATTGTGCATATACTCTGTGCTGAGCTTTTTAACACACACACACATAAACACACACACACACACTAATGAGACATTTTTTATTTTATGAATAAAATAAGATTTTAGGTGAATATGCCTGCATAAGTGTGTATGCATGTGTGTATGTGTGTGTGTGTGTGTGTGTTGTGGTTTTAGGTTAAAAAATTGCAGATATCCTAATTGCCCTTGACTGACACAAATTTTTAATCTATAATTAATATTCTTGTGCTGTGTCAATTAAGACTTTTATCAGTTCTTGGGCCGAATACAAATATTTATACTTCTCTCTCTCTTTTTTTTTTTTTTTTTAGCTGGAAGGGGATAGTAGTAGTTTAAGATACCTTTGTAAAGAGGTTAAAAACAAACAACTGACAGATTCCTCCAAAGTTCTACATTAATGGTTAAACAAGTATCATCTGATGACTTACTCAGCAACTCGAAGACAATAAAACATAACTAAATCTGCCAATTAGCATTTTCATATTCTCTCCTGACAGAGCTTAATCACATCTGCAAAATGCAATTTCCAACCCAGAGCTCTCTGACATTTTCTATCTCCTTCTGTGCTTCTTTCCTGTTGCTCCATTATGACTGAGAGCAGTAGCAGGTTCTAGTCCATAGTGACAAATGCATCACCTGCCATTGAAAAGAAAGCAATTATTGTATCTTTGTTAAATCTGGGGATAACGTGGGTCCTGCTTGTACACTTAAGTGCATAAACAGCCAAGGCAGGACCTGTTTTAAGTGGCTCAATCTTAGTGACAACAGCTGGGCTGCAGTTGATGTCACCTGAGGTGCCCATTAAAGGTGTGGAAAGCTGCCAGATGAAGAATGCATTCCAGGAACAACAACTCCTTTGTTAAGAGAGCATCCCACATACCAACACACAAAAGTGACAAACAATGACTTGGAAGACAGCATATTGATTTTCCTGTCCTGGTCCCACGATGTGAGGACAGTGACCTGGGCATGTTGGACTGTTACTCAGAAGGGTCTCCCGCTGGTAGGAGTGAATACTATTTCCACAAATGTCGGTTTCTTCATTTGTACCTCTCCCAGGCAGCTATGTTTAGCTCACATGTTATAGGTGTTGACCCGTCTACTTTGCCATCTCTGAACAGTCAGGAAAGGAAATGTCAGATGAAAGAGAAAAGTGTACCCTCAGGGAAACTTACAGCATCACCTTGGCACTTTGCATCTAATGGGAACATCTTAATTGCTCCTAGGCTTTTGAGTCAAGTGCCCCAACAAAACAATATCAATGTAACCTTTCTTCTTGAGTTATTTTTAATGCATCTTTGCCTCACTGTGCTTAAATATATGTATGTATGTATGTATATATATATATATATATATATATATATATATATATATATATAAAACCAAGCACCAAATGAAGCATCCCTTTCTAACTAAATATGACCAACCACCATTAACCAGAACCCAACTACCTGATACATCCAATTAACCAGAATCAGGTTGAATTTTTAGAAGAAAGGAAAATCAATGCTCAAGAACATGTGATCATTTATCCACCACAAACAAAACTGAAACCAACAATAACAACAAAACACAAATTTACATTCTTTTCTTGGATTTGTCTTAGGGATTCAGCTTTTCCTCTAGTTTCTTATATAGTGAATGGGTTTTTAGAGTTGAGACAATAATCATAGTCATCATATGTAGATGTCATTATTAGCATGCTTGTGCTGAAGATTGTTGTATTTTAGAAACAATTTTCCCACTGTACTGAAAAAATTTTTAGGAATTTTAGAGTTAATGATAAATAGAAATTTATATTCACTAATCTGTCCTTGGCCTTTAGTACCTCAGAACAAAAATTTTAAGAGCTTCTTTTTCCAAGCTATGGGTTCTACTTCTGGGGGAGGAGGGAGGCTAACTGACATGCTTAGAGTGAGACAGTGTGTTGATTTCTGTGCAGAGCAGACAGTCGTGGTGGGCCGAGCACACCTTGAGTACATTCATCACTTGACATCACTTCCTCGAAGTGTTCTTTCTAGGAAATTTTTTTTTTCCCAAAAAACAGAACTTCTATTACCCAGCAAACAGATTCCTTGCTACCTCATTTTTTTGGAATACTTAGGAATCTAAAATTTGCCATTGGTTGCCTGAATTTTCCTTTAATGATCCCTGGCAGAAGGAACACAAAAGCCTCTACAAATTAAGTCTTCCCAGACTTTGCTCAGAAGTACAATTTCTATTACTCTGCCTAGCAGCTCCAAGAGTTTTATAGGCAATTGGTGGTTAATTCATTTCAGAGTTGCTTTAGGCAAAAAGAGGATGATAATGTTTAGATGTTTAGGTGCTTTTTAGTTTTTAGATAAATCCTGGGGTCTTGGAATTTGGAGAGGTTCATTAGTCAGCACATGGTAGACTGGAAGAGCAAAGGGTATAGAGACACCACTCAGGCTGAATTTAAAGCGCTGCTCGGGGCCCTGAATACATTATCAATCAACATTAATGCTCTCCCCTTCCTCCCATGACTAGGCAAGCCGGGGCCTTGATTAGCAAATACTCCGTGGTTATTCATTTCTACCATTAGTATCTACATTAGCCACATTTTATCACCTTTTTAACAACCACAGAATTACTAGGAGAGTCAGGCCTGATGGCAACCTAGACTCTTCCCATTGTCCTTCAACGCTTTATTTTTTGTTGTTGTTGTTTGGTACCAGGAATTGAACCCAGGGGGACCTAACCACTGAGCCACATCCCCAGCCCTTTTTAGTTTGAGACAGGGTCTCACTAAGTTACATAGTGCCTTGCTAAGTAGCTGAGTCTTTAAACTTGTGATCCTCCTGCCTCAGCTTCCCAAGCCACTGGGATTTCAGGCATGCATCACTGCCCCTGGCTTGGCCTTCAACACTTTAAATAATCATGTCCAAAGAAGTCCTGACTGCCAATCAAACTGAATTGCTAAACAGGAGACCATCCTGTTACAGAAAACTTCTCAAATCCCCTTTGCCTCCATTTCATACTATTTTTTTGCTTTCCCACAGAGTGAAGAGACTACATCAGGTGCTGTAAGGAAGTAAGACAGAAAGAAGGATCTGCAGTCTCTCAGGCAGGCAGGCAGATGTGTGCATATATGAATCTAGCACAAGGCAGTGCATACATATCTTTACTTTTGCATATTCTTTGTTGTCATTAAAAGGCCCATTAAAAGCTGAATTTGATAAGTGCTACAGGAAGGACCCAACCAGTAATGAGGAGGAGAGGCTGGGAGGACGTCCAGTTACCAATTCCTTGAGGGATGGCTTATTCCAGGGGTTATGTGTGTGTGGTCACTAGAGCCATCCTGCTTGGCTTCAAAGCGCAGCTTTACAACTCACTGGTTTCTTGACCTTGGCCATATCCCTCAGCTACCTTGTGTTTTAGTTTCCTTACCTGTAGAATGAGGATAATAATAATGGTTATGATTAATAGTCATGGAAATTTTTAAAGGATCACATGTAGAGCTGTCACTATGTGAGTGTTAGGTATTTTTCTTGAAAACTGAATTGGCCCACCAGTGTTCATAAGGTGGTGGTGGTTAAAAGAATTGGTCAGAGAGGGCAAGCCAAATGAGAGATATCAGTTTGGGTACCTCTATGCCCATATCCTTCTTTAATTGGATCTTCCTAACAATAGATAGCATCATCTCTACTTTATGTGATTGACATGGAAGTTGAATGCCTTGCCCATTCCATTGGTGGCCAATGGCAAAGTGGAGATTCAAACCCATGACTCTGCAGTTTCCTAGTTTATGCTCTTATCACACTATGTGATCTTGGGACTATTTCTCAGGATTTGCACATAAATTTTTTTTCTTTCCATTGAAAGCATATAGATTGTACTCCAGTCATAACAGTCCCCATCCAGAGGGCTGACATACAACTTAAAGATAAAATTGTAGTGCATACTCATTGAGTGTGGAGAGTACCAGATACCTTGCTAGAAGGCAGATAGAAAATTCCTGAATGAAGGTGCCCCTCACACTGACGCAATGTTGAAAAGTGTTTACTGATGTTAAATTTTGCAAATTGATGAGAGGGATCATTTGGTTCAGTTGTGTCTCTGCTGTGAATGGAAAAGGAAGAGAAAGTCAAACACATATCCATTTACTTAAGGTCACTCACTATCTTCCTTAATGATGGCAAGTGCTGATTTCTGATTATATGCATGGATTGTTAAAATTGTTTTACACAAAGTATGTTTCTCAAGTTTCATATTATCCAAAGGTGGAAGTGTGTTGTCATCCCCATCTTGTAGATTCACAAACCAAAAAACAGAGCAGTCATGTAACTTGTCCAGCTTTTCATGGTACCTGCAGACTTTCTCAGGGGAGCTGCAAATACAGTTGTGGCAATCTACTTTCAGGGCTACATCACTATTTTGCAATTCCTTCCCTTCTAATTCTTGATCAAAGCAAGAAATTATACTTTAAGCAAGCCAATTGCTATGTTTGATAAAAGAAATAGAAGCCAAATCCTAATTCCTAGAGTGTAAGTAATTCTTCCTATTTGATCATTAATTGAGTGCTCTGCTTAGGAGGAGTATACCTTTTCCCTTCCTTGAGTTGCACAAACACAGGCAAGCAGAGAGTATGGATATTATCAATCATATAAGGAGACAGCTAGAAGTCACTGTGGGGGCTGGTATGTCACCAAAAGAAAAGCAATTACACAAAGCCCTTAGTCCTGTATATATTTTACCTATACTGTAAATCTCCATTGTAAATCTGTCACTTGTTCTATAAAACATATAAAGACTAAGGAACCATGAAAAAGTTAAATAAAATTTTTAGCTTAATGATATATTGATTGTGCACACATATCTTTACTTTTGCATATTCTATGTTGTCATCAAAAGGCCCATTAAAAGCTGGATTTAAATAATTGTTCACTCCTCACATTACTATTGGAATCAATTGCCTATTATGAAAATTATTGCTATCCTTAAGAATTACTTTGCTAAGTGAAGTAATCAGAACTGATATTTTATTTTCTACTTAAGTTCCAAAATTGATTTTATATGTTAATCTGAGTATGGAAATTGGGATATAAATTTCATAAACAAAATGAATGGTTAGTCAGGTTTCACATTTGACACTTTGTAGTAGTTAAGTGTTTTTCGAGGCCTTTTGCTCTTAAGAACAAATTGTTGATTGCTATATCTGTCAGAACTGAGGTAGGTATGTCTTTCTCTATTTCACAGAGTCTCAAGTGTCTGAGAGTCTAAGAATGAAGATGTGTAGCCTTCACTCAGTACAGAGGAAAATCATACCTTCCATTCACTAAAATAATCATTGTTTCTTAGAGCTTCACAAAAAGATATAGGGAACATTTATTGAATGTCTTGGGTGTGCCTGGTAGGAAACTCTGTAAAATGTATATTCTTTCTATTTCTCACAGTTATCTAGTAAGGCAGTTATTGTTGTTATTATTTTTACAAATAAGGAATAAATATCAGACAAGGTATTTAATGTATGCTCTATCAAACACCTAGGAAGTGGTGACACTGGGAATGAAATCCAGTCTGCTGGCTCACAATTCACAATAGCAAGACTGTGGAACCAACCTAGATGTCCTTCAATAGATGAATTGATAAAAAAATGTGGCATTTATACACAATGGAGTATTACTCTGCATTAAAAAATGACAAAATCATAGAATTTGCAGGGAAATGGATGGCATTAGAGCAGATTATGCTAAGTGAAGCTAGCCAATCCCTAAAAAACAAATGCCAAATGTTTTCTTTGATATAAGGAGAGTAACTAAGAACAGAGTTGGGAGGAAGAGCATGAGAAGAAGATTAACATTAAACAGGGGTGAGAGGTGGGAGGGAAAAGGAAAGAGAAGGGAAATTGCATGGAAATGGAAGGAGACCCTCATGGTTATACAAAATTACATACAAGAGGAAGTGAGGGGAAAGGGGGAAAAAAACAAGGGGGAGAAATGAATTACAGTAGATGGGGTAGAGAGAGAAGATGGGAGGGGAGGGGATGGGGGATAGTAGAGGATAGGAAAGGCAGCAGAATACAACAGACACGAGTATAGCAATATGTAAAACAGTGGATGTGTAACCAATGTGATGCTGCAATCTGTATACAGGGTAAAAATGGGAGTTCATAACCCACTTGAATCAAAGTGTGAAATATGATATGTCAAGAACTATGTAATGTTTTGAACAACCAACAATTAAAATTAAAGGAAAAAAAAACTTACTACCTGCCTTTGTATTATGCTTGTCATAATCCTGTCATTTTTGTAAGTTCTCAAGACACCCCCCTTTTGCAAATTTTTGTGCTATAAAACTGCAGTCCTAGAGAAAAAAAAAAGGTTATGCATTTTCTTCCCTTTGGCCTTGCCAAGTGCAAACAGTTTAAACGAATAGGTTTCATCACACAAGATCCAGCTTTGTGATGGTTTGGCCCTTTGGCCCAGATGTCTTGGTAATGTTTCAAATGAAAGTGAATGGCCTTCCCCTGGCCTTCACACTTTGGTGCATAGTACAGGGAAATGCATAAAACCACAGGATGAAGATACTTTAGAAGCAAAAAACCCAAATAATGTTGTCATATATATTACTGGAGTTAGAGGAAAGGGAGGACCAAATGTGGGATAACAAAATGGTAATCCTAGTTCCAGATCAGCTAATAAAAAACTGAGAGATCTTGAGGAAGCTCCCCATCATATCACATGGGCCTTGAAACAAACATCTCATTTGTAGAAGGAAGGGTTAAATTTCTCAGGAAACAACTTCTTCTTTTGCTACAGGAATGGCTCATAAGGTTGATGTCTTCTCTAAAATGACAGCACAGCGGGGTTCTGTTAAAGAGAGGCCCACCCATCCCCACCTGATCTCAGTGCTCCAAGAACACAACAGACACTCATTAAATACTGTCACCCTGATTTATCCCCATGACCTTAGGTGTCTAGTAAAGAGACATAAGTGACATTTTTTTTGTAATAAATATCAAACAACTAAAATTGTGAGATCCTTTAGAGACTCCTGTCACAAATCAACAAACTTCCTATACATAGCTAGAACTCAAGCCTCTTTTCAATTGTGCTTCCCGCCCCCATCTCCCCCATATTCATTTTATCATCATAAAGGGCACAACTTCACAATAATGTCAACATGATATATAATTGTTATTTTCCGCATAGCATATGCAGTCTACTCTCTGCCATTCTTTAGCTATACCCTCAGAATTTCATCAGCATGTCTGTGGCCATAGAATCCTCATTCACTTGCGATAGTTCATGTTCTTGATACTCAAAATTCAGGACAACTTGGTTTAGGATGCAGGTTTATGGAGGAAATAACCAGTAACCTGTGTTCTGCATTAAGATTTGTTAAATATCTGTTATAGCAAGGGGTCCAAATCAGACTGATGTAAGATAAAATGTTCCTTATTGTTTTTTGTTTTCGGCTGAAGTGTGTGCCATCCGAGTTCCCACGCTAACTCCCAGAATGTGACTGTATTTGGAGACAGGTTATTTTTTTTTTTTTTAAATTTTGTAGTTGTAGATGGGTGGAATTCCTTTATTTTACTTATTTTTATGTGGTGCTGAGGATCTAACCCAGGTTTTTTATAGAGTTATGTTAAAATGGGGGTCACTAGTATAGACCCTAATTCAACATGACTGGTGTCCTTTAGAAGAGATTGCACAGTAATAGAGGCACTGGGAAAATGAACAGAAACAAGGTGGTCTACTGACAGCCAAGGTGAGAGGAAGAAACCAGCTCTGCCCACATCTCGATCTCAATCTTGTAACTCTCAGAGTCCCTAGAAACTAAAATTCTGTTCCTTAATTCACTCAATCTGTGATACTTTGTTATGGCACCCTTAGGAAATCAATACATTAATTATAGCAATAATAAACCTCCTTAGTAAGGATGGGCCATTTTTATGATGGATTTTATGCTATAGCACAGAAGGCATATGCTTAAACATTTTACCACCAAAGTAAGTAACTTTTTCTTTAGATTATAAATAAATGATATATCAAGTGCTATATTAAGATGCTTAAACATATTTTTTTTCAATCAAGTACATATGTTTGAATTAAATTTTTAATAAGTCTAGATTTTAATGTCAGCCAGTAATGATAAAGATTTTTGGAATATTTAATAGGCATGATTTCAGGAAGAACTGTATTATGTGGACTTGTGGAATTTTTTGTTTGATTAAGTCAAATTTCTAAATTTAAATAACTTGGTTAAGAAAAAATACATCAATTTGTCATCAGGCACATTTAATGCTGTGAGGTAGTGAGTGAAATTCTATACAGAGTGATAACAGCATGCTGCCTTCTAAGGCTGCCAATAAATGTTCAGAGATTTGGGGGTCCTCTAAGAACACACAAGTTATATTAATGATAATTCTGCTGGGAAAAAATGAATGCATATGATTTTGTCACTGCATTCTAACTCATTAACAATAAAAATAAAGTACATATGTATTTGGAGTCTGGGGTCTTGTGTTACACAGGACCAAACTGAATTATGCACCCCTGTCTTCTTATAGCACAGTTCTCATTCTGAGAGAGTCAATCCTATTACACCACCATTGAGCAGTATTTTTTTCCAATCTTATAGCCTTCCAGCAAAGATAATACAATGCATATCAGTTTCCTCTTTGATACTTAAAAAAAACTGAGGAGCAGCTGATTTGCTGAAACATAAAGCCTGTTAAGTGACTTTGTCTCATACTAAAGCCTAGATATCCCCTGCTTATAGAATGAAAGGGTTTGGTTGGTCCCTTTTTCCAAGAGAAGGTGCTATGACATATATGCTTCCTCTAAGGTACAAGGCCACATTCCTATTTCCATATGATCCCACTATAGCTGTAAACAGGAAAAAATTGTATTTCAATACAATCATTGTAATCAAATTCTTGAGAATGTCTTACCCATCTTCCTTGATTCTCTCCCCACCACCCACATCCTTTAAGTAACACAGAGAAAAGGAGAAGTTGTATACATTTTTTAAAAATGAGTCTGCCAGAAAAAAAAAAATCTCCTAGAAATAATTAGAAGTTTATGCAACTTTTCTTCTTTTGATCTTTAAAAAGAACTCAAGGCTAAGTCACTGGGAAAAAAAAAATTCCATGAAACAGTTCCCCTGGGCTGTGGGTCCAGGCTTCTGGGCTATTTTTTGATAAAGCATATAAACAATGGGTTGCTTTGGTCTTTGAAGGCCTGAACTTTACAACAAGGAGAAAAGAATTCCATGACTTTTGACATATGAGAATCTTTAAGTATGTGAAGGGGAGCTAATTGAACAAGTGGGCTGGGATGCCAGGAACAGAGATGGAGTAACTATATTTTACCCAAACATCATAATATGCTCAATAGCAGCCATTAATTTATTTCTACCAAGACAGATGGGCTTCTTCTTGATACCACTGGGGGAAAATAATTAAGAAAAGGTAGAGCTAGAATGAAAAAGATACGCTGTCTTTTGACAAGGTGATTCTTCAGTTTGTAATTAGCAACTGATAAAATGTTTTGCATGCTAACTTTGGGGGTGAATGGCTAGTTATTTAAAATACTAATCTCACTTTCTTTTTAAATTGCTTTTCACTGTTATTTGCTCTTTCTGTCTCATCCTATAAGTAGGCCATACATTTTTGAAAAAAAAATAAAAGAAAAGAATGTCAGTGGATACCAGCTGTAATTTTATACATTTTAGTGTGGTCTTTGGTTTAAAATACATGGTTTCAGGAACAAAGCCAATGCACATTGCCAATTATCAGGTGGATATTTTAGCATCTTGATGTTAGAGAAGCTAACACCCATTCCTATACTCTTCATGGGTTTCTCTTCACTGAAATTTCCAAAATGCATGTTCCCTGGGCTTTTAGTATGTTTGTAAATCATGCCAGAGGGCATACCTAAAAGATGACTGCTAGCACAGCAAATGGGAGAGATTTGAGACTTACATTAAACTACATCAATATCAAGTTGTCCACAACTTCTCGAGCTTTACAGCTTATAGGTTAGTATATTTTTTGTTTAAATTAAGGGTAATAAATTCGAGGCTTTTGTTTGGAATGGAAAGTAGCTCTTGGTGTTCTCACCTTGAAGAACAAAGAATTTTTTCCCACAAGTCCTTTCCTTTGGTCAAAATAAATTTTACCAAAATATCTCCTGATATTTCAAATATTGGAATAGGTAGTCTTCTTTTTTTTCCTCCTCCTTTCTCGTCATTCCAAACACATGTTTTAAAGACTTTATTATGGCCCGGCATGACCAGCAACATAAGAGGCTTAGACAGGAGAATCATAAGTTCAAGGCCAGCCTCAACAACTTACCACTCAGTGAGGTCCTGTCTCAAAAATGAAAAAAATAAAAAAAGGCTGGGGATATTGTTCAATGGTAAAACATACCTGGGTTCAAACCCTAGAACCAAAACAAAACAAAAACAAAAACAAAAAACAAACAAAAACCCAAACCAAAACCAAAACAGCTTCAGGTTGAATTAAGTTGGATCTTCTATAATTGACAACATTGCATTTTTTTGACTTACAAAAATAGCTCTGGACACCTAGTGACAGAGTATGGGAAAAGAAGAGAAAAGTGAGCAGGGTGAAGTGGTGCATGCCTATAATCCCAGCGACTCCAGAGGCTGAGGCAGGAGGATTACCAATTCAATGCCAGTGTCAGCAATTTAGCAAGACCCTGTCTCAAGAATAAAAAAAAATAATAAAAGAAGGACTAGGAATGTAGCTCAGAAGTAAAGCACTCATGTGTTAACTCCTCAGTATCAAAATAGAAAAAAGAACGACAAAGTGAGATATGGTATCAGTTCTCAAAGACCTTTAAACCTAGTTAACATGCCAGGAAAGAGGTAATGAATGACCCATAACAATAGGCCTTAAAAACCATAATTTGAGAGCACAAATAGTAAAGGCAGCACGAATAAAGAGATGGTCATTATTCCTACTGTGAGAGTAGACTGGGATTTCTTTGTGTATGGAGGGATTAATCCAGATCTTAAAAGTATATTTCAAAAAAGATAAAGCATTCTAGTGCCTAAGTATTCCACTTCTCAGGTCTTATTGCACTCCTTTTTCCTTTTGTATCTTAGCAGCTAGCTTGCATCCTCAGAAGCATTTCCATACTTCCCAAGGAACATTGCCAAAATATTTTTCTTTAGGGACTATTCTGTTGTCACTTCATACAAATGACTTTAGGTGTTCACAAGTCTTTCCAGTCAGATTCATAATATTAATTATGATCTTTTTTTAAAAATTCAATTCTGTTCATCCCCACTCACCTTTGAATGAAATCATGAAGATCATTGGGTGAAATGCATTCCTTGGTGTCCCTACCACCACATTCATTTACTCTGTGGGAGAAACACTTAGTAGGGTGACATATAGATATAAAATGTCAGAATATAGCATGGTATGCTGTACATGCCTGAAATTTTAGCTACTTGGAAGGGCGAGGCAAGCAGATTTCATGAATGAAGCCAGTCTGGGCAACTTAGAGAGACACTGTGTCAAAAAAAAAATTGGGGGCATGCAGGCTGCAGATGTAACTCACTGGTGGAGTGCCCTTGGGTTTAATCTATGGTACCACAAAAGAAAATAAAAGTCAGAATATAATAAGTGACCAGCTGGGTCAGACTCAGCACCTATCTCTGCCTTAGAACCATGGAAATGAGCAGTAGTTCTTAAATTTTATTATTCTATGTGTGTCCATACACTTGAAGGATATGATTCCACTCCTCTGTCAGTGTTTTTAAGTGGTGAGATATGGGGTTGCAGTATAGGCTCTTTCTTTCAGAAATATCACAGATGATCTTATGTGAAAAAGAAATGTTTAATTCAAAAAAGGTCCCCCAGTGATCTTGATAGCTTCTTGGCTACATTCTCAGATACACATCATTAAAACTATTATTAGACTGTACATAGGTTTGTTCTTGAATCAGTCTCAATGAGTGGTAGGATAACTTTTCTCACTAATCTATTATGAAACTGTTATCTAAGAATTTATCTAAATAATTTTATAATCATCTATATTACACAATGCTGGTGGTCAGATATCCTCCCCAACCTTCCCACTCTTACACAGCACAGCACCCACCACACTCATCCACACTGGTTTATGGTTATCTCTTTACCCATGTATCTGTCCACTCACACTGTCCATTCCTCAGAGTTAAGAGATTTCTTTTTGGTTCTTACATTTCCAGCACCTGGGACAGGGCCTGAATTTAACATGATGAAGAACCACATTATATTGCCACTTTTGCCACTCAAACATGGGCACATATCAATAATTTCTTAAGATTCCGTCTAACAATTGGAAGCCATGATAGCAATTTTCTGAATAAAAGAATGACCTAATCATTCTTCATGGCTTTAGAGAAAGGAAATAGAGGAGGGAAGGAAACCAATGTTTACAGAGATTGTGGTGCCGTAGGTCTGGGCTGGGGCCCAGGAATCAGCATTAAAGTAATATCACAGATGATCTTAAGCAGATGATCCAGACCACACCGTGACAGATGCTCTCTTTAGGGACAGAAAAGGTTAGATCTCTGGTCAATTAGGAGGAAAGCAAGAGACAAGCCTGCCCCAATTCCTTCTTTCTCTGCAAATTATTTCCAATCCTCTCTGACTTGGCTGTGTGAGTCAGAGCCCAAAAGTCCTGGACAGTCTGGATAGCTGAGCTCATCATGTCTGCTGCTATTTTTCTTTTTAAAAGGCATTTTGATCTTTGAAAAGTGCCTAGTAGTTTTATGCCTACCCCATCCTATCCACTCTGTGGACATGCATGGGGGATCACTTAGCCCCAGCATTCCCAAGTATGCCTCTTAGAAAAAAAGGTGCTCAGAGACAAAAGCATTCAGAGGTCACTGTATTCTTTGTTCAGGTGGCCACACAGTATGCAAACACAGGGGACTTTTTGACAGATGTCATGGTATTGTGATTAATTAGTGCCCACACTTGACAGGCTAGGAGAAGGTCAGTGGAGTGGTTCCCCCAGGATGGTACACCATCTCTTCATGTCAGAACAGTGGGGTACTGTGGAAGATGATGGGAAGACATGACTCTGTAGAGGCGGCTGCAGGCTCAACAGATCTAAACTCTCTTGATTCTCTCTTCTAAGGGGTACTAGAGGTGAAGGTTTATTCAGTGAAAATCAGATGCAAGTCCTTTGAGGCAGTGCATCCCATCCCACATGCAGGTACAGTGGCTGATGGGCATGCTGTGCTAATGACTGCATTCATTACAATTTGCACAGTGTGTTGAGTTAGGCACTGCTCACAAGGGACAACACATTAAACTTGTCATGTTATGTCACTGACACATCATATACTGTGATGTAGTATCAACATATTATTCATTATGTAGATTGCCTGGGTTTCCAGACTTAATAACTACCTTGAAGAATATTAAAAAATGTTCATATGTTTAATGTAGACATTTACATGAATGTAAGAAAAAAAATTAGCAGCAGAAAATGACAAGTTCATTATGCTTGCAAAAGGAAGCACATGTCTGCTTATGTTAAAAACAAGAGAAAGAGCGAACCAAGGCTCAGAGCAAAGAAATATTGCAGGGACTCAGAGTATTAAGGAAAAGCAATGCGAGGAAGGAGAGAGCTTGGTGGATCCTATTGAGGGGAGGGGTTGGCAGAGGTTAAACCAGGGTCTTGTGTACCCTCATTTTTGAATGCATGAGATGGAGAGTTAATAAAAAGTTTTGAGCAAGGTAAGGGGCCAAGCTGATTCACATTTTTAAAGAATTGGTCTGGCTGCTGTGTAGAGGAAACACTGCACTACAGGAAAGGTGGTTTCTACAAAAGTGAAAACAGGATGACCAATTAGGAAGAGTTTGTAGTTATCTAGGCAAGAAGTACAGGTGGAGTGGTAGAAGTGGAGGTGATGGGAAATGCTCAGACTGGGGATTTCTGCCTAGACCTATATTTGGGATATATGAGTTAGACCTACCAGAAGCCAATGATGGACTGAATGTGACAGGATCACATTAAATCTAAGGTAGTCTCAAGTCAAAGGTGATCTCAAGATTGACTCTTAGTTAGCTTTGACACTATGTAATTAGTAGGTTTAGCTAATATATGCCACCATTAGCTGTGGTGGGGAAGAACAAGGCAAGATCAAGTACAGAGGGAAAACTAAGCTCTCTTTCACTAGATTGGAGTTATTGGCATGCAAGTGTAGATGTCAAATAAGCATCAGAATATACAAAAGTTAGTAGCTTAGAGGACAAGTTAAGGATGACTTTGAAACAAAGTATTATTGGTTGTCTTATTGATTGTGCCATTGGAGCATCATTTGAGAACCAGTGCCTTAGATGATGGAAGAGACTCAGCCTCTAAGGAATCCTTATGGAGGAGGCAACCTCATATAGGGAGATGCATGAAGCATAGGCCAAATATAATCCCCCGCCACTATTAAGCTCTGCATGTTCCTGAAACTGCAGCTGTTAAGGTATACTACATTCCTAGAATGCACCTGTTAAAATGCATGTTTACACATATTTACAAACTAAGAGAGATTTTCTATCTGCCCAGTTAACTAGAGAGCTGGGTTTTTTGATGTTTAGAATAGGGACCAGTGATTCAGCCTTAGATGTATATTAAAATTAGCAAGGAATTTTGAAATACCAACACCTGAGTTCTACCCAGTGATTCTGATTTAGTTGTACAGTGATAGAAGGTATGGACTATTAAGGTAAAGTTAAACAAGGGTCAGGAAAGTCAACAACAAAACCAAAGAACAGAAGATCTCAATAAAGCTGAGGACACCACTTACCAGAGTCATCCAGCAACATAAGAGTTTGTGGTCTGTGTGTGGAATACTTTGGTTGTGATTTTGAAGGTGGTTCAGGGTGTGGCAGGGGAGTTGAGATGGAGTAAAACAAGAGACCACAGCGGATAAAGAAGGACCAGTTTGCTTGGAAATCTTTGGGATTTTGTGTTGGCAGGAGCAGAGATGGAAGGTGAGTGGACAGGAAGTCAAAGTCCTTAATGAATGAGAAGACAAGCAGAACAACTGGTCGATGACATAAATAAGAAGTATCAGGAAATGTTCATTCAGAAAGACTGAGCAAAAGAGACATCCAATCAATTGAGAACTTCTAGTAGGTCCCCCTATAAAATAAATCCCAAATATGAAATTTGGGATATAAAATTTCTCTTCACCTCTACCTCTACCACTTCAGTCTAAGCCACTTTTGACTTCTTACCTATCCATGGAGGAACAAAAATGCCCCAAATATAACAGTGGGGCATAGGGACTATAGCAACCCCAAATTCAAACCACAAGCTTCCAAGAATATAAGGAGGTGGATAAAAGATTTTCTATTTGAAAGAGCTGCAGAAGATGCAAAATCCTCAGGATAGGATTCCTATTTAGGGAAGGCTACCAAGTGTTATATTCTGAGAAGAGTCTCATGATGAAAGACTATGAGTTCAAAAGGATTTTTCAGAGGGTGAGATGGGAGGAGAAATTGGGCCACATAAAGATTTTTTTGAGATGTGTGAGATTAAGAGGTTTGGGTATTAGTGGATTCCCAGTGATGCTTAAATTTCTGGTGTTGACTAAGGCAAAAGATGTTAGAAAGATGTAATTAGTCTCACAGCCTCTTAGAGAACAGCTCCAGGGTGATGATCTGAAATATTCTAATGAGCCATCTGGCAGCTTTTCCAGGGCTGCTGCTCTTCCTACAGTATGTGATGGTAAGATGGCCCGCTCAAGTAGCACTGGGCAACGTGGACATCAAACTGGGCTGCTGCTTCATCAACACTGAGGAGGAGAATTTGTGAATGGATGTACATATCTAAGTTCCATCATACTGACAATGATATGACAGGAGGGCAGTCGTATGGTAGAATGGGATCACCCCATTATGTAGTGTACATATTACTTTGTGAAAAACCCTGGGTAATAACACTCAGTTACAGCCTATTTATCAGAAGACTTTAAGAAATGTAAGACTGGGTGAATTTATATGAGCTATGAAAAATACATTTTCTTAGCCTCATCATAGCCTGTATGCTGTAGTTAATTGTTGCCATATTTTCTAAACCACAGGCTGATCATCACATGTGAAATAAAAATAATTTTGTTTCCTAATCTTTAAAATCATATATATTAAAAGACTTCCAGGTGGAGTGTGGTGGCACACACCTGTAATCCCAGAAGATCAGGAGGCTGAGGCAGGAGAATCTCAAGTTCAAAGCCAGCCTCAGCAAAAGAGAGGCAATAAGCAACTCAGTGAGACCCTGTCTCTAAATAAATACAAAATAGGGCTGGGGATGTGGCTCAGTGGTAGAGTGCCCCTGAGTTCAATTCCTGGTACCCCCACAAAAAAGCCTTGCAAATTGTATATACATAAAGAAAGGACTAGAAGAAATAGTTCTTATTATAGTAGCACTGTGGATAATATAAAATTTTCTCTTTATCACTTTTGGTGCTTTGCATACACTCATACTATAAGGTTGGCTACATTTAAAATTGCAGGGCGACAAGTTATTTATAAAGTCTAAATGTCCAGAGTTGGCATTCAACATGAAATCTGCCCTGTCTTAAAAGATCCATGCTGTTGGATGCTGTCCTCCTTCTTTATCCTCCCACTCTGGGATCCTCTCTCATAGGATCTTTGTATTGACCCCTCTGTGGGAATTTATCAACTCTCAGCAAAAATCTTTCTCTCAAATCTTACTCATCTATGAGGCCAAGGGCAGTTGGATTTCACAGCATGTTTTGCTCTCTAACCAAATTGATTGAATTGAGAGAGGAGAGATTCTTTCTTTGGGGAATGAGAAATTGTGACAGAGACAATAGTTGGGTTTGGAAATTTGCTTGAACCAAAACTTTGAGCTCTGTGTTGATCCCCTTTTGTAATGGGGCAGAAGACGCAGAAAACTGTCCGGCAGACAGAGAGGATGATATGTAGCAGGCAGAGAGAAGGGAGACATGGATCAGGGGAACACCTGTTTTCAAACTTTTTCAAAACATGCAATATCCCAAAAAGCTGAAACCCCTTGTTCTGTGTCTGCTACACAGGTTGGCTCCTCTTGCTTTAAACCAGAATAACCAGGATAAGGACAACTTCCTTGTCTCTCATCCTTTCTCTCCTTGTTTCCATTGTGAAATTAAAAAATGAAAGAACCCAGTAACGAAGTAAGCATCTCAAGTTTCAAATCCAGATTTTAAACAAGAGAGTTCCAGAATATAACCATTGCCTGAGAAGGGAACTATTTCATACATGTGTGCAAAGTTTTATTTGGGAAAAAAAAAGGTTTCAAAATCATTTCAACGTTACAAATCTCTGTCCATTTATTTTATTCTCTGGGTGTCACACACATAAAAATCAAAACCTGCATTTCAGTTTTGGGAGAGGCATAGTCCTGGAAACTATAAAGAATAAAACTGCAGCAATATTATGTACCAACAGCACCACTTCTTCACATCCCCAGAGGCCCCTACCACCACAGCGGCCACATTAAACCACATATCACACAGCATTGTGTGCTACTGGTCACGGAAAACACAGGTTCAAGACCTTCTCCAAGCAAAGGAGCTTCTTTGGAGCCAGGGGACTCCTGTTATCCACATGCTACAAAAAACAGCGCAGGCAACATTTTCTGCTAATGGTTAATAAATGAAGGACAGTTTAATATCCAGCAAAGATGATTTATCTTATCATGCCTGCAACCTGCTGCCCAACTGGGAAGGATTTATAAGAAATAAGAAGACATATATAATAAGGAAGAGCTAAAGTTTAGAAAGTTCCCAAAGACATGCAATTAAATAAGAAAAAAAGTAAATACCAAAATAGTTTTTGTTAGAGGTCTTCCAACAACAGCATCTTCTCCCTGGTGCTGAGTAATATAAAATGGGCTCTTCTAAAAATAACTCTCAAGCATATTTTTAAAGCACTTTATTTCAAGTACACATCCTTCTCTATCTCTCACCCCTTGGCAATCTGAAAATGTGGTGTCAACTCTTCCCTTTTTTTTGACTTCTCTTTATCCCTGCAAGGAGGGAGGGGGGTTTCTTTCTTTTTTTTTTTGTAATGTGGTCCTTTCAAACCTTATAATTCTTCATCCGATGGACTTAGGTTTAGGGAAAACATCTTTTGTTTTCCTAAAAAGAAGAGAAGAAATAATGACGGCATAGTGGATGGATATGCTTTTCCCAGCCCCTACTCTGGCTCCCCTGGAGGAGGAGAATCAGCAGTTAAGGGGAGGAAAACTGTGTTAGAAGAGGCAGACCTGGGCCCCTGCCTTTTGCCTTGCCCAACAAAAGGACACCCTGGGCTGCCCCTTCTCCCCATTCCTGAGTGCCCTGAGTTCCCAGATGAAGGACTAAGGCAGCCTTCTTCCTGGGATTCACCCAGCACTTTCTCCCTGGAGAGCATTTGATAGAGTGGATAAAGCAAATTCTTACTGGGAACAAATGGTTTTGAAGCATCTGCCCTTAACCCTGAAAGTCATTGCTATTAGTTTTTCACTCTTTTGTTTGTTTGTTTGTTCATTTATAATGGAAACTGGTTTTCCTACTTTGAAACCATCAGGCACATGGTTTTTTGGCATTCTAGGGATCTTCTTGGTAGGATCGCTTAGCACAAAGTTAGACACCCGGAGTAGCCTATTGACTTTATATCTCCTACCAGTTCACTTCCTTCCAACTCCTCCATTTGATCTTGCTCTCAGATCTTGTGTGGTCCACAGATCTACAGAACTACTCTCCTCTACGAATTCTGTTTCTAATTGGCCCAGCTCCTTCCTGTCTAATCTCAGCAACCAGAGTAAGCTTAATTCTTTTCTCATTTTGAAATAATTTAGACTCATAAGAAGTTGCAAAATCAGAACAAAAAATTCCCTGTACCTTTCATCTAGCTTTGCTCATGCTAACATTTTACATAACAGTAAGCATAACATGCAGAAAACAGATATTGGTACACTGCTATGAACTGAACTCCAAGTGATTGTTTATAAGGGCAAATCTGATCATGCAACTCTTCTCACTTTACTACAACCTGTTATGACTTCCTGTCACTTTCATAATAAGGACCTAAATTCTTAACCTGGTACATAAATAGTCTACTATCATTCTAGTTTGGCCAGGTGTTATTGGTTCCCACTTATGCCAATAAACTATTCCATTTAGTTTTTTAGCACTGTCAAAAGCATAGAGGTTTGGGTAATAAATTATGTGTTAATACCATTACAAACTACATAGACCTCTAGCATTTTGGTGGTGGTAGTGGAGGTTTACCAGGGATTGAACTCAGGGCACTCAATGACTGAGCTACATCCCTAGCCCTATTTCATATTTTATTTAGAGACAGGGTCTCACTGAGTTGCTTATTGCCTCTCTTTTTGCTCAGGCTGGCTTTGAACTTGCTATCCTCCTGCCTCAGCCTCCTGAGCTGGTGGGATTATAGGTGTGTACCATTCCACCCAGCTAGCACTTGTTTTGTACCACTGTACTTGCTCCTGAGCCCCTGTGATGCAGACCTTCTTTGGGATTCCAGGATAGGATGTGGGCTGTAAAATGTTTCTTTCTGCCTGATGGCCTTTGTGCACGTTCTCTCTGCCAGGAACACTTCCCACCCCCTTCCTCCTTTACCTGGTTAGCTTCTACTTGTCTTATTTCAGCAAAATTATCACGAAACTGGGTCATATTCCTCCATTAAATGCACACATGGGACTGATCCCTTGAATTGCTTAGCACAGTTGTAATTTTACAAATGAATCTACAAATGAAGAGGAAGCTGTTAGAATTTAGGAGGCATATTTGTATTTGTACAACATCTTATTCCCAGAGTAGACAATTACTTCATAGTTATCAACTGAATGGATAAAAGTTCAGCTGACAGATTCATAAATGAGAAAAGCAAAACATTAGGGAAAAAGATAAAAGTGAGGATCACTTATGGCACATTGTCTGTACACTGATACCAGATGGCTCATTTGGTGACTTAAAAATCTGTCTTTGGAGTAAGGCAGACCCAAGTTGGAAATTTGGTACCTATAAATAAGAAAACTTATGCCAGTATTTTAGTTTCTGTGAGTCTTAATTTTTTTCATCTATAAGTAGTACTAGTAGTAGTAATAGTAGCAATAACAGTAGAAAGTCATCTGCTTGATAAGAGTCTTGTGAAAAGTGAATGAGAAAATACACAGGAAGAACTTACACTCAGACATCATTAGGTAAAGGTGAGTTATTATTATTAGGCTAAAGGTGTTCAAGAACATAGTTTCTCCTGAGTCTATCATGTTTCAGAAAAGATGCACAGTGAGGACAAATGCTCTCTCCAGCACTGCCTCCACCTCACCTCCCTCTTCCCCATCTCCCACATGCATCTCTCAGGGCAAGAGCCAGCCTAATGAGACACTTTGGCATAAGTTATAAGGCACAGAATAGAGTACAAACCCTCTGTGGAGTGTGTTGGGTAGAGGCACAGGAAGAGGAGGAAGATTATCTAGGGCTTATATAAGTATATACTGATGCAAGAACAGCCTCCTGACAGTCAGCTAAGTCAGACTTGAATGTGACATTGATAGATTGTTGAATGTCTCACCACTTTGGGCCTGCTAGTGCCTGTGTACTGAGGGATGAGCACGGGTGCTCTGTGGGAGGAGAATGTAAAAGACAGTATGTGTTCACATTGAGAGGATGCTCTGGTTAGGTGGGCCTGCCAGACAGTCATTTATATGGACTGCCTAAGCCAGAGGAATGTGTACCAGAGAAGATTATGGCCCCAAATCCCACTGGCTTAGATAAGCCAGTTTTGATACAAGCCAAATTCATTTCCCATGGTCAATCTGAGTAAAATTTCTCTTTCTGATTCTTACCTACAGAATCCCTTGATGTTTCCATATCTCCCTAGGTAAGGAACAGAATCCCCCCGCAGTCTTGGCCTGGGCAGTTATTAGAAGTTGGCATGATACATCAATTAATAGATGAGAAATTTCTATAGATTATAGTTAAAGAGAAACTGGCTTAGGGTCCAATGTCCAGATGTTGGTGAAATAAAAGCCAAAAAGAAATTAATGTTCACTGCTTCTTTTATGACTCCACAGCATTTTGCCAAACAGAAAAGACTTGTCTTGTTAGAAGCTGGAGACTGAACCTGGGCTTTAGCTTTGGGTGGATGGGACTTCAGAGCCAACTTCAGGCCATAGTCAGATGAGCATGGACTGAGTGGTGGATACTGAATTCTCAGTTAGAATGCAGTTATTCACAAGCTCAAAGGAAGTGAACTTTGATCATT
Source organism: Marmota flaviventris (assembly GCF_047511675.1). NCBI lineage: Eukaryota > Metazoa > Chordata > Mammalia > Rodentia > Sciuridae > Marmota > Marmota flaviventris. The sequence goes on from NC_092508.1 coordinate 110,421,952, forward strand.
CAAAACAACAACAACAACAACACAATTTAAAAAGAAATAAAAGCATAGAGAATTAGCCTGCAAACCTGAGGCCTGAATCCTGTTACTGTCACCAAAAGGCATGAGGAACTGGCCCCAGAAAGAAACTGAATTACCACCTACTCTCTAAAAGAGAAGAATTCTCAGATTTTAAGGCTAATAGTCCTCTGATCTGCGTTTCCTTTACCAGTCTCTTACATGGACTTCTGGGTTCAGTTTTAGCTAAAAATGTTCAGTTCCCAAACATGAGTACATTTCAAATTGTTCTGGCACCTCCCGGCTTCTCCGTTCTTTTTCCCTATGCTGAGAATGGAATACATTCTGCTCAAAGTTTCTTTTTCTCAGATTTCCCTCCTCTATCTCCCTGAGCTCTATTCTCTTTCTGATTCTTGTCTCCAGGGTCCCTCAATGTTATCATTACATATCTCACTGGGTAAGAAACAGAATCTCCAGCAGTCTTGACCTGGGGACTTATTAGTAGTTGGTCTGATTAATAGATGAGAAAATTCTATAGATACTAGTTAAAGTGTCCAACATCACACAGCTTATTAATGACAGAAGCAATTTCACAGCCCAAGCCCTTTGATTCCTAGCAGAATACTTCCACTAAGCCTGACATGGTAGCACAGGCCTGCAACTCTATCTAAGGCACGAGGATTGTAATTTCAAAGCCAGCCTCAGCAACATAAGTTACTTAGGCCTAAGCCCTAAGTAATTGAGATCTTGTCTCAAAAAACAAAACAAATTAACAACAACAACAAAAAAAAAAAATTCAAAAGGGCTTGGAACTTAGCTCAGTGGTAAAGTGTCCCTAGGTTCCTAGGTTCAATCCCTAGCACCAGAAAAAAAAAAAAAAAAAAAAGACTTTCACTAAAAGATTGCGAGAATAAGTAAAATAAATTTATTTCCATTTTTACAGGTGGTGGGCAAACTACAAATAACTTCTAAGATAGTGATAAATCATAATTATCTAGGAAATGTCCTAAAATCTTAGAAAACAATGCTTGGTTGAAAGAACACCAATTTTATCAATTTTATAAAGCATACAACAAGACTTTCTGTGACTGGGAATGTAGCTCAGTGGCTGAGTGCTTGCATCTGTGAGGTTCTGAGTTCCATCCCCAGTGCTACTTAAAAAAAAAAAAAAAAAGAAAAGACATTCTGAAGAGGCTGCCCTAAATTACCAGATTCATTAACCAGATACATTCTAACTAGTTTTTATATAATGTCATCATCTTAGCAGAAAAGTAAAATAATTCTGGGTGGTTAACATAGTGTGGAATAACATATTTACACTTCTTAACATTTGTACTTAAATAATTGTTTGACGCCTTCACACACGATCAAAAATAAAATTTAATAGCTCATTGACCTTTATGCTTATAACTCGTAAAATGGTGGGTAAGTGAAAACAGAAATTTTATTCAAATGCAATCACAGTCTTTTTGCAGCTTAAATTTTCTCTGGCTTGGTTTGGTGATAGCCTGGTACTTTACATGAGTGATTATGAGGCTATCTTAGATGGTAGCCATTGCCCTAAAGAAAATGTTTATGGCCTGACTGGGATAATTGCATTTGCCTATTAAATATCACTCCTTCAGGGCTAGTTATTGTCGAGTATAAATGTGCCACTTTATATGCAAATAAAATGTACTGAGATTTGTATAAAAAGTTCTGCATATATCTACTGACAAATCATCTTATTATGATTCATATAAACGGACAGAACTTCTCTGGATGAAATGTTCATATCACATACGACAATAGATGACTCTTTCCCTGAATTTTTGATTTAAAATGTCCAGATATAGCTGGAAATATTGTCTTTCCTTATAGCTACAGCTTATTTGGGGTTAACATTCTGAGTTTTATTTTGCGTTAAAATATTTAACAGTATTGGAATTTCTTATTGTCAAAAGTTTTTTTGATCTTGACTTCAGTCATTTTTCCGTATACCTATATACTTGGAAAAATCAAATTCTCAGGAGGATGTGCTACTACAAATGACACCTTAGAGCTCAGTTTTCCTAAGATGTCTTCTTAATTTTTATCTGGAACGGCAGAGAACTTCTGTAAATATTGTACAGGAGGTACAATCACAACACATTACTTATTTGTACTTTTATATTTTTTTAACCTATATTCTTTGAATTTGTTCTTGGAGGCCAAAGAATCATTTTGTGAAAACCAGGATCTTGTTTTTCCCATTTAAAAGAGCAATATTCTTACATCTCAAAATCCCATGTAAGTCCCGTGCCTTGTGTTTTTAATAGCAACCTCTCAGGGTACCATGCAACAACTCTTCAGAAAATATTCTGTATATTTGGTCCCTGTCTGTGCAGAGTTAACAATATAAGATAAACACTGGCTATTTAAGGCAGAAATAATGCAAAGCATTTAATCCTCATTTCATCCTTTCCCTGCAGCTTTGCTGTGTTTCCCTTGAGCTGTCAGAGGAATGTGGAAGAATTCAACGGTGCTATGTTGAAAACTGAACTCTGATTTTCTGACCAATACATCCAATTCCCTAGAGGTAAAGGATCTTGTAGATGAATGGAACATGAAGCAAAGGATGTAGGTGAGGGCACCAAACAAAAACAATATTGCACATTTGGAAATTTCTTTGCTTAGGTTGAAGTTTTGAGAAAGCCCTACATTCAACATTCTAGAAATTCATTCACCTAGGAATATCAAAACTACATATTTACACTTTTTGAGAAATATCTATTTTTTTATGATGAAGTTGGAATCTATTATACTTTTAAATTAGAATTCAGGAATAATAGGAGAAACCATAAAACCAATTCTTGCATTCTATATAAGAGGCTTTTAACTTTTTTCTCAGAAATCCGGAAACTCATGCTCATTTCCAACATGCCTTCTCATGCGATTCAAAGACAACTGGTGGAGACCTAGAAAATGCCAAGGAACTAAGATTCTTGATCAGCTTGAAAAACCAGACTTAGATAAATGGTACTATGGATTATTTTTATATTAACTTAATCAGGGAAGATACATTTATTTGACTAACATCTGCCATCCCTGCTATGTTGTAATTCCCTAAGGTCAAGGTTCATGTCTGTTTTGCACCCCACTGCTTACTTCTTACTCAGAATAGTCCTTATTATCAAGTAGGCTCTAAAATACATTGAATGGAAGGATAGATGGATGGATAGTAAATGAAAGGATGCTTTTCTGATCCTATTGTCCTAGTTATTCTAGATTTTTCCAAAATGATAGCAACCCAATATGTAATCCCATTAATAGATGTTCTCTCTCTCTCTCTCTCTCTCTCTCTCTCTCACACACACACACACACACACACACACACACACACTCAAATATGAAAACAGAGCCTTTTCCTCACAGCTTTTAAAACAGAATCAATTTTTTTGCGCCCATAATCTCTTAGATGTTCTACTTAAAAGCAGAGAAATGGCCTAAATTAATCCTAAAATAGAAATAATACAAAATTAAACCAATGTAATTAACATTTTAATGTTAATAGGATATAGCAAAGATCACCCTTGAACAATGCATCTGGGCAAAGATCATAATGGTTAGAGAAGGCACAGATAGGCCTGCATGGACCGTAAGCTTACTCCATAATATCTGGAATGAAGGGAAAGAGCCCCTGGGAAGATTTGTGCTTCAAATATGACCTCTTTATCAATCTCTTTGTTTTTATTGGTTTCCACAAATTCCATCCTGCCATTTAAGTCAAGCTGTCTATCTAAAATACAAATTTGTCACATAGCTTCTTGGCTTAAAAAACTTCCACCCTTTAGTAGCTTTCACTGCCTGAAGAGCAATTTTTTTTCTGGTCATCTGCTTGACATAAAAGCTCTGATCTGAACTGTGTCACTTCTGTAGATGTCATTCCATTTCCCATACTCCTTGCCTTAAGCCCTCTGCTCTGCCAGTACCAAAGGGCTGACCTCTCTGAGCACACTGCAGAAGTTCACACCTCACACCTTTGCTCTTGCCTTTTCCTTTGCTTGGTGTGTGGTCTTCCCTTTCCTTCCTTCCTCCTCTTGCTGACATGTTCTCCCTTATTTATCTAGGTTCCTCTAGAAGATGTCTGGTTAAGTGTCCTTCTGCTATGTTCTAATATAAGATGGCACATAGTTCAATTACTTGGAAATTGATCAAATACATGTCTGTTTTTTTATTCTAGGCTCCACATATTCCCATTACACTGTGTCTTAGTCTTCTTCCTGGTTCCAGTATCCATTCTGAAATCAGAGTACCAATAAAATGAATGGGTAGTGAACCACAATAATCATGTAACATTATTTTGTTCTTTTATCCATTAAGCTCATTTCTCAATGATCAGTTGTGATCATTCCAGAAAAGATCATCCCCTTTTCTACTACAAGTTGATGAACTCAGCTACTAATGTCCTTCAAAATTAGAGGGCAGAAATGCTCTTCATAAACAGCTGTTAACAAAAACCATAGATGTAACTCAGTGAGAGAGCATTTACCTGGCATGTGTGAGGCCCTGGATTCAACCACCAGTACTACAAAGAAAAAAGAAGAAAGAAGGCAGAGGAGGAGAGGAGGAGGAGGAGGAGGAGGAGGAGGAGGAGGAGGAGGAGGAGGAATCATTGTCGTCACAGCAGCTAAATTGCCAACACTGATCCATTTGTAAATCACATTAAATTAGGAACTCAGGTGAGAAAAGTACTCATGCATGAGTAAACTTCATGTACTAATATTTATAAGAAATAGTTATTTAAATTGCAAGCAATGTTTGTGTTAAAGCATCTCAATTATTTAGCAGTAATCAAGCTTGATGTCATTTGCATATTTGGAGTACTTCAATAGCGCTTTTTTAAAAAAAAAATTTAGGAGCTCAGTCAAGTTTATAAAATCAAAAATATAATTATAGAATTATTTCTCCATTTTAATCTGGTATGCCAATATATTGCCTAGAGAGATTTTCTTAAAAGCTCAGAAAAAGAAAAAGAATTTAAAATAGAAATGCTGACATTTTTAACAATGATTGTTCTAGAAGGCACCTTGGTGTTATCAGATATTGTGTTTCCTGGTCTCCAAGCTCCTGGTCTCCAAGCTCCCGGTCTCCAATTTCCAGATAATGCAACGACTTAATCAGTACTCTCTAATGCACAAAGAGGGCAATCTTTTCTGCATTTCTCACATCTTAGAGAAGATGTGTCCCTTCAATTTTCCTGTGTGCCACCTACCCCCACACCTGTCTTACCTATATCACTACTCTATGATTTCTTCTGGACTCAGTGTTGTTACTATGCTGAAATTTTATGCATAATTATGTAAGGTTGCTATGGAGATTTTGTACAATTTGACATGAGGAAAATCTATTGTGTTTGAGATAATTTTTCACACTAATGACTCAAGAATTCCCCCACCCCATATTTTTTCTGGGATTATAATCAACTGCATATATTTGAATATCTATAAGCAAAAGCTGTTTCATAAATTACATAACCAGAAAATTATTGAATCCATCACTAAGGTGAAGCCCTTTACTGCAGTCAGTTTAATTTCTCATGATTTAGAAAGAACTTCTAAAACAACATACTTCGGGATATTAATTGAATTCTTACCTACATTATTGAGGAATATGCTTCAAAGAACTTCTATATATACATTTCTTAAAATCCTGTCACTAGTCATGTATTTTGAAAATGTCATACTTTTAAAATGTAATTTGGAAGAATATGTTAAAGTATTGTGAAAAATTAAAGGTATATATGACAAGTTTATTTTAAAAAAAACTGTTTGTCCTACTATAACATAGACCTTTTGGAAGTGGGAACTAAAAGTAAAATGGTATTTGGTATTAGTAATGAAAGGCAATTCAGATTAAAAAAACAGAAGGCAAACATACCATTCAAGGTCATAATTTTATGTACTTCTTGACTGATCTCCCCATCAGAGTCTAGGAGTGGGAAAAACCTGAATTATCACTGGACAATTCACATGGATTTCTCTTTGTCCACCAGATAGGCAAAGCTGATTTCAAGCTCATGATTGACTTGGGGAGAGTCAGTTACAGGTTGGAGCGAACTGGGAAAACTTCAGCAGTTTGCCCTCAGGTGGGCAGCACCAGGCAAGAGAGAAGGTAGAAAAAGCAGACCTCAGTCCAAGGCAGACTAATCACAGATACAATTCCCAGGCAGCACTTTGAAAACACAACCAATTTACCTTTTTCCCAAATAACTAATTCTGGAAAGAGGGTATGGTTTTAAAGGGCTAAGGAAAATATTAAATATCTTCCCTGTTCATGTGCCTGCTGTGACCTTCAAACACCATTGACAGGACATCTAAAGAATGCTGACTTGCTTGTGGGTTTGGCTCACTTAGGAGACCTCAGAGTCATTCACTTATCTCAAGGCTACTGCTTCCTCCCTTTGTGGATCTGGCCAGTCCTTGGGGGGGATGAAGTGTCCTTGAGGGGATCACTAAGTCCTGCAGCGTGCTGGAGCAGAGCTTTCTTTGTTATAACTTGTATTTAAGGAGCCCCACTGAGAATAAGACTGGAGTCTCACCCATGGACAAGAAGCTGTGCCAGGGACTTCCCAATTGGGACTCTGAAAAGCTACTCTAGGACTCCCACGCTGCATGGTTGCAGGTGTTGGTGTTTCCCCTAATCTGGCGATATAATTTCTTCTTCTCTCTTTCTCTGTTTTTTTTTTCTCCTATAACTTTTGCTTTTGTTCTTGCTTTCATATTATTATTAAAATAAATGCTACCTTGTATAAAGAGAGTGTTTTTATTATCTATGGGATCTGACCTGCCCAATTCAGCTGCTGCACACATACAAAATACTATAATATTAAGGGTTTTCACTCAGAATATTTTTTTTTCCCTCTGGGAATCCACACACAATGCTACTGGAACAGAGAAAGCAAGGAGGGAGAAAAGAGGGAGGAGGAATGTGGTCCAGTGGGACAATCTGGAATAAGGTGATGCACCCACTTTGAGCATCCCTTTTGAGAGTAGAGTTGATGTTGCTACTCTGTGTAAATCAGGGCTGCTGACTAACCCTTAAAGATTTAAGGCATAGAGGAGAAAGAACAGAAAAGAGTGAGAGGAGGAAAGAAGAAAGGAGAAACATAATGAAAGCAGCTTCTCTCAGGCCATCACAAAGCAAGTGTATAAAGGACACCATCACGAACAGGCTTGACAAGGAGGAAGGTCGTATGTCAAGGCTCCTGAAGGAGTAACAGGAGAACTCCTGATCCATTGAGTGCCTGATAACTCTGGACAGAAAGGGAGTCCATTCATTGTCCTGATATTAACACACACACACACAGAAAGCCTTCTTCCCAGAGGCTGAGAACTGTCAATGCTGCCCCATACGTGTGTTAGTGTCTACAAAGTGTCAAGCACTCTTTCTAGAACTGGGTATCTGGGATATGGGTAACTTGATTGTGTTTTCAGGCAATGTATCACCTAGGAATTGTTTCTATACTTGGTCTGCCTTTGATTTGAGATTTGCTTTCTCTAACTTCTTTATTCTCTGATAGATCTTGAGGGGTAGGTATCTATGTCCCAACTGATCAGAATGGAGAAGTATTTCTAGAAACACAAAATCATGCATGGAGGAAGGTGGGAGAATGTGAAAGGAAAATAAAATCATCTCAAAAGGCTGGGGAATGGAAGATCCTGGCAAATCAAATTGAGTTAGAAGGGAGCTCAGCCTCAGTAGATTGAACCTATAAATGGCTTGAGGGTTTACCTGTGAAATAAAAAAAATACCATCTCAGAGGAAAGACTCAGCTACCTCAGCCATGGCAGATGCAGGAAAGCAGTCCTCCCTCTAAACAGGAGGCAAGGACTTGTGCTAGTGACTAGAGAGCCCTTGCTGAGATCTTCAGAGGAAGTCAAGGGCCCCTATCCATGGATTGCAAGGGATTGGGACCCTTCTAAGAACAAACTTCTGAAGTGAGAGGGAAGAGTCTCCAAATCACAGAAACAACACACTTTTAATTCAGGTAATGGTAAAAGAGAAACTTGTGAGATCGCCTGTGGTTTTGAAATTATACATAGAAAACTAAAGAATTTGAGAGTTGAAGCAGTCACGTCCAGTTGAAGGACGGGTAAAAGAGGAATTATCCTTCGGAGAGATATCAGCAAACATTTCAAAGGAGTCTAAAGGATTTAGTTTTTTTGGTCAATATTTTTCAAGCCAAGCTGCAAAGATAGACTCTAAGATTTCCTTAGTATCGAATGTCATATTCTCATGGATTCACAACATTTCAATAAATAAATATCTTTATATCTAGAGTCTTATATTTTTAGTCTTTTCCCCATTTCAGTGGGATCAAATAAATATCAATCATATTTTGAATGTATCAATAAACAGCCTTTGACCAGATACTGCCATGTAGTCCAGTGTCTTCTCTGCACCTGAGTTTATGATGCCATTATTAAATCTTCGAAGAAGAAAACACAGGTGAGATAAGTAGTTAAATGGTGATTAGATAATGCTTACTGATGTCTTCAGAAGAGCCACAAATATCCTTGCCACAATAAAGGCAAAAATAATACAATTATACATTAAACTAACAAACAGCTTGTGGCTTGAAGAGTTGAACTTCAGAAAGACAATTGGTTACCATACATCACAACTCTGTTCTGGGCAGCCAACTGGGGGGAGAAAAAAAACCTACTCCTAGTAGGTAATCATTTGAAACACACACACACACACACACACACACACACACATACTCAAGTTGCAAATAAGTCTGGCAAATATCTTAGCAAAACACCACCATCTGTCACATTAAATCTATGTCATATATTTTAATTTTATTGGTTTTATAGTTTGGGATTTGTAAACTTATTTTGTTCTGTACTTAAATAAGAACTACAAACATAAGGAGTGTGTGGAAGAAAAGAAAATTACCAAGGAATAGGGAGAAGCATAAATCTGTAAAAACAGTGTCAAAATGTTCAGAGTGTGCCATGGCTTACAAAGCCTGATGAAATGTAGGAGTGTTAGGTCAGGCTGTGTGTAGAGCCATATGAGAACAAGGATGGGATTGCCTTATAGCTCGAAGCAAATGATGTAATGCTGATAGAAGCTAGAGAGAAAACAGAACCATTCAGCTCCTACATTGCTTCCACCTTTGCTCTCAAGGCAAATGATCTCCATGCTGAAAAGAAAAGGAAAACATGGTGCCCAAGATAAGTGAGGTGATCCTGAGGGATATCAGCAAGCTGCTTTGCATGAATCCAAGTCTTAGCAATAAGTCACACCCTAGGGTAATGAAAGGACTTCAGATGTGACTGTGGACGCATTGTTGGCAATACTTGAGAAAACATGATGAGTCACAGGGGCCCCATATTAAAAACAGGATTTTTTTTTCCAGGATGAAAGGAGAAAAACTGCATTTACAAGTTACAAATCTGTTTTTTGTTCTAATCACCATATACCCTAAAAAGATTTCTAGAATGCAATGTTCCAAAAGAGGGTATATGACTCTTTAAAACAGAAATTATGCTTACTAGGAGTTACAGAGACTTCCTAAGAAAAACTTTCATTCATATCATTTTGGGGTAAAAGCAAAGTGAGTCAGGATTTCTGCTGGGTATTTAATAAAATACTTCCTGATGACCAAGAGACAGGATGTAGAAAAAGGGATGGTTTAGTTAGGTGAGATGGCGAGGGGCAGACCCTGATGGTCTCTGCCTGATATCTGTTCTGGAAAGTTACAACAGAGCATCCTGAAAAACTTGGGCACAGAGAAAGAAATCTCTGGTTGAGTAACCGCTTTGCTACTAACGCGTTCAGGTGTTCCACAAGCTCAGTCTCTTGCCCACTTTTTTTATAAATAAAGTTTTATTGGAAGACAGCCACACACATTTGTTTACCTGTGTTCTATGGCTGCTTTTGAGCTTTAATGGCTGAGTTAAGTGATTGCATCAGAGCCATATGGCACAAGAAGCTAAAAGGCTGTTTATAGAAACAGTTTATCAATCCCTTGACTAGTTACATAAACTTGGATGCATCATAAACTCTCTGATACTCATTTTCATTGTCTCCATCAATCTAAATTAATAGAAATTGATAACTACAGCCAAGTGCTTCTGATGGTATCTCATGGGATAATGTATGAGAAAGCTTCTTATGGACTGCAACGTGTTATATGTTATATATGGGTAAGGCATGGTCTATGATCACTCTGCCTATTCAATGACTCATAGCAATACTTTTCACTTTAAACCCATACCATAAACATAATACAGTAATAACAAATCTTATAAAAATAGAAAAAAAAAAAAGACATACCAATCTCTAGTAAAAAGAGACCCTCACAAATACTGGATGAACTTTGGTTGGCTGCCTGGCTGCCTGGATGGATATATGCATTAATGGATGACAGTAGTAACTACATCTACTTAGCACTAACCAGGTACCAAACACACATACTGTTTCAGATACCTTAGCTTTTTGAATCCTTACAACAGTCTTAGGACATTGTTTACATTTTACTGTTTTGTAGAAGAAAAGAGACTTAAACCATGGCCACAATTTCAGAAGCAACAACTTATATTTATAAATTACTTGCAGTGTCTTACCACTGTGAGAACCAAATGTTATTTCACAAAATTTTCTCATGAAGTATGTGCTGATATCATCAATATAATTATCATTATTCCATCTTATACAGGAGAAAATTGAGACCCATGGAAGCAGATAAATGCAGAGCAGACTCCTAAATCTCATCTTCTTGATTTTGAGCTTCTAACCCTTGCAAGCTGTGGCAACTAAGTGGCATCAATAAGACCATTTTTATTAAGGATAAATGTAAAGTCTTATAAGAATGATTCAAAATCTTTAACTCTCTGAAGTACCTATACATAATAGCAAACTATGAAAAATAATGATTTGAAAAACTTCTGATTTTGAACTAATTCTATTTTTAAAGAGAAATAGTATCAAATTCCTTTTATATCCCTCATGCTCCCTCTAATATAAATATCTTACATAAGGGCTTAAGGTACTGTGCAGTGCTAGAGTATGTGCTTATGTGTTTAATATTTGTGAGGGCTTGGACTCAATTCCAGTATCTGCCGACTCCCCCCAAAATAAAGAAAACTCACAGATGAATCATCTTACATAAATATAGCACAACAGTGAGAACCAAAAAAATAATAACAGTATAATACTATTAGCTAAACTAGTGATCTTACTTAAATATCACTAACTTTTTTACTTTTTCCAATGATCCCCCTTTTTTTTTTTTTGGTGCACCAGGATGCTACCTAGGATTCCACTTTGTATTTAGTTGTGATACCTCCTCCTTGGTTTCCTCCAATCATTAGCAGTTCTTCCCTCTTTCCCTCACTTTTGTGTTCTTGGAACTTTGGAGGAATACTCATTATTTTGTCTAATATCTCTTGATTTTGATTTGCCTGAATTTTTTTCTCATGATGGTGCTAAGACTATGTGTTTTTGACCAGAATACCACAGAGTAGATGTCATGTCCTCAGTACATCATACTGGGAGTTTATGAGAGGAATATGTTTTGTTATTTTAACAGACTAAAATGTTAGTAAGCTAATAGGTACCCTGCCCATAACACACACACATGCAGACACATACAAAATCCAACAATAGTTCCCACTATTTTAGAAAGCATTGAAAACTTCAGCCAAAATATAATATCAATTCTATGTTTCTCTCTAATAGCTAGATCTTTGCAATAAGTACTGGCCTGACAGAGACTGTGAACAACTTCAGTTTAGTTCCTGTTCCCTACTGTATCCCTACTAACTCGGGTAGCATGTTGCCTGACAGAAATGGATTCTTACTGCATGTATCTGAACACTAAGTGAGAAGACAAACTTGGGTCATGCTCCAAATACTCAATCAGTTCCTAGCATATGCTAGGCTAAGCCCTGGATGCCTGCCCTACCTGTAAGCCAGGCTTGTTGAATGATGGACACTTGGAGGAAGATTTTTCCAGCATTTCACCATTATGCTAGTATTTTTTGAAAAGCCTCAATTCTATATTCATACTGAAAGATTCATTTTCCATGAAGACAAAGGGAGTTCAGCTTACAGGTGACTTCAAAATTGTAAATGTGCTGAAAATGTGCTTGGTGTGAATACACTGAAGGCCATACTCTTCTTACACAGGCATAATGACAGAGGCCATAAGGAGATCTCCCTTTTCTTTATTGGCCTGACTTCTCAAAATTTCCTGGATTTCAATATTTTCCTCTCATTTTTCTTGTTAGATGTTTATGATCTGAAAATTATAGCTTCATTCAATTTGAAATGTCTTCAAATTCAGTCAATGTGGAAAAAAGCTTTTAAAAATTAAAGCTGCAAAAGTATACCTGCTGGCACCAAAATACCCTTATTTGTGTTAAACATCAATATTTCTACATAAAATCCCTTATTTGACAATATACTCTCATTATTTCACTTGTAAACACTTTCCTGACAACATACATTTAAAACACATACTAAAAGAAAAGGGGGGATAAAGAATGGCTCATATTAAAAATGAAAAACCTGCAGAATTCAGAAAAATAGTTTGGTGGGCAGATTTGTTTAATAGTTATAGTTTTAGCAATTTTGTATGACCAATTTGAGTAGCAACTATCATTTTGAGAACCAATCTAAAAATCTCTCATTGATAGTAAAAAAGTAAAAAGCTATAAAATGAGAATATTAGTGAAGGATTATTTTAAATCCTGGAAATTTAAATATAAAGAAATATTTGAATCAAATATTGTCAAATAAATGTATTTTGGTAAATCTTTCTAGAGCTTAAAAATTCTAACATTCCAGATAACTATACAGTTATTAAATAAATATTTGTTAAGTGCTTATTCTTGATTTATTACAACTTAAAATCATAAGGGAAGGAACTTTAAGGATCTTAAAGATCTGTAAATTGGCACTATATTTCTGGGGGATAATCTGATACTATGTTATAAAAGCTGTAAAGTGCATACACAGCATTTCTTAGAATTTATCACAGGAACTAGTAACATACATTTACAATAAGTATGTGTAAATATGTTCACAATCATCTGAAAATGATGCAAATGTCTAAAATAGGGATTCCTTAGTAAACTTTAAGACAAGTGGTCCTTAAATCTAGACCTTCAACCTTGAAATAAACTTGGACTTCTATAGCACCTCCTTTCAACTCTTCTCAAGTGCTAAGTGTAAGCTCTTGTTTATCTGACCAAAAAAGAAAACCAGCATATCAACAAAATCCTTCCCAGTCATACAATGGAGGTACTCCCTGACAGGCCCCATGTCCCTGGTTACAGTATATAGCTGCAGATCTGACCTGCTGGATATCACAAAACCCCAAAACCGCTGTTACTGTTTTCATAAAACCAGAGCAGGAGAGACCTTGGAGGCTAGGGAGAGGCACCCAGCAGAACTGAGATCAGCTCTTCCCCTTCATTGAGAGCAACTTGACTTTTATCTTGACTACAGTTGGTTTTCCAGGTAAGATTCTATTTGAAGATGTTTTTAAAAGCCAGAAAAAGAAATACAGTCCTATGGCACAGATGGACCTTTCAGTCAAGGACAGCCCATATATAAAACAATGGTCCCATAAGATTATAAAGAAACTAAATATTCCTTCTGTTTAGTTTTTTGTTTCTTTGTTTGTTAACTGCACCTTTCCATGTTTAGATGTATCTAGATACATAAATACTTACCATTATGTTACAACTGCTGTATTATTCAGTATAGAAATGACCCACAGGTAGGCAAGGGACAATAGACTATACCATACCATCGAGGTTTGATTAAATATATCGTAAGATATATGTACAACAATCAAACCACCTAAGGATTCATTTCTTAGAATGTGCTTCTTTGTTAAGTGTCACATGACTATACAAGTTTGAAAACCACTACTGATTTTTGTTTTTAATGAATACAAATCAGAAAAACAAAGGGGTGATTTTAGAAGTTGTAGGGAATGTAGATCTCATAAAATTAGGACAGGGCTCCAATCTCTTATTCAAAACTCTTTATACCAGATGCATTGTGGAATTTAGAATATTTTGTATTTATTAGATAGGAAATGGAGACATATGTTATGAAACTCTCCTAACAAGCTTGGGAGCAGCAACTCTTAGTCAATCCATTAGTATTTCTGAGGTAATTTACATAGATATCTATACTAAATGAATGAAATAAAAACTCAAAATTGCCTCATACTGACTCACAACAGGCTTTTCTGCCAAATGATCTGGGTCAAACTATTGGGGGTGGGAGGCAGGAGAAAAAGAAAAGAAAACTAATTCTCAGAGCTTTGAGGATTTGGGGATTATGACTAAGAGACTGTGCACCTGTGTCATGGAGACAAAGCTGGAATTTCTGAGGAGCAGGAAATAGAGACTCAGTCACATCAGATGTGCACTGATCAGACAGACATTTGCCTGTTAGGAAGGCAGAATTAAATTCAAGGTCCTGTACAACAGGTAGAAATACCTTATCAATGATGACAAGTTGGACCCTTTTCAGCAGTCAGTATCAATGTTTATTTCTACAACTTACTTTAAAATACATTTTCTAATAAGGCATTACATAAACTTTAATATTCACACAATGCCCCAAGAGTTTGAGGACATGAAAATATATTATTAAGTGGGAAAAGTTGCCAAGAAATAACAATCTCCCATTATTAGATAGACAGGCAGATTGACAGAGAGATGTACAGATAGATTTGTTACTCATGTGCACATGGAAGGAAAAATATTTATGTGAATTGATAAATATCAAACTGTTAACAGTATTTATCTCAAGGTAATGAAAATTCAGCTGGTTTTTAATGTCTTTTGTGTTTTATATTGTTTGCTTTTTTTAATAAAGTATATTTTAATTTTTGTGAACAAAATATAGTTCTTCAGCTCTAGCAAAACAAAATGCAATTATTATACATTTCATCAGATTATAGTTTAGTTCCTTGATGCCCAAGTGAGTCACCTTGTTAATTTAGAGTAAAACTATTTTTAGACTCAAGGTCTTTGGCTGTAAGCCTTGTACCCTGTCCATTATTCCAGGCTATGTTTCAAACCAAAGCATGAGTAGGGTTCCTGCCTTTCAGGGGCTAATGACTGAGAGGAGATAAGGTATACAGGTGGAAAGCAATGGCCATACATTCTAAGATGCTATCTATTTAACTAACTGTGGCAAATCCTTTTAGAAGGTGGAGGCATATAAAACTCAAAAGAAAATGAAATGTAACACTGTACGATACATATTGCAGATTCTTATAAATTCAGAGAAGGGGAGATAAGACCTGTCTCAGAAAAGGCTTCAGAGATGGAGAAGACTAAGATCAGGAGGGTATTTCCCCAAGAACACATTAAGGCAACATGAAAATTATTGACGGTAAAAGTAACAAACACCACACATGTGCTGGGGAGCAGGGGAACAGGAATGAACAGGTGGAGTAGACCTGATCACAGAAGTCTACGGAAGCCAAGAGAAAAATGGTCTAGATAGGACCAGGAAAGAATGGGAACCATGAGCAACTTTCATCAAGGGAATCACTGGATGAATGGCACTTACGTGGTCTCAGTATTCCAGAAGTGTGCAGGGTGGATTGGCAAGAGGAGTCCTAAAGACCAGACATAGGGTATGGATTGACATCAGGCAGTGGAAAGTGACAAGGACCAGAATTGGAGGTGACAGTGAAGGGTTGAGAGTTACACAAATCTCAACGTTTTGAAAAGATGTCTTTGTAAACAGTGATCCCTGACAGAGACAGACGGTTTAAGGTGAGCCTCAACATCTCAGAAGGAAGAACAAAGTGTACAGAAAACAGTGAGTGCTCCTGTTATTAAATTATAACTCTTTAGCTACGTAGATTTAAGCACTGGAGCAGAGGGACCAAGTTCAAACTTCCAACTCACAATATACTTTGATTCTGTCCTGAAGCTTCAACCCTGCACCTCTCCTTGCATGCAACTATCACAAACACAAGCCTATGCTGAAAGTCTGGAAGACAGACAAGTCAATTCCAATGAAGGAAAATGACTTCAAAAACAATCAAGAGACCTCCATATAGGAATGTGGGACCAATAGCCCTTTGTTTATATGTAGGAACAGGATTTTATGTAGCTTAAATAGCAATTGAATGTTTTTATATGTTTGTGAAAGAGAAAGGAGAAATCCTAAGTGTAGAAAAAGAACTAAAATACAAGTATGTGTGTCTTTCCTGTGTCTCCCTTGGTATTCTATGTTTTGTTTTGTTTAAAGCTTATTTTAAGAAATGACTTATTTTTGGTCCATCTCTCCCCACCAGAGATACCTTCGTTGGGTCAGAGAGGCCGGTTTAGATTGGACATCATATCCTCTGAAACCTTTAAGCAGACAGTGCTTTGAATTTCATCTCTGAGATCAGATGACATCCAAATCCACTTAAATGTTTAGCTGGGGTGGTTTTTGATGTCACTGGAGACCTTGATGAAATTACAATCCTATTAGTCACGATGGGAGAAGACAGGAGACCTGAGGTGGCTAATGTTCCATTCATAACAAGAAAGAGCCATTTAGCATTTGTAAAGGGCATTGATTTCTGATAGTTCCCTGAAGAACAAGTCTGAAGTGAAGAAATATGACCAGAAAAAGCTTGGGAAAGAAATGATAGAAAAGGCTAGATTGCATTTATCCAAACAACTTAACTCTGTGTACTTTTTACAACTTCACTTGAATCCAAAGAATTGGGTCTTCATGTAAATGTGGGTAAGAGGAAGGGCATGCTTAGCTATGCAGAGATTCTGTTACTGAGAAATCTGGGGAATTACACTATGTCTTTGATTGATGCCAAGGAGGTGCCTCTAAATATAAAGGGTAAATGGAGGTTATGTGCAAAAGGCTTTTAATCTGGGTGATAAATTGCCAGATTCCATTATGCCTAATGAGTCTCATCAATGCATAGCTAGACTCAAGAAAATAATAAGACCCCTTTCAAATCCTAGTATAAACAAATTAGAAGAATTAATAATAAAATTCCTATTAATGTGTATGCAATTTCAAGAAGTTAATGAAGTCACTTTGAAAACTTTGGCTAATGTATTTTTAGCTTTAAAAAAATGCCTGATCATCAAAACAGGTCTTCTTTAGTTTTTTCCCCCCTCTAAATATATCCTCTGCAACACTTAAAGGATTACAGTTTTTTTTCTTTTCTTTTCTTTTTTTCTTTTTTGTTAACTCTTCTCCAGGGAGGGCCCTGCTTAGAAGTTAAGGGATATGACAAAGATAGTGTTGCAAGCCTTTGAAAGTGTAAGATGCTTATTGACCTGAAAATAACAAATGAGATTTATTCAAGCGAATTTGCCAACTCTCCTAAACTGCCTCCTAACCCAATAGAGAATACTGGAAGTTTTCAGTCACCTGACCAGAAAGACATAAGTCTTTTGCTTCTCAATGTAAAATTTCTGGTAGGAAACAAGAAGAAGGGTTGACAAACATGTATATGTGGTTCAAGAGAGAAATAGTTCTCTCTAATCAGCTAAGATTCTAGTACCAAATGACACAAGTTCTACTGGTTTTGCATCAAAAATTTTGTACAAGAATCCATCCATCAGGAATTAAAAATCAGACTCCTACTTCTTGCCAATAGGTTTCTATAGTCAAGCATTTCATCAAAGCATGAGAGAGATGAGAAAAAAAGTAGCCCTTGATTTGTAGCTGAATCCCTATACAATCAGACATCTGTATGTTTAGATTTCCATGAAAATGAATGCGTGTTCCTTAATGCTATGTGAAATAAAATAACTCATAGTTTTTGGATGCCACAAAAGGGCATGAGATGGCAACGATTTCCACTTTAGAAGTTAAGAACAAACCTGCTTGTGATATTCCTACATCATATTCATGGTGTCTGGCCCACGGTAAGCACTCAATAAATATTTCTTCAAATCTGAATGGAAGAGTGAGTTCTTTTATATAGAGTATGTTATGTAAAGTTTGTACATCCTCTGTTTCACAATAAAAATAATATATGTTCTCACCCACATATGCTCTAAGCTCTGAATCAATAAAGAATGAGAGCCTTTCCCTCCTCCTCAAAGTTTCCTTTCCTGGGCTGCTTGTGGGCCGCCACTGCTCGTTCGTCCTTCACACCTGAGTACTTCACTACTAGGCTTTCTCCTCCTCTCACTTGTCACTGTCTCGTCTCTGTTTATTTTCCTTCATATTTTCTAATCATAGATTCATTGAGTTGCATGACTTCCACAAATTCCTCTATGCAACTCTGCCCTGAAATATTTATAAACTTACCATTATTCTGAATTTTGTAAGGGATAAATGATAGGATTAATCTAAGGTCCCTACCCTCCATATTTATAAACACTTTTCTAAAAAAATGCAAGCATGCATTTAAAGTTAAATGACAACATTAATGTCAAATGAATGAACAAGCTGAACAGCCATAATTAGAGAGGAAAGAGAGTCCTGTTATTCTGGCAATGCTGAAGTATATGGGAATGATCCTTAAAATCTGAGTGGAATTCATCTTTTGAGAGTTTAGGGAGAGGAGAATGTAAGGAGCATCAATTGTTATAGGAAGACAGTAAAAATGAGAAATTACCTGGCTGGTTAGGGGCTATATAGGAAACTTCTAGGTCAACCATGAAGGTTTTTTTTGTTTGTTTGTTTGTTTTAGGAGAGAGAGAGAGAGAGAGAGAGAGAGAGAGAGAGAGAGAGAGAGAGAGAGAATTTTTTAATATTTATTTTTCAGTTTTTGGTGGACACAACATCTTTATTTTTATTTTTATGTGGTGCTGAGGATTGAATCCAGTGCCTCATGCATGCCAGGCAAGCGCGTTACCACTTGAGCCAACATCCAACCCTGAAGTTTGAATATAAGAATCATGAGGAATGCAGTGGAAGGCAGGTAGACCCACTCCATTTTATTCCACAGGGGGAAAGAAAAGAAATTATTTGGAATAAGGCTGCAATAGACAATAAAAGTGATCTTTTTCTATTTTCTACTCTCTATAAAGTAGAGATAGCTCATCTCTCCATGTTTATTCCAAAATCTATGTTACTTTGCTCATGTCAGCTATTTCCCCAGTGTGTGGCAATAACAATCTTCTTGGATTCAAAGGCTGATAAACTTGGAAGTATCATTTGTGTTTGTCTCCAACTCTAACATCCTTTGAAGGTTTATTAACCAAAATCACCTTGATGATGCTTTAAATAAATATGTATCTTACAATGTGTTCCAAATAAATAGGGAGAAATTTTAGGACCAATGTTTTCAACTGTTAAATGATGAATAAATCTATGCTACTCCACCTTCCAAACATCTTTCACATTTCCATTTCTCCTTAGGACCTTGCAAGCACTCAGAATTTCCTTGACCAGTTAAATACTATAGGCTACCTCTAGGTGAAATCTTTCCCTCTAATATCAATATCCTCTTTGTAGAATTCTCTGGAAAAATATCAATGTAATCACAGCATCCATTTGTCATACCCACATAGCTCAGTGATGTCATCTTAATGCAAACACTTCATAAATAGGGAAATAAAATATTTAGGTATAATCTTACAAAATATGCACAAAATCTATGTGAGGAGAACTATAACATTGATGAAGTAAATCACAGAGTTAAATAAAAGATCTAATCCACGTTCATGGAAAGGTTGATTTAATATACCAAAATTGTCAGTTCTTCCTAACTTGGTCTTTAAATTCATTGCAACCCCAATAAAAATTCCAGCCAATTATATTGTGCAGATCAAGAAAGTGATTCTAAAATTTATATAGAGCTGGGTGTGGTGGTGCACACCTGTAATTCCAGCCACTTGGAAGGCTGAGGCAGGAGGATCGAAAGTTCAAACCGAACCTCAGCAACTTGCTGAGGCCCTAAGTAACTTAGTGACACCTGTCTCAAAAATTAAAAGGGTTGGGCTGTGGCTCAGTCTTTAAGCACCCCTGGTTCAATCTCTGGTATAAATGAAAACAAATCTGAAATTTATATGGAGAAATAAAATATCCAGATTAGCCAGCACAGTATTGAACAAAAAGAACAAAGTTGGGGATTGACATAACCCAACTTCAAAATATACCATAAAAGCTACAGTAATCAAAATAATGTGGTATTGATCAAATAATAGACAAACAGATAAATGGACCAGAATAAAAAGTACAGAAAGAGACCCACATAAATGTAGTCATCTGATCTTTGACAAAAAGCAAAGGGTATACAATGAAGAAAACAATATTTTCAACAAATTAGTGCAGGATCAACTGGACATTTACATGCCAAAAAATGAATTTAGACACAAACAATGAATTTAGACACAGACTTTACATTCTTCAAAAAAAAAAAAATAATCCAAAATGGATCACAGACCTAAATATAAAACACAAAACTATAAAATTCCTATAATAAAACAGTATAATGAGGAGCAATCCTGCTCCTTGATATTTACCCAAACGACTTGAAAACTTACATCCCTACCAAAACATGCACATGGATATTTATAGTAACTTTCTTCATATTTATGGTACCTTATTAAAACTTGGAAGCAACTAAAATATTCTTTGGTGAATGAATGAATAAATAAACCATGACATTTGTAGACTTTGAAATACTAGTCAACATTATAAAGAAATGAGCTATTGGGCAATGAAAAGACACAGAGGACACTTAAGTACACAGAACTAAGTGAAAGAGCCAATCTGAAAAGGCTATCTGTTGTATGATTCTAGCTAAACAACATTTTAGAAGAAGCAAAACTATGGAGACAATAAAAAATTAGTGGTTCCAGAGTGAATCTGAATGTGATTATGGATGAGAAGTGACAATGTTGTATAAATAGAGATTTCTTAATTGTGACATATGGACAGCTTCCACAGGCTATGTTGCTAATGGGGGTGGCTATGCATGTGTACGGTACAGAATATTTGGGAAATCTCTGTAGCTTCTGCTCAGTTTTGCTGTGAAGCTAAAACTGCTCTTAAAAATAAAGCCAATTAAAAACAAATAGGCATAAAATCTACTTTTCTCTGTTCTGTTGGTCCTTGGGAAAAGGAGAGTCATGTTCAAAGTATGTTAAAATAAAAGCCATACATCTGGAGAAGTAATTACCTTCAGGAAAACACTCACTAAACTTTTTGCTCAAGGCCAAATTAACTGTCTTTCCTCTACTCTGAAATGTTCAGAGGGCTCCTGAAATTCTACATTAAGCACAGACCACAAAGTCAACTGGATTTCACACTTTCCTAGAAGGACAACTTCTAGTTTACAAACTCAGGTATTTCCTATCCCTATGCGTCTCTCACAGTGGGCCTGCACTGTTGCAGCCAGGAGTGGAGAGAGCCCATGCTGATCTGGCTATGGCCAAGTCCCTAAGAGCAACCCTTTCTCAGTGAAAAATTCCTCTGTTGCAACTTGCAATGTTGTTCGAAGTGATAGATACTCATAAACAGAGCGTTCCCTATAATCTTATTCTGTCTTTGGAATTTTAGAACTTACCCACCACAGGTTTGTTTTTTTGTTTGTGTGCATGTGTTCCAAAATTGTATTCATCTAGGGTGTTAGTAATAATATAAGAAGAAAAAGTGGGCCATGAGTGGGCAGAACTGTGAAGCGAATCTACCTTATATTTAAGTATCTGAACAAGAAATTGATAATAACCTGTAAATCATTAAGAGTTGTGTGCAAATGAACATAGGAAATCTAAAGAGGGAGTTGAGTTCAAAGTCTGAAAGATCAGCACAGGGAGGAAAGGGACAATTTCAATTCAGTGAAGTTGGCTCTGAAGAGGTACCCAGGAAATAGCAGTGTAGAACTGGGCAGCACAGTCAGGCACAGGTACAATAAATATTCACCAAACATTGCTGGATGGATGAATGAACGAACAAATGAATGAATGAATGAATGAATGAATTCATAAAAACTTAAGTGCTGGAAACAAGGAACTAACTCCAATATATATCAGCTGACACCCTAAGTTCAGTCTATTCAAACCTAACAAAATAAATCAATTTATAAAGGCAATAGTATCAGAAATTAGGAACAAACTCCAATAAATGGTCACTAATCTTTGAAACTACATACATTCAATCCCATGTACAACCAGGTCAATATGGCCTCCCTTTTTATTCCTCAATATGAACTAGGGAATATGAGAGTCAACCCCAGCTTCTCCTTTTCTCCCATTTGCCTGAATCCCCATGCCAAATTCTGTTCTCTTGCTTCTACACTACTGTTGTCACTGTCATGAAACATCTGTCTTCATTGATCTCCCTGAGACTTCCTGGTTCCCATCTCATCCCACGCGTCCTCTAAACTCCAGGCCTCGTGACTGTTCTTAAATTTAGATCTGATCACCACAGGCCCTCCTTCAAACCTTCCAGTGGTTTCCTACTGTCTATAGAATATAGTCAGAGCATTTGGCCCTTACATATCTTTCTAATCTTCTCTTCCCTCATTCCTTCTCTTGATCACACTGGGATTACAGACAGAAGAGTCAGAACAGCACAGTCACTAAGAGCTGATCCACAGTAGCACTAGACATTGAGTGGAAAGAGAAGGTAACATGAAATAAAGGGGATGAGATCATGACATATTCCATTCCTGCAGAAAACCTGGCTTCCTTTTTGAATGAGTACACACAACCTCACAGCTCTGTAAAGACACTTAAAATAAATGATTGGCCTGAGTTCATCCAGAAAATGGGCAGAAATGTCTGAAACACTAGGTATAATAGTTTTGAAGTTCCCTGAATAAAATATATTAGTGAAATATAACAATAAAATCCCTACAGGAGAGTGTCCTATCCTGTTTTTTTGAGTCATCAAATTCTCATTCATCTACAACTAACCATTGGAAACCCATGTATCTCTCTTATCTATTATTTTAGCTTAATACTCCCCAAATGATAGGTAATCAAAATAGAAAAATCTGTCCCCAAACTCAAACTGCAATACTACTCCTCCCAAAGCTAAATTTAAATTACTAGGGATTAGTCAAAATTTCAAATTATTAAGTTTATTGATGGATTCTCAACAGTACATAGGCTAAAATAAGTAAAACCTTACAGCAACCTTATTATATTCTTGGTGGAGGTTGCACCAAAGAATTTTGTCAACAAACACACTATTTAGGCTCCAATAAGCAAGTAAGATGGAATAAATTATTCCCATTACCATTCCTCATCTGGACCAAAAACTGTGAGGAAAAGCAAGGGAAAGCATTTAGCTAAAGCATTTCATGTCACACGCTCTGAGGTTGAGCCAAAGGATGCTAGGAGGATACGTTTAAGGGGCATCTTTAATTTCTCTCCAGCTAAGCATCCAGTGCCCCCTTATTTGCCAGAAAAGAATTCTGACACCACCTACTCTATGCAAAACTGTGTGCAGGTTAAAATAATGCAGCAGCATGTCTGTGTTCAAAGGAAGACATCATGTGTGAGGACAGAAAGAAGACAGAGGACTGACTGAGAAGAGGGAGGGGACAGAATCCACTACAGCTACTGTCACAGCCCACTCAAAACATCAGCCGTCACAGACCAGACCAAGCTGGGACAGAAGTAGGGCTTTCCGAGGTGTATTCTGTGTACCAGTGGCATTTTTCTGAAGTGATTTCAGACGGTTCACAGAGAAATCTACTTGTACACTAATAACTACACACTGATTTCAGTGTATATTAGGAGAAAATTGAAAATTAATAAAACTAAACTTCTAACTTCATGATTTCATGAAGATTCTTTCTTATGGTTATACTAATTAACAAGAGTAAGAAAAAAATAGCAGGCAAATAATAATAAGGAAATATTGAAAATATTTGGAATAAGAAAAAAAAATTGCAGTTACACCTACATGAGTGAAATCTGGGAAAATCTGGACGAAAACCAAAGCCATAAGACAAAGAACATTCATGAAACGAAAAAAATCTAGTGTTAATCTTAAAAGGACTCCATATAGTCGTCAAATGGATTCTTTCCCTCTTGGTTTTTAAGATAGATTACAGACACTAAACAGCATGAATTCTTACATAAACTCTCTAATTTTCACAGAATTACCAGGCTGGAGAATCAGAATCCAAATTGTTAGCTCCCACCTGCCAAGTTTTGCATCCAATTGCTCCTTTTACCCCATGTAAATCTCAGGTGGGTGTGGGGCCAGAAAGTGGCAAGTACAATTAACCCACCACCCTCCTTCCCAGGTCTAGCAGGTCCAGCAGCAGCCGTGCATTTCACAACCAGGGAAAGGGCATCAGAGGGAATGCAGCATCTGCCACCTAGGAAATTAAATGGAAAGAAGGAAACCTTTCCCCATTCTGTTTCACCCCAATTCAGAACATCTTAATTGCAGAGAGGCTAAGCTCATTAAGTGCAGCTCAGCCACCATCAGAAGATTATCAAGTATTAAATTTAAAACCTATATGGTCTTCATTCTCTCTGATAAAAGTCTATAAGGGCATTTTTCCAGAAGCCCAATCTTGGAATGACTGTGGAGTAGTGATTTGTTAAGGAGCTTATCCTACCAATGCGGATGTGAGCAATTTGTTTCTAATTATTTCATTAAACAAGCTTTATAAGAAACTCTAATAGTAAAGTAACTCATGCCATAGAAAGCTAAATCCTGGTGCTCTCAATATCCAGATAATATAACCATGCTACTAAGAGTGATAGTCAAAAATGGTAGTCTACAGGTAACAATAGAACTCTATTTACAAAAGACACCAATGGCGCCTCATGCAAAATAGGGTTTACGTATATCCTTCCTTGAATTTGCTGCATGAATTCATATTTCAACTCTGCATTGGTCGAAAAGCATCATTTCACACTTCATTGCCCTAACAAATAAATTAATAAAGCTCACCGTGTTTCCTGTAAATCTTGATGTGCGCATCTCTCTGGATTCGAAATAATAATCTTCTCTTAGTCTTGCCCTTGCATGTCCTTTGAATCATCCTCAGAGAAGGAATGATTTTTTTGGATCACCCCACCCTGCATCTGAGCTCCAGATGTGTGCAAACTGGAAGCTATCCAAGGCCGGGAAGAAGTCTCAGGCCTAAAGATGGCCTCATCCTTTTATGCCAAGTGAAGGGACGAAAGTCATCAAGATTTTCTTGTTTCTCTTAAAAACCCACAAAATACTAGTCCCATCTCTCTAGGTTAAAAATATAGTAAAATTATAGTAAAACACCCTCACACCCTTATCTTTCCTTGGATTGTCATTTGATGTGCATGGGAACCATGGCCTTCTTATGTATTTACTTTTATATTCCTAGTACCTGGTACAGGTAGGTACCCATTGCCTGGCATAGTACGTACTCAATAAACACTTGTAGAATAAACAAGAAAACATCATTATATCATCCAAATCTAAACAAACAAAACAATCCAGTGTAATGTTAGGATGCTTCAAAGTGTGGTAAAATGCATAAAAATATGTTCACCAAAGATCTCATAGCCATCCCTGTGCAAGATATCTTGTGATATAAAATAGTTAAAATTGGGATTCAGAGTCAGATGAAGGGAATCAGACCAACACAACTGAAAGTCAAGCAAGCAAATGGATACATGTACCTATTTGGAAACATGTGCATAATATTATACTATGTCTGTGAAAAAATGATGTGCAGAAATGCAGTGGGAGGAAGGGAGAAGAAAGAATGTTTAAATTTGAATCTCATCTTTGAGACCTAAAATCAAATTTATCTTTTTAGAAAGGAAAAAAAAAAACCATCCATCTATTTGTTTTTTCCCTCTAAAATATTTATTTGTATATTTATGTTCATACACAAACAAGATTTATGCAAGCACATTAAAAAATCTGAAAGGTCACATACCAAACAGTTCTGAATCATGGTGTTATTAAATTTGAGGTCTGAGGGGGGGTATTCTTCACTTTTTACTTTATGCATTTCTACGTTGTCTGGATATCTTATAGTGAGCAAGTATCATTTTTTGTGGGAAAACAATTATTATATTAAGAGAAAATTTTACAGTTTTGATTTTGATTTACAGTTAAATTTTAATTTACAGTTAAAATTTACTTACAATTATGTTACTGTATTTTGTGACATATATTGAGTGTTCTAGTATTTCAATGAATCTTTATTGTTGGGATTGCCATGAACCGAAGATCTCAGATGACCAGTATTATTTTTCTGCAGTCTACTTTTAGGAAAAAGAAGTCAACGTTATAAAAATAAAATTTCCATCAAACATTAGGGAATTGTATCATTTTTCCATAGTAAGTAGTTTTAGGATATGGCCTTCATACCAACCATTGAGATTTTTCATTTATCTAACTCCATCCTTGTCTCTGTGCAATGATGAGTGCTATTTGGACCTTTTCTGTTCTATGTGTGGTCCCAGAAGAGCATCTTATCAGTATCTCAGGCCTCATCAAGATCAGGACAAAATCAGAGTCCCTAGGATTAATATCCAGGGTTCTTGGTTTTAAGAAGATCCCTAGGTGAGATATATATAAAATCTGAGAATCACTAGTTTAGAAGATGAACCCTGAGTTTCTGCATGATCCTCAAACTACAAAGAAAGATAGATTTATGTCCATTAGATTATCTACTTTAAAACACAAAAGTAGACATTCTACATATTCTATAAGAAGTGCTAAATAATGGTGACCACTACACAAAATTAACTAGACATATAGTTAAACTTTTTCTGTCATCCTCCTCCAAATTGTGAGAATGACTTTAGAACACCACACACACACACACACACACACACGCACACACGCACACACACACTCTCACACACACAACACACACAAATAAAAGAGTGGAAATTTTCAACACTGATACATGGTTATGAAAGTGCAATCCTGAAATTACTTGTTTTCAACACCAGATAGTACTCACACATAAGCAGTGAAAACACAGCAGATCTCAGAGTGAGGATGAGAGAGCATGGCACTTATAGAACTACCACTCCATCTCCATTGCCCATGGCAGACATCTCCAATCAATTTTGGTACTTTCTTCTCCCAGTCAAGATGCTGGACCACCAGATCTTTGCAATGAACTACCTACCACATGTTGCTGTGACCCATGAATCTAAGTCAAAACTAAAGAAGAGACATTTCTAATATCCGCTATAAAAAACTTCAGGCATGATAAATAGTCTGATTAAGGGATGATCAAGGAAGCAGAGTGTGATTTCAGGCCCTGTTAGGTAAGTAAATCAAATGTGAGATTTTGAAATGACCAAGCACTGCTCCCTATATCTAGAAATATATTTATCTCTCTTCTCTAAATGTATTAGTGAAGATGGAAATTTGAAATTAAAATTGCTGAACAACAGAGCCAGAAAGACCCCTATAGACTGCTTCTGTCACATAGGAAGAAATGTTGACCTAGAGACATTGCAATGGCCAAATCGCATAGCCAGTTTTAGCAGAGTACAAATGGAAAGGTATTATATCTCACCAGATTTCTTCCGTTGCACCATATAGCTCCAAAAATCATGGCAAACACTGGCACCATAAACTGGTTAGGGGTAGGCATATGGATTCAGATGCAACACTTTGTCATCCTCTAGTTCCAGGAAAACAAAACAGACTCTTATAGGGCAGACCACCATGTCCCTTGTATGAGTCTGTAGCTTACCATCAGGGGCCCAATGTTGGTGAGCTATGAAAGAAAAGTCCTCCAGGCTGCCCTGTCAGCTCCTTCTAGGATCCTTGTATTCTAAGGTCTCCAAAAGGTACTCAGGTTTAACACACTCAAAATGAAACTCATGATTTACACCACACACCAATGCCAAAGCAACAACAAGCCTTGTCTTCTCTTCTACTAGTTCTCTATCAATAAGATACTATTCATACAGTTAAACAGGACCAAGAAGTAGGAGGAGTATCAATCTCAAATCCAATTAACATCATCACCAATTTTATCCCTATATATCTTGGGAACTATCCCCCTCTCTGTGCCTTCCTCATTACCATGCTAGTCTTAACTATTCTTATCTCTTGCCTAGATTTCTATAATAGCTAATTAACCATTATTCTCAAATGTATTGTATCCTCTTCTTAATCTGTACCACATAGTAGTCAGAATGATGTTTTCCAACTCAGAATTTCAGGTCACTTACCTCCTCTTTAGTAATCAATATCTTCATCTCATCGGTTTCAATATGACACTCAGGTCCCTACCTCTCTCTGTCTTGCCTCACTCCTTTGTCCTCCCCTATCTCTCAACACAATCCTCTCAGATTTTCACAATTCTTCCCATCGCAGGGCCTTTGCACATGCCAATTCCTCTTTCTGCATCCTTTTTCATACTTTACATATCAGCTCCAGACTTCCTCAAGGAATTCTTTACAGTTTCCCTAGGGTATGTCATCTCTCATGAAAAAGAACTTTTCCCCCCCTTAGGAGACTTGCATCAGTTTCTAATTATACATTAACTAACATAATATCTGATTTATATCTGTCTCCTTACTCACCACCTCATTCTCAGTAGTGTACCAACTCCATGAGAACAAGCTAACGATATTTTAGCTCACTATTTTATCCTTAGTGCCTAACCAAAGGCCATACATACAGTAGATACCCCCAAAATATCAAGTGAATGATGAATGGAGGAGTGAAGCTCTGGTGCTTAAGCTTATGTCGTTGTTTATGAAGGAACTAACAGAATAATCATTCACAGCTTCTAGGCACATGTAAGAATAATGTATCCTAAGATTTCTGAGGAAGGCAGCCCTGTGCCTGTATCAGCTATTTATAAAGCCCACCCTGTCTCTCTGCAGAGAGTCCCAGTCTTGGGAGACCTATGTGTCTTAAGACCACCCAAATGTTTTGTGTCTTCTCAGACTGATTCTTCCACTTGGTCATACCCCAGAAGTCAAGGAAGAGATGCCAGATACATAGTTACCCCAGTTAGTCCCAGGCAAGGGATAATGATTAACATGAGACAGAACATATTAGAAGGAAGTTCCTAAATGCTCAGGTATTTATTAGAGACTCAACACAGACAGATAGCACAAACACAGTGTTCTGCTCTTTATCACAGTCTGGAAGCAGGTTCTAACATCCAAAGCTGATAATTAGCTGCCCTTAGTGATCCACATATTTCTAACCCTGTGTCACAGTGTTTCTGTGATAGTTAAGATAGTTAGAAAGTGTGGTCCTGTGCTTGTTCACACATTCAGGTGGACACAGGTCTGTGGGCTCTTCCTTTTCCCCTCTCACTTGTCAGAGAACTCCAAGTGTTGAGCCATGAACTAAACTATTTTCATACACAAATTCTTCTGCTTTCAGAGTGACCATCTAGTGACCTGTTTCTTCATCAATAGGATCCTGAAAGTGAAAGTAAGTCCACAGTAGGGTTTCCAGGACATCCAGCAACCTGTTAACAAGAATGTACCCTCTTTAGATAATGCTTGAAGCATCTCCATCAAACCCTTTGCACTGAAGTAGTCTTCCATATTACCCCCAACATACACTCCCAACTAAGAAGGGCAGGAAACCTTCGGTTGGTAACACTCACCTATCCAAACAAACAAACAAAAATTCGTGAAAAGAAATTAGGTTGAGTCCTGTGGGCAATTCCTGCCAAGCTGGCTGTGCCTCTGCCTCTGTGGGCCTGCTGCTGCCAGCGTCTGCATCTGCTGCACAGAACAAGTCCATGCTTGGTCTCCTTTGAGCCGCAAGAGGGGAAAGATTGGGTCCCAGGGCTTCTATTTTAGGACGGGAAATTATCAGCCTCTGGGAATGTTCTGAGCATCCGCAATATGAATGGCTCCTTGGCTTTCCTGTGTCATGTCCCAAAGATGTGCAGACCAGAGGGGACACACAATGCTACAAACATACAACCAAAGCCCCTGGGGGACCATGTCCATACTGGTTCCTCCTTTAATCCAGTTCCTCATAGCTAATACCCTCAGGCCATCCATGATCTTTGTCCACTCTCTTATTTAATTAAATAATTAAAATATTAAATCTCCATTTCCTCCCTTTTCTAAAGTGACATTTTTTTGTTTTTTTTCCTGGCTATGTCCCCATTTTCCTAAACAGGATTTCCATATCCCATCACCCTTCCCATCTGCCTCTTATTTCCTCCAGAGTGGATTGTCTTAACCCTGCCACAAATCAGAAACACTTGCAAAATCGAAAACACACACGTGCATGCACACGTGTGTGAGTGTGCACATGTATGTGTGCACATTCGTCTCGTCTATAAGTATGCCACACCCCAGACAAATTAGGGCAGCCCTCTGGGGAATGGGGGTTGATCACTGATGACATATACAGGCCTTTCAGGGTGAGAACCATTGCCTTAGAACTTATTCTCCTAATTGTAAATTTTACTTTCATTTATGTATTCAGAATTTATTTATAGATAACATTCATTTTTATTTATTGAGGATTTTATAGCACCCAGCATTGTGTTGGGTACCAAGAATGCCTAGCTATATCTATAAATCCTTCTTTTGTTGATGGTCTGGATATCCCTACCCTCAGCCCCCCCATGTTATTCTCACTTGTACCTTTCCTAAAGAGTTCTCTATCTCTCTCATCATCTTGCTCCTGAGGACTCCCAAATCTAAATCTTCAGTCCAAGCATCTACCTTGCTACTCAGACTTAGCATATCTAACTATATATTAGACATGTTGACTTGAGTGACCCATGAACAAGTCAAACTTGAATCAGACCCATGGACATGACCTGTCAAGAGTGAAATGTCTCCACTTTCCACTGAACCTACTCTTCTTTCCCTGACCCCTAATGGCCCCATGTTTAACTTGGAGGATCTTGCTTCCTCTCTCCTGTACTCAAACCCCTTATTCTCTGAATCTGTTGTTGTCATCTCTAAAACATTGGGTCCCTAAGAAAGGCCCTCATCTTGGTCTCTAAAGGTGCTGATGGGTCTCTCTGCCCCTTACCTAACTCACCAGCCCCAATTAGAATGAATTATGAACCTTCATTAAGGCTATAGGATACAGAGCAACCTGTGCTTCCTTTTGCCAGTTGGGCTTTCTTACCCCACCCCCATGGACTCACTGATATTGACTTCTCTACCTGCAAAACTTGCCCCACCCTAATGCATATACATGCATTCTGATTAGTTATGTTGCCATTATACAAAGTGCATATCTCAGAGATTAGACCACTAAAAAAGTGTAATGATGTGTCTGTTTCTATATTCCCAGTAAATGGTGAACACCCAAAAGACAATGACTATGATTACATTTGCATTTTTAAAATTTTTTTTTCAAAGTTGCAGAACCTAGAACAAGGCAGAAACATCTCAATTGTCTGTCAATGAATGAATAAAGACATAGCTTCCCTCCCTTAGGAAGCTTAAAATCTAATAAATTAATTTTAGCTTTTATATACATTTATAAGTCCAGAGATAATATCTTTTCTCCTAAACTCTTAACTATACATCCCAAAGACCCATCACACTCAAGTATAGATAAGACAATTTAATTCAGCATTGGGAGAATCTAGCTTACTGTAGTGTTCCAAGAATATAAAGGGATCATTACCTAGGGTTAAATTATAAGGTTTTTGTAAAATGGCACTCTTAGAAGGCAAAAGGGCCTAAGACTGACCCTTAACTGGCCAAATTTGATTTGAAATTTGATTTGATCAGAAACGTTCTCAGCAGAGAACTAGTCTAAAGTCACCTCCATACAGAAATCAGATTATCCGTCTAATTAGGCAAATACCAGGGCTGGTTGGCCGACTCCAGAGCTACTGACTGATCTGACAGTCTCACATTCAAGCCAAACAGTTCTTTTTGGAAATGAGACTTTGGGATGTTATATCAGAGATGTGAATAAGTGGACCATAGCGTTTCAGAGAGGACTTAGACATTATGCTTATTTTATTAGAGATTTGAGTAGAAACCACTGAGCCCTTGAGTAATAAACTCAGTTTGACCTTGTCAAAGATCCTACATCCTGCAGCATTTTGAAAAGTTGTTGGTTCTGCCTCTTTGTTCCAAGTTGTTTGAACTTCAGTTGAGCACACGAAAGCTTTCAGTTATCAAAAATGTGCTTATATATGCACATTATTTCACGTTCATCTGCACCTGCCTAACAGTCATCACCAGAGGCCCTAGAAATATTCAGAGAACCACTGAAGTGTGAGCAATACTTAATAAAAAATTCTTGCAGTTTTAATTACAAACAAAAAGCAAGCATGTTTCAACTCTATAAAATGGATCTGGAATATCCAGGGAACTGGTGCTGTTTATAACCACATCAATTATATTCATCTTTCATACTGAGTTAGTGCAGCATTAGATTGATACACAAAATAAAGCTACAGGTTCCAATGTTTATGTAAATATTACTTCTATACCTGTGTCAGGAGTTCTGTCTAGCCCAGCCTACAAAATAAATAGGAAATAATAAATGATGATGACTTTACCCTTCCTGCCATGAAGGTCTTTTTGTTCTCTAAGTCATCCTCCTATCTATGAAGCAAAGGACCACCAAGAACCTATGGGCTATAGGCATGGAGAAGGAAAATTGCTATGTTTTGTCTGAAGTCACTTAGTAATAAGGAGAAAACTGGTATAAGAGCTTCTCTTTCCTTCTGGGCTGTGACTGCAAAGTTGCCATAATAGAAGATGATGTGAGAGGTTCTTATCAGTGATCTTGGTCCCATTTGTTTATTCCTTCATTCACCAATTGCTTCATACCCTTTACTGGCTCCTCAGAGCACAAAGCAATTAGACAGAGTACTGCCTCTTAGAGGAGCTCCCTGCACATTGGGTGATTCACATAAGTAGTGACACTAATTGGTCAATATGAGGATGAAGACATGCATTATTAATTCACCCTTTCAACAAATACTCTGTCTGGACTTCTGGAAGTCAGAGAGTATATTAGGTTCTAATGAAGTAAAAAGTAGTCTTTTTCCTTTGAAACATTCTTTGGAAGTATTTAGATAGTTAATATCCAGTTATGAAGTAGTGAGATCAGAGGCCAAATTTATGGGAACACCATCCCTCCAATAACAAAATCCCTCTACTAAGATGTAGAAGTTCAGGGAAACTCTCTGAGGAGATATACTGTCCCACATAAGAACCAAGTATGGATATGCTTTAGTTGGATAAAGTAGGTGCCAATGGTGGTAGTATGCTTTAGATATAAGGTGTCCCCCCAAAAAAGTTCATGTGTGAGACAATGCAAGAAGGTTTAGAGGTGAGGTGACTGGGTTATAAGAGTCTTAACCTAATCAGTGCATTAATCTACTTGAACAGATTAACTGAGTGGGAACTGTAGGCAGGAGAAGTGGGTCACTAGGGGCATGCCTTTGGGGTTTATATTTTGTCCCTGGTGAGTGAGGAATCTTTCTGCTTCCTGATTTTCATGTCCTGAGCTTCCCTCCTCTGCCATGCCCTTCCAGATGTTCTGCTTCACCTTGGGCTCAATGCAGTCGTCCATCCATAAACCTAGAATCTGAAAACAAGAGCCCCAAATAAACTTCTCCTCCTCTACATTGTTCTTTCCAGGGCTTTTAATCATAGCAACAAAAATATCTGACTAAAACACTGGGTAGACGGCACTGCAGGCTGATATACCTAGAACCAGCAGGAACATGATGCATATAAAATTGTAAAGACAAAAGTCACTATTGTAGCATTTATTCAAAAGTGTTTTTATGTGACAAAGTGGATAAGAGATATTAAAACCCTTCAGCAGGATTTTGGAAATTATTATCCAAATCTTACAAATAGATTAGTCAATCAATAGTGAAACTTTATTTTTATTTATTTATTTATTTATTTATTTATTTATTTATTTATTGTGTGTGTGTGTGTGTGTGTGTGTGTGTGTGTTGCTAGGGATTGAACCTTTGTGTGTGACAACTGAGCTATGTGCCCAGTTTCTTTACAGAAACCCCATGTACCACTTTATTAGATAAACCTCAAAATACATAGAAGAGAATTAGGTCCAATATGGGGAAAGACAACCCAATTCATCAAAGAAATCATTAGAAAGTCAGACTAAAGTAAACATCTTTGGTCTCAATGGCAGACTCAGGGAGATAGCATCAAAGCTTTAAGTCACTGTGAAAAATGCACAACTCGGAGTCTGGTAGACCTCAGTGGACAGAAAATATTGAAAAGGCAGTTTTGTTCACCTGGTTTTGAAATAAAACAATTGAACATTCTCATCATTTCCCTTGAAATATTAAAAGATATGAAGAAAGTATTTAAAAACCAGACATTAGCAGTACGCCTGCCAATAATAGTCACTGAATGTTCATTTCTATCAGGA
Source organism: Marmota flaviventris (assembly GCF_047511675.1). Lineage (NCBI taxonomy): Eukaryota > Metazoa > Chordata > Mammalia > Rodentia > Sciuridae > Marmota > Marmota flaviventris. Next base: position 110,456,191 of record NC_092508.1, read on the forward strand.
TTGCTGCCGCCGCCATCATCATCCTCATCCTCATCAACTGTGAGAGACCAGCTAATGACTTATGAAACGTTAGTCCAGACAGGAAAAGCATTTATTAAATAGCTCAGACTCAAATGTGAAAGTTTTCTATAGGGTTAAAGAGGGACCCCAGAGGGGAACCAGGAGAGCAGCCTGCCAGCTTCTCCCCTGGGCCCTCTCCATCTGTGAGGCACAGATGAGCTACAGGAATTACGTGACAAATTCAGTGTCATCCATAACTTTCTAGATACAGAAAGTTTCTTCAACATTATAAGGAGCATGCTGCTGCTCACCGAGAATGCCTAGGGATGAATATTTGCCTGAAAGAATATTCATGGCTGGCCTGGGTCAGAATAGAGCAGATCAAATAAGACTTTCACAACAAATGGTATTGATTATCACTTGGTTTCGTGGTTAATATGTAGGAGAAAGATTGCCCTTCTAGTTATTATTTAAGTTCTATATTCAAATATTTTTAAAAAATTCTTAGCATTATCAGACCTTTATATAGTAGTTTGTAATAATTTTCAGGAAAATTAGCCTATTTTTACCCAAATGTCTCCTGTTTTCCTCAATTGTTACATACATACCAAAGATAAATTATCCCTCCAACCAACATACCATTTTTGCAAACATCTCTCCCAATCTTCCTCGCATTTTCTCTCTTTCAATTTTACCATCCATTGACGGTGAGAATAACATGGAGGAGGAACTCTATCACCAAGATACATAAAAATCCCCAAAATATATAGCCTACAAAGTTGGAAAGCTGAGGAGTGCCATAAAACCTCTGCTTGGAGTTTAATCAAGGTGAAGTTCAATGAACTTTTTCCATTCAAATAAAATGTTTAAGCAAAATTGTAAGCATAAAGCGAAAATTAAGCTAACTGAATAAAGCGGTTGCAAGGGCTTTTTAAATTTAATTTACCAACCCAGCCTCGGTGCTCCAGCCAAGCTGACCCCAGCTGGATTCCACCAAACAAGAATCACATACCCCACAATGATCCTTTCCTTTGTCAAAACTCACAGTGCTACCAAATGCTTTTGTATCACATTAAAACACCAAGCATGGAATTCAACGATATTTATCTTTGAGTTCTAACCCCACAAGCTACGACATACAGTGTGTTGGTTTGCTAGGGCTGTCCTAATGGAGTGCCACAAACTGAGTGGCTTCAACAGAAATTTATTGACTCAGTTCTGGAAGTTTCAAGTTCTAGATTGAGATTTCTACAAGACTGGTTCCTCCTGAGAACAATGAGGTAGGGCTTATGCTTAGATTCTGGAGGCTTGATTGGCAAACTTTGGTATTCCTTGGCTCCTAAAGGTATCACCGTGGTCTGCCTTTAATCTTAACTTGTTGTTCTCCATGTGCGTGTCTGTGTTTAAGTTCTTCTTTTCATGAGGACATAAGCCATATCAGATTAGGATTCACCCTCATACTTTATTTTAACTTGATTACCAGTATAAAGACTGTCTGTAAAAAAGATCATTGAGATACTGAGGATTAGGACTTCAACATATGAATTTTTAGGGGACACTACTGACTGAACCCATAACACAGGTATGTCTTTGCCATTATCACTATTTGAGTCTGTGGAGCAGCAATTATAACAGGAGGGATACAGTTTGTAGTAGTCAGGCTTAGCTTGAAATTTGGCTTTGCCATTTTCTCTGAGTGTCCCTACCATGAAAGAGAGCCAGGAAATCACGTTTTAGACAAATGCCATGAATACTAAATGCAGAAAGCAACTTCTGTAAGGAAACAAAGATAGGCCCTCACATTTTACATCACCAATAACTACACCCAGCTTGAATAAACCATATCAGGTCTCACTTTTCTTCTAATATGCCACAGGATAATACAACAAAATCAAAATTGTATCCCTATTCAAAAAAGAAGGAGGAGGAAGAGGAGGAGGAGGAGGAGGAGGAGGAGGAGGAGGAGGAGGAGGAGGGAGGGGGAGGAGGAGGAGGGGGAGGAGGAGGAAGTATTACTCCCATAACAGAAAAGCTCTCTTTGTTTATGGTCATTTTACCCAGCCCTAAAGAAACCAATCTAAATGAATCCTTCTTGGGTCTTTTGATTTTTGACATCATCTGTCCATTTAACTGCAAGTGTTTACAATAGAAGAACAATGTGTTCCAACAGATCTGAAAACTTTTCAAAAGATAGCCTTTTTGTTACCTACCTTCTCTATATAATTCAATGGGAATTTAGTGAAATTGTGAAACTACCTTTGTTTTTCGTTCTGTTTTTTCTTACTCATCTTGGTATCCATTGACTACTCTGGTATTCTTGTTGTCTCTGCTATCCTCATTCTCAAAATGTACTTATAGAAAACACATTGGTGCATGAACTAATGAAGTGCTCCACAGCTGCTGGGTAGTATGTGACAGCCTATAGACCCACAGTGTCCCAGTGTAAGTACAGGAGCTTTTTATATTTATTATGACAGTTTTCTAGCAGGGAGTGGTACCATCTGTTTTAATATACAGCTATGCATTACAGTCATTTTCTAATCTAGATAATAAGGGTTTTATCTAATTTGCATGGAGGCACTGCATGGGCTAGCACAGGCCTTATGGTTGATAAGTTTTGTATCTGATTCCTCTCAGGAGATTGTCAGACCAGGAGATCTAAGCCCAAGGAGGTGAGTTCTACCCAATTTCTGCCAGCAGTAATGGGAAGGGTTGATTTTGGGAAAAATCTTCTGCAAAGTCCTATATCAGAGAGGAGTCCCCCACTTAGTGTGACCTTACGAGAAAAACTTTAGTTCAGAAGGGCTCTGGGGTGGTGCCGAATCTGCCAGCACTGGGGATTGCTCACCACAGAGATAGGGCACTAAAGTATGGAGTTCTTTCTGAAAAGTATTCTGTCCTGGGGTTTCTACAGAGCAAGGAATTGACAAATATCTTCTTTAGTGACATCACAACTGAATTTTCTGTACAATAAACTGAAACCAAAAAGAAACTCCCACTATGAGATATAGTGTGATATTTGGTAGAAATCTGGCATCCTGATACATAAAAAAAGAAAACCTTGCTTTGATGCATTTTAATATTTCAAAAGGAGGGTGTTTTGTTGAATTTGCTAAATCATCTCAACACAAAATAATAATCTGATGATAGCAATGGTCAATACCAGCAGTGTGAATCTACTTTTCAATCATTTTATGTGCATCAGAAGAAGAAAAGGTATCCATTTTTAACAAATGCTTTTTTTTTTCCTTACTTGGAAAGCATGAAAAAGAGCAAATACTAAAATTTCAAAAGTGGCAAAATGTGTGATACATCAAGATTGATGTCTTCGAAGAAAGATTTATGGGTGATTGAAAACAAAACCCAGCAGAGTTTATGAAAGGCAGAATGGAGAGAGGAGGCAACCCAAGTTCACCACTTCCTGAAGCAGGTGAGGACACAGCACCCTTCAGCTGGGATGACTGGATGAGTTTTGAACACCTGCCTCAAATTCAGCCAATCAAAGGCACTGGCAAACAGAGAGTGGGAATGTGGGTGAGAGTTAGTAGAAAACACATTGGTGCATGAACTAATGAAGTGACGTCACAGATAACGGTGGAGAGGCTACCTTTAGAAAGCAATGGGGGAAAAAAAAGAAAAAAGAAAACTCTGTGGAAGGAGGAGCCATATAGAGATAAAGAAACAGATACAGGACACAAAGAGGTATCCACATCCAGACAAATGCTGGGCTGAGGCTCCCCAGTGGTTGGTTCATTTTTGGGGAGGTGCACTGCCCTTTAGAGGGAGCTGAACCCCCAATCTTCCTCTGAGCTAGCCTCCTGAGGTTCTGCTTCTTACAGCTTTGTAACAAATGCTTTCAGAAGGCTCAGCAGAGGAGGAGGCAAGTGAGGCACCTGGGGCAGCAAGAGGGGTGGTGTCTTTGGTCGAGAAAGAACAAATTTGATTATGGAAGGCTCTGGTGGCCATAAAAGCTCTAGGGTATTCATAATCCAGATGAAGAATGACTTGGTGACCCTAAGATTTAATAAAACCAAACAAAATAGTTATCATTGCAGAGCTGGAACAGGGTAGTTGGAGCATTTATGGAGACAAGAGTCTTAAGAATCTGCCTATTGACAGGCAGAGATTCAAACTGGGAACCTACTTGAGGATGTTTTTTGGGAGGCATTTCATATGAGGTTCCTACTCCCTCCTGATGTTTCCACTGGGGAGAAATTCTCCCTTCCAATAAGAACACCTTTAGCCGATTATTAAAAGAGACAGTGTGAAACCTTAAATAACATTGAGAAATGTGTGCAAGAGGAATAACATGATTCATTCATCACATTTTCAAGTCACTGGTGTGGTCTCCATTTCTGACTACATAGCACAGTACAGATAGACTTTTGTGTATTAAAATTAATGAAAAAGGGGGGACCTCAGGGGTCTCAGTAGTTCTCCCAATTTAAATATACTTAAGTAACTGTGAAAACTGGTCAGTTTACACATAAAGTCATGCCAATTTAAAACAGAAAAGTTCCATTGATATTGACCACATTTTTGGCTCCTATTAAATTGCTATGTAAATATATAAAGCAGGCCTGTAATGCTATATGTCTGCAAAAACATATTTTTGGCAAACAAAAGATTTTCCATTTTTAATCTCAATCTTCCTTACCCAGTATTCTTAAATATTTTAAAATTATTCTTGGTTCTAAGTATTCTAATACTTTCCACCTTCCCCCACCTCCCCACTCCATATACTCCATACATTTTTTTCCACTTTGCATTTATTATCCTTTTCTTTTAGAGATTTACACATAAAATAGTTTGGAATACTGGTGATTACGATTGTCAGTCTCTCAAAATATGACTTCTGGTAGTCACAGGAGAAATGCCTGAAATTTAATGATATGGGTCTGTAATTGTTGTAGGTTGAATGGTGGCCCTCTAAATGACATGCCCATGTCTTAACTCCTGGAATTTGTTAGTGTGACCTTATTTAGAAGGAATGTCATTGAGGATGATATTAAGTTATGATTCTAAGATGAGATCATCCTGTACTATCTGGTAGATCCCAAATCCAATGGCAAGTGTCCTTATTAGAGATACCAAAGAGGGCAAAGATGGAAAGGAGATGAGAAGGGAGAAGGACAAGAAAGCTATGGGAATATGAAGGCAGGAATTGGAGTTATCTATAAGCCAAGAAATTTCTGGAGCTGCCAGAAAGAAGCTAAAAGAATTAAGAAGGGTTCTCCGCTAGGATCCGCAGAGGGAGCACAGCCCAGCTGATTTCAGACATCTGGCCTCCAGAACTGTGAGAGAAAATTTTCTGTTGTTTTAAGCCACTAAATTTGTGGTAATGTGTTATGATAGCCCTATCGTAATATATGACTAAACAGTATACATTTTTTTTGTTTGTTTTTTTGACTAGGTTTTTGGCATAGAATGTTGAATATTTTTCCTGTGATGCTGGGATTCAATAAGAAATATATTTGGTGCTTGGTTCTGGCACAGAGCTTCCAAAATTCTGGAATTTTCTGAGTGACAGGAGTGAGAACAGTCTGTCATTTTCATAAAATCTTTCCTAACTGCACCTGAGATTATGCTAATGAAGTGACCCTTTATGTCCCTTAGATAGTTTCCAGTCGCACAGTTGTACAGAAGCTCTGTACCCCTACCCTATCCTGTGCCCCATGCTTCTGTTCCATTTGTCTGCACATTAGTTGTATACTTTATAATAAACTGGTAATAATAAGAAATAAATATAATAAACTGGTAATAATAAGAAATAAATATAATAAACTGGTAATAATAATAATAATAAACTGGCGACCTGAGGAACCAACCACGTGATTGCAAGTTTGAGTGCGCAGAGGGGCTTCAGATCAAGCTAATGTTTGTGATTTAATCAGTCATGCCTATATAATGGGACTTCCACTAAATATCCTAAACAAAGGGGTTTAGAGTTTCTGGGGTGTAAACATACTAAGATTTTGGGGATGGCACTCTTGGAGAGGGCACAGAAGCTCTGTACCCCTCCCCTATACTGTGCCCCATGCTTCTCTTCCATTTGTCTGCACATTAGTTGTATACTGTATAATAAACTGGTAATAATAAGAACACTCTTTCCCTTGAATTCTGAAAGTTATTCTTGCAGAGTATCCACTTGAGAAATGAGTCCAGGGGACCTCCAGTCCATTAAAACTATGGGGAACCTAGAGCATATGACTGGTGTTTGAAGTGAGTACATATTGGTTGAACTAAGCCTTTTAACCTGTGGGGATCCCTGTTAACTTCAGGAAGTCAGCATTAGAACTTAATTGAATTGGACAGACTTTTGGTGTTCAGAGATTTGGAAAATTAGTTATTAGCGTGGAACCCCCCCACCCTTGACACCATTTGGTACCAGAAGTGTTCTATGAGTAAAAAGAGATCATCACATTTAGTGTCAGAAGTGATAGGGAAGTGAAAACAGCACAGGTGCCCTGATTTAATCTCTAATATAATTATAAATAAGGATATTATAATATTGCATTACTAATAAAAATAGAAACCAAGGTAAAGTTCATCTCTGAATACCATTTACTTAAAATACCATAAAGCAGTTTCAAATGGCAATAACATTTAAGCATTTATGTAGTTATGGTTTAATGTTGCTAGTTGCCATGATAATTGGAAAAAATCTAAAACCCATGAGAGCTAAAGAGGGTCAGTAAAATACATATACACATAATAAAATCCATTGTTGTGGAAATAGTTACTGTTCACACAAGCCTGATGATGATATAGATGTATTATGGTTTGCATCTGAAACATCTCTCCAAAGCTCATGTGTAGCAGGCTTGTTCTCCAAAGCAGCACTGTTCAGAGGTGCAAACTGACTGGATCATGAAGACTGAGACCTCTTTAAAGGAACCACCATTTGAACCAGCTATCCCACTCCTCAGTTTATACTCAAAGGACTTAAAATCAGCATACTGCAGTGATGCAGCCATGTCAATGCTTATAGTAGCTCAATTTACAATAGCTAAGCTGTAGAAACAACCTAGGTGTCCTTCAATAGATGGATGGATAAAGAAAACATGATATATATATATATATATATATATATATATATATATATATATATATATATATATATACACACACACACACACACACACAATGGAATATTACTCAGTTTTAATAAAGGAATGATCTATTGATAGATTCATAGCTTAGTGGGTTTGGGGGAAAGACTCTAGAATAAAAAGCTGGGTCTCTCTCTCTCTCTTTCTCTTCTCCCAGCTGCCATGATACGATCAGTTTTCCTCTATCATGTGCTCCGTCATGATGTTCTACCTCACCACAGACTCAGAAACAATGGAACCAATTGACCACAGACTGAAACCTCAGGAACCATGAGCCAAAATAAACCTTTCTTCTTTTTTAAATTGTTTTTTACAAGTATTTAGTCCCAGTGACAAAGAAAAAGTAATAGAAGAAGGCAGATCCAGAAAAGCCTCTTGAAATTGGGGCCCCCAGTACATGATCATCCAGGGATGAAAAAGAAAAGAAAAGGAAAGAGAATCTTATTTCCTTTTCGGTTGTCTAAAAGGAGAGTTGTAAGATGAGAGAAGAGTTAGAGGTTATGCCTGACAATATTTTAATAGCAATGCAAAATATAAGACACTGTTCTTTGGTGGCAAAACCTTCTGATTTGCTTACTTGGTCACATATTTCTTTCAAAAATTTCTAGTGAGTTTAAGGAAAAGAAATGTTTTTTTTTTTCCTAATTATGGATTAACTGAGAAGAGTTTAGTTCTATGTCCCAATGGAGAAAGCTTTCCCAGTTCAAAGTGGCACACTACTTATCTCTGAAAAGCTTTGAAAAAAAAGAAATCATACCACAAAACAATATGGTGTGTTGATCATGCTTCAGTCCTCTAAGAAAGTCCTAGGTTGGAACGAATAAAATCAGCCTACAAAAAGTCATTTCTAAAACAAATAATGTAAAACTAAATTCGTTAGGATTGAGGCATTCATTTTATAAAGGAAATGATTAATGGATAATTAAAATGCCATGCATCACTGATTATTAGTGACAATTGGCATTTCCACAGTACTAAAACATATAGAAATTGATTTAATTAAATTTACTTTAGCTAGCACCTCATAAGAGTACAGTAAATGGCCTGTGGTGGATACGCATGACCACATGGTGTTGTAAGTTATTTCTTGTATGCGTTACTAAACGTATTTAGTCTAGCCACCAATGTTTTATTGAGTTTTTAAAAATCTGGACGTCTAGTGTTTAACACAAGACTCTTGGTTTCATGTGAAATGAATTAGATTTTCAGGAAGGTCCACATATTGATATAAGCCTAAGAATTCCAGGTGGATATCAGCTTTGAAGGTGGATGGTAAAAACAGTTTCAGACACTATGACGCTTCCTGTCACAGTGCAAAATGTTCCCCTGTAGCATGTGCCACTCTGGGCACATTCCCTATGAGATGCCAAGTATTCTTCCTCACTTTCTCACTTCCAACAGGTTCACATTCACTGCTGAGCAGAAGAAAGAAACAGGGCCAGCATCATCTCGGGGCATCTGTATGGCACTTTTTGGAGGGTGCATAAAATGACGTGTCCTGTCCTGTCACTGGGGCTCCCACATGGTTTGTAGTCAAATGCAGGCAATGTGTGTATGTGTATGTATATGCATGTGTATGTGAGAGTATGTGTGTAAGAGTATATATGTGAGAGTGTGTGTGTGTGTGTGTGTGTGTGAGAGAGAGAGAGAGAGAGAGAGAGAGAGAGAGAGAGAGAGAATGTGTGTGTATGTAGGAGTGTGGTAACTCTTGACTGTCCTGGATTTGAACTGCACAGCTAGAAATCCTGTACCCCATTTTATCTAGGCTGAGGTACCCCACTATTATCCCTCAGTTTTCCTCACTTCCCCCAGAGACTTTTGAATTGAATGAAGTAAGAGATTGGTTTCCAGTTTCAGTCAATGCATCTACCTAAACATGTATTTTGACCATGACTAGAAGGAAAATGGCCATTTGGAATCCTATTGAACTATTGAAATAACTATAACCCTAAGTTGGGCAATGTATTTGCACAATTTCATGCAAAGCAATATTATGAAATAAAAATTTGTTACCTTTTAATTTTAAGAGCAGGTAAACTACACTTATTCAGGGTTCTGTTATGTCAGAAGAGGTTCACTACTGTTATTTCTTACAAATTGCCATACTTTCCTCTTAACTTTTAGGATTTTAATGTTCTCTCTTTTATTGTTGATGTTAATGGCTTTCCTTCCTTCAGCCATCATTTTTACCTCTAGATTTCAGAAATGACTTCCAACTTGTCCCCGCTCTATACCAGCATCAAGTGATTGGCTGAATATGTAATGAGATCATGTCTGTTCCTCCATTCCATCTACCCCAGTCATCCAGCTTTCCACTGAAACTAAAACTAGACCCAAACTCTCTAGCAGGGCCTCTGAAGATAAAGCATCACCTGACCACTTCTCCAGAGTTGATTCCCATTATGCAAATTAGCTACCTTCAATAAAGTTGTTGCCAACACTGACTTAGCAAATTCTTGACCATGCTTCTTGGAGAAATATGGAGTTAAGCTCCTGTGAGCCTCTGGTCATAATACTTCCAAAGAATGATCAATACATAATCTTGTTTTGTGTGCATTTTTGCTCAAAGACACTTTATTTAGTACATAATGTCAATTCATTAGCATTGCACTCATGACCAACAGCCCTGTAGCTCATGCCTGAACAAAGCTTACCTAACACACATATTTCCAACATAAGACACATCACAGATTTCCTAAGCTTAGGCGCAAGGGACAGCACTTTAGCACCATGATTTGGGCCATTTAAACAGTGACAACACTAACAGAAAGCACAAAAATGTGAAAAATGTGGCCTTAAGTAAACAGAAAAGTAGACTTATTTACAGTTTGGGAGCTGAGACACTAAGGCAGAGCATAACCTCCTTTAGCCTCAGCAGGAAACGTGTGCCACTCTGAGCATGTTGCCTGCAAGGGACAGGGAAGGTACTCTGATAACTGCTTTAGGGGTTACAAATAAATTTCAATGACTGGGCCATTTGCCAAAATGGAAGCTGCAAATAGTGAGGATTTACTATATTTATGACTTCATCTCCTATGAATGTACTTTTTTCCTTGTTATTCTACAGCTATAATGACATCTGTTTCTTAGCTGTGCCAGGCTTTGCATTTGCTCTTCCCTTTTGAACCATGCCTCCTCCATATCTTCAAAAGCTTGACTCCTTATCATCACTACTATGTTGTCTTTGTTATTGTTCAGGTTTCAACTGACTTCCCCAACAAATCACCAAGCCCCTCTCCGTCCTTCCTGATCTCAACCCTCTGCTTAAAATCTTACTAGCATCTCCCTCTATCCAGGATTCCTGGGCTTCTGCCTCACCATTTGGAAGGAAGGGCTTTCCTCTTCCTCAGCTCTGGGTCCCAGTGCCTACCACAGGGCCAGACTCTGTAGATGTTCAGTACGTAGCGGCTGAATGAATGAATGAATCAAGTGTTTTCTTAAGATATCCTTCCTTGGCAAGATAGAAAACAGGCAACCAATCCCTTAACAGCATCCAAAATTTAGAAGAACAATTTAAAGATCTTTATAATCCCTAAAATTAAAGACCCACTGCTTCTAAAATTCACCCTCTATAAAACTCCAGTGCCTCAACATTTTCCATTATGGTGAGACCTTAAGAAATCACACACCTAAAATATCATAAGCAAATCAACAGTAGCCTCTCAAGTTAGAAACAGCCCTAGAATAGTTGAAGGAAGAGGGGCTTTAGCCAGTTTCACCTGAGCATTGATACAAATCGATAGTCTCTTAATTCCAGAAGAATAAAGACAATTTCCCTTCATTTAACTAAGAAGATTTTGCACTAAAAGGAAGACTCATTCTGATGAGTGCTGGAAAGGGCTTTTGGAGAAAGAGAAATGTGAGAAATGCAGAGATGAACTGGGGTGGTGGGGAGCGTTGCTCAGAGAACTAGTGGATCTTTGATTTAGAAATTATACAGGTCTGTAAGTTAATCTCCTAAATTTTGGATGCTGTCAAAGAATTGGTGCCTATTTTCTATTTTGCCAAGGAAGGACATCTTAAGAAAACACTTGCTATCCTTTCATTCATTCATTCAACAACTCTGTACTGAGCACCTACTATGTCTGGCTCTGTGGTAGGCACTGGGTCATAGTGCTGAGAAAGGATAAGCCCTGGCTCCTTGGTACCTTACCTCTAAATGTGAAGGTAGGATGAGATGAGGCACTGGGCTTCTATAGGGGCAAAGAGACCCAAAATATAACACAGGAGAAAAGAAAGGGAGGCAGGAGGGCCTCAGAATCTAACCTCTGCTTTTTGCAGTTTTGATCAAGGCTGGACCTGGCTCATTCGCTCTGGGTGAGGCACTAATTTGTTAAAATCAATGAAGGAAGGAAGGAGACAGAAACTGAAAACCAGTTACAAAAAAAAAAAAAAAAGGTTAAAGGAAAAAGAATGAGCGGTTAATTATATTAGTCAAAAATGCAAGTTGGACTTCATTTGGTGTAAGAATGCAACTGTTGCTTTCCGATAAGTGACTCCAAGTCTTCCAGACTTGTGCAGATGCAATACCAGGGAACACTGAACCTGGCCAGAATTTAACTCCCCTTAAAGGAAAAAAAAAAAAAAAAAGCAAAGTGCAAATTCAAGCTCTGCTTTTTCCTTTCTTCTGGAGAGACCTACATTATTCTTTTTGTTTTGTTTTGCTTTGTTTTTCAGAGCCCAGTACCAAAGTCAGGGCTTTGTGTGTGCTAGGCAAGCACTCTGCCACTGAACTAAATCCCCAATCCCAGATTCGCATTATTCTTATCAAACCCAACCTCTTCTCTCTCCCATTTCAAGAAGATGGAAGACTTCAGTTATTAGCACAGGTTTTAACATGAATCCAATCTTTCTGACGATTCCTTTGCGTTTTTCTCGGCCTCAGATCCAACATTGGAGAACATTCTCCCAAGTGGTTAGCGGAGCATTTCTGTTCTGCCATTTATTCTAGCCATATCTGTTTTGTCAAAGAGGTGAACTCAAGACATTGAGCATCTGAGAGGCACCCAGGAGCCCAAGTCCTGTGATACGGAACACTTGTCCATCAGGTATTCAATATGAAAAGGGGCTCCAGGAATTTTTGCCTTGACTTGCAAGGAGCAAGGTTCTATTGTTCAGGTGTTGATCAGAGAAGATTTTCAAGTTTTCTTAGAAACATAGAAGTGTTTGCTCTCAGGATAACTGTGTTGTTTTCCTTTAGGGCTTGTCTGTACACAATGAAAACAGAGAAACCAAACTAATCCTCGTTCCTCCTATTGGCTTCTTTTAAAATCTTGAATGAATTCCAGTTTCAACCAGATTTGCCCAGGCTTCCATTTAAGAATAATCCACTTACCACAGCATTCAAAACGATTAAGCAAGCCTGGGAAGAAGACTGACAGGGGAGTGGGTGGGGGGTGACAGGCAATGGGGGGTGAATCTCATTTTATGCACCTCTTCCACACAGGGCAGTGACTTTGCCATCCACTTAACAAACTGAGCCCCAGGGCCCATTTATAGTCTAATGCCATGAATGAGAGTTTCCCAAGCTTCCCCGGGCTGGCTGGAAATCCGTGTCACAGTGTCACAATGAGACTATCTTGAGCAAAGTTACCAAATAAGCGCCAGGTGCCAAACATAGAAAACATAAATAAATTCAAGCATTTCTTCAACTTTAAATCATACAAAATAATCTAGGGAAATCTAGCATTGAGTTATAATAAAAACAAATGAGCTTGATTTTATAGATATTTAGGAAAAGGAAGAAAAAAGGAGATCAAAAGTAGTCAATAATTCAGTAGGTGGGAACAGTCTCATCATTGTTAGTTAGGTGTCCTTTAACTTAGAAGCTCCTTAGCCAAAGGGAACCCAAAGACAAACCATACTATCTTTTCTGGTTTCTAGAATTTACAAGCTGGTTGACAGCCTCCATTTTACAAATTAAAAATCTGAGGACGCTGGAAACATAAGTGGTTTGTGCAGCATTGTACAGTCGACTGTGGAGATAGGGTCTGGGTCTTTGAATGTATTTTTCTTCCTTTTCCCACTGGAGGGTGGGGTCAAAGCATCTGACTGAAGGTATGAGAAGAGGGGAGTCCTTTATGTACTCCACCCCCAGGCATGGGGCATACATATTAATGGAAGTATAGACCTAATACTGTTACTCTTATGACAGACTTCTGCATAGCAACAATTTTAAGTTCTTTTTATGGACATTATCCTTGTGCACGTACAGGTTCTGAACCCACAAATTCAGCCAACTATGGATTAAAAAAAGGAAACAAAACTGTACTAAACCTGTATAGATCTTTTTCCTTTTTATTATTCTCTAAGCAAACATTATAATGACCCTTTACAAAGCATTTATGTTGTACTAGATATTATAAGTAACATAAAAACAATTTAAAGTATACATCAAAGAGAGCTATCATTTAAAAAATAAATGTCAATAGGTTATATGCAAATAATATGCCATTTTATATAAGGCACTTGAGTATCTGGGGATTTGGGTATCCGTGGGTGATCCTGGAATTAATCTTCATCTTTACATTGACTGTATAATTTTTCCAACTCTCTATGAATATTGTTCCATAGTATACTTATATGATCTCAGAAGTTGAAATAACATTTCCTCTCCAAGACTAAAAGATGCTCAAGGCCAAGGTCTATGCCATCTACACTTCTGACTTACTCCCATCTCAAAAACGGAGGGTTATCCACCTTACTTAGCTAATGCTTCAGGAACTGACTAAAGGTGACATCACACTGGTGGCTAGGGAACACAGGAAGACCCCATTACTTGACTTGAAGGGTAACTGATTACAGTATTTGTTTACAATTCTCCTTTCCCTTCTACTCCTAAAGGTGGGGAGAAGTGTACAGTACTTCCCATCCCACTGAACTTTGGTATTTGCCATGGGGCTGGCTTCACAAGTGAAACAAGCAGAAGGAACAAGTGTCCCAGTTCCAGCAGAGCATGTCTGCCTGCATCTCTTATGGTTCTGCCTCTACCTTGAAAATAAGATGCCCTGAGTAGCTGATCCAGAGTCTGGATTCTGGGATAAGATCAGAGGAGCAGACTCTACTTCATCCTGAAGCCTGGCATAGAGTCCAGCCAAACCCATCAGGGACCTACCAGAACCTCAGCTGATTCACAGAGCCATAACTGAGAAATAAACGTTGGATATTCTAAGCTACTGCATTTCTTTCTGGGTGGCTATCACAGCCAAACAAAACAACAACAACAAAAGCAACGCACACACACACACACACACACACACTCACACAGGAAGGTTCTTTGGCAGATGATAAGACATCTCCCAAAGAAGTTTAACCCTGCTATTCAGCTATAATGAAAGTAAACCTCAGAGCAGATTTGCCTACACACATGCAAACATTTATTAAATAAATATGTATTAGCAAGAAGGCATAAAAATGGTCCTTATTACCTGTTGTGCAAGGTCAGGGAAGTCCTGGCTCTCTGTCGTTTCAGAGCCGCGCCCACCACCTTTCATGAAAGGTTTATAGGAGGCAGACACCAAACATCCCAGAGGCAGGATTCTGTTACTCTTTTAATCAGCATCAGATAATTAAAACTCTTTGTAGCAAGGCCTGGCCAAAGGAATCATAGGAATTCAGATTGAGATGCCCTCTCTACAGGAGCAAGTCACAAGCTTTGCAAGATTTCTAAACCCTGTTCATACAACAATTGTGAATGTCTCTAAAATACATGTAACTAATCCATATCTGGCAAAGACCCAGAATCTTGAAGTTCACCAATAAGATCATTTCTAACATTCATCAACATTATTAGAAAGTCAGCAATTTCACAAAAACAATTTCTGATATTTGCAATCCTTCAGGTATTGATAGATGTTTCTAGAAGCTGCCCCTGGAGTGTAGTCTTTCTGATATAATACAGCCTTCTACACGTGGGATGAGAGTCTTCCCTGCCTAGAAGAGGCTAACTATGGACATCAGCTGTGGGACACATATCACAGGCCAGGACCACAGCAAAAAGCATGAAATGAAAAGAAGAAATACAGGGAAACAGCTCTGAAGACCCAAGCCAGATTAGCAAGAACGCATGGCCCTAAATACCTGGCAATGAGTCAGATGGTACAAACATGAGTCAGATGGTGCTAGTCACTAGAGGACACTGACATGGGAATGTCTGTCTCAGAATACTCCCAGTCTCCTCCTGCTGGGTAGCCAACAGAGGTCCCTGGGGATCAGGTCACCCTGTACTTACGAGTGCTTAAACATATTTCCTACTTCACTGCTCTTGTAGAGACCAGTTCATTCCCTGACATAGAATAAGAACCTTACCAGCCATTCAGTGCATTAGACACCTGAGATACAAGTTCAAGCCAGACATAAACCTTGTTATGCAGAAGCTTGGAGAGTTCAGCAGGGGTTCTTAATCTGGGGCCCATGGCTAGGCTTCAGGGTACTTTCAGTGGTCTGCGAATGCCCTAAAATTCAAGATGCTCATAAGCATAAATAGTGTTCATGTGCACTGTTCTAGAAAAGAGTGTGTGTTGTCTATCAGATTTGTAAAGTTGCCTATGACTCAAAACAAGTGAAGAAATGCTTTTCCATGCGATTACCCTATAATAAATGTATTTAATCAGATTTTGCTATGGAAGATCAAATTGTAGACTATATAAGAATAATTTTTTTACCAAGTTATGAAAAAAGAGCCCTGACACATAATCACTAGAGTAGTTAAAAGCTTGCTTAAGAAATATTCTCATAACAGAATTAATGACTAATAAAAATGGTGCTAGAGATGTTATAATAATAAAGGAAACTTCATGCTGCACTATTCTAAAACTTAGTCCCAAATCCAAAAACAGCAAGGGCTCACTGTGTCTTTGAAAAGTAGCTATGTCTATGGGGCAACAGTAACACAATTTCTTAATCTCATTTTAATCAGCATTTGCCTCTTTATATCATTTATGAAGTAGTATGAGAATAAATTACCACTATGTTTTAACTGTCCACTGCTGAGTTGACTCCATTGTCTAGAATATACATCAAACTTAAGATAGTCAATGCACAGGTAACGTGAATATATGTACCCTCCAAAACTGTTCAAGTCTGTTCAGCCAAGAGTATAAGCCTATGGCAATGAAACTCACGATCCAAGAAGTTACATGCTATTTATTGTGTGGTTTTCATAATCTGTACTACATTCCCACACATCCCAGTGTGAGAAGCATAGATTCAATCTCTTGGAGGTTCTGTTCTCTTCATATATTAAATGGAAACAATAACACCTAAAAGCAAACAGTTCTAGGAAAGATTAAATATCATTTATTTGTTAAATCATATCAGATAAATACTCTTCCCTAATACCCAGCAAGTGCTCAATAAATGATAAATCTAACTCTATTACAATCTTCAATCTCGATCTGTGCCTTAGAGTAAATGTGGTTCCCAGAACTACAGCAGCAATAGCACCAGGAACCTGATAGAAATGCAAATTTTCAGGCCCTCGTCAGACTTACGGAATCAGAAATCTGGGAGTGGAGTCCAGTGAAATGTTTCCATAAGGTCTCCATCTGAACGTGATGCAGTCCAAATTAAAGAACCACTGATCTAAGTAGGTCATGCTTAATCAAGCCTATAGTTAAAATCACCTTGGATGCTTTTAAAAAGGAAGGATCTCCAAACTCTCCACCCACCCAAGATTACATCAAAATATCTTTGGGGAGGAGTATAGACACTTGTAATTATCCAAAGGTCCCCAGTGACTTACATGTGAATTTAAAAGGCCAAGGAGAGCCCACTCGTCCATTGTATGCACTCTAGGCAATGGGAGTGGTAGAAGCTTGAAATTCCATCTATCTTAAGTCCTCCCTCATAGAATCAGACCTGTCATACCACTAACTAGATATGAGACCTTGGGAAAGTTTTCTATTCTTCTCTTAGCCTCAGTTACTTTGCCTATAACATGAATATAATAATGATGGATATTGCATCTTTTTATCTTCACACATGAAAACTGAAGTCCAAAGCCTTCATCCTTGTCCATCTCACACCTAGTGGTAGGAGGGAGGTCAGAACTCAGCCTTCACCATATCTCCTCTGCTTTGATGCTCATATGTGTAGGCATGGAGAAGAGAAATGCCAGGGTCATGGAGAGGACTTGGGCCAACTTTATACTTTTGGCTTAGATATCAAAAGGGAATGATGCCTACTAATGACTGAGGGATGTGCCACTAAGAGAGGTGTCATCAGGATTTGCAGAACTCAGTGGGATCTGTGGACTAGCAGAACTCAGTGGGAGATGTTGGGGTGAGGAGGAGGATCCATAGCTGTAATGGGAGTCACAGATGGGCAAGCTCAAGGACAGACCCACCACTTATATTCCACTGGGCTGGTAGAAGGCAGGCAGCATGGGTTTGGATTCCTAGAGACCGTGATTTCAGAGTAGAGCTGAAGACAGGGCTTAGAGAATCTAGGCATGGCAAAAAAACAGATCAAGGAGAATATCTTTTTGTATTCTGATCAGGTTGGGAGAGGAGGGGAGGCCCAGGAGGAATGGGAGCATATTTCTCCTTCTAAAATCTATTTCTCTTGCTTAGTAAAGGTGACATAAACACAAAGGTCTATCACTTAATAGTGTGGAAGCCCTGCAACTATTGTTCATCCATAATATCCATGGATAAAATTATGGGATGAAGGCAGCTGGCTATAGTCTGCGATCCCCCAGTGGTCATATCTATCACTGCTATGGACTGACTTCGTATGTTAAAATCCTAGTCCCAAAGGTAAGGATATGGGAGTAGAGACTTTGGAGAGTGAAGCCCTCATGAGTGGGATAAGCATTCTGATAAAGAGTTCAAGCACTCTAATTCTCCTTCTTCCCTGGGAAGATACACAAAGCTAGCCCTCTGCATTCTGGAAGAGGGTCCTAACAAAAACCCAACCATGCTGGTATCCTGATCTCAGATCCCTAGGCTCCGGAACTGTGAGAAATGAATTTCTGTTGTTTGTAAGCCACTCAGTCTGCCATACTTTGCCCTAGATGTCAGAAAGGACAAGGACCTGATGGTGCACAGTCAGGGCACTGGCTCTCCCTCATCCTAAATTCCACAGATGGCCTTGAAAAGGTCAAGGCCAGGGCAATTCTTTCCACCTTCTGTCATGTACATACGACTAGGGATGACCTCCACTGTGGTGACTTTGAAGAGAAGGGAACATTCCTATATACATTTGGAAAAGGTACCTGCATCAGAGAGAGCAAGTAAGAAACAATCAAAAACTGGACTGAAGGGAAAACAGTAACTTCTTCCTTCACTTTCTGTAAAACTAAAGGAAATCTACAAGTATTATTTCTACTCCAAACACGCTTAGACTTTATTGGCATCCCTCACCCCCATTACCATAGAGGTCTCAAAGTAATTTACAGTAGAAAACTGACTTTTTATGACATTATTATTGTTTTAAAAAACTTCATAGTCATAATCCTTAAATTATGAGTCACTTTACTTAAAGAAATATTTAAGATTTCAAAATTCCAGCACAAATAAATATTTTCATTATTCACCAAGTTGAAGTGTGCTAAAATGACTTGCCTTCAGTTGGGAGGGAGGGAAGAGAAGGAGCTGAGAAGGAATTTGAAGAGAGTAAATAAGATAAGTCTATGACCCCAGAGGGCATCTGAGGCCAGAGCCTGCAGAGTAAGGCTGCCTGGGGACACATGCAAAGCCAATCAAATTTAAATGGAAGATGAGGTCAGCATATGGAGATGCATATTGGGAAGAGAAAATACAAGTGTCAGAAGACAGGTCCAAGCTAAGCACCCACTAATAGGCTAGAAGGAGTGGAATTCAGACTGTAAGACTGGGAAGCACTCAGAAAGGAAAGATGAGGTGAGCTCCTTCTTCTAGCAATGTTTTAAATAACTTTTCTAGCTTCAGCTATAAGGATCCAAATTTAGGGCTTGTCTCCTAAATCTAGACAGACTGTAATACCAACGGATAATGAACAGAAATATTAAGACAGGCTACTGCTAGTCTTCAAATATTTTTAATTGATGTTTGTGGAATTTTAAAAAAAATGAGCCAATAAGATGGTGTACTGTAGCAATGTCAGTGTTAATGTCAGCTAACAATTGGTTGTGACATGTCATAGTTATGCATGATGTTCCCATTAGGGGAAAGAAGGAAGAGAGTATATAAAATTTTTCTGTACATTTCTCATAATTGCATGCAGATCACCAATTACTTCAAAACAAAAGCTTTAAAAAATTATCTAACCTTAATTAATAAGAAGATTTTTACACAAAAATCTTACATAAAAATTTTCTAGCTTTTCTTGAAAAGTTGGAAGACCTAGTAGTGCTGGGCTTACCCCATGTTCCCACAATTGTTACTTCACAATAATCAGAAGCAGAGAAGAATATGAGCCCTTGAGACAGGCATGGTTATCTTCATTTTGTCCCATTCTCCACCCAGCTTGCTTCACTATTTATGTTACTTGTCTGGTCTCAAGAGATATGAGATTTTTTTCCACTCTTCTATAAAGAGTGATAGGGTTGAAGACTTGGTCATCCAAGAGGTCATCTGAGTTCACACAATTTATCTGGAGTTGAACACTGTATCATGAATAAGAACACAGGACACTTCACTATCCTGGTGTCCTTGGGGCCTTGCTCATAATAGGTATCATTATAGTATTCGTCTATAGTAGGAGAGCCACTTAGGACAGGTTCCAAGAAAAATCAATGACATACTAAATGTCGTGCTATAGCAATTTCTATTATAACTCTGCAGCTATATGAAATACAATCAGTTCTTCAGGTCAAAAATAGTCTGAATTTATTTATGAAAAGGGCATTAGGTAAGGCCTAATTTACCAAATTTGGAAATATCTAGACCCATGGTTTAACTGGACCTCTCCATATATATAATGAATGCTCTATGGTTCAAAGACAAGGTGTCTTTGTAAATTGAGCCTGCCTTTTGGTTTTCTGATGTTAAAACATTTTCCACATTAGAAATCTGTCCCCTTTGATTTCCACATGGTAAATTACTCAAGTGGAATCATTTACCCCAAAGGCCAAGCAATGTTCCCATTATCACTGAGCAGCAAAGGGCAAAAAACAAAACAAAAACAACAACAACAGAAAATGAGGCATAGACAGGGAGGATGAATTCAGGTCATTCCTTGCTGCATCAAAAAAAGCATGAAATTGACTCACACATTTGGTCCATCTTTGTGTGTGTGTTTTTTTTTTTAAAGATACATTTTACAATCCTTAGTCTGCTCAATATCTTGTCCAACCTTCCTACTAGCAATTTCTCGCTGTGCACACCATGTTCAGATGTGGTAGTTTTCCCTGATCAGGCTATTTTAATAGTGACAATGTCTCATAATTTTACTAGGAAAATCAGATTTTTGTCCATAAGGAATCTATTATGGGTGGAATATTATAGCACACAAACCTATAATAAGAAGAACATGGTATTTTTACTCATTCTTTAACAAATGAATTAACTTATCAGGAAAGTTAGATCACATTTAAAATTCAGGAGCAGATGTAGGTTCTGGCTAATGGTCCCTCCAGTGGCCTGTTGAGTCAAGGGTTCATTGATAGGATTCTTTTAATCCCTCCCTGGTGTTGAACTTTGACCTACAATATGCTCACTAATGGTTAGCTGTTTTACAAATCAGTAAAGACACAGACCAAGCTGCTTCTGTCCATTAGGTCCTCAGATTGATTCAGTTTGATTGCACAGGTTAATTCAACTCCATAGCCCCTTCTGATACTGCCTCAGTACATACTGGCAGAGTGGATTATTAATGTAGCTGTTTGCACCTTGTCAACAGTCTAAGAGACTGCATACCTGGCATTCCTTGCAAAATGCTAGTCCTGCCCTCTGAGATTTGGCAATGGTCAGTGGCCACTGATCTGACTACAGCTCAGACCTTTGGAAAATTAAAATACAAATGTAATGTACTTATTCTGTTACCTTGAAACAAACAGCTATGTCATCCAAATCAGGTCATTTTATATGAAGCATGGAGTTGGTTTGCTCTGTGTGGGGCATCAGCTGGACCCTGTGATAAGGCATCTGGTGAAGCTATGAGTCTCCTCCAAGTTTTCTGTTGTAAACCTGTGACAGCCAGCTGGCGGAGCAGCTGCAGGCCTAGGTTGTTTTAGGAGCCAGCTGACCATAACTCCCTCAGATAATACATTGAAAGGTCAAAGGGGCTTTGGCTCTTTGAACAAGAGTGTTTGGTCACCAGGGGTTCCATTGACCATTGGGCTGCAGAACATGCAAATAATTTGTGGCTTTCCTTAATTAAGTTAAACTCAAATCCTCAAGTAGAGCTTGACCTCAAAATTGTATTTTTATTTCTTATTCAAATACTTTGTTGCAAGCACACATGTGTGTACGAAGGCTCTCTTCATGAAACTTTTGAAAAGAAAATTCTTCTCTTGCTATTTTTTAAATCATGCATTTATTTTGAATGGCTATAGTTATAGACATAGATACAGATACAGATTAAATAGGTTTTGATTGCCAGAGATGAATTTGTCTGAGCAAAAGTAAACTTATCATTGTGAGAGGCAGACTGTGGGCTGTGTGGTTTGATTTTGAGAATGAAACAAATCTGTCAGACCAAACAGTCTGACAACAGTTCCACTGAGTTAAAAATTTCTAGTTTTCATTTGGTGCCTGTTCTTTCAGGGTTCTGTTTGGCTGGATGAACCTCAGGTCTCCCCTACCTTTTCATGGGATGGATGGCAGGTTATTGTGCATTTAACTAACATCCAGAGCCTGTGCCACTAGGCCTGCTCTGTGCCAGGCATTGTGTGGGGCTCGGGATCCAGTGGGAACAAGGTAGATGAAGCCCCGTTTTTCAGAGAATGAAGCTAGCGGGAATTCCATTTTAGTCATCCTTTGCTAGCAAACACATATGTCCTGATTTCCAGAACCTGGGAGAAGGGGAATGTCCCACATGAGCTTAATAGAAACACACTTTGGATTTGCTTTTAAGAAATTGCCTCTCAAATTATGGAGAAAAAAAAAAAAAACACACACACCACATTTTTGGAACGATTTTTTTTATCTTCACAAAATTACTTTCAGGATTTCTGAGAACTTGGCACCCTTTAAAGAGAAAAGAGTCTGTCTTCTGTGCTCTTGGTGATAAGGATCACAGCAAACAGAAACCAGAGGCTTCTTGAAAATACCCAGGACTGAAGGCTTGGGCTTTACTACTCCATGGGAATTACAGGAAGAAGGCTGATGTCCACCTTGGCACTTGGCATTGAAAATAATCTACTTTGGCACTGTGAAAATAAAAGTTTGGTGTTGTGTTCCAATTGCCACATGTACAGGATTTTTAAGGCTGTTTTTATTTTTATCGGTCAAGATGTTAACTCACATGCTAAGCTCTGTATGAAAAACAACAACAACAACAAACCTCATGCCCTTGAACCCCGTGAATTTATCTTGGAGAAAACCCTACTCCCAAAGCAAACGCAACTTCTCAAGTTTAAGAAAAAGAGGCTTTTGAGGGTAGAATTTTTTCATTTTACAAAACTTCTTTCCCTTCAAAACATTTGTTTTGGGGTGCATCTGCAGGTGAGGCAATCCTAAGAATTAGACTGAGAAATACAAGTTTCAGTAAAAGTTTTCAGATACCCTGCTTTTAAAAATGTTGCTTAAAATGAAAAAAAAAAATCCTTTTCTCCTTACCCTTTTGTATGAAGAATAAAACTATCTTTCCTTTTGCCCCAGAGAGTATATTTTAAAAGAAAAGGAAGTTAGCTTTTGTACTCTTTTCTTTCTTTTAAGGACCCCAGGAAATTCTCTTTCATTTGACTCATCTGTATGTTCCCATTATTGGCTCTTCACAGTTTGGCACTTTGCTCAGATCAGCCCAGAAGGGTCAGCTCTCTCGGCGACTTTGTGATTTCTGACAATCCCACATGGCAATTTCCCATTAACCCTGATGGCCCGCCCCCCACTCTCCTCCCAGACACTCGGTGACCCTCCAAGGTGAGCCTGCAGCACTCCTCAAGATGCCGCAGCATGTAATCAACCCTTGACCCACTTCCCCAGGTTGATTTGGTGAGTTCAGTAGGTCAGTCTGCCAACCGTCCCTGAACTGCCTGAACCCCGGCAGGTGTCCTCCCCAGCAGAGCTGATGCCCAGTACAATGTGGGAAATATGCTAATTTGAGGGGTTGGGATGGGAGCCCCAGGCTCTGTGACCTCCTCACTGCAGAGGCCTCAGCGCCCTTTTTTTAGATGATGGAGCTATTGTCCTCCTGGGCCTCCAAGAGGAGGATTGAGGGAAGAACCACAATGTAGATCAAAGGATGGAAATACAGGACCTGGGAGCAGAGGCTAAATAGCCCTGGTATTATTTTGCCTGGAGAAGAGGAGGCTGGATTGGAGTGGGTCAAGCAGGCCAGAATGGTAGAAGAGCTATTATGTTGTGAATGAGGCCAGCTGTTCAACATTTTCAGTGAGAAGAAAAGGAGTGGAAGAAAACGAACATTAACTGCAATGTGAGAAATTTGTTTGACATAAGTGGAAAATTTCAAACAGTGGGGGTTGTTAGCCACTGAAATTAGTGATGGGCGGGGCAAACATTTCTGAGATGAACTTTAAAGCAAAGAATTTTCAGTCCAACAGTTTTTAGGGCCAACTTGCCTGATGGCAGGAAGGGAGCAGGTAGAAAAAAAAAATGTTGATGCTCATTTCACATAAATAAGTGCGATGTAAGATTGTGGCTTTTCATAAACTCTTTACAACTGTTTTTCAGGGCTTCTTTGACCTTGCTTGCTGATTTACTTATCCAAGACAGGAATTGTCTTTGTGGCTAAGTGACTGACAAGTGCCTTGGGTGATGGGCATCTACTGATTCCAGTTCTGCAGCTAATCAACTCTGAGATTGGAACAAGTGCAGAACCTCAATTTCCTTGACTGTCAAACGGGGACAATGGCTCTGCTCCAACTCACAGGATGGCTTGCAGGAACAAATTGTAAAAGGTCTGAAAAGCACAGTGAACCCAAGTATGTAGTAATTAGACTGTTCAGACCTCAGGGCTACTCCCAAATAAAGAAATGCTGGCTTTCACCGTATTATTTTAATGAGTTACTCCCACACTGGCCTCTGAGTGAGAAAAGAGAAGGATCAGAGGGCAAATCGAGAATTCAAGGGCCCCTTTCAAGCTGGTCTGGAGGTGACTCTTTTATTCCTGTCTTTTTCAGGTCCACAGCCCAACATCAGGCAAAATTAGGTGTACAGACCAGCAGAGGGCAAACATGCAGTTCTTTTTATAAAGCTGTGGCCTCTGACGTTTGGGACATTTCAACTGGAAATATTTCTCCATGAAATCATCAAATAAGAGAACTAGAGAATTCTGTTGCTCTTGGTGCTTGTAACAGGTAAGTGTGAAATCAATTTTTAAAATAGACAAGTAAATCTAAAATGTTGCAGCATAGTGATAAAATGATGGAATTCTGTACCTCTAGCATGGGTTCAAAGTGAGGTATATAGAGTTACAATGAAAAAAAAAAAAAAAAAACTGCCTTGTCCACCCAGAGTTCTATCTACGGAGACAATATGATTCAAAGTCAAAGGCAAAAAAATGGCAGCTCTCAACTATGAGATATAAAGGAGGCTGATTAGAGCATCCCTGACTTTCAAGGTTGTATTATTGGGAATGTGTGCTTCTGACCATAATGCATTCCAGGCTGGGGGAATCAGAGATAGAACCCTGAACTGCAGCTGTCCTTATGGAAACTCAGAACATTTGAAGCAAGATGAACAACTGTGCACATTTCATCGAATCCCTTTATTTTTCCCAAGAGGAAACAGAAGGTCTGAAGAATAATGCAATTAGTAAGAGGATAACACTGGCATTAGCCCTCAAATCTTGTGGCTGTAACATGATTTATCTCACTTGAAAGGCTGCAAATTTATCTTTAGTAGAGTAAATATGGTTCACAGGTATATCTCATTTGGCTCATAAAATGAATTTTCAAAAACAGTTCTAAATGGTTGTCTTGAAGAATTATAAGGCATGGTCATGTGAGCCCACATACATACATGGTGGCAAACAGCTGGAGTTCCAGTGTTCTCTGCTCCTTGTAGGGAGACATGTATACTGTGATATGCCACACTCCTCACCATTCCCTAATGTCTCCTTGACTGTGAAGCCATGGGTAATTTAGAATGTTATCATTGTGCTTATGCAGACACACATCTTAACTGTCCCTTTCACTCATTACTCTTATTTTTCTGGGCTATCTACAAATTTGATTCTGCAATCCCTGCCTTACCACTTATTGCTTCTGTTTTCCTACTTAGTAAAACCATTCATGATAATTTCCACAAAGGGAAAACAGAGATGACATACCTTTGATCCTATAGTGACAATGTGGATAATTTGGAGACATTTATACATTTACACAAGCTAGTACAAGATGCTGGTTCATTTTATCCACTTCTACATAAGACTTAATTTTTTCATTTGTTAAAAGTATACATTGCAAAAGTCCTACTTTTTGTATTTCAATATTTTGAAGTACAGAGATAGCCATTTTAACATCCCCCATCCATTTCTGCTCAGTAAAGAGTGGCCTCCCCCAGTACTCCCTCCTGAACTTTCTCCTGATACCTTGAGAAGCTAGTATTAAAATCATATGAAGAAAATATGATAGACACCTTTGCTTACCCCCAAACTTGCACATGAATTTTATAGTAGCATTATTTATAATGGACGCAAAAACAGAAACAATCTAAATCTCCATCAAATCATGAATGGATAAGTGAAATGTTTTATTTCTGTACAATGGGATATTACTTGGCAGTTTAAAAAATGAACTGTGAAATATACTACAGCACAAATAAACCCACAAAATATTATGGCAAGTAGAAGAAACCAGTCGCAAACCACCACGTATTTATCGTGTGACTCTGTTTATATGAAATACCCCAAACTGGCAAATTCCATAGAGACAGAAAATAGACCAGTGCCAGCCAGAGCTGGGGAGATTGTGGGGAGATAGAAAAAGACTGCTGCTGGGCCTGAGGTTTCTTTCTGGGGTGGTGAAAATGTCCTAAAATATTGTCTTGGTCATACAGTTCTGTGAATATATTAAAACCCTCTGACTAGTATGAGCAAATGAATGTATGATGTGTAAATGGTATCTTTAAAAGTCTATTCCTTTTAACAAAAAGTAAAATATAATACGTCTTTTGAAGTTGGAAAAGGGAAACTGCTCTTCTGTGACAAACTGCTAGGTCCCAGGCAGCCTCTGATGTCCATTTCATAGGTGAAGAAATAAAGGCTTACAGGGATGAGGCTGCTTTCCTAGTCCCGTGCTAAGCTCAGATTTGAACCAGGTCTGACTTCTAAATCTTCCTCATTCTGCTGCTTCCAAGCATTTTCTCCTTCTCCAAAAAACAAGTAAAGGAAAAAGTAAAGACTTTTCTATCTGTTCCTTATGGCTGCATGGGACTATTTAATTATGAGCAGGAACAATCTTTTCTAAAAAGTTCACCTGAGACAGGCCATCTGATTCAAATGTTTTGAAAGTCAAGCGGGGCCTTTCCCCCTGAAAGGTGACATGTGTCCTGTTCTAAATGCAGAACTAGATTCACTTAAACCACTTCTCTGCCTGCTCCCTGTTGGTATTTTCTCACTTACCCAACATCCTCCTTGAACTCTCCTCTGCTCGTTACTTCATTCCATATTAGACTAAAACATTGCCTAATGGACCTCTCCCTCCCCTTCCCACCCCTGCATCTGTAAAGCAGCACCAGGTAGCAGTGAACTTGTTTATGACCTCCTAATTCCATTGCTATGCGTGTCTCTAATCATTACCATCAAAGAGTGCTTATAAATGAATTCTTATGGACAAATTCCTCAACTAAGCATTCAGAACACAGGCACGTAGCAGCAGCATTTAAGAGGTTATAGCAAAAACACAGATCATTTAGGAGTGCAGGTAAGGTGGAGTGAAGGGAGACAGATTCAAACAGAATTCATGCTCCTTGTCTTAAATGAGGATCACAGAGTCACTTAGGGGTGCGCAGCTGGCATAGAGCATCTGGGATGCAAGCCATGTCCAAGCCATAGGCTCAGAGAGAGGCCACATTCACTCACATCACAACCCATCTTCCTCCCAGCCAGGCTCCAGAGCTTACCTCTAGGGAAGCAAGAGCCAAGTGCACTGCGTGACCTCAGCTGGGTCACAAGAACCACTGCAGCCGCTTCCAGCCTTGCCTCTCTGATCCGACGGCCACAGTCAGCCCTTACTTCCTTCTTTGCAAAGAGCCAGTGTGCTTCCTCCTGCCTGTCAATATTTAACTACCCTGTCAAGTTACATTACATCACCTGCACTAAATCCCACCCCAGCGCCTATAAGACAGTGTGCCTATTCAATTCAGCTCTACCAGCCTTGATCCAGTGCCTTGAGTTCATTCATTTCTTTCACCTATTGCACTGGGGATATGGAAATAAAAGATTCACTCCCTACAGTCTCCTGAGGAAACAAAATAAAGTGGCATGTGCTATCATGCTGGAGCATAGTGCCAGGGAACCCCTTCTTAGCTGATTAAGGGAGATTGGATGTGTGACACCAGAGAATTCCAGAAGATGGTGACACAGTGACATCTTTAATGAGCCAGATTACATCTGGGAAGACAAAGGATGATGAGTACATGACCTCTGTCTTCAAGGAGCCTAAACTCAACACATATTGCTCCATTTTTCTATAGACTGGCAGGATTGCTTACCTAAATGCAAGATGCAGAGTAGTAAACTAAAGAGAACAGTCATTTGTCATTTTTTTCAAGATGGATCATTAGCTATGTCTGAAAATGAACATCTGAACAAAGATGTCTCACCAGTGCAAGTTGGCTCTATCCTGTAAACCCTTTGGGGCTGCACATTCAGGTGACTCACCAGAGCACTGAAACAGCAGAAAAACCTGATGATTAAAGAAATTGCCTCTGACCCATTTTCAGGACCAGGGAAAGAAGAACGCAGGTGGTAGAGTAACATTCTTCTCTGGTCAAAGCGGTTACTTTGAGACAAACCGGTTTGGCCAAAGGTAAACAGGGATCTCCCGAATATTCTCCTTATCTCACTATGACTTTTCCAACATTACATTTCCTGACACTTAATGAACTATTGTTGCCTTTTTAAAAAGAATGTAGAAAGACTGGCTGAGCCACTGGACAGTACTGAATTGCCATCAGAAACCTCAGAAGCTATGCACTTTGTAATTCTTTTCCCCCCAAAGTTTGAATTGACCACCCCAGCCCTGTTCTCAAATGTACCCACACAATCCCTTTTCGCCCCAAACTTCCCTCAGCTTCATGCTCCAGAGAACAAAGACTCCCATTTATGTGTGAACATTCAAAGGACCCCACCACTGGGGAGGCCAAGAGGCTGCCATGGAAAGTACTGGGTATATTTGAATTGCAAAACACGGCCTGGGGATCTCAATACATCTAATTTGGGACAGGTTCCAAGCTCAGGAGCCTCTCTGCATGGAAGCAGCTCTATTAGTCAGTTTCTCAGGCAATTTTCCAGTTCCACATGCATACTTCCCCAAGTGTTTCCAAGGCCAATGTTTACAGTCTGTTGCAATATTTTACTACAAGGTATTTAGGGTTTTGACAAATACCAACTGACATTGCCACCATTCCCGTGAAAACTGATGACCCGTGCCTAATGCCTACTACTTGGTTGTGGCTCAAGACATTTTCAAGTCAGTCAGTAATTATAAACAGAGCGCCACTCCTGAGCTGTCCTTCAAATCCTAGAAGCACAGTTTGATTTCAGCCCATTAGTAAGTCCTCATTGAATGTCGAATCATCACAAAACCCAAGTTTTACCACATACGAGCATGTTCCTTTTTCAAACAAAGACATTAAAAGAACTTTCTTGCTTAATAACACATAACACAGTTGGCATTAAGGATATTATACATTATTAATGGAACAATTGCTACTACTAATTGCCAAATGCCCAGGGATTTCTGGATCCAATTAGAGTGGACTTGAGTCATTATTCTTGCGATGTGGCTAGAAGGATGAGGTGTTTTATGATCTCTGTTTTTTTTTTCTTTTTAAGGCAATTTTGGTATATTTTAGTGCATGTGCATTATATTTTTCAAATATCATGAATATCTTCACTGGTAAGATAACCATCAGCCCACAAAAAATAACCAGCAAATGGAACTAATGGTTCCAGAAGTTAACCATGAGGAACCTTAGCTTTTACAAGAGAATATTAAAATGTATTCTTTTTATCTCTTGGGAACCCAGCTTCACAGAATAAAAGAAAGGCAGGGCTTTTGTTTGCTTAGTTTTGTTTGTCAGTTTTTAATAAATCTTTAAGAGAAGTAAGAGAAGTTGTGCAGCAAAGCATTGCCCACAAGCCAATTCAATAAATATTCTGCTCTTTTAGAGAGCAGGTGACATTGGGTGCTCATCGCAGAGGAAAAAATATAAAAAAAAAAAACTTGAAGCCTCAGTTAATGTGACTCTGGGCACATCACGGAAGCCCTGTGATTGGGGTCTAAACCATTCTACCCACCTTTTCTGAGAAACGAGTAAGGAAAAGTGATGGTTTGAGGCAGTTTCAGGAAGGACTGGCCCCTTTAAAAGAGTCACTTCAGGAGCCTAATACTGGTCTAGGTCAGTGAAGAGTCCTTGTAATACTGCTAACTGTCCCAGATTGCTCAGAACTCGGGGGTTTTCTAAGAAGTGAGACTTTCAGTGGTAATACCAAGCAAGTCCCCAAGATGGTCACTCAACTTGCAAGCACTACAGTTCATGTCAGAACCCACTCTTGGGAACTGACTGCATTTTATATCATGAATTACTTTGCATCTTGTCTGAGTTAACCAATCCTGACCCTTAGAATCCAGTTGACTTTTTGAAACAGATGTCAGGCCAGGCTTACTAAATAATATGGGTTTTCAAGGTAGGTGAAATGTTAGATATAAAAAATGAAATGAGGGGCTGGGGTTGTGGCTTAGTGGTAGAGCGCGCGCCTAATGTGGGTGAGGCACTGGGTTTGATCCTCAGAACCACAAAAAAATAAAGGCATTGTGTTGTATCCATCTACACCTAAAAAATAAATATTGAAATTAAAAAAAAATAAAGGCATTTGTCTACCTACAACCAAAAAAAAAAAAAAAAAGAAAAAAGAAATGAGGGACTATAGATGTTCTTCAGTAGTAGAACAATTACATGGCATGTATGGGGCCCTGGGTTCAAACCCCTACCCACACCAATAAAAAAGAAATGAGTCCATAGAATATAGATTTAAATTTGTGATTTATAAACTGAATCTAAAACAAACTTTACAAAAAGTGTAGAAGGTCTTTATAGTCTTATTCATAACTCTCAGTGTTTTCAGTAGGACAGGCAATATTGGCACCAGGAACTTGCTATAAATATATAAGCCTGTCTTCCCCAGACCTCCTGAATCAGAATTCACATTTCTAGAATATCTCCGGAGACTCTGAGACAGAGGACAGTTTGCAAAGCCCTGTTTCAGAATTTACTTAAGCCTACAGGAAGAGAGAACAAGACTCCACAAAATGTTTGAAAAAGTTTTGAAGATAAAAACATTCTTGCAATTTAAAACGTTTTGACAAAGAAAATGAAAGGCATTATTGTAATGAACATTTTTCCGGGCCTCATAAATTTTAACTTTCGAGTTGAGGAGCCATAAAATATAGTTAAACTCTAAATGAGGCCAGTGATTAGATGGTTTTCCTACAAGAAAGCCTTGCAGAAGGCCAGGATCCACTTTAAAGGATAGAGCTGGGCAAGGGGACTGGTGTGTGTGTGTGTGTGTGTGTGTGTGTGTATGTGTGTGTGTGTCAGATTCCCCTATATGCATGTGGCTTGGTCTCCATTTTCTGCTCCAAATGGTCTCCTGATTAGAGGACCAAACTGTGAGTGGCACTTAGGTTTTCAATTTTCCATCTGAAATATTGTTGATAGGTGAAGAATGGAGTAAGAGCAAGTTTCTGATATATGAATCTGGAATCCCAGAATTGAGAGATCTAACAAATACATACATGGATCGGGGATGTGGAGATAAACGTACTCTCATACGTTGCTGGTGGCATTGAAAATTCATGCAAGCACTATGGAAAGCTGTATGGAGATTCCTCAGAAAACTTTAAATGGAAACATCATTTGACCCAGTTTTCCCACTCCATCTATACCCAAAGGACCTAAAATCAGCAGTGATGCAGCCACATCTATGTTTAACAGCAGCTCAAATTGCAATAGTCAAGTTATGAAACCAACCTAGGTGTCCTTAAATAGATGAATGAATAAAGAAATTGTGATATATATACAAAATATATACACAATATATATTACTCAGCCATAAAGAAGAATGAAATTATGGCATTTGCTGGTAAATGGATGGAACTAAAGAATATCATGCTAAGTGAAATAAGCCAGTCCCAAAAAACCAAAGGTCGAATGTTCTCTCTGATATTTGGATGCTAACCCACAGGGAGGGTGCACAGAGGAAGAATAGAAGTCAGTTGGATTAGACAAAGGGGAATCAAGGGAAGGGAGGAAGGATGGGAATTGGAAGAAGAGTAGAGTTAATCAGGCATGACTTTCCTGGACTGGTATTTGAATATATGACCAGGGTAACACTCCATTATGTACAACCACAAGAACAGGATCCTAATTAGAATAATTTATATTCCATGTATGTATAATATGCCCAAATACATTTTTGCCATTTATATCTAAAAAGAACAAATAAATTTAAAAAAATGCATGACAACAGAAAATGACTATGAATGTGGCCAAGAAAACACTGACAATTTTCTAAAGTAACTGAGGAAAGAGAAAAAAACACATATATATATGTGATATATATATATATATATATACACACACATATATACATATATATATATAGTGCTTTTAAGTGAAAAAAAAATAATCTAACTAAACTAAAAAAATATGGGGCATAAGTAATGTAGACATATAAGTAAGGTAGACATATGTAACAATCCAAAACAACTCATATCAAAATTGGGATATCGCTAAACTGAAAAGGAAATACAGAACTTTAAATGCTTTTCTTTAGAATAGGAAGATTTAAAACAAATCAACCAAATATTCAATGTTATTAAACTATTCCAAAAATTAGAGGAAGAGAGAATACTTCCAAATTCATTTAATGAGGTCAACATCACTCTGACACCAAAGCCAGAAAAATATAGTACAAGAAAACTACAGGCTATCTCTGATAAACACAGATGGAACATCCTCAACAAAACTCTAGCAAACTGAATTCAACAGCAAATCATAAAGATTACCAACCAAGTGTTGATTTAAACCCAGATGCAAACCGATGAATGAGATGTACCACATTAACAGAATAAAAGATTAAATGACATCACCATTTCCATAGATGCAGAAAAAAGCATTAGACAAAGTTCAACATCCTTTCTTAATGAACACTCTCAAAAATTTAGCATTAATGTACCTCCACATAATAAAGTGCATTTAGGAAAAGCACATAGCTAACATCATCATCATCAATGCTGAAAACCAAGAGCTCTCCATCTATATTATACCAGCTATAAGTCAAGAATGCCCACTCTCACCACTTCTACTCAACACAGTAGGAATGTCAGCAAGAACAATTAGACATGAAGAAAAAAAATCAGAAAAATATAGGGTTATCCTACAGTTTCCTTACTAGTACTTATCAAAGCTGCTAAGGTCATAGGAAATAAGTCTGAGAAATTGTCATAGCCAGGAGAAGTATAATAAAAATGCGACTAAGGGAAAATGCAGTAGCCTTTACTAAGGCAGCAGATTCAAATACCCAAATCTAATAAAACTAGCACAGAGAAAGAAACTCCAATTTCCTTTATAAAATTAAATGTAAATATTTTAAATAGAATGTTAGCAAATTATATTCAGACTTCTAGTAAAATCACACCATGCTGTGACCATGCATAGCTAATTATAGCTATGTAAAAATGAAGTAACATTTTAAAAACGTATCAATTGAATATATTATCTGTATAATATATTAAGGCAACTGAGAATAAAATAAAATTTAAAAATTGTCATGCTTATTTATACTATATAGTTAAAAAATTAAAAGAAAATTTCTGATACACATAGGGATAATTTTATCAAGAGGGTTCATAGAAAACCTATATGAAGAAAGTCTTAAGATTTATATATGAATGAATGGTAGAAATATATTGTATATCTGGATATTGGTAATATCATTAAAAATGATACTATTATTATTAAAGTATTATTAAAAATGACATAATTCTAAAAAGAATTACAGAGAGATTATATTGTGAAATTGGGACATAGGCAAAAATCACTCTAAATGACATAAGAAAGAATGTATATGCAAGAATATTCATTCCAAAAGCTTTAAGGAAGCTTTGTGCTACAAAATATCAAAACATCCCTAAAATACTATAACCAAAATAGTAGGCTAATTGCTGCTAGCATGGGCACGAATAAATTATTGGCACAGACTAGAAAAGTCCAGACAGTGTTGTAAACTTAATTATGGCAATTTTAATAAAGTTTTCATACAATGAATACTACATATGAAAAAATACATTTTAATCAGCAAATTGCATTATTTAGTAAATCATTTTAGGATATTTGCTTTGTAAGTGGAAGAAAAGTCTATTAATATCCTATTTCACACAATGTACAAAAAAAAAAAACTTAAGACATTTAAGTTACAGATATTTTTAAAAACCTGAAAAACAAGAGTGTGTGTGACAACGTATTAAATTGTCTTATAAATGCAGAGTAAAGGAGACAAGATATTAAACTCAGAAGCTATAAAAAGAAAATTGGATATAATTTACATAAAACTAATAACATAGCAAAAACATCATGAACTAAGCCAAACAACCCAAGAAAATATTGCTGACTCCTTTAAGAAACAAAAATCTAGTATTCCAACTCCTAAGATAGTTCTTTCAAACTATTTAGAATAAAGACTATAAAAAATGGGTAAAGAATATGAACATGCAGTTCATCAAAGATTGAACCTAGTTAATATATATCTGAAAATAAAGGCTTATCATCTGGAAATAAAATAAAACTGTGACATATTAGATAGACAAAAATTATAAAAACTGAAAGCATCCAAATGTTATTAAGGTATGTTGGGAACTAGATAATCTTACTGTTGGAAAAGGAATAAATTACATTTGCTACAAATTAATTTAGCAACGTTTGTGAAAATTTTAAATCTACATATGTGATTCAATTAGCAATTATAGGGATCTCAAAAGGGATTTAGGAATCCTATGAATACAAATGCAAGACTACACAGACTTTGTTTAACAGGGTGTCTGTGACAGGACACCAAGGGTCCTCACCCAACACTGGAAACCTTCTAATGACCATCTGTGGAACAACAGTTGCAAAGATTATGCCATTTGGAATATCAAGCAGAAGTTACAAAGTGCGGCAAGTCTTTGTATATTGTATCTGAAAGATATTCATGATGAGATGCCGACTCAACAGCAAGTAAGATAAAAGTCCTAAAAAAGTATTGAATGATTTGTAAAATTAAAGCAGAGTCTCTGTGTATATGTGCCTGTGTGTTCATACAAGAATATAAAATGACTGAATTTGTCCTATCTTTGTGTCCTTAGGCAGATGGAATAATAGGGTGGGTGGCAGTCAGGAGGGAGAGAAGATTGTTTTTTGTTTTTTTTTTTCTTTTTCTTTCTGCAGGCCTTAATTATTTATTTATTTTTTGGAATGCAGGTACCAGGGATTGAACCCAGGGTGCTTTACTACTGAGCCACATCCCCAACCCTTGTTGTTTATTAATTGTAGACAGTGTCTTGCTAAGTTGCTAAAGTTGGCCTTGGACTTGCTCAGCCTCCTGAGCTGCTGGGATTACACACAGGTGCCATGGCACCAGGCTAGGCCTTCATTATTTAAACTGATATCATTAGGAAGCTGAAGATTCTGGGTTTTTTTTCACTGACCTTGGAAACCATACACTAGGAGAAAGGCAGAAAAAGGGAGAGAAACTAAGTATTTTCTGTCTATACAATGTTTTGAATTTTCATGGAAATAAAGCTTCATTTTTAGGGTCATCTTTCCAAAATTCACGGAATTGGAACATTATTGAGATATCCAAATCTGTTGAGATGCCCAAGTGCCAATGAAACAGCTGGGAAACTGATCCTGCATTTGAAAGACCCTCAGAATATCAACATGATAATTCCCTTTGAAAGCGAATATCCACAAAATTTCTTCTGCCAAGCTAATCGGTCATACCTTCCAGGTTTCTTATATTTAAACTGGCTATCTCTAATTGTCTTCAAATATGTAATCTGCTTCCTGCACAGAATTAATTACTGTATGTTGATGAGACATTTTTACCACCACCCACTCTGGTGCTTTAGATGAGCAAGAGGACAGAGGTGGAGACATCCATCTCCAGGGTTCACAGCTGGGACTTGTGCTTAACTGTGTTTCTTAGATGTGGCCTGTTTGTTTCAGGGACTCATTCTTAGAGAAAACATCCTGAAGAGATTGAAAAAGCAGATGAGACCTCTGCAGTCAGTAGCATGCCTGTGTGACTTTTGACTACCTGTAGAGACACAAAAGTACAGAAATTCAGGATCTGATGATTAGGGAGTGGCTACTGGATAGCAGACCAAGGTTTGTATTTTGTGCACTTGCAGGAGGTATATTTTATCTTATTGCTAGCAAACATGACTATACTTCCAAAGCAAACACTTCTTCATGATACTATTCTGAGGGATAAGGCTGATGCTAACAAAGAAGTAAGGATTAGCATGTTTCTTCTACCACTAAAACAGTTATATTGATATGAAGAAAAGAATAGAATCTATTTATGTGAAAATAAAAGTCCAAGAACCCAAATGTGTAGATAACTTAGGGATTTGTAACTTTGTAAAATTGTCCACTCAAGAGAGGATCTTGTTTAGAAGAACATTTGTTTCTCTCTGAAATAGCCACATTGACCAAACATGTGGATCAGGTAAATACCCAAATCATGGAATCTATCACCACCTTATTTTTTAACCTTTGCTTCAACATTCTCAAATTAGGTCAAAAGCAAAATTTCTTTAAGTGCCTAATGTTCCTTTTTCACAGCAAGACCTCATTAAACTTTGAAGAGGGAACATCAGAGAGTTTACAATAGGACCACAGAACTAATACTACCCCATTATCTGTATCATGCAACAAACTTAGCATCATTATAGTTTCATGAGATACCATAAAGATTCCTCATTAATTATACATATTCTGTTTCTAGCTTGCAGGATTAAAAAAAAAAAAAGACAAGAAAAAAGCAGAGATGTTTGTTAGGTCAAAAAGTCTCGGTTGAACTTAAAATGTTGGCCATCAGAAGTCCTGTTAGATCTGACCACTATAGTCCCAAGAATCATTAGACCATCTCTGAAGTGTTCTGGGAGCTCCTCCCCTCCTACAGGTTGCTCTAACGTTCCCATGGCCTATTGTTGCTATTAGATAAATGCAACATCAAGCCTGTCTACCCTGCACCCTGACTGACTCAGCTCCAAATACAAGTTTTTCAAGTTGCTTGTTTAACACAGGTCTTAAACAACAAACTGGTTCCCCTAAATACGTGGCTGCAAAGACAGCACATTAATTTCACTAATATCTAACTCTCTCCTGTAAGACTCTAAGCTCTATGGGCACAGTAATAAATGATAATGATTTTGCTCATCAACATAGTTTCAGAAACTGGCACGTCGAAGACAATCAAGAAACATTTATGTGGAATGAATTCAATGACAAAAATCTCTACATTCTATGCATCTGCAAAATAAAATGGGAATATTATTGTTTCTTTAACCATTTCTGCTTTGCTGGTTCTTCAAGTTGCATTGTATTTTGTAGTATTTTAAACACTGTTGTGATGATGAATATCTTTATAGGATTTCACCATAGTTTAGATTCCCAATAGAAGAATTAATGGGTCAAAGAATTGGAACATTTTTATGGCTTTAATATAATTTTGGAATTCCTTCTGGAAAGGATACAGAATTTCACTGGCAAAGTGTGGGAGGATGAGTTTTACTACTTGCCTGTGAAAACCAGCTATTAATTTTTTTTCAACTGTGTAGATAACTTAGGAGAACAATGGAATGTTATTTAATATTTGTATTATATTACAAATTTGAATGCCTTTAATTTTGTTCACTGAACATTTTCTCTGTTTAATTAAATGCTGTGTCTATTTTCTTTTGGCCATCCATCAAGGAATGAACTGGTATGGCCCCTGTTCTCTGTATGAGAACCTTTTCCAGACACTTACAAAAACTTGGGTACCATAATTTGTGCGCCAGTTTGATTCCTTTCATTTTGAATACTTCTCAAAAGAATCACAGGAACCTTGAAAACTGGAGTTTGGGGAATATTTCAATTGGTCAGGAATCTCTCTATTAAATCAACTTATAATGACCAGGAGGCTCTCGGAAAGATTATTTACATGTGTGCTGATAAATATCTTTGGAGATTTTCACACTGGAGGAATTAGTGATTTATTTTGCTCAGAGGCAGGCCAGTTTTATGAGCCAATAAATAATAGGCTAAATAAGTCAGAGTCGGGGACCAGGCTACACAGAGAAATCCGACACCTACAAAAAGTTTCAGTGGTAATGGAATTAAAAGCTGTCACCAAATCCTGTTATCTGTTGGTTGGAAAAGTGCTCAACAAAACACTGATAGCCCAGAAGATAGAGAATTGAATGAAGGCCAAAAAAAAAAAAAAAAAAAAAAAAAAAAAAAACCCTTTGAGTGAATGGCAGATTTAAGACAATAACTGAGTGATAAAATAAAATGTTCCCCAGAAACCCAAGTCTAAATAAAATTGCTTCTGTAAGTGCTTTGGGGATACAGGTTCATCTAACTTCTTTATGTTCCTAAGGCTCAAGGATGTTTGGTTTGGGGAGTGGACACATTAGGGATGTGTAGACAATATGACAACTCGTGATGGGGTGCAAGGTAGAATGGGATTTGTGTGTCCAATCTAGGTTGTTATGATTGTGTAAATATTTATAAATGAACTCTAAAACAAAGCATTCTCTTATTGTTCTATACTCACTGCTTACATACTCAGAGTAAAAGAGAGATTCCAAGAATACCCATGAAGATATTTTAGATGGAGAGGTCAAAAAAAAAAAAAAATCTCAATGATAAGCTAAGATATATTTGGTGAGCTAAATGTTTACCTCTTCCTTCCTTTCTATTTGGCTGGGTGATGCTTGATAAGAGAAAAGCTACTTATCTTAAAAATGCTCATTAACATAGAGAGAACTAAATGTTAAATGCAGATAAACCAATAACCACATTCTATAAATAATTCCAAAGGGAGTTTTCTTTCTGTCTCCTGTCCGAGATCATAACTGAGTGGAGGAAGTAAAGCACAATGGTTAAGAACACGGACTGGATCTAGAGAGCCTGGTTCCAACCCAGGTCACTGCCTTTCTGAGTTATATGATTTGGGTTGTGTCATTAAACTCTATATGCATCGGTTTCCTCATCTAAAAAATGGGGCTGATAATGATAACAGCTATCTCACAGTGCAGTTGTAAAAATGGATTTAAGGATGGGAAAAATACTTGAGAATGGTGTGCACAACACAGCACCATGCATTTTCTATTATGAGGTTATGATCACCTTGAGAGTCCTGACTTTATAACTATTTCCCAGTATCCGACATCCCTTGAGCACACAGTAGGTGATCAATAAACAATTGCTGAATGAACATTTGACTATAAATGATTTTCTCCTAGGATTCTCTCTTCTTTACCCCCCACTATAGTCCTTTAAAGGACAACATTTTTCTCGTGTCTCCAAAGCATGACTTAATTCAACACAGGACTGACAGACCCAATTCCAAGGTGCAAGAGCTTGTACATGGAGACACATCAGCAGAATGAATAATGACAGAGTATGAACAGTATTAGTCAAAAGCTAGCAGGGAGAACTACTGGAGACAAGCAAGAGTCTTAACATAAATCCAAATGCTTTGAATTTTGTGCAAGTATTATTTGCTGGGCATAGCCCTGGCCTGCCCTTCTCTTCTTGGCCGATAAGACCATGACGATTACACCATCTGGGAAGAGTCAAGATTATGTAGTGATTCTGATCTCATCCCTGATTACTCCTTTATTCACATGGGGCTTGGGGAGTGGGTGGGAATGTTTCAGGGGAAGATTTTCAAATGACACAGATTCACTAATAAAATGCCCAGAAGTTGATTTAGCCTACTTAATCTCCACAACATCTGAAACAAGACAATATCTGTAATGACTTCTTATCCTGCAAAATCCCAGAGGCGTTAAAATTTTCTTTTTTTAATCCATGTACTTAGAAGTCATATCACTCACCATAGGAATGCAGTTTTTGTTTCTGGAGTTAAAGAGAGCAATGTTTTAAATAGGTACCGCAAGATGATAGGATGACTAGACACACAGATCACATCTTTGAAATGGAGACAGACAGCCTCTGCAGGGACTGGCATCCTCATTTCCTCCTTGGACAACAAAGGGGTAAATAAGAGGACAGGCAATAGAACAAGTGAATTATTCAGTGAACAAACGATGCTAGAGATGGTCCTCACTCATCTTCTTGTGTAAAATAGCTACTCTTCATGAATCCTTTAGTTCAAATGGAGCAGCAAGTTGAACATCCCTAATTGGAAAATCTGAGAAATTGAAAATACTCCAAAATCTGAAATTTTCGAGCACATTTTGACCTCATGTAACAGTTTACAATCTAAATGCAGGTATACTAAAAATATTTTATGAAATTACATTCAGGCTATGTGTACAAGGTATATACAAACCATAAATAAATTTTGTGTGTAGTCTTGAAAGAGTCCCAAGACATAGTATTTTACACACACACACACGTATCCCCATATCTGAAAAATACCCCAAATCAAAACACTTGTGGTCCCAAACATTTTGGGTAAAGGATACTCAACATTATGACCACCCACTCAGCCCTCCAAGCAGGGAACGGTTCCTGCAGTTCCCCCCCTTTACCCTGTACATGCATTTGATGATCAGTGCCTGCCATATTTACCTTCCTTTTTATTTTCAAATTCAGCCCTGTACCCCAGTTACTACTGTGTACCCCAAATTATCATCCTTTCTCTCCTGTATGTCAACAAACATTCTTTTAGTTCAAGGGTTTTTAGGCAGACATCATAATCCCATGGGGAGTTTAAACATGACCAGTGCCTGGACCCCATACTCCCAAGAGATATGGTTTGATGGAGGCTGAGGAGAGGCCCAGGCATTGATATTTTTTAAAGCTCCCCTCATGACTTTTGTAGGGTCAGACTTGGGAATGGGTCTTGTGGGTCAACTTTCTGTCTTGCCCCTACCATGGCCAGACCCTAGAGAAGAAACAGAAATTCTGTGAGATGAATTTTTTCAAATGAATCTCCCAGGGGCAGGGATTTGGTCTGGTCTTGACCCAGGTATTCTCATACACTGTTGGTGGGACTGCAAATTGGTGCAACCACTATGGAAAGCAGTATGGAGATTCCTCAGAAAACTTGGAATGGAACCACCATTTGACTCAGTTATCCCACTCCTCCATCTACACCCAAAGGATTTAAAATCAGCATATTATAGTGACACAGCCACATCAATGGTTTATTGCTATAAACATTGTTCAATTCACAGTAGCCAAGCTATGGAACCAACCTAAGTATCCTTCAACAGATGACTAGATAAAGAAAATGTGGTACACACACACACACACACACACACACATAGGAATATTACTCAGCCATAAAGAATGAAATCATGGCATTTGCCAGCAAATGGATGGAACTGGAGAATATCCTGATATCATGTTAGTTGAAACAAGCCAGTCCCCCAAAACCCAAGGCTAACTATTCTCTCTGATATGTGGATGCTAATTCCCAATAAGGAGATTGGAGAGGGGAAGAATATAAATCCACTGGATTAGACAAAGGGGAATGAATGGAAGGGGGATGGGAATTCGAAGGACAGTAGAATTAACTGGACATAGCTTTCCTATACTTGCATTTGAATTCATGGCCAGTGTAACTTAGCATCATGTGCAACCACAAGCATAGGATTCTAATTAGAATAAGTTACATTCCATGTATGTATAGTATGTCAAAATATATTCTACTGTCATGTATATCTAAAAAGAACAAATAGAATAAAATTTAAAAAAAACAAAGCAGGAACAGAGAGCTTTTCCTAAAATGTCCATCTGGACCCCTTCAATGACTGATCACAGTCTAGAAAGTGAAATCCAAATTATTTGATGTCCTTTCGCTTTTCTAGTCCTGTCCTACCAATCTCTGCCTCAGATCTTTCACTCTGGCTCCCCTTTCCCCTCCACCTGAATGTGCCATTTCCTATTGGTGCTCATCATGCAGACCCTCATCTTTCACCTGGGGAATCCATTCATCCTCAAAGTATCAGCTCCTGCATCACTTTTCTAAGAAATATTTCTTGCTTGGGTAAAACACCTCTGTGCATGGACTGCCCTGTGACCATCTCCCCAAGCATATTTATAATTTGTGGTAAGTATGTTAAAAATGGGTACACATATGCACCTGGACCCCCGCTTGCTTATGAGTCATGTTTCTAAAAGCATTACGGTTTATAACTTGTTTCCTTTTATTTACTCCAACTGGCTCCCTTTACTCACAAGGGTATCCTAGTGTAGGTGATGAATTGATAAATTGGCGGTTACCCTACCTGTGAGGTGACTGTCATCTTCTGTTGTAATCTCAATGCCCCTTCCATTTCCTAAAACTTGGGGTATGTTTTATATGCTCCAAAAGTGCATGAAGGAAGATATGAAGTGTGTGCCTGCAAAACCATCCTGTCACCTTCAGAAGCATATGGCAACTGTTCAGAAGGTCTGTGTAAAATCAAAACAAAGAAACAAATTGGCTCACACCTATTTCTTAAAAACGTGATTTTAGAGAGTAAACTAAAATCTTCT
This sequence comes from Marmota flaviventris, assembly GCF_047511675.1. Lineage (NCBI taxonomy): Eukaryota > Metazoa > Chordata > Mammalia > Rodentia > Sciuridae > Marmota > Marmota flaviventris. The sequence continues at coordinate 110,498,342 of NC_092508.1, forward strand.
TTCTCAGTTGAATATCACTTTTTATACATTTATGAGTTCCTTGTGGCTCCTAGGGACATTAGAGAAGTTCCATTCAGTCAATCAGGTGAGTGAGGACCAAAATACAGATGATTCCTTGGAACAGCCCCAGCCACTGGCTCTTCTCCAAGGGCAGCTGGGATTTCTGTGGCTCAGAACTTGGGCTCTGGTGTCAGAATGTCTGCAATTGTTTTCTGTTTCTGCCCATGGAAGACATATGACTATGACTTTAACTTCTCCAGGCCTGCCTTGCCATGGCTCCTGCCTTTAAAAAGGGTGCTTACCTTGTATAGTTCTTTTGAGAATTAAATAATAAACTGTGCGAGTGTTTAGCCTGGTGCCTGTGCTAGAGAAAACTTGGAACAAAGAGTAGCCCTTATTATTTTATCTACTTTTATTTGTTGGAATTACAAATACTATTTCATTTGAGAAAGAGAATCACCTCCATTTAAAAAATACTTTGAAAAAAAAAATCACTGTTCTAGAATGTTGTGCTTGTAAAGATTCCAACCCAGTTCTCCCCTGGGATCTTTGTAACCTGAGTTGCCAATGGAGCCAGTGTTATTTCTTTACTCAGAAGTTCAGAGACTGAAGCCCACACCTTGCCTGTTCTCTAGTACCCGTCAGTGGAAAAGAAAATACCAACCTGGGGCTCAGATTTCGGTGGGAGCCACAGGTGAGGTTGGGTGCCAGCTTTTGGCAGTATGGCACTAAAAGAAGTGAATGCTCTTGCCAGGATTGGGAATATTACCGCAGCATGCCTATTGCAAATATTTACTTTTTTAGTTGAAACACCAGGGGACACTAGGGTTTCTGTTTGAACAGTGCTTTGAGGTAGGATTCATTGAAATGACATGGAACACTTTGCATAAATAAATTCTTTAATGATTATACATGTAACATATCATATCATCAAACTGAAAAATAAAGCTTGGGAAGACAAAATAATTCCAGTTATTTATGCATAACTCTAGTTCCCTAAACAGACCCAGGATAACTTGCACAAAGTATAAGAGAAGCTCTTTTGGCAAATCCGACGTATTGACTAAGGTTGAAAAAGAAGTATAATTTGGAAGATACAAGCTTGGGGCTATAGCCAATGCCTTTGTAGTCAAACAGACTTAGATTTGAGAAAACATTAAAACATCTGAAATATGAAATAGATGCAATAAATCTCACCTCTAATTAGAATGATAATAATAATAGTTATTACTAATATCATTGTCTTCTAGGGATATTTGACATCATTCCACCAAAAAAAAGATGACAGAGTTCTATTTTCTTCTATTCTATTTTTATTGCTACTCTTATTTACAATTTTAAGTCAGCCCAAAAATATTCATATGACTTAAAACCTGGCTTCAATAATTCCAATTTTTCTCTGCAGAGTTAGCAGATCAACACAGAAGTATGGAAATGAAATTGAGGTGTCTGCATTTTCATGACCAGGAGGCATGATAACATGTCCTAAAACTGTTTGATCTTGTTACCATTTCTGCTGAATACTTTGAGTCATGCAAGGATATAGAATGCCTTTTATTCAAAAGCTTCCAAAAGAGAGATTGCATCGGCAGAAATTCAGAGCAACTGCTGAAAGGCAATATTAATCCTGATCCTGGGATATTACACTAAATATTTGACAGGAATCCAAATTTTCCTGTAGCTTTCCACTAAGAAGATAATCTTTCATAATTTTAACTGTGAAAGGGGAGGATTTGATCTTTTGAAATGGAAAGGGTGAGTCTAATTGAATTTCCTTCTTTGGTTTCTTATTAAAGATGGGACCAGATTGAATCATATTCAATTAATGATTGTACTTGGATATATTGCTCTTTTCAGAAGCTGAAAATAAGATTAACAAAGCTCAAAAAAAGATGTAGGGGGCAATGGTGCCAATTCAACACTTACAGGGCTCGGCATACACAGGAACAAAGACCGGTTTCAATGCCATTTATTTATATGAGCCTTGAGCAGGCCAGGCCATTGTTCCTGACTAATGAGAATGGAGAAGAAAATTGTGTGACAGTGAACATCGGCCACGGAGGAAAAACAAATGTGCAAAGGCTGCAAATAATAATCAGGACATCCCACCAAGACCTGCCCCCTCTCCTGGCTACACAGCAATTAAATTATACCAAGTCCTTGTCATTGTCGCCGGGGCACACCTGTAATGTACCCATCCAGCCTACCTGCTGCTTGTCCACCAACATGGCTTAGCCTCAGGAATGTCTTCTCCATAAGGCTTTAGTAGCTTGAGTAACCATGAACCACATTTTATAGACTAATAATTATGCCATGTGATCTGACAAGTAAATTAGCACAGTTAGCCCAAATATTTTTAAACCAGGACTGTCCAGGAGTACAGTTGCTATGTAATTGCTATCTCCATAAAAATCTCTTTTGTAAGCTCTTCCAGGAGTATCATTTTTTTTTTCTTACACGTTAAACACTAGACTTTTACCACAACATACCTTCATATTATTTGCTAATTGCCTCATATCTCTGTTGGCTTGTCGTCTCCCTGGTGATGGGGTAAGGACTTCCAGGCAAACTGACAAGACTTCATTTCTTCAGTGTTCACACAATACCAAACACACAGTGGGAGCTCAATTAGCACTTCTCCAGGTGAGTTGGGGTGTCCGTCAGGGAAGGTGGCACAAGTTTGGAAGGCACATCTGGAATTTGCATTCTAGCTCTGACCCTTGACCCTGTATAAGCCTGAGCAAGTTTCTGCATTTACAGTATGGGTATAATAATACATAAAATAAATAGAATGCAATTTTATTATATGACATTTTTTTTTTTTGCAGTGCTTGGTTTGCAGTAAGAACTCTATCCATAGTCATTTCCTTGTTGAATAAAAATGCTGGCTTATCAACAGTTTTAGAATAGGAGAGGCAGTAGAGTGGAGTGCTAGTTCATGAACTTGGACTCTGAACAAGACTGAATAAGCTCAAACACCATCTAAGCCTGCTGGCTGTTGGACTTGGGACAAGTCACTTACTGTGTTTGCTTCAGTGTCTTCATCTGTGAAATGTGGATACAAATGGGACCCACCCCGAAGGTGGTGAGGGTTTAGTGGGTTCATACATACAAATCCCTTATGACAGCCTGATACAGACCAAGGTTCAGCTTCAGTATTATTCAGGAAGGGTCTTCTTGAGACACACAAATTAACTTGGTCAGTCTTAAATATCTTTTAAAACTCTCGACCTATAATTCTGAGAAGAAAACTTACACTCTCGTCTTTGAATCTATATAAGGATTGCATTGAGATCATGTCTACCCTCTACATGAACACACACACACACACACACAGTTGTGCAGATCTAACTTCTTTCCTACTTCTATCACAATTCATGTCTCAGTTGCAGGATCTGAAATGCCCAACTAATTTATGATCTTCCATGAACATCAAGGATTCAAGACTATAGAGAGCCAAAACCACACCCTATACTCAGTTTGAAAGATGATATATTAGAACATAAATCTTCTCTAGAGAAGGTGTGAATGTGGAGCCACAAACGACTTGCCTAAAATGGAGGTTTGAGGAGGATGAGGTCTGCACTCTGGGTCTTACTAGATCTGAACTACCAGGGTATCTTCCAATGAAGTTCATCTTTGTCTAAATATTAGGACACTTGCAAAAGATGGACTGTGTCAGCCCAGCATGCTTTATTCAACTGGAAGCCTTTGCATGATTGGAATAGAAAATATTTGCCAAGGAAGTCTAATTGCAGAGTGCCATCCTCCCCCCTACCAACTGCGAATTTGCAGAGTTGGCAAAAGAATTTGGGTATTCCAAGGATGAGCAAAGCATGAGCTCAGCACCAGGATGAAAAAATAAACTAAGGCAATAAACTCATTTTGTGGCCTACTCACTACTTAAATTCTTTGCAATAGAAAATTACCATTTTAGCAATTACCATTCCCCTCTGGTTGCGCTCTACTGGCCCCACTGCCTCTTCTTGTCACCAGTCCTTTTAAATGTGGTCTTTACAGTAATTCCAGTTGCTTTAGGCACTTCCCAAGTGAACTCAGGGGGAAATTAATATAATAGCAAAGATTTTTATTTGTGTATTTATAGAGTCCTCCCTGCATCAATTTTGTTCTTTTGGTCTCTCTACCATAAAAATTCTCTACCAGGTATCTCTCCTTTGTGTTTGTTTTGCTTCATTTGAATTAAAATTTGTTTAGTGGTGCATTATAATTATACATAATGGTGGGATTCATTGTAACATATTTGCATATGTTACACAATATGATAATCTACCTTCTCTTACCCCCAAATACAATTCAACTGCACTTCAAGTTGAGGAGACTTTGAAAAGCAGGCCCACACTGCTTTCAGGATGGAGCAAAATGTAACAACAAAAAAGACTCACCACAGGACACAGACAGGATGCAGTTCCACAGCAAAACCAAAGTTGAGTGTGGGGGAAGGCAAATTGCCAGAGGACAACCTGCCGATCCTGGCAGGAACATCAGGTAGATGTCAAGTGAAACCTGCCTTCCCTGGTAGAGGCAGCAGACACAAAGGATGCTATTCTGACATTCTGAAAGGGCAGGCATTGTCTCACACCTGAGCTCTGTTCAGTGAGAGAGAAGGAGTTAGGTACCCAAACTGAGACAGGAAGGAAGGGAGGGAGGGAGGCACGGAGGAAATCAAATGAAAAGAGTTGCAACAGGGCTGAATTAATATGATGCTAGGTAGAGTTATACAAATAGGAGGGGCTCATAACAAAGACAGCCCTCTCCATGGAAGACTTCCCTCACCCTGTGGCATCTATGAAAAACACCCCACTAGGGGTCATTGGTGAGATCTGGCCTTCCCTCTGATAGTTGCAAGCTGCCTGTCAGCTGCCCTCTGATGAACTCACTGTCTGCACTAGTTGCTCTCAACTAAGGAAGATTTTGCTCCCCACTGGGGCATGTGGCAATGGCTAGACATAGGTGATTATTATATTAGGAAGGTGCTATTGATATGTAGGGGGCAGAGGGCATCCGTGCTGCTAAATATCTTACAAAGCCCAAGGTAGCCTCACAGTGAAGTGTGTCTGGGTGGAAAATCTCTGGTCTACTCTAATGCTGTCTAGCCCCCGAATCCTCATTTCCATTCTCTGAGTCTATGTCTTGACTCTCTGTCCCACTTTATAAATATCTTCAGGACCCTGACCACATCTGACACCTTATTCTATGGCCCCCTGTTCTGCCACAGAGCTCTGCATACAGCAGGGAGAGGAAAGCAAAGGCTGCTCCCCTGGGAGCAAGAGAAATTCTCCTCTTGGCAGAATTCTTCTTAGACTTTGCAGGACACAGAGTGGCATGGCAGAAGCATTGTCCCCATCAAAACAAAGGACAAGGGGTGAGCTGCTCTCATGATTAAGATGGGCCAGGGAATAACCTGGCTGAAACAAAGAGGTGAAGACCAGATAGCCATATCACATCCAGGAAAGTCAACAGAAAAACATGGGCATTTCACTGTTTAAATGATGCTTTTAAACATAAATTAGGGGAAAGTCCAAATGAAATATGAAACAGGTAAAAATTGATCTGACTGCCTCTCGGTGCTGCACTGAGTCTCTGCTAGTCTTTCACCTGGAATTGGTTTCAGATGCACCTGTGCTTGTTTGGGGCTTTTGTGGAGCAGAAATACCAGGGACAGCGTGTTCTCTCTCCCACCTCCCTTTTTTCTTCCCCTCCTATTATCTTTCTCTTCCCCCTCTCTGTCTCCACTTTCCATCTCTTCTATATCTTTCTCTCTAGCCTAATTGACTCAGAAAAAAAAAAAAAAAAAAAAACAACATATCACTTGCTCAGTGGAAGCTGTGTGCTGAGAGCCATAGCCAAGTAGGAATGATGCATGGCATTTTTGGTTGAAAGGTGACACCAGCAAGCCATTGAGATGATATGATTATGTTAAGATCTGCATTCAAATGGATATTAGACCCCTGCTGTCCGCCTCAGCCTGCTACTTTGGAGCTCTAGCGGGACTCCCGGAGAGTTCCCATTGGTTGGGGAAGTTCGGTAGGAGGGATTTCCGGAGGAGGGATTTGTCTGTTGGTGTAGTGTGGCCCGGGAGAACACCCGTGTGTGTGGTTCGGCATATTTCCTGGGAGAGTGCATGGCATTGGCGGGAGTTTCAAAAATAAAGTTTGTTCCTGCTTGAATGGCTCGTGATTTTGTGCCCAGCCAGACTGCAGCAGCTGTGGGCATCACTTTGCCCCAAAGCCCTCCAAGGTCACCCTGGTGCCCCATCTGTATGTTGTCAGACCTTACTTCCTCATAAGCCACGCTTTCCAAGCTGTTGTCCCACGGGGCTGAGGGCCAGCTCCTTAGGACTGTCACCACCATCCCTTCTCCAGCACCTAGCAAGTGCTAGACACATGCTCAATAAGCCTTTGCAGAACTATCTAAAGAGGAGATTTGTGACCATCTGAGATGGAGACAAACCATGGCTAAAGAACCCAATTTCCAAGAAGGTAGCATGGATGATATCTGAGGTAGGAGATTCACTTGGGGGCCCAGCAAGTCCTCTCTGGGGTCTGAAGGCTAGTCTACCTGGGAAGAAGAAGCAGCCAGAAATTCCTACCCCAGATCACTCTTCCCTGTCTCCCGTGGGTGGATTTCAGAGTACTCATTTTAAATGAAGATAAAAGGCACTTGAGACTTCTTCCAGATGTTAATTTTTGAGTGACATGAATGGCTCAAAGTCTCAACACACATTCATCAAGATGTTTTTCTCTTTCTACCTGTTTTTCCTAATGGCAAACAAAACAAAACTGTAAGCGAGTCAGGTCTAGGGTTTTGTCAAGCCCGTTTCCTCAAGGATTCATATTGACAGGACTGTCACAGCCTTCAAATGTTCTCTCTTGTTCTGGCCCTGCCCTGCCTGGCTGGGGCCAATGTGAATCTCACAATCTCTGACAGCAGAGCCTAGGAAGAGACTTCCACCTTCCTGGGTCCTCCTTTTTCTTGGCTCAATGCTGGCTCTTGCTCTAAATGGTTCTCTTCTTGTCTGTACTTCAGTGAAAGCAAACAATGTACTCCTCAGGTGATCGCCACCGGCTGCTCGGCAGGATCCTATGAACTTCCACACAGATGATCTGGCCTTGGCAATGCCCTCAGTTTCAGCTGCAGTTTCAACCCATCCCCAGGAACCTACCTGCTTCACTGCAGTGCCCCTCCCTGGGGCTGGCCCTCCTCCCTTGCCCTCTGTCCCTTTCTGGCTGACTTCTGGACTCCGCTTCCTGGAGCTTCCTGAAACCTCTGAGCTGAATGCAGTCCTCTCTTGGCATGGTTCACCTTGCATGTGACCCTGAGGCTGCTGGAGCCCTAGCTGGTGCACGCCCTGGAGAGGTGTACTCTGCCTGTGAGTTTCAAATTTAAAGTGGCTTCCATCAGTGGTAGTCCCAGCTTACCCCAAACCTCCTGCTTTCTGCTTCAAACCTGCTTTTACTTTTTCTTTCTCCTGTGTCAGAGCTGTTTTCTGTGCTGGAAGAGGGGAGGCGACGATAAACCAAGGGACCTGTTTAGTCTACTTGCATTCTCCTGGTGATCTGATCTTTTTTAGTGACTTCTGAACCTAGAATTGAAGATTTGGGCAGGCTTATCCATGGATATGTTTCAGATAGTTTCACACCCCTGCCCAGGTCAACTGGCTGCTCTTAATTGCGTAAAAGATTATTAATCAATTCACAATAAAAACTTAGCAAATGTAGGACTTTGTGATATTCCAATTCATACTAGCAACATAAATGTTGGGTTTTTTTTTTTTTTTTAATGGCTTGATTTTGTTCACTCTACTTCATGGTCTAGAATGTTCCCATTCTCGTGATTGGCCTATCTGAACCTTTTAAATGAAATTGGTAGCTGTCCAGACCCTCTGATGGTTTGTGACATCACTCAGATGAGGAAAGAACAAAGGAAAGAAGGAAAAACTGATGTCCTTAAGTTTGGGAACTACGATTTAGAGAAAGACCCACAGCATCTTCAAGCAGTTTAAGCACAACAGAACTGCTAACATGGGGCCCTAAAACTCTGCAAGACCAACATGAAAAAGGTTTTTGTTTATTTGTTTCATTTTCTTTCAAGATGCACACATCCCTTGGCATTGTTTGAAAATACCTTGTGGTCTAGGAGAGGGAAGCTGAGACTTTGGTCATGCATCTTTCTCTTTCCTATTTAGCAAGAGGATAATGAACCCTGCCCTTTTTATCCCAGCGGGGTGTTAAAGGGATCAAGTGAGATAAGGAATGTGAGACTCCAATCTAAGATCAGGAGGTTCCCAGAGGCCTCTCTGTGGGTGTTATCTTCTGGGATTTGCCAGGGTGCTGTGCCTGCCTTCTTTGCACTCTGATCTGGGCTTTTCCACTTTATTGACTGAAGCAGAACCGGAGTCAGACCTCTCCCTGAATTAGATTGCCATTGCCAGCACCTCTGAACCCAGGGCTTACACCTGGGGCCAGGCACAGCTTTGCTCCTGATGGAATCCATCTGTTCTCCAAATGCTCCCTCGGTGGCCCACTTTCGCCTCTTCCTCATTATGATTCCCTGTGGATTTTACTCCTTGTGAACAATTGTTTTAACTAATTCTTGGCCTTTGTAAGATCTCAAGAGGTGAGGATAGATTCCACATGAAGATAAAAGACACTCCCTTAAGTCATATTGCTAATTTCACCTGAGGACACTAAACATTTTCTTGGGATTGAGTGATTCACTTGGCAAAGGAAAAAACTCATTGAAGGCCATTCTACTTCTACAAGATAGCAAGCTGCAGAAATGTTAGATATTTTAACTTCCTCTATGTTTCACTGTTTTGAAACAGTTCCCAAATCAAGGCAGTTCTCAATTTATATGAGAGATGAGTCTGACAAGGGAGCACTCCTGGTAAGAATGCTTTGTAAGTTGAAACTTACAGATTTACAAATCCACAAATACTTAGTCAATGACAATTTTGAAAAGCCAACATTATGTAAGGTATTGTGGAAGGGATAAAGATGTTAACAATCAAATTCAAAGCAACTAATCTTTAAAAGGAACTAGGCTTTTAAAAAAAAGCATTTGTTTTAAAACACTTTTCCTATGTATTTGACAACTCTCATAAAAATCTTAGGACAGTTATTATCATTGTTGACATTTTATAAACGAGAAAAACAGAAGGTCACTTTGAAAGGCTTTGGATGAAAATACCGGATTCTTTGACTTCCAACTTCAAATCCTTCTCACTGTGCAATCCTTAGATTGCAGGAAGTAATGTCCTCAAGAAGAGCAGACACACAATATTTCTTGGCTCTTCTTAGGAGCAATCACTTTTTTTTTTCCTTACTGCAGTGAGAGGAGAAGGTCTAATGGGGTTGTTCCAGTTGGTCCACAAGGAAGGACCAGATTTTCAATAGCACTGGAACAGAAAGAAAGGGATGATCTAGGGAGAGGAAGAAGGGACAGGTGAGCAGAACAATATCAGGGAACTTCAGATGAACAGCTTGCTGGAGGCCATGGAGAAAATAACAACAACAACAAGCGAGCAATAAGTCAAAAGATGGGTTGTACAAAACCTCATGATTGGGCTGAGGGATTCAGACATCCTTCAGTGTCAACTGGGAGCTATGCTGTAAGTATCTGTGGCAGCGTGGTGGTGTCTCAAACAGATGCTGCAATTCAACTTGTGTTTCAGGGGAATTAGCCTTGTCTTCATGCAACACAGACGGGCATAGAGAGGAGGTGAAGACCAATCACAGGAGAAACTAGAGAATCCTCCCAGGGGTCCATGGAAGAATTAATTCAGTGATCACTGAAAAGCTGATAATCGTGTGAGCCACTTCCCTCTGCCACACTCTTCTGCCATGATGTTCAGCCTCACCTTGAGCCCCGAAGAATGGAGCCACCTTCTATGGATTAAGATCTCTGAAACTGTGAGTCCTCAAATAAACTTGCTCTCCCCTAACATTGTGCTGGTCAGATCCTTTAGTCACAGCAGCAAAAAAAAAAAAAAAAGACTAAAATAGGTGGTTTACCCTTGAAGGGGATAAAATAGGACTGTGACCTCTCCTCTTTCTCTATTGCTTCTCAGGTATCAGGAGCTGAGCAGCTCCCTCTGCCACACCCACTCCTGCCAGGATCATCTGTGTCACCAAAGGACCCAGAGCAATGGACCACCCAACTGTGAACTGAAACCTGCAAAACTGTGATACAAAAACTTTTCTACTTATAAGTTAATTATCTCAAGTTTTTTTTTTTTTTTTTTTTTTTGTCACAATGATGGAAAGCATTTAACAAACAGAACAGTCTGAGTACAGCTGACTGATACAGAGTTCCATGTACACTACTTCCAATGACTGTCCACAACAGTGAAGCAAAACAAAATACTGATGGGTGGCCAGAGCAGTGTCTTAAGTTTGTACACTTAAAATTTATACTCCTACTTGATTTCACAGAAATAATTTTGATTATGTTAATTTCTGAAATGAAAGTTTTATTCTCCTATTGGACTTACTCTCTCCTCAATCAGCATTTTTTGCCAATAAGAGTTATAGTATTTGTTCTAGAAAATAAAAGAAAAAAAAAAAAAGCACACCAAAGGCAAAATTTATGAGCTTCTGGAAACACTCTGAACCATTTCAACATGGGAGAGCTCATGCCTTTCATTGACTTGAGAGGAAGAGAAAGCCCAAATTTAACTAATCCACTCTTTATAGTCGTGTCAAGTAATCCAATTGTTTATCCTGAGCAGTCAAGAGGAAAGAGTGTTAAATCTAAAACACAAGTAGCACATGTAAGTGCTTGATTAGGTTTTCTTCGGGATTTCTCCAAAGGCTGAAAATTGAACTTTGCCTAGAAGCATATGTTTGGGGAGCTTTTTCTTAAAGAATTTTCCCCTCTTTTAGAAAGTCTATTGATAAACGAGGAACTTGAGCTTAGGTAACGCTTATGATTTGGATAGAAGGTGTTCTCCCAGATTTCTGCTAATGTAGGAATGTTAAGAAGCAAAATCATTAGATTTTTGAGAGCTATAATCTAATTAGTGGATTAATTCATTTGAAGGATTAATAATTTAAAAGGACTACTGTAGTGGGCAGTAACTGTTGGCTGGAGGATGCAGGTCACTGGGGGTATGCCTTTGGGGATTATATCTTGCCCCTGGCTCCTCCCTCTCTTTTTCTCTGCTTCCTTGCCTCTGTGTCCTGAGCAGCTTTTCTCCACCACCCCTTCCGCCATGATGTTATGCCTCATATCAGGTCCAAAGCAATGGTTCAATTGCCCACTAACTGAATCTCTGAAACCATGAGCCAAAATAATATTTTTTCCCTCTAGGTTATTCTTATTGGTCACAGCTATGAAAAGCTGACTGCCACACTATCTGAGCCTTGCAGTTACATGCTTCTGAATCTCTGTAGTTATCTCTTTCCTTTCAATAAAATAACATAGACAAGTTTCTGTACTTATAGAACCAAATAGGCACCATGTACACGTGAACAAAAATATGAGCTACTCATTGACATTTTCTTCCCACAGCGAATCTGATGCTCTGTGGCATCTCCGTGCACTTTGTGTATTCCTCCCCAAATTGTATAAAATGATTTCTCCTGTACTAGATTGTGTGTGCAAGATCAATGGTGATTTAAGATCTACTTTACATTCCTGTTACTAATGGCAGAGTAGCTGCTCTATAAGTCTTCAGTGAATCAATGGATAAATAAATGAATGAATGTTTCCTAAACTGCTATTAACTATTATTAATATTAGAAATTGAATTTCTACCTCTAGTGCTTGTTCCTTTTGCATTCAACTTTGGCCTTAAGGTTCAGAGCTCTTGTTTCCTTAGGTAAAAGTTATTGGAAGTAATATATTTTATATTAAGAATATTTTAAGGGAGTCTGAGGTTGTAGCTCAATGGTAGAACACTTGGCTGATGTGCACTAAGTACTGAATTTGATCCTCAGTACTGGAACAGAAAAGCATTTAAAGGGATTGTAAAACATATTAGAGTCATAGAAACTATTAAAATATGTGAATGGCACTTTATAACTGACATGGAGTATGGCTTCTTTGTAAGATAAAAATATTGAACCAGATTATTTCTGAAATTTGAAATAATTAGACTCTTGGGTTACTTCTAATGTTGAGAATATTTGAACTAAGAAATATAGGTTATCCTCTAAGATACAGCAGTTTATTTGAATAATATGACTCTCCACCTTTCAAAATGCTCTATTGATAAGATATATAGTCCTATCTGAAGTGGATCTCACAGGGCTATGATCCTAGACTGCAGCATCTCAATTTCACCACCTTTTCTCTCTTACCATATTGATTTGAACAATAAAAGGAGGTTAAAATATGTAATCAACATTATTATGCCTGATCCAAATCTCACAGTTTTATAGCACTTTCTTTTAAAAGAAGTTATAAAACTTGAAGGCTGAAGACTCTCAGAGGCCTCATAACACAATTCCATCAATCGTCAGAAGTTGACAACTTTGAAACATCTGTGCCTCCAACCTTGAGCACTTGGAATCCTAGGGAACTTGTCATCTTCCAGGTGGTCCATGGATTTCTACAGAGGGGTCTCATTGTAGGGTATCAACAATGGATCTTACAGAAGTAGTGATTGATTTGGGCAAATTTGGCCTCTTGAGTCAATACAGCCTAAGCTAAACCCTTCTCCTAAATAAATACATACCCAAACCACATTCAAAAATTTTTTAAAAATTAAGTTTATTTGTTCAGTTAAGCATACCCATCTGTTCTTCAGACTTACATTCCAAATTCCATCTTCCATCCCTCAGGTAATGTCATAGTGAGTCATTTTTTATATCCCAGCCATTAGCTTCTGAATACATTCCAATTTGTCCATCAAGCTGCTTTTAATATATGGTAATCCTATCTTGAGCACACTTATTTTCAGTATAATTGGACCAGTTCAGTGTAGGCGAACATGATGACCTCCCTCATTCCATTAATGCATCCTCTGATAACATTACTTTTGAGGAGCCATTCATACTGATATCACTGTTGATTATGTAAATACATATTGTCACTAAGCTGATAGCCTCTGATGATGCAATTGTACACTTCATTTTATAACTACGCCAGGCTTCACATTCATTTCTTTTACATACTTTAAAAATATATTTAACATCTTGATTGGCTGAAATTTTTCAAACAACCACACACTATCCTCCAGTAAGATACACATAACTTCTATTATCTTCACTCATACCATTGACCAAAAACTTGAACAGCCCCAAGGTACTAAAAAGGGACATGCAGCATGCCACAAAACCTTCTTCTGGTTGACACCAGATCTAATCCACCACACAATACTAACTTTCAGACCAGATTTATCCATGTTTTGCCCAAGGGTAAGTGGGAATTCTTGTGGGAGTTTCCACAAGCTAAAATTTAAAAATTAATAAATAAAAAAAAAAGATTTTGTCAAAAATCAAGACAGAGAATATTTTATTATTTTATTGCTTAATCTGTGTGTGTTGGGTTAAATAGTGTTCCTCCTGCCCCCAAATCCACAACCACCCAGAAACTGTGAATGTGACCTTATTTAGAAATAGGGTCTTTTGTAGATGTAATCCTGTCTGGAAAAGGTCACACTGGGATGGGGTGGACTCTAAGCTGGACTAGCTACTGTAAAGGAGACGGAGTGTTGGGCACATTCACAATGCAGAGGGAAGACAGCCAGGGTCATAGAGGCAGAGACTGGAGTGATGCTTCAAGGGCCAAGAAATGCCTGCAACTGCCAAAAGCCCAAGGGCCAAAGGATTCTTCCCCAGAGACCTCACAGGGGTGGTGGACGAGCTGATGCCCCAGTTACAGGCTTCAAGTCTGCAGAACTGGAATAAACTTGCTTTTTAAAGACGCCTAATTTGTGGTAGCTTGTTAAGGCAGCTGTAGGAAATGAACACACGGTGTTCCAGGTGGGGGATGCACACCTGTCCCACTACCTGCCCAGTCCTTATGGGCACATCATCTGCCCTGTCTCAGTCTCTTCATTCCAGCTACCTCTCTCCCTGCTGCCCACAGCACAGTCACTGAAGTGAGGACAAACTGGCACTAGTAATATACTCATTGTCACATTTTACAATGATTTCTTGAATGGTACTCTTTCGCTTCCAATTAGATTATAATCTTAATGATGGTAAGAATTATACTTGTCCCTTTGTATAAAGAACCCAAATCCACTCATGCCCAGAGCTGGTGAACACCATACCACAGACATACACAAACCTCCAGCACCTGACTTGGAAGAACTGGGCCCAAAAAGAAAGTGATTCAGTTAGGACTAATTTGGAATAGTTAATCCTTCTAAGTGGCATTAACAAACTGTGATAGTACTTTAAAGAATATGTCACAATATGTAAATGGAGAGGAAAAAATGAAGTACAGTTATATCTTTTAATGGGATTTTTTTACTAAGGCAAAAAATTTTAAAATGAATCTCTTCACTTACTAGAGAGAAGAAAGATCAGTAGAGTAGATGAAGGGGAATGAAAGGAGGGGAGGAGGGGGGTTAGAGAAAGACAGTGGGATGATCCGACCTAACTTTCCTATGTAAATATATGACTACGCCACAGAGGACCTCACCACCATGTACATCCACAAGACACTAATTAACAACAACAACAAAAATCTACAAGTAAATATCAAACGGATCCGTAGAGCAGAGGAAAGGGAACAGGGGGAGGGAGGAGGGAAAGAAAATGGGAAGTACTAGGGACAAGATTAGAAAAAATTATATTCCGTTCTTGTATAATTTTATCAAAATGAGTCCTAATGTTATGTATCACTAAAAAGAACCAATATAAAAGTATATGGTAGATAGTTTATTCTTTCTTCTTTCCCTTTTTGATGGTATTTTGTGCTGTTCTACTCTTAATTTTTTAACTGAAAGCTTTATCATAGTATTGATCTATCTATAATTCACATATTGTTCTCAGTAGATTGTTCAAAATCATAAAGTACACTCTAAAGAGGAAAGAGTGTAATCAGTAGCTCCTGATCAGGAATACTTGAGTATTCCTTAAGAAGCCATCCTTTACTTTGATCTTATGGTCCATGGATCTGAACTTTTTAAAATCAGAAGCACTCAGTAAATACAAAGTAAATCCACTAAGAACCCATTTCTCACCTAGTCCCCCCCCCTTTTTTTTTGTATTTCACCTTGCAAAGAATTGAAGGCCAAAATTTTAATAAAATGGGCCAGAACCTATTCACATGCAGGAATCAGAAGGTTTACAGCCCAGCAGCACATGGGTGTTCTTTTCAACAATGATCTGCGCCAGTGAAAGTCAAGTTATTTTCTGTGGAAAAGTGAGTTGTATGCCTTGCCTGTCATCTAACAGGTCCTTTCCCTGGAATGCCACACATGGTCACGTAACAATCACACAGAGGCATATAACTGTTTCTTTTCCTTTGTCACCAAGATAACATATCCACTTAACTAGGAACACACTATTGTAGTGTAACTTTTAAAAAGAAAACTTCCCTTCCCACAGCAGGGCAGAGAGTGAACAAATCAGTTATCAAACCAATGTCCTTCATCCTTGGTGCCAATTAATGTCAGGTAACCCCACAATCACAGAAATCCTGGCCTGAAAAATCAATTATGATCTTTGACTTCTCCTGGAATAAACCACTTGCATGACTTGCCACTGGACCCTTGACTAATAGTATCACTGAGGACAAGTCTTCTCAACCCAAAAGAGTTGTAAGAATTTCAAACATTTCCCTTCTAAAAAGGAATAGCATATGGTCTTCCCTCATGTGCAATTATGCACATATTGAGAAATGACATGTCTATGTACACTACATACACTGCAAGCAAATTTAGATGAAGATAAACTTTACAGAAAAGAAAGGATTCCATTTAGCATTCTTTAGGACAGGTAATCTAACAAATGAGTACCCTGAAATAGCTACACAGCTCACTCCACCACATTAATAATTCAATTCTCTGAGATGGAGAAGAAAACCACCAACTGGCCAAAAATAATAATGTTTGGCTCAAAAACAACACCATGTCCAATGCAGCCTCCCCACCTTGAGAGACCTGCTTTCCACATATACATCTCCAGAGTACGCTCAAGGGTACCCCTGTTCCAGAGACAAGGGACTATTTGAATAATTGAAGCATGAAATGCAGCCTCCAGGGACAACCTCTGCCCTTGGGAAAGCAACCAGCAGTTTGCAAACTGCATGGGATCAGGGGACACTCTAAGTCAAAACAGTACGTACGCAAGAAGGAAATCCATCAATGGAGAATAGTCCATGTGCTAGAAATTGAGACCTACGACTGATAACATGGAATGGAGAAATTGGCACTGAACCCCGTTAGTCAACTTCATTCACATTCATGCATCTAAGCTGCACATAGGCGGGAAGAAGGCGGAGGGGGAAGGTGTTCCCTGCCTGGATACTACCTGCCCAAATGATTCCTGTTTAATAATTTCTACAGTGTAAGATGTTGACATAAAGAAAGGCCATCAGAGGAAGCAGTGTGAAATCAATTTGTCAATCCATTCAGAGCAAGATAGAAACATCAGGAGTCAGACTGCAATCACAGAAAAGGCACTTAAAGCAGTGCTGGATTGTACAACAGCCTATGGATTGCAGTCCCAGCCCCCAGCTCTACCTTTAAAAGACAAGGGTAGTATGTTCTTTTGTGTTTTGATACCCTGTTGTTAGAAGCCACCACTTTTCAGCATACCACAGGTAATATATGTCTTTATATTGCTAGATAGTGAGCAAATTGAGGAATTCTCTCTCTTTTTCTTCCCTCCTGTTCCTAGCACTATAACATGAATAATTTTGTTGTTGAATAAGTAAATGTATACACACTTTGAGAAGGATCTAAAATCTCCAATTAAGTCATCAAATAATCAATCAAAAATATCTTAAAATATTTTTTCATCACATAACAGAACAGCAATTTTATGGGTTGAACAATGTATGAGGATTCTACCCAGTCATCAGCTCACCTCAGTTCAAAAATTACGATAATTAGAAAATTCTCAAAGCAAGGATTACCAAAATAAATTTATCATTTATCCATTTTTGAAACATTTATAAGAATCACAGGATAAAGCACCCTGGAGTCCTCTATCTTCTTAATCCAACCAAACAATAAAACTATAATAATCTCAATAGATGAAAGTCTTGCCTACTTTAAAATATCTGAAAAAAATATTCTGAACAGCATTGACCAAAAAACTTTACTTTTAATAAAAATTCCTGAGACATTACTAACCAATGTAGATACATAATTATGAACAAAATGTTCACTTCATTCCATTTATAATAACAAAAAGAAAATTATGAAGAGAAAGAAAACATTCAGTTGGAAAGTTGGCAAAACAAGATTATTCACTGATTGGAATACAATGTAGCCAGTAAAAACAATATCTATTCAAATTTTATAATTTCATTGGAAAACTGATGAATTAGTGTTTGTGAAACAGGGAAATGGAAGATTATATCCCCTGAAAAATCTCCAAGTAATGAAAGGAAGGAAGGACATAATGTTAGATGATATAGATTTTTTTTTGTTCTTCTCGGGTACACTGCAAAAAATTAAGTTGAAATAAGAAAGTGATACAGGAGAAGAGTCTAGTTTTGTGGTCCCTCCCTCCCAAATCATTGTCAAACTTGTTCCTTGAATTTTATAATTCATTATGTATTTCTAATTTAATATTAATAACTACAGAAAACATCAATTGCTTTCTGTTAAGTTGCTTTTATGTTAGTTTGTAGTCACTGATGAATAAAAGGGACATCATATGTTAATTTTTAATAATATTACTGGAAAGGAATAAGCTAGGCACTTCTGACAAAAACTAAGAAATTAAGACTATAATGTTTTAAATCCTCTATTACATAATATTGAAAAAGCAAATTTAGCATTTAGCAGGCAGGATATATACTTGATATTGTAATCTAAATGGAATTAGCAACTTTGAATGTGATATCATACATAAAACATCTCTGACTTCAAGATAAGAGTTTGATATTGAAATATACCTCAACATACTGAAGGTACTGATCAATATTATGTTCATTACCTGAGTTAGGACATCAAGGGCAGAACTCCAGAAAATGGAGAAATACATTGGAAAACTATCCCAGAGCTTTCAGTTCCTCTGAGATGAACAGCTCATTAAAATTCCCATCAAATTATTAAATGTTTATTAAATATTTGATGGGTCAACATTCACATCAAACAACATGCTTATATACTCAAACCCTTCTCTGCACATCAATGAAGTTGAAGTTGTTCAACATTTCAGATCTCAGCTTCTGTGAAAACTGAAGTGCTGTTGACATGGCTGAAATTTTCAAAATAATCATACCTATCATACCAATGAAGTCCAGTTAAGTGTAAATATTTCCACATTCTACAGATGGCTCAACACTTCAAGGCTGTCTGGATACATAGGTTGTGTAGAACCCCATACTTGCAGGGATTGTTTTTTTTTTTTCTTCCAACTTCTTTTCTAGTGGTCAAAATATCTTACCTAAAATTATAAAGACCTCTGTTTTATACAAATGAAGATATTATTCAGATTCTGATAATCAATCAAAAATGGAGACCATTGAGATGTTTCATTTCACATAGACAAAACGTCTGGATAAGATGGTCACATAGTTTTATCCAGAGGTTCTGCATTGAGCAAATAGATGGCATTATTTACTGAACATGAGTGTATCATTTTCAATTTAGGTGGAAACAGTTTTTGAATACAGCGGATTTCGTTAGATTATACACACAATAAAGTTCACACTTGGAACTGATAGAAAGGCCAAATAGTAATTTCCTAAAGGTCACTTCATAAAGAGTTTAGAGAAAAATATAAATGTATTTTCTCTGAGAAATAAGACAGATAGGAGGATGATATTTCCATCCACTGAACTGCTCTGGCCTGGGAGACCACCTGTACTGAGAATGAAAACAACCCCAGATCCTGCACCAACTGCATCCTCAGAGGTAAGACAACAGCTATATGACAACAGAGACATTTTGAATATTGAATTAACCCAACTATGCCTCAGTTTTCAAAAGAAATTCATAATGATATATGTCAGAGTCTTATTAAAATCCTGGGTGAAGCACAATTTTCTTCCTTTTGACATCACAAAATTTTCCTCCATCCTTGGATTTGTCTCAAGTAATACCCCAAATAAATAACAATCAAACAACAAAAATCCCAGGAGATTCTCTATAGACAGGGTCAAAAGTAAAACGTTCCATAATTTTTTGTTCCATAATTTTTTGGCATGATTATAATTTCTCTAAAGTCTTGATGGCTATTTTCTCTAAAATCTAAAATGACAAATGTCAAAGCAGTTTATGGTCATTTCATCCCTTTATAAATCCAAGGTCAATTGCTCAATATGGTTTTATGAATATTAAAATTATGTCTTTCCCTCCTTCTAGGCCTTACTATAGCCAAGTGGCTTTTTTCATTTTCATGGAACAGATTTTCTAATGTCTCTATTATTACTCTAAATTTGCCATCCCACTTTTCTGCCAATGGGTCCCATATATCATATGCATTGCTCAGAATGCTCTGCCCAGTGGAACAACCATATGCGGAATGGTCTTTACGATGTTCATTCCGCACTTGGTCACATTTGAAAACTGTTTCTCTTTTTTTTTTTCCATAAAACTTTCTGCTTATTCAAATAGTGATCAGAAATTAAGACTTCTTCATATCCAAATGCTCTTCACACCATTTCTACCACCATTACCAAATTCAAAATAAAAAAAGAAGACAACAGGAAATGAACGCAATAAAGGATCCTCTCTGAGAAAGAGAAACAAAGTTAATATTTCTTCCTACAGAAAATCAGGACTTAAACCTCTTTTCATGTTTGAAACCCTGATAACAGCTGCCAAGTGGAGTTCACAAGTAGTTTCACATCAGTCATGGTTAAATGTAAATAAATCTACCATAAAAATCAGTCAAAACAAAAACCACACCATAACTTCTTTTTTTTTTTTTTTCAAATCACAGGAGCTGAGAAAAAAAGCTGAAATTCACAAAATCAAACAATACTGAAATGAATAAGCATCCAGATTCTGTATTTATCAAGTGATGGTATATGTTATATATTGATTGATTTTCTGAATATTTATTGTTTCACCAACAAGGACATCATCACTTTGTGATCCCAGGTAATGACTCACAAAAAGTAAAAACTAAGGGTTCAACCAGTGGCAGAGAATGAGAGTTTGCTGCTAGATTTTCATTATTCCTTTTATTCTTCACTATCAAAACTCCAATGTGGCAAGAGTAACAATCTGTTCAGCTGAAAGAAAACATGTCCCAGATCTCTGTGCAAAGGAGTATCAACTGAGAATCAAGTGGAAGCACTGCCATTGTGGAGGTTTCTGAGATCTCTCTCTGAAGGCATCTGATTTTGCAGGTGCCCTTCTGCCCTCCCTTCTCCCTCTTCTTCCAATGTGGAGTTCCTGTCGGCTATGTTGTGATCTGAAATATTTTTGAGAGTGGAATTCCTACAGGGTGGTGGGAAAGAAGATAAAAAAAGAGTATGGTTTCCTGATAATATCCAGAGGTCAAAACTTCAGCTCTGGATCACCTTCCTCTGGAACTCACAAACACGGGAGAATAGCAAATCCTTTCTTGTATAAGTCATGACATTTTAGGTCTCTCACTTTCAGGTGTATACAATTCCTAATTGAGGCAATAGTCTTCTTTTTTATTAAGTGATTTTGAAGCAGGCTGCTGACCCCAGATCAGAAATACAGTTGTCCTAAATTGTTTTTCCAATACTGAGATTCGGTCACATAAAACAGACACAATTTTTAATAACTGGCCTTTTTTTAATGGAAATATGTATTTCCTAGGTGTTTCAAGCAAAAAGGGAGTGAAATTTACCGGACTATGCAGGTGTCAAACCTAAAAATTTAATCATATTATTCTCAGCAGCCACACAAATGTTTACAAAAATAATTGGGACTCTTGGGCATGTCACTAGTGAAATAAGATCTTTGTATTTCAATCCCTGTCATTCCAATCAGTGTCTTTCATTAACTACTCTACAGCTATGAGCTTAATCTCTAATGGTTAGCACTGGCAGCAAAGAAGTCCCAGGTAAGGGTATATGCTCAGTCAGGACAAGGATGCATCATATTTCATACAAAAAGGGGACTTGACTTCCCTGGGGAGACATGTGAAAAGGAGAAAGATTCCATTGGACAAAGTCGTTCCCTTGTGTCCTGTCTGGTGCCAGGGAAAATTGGATTAAATAGTTTCTGATGGCTTAATCTAGGCTAAGATTTCAATGATCTGTATTAACTTCCATTAATCATGTAATTATCTTTCCATTTGGTAACCAAATTTGCAGCATTTTAAACTAATGGCTTCTAGGGTCTGTAAAGCCAAAGCTAAAATATGACCTAAAAGGGTCACTCCTTCTCTTGGTTAGATATCAAGTCCTTCTGCTAAGAATTATTTCCTACTTGATGTGCAGAGAAACACATCCACAGAAACACCTACACCACATCCAAGGCAGAATGGCAATGCATCCTTAATTTGCATAATTCAACATAGGATGCTTTCTAAAGACTCTACAGCTGGCCCAAGGGCAAGTATAAATTATTTAAGACAGGCAGATAAATTTTAAAGTGTTTATTCTTAGATAGAAGAAATAGCATCTTATGGAAACTATTTCATTCAGAACAATCAATAATACAGATCAAAAATAATACTCATGTGTTCCCTAGTGGGGAAAAGTATAAAGCCACTCAATAGCATTCATTTGTGTAATTTGAAAAAGAAAATGTAAAACTCCATCCTCAAAGGCCTCCATATTTTTTATTAGGATAGAGAATAAATCAATTTTTTCATGCTAATCACTGGTTATATATAGAAAATGTCACACCTTGTATTTTCTGACAGTTCTGCTTGGACAAAAATTAAGTGTGACTTTGTTCCTTGGTCCTTGCTTCAATTAGTGCGTGAATGTGCATCCCCTTTTTCCTGTCATTTATGTCATTATGATTTATCCTTGATGCGAGTTATCCTTACAATGCTGCCAGTATCTTTGTTATGAGCTTAGATAGCATGTGCACCCATGACTGGTGGCTACCTTAAAAGTCTAACTTCCCTGAACATCAACCAAGTCTTGTTCAGTTACAAAGAAATGTTACGGAGTTGGGAAGGGACCCTGTAATTGGAATAGGCAATGAAAGGTAACAAGCTAGTGTCACATTTATTGAGTTAGTGTAAATCTACTAATTGTCAGAGATGGGAAGACAGAGCTAGTATTAATCGTGGAGCATATTAGAAGCTGAAACTCTTCAACAATGAAAGCAGTGCCTCTTCTTCTCAAGAAAGTTTCCGTCTCTCTTCCCATCCAAATCTTTTTTTTTTCCACATTTTATTTTTTTATTGATTTTTAAAAAATGTATGACAGCAGCATGTATTACAATTCATATTACACAATAGAGCACAATTTTTCATACCTCTGGTTGTATATAAAATATATTCACATAAATTTGTATCTTCATACATGTATTTGGATAATGATAGCCATCACATTCCACCATCATTGCTAACCCCCTTCCCCCTCTTTTCCTCTCCTACCCCTCTGCCCTATCTAGAATTCATCTATTCCTCCCATGTTCCCCCTCCATACCCCACTATGAGTCTTATATATCTTAAAAGGCCATCCAAATCTTAAAAGGCCAAATCTTAAGCGTCAAATGCCATTTAAAAATATGAGCAACCTTTTATGCAATTGACACCTAGATGTTTCAGATGTGTAGAGCTGGTAAAAACTTAAAAGAGGCTCACCTACGTTCTTGTGGTCACACAACAAAACCAGATCAAGTATGAAGTGGAAGGTTTATTATTTCTTATTCTTACCACATACACCCACTTTCTAAACCCACAATGTGACTGAATCCTTTGGCTTCAGAGTGTCACTTTTCATAACACCATCCCACAAAGGAGGCAAGGCAGGGAAGAAAGAGAGAGAGCACGCCTCAAACCCCAAGAAAGCAAATGTAATCCTTTTACTGCTATTGTTATAAATATATCTTCAGAAAATTTGTGAAAAAGTTTTCCTTAATACAACACTACTGGCAGGAGAGGGACTGGTAGCATGTGGGTAAAGAGCAACTGATAAAGACCTTCAGGATTTGAGAACACAGGCATAACCTTTTAAAATGGTTAGCTCTCAGTATTGTCCAGTTGCATTTGAAATTCTATTATTGACTGGTTTACACTGAATTTCATCTGCACATAGACATCAAATTAGAAAAATCCTTAAAGTTACTTCCTCTGGTTAACAAGAGAAATTGAGTCACCTCTTGCCTTGTGAGGTCCACATATACATATGCTCCATCATGGCTTTCGAAACTATTTGCTACTTCTACGTGCTTCTATATACTGGAATCTTCAAAAACTTGAATAGCCTCGATTCTGTGAACCTCCTGGAGATATGCAGAGGTACACTAGTCATTATAGACAGCTTTCTAGCTGAATCATAAAAATGCATTTAACACCATCACACAAGGAATGGGTGAGTCAACAAATACGTAACAGGTGTCTAACATCTGCAAGAGAAAATGATGCTTATACTCATTAGGTGCATTCTCCTAAAATATCATCCAAATGTGTCTAGGTCCACATAGAAGGAAAGACTTCTTACTTTAAAAAATCAAGTTGAGTGTTAAATCAAGTACAAGAAAAAAAATAACTTCATGGAAATGGAAAGAAGAAAATTCGTATCGGTTTATATTTATCCTTTATCAGTCAATTAGCAGAAAACAAAAGTGCTACTTTTAAAGAATGCTTAGTTTTATAATTATAAATTGTACTCTGTCCCCAGAGGATAGAGAAAAGAGTTCTCTACATTTTCCCTTTTCTACCCTTTCAACACTAATGAGGAAATTAGCTTACATGCATTCAACACCCAATATGGTTCTGTACTTAGTTATATGCTTTGCCATACAGCAAAAGCTCTAAATTGCTCACTTACTGAGCTGATCACATGGAGGGCTGAACTACATCCACTAATGAATTATTGTATTGCCTGAGGTCTGCTTACAGCTACCTGATTTTAGAATTAATGACAGAATAAATCTTAAAAGAAAGGCCAATATATTTTAATTTTATGCATATTAACTTTTTGAGCAATATATTATTCTAACACTCGTTTTGCTATAAATATCTTATTACTACCAAGTATCAAAGGAGTTCAAAAATATCTACCAATATACTTCATATTACAAACTTAAATGAAATTAAAATTTAATTTACACTTTTTAGGATAGAATCACTGTAGCTCATTTAATGGAATAACACTTAACATGAGCAGATGCATGTAACGCTTACTAAACCATGAAAGAGAAGTCATTTAATTTTTTTACTGGAATTGTCATGTACAAACTATAAACTATACGGTAAAACAATTTACCTTTTTTCCTTTAACTAACAGAAATAGCACCTAAACAAAATAATATGAGTTAAGAAATTTAATCTTGAGAAAAACAGGACATTTATTAAGGGGGAAATCCTATTTTGTATACATGGTTGTACTTAGACTATCTCCTTTATAAAATAGGTAATATTTAATGTCACAATAAATGTCAGGAGCTGCCCTGGATGCAGATGCCTTTAAGTCCTGATGCACCAGGTTTTGAACAATTATTGCGTTCAGGCTGGGACAGTACTGCCAGGTCACAGTAACTTGGGTGTTACCCCAGCTTGGATAACAAAGCATGGCTCCATGAGTAGGCGTCACCCCACTGGGGTTGAATTCCACTCACCTATTCCTTTGTAATCTTACCCCTTTGCCCTTTTGGGGATAGAATATTCCAAGGAACAGCCTCCTCCAATAAAGCCCAGGGTCAAGGCCTGCTCTCTCTCTTTCTTCCCTGCCTTGCCTCCTTTGTGGGAGCTGGGTCAGAGGACCCATCATAGAACCCAAAGAAAAAGGTATTTCTCTGTCTCTGTGATTATTTCATGCCAGCCCAGTTCACCTGGGGTGATCCTGACCGGTTTAGTCGTGTGTTATGACAAATAAAAATTTCAGAATGAAGCCAACGTGTAAAATTCACAATATTTAAACAAAGAACATTAGTTGTGAGTTTTAGAGATCAACAAAGCTATCTTTTTTTATGATTAAAAGAAAAAGTCCATTAGAAATTATTTTCTAAAAGTCTATTAGAAGTTAATCTAAGTTGGGTTTTTAAGAGACAGGGCTTAAGTAATTCCTCTTTTGGCCCATGGGAAATCTAAATGATGTTCTTTTAGCACAAGTAACACAAAACACTAAATTTCACAATGGCAGAAGGGAGATAGGATGGGGTGGGTGGAAGGCAAGGGGCAGAAGAGTGAATGATTTCCAGGTCCTTTGCAATCTTTATGTAGTACATATTTAGGGGGAAAAAGTTCCAAATAAAATTATTATGTATCTTTGGAAGATAGAGGTATGGTAACTTTTTTCCATTTACATTATTTCCTTATATTTTATGGGTTGTGTAAATTGAATTGAAATTTTGTTTCTCTCAAAGTTGTAGTTAACTCTTTCTTCCAGTTTCCTTGGCCTTTTAAAAAATAGTTTATTGGGTTTTGCTTTTGTTTTCAAGTTTATCTTATTTTCTAACAGTATATTAGGGGAAAGCTAGAGCTTTAACAATTTAAGGCAAAGAGTTAAGAAATAATATATATCTCTCTCATCTTGTCTAAATGCAAATGGTCCAGATTGCGGGGCGGGGGGGGGGGGGGGGGGGGGGGGATCTCTTTTCTACGCCCATTTAGAGTCCCAGTTCCCAACCAACCCATTGCAACCCATTGATTCCCCTTCCCTTAGGAAGGTGTCAACATGCATGTGGTTAAAGCCAGGTTGGTGCCTATCTGGGCTCCATCCAAATGTGAAAGGGCCATCAGAGGCAGTGATGTATCACTCCACCCACATTCCATTCCTAAGAACCTATATTACATGACTTAATCTAATTGCAAAGGGAACTGAAAAATGGAATCAAGCTAGACAGTCATGTATCCTATAATTCTACTATGTGAAATAGGTGAAAATTAATTTTATAGATATCTAGCCATCTCAACCATGACATGAAACATGAAGATATAATATAACCTCAATGTTTCCAATATAAAAAAAATGGAAAATTGCTGATTAGACTGTGCTATTATTTCTTTTGTTTTTCATTTATTGTGGTATGTTACCCCTTGTGTTTTGTGATTTTTGATTTTGAGTTTATGTTCTTATTCTATGAGGACATATGATTAGATCTTGTGAGAAAATAATTTTGTGGGTATGTTTTGAGGCCTATGTTGAAACCAAATTCTTTCAAACATGAAATGTATTTGTTTCAGCCTACCATCCCTAAAAAACTTTTTAGCAAAAGTATTTGCTTACATTCTGGTTGGCTATTATTGGCAAATTTCTGTGTTGGTTTCTTCTGGACAGTGCAATTGTTACTACTCTGAGATTTATAACTCTTCTGGGTCTCACCTTGACTCACCCCTGGGCTTTATCTGTTAGTGACATACTCCATGAAGCTGTCAGAGTGGAGATCTGATGGACTGACAGAGACCATAATGTTTCATGGTACCACTTTTCACTTACATTGTTGTTAAGAGTTAATTTCCAGCCTCTACAGCTTCCTTGATTTTGTGAAAGCTTTGCAATGCATTTAAACTTAGGAAATGATTGTTGTTTTATGTTTTAACCAGAATAATTTTTTAAAAAATATTTTATTGGGAAGATTGAGATATCTGGTCCCAAAGAGCACTTTATTTGACAATCATGAAAATGATTCAAGGGATCATCAAAAAAACATGAGAGTTGGAATCACAAAGAAAGTGTAACTAACCCTTGAATCTTATCTGTTGTGTGTATCCAGAGCTCTGATTTCTTAATCTGTAAAATGGAGAGAACAATAACCATCTTACCAACTCAGTGAGTTATGATGATGATCAATAGCAGAGTTCTGCAAACTCTCAAACAACATTATGAGCTGGAATACCAAGAGGAACCCCATAAGTGTAGAACATGCACATGTCCATGGGTAGAGACATGTCAAAATGCAATGGTTTACAAAAGCCTTTTTCTTGATATCTTCCACAGACCCTCCCCCTGCTGAGCGGCCCCTCTAGTTATTGGTTTCACCTGTGAACAGTTCACTGCCACTGCTGACTTCACCGAATATCTTCTTTGTACTTCCATCTGCATTTTATGTGAACTCTGGAGCGATTATTTGCTAATATCAACAGTGGTGCATAGTCTCGGAACATTTATAGCTCCCCTGCTTGGCTTAATGTTTCTTACTTGGTACCATAATATTATTAATAGTCACAGGGTACAATAAAAGAAAATTAAGTGTTTATTTTGTTTAGGCTTTAGCCACTTTACCTACAGCCTTTTTCCATTACATTTGCACATAAATGAGCATATGCTACATTTTTTAGATGCAAATCAGGTTTTAACTTTGCTAATCATATAGTTTCCTTTCTGGTAGTCTTCCAGGCCAGTTTCAGCATTACTCCAGATGAATGTATATTACAGCAAATGAAGAAATGGCCATGTGGTAGATGTTTGCCCTTTTGTGATTACTAATAGCTATTTTTTGCAGAAGAACTAGATTTTAAAATCCAGTGTTATTCCAAGCATCCCTTTGCAATTCCATGAGCATTTCTGTTAAGTTTTAGACTGAAGTCTACTATCTGATTCCAAATAAATTACTAATAAATAGTTGGGAACAATTGCCAGGAAATATGTAATCAAAGGCATGAGAAACACTTCAAATTAAATATACTGGGACCAAATTTTGGCATTAAAGAGGCCTCACATCTCAGTATGAGACATGTAAGTGGGTGTCCAAGGTCAACACAATGAGTTTATTCCATGTTGTTTGCTTTCTCCACCACCTCCTAAGTAATGTCCTTCTAAATGAAGTGTTTGCTCTGTCTTGAAAAGACAAATTAATATTTTACATGGCAAGAGCTCCTTTATTCCTTGGTGGGATATTTCTAACTTGATTTATAGGATGGTGTTTAAATGTTTAAAAGCTTTTGTAAGGCAGGCTTTCCATCGATTAAAGAATTTAGTTTCCCTTGAGGTTCTTGCATCAGATATTATCTCAGAAGGCTTACTTCCAAGGATTTATAATCCAATCTCTTCCTCATGTTAACCATATATTTCAGTGAGCATCCCATTGGACCATGCTTGGGGATTTCAACCCAGCATCAACATGTGGAGTGACTCCAAATAGCACAGTTGTGCCTGCATTTTCCATCTCCCCATCATTGGATTCATGGTTGTACAGACTGGCCTGCTCACCTGGCAATATGTATGAGACCTCTGGGGCTTCAAGAAATATCTCACAGTTTCAACAAACAGATCATCCTGAACGGGAAGGCAGACAAAATTCCAAGAAAATCTATATAAAATGAACTCACATTAAATCCAATGTGTATAACTCAGAAAAATGTGAATTAACTTCTATATAAAATATAGTGTAAAAGACAGTTTTCCCCAATATTCCATTTCAATCTTCACTGCAACCTTTTATGGAGGCATTATGAAGATGCAGATTTTACTGCTGAAGGAATGGAGTCATAGAGATGTGAGGTACTGGCATAGAATGCAAACCCTGGTCTGCCCTGGCTCCAGGCCCAAGGTCTTTCTTCTTCACCAGGCCATTGGCCATCCAGAAACACCAGGTGAAGCCAAGCCCAAGCTCTGCTGTCTTCCCTTCTTCCAGTCACACAAAACTCTCCCTTTTATCATGCCTCTTGGTTCTGGAATACTCTCAATAACCGGCATAGACACTAGTACCCCTGCTACTCTTCCTCCAAAAGCTACCAAGATCAACAGAACACAAACTGTTTGGGAGGACTCTCTCTGGTAGGAACTTCAGCTTTCCCAGTTTTATCTCAAAATTCAGTTGTCAAATGCTATATCAATCCCCTTCGAACTGATAATTTATATTAGGGTTTGATTTTATGCCTTGCTTTCAACAGAAAGGTATTTTCAATGCAGTGACATTTCCTCAAACTTTCAGTGTACCTTTTATCCTTCTTTAAAGTACCCTAAGTGCTATTAGAATAGCTTTACTAACTAAAGTCTCCCACGGTTTTGCCTTCTCCCTAACCAGTGCCTCACACCCTGTGTTTCAGTCAGCTTTTTCACTGCTGGGACAAAACAAATAAACAAACAAAAAAAGATAAGAACAATTTTAGAGGAGGAAAAGTTTATTTGGGGTCTCACGATTTCAGAGGTCTTAGTTCATAGACAGCTCCATTCCTCCAGGTGCCACGTGAGGCTGGACATCAGGGTGGAAGAGTGTGATGGAGGGGAGCAGTTCACATGATGATCAGGAAGCAGAGAGAGACTCCACTCACCAGATATAAAATATATACCCCAAAGTCATGGCCCCCCAATGACCCACCTCCTCTAGCCACACCCTACCCACCTTCAGTTAATCCCCATCAGGGGATTACTTCACTGATTGAGTTAACCAATCTTGTAACCCAATCATTCACTTCTGAATGTTCTTGTATTGTC
The DNA here is from genome assembly GCF_047511675.1 of Marmota flaviventris. Taxonomy (NCBI): domain Eukaryota; kingdom Metazoa; phylum Chordata; class Mammalia; order Rodentia; family Sciuridae; genus Marmota; species Marmota flaviventris. Next base: position 110,527,928 of record NC_092508.1, read on the forward strand.
TCACATATGAGCTTTTGGAGGACAACTAATATCTAAACCACAGCACTCCTGGAAAGAAGTCCTATCTTCTTGACCAGCCTTATATCTTGATAATTTTCAGTCCAACCCTCACCCCACATTCTGGCCATGCATTCCTAGGACACTTTATAGGGTTTTTGAAGATTTCACTTATTTCTAATTCATTGATCAACCTCTACTCAACCTTTTAGCCTCAGCATATAAATGCCATATTGACCTTGACTGGGCCACCTAACGAATGTCTTTTTCTGTGCCCACTTCACACTCTGCTAGAGATATGCTCACAGACCTGTGGAACTCTTTGCTCACATGTCTGTCTCCACATAATGCTGCAAGATGGACAGGATTTTCATCTTATTCCCAGCATCTACCGTAGTCCCTAGGTGTACAAGCACTCGGCAAATATTTGTTGAAACAATGTGTAAATATATTCATGGGGAGGACAAATCTGAGACATGGGAAGAAAGAGAAGAGGAGGTGAAAACTTGGGTGCCACTTGTCATTGCCATCAGGTTGTTTTGGGCTCAGCTTTTAGTTTAAGAAAAGATCATGGGGTTTAGACCCCTTTTAAAAATTAAGTTAGTTTTTTATATAATTTTTTAATTTATATATGATAGCAGAATGCATTACAATTCTTATTACATATATAGAGCACAATCTTTCATATCTCTGGTTGTATACATAGTATATTCACACCAATTCGTGTCTTCATACATGTACTTTGGGTAATGATGTTCATCACATTCCACCATCCTTGATAACACCCTGCCCCCTCCTTTCCCCTCCAATCCCTCTTCCCTATCTAGAGATCGTCGATTCCTCCCATGCTCTTGCTCCCTATCCCACTATGAATCAGCCTCCTTATATCAAAGAAAACATTTGGAATTTGGTTTGGGGGGTTGGCTAATTTCACTTAGCATTATCTTCTCTAACTCCATCCATTTACCTACAAATGCCATGATTTTATTCTCTTTTATTGCTGAGTAATATTCCATTGTGTATACATGCCACATTTTTTAATCCATCCATCTATTGAAGGGCATCTAGGTTGTTTCCACAGTTTAGCTATTGTGAATTGTGCTGCTATAAGTATTAATGTGGCTTATCACTTATACTAGTGCAGCATGGGCCTCTCAGGGAAATTTGATGTTTTCATCTTCAAGATGGGGTTAATTATAAAGTCAGACTGCACTATAAAGTACTCATAAATACTCATAAATACTCAGAATAGGACCTGATATACAGAAAGCACCACAATACCACTTCTGTTGCCAAATGCTTATCATCATGGTCATCACCATCATCCTTAAGGCCTTGCCACAGGTAACTCAGAATTTCAATCACTGATACTGAAATCAGTTCAACTCAATTTTCAGCTATTTACTTTTTTTTTTCAAAGGTTAGAGTCCTCTCAAGTTGTACCAACAATCCTCTGTCCACATTCCCACCCTTCCCTGTGTGGGCATGTCCACCCAATCATGGCCTCCAATAGCCACTCTACTCCTGTGAAGTGAGTAGCTCACAGGCAGTTTATGCAGAGAACCATTTGAATTTATTATAGCTTAAAATGAGTACTTTATGAAGACCAGAGCCTATGCTGGGAAAGGGAAAATGACATTTCTCTGTAGTTACAGTCACTGCAAACTTGGTCTGTCTTTGAAGGAACCTGGTTCTGGAGCCATTACCAGTTTCTGCCATCAGGGGGTGTGAGTACCTGGGAAGAAGGGGCAAATCCAGCAGGCAGGGAAAATCTCCAGCTGGGGTTGGGGGTGATAAACACATAGTCAGATGCTGCCTTTGAGGGCTGCTGACATTGTTTCATGCAGGCACCAATGCTTCAGCCATAAGGTTAATATGATTTCCTCTAAGATTATTCCTTGACCCTAAGCTCCTCCTCTGTCAACTGATTACCTAAGCTATTATTGATTCTCTTCTCCTTCTCTTCTTCCTCTCTGACCCTTGGCCAAGTGCTTTCCACTCACCTCATCAGGGCTTCCTCTGCAGTGCCTGGAAATTGATGCGAGCCACCCCTGCCTCACCCGATGAAACTACCATTCCTAAGTCTCAAGCTTTGAAGACTGCAAATTACGTCTTAGTTTGAAGTTTTTAGTTTGGTTAACAGACTTATTTACTCTTTCTTTCTTACTTCAACTTAGTGTTCATGATGAGTAAATTTAACTGTGTAAATATCTAGAGAGAGTTATTAATAGAGCAACATTAAAAAAAATCTGCAAAGATAACATCACCCACATTGAAGAAAAATGGTGCATTTTTTTTTTTTTCTCATCTAAATAGTTGTGAGACAAAGATCTTTGTTCAATGGATTTATTTGTACTATGGCTATTTTGTAAGGAATGATTTATTATTCTTCTTATCACTTTTATAGGTCCTCCTCCGTCGTCATCTAGCCTTCAAAAGCTGGGTTCTCTTGGGTTTAAATCATGACCAATTCATTTCTTATACTCCTCTTTTCACCTAGGTAAGTTCATCTGCAATCACCTCCCAAAACCTTCTCCAGGCCCCAAACTCATATTTACTGACCAGCAAAAATATATTCAATTCCCACTGATTTCTGAAATATTTCCCCGGACTCTGAACACCACCTAGAAAGGACTCTACCTTCTGGGTGGACATTCTTACGTAATGATACCCCCAGCTACCCTGTCTTCTAGGCTACCAGCTACTCTACAAATCTTCCTTCCTCGCTGTCCAATAGATAACAAATCCTCCTCATGCTACTTTAGAAATGTCCTTCATGCGCTAGGTTGCTTATTTTAGTGACTCCTGATTGGTCACTGCCTTGATCCAGAACTTATCTTTTATTTAAATAATTGTCTGCTAACTGCTTTCCATGCAAATAACTTCTTATCACTGCAACCAGTCTTATCTTCTTAAAACTCCCTCATTAAAAATTTTATTAGTTTGTTATTGGTTACAGAAGTAGTTGTGAAACTCCAGCATGTACCAGAATCACCTGAAGTACTTGTTAAATTTGTATTGCAGACTTGAAAATGGCTAGAAGAGTAGATTTTAAGTATTCTCATTACAAAAAGTTAGTTTTTGAAGCAATACATATGTTAATTGGCTTAATGTAGCCATTTCATAATATATACATGTAAAAATCATTAAGTACATCATAAATATATGTAATTATTTGTCAATTTAAAAATTGAATAAATAATTTAAAATTACCTCACTCTTAGCCACAAGGAAAAAACTGATAGGATTGAGATAATTTCAAATTATTTATTATTATTTTTAAAAGGAGACTAAATTCTTGATTTCTCAGAAAAAAACTCTAGATTCTTATATATTGGCAAGGGATTACAAAAATTTAAAACCAGATGCTAGCTGAATTAAACATATCTGCATTTGAATGCCTCTCATGGCCCAAAAGTGTGCAACTATAGTTCTATTTCTTACTCAAGACCAAGTCCAATGGCTATTCCTCAATGTTTGATTTCACTCCCAACCCCCATACACATGCCTGCACACACAAAGGCCCATGCACAAGCTTAGTCACACTATGACACTTTCTTAAAATTCATGTAACAACATTTATTTCAATACAACCTTTCCATAAATCACCTCTAACACATCATTAGAAGCTCAAGAGCAGAAACTGGGTCTTGCATACTTTTTTGTGTGTGTGTGATTTCCCAATGTACAGCACTCAACAAATACCTGTTGAAAGATGGAAGAAAAGAAGATTGAACAAATGCAGGCAAATTCTCCTCTTAGGACATGGCATAATGAATTTTTGTTCCACATATCATAACTTCCCTTATTTGGACTTCCTCAATGACATGTTAGATTTCTCACCACGAAACTCAAGATTTCAGCCACAATTTCCACAGATGTACAGAAAACTGCTGAGCCAAGGAAGCCAATATAAACACAGGAAGTATTTGGATAAGGCAGTATTATCTTGGCCTGTCTTTCAACAGGGAAATGATGGGAGTGATTCATGACAATGACTAAAGGCATCAGTATTCCCTTATCATAACTCCAGGTAATCTTTCACATGCATGCAATTAATCACAGCATTCAGAAAAGGGAAGATTTATGCATCAAACCAAGAGCCAACTGTCTCCCACTTATTTAATAATAAAACCCCAGAAAATCAGAAAAATTAAACTATAAAAATCAATTCTTTACTGTTCTTGATAAAGATGAAATCAAACCAGAAAATTCCTCCTTTCTCCTGAAGGAGTCCAGCCTCATAGTCCTACCTGAAACTTAAAGACAGTCAAATACAAAGCTAAAGCTGTGTGTGTGTGTGTGTGTGTGTGTGTGTGTTATTCAAATGCTCTACCACTAAGCTATATTCCCAACTCTTCAAATAAATTTAACATGGGGTATCTTGAGCCCTGACAGGTCTTTCCTAAGAAGAAAAATTTGTTGTTGATGTCATCCTTCAATTTACACTCTCTGTCTGAATAAAACTTGTTGCAGTGTAGAGTGTAAAGTCAGGTCCCTTTTATCAAGCATTAAGAAATGGGGAAAAGATAAAACACTTTGAGATAATTGCAGTTTTCTTCAATTATACAATATGACTTCATAACCTGTAAGGCTTTTCATTAACCAGGTTTCATCAGTTCTAATCTGGCTGCCCTCACCTTGGAGGGTGGTGCCTGTGTAATTAAAGCTGCGGATTCTGCTGACAGCATTCTCCAGATTCCAGACCCCTCCTCAATGGTAGATATGACATCAAGCTGCAAGTGGTGGACTCAGATACTACTTTGCCTTCGCTTTATAGTAGAGGAGATAATCACCATGCTTTTAATTTACTCTTCATATATTCTTCCCCTAGAGCCAAAGATATTAATCAATGTAAAAGGAAAAAGTTAAATAAGAAATTAGCAGTTGAAATCATGTTTTAAAATGTTTCAACAGAGCCATCCCTCTTTGACTCACCTTTCCCATTCACATTGAATATCCCTTTGTGCCCTTAGAGAACATTGATCTTTATATTATGGAGTAATATTTTCTTTAAGGAAAAAGTACATCTGACTTCCCAGGTCCTCTAATAGGAAGTGCCTAAATCAATAAGGGAGTTGCAGAAGATGCTCTCATAATTACCTCTTCCCTTTAAAAATACTTTCCCATTGTGAGAGGAGGTAAGATTGGAATTCATGCCATGGTCCCCTTCTTGAATCACCTAGGCTTCCACTACAGAATCCAGCTAGTCTGACTCTGTGCAGTCTTTCCTTCCTGCACTACCTCTTTTGTTACTCATCCCTGTTTTTTTTTTTTTTTTTTTTTAATAACCAAAGCACTTTTAAATCAGAGAGCTCTTTAATGAGAAACCTAAGGTTGGGTTGAACTATCCTAGTTGGCAAACTTTTTTTTTTTTTTTTAGTTGGCAAACACTTTTTCCAAATCTGTTGAGCTATGGGACCTTAAGTCTACTTTCTTAGAAGAGCAAAAAAAAAAAAGGAGTGAAGAGCATTGAGCTTGAGTCCAGGTGCTCTGGCCTAGTAGCCTGGCATCAGCAGAATTGATTGCTCTTGCTACATGTTCAAGTCTGACCATTGCCTTTAGAATGCCCACAGAGAGCAGAACCTTCTCCTTTAGCTGACTTATTTTCTGCTTGAACATCCTGCTCTATCTGCCCCAGGAAGAGTAATTTGCTTCCAGGGTCCTTCCCATGACTTACATGGCTTCCACTTAATTATCGAGTTTTATGACACGTATATAACAGTATTTTCCATAAGCAATCACCTATCATCCAGGTGTTCATGGATCCACATTGTACTTCGAAAACAGAGGAAAACTATGGACCCCTACATAAAGAACTAAATCTTCAAAATTTGCTTTCAAACCCATTTTCTCTTTCAGACAGAGATTTTTTCTCTGTCATGATGAATCTCACCCGGTGACAATCCTGCTGGCAAGCCCACTGTACTTCTCCTATAGTAATAGTTGATTTTTGCAATATTATACATGTTCCTTGCTCATATCCCTGACATGTTTTCTTGCATTTTTCCTAACAACCCTATTTGATAATAAACTCTTCAAGGGCAATGGCTTTTGCTTTCTTTAAAAACTCCTTCAACAACCGGGGGTGGTGGCACACACCTGTAATCTTCCCTACTCAGAAGGCTGAGGCAGGATGAAGGCAAGTTTAGGGCCAGACTCAGCAACTTAGCAAGATCCTGTCCCAGAATCAAAAAAAATGATAAGGAGTGGGGATGTGGTAAAGTACTCCTGGGTCTGATTCCCAGTGCAAAAATATAATGAAACTTCCTACAACAGATGCAAGTTGAACTCTGGATTTGGAGTCAGTGACTCCATTTACCACCACTGGAACCCTTGACCCTTTCTAGTAACCCTTATCATTAGGTGGAGATTACCATGCCACCTGCACTGCCATCTCATATGATCAAATTAATGATAGCTTTCCAGGGCACTGCGTAAACTGCCAAGTCTCATGCAGATGCTATAGCAATTATGCTAAATAAATACTGCTGACAGATAAACCAGTAAAGGTTTCAGATAAGACAAACAGGATAGGGTTTCAACAATTTTACCATCATCAACTACAATGCCTTTCAAGTTGTCTTCTCTGAGCATGTAGCTCATCCATAGAGCACTTGGGTAGCATGTGTAAGTCCCTGGCTTCAATCTCTAGCATGGCAAATAAAATAAAAATTATCATCTCTTATAGGGCTGGGGGTGTATCACAGTGCCTAGCATGCACAAGGTCCTGGGTTCAGGCTTCAGAATTGAAAAAAAAAAATCAATTATTTTCAATCTCTGTGAAGAATCTGGGGCCTTAAACATAAATACATTAGGGTTAGGGAGTCACTGGAAACACATAAAGAAGAGCTAGCACAAAATCTCATTAAGACATGCTGGGGACAGCAACAAATGGTAAACCCACATCTTATCTAAAGCAGGGAGCTAGCACTAGATCCAGCTGATTGCCATCGTGTAGAAGAGTGAGACTATGGCCATGCAAAGCTGTAATCCATGTTGTTATAAGTCAAATATCCAGATCTTTAAATCGTTGGTCTTTAATTCAGTTCTTAAATGTATAATTGTCAAGTGCCTCATCTATGGATATGCTATGTGTCCCAGGAGTTTTCAACTTAAGGCTCCATATTTTAAGCAATTGAATTTGTAAGAATAATCAACAAATGTTTTTGAGCTCCACTGAGAACTACTTCAGGACCAAGTTTTTTTTTTTGTTTTGCTTTTGTTGAGGTTTGTTTTTGAAGATATTCAAAACAATTATAAGACACGGGACTTATTATCAAAGGAGGGGGATGAATAATTCTCATGTGCCTAACATTTATTCAGTTTCTTTACCTACTTAATTAGTCTAAGGCAATAATTATAAATTTACAAGGTGATTACTACTTTCATAATTTTACTAATAATCAAGTTACAAGCTGTTGGCACAAGAGCACATGACAGAACTAGTAACTGGGGAAATAATCCTTTGAACTCTTTCCTGGTTATTGCCAAATATGTTTCTCCTTCATGGAAAGGAACTGAATAAAAAATCGAAGGCCTTGGGCTAGGGTGTGGCTTAGTGGTAATAAGTTGCCTACAATGTATAAGGCCCTGGCTTCCATCCTTAGCACTACAATCAATCAATTAATCAGTATTAAAATTAAGGCCTAGAGAATAATTGAAGCCACATGGTAGTGATACCTTAATAAGATGGAAGCCAAAGAGAAAAAAGGAAAGAAAAGGGACCTTATGAAAATAAAAGAGAGATCAGTAGACCAGAGGAAGGGAACCAGGTAAGGAAGGAGGGCAGGGAAAGTTGGGTATGGCGGAATGAAATGGACGAATTATGCATTGGGCATATATGAATATATCACAGAGAATCCTGCTATTATGTATAACTATAATATACCAATAAATTATAATGTGCCAGTAAAAATATTATCCAAAACAACTTTAGACAAAGGAAAAAACTGTTGAGGTAGATGTCACTCTGAATGTTAGCAGAGGAGGTGAGCCTCATGTTACTTAAGACTTCACGAAGAGGAAGACAAGCCTCACTGAGAGCCAGGGTGAATATGAGCATCTTACAGGTCCTAATGAAGTTATTGTACTTTATGGTTTTTTTCCCCCTTTATCTTGCAACAAATACCCTTTAACTTAGGAGTTTCTGTTGGTTTTGTGTGACTAGATATTCACCCACCTTTTGGTAACAGCACCCTTCCTGTCTCTCCTTTGAGAACTCTCCTGTCCTGCCAATCTACTCTCCCAAGGCTCCTCTTCTGCTGTAGATAGAGTCACTGCAGAACAGCACGCTCATCCATGCAGAGATTGGAAGTGAGAGGGACTTGACTCCACAGAGGCCATGCTGGTATAATGGCGTTCCTTCAGTTCTACTCTTCAGAAGTAGAACTGTACTTTGTACTTTGTACTTTGGCCAGCAGATGCCCACAGCACCACACCTTGGCATGTTCTCTCCCTTCTCCAGTGTACTCTTGCTCATTCTCTATGCCTACTCCCTGGAATCATTTCCCAAATGAACTGCCTATTCCATGCCCTTGACCAGGGGAAATCCAGGTTAAGACATTTCTTCCACCCAGAGTCCCAAACTACCCTGCTGCCCATCCATCCCCAAACAAGATCATTTAGTTTTTTAATCTGCTTGACCTACTCTAATCATTTAAAAACTTCCCTTCTTCATTTATAATAGCTGGTGTACATTTCTGATTCTTTCTATCAAAAAATCCTAATGGATACATGATTTTATTTCAAATGTTCCTATATTATACCATTGGATAATATAAGAACAGTTCTGGACAACATAAAAGTATATAAATCTTACTGAAGATCAATGTGGCTATTGCTCTGGATGGCAAGAAATTCTGAAACATCTGACAGTATTATTAAATGACTCTGGAAAAACAAACATTATGGATGGGCTGTACAGTCATCTGGCAGTAATTCATGATGTTTCTGCCAATCCCCCCCTGGCAGGATGAACTGCTGGATTTCAGTACTGCCTGGGCATCTCTGACTTAAGACTCTTATGATTTTACACCTTCTCTATTACTCTCACCTACTGATTGTTTACATTGACTTTTGTTGTTTCTCATTTAAGACCTATTTCTATGATACAGGCATCCTCGGGGTGAAACATCAATTGCTTTCTAATTCTCCGGGGAAGTGCTGCTGAACAGATGCGATATTCAAAACTCACATCTTAGTTTTTACAAAACATCCTTTATCCACTAAATCATGCAGTTTTTCATTGCCACTTCAAATAAATGAGTTAGAAAATCGTTAAGTCCAAGCCTGTCTATCTATTAAGATTCATCTATCCATCTATCTAGCTAGCTAATTAGCCAGTATCTTCCTTCCTCCTTCCTCCCTCCCTCCCTCTCTCTTTCTTTCTCTCCTCTCCTCTTTCTTTCATCATCTGTCATTCTGTAATCTATCATTCTGTCTATCTACTAAGTGGCTCCAAATCTACAAGTGTTGTCCCGAAAAGTGGCTATTTTTTTCTAAAATCTGCATCCCAAATTGCAACTAGCAAATCTGCATTATTATAGTGCATCTGGTCCTTGTTAATTCTTAATCTGTTGTATCTTTTACTGTCATGATTTCACCAGATGTGGGAGTCTATCTCATAAGTTAATATCTTACATAAACTCCTCCAAAGAATTGTTGAAACAAACTTGAGACTCTTTGGCTCCCACCACTCTCCCCATACAGGAGCAGTCTATGTCTAGTTGACCAAATGCCAAGAAGGTTATAAAAATCTACGAAGAAACTTGCAAATGCATCCAAGGTTCTCCTCACCCTCACTGAGTATGTGCACTAGATTAACAAATGAAAAAAAAAATGCTAAAAAATATTCCAATATTTTATTAAAGATTAACTTATTTTTGAGAACTTTGCCAATACCTTGAAAAAAATTATTTTCCTCTCTTAAAATAGAACCACAAGTTTTATTTTCAACCATGGGTTCCAAAATGGAACTTGCCATTTGGAAAGCTTATTGAGACCTTCTAGAACAGTGGCTTCCAAAAAATAGCTCATCATCAGAATCACCTAAGAGATGTTTAATAAAAAAAAAAAAAGAAGATTCCAAGGTTCTACCCCACACTTATTGAAGCAGAATCTCTGGCAGGTAGAACCTACTTTCTCTGGTGATTCTGATATTCAGCCAGGTTTGAAAACCAAGGCTAAGTCTAGAGTCTGAACACTGAGTACTGCCTTAGCAGTTAACATTTTAGTGCCTGAGAATATACTTATATTCCATTAATTTCCTTCAGATTTATGCTTTGGAAGAAAGGCCGGGATAGGAAATCATTTGGCCATTTTATTATCCAAATCTTCCACTTTGAAAAAGGCCTTCACATAATTTAACAAGGTGCCCCAATGACAGATTTGTCCACTAGCATCTAGACCCTTTACTCCTGTAGTTAGTTCTGTTTGCTCCTCAATTGAACTGCACCTCCAAAAGCATGAGGACAGGCATGAGAAGATGGGAAGCTGTTTCCATCCTGGCTGAATCATCAGGATTGAGTCAGAAATCTGGAAAGGACTAGCAGCAGCCATCTGGTCCAACCCCGGCTTCATGTGGTTGTGATTTGCTTCTAGGAATTTCAAATCAGACAGAGTACATTGCTGGTGTTTCAATATCCCAATGGTGAGTGAATTCATCCTTAAGGTCACCTGGTACTGCACTTTAGCCAGTGTGTCCTGATTCCCAATGCAGGGAAAAGCATGACCCTCTCCAATCTCTTTCTAATTTAGAACAACATGAATAATGGGTTAATCCAACTAGGAACATGGTATCAAGAGAACCCTAGACAGAGTAAGGAAATCTTGATAGTAGTCTTAACACTGCCACTAACAATATGTAAACTCAGGCTAGTCATTAATATTCTTGCATCATAGGCTCCTCATCTGAAAATTGAAGAAATCAAATACTTCCTGGCTTGATGCTGTATATGTCTATCATTCCATCATTTAGTTAGTCCCTCACTGAGGCCCTTTCATGTGCTACTTAATTATCTGGGTGCTGGGTAAAAGAGAATGAGAGCAACATCCCTGACCACAAAGAACTTATATCCATAAGGAAAATGGACAAATAATAAACATGGATTAATATGTATTTACACTGGTATCATTTCTGTGGAGGAGGAGAAACATGTGGAGATGGTCTAAAGTCACTACTTAGGCTAGACTCTCTCCACACAAAGATCTCAAAATCACTGATATGTGGAAAGGCAGATGGCTCCTGCGATCCAAGTATTTTCCAAATGGACTGATTGACCCATCAGTATTAGATTTTGGCAGCTTCTAGATGACCATATTTATGAGGAAGTGTCCAAGTTTGCTTGCAGAGCTATACAAACATCTTCCAAGAAAACCAAAAGTGTTCCCAAACTTCAAAATCTAAAAACACATAATATCAGTTGTCAGCATTACCACTTGATTAGGAATTAATGAGAAGGTCAATATCATAAATTTAAGTTGTCAATAGGCATATGAGGTTGACACGGAAAAAGAACTCTAAGGCTACAAAGTATTCACTAAGCCTTCTCTCAAACATACATTTGTTGCAAAGGAACCTAACAGTATATGGATAACATGATCAAATTTATCACTTGGAAGGAAAAGCTCTTTCATGGTATCCTACTTCTGAAAACTGGAAGAGATGATAGCCTAATATTAATAAAAAGCTATTATTATTATTTATGATTATTATTATTTAATATTCATTAAAAGCTATTACATTACATTTGAACTTATAACCTGGCACTTGTAACTTTCCAGGTTCTTCATGGGTCAGTTATCAAATATGATTTACCAACAAGTCTGTGAGGCAAGTGGGATGATAGGTGGTATCATGTGACCACCTAAAAGAAAACTATGGGTTAAAGAAGTTGAGTGAGTCATCCCCCAACTATTTAGTGAATGGGCAGATGTGAAGTACATGTGTACACACACACACACACACACACTCACCATAATTTGTATCTTTGTATCCATACTAAAAGGGAAGCCTTATAAGCACTAGTAATGACAAAGTCCACAAGGAATAGTTTACATGGAGAAAATCGACTACAGCTAGTCTCTGATCATTACATTCTTTCTAACAAAGCTGAGCTGCCTGTGGCTATACTCAGTGCTGGAGTAGGTAGATACTATATGCCTGTTTTGCTTATTTGTTTGCAAAGAGAAGGTCTTAAGTAAGACATTTTAGTTCTTTGATTTTATTCAAAATCACTCACTATTATTAGTATTAGCAGTAGCTTTGCCATCATAATTTTCATTATTTCTTTGGGATAAAAAATTAAACCCAAAGCTGGTCACATAAGTGATGACAAACCCTTGTTCCATCGCCCAAGGTTCATTCTTGGCCATCCTTCATGAGTTTACCTGCAATTTCAAGTATGAAAGCCCTTACTCACACAGTTTGAAGCAGAATCCTCAGAATCCCCAGAAAGGACTAGCATTCCTACACATGTGAATAACAGAAATCAGTTTCTGTCAGCTGAATTGACCTCATTAGATGATCAGAAATCTTGATTCTATAACAGATTGAGGAGTGAATATTCTTTTTTAAATATATTTTCCTCTCAGCACTTACACAAAAGGCGAAGATTTTGACGTAATTAAATAGGGTCAGGCATTATGAGAAGCTCCTTATTGTTTTTGTTCTCCTAAAAACAATTAGGAATCCATTCACTATATTCATTGATGGACACCAGTTCATTCAATGGGTCACTGTGCTTCCTGTAACTCAGTCTTCCCACACTTTTTCACAAGGGCTGTCATTGGCTGGGACCCTCTTTCAGGAGGCCAGCCCTTGAAGAAACAATGACTATAGCTTTTCTGAATTACACCCTGGAAAACACAGCCCAGCATGCAGCAGGGGTAAAAGGTAGTGCCCAGCCCTACATCTTTGAAAGCATGGCTTAAAAATAGCCCAGGGCACTTTCCTGTTTGGAGAACTCAGTAACAGCTGTTCATAGCCCACATTTCTTTCATACCTCCCTCCTGACCACAGAGAAAAATACAAACTAGCACTGCCTGTAGAAATGGACATTATTCAACTTTCATGCTCTTCAAAAATAGTACAGGAAGAGTCACAGACACAATGAAGGGAAAAGTGAGGAAAACTTAGGAGGAATAGAGAGAGTAGGGAGGAGATACTTTTAAACAATGAAAAGTTTAAAATAAGCAGGGAGGCAGGAAAGAAAGGGCAGAATTTGAAAAGGTTGCCTCTGAGATGTGGTAAGAAAAGGGCACTGCAGTGGAATCATCAAAATCGAGGTATTTGAGGGGATCTGAGGCTAATGAGCCATGTTTTCTTGAGGATGGCCCTTAACATTTCCAAGCCTTTAGAAAATGAGTGGTGGAAATAGAGCTAGCCAGTCTCTAAAAATTTGTTCTACTTCTAACAATGTTATATTATGTGAAAGCATAGAGAACGTGGGCTATGAGGAGGGAAGGAGTTGGGAGGAACATGAATTTACCCTCTTAATGTGTAAGAATCAGTCCCCTGGAGGGGGCCGTAAGTGGTCTAAAGATGAGGCAAACAGGCACACCAGGCTTCATGACTGCCTCTTTCCCCCATCCGGAGGGGCTGCTTATGAACATGGTAAGAGAGCTGTTCTACTCACAAACCAGAGTTAATGCCCTCAGGAAGCCATAGGGTTCAATTCTCAAAGATCTATTGCCGCAGCCTGGCTGGGCACAAAATCACGAGCCACTCACACCTTGTAGATTCAAACAGCAACTCTTTATTCCCGAACTCACACCGGCACTCTACAAACACGTTCTGCGAAATCCACGTTCCGGGCCCCAATCACGTTCTGGGCAAAATCCCAAATACTCTCTGAATCCCAGGAGAACTCAACGGGGACTCAAGGAGCAGGCGCGCCTGAGGCAGCAGGATACGCCCTATTCCCAGCAGGGTACACCTTAAACCTGGAACCGCCCTAAACCCGGATTGTCCTAAACCGGGAACGCCCTAAACCCCGATCCGCCCTGGTCCTTGAGCAAGGTCACCTTACATGCAATGACACTGCAAATGACCTGGGTCATGCCATGCGTCATTCTTACTTAGCAATGGCCCTCAGCAATCTATAATCACAAAACTCCCTCCTGTCTTTCCTTCCTCAGGCTTAAAAATTCAAGATGGCAGAATCCATGGCTTTTGACCATAGGTTACATAGTGCAGGGTAAAGAGCTCAGGTTTTGGAATTAGTCAACTCTAAGCACTAGACCTGTACTATCTGGTAAATTGTTTCATTTTATCTGAACTTATTTTTTTTTAAATTTTCCTAAATGGAGATAAAATGGCAGTTATAATTGTGGTTATCAAAGTGCATGACCTAGAATAAACACATGATATATATCATCATTTGTCAGTGTTATTTTCATGAAATATTTCACTTACAAAACTTGAAGATATGTATTTTGTTTGTTTTTCCCAGGACCTTTAACCTCGTGAGTCATCCTTTCATCTTTGATGAAAAAAGACAAAAAATCAAATAATCAAAACCAACTATACAAAAACCTTATAACATGGACTGGTCAAGTAGCAGTTGATCAGGCATTCATTAAAGCTCTATCAAGCATGCAAAAATCAGTCTTAATCTCCTTGCATGGATCACTTAGTTGACTAAACCTAAACACTTTAAAGCAGGACAACTGTTTGATAGTTAGAGCTTTTCAGGGCCGCAAACACGAATTTTTCCATCCAGTCTAAGCATACAGAGTATTTCCCTTACACCTCTACCCTCCCATCTAAATAAATAAATAGGTATAATAAATAAATATACAGACTGACAGATATAGCACATCTTTATTTTGGCCCTCTCAAGACGACAGACATTTTCCTGTTTTCTGCTGTGGTTGAACTGTGCTGGAAAATTAACTAAAAATAAATAGAAACTAGACACATAAGCACTTATCTGTAGGGAAGATCCTAACATGCATGTCAGCCTGTTGGTAGATATGGGGGAATCAGATTATCTAAAAAGTCCCCCAAGGACAAATCATTCTAAGGGAGAGGAGACTTGGAATTGTTGATATTCAATGAGATAAAAATTTTAAGTCAGTTACATAGGAGATCCTTCCTGCTAGGGAAAGAATACACAATCTCCTTTCAGAAGCGTATCTGAGAGGTCCTGCGAGAAAGCAAGTCTTTGGTAGAACTGCATTTTTCTTTTTTACCTTTTTCTTTCTTTCTTTTCTTTTTATTCTTTTTTTTTTTTTTTTTTTTTACTAATTTTCATTTCAAACTCACACTGGCATGGTTCTTACAGAAAAATAGAATCATAAATTTTAAAGTAGCAAGAAACCTTTACAACCTTCAGTTGAACTCCTTCATATTATTTGCCCACCTAACTACCTGTCTATATTTTCATCCCTGCCTTTATTTTTTCTTGTGGTGTTGGGGATTGAACCCAAGGCCTTGTGCATTCCAGGCAATCATTTTACCACTGAGCCATACCTCCAGCCTTCTTATCTATATTTTGAAGTAATCCCTGAATTACATACTCAGTGTAGTGAAATCACATTCCAACATATGACTTTGGTGTTTTGGTTTGTGGTGGTGGTCATAGGTTTTTGTTGGATACTAAATAGATTTATGTAAATGCCTAAGGCCTTAAGTGCTGGAGGCTTTCTTTCAAATGGACAGAACAATGGGTACTAGTACAAAAAATAGAAGATCCAGGATCCCAGATTCCATGTAAGTGGTATAAACTGGGATAATCAGTGGTTTAAATGTATGGGTTTAACTTTAACTGGGAAATAGCCAGTCTTTGAAGGGGACATTTCCAGGGACTAAGCAAAGGTGACTGTGGAGAATAGTTCAGTATGCTAATAGAAGGGGAACCAAGGGATCTCAAGAGAAAGGGCACCAGTCCTACAAATGGTCAAGGACCAACTCTGAGTAATCCCCTCTTGACATCATTTATCAAATGTCCAAGTTAGAAGCACCCATTAAGAACCTTCCGTCTACCCAACATCAGTGGTGAAAATCCTGGAGTTGGGTGCAGCTAAGTGTTGAGTGACCCTCACTACTACTTTCTGATAAGAATCTAAGACATGTCACCAAGAATGGGGGATGGAGAACAATTGTGGTGATATTAGTTTCTCTGGATCCCTATGGAAATACCATTGCCACGTGATTCCAAAGCTGGTCCAGAAAAGAAACACACATGAATCCAACCAACACTGATTTTAGATTTCTCATGTCTACCAAGGGAGCAATAAAGACCTGCCCCGTGGTAATAGCAGTATGTGCAGAAAAGTCCAAAAAATTCACCAAGGTTACCATTAAATTCAACAGCATCTCTGAACAAGTGGAGCCAAGGGAGAGAAGAACAGCAAAGGGCAAGGGCAAAGGAACCCATCAGAAATTCAAAACACACTCTACTTTATAGATAATGTTCTGCAGAGTCAGCATGTCAGTGGAAAGGTTCCAAGTGGAGAGGTGAGTGTTTGCTCAGAAGGAAAGTCAAGTAAGGACACTGGGTTGCGGGGAACCTTATGTATCATCATTGAGCATAAACCATTATTTTTAATACTGCTGCACAGAAGAATAAGTCAGATACAGGCTGCTAGCCCCAGGAACGCAGAACCAACACAATTGATTACAAGTTATTCTGGTGATGGATTCCAAGGAAATGTCCACTTTTAGCCCATCTTCTTTGTGGATGGAAATCCTAGCTGTTCTGCTTGGTATTCACTGAGTTCATACTCTGCATTCTAAGGTTTCTGTTAGGAGCTATGATTTTTTTCCTTGAGGAGAAGTCTAAAGTAGAGAGGACTGTGTACTTTCCCAAAATAACTAGGGAAAAGCAGAACTCTAAGCAGTGGGAATGGAAAAAGAACTGAATTCGCTATTGAGAGACAGAATTTGAGACATTCTCAAACTCACCTGACATTCACCTCAGGTTCCTTATTGTGCAACAGCCGTTCATTCAATAATTCATTCAATAAATATTTAGTAGACATTTATTTTGTGCCAGGCCTGGTTTCAGGCACCAAAGAAATGGTAATAAAGCTGCTCTTGTGGAGCTTGCCACCAGGTGTGCAAGACAGACAGTACACATATAAATAAGTATATAATGTTATGTCAGGGAAGGAAATTGCTCTGAATGAAACTGTCACAGGAATGGGGGTTCCTGTGTGCCTGGCCTGAGCTCATTCACATAAAGCACTCAGGGAAGGCTCTCCAGGAGGTAGCAATTGAGCAGAAATCCTGTAAAATGGGGGAAAGAGTCTGACAATACGAAAAGGAATAGCTGGCTTTCCTCTCAGGAGACATGGACATAATTTAAGGGCTGCCCCAGATGACCAATATGGCTGCCAAATGGGGAGAGCTGAGGTGAAAGGGAGACAATGGCTACTTCCTATGGGGTTCAGCATATTGCTTGCCACAAAAGGGCCCTCTGTTTGCTTGGGTCTGATGATAGCGGATTGTGAAAGTTTAAGGTGTTTCCTCGTAAATATGACTTTCACACAGTTTTACTGATCCTATTATAGGCAAGGCTGCTTTTCCATCTCCTTTCCACGTTACTTTCCATTGGAATCCCCACCTCCTAGAAGCCCTTCGGTAAGGCCTTCCCAGACACTTCAGGCCAAACTTCTGGCTCCCTTCTCTGATCCAGTACCAGTCTAGACTGTATCACTCCCAGGGCAGCTGCCTTGCCAGTGTCTGATTCTTGGATCTTGTTGTTGTTTGTGTGTTGGTCCCTCTTGTGGCCAGAGAGGCCCTCCAACAAAATGTGGGCTTTGTAATCAGGAAGAACTTAACTCTGATTGCAGTTTCACCACCTACTACTTGTAAACTGGTTTTTCAACCTCCTCTGCACAATGGGGATGACAGCACCAGCACCTACTCTGTGGTGTGGTGTGAAAAGGATTTGGATAGAGAATGCTTGGTAACGGGAGTTGTGGCCAGCAAGTCTCTAGGTTCTTATGGAGAAGGGGACAGTGCCTGGGATTTTAGGTTTTATCCCACAGTAGTATAACACAATATGTTTCCTATCAGTGGGTCTTCGATGGTAACTTTACACACTCCAAAGTTCACTGGATTTGGAATTGTGAGAGACTGATCATTTTCTAGGTTCTGTTACTTATCAACTAGATAATCAAGAACAGAAGTCATATAACTCTTCATCAGCTTCCTTATATATAAAATAAGGCGAATTCTGCCAACCTCACAGGGGTGTTATACATGATCCATGAGGTAATATATGAAAAGAAGAGAGCATTTCTCGTTCCAGAAGACTGATTCTACGATTTTTAACTTAGTGATTGTTATGTTTTAGATGTAAGGTGTCCCCCAAAAGCTCATATGTGAGACAATGCGAGAAGGTTCAGAGAAGAAATTATTGAGTCACTAAAGCTTTAACCCAATCAGTAAATTAATCACCTGATGGAATTAATTAAGTGGTAACTGAAGGCAGTTAGGGTGTGGTTAGAGGAGGTGGGGCATTGTAGCATGGCTTTGGGGTATATATTTTGTATCTGGTTAGTGGATTCTCTCTCTGTTTTCTGATCATCATGTGATCCACATCTCTCTGCCATGATGTTCAGCCTCACTTTGAGCCCTGAGGAATGGAGCTTGCTGTCTATGGATTGAGACCTCTAAAACTGTGAGCCCTCAAATAAACTTTTCTTCCCCTAAAATTGTTCTGGTTAGATCTTTTAGACACAGCAGTATAAAAGGTAACTAAAAAAGAAATTGGTACTAGAAGTGGGGTCATTACCGTGGCTAACCTAACCATGTTGTTTCAGAATTTTTTTGGAGCTTTCTGGAATTGGTGGGGGACATTTTGAGATGCTTAGCACTGCAAGCTGAAAATGTTTTAGACTGGTGTAAATGGAGATTAATGGCTGATTCTGGTGAGAGCTCAGAAGACCAGAATACCAATAGGACCATGGATAATAAAGACAGGGCTTGAGAATGTTCAGGAAAGGAGGACTCTATTGGAATTTGGACTAGAGGACATTTATGTTATGTTCTGGCTGAGAAGTTATCTGCATTTTGCCCATGTCTTGAAACTTTCTGTGAGGCTGATTTTAAAAGCCATGGACTTCTTAATCTGGTTGAAGAAATTTGTAGACAGCAAATCTTTCAGGCAGTGGTGTGGATACTGCTGGCAGCTTTTAGCAAAAATTTATTTTGATAATCAAGAGCAAAAAGTAGAGCAGAAATATTTGAAAAAGTTGGACTTGAAAGGCAGGAGTAAAACTGGGGCTAAGGAGGTTGTGATTGCTAAAGACATTACTGCCACAAAAGAAATGCCAAAGACTTGCACAGAAGCAATATGGCTTGAGGGCATCTCAGGAGCTGTCATGACCACACCAATCTCAGACTCAAGGAATTAAAAGTAAAAATGATCTTGAGAAGAGACCAGTGGAGTACCTTTCTTGCGAAAGGAGACCTAAGAAGTTTTTTCAACATGCTCAGCCACCCAGGCACTCGGAGCCTGCTGCAGCCACCGTCCCTAGAGGCTTGGCTACTGCTCAAAATGGCAGCTGACCTCGGCATCAACCATGTGGTGCTGCTTCTGCAATATTGCAGGATGCTGGAGTTACAGGGTCATGGAGGCTTTCACTAAGATTTAAAATGAAGGTCTGGGAGGCCTGGCAGAGTTCAGGGTCAAAGTCCCTGCAGGCAACCCCTGAGAGGGCAATGTGTGGAGATTTGAGGAGAAAGCCAAAGCTGCAGTTGAGATCCCCGAGATTAAGAAATGCCAGTAATGTGAGACATTGTCCTATGAAAGCTCCAGGAATTGAGCAGGCAGGAGCCAACAGGAAGGTCACTTGGGCTGCAACCAACAACACCACATGGATGGATCTGTATAAGCCCTGTGGACAGAACATAATGATGATATGTGCACCAGATGCTGGAAATGGAGCTACAGGATTTGTTTGTCCAGCTGGATTTCAGTCTTGCATTGGTTTTGTACCTTCTTTCTATGACCCTATTCTTGTGAGTGAAAATGTTTATTCTCTACCTTTATATATTGGATACTTGTAAATTGCTTTTAATTTTACAGGAGCTCCCAATGTGAGATTGCCTTGAGCCTCAGAGAAGACTTTGGACTTGAACTTTGAGCAATCTTTGAACTGTTGAGATTATGGGGACTCTTAGGAGTGAACTAAATGTCTTTTGCATTGTCAGATAAGTGTGAGCTTTTGGGGGGCCAGGGGAAGAATATTATGGTTTGGATCTAAGGTGTCTCCCAAAAGCTCATGTGTGAGACAATGCAAGAAGGTTTGGAGAAGAAACAATTGGGTAATGAAAGACTTAACCCAAGCCGTGAATTAATCACCTGATGGGATTGAGTGGTAATTGAAGACAATTGGGGTGTGGCTATAGGATGTAGGACATGGGGACATGGCTTTGGGGTATATAGTTTTATTTGGCAAGTGGAGATCTCTCTCTCTGTCTGCTTTCTGATCATCCTGTGATCTGCCACATTCTTTTGCCATGATGTTCAGCCCCACTTTGAGCCCTGAGGATTGGAGTCTGCTGTCTTTGTACTGAAACCTCTGAAACCACGAGCCCCCAAATAAGCTTTTCCTCCTCTACAATCGTTCTGGTCAGTACCTTTAGTCACAGCAGTGACTAAAACAGTGATTTAATACAAACCTCAGTTATATGAATCCAAATTTCCTTTAAAAAGAAATCAATAGACCAAGTACTCAGCACCTTTCTCTGATGACCCGTTCCTAGGCTAGAAGACCAGGGAGTGGTCTGGGCCATCTTGTTGTTACCCAGAATAGAAGCCAAAGAGAGAGGCCCAATGCTTAAGGAATATGTGACTCAGCTCATGGCTATCAGAAACCAGTGTGTTTCATTCCAAGGTCATTAGTAATCTCTGCACTGGTAAATCTGACAAATTGCTTTGTATTAGTTTCAGCTTAAGATCATCTACCTGAAGCAGTCATATGATGTTATAAATATCTCACTACGTGGCAGTACAAAGTTGGGTGTATCTAAGGAAGGTCACGGTGCCCTAATCGATGTGCTCAGCAACTTTTTTTCAATTCTAAATAAGACTCTGTCCTTGATGGAACTTAAATTTTGCTGATATAGTTTGGATGTTTTGGAGAGAGCTGGATGTGCAACAGTTGAAGAATAAGGTAGGGGAGCATGCCAAGACAATTGGCTTGTAGGGGAGAAAGAAATGAGACTGGGTATAGGGAAAAGGGTGGGTAGCTGATAAGTAACAAGGACCACTGACCATGAGCCAAGCATCTCCATATTATTTAAGACTGTCACATAATCCTCACCATGACTTTAGCAAGCATGTGAAATCTGGGGAAAGTATTGGTCCTATTAAAATATTCTGTAAACACCATGGGCACCATGAGAGGAGTAAATTTTGTCTGTTTTGTTTACTGAAGGGTCTCAAGTACTGAGAATGGTGTCCGGCACATAGTAGGTGCTCAATACGTATGGAAATATGAACAAATTAATGAGAATCCTGTTTTGGGGTTTCCTGCTGGATTCCTAATTTATTTGATATTGCAAAGCACTTTGTGGTTAGTTATAAGCCTGTACATTATTAAGAATGCTTCACTAGGTTACTCTTTCTATTTGTTTCAGCATGGATAAAAATAATTATAACAGGTAGTGCCATCTAAAGAAAGTAAAGTGAGCAGACTGAATAAATAATGTGACCAAGGTCAGGCAGTGACAAATTGGAGTCACAGGCAGGTCTAAGACCAGCCAACAGCAGTCTTCTTCTACTTCACCTGAAGCCCATCTGTTCATATCTGGGAGGCAGTAGAATGTAAGTACAGAGGTCAAAATTTCGTTACCTACCCAAGAAGTATTCTAACATCAGGAAAGTTTGGGTTTATGAGAATAAGTTAGTAGTCCTTTAACCTGGCCTATGTGAAACTCATTCTTCCACTGTTCTTCCTGTTCAGAAATGATGCAGTCATTGCAAGCTGTGCACTGTGAAGCAAGAGGCCCACAGGGGACACTTTCCCATTTATTTTTACCATTTGCCTTTGTGATTTGAGATGGATCCCATACTGTACCTTACCTGTTGATCCTCATCTAGCCAAAAATCATATGGGTTTACCAACAAGTTTTCTATCAAGGCCTCATTTCTTCCATAACCAAAACCTCAGACATAGGACTTCTCCATTTCCTTTACCTCTTGTTTATCAAGATCTATCAGTTCTTTCTCCCATAACACCCTTCTCCTGTGCATTCCCATGCATTGACCTTCACTCAGCCTTTTGGGAGGTCTTCTCTAAATCAGCAGAAATACTTCAAAACCAGTCTCCATGCCTCAAGTCACATAGCCCTTCAATCCATTTTCCATACTTCTACCCTACAAGTGATTCTAAAGGATCCTGACTGAATTTCATTGTATAGGAAAAGGCGGTTCCTTAGCACAAGAACACACCAACTTTCATTGCAGCTGACACAGAGATGGTGCAGAGATTACACATTCCGAATGAGCTGATAAGTGGCCTTTACCTGCAAAAGTAGTTGGGCTGGATTCATCCGAGTTTTGTAAAGTCCAACAAAAGAGCAGCACCTTCAGCTACTGCAACTGCTATTTCATAGCAGCCATTTCTGAAGGGCTGTAGCTACTTGGGCATTGAACCAGCTCCAAGCTATTGAAGGGCAAGAAGGATTTGTTCCAAAGACATGGCAGTGGAAGGGGATGGTGGAGGCTTAATTAGTCACACCTAGGAATAAACTTGCTAACTCATGTGGGTAGTGTAAACAGTATATTTGGATGAAAACACCAGCCAAAAATGACATTTAAAATACACATTTTAAATTAAACATTTCCTTGCTGGTTACTTCCAGGAAAAATTTTATGACTGCCTCATATAATGTCAAAATGTCTCAAGATCTAAATTAAATTAAATAGTACACTTGCTTTGACAGATCATGTGTTTATTCAGAAGTTCATTCAAGCCAGGAACATGCACAAAATCTGACAGTATTCAAGGCTACAAATTTTTTTCCACTGGCTATTTTAGTCAAATGTATCAGACAAAATTCTTTTGGAGGTGATGATACCAGCAAACAAGGCCAGGTTCTTGACATTATTTACAGACAAGCAGATGTTACTTGCTTAACAAAGCAGCCCTGTCCAATCCCTCTAAAGTCTCTCACTGACAACAGCAGGAAAAATGTCTTACAGAATAAGGGGAAACTTATTCAGTAGGTGAAACAGTAGGTGTTATCACCTGTTACCCGGCAACACATGAGCATCTCTTGAATGAAAGCCTGGGATGCTTGTTAATTTCAGAACCTGCTCTGTAAAATTACATTTTTACCATCCTTCATGGTCAGGGCCAACCCAAAATCTTTTCCCAAGTCTACTCTCAGTTCTTTAGCTCATGTTGCTCTTTCATTCCTCGACCACTTATAGAACAATTACCTGCACCTCTTAAGTCTGCATTAAGTCACATATATTCTGGAAAGTAGAAAAGACACCTGAAAAAAATTATAACAGTGCTAAGAACATGGCACCTACTTTAAAAGTGCTTTCTGATCTTTGTGGCCTATTTCCTGTTGTGCAGCATATGCAGACTAGGAGTACCACCCAGACCTGCTGAATCAGAAACTCTGAGGATGAAGCCAGTAAATGGTGACTTAATGAGTCTTCTAGGTGATTTATTATTTATGATTTTTTAATTGAATAACTGCTGTACTAGAAAAATCTGTATCTATTTGGAAAAATTTGATTGCCTTATAGAGAAAACACAGAGGCTCCTATTCCAAGTATTTTTATATTTAAAAAAATTTCAACTACATTCATAAAAAAAACAATTTCTTGGCAAAAGTAGACAGAGTAAGAGTGGGCATCTAAAAAAAATAATTATGAATTGCAGAATCACATCAGTTATACATCCATTGATTTACATATTGCCATACTAGTGTCTGTTGTGTTCTGCTGCCTTTCCTATCCTCTACTATCCCCCTTCCCCTCCCCTCCCCTCCCCTCTTCTCTCTCTACCCCCTCTACTGTCATTCATTTCTCCCCCTTGTATTATTTTTCCCTTTCCCCTCACTTCCTCTTGTATGTACTTTTGTATAACCCTGAGGGTCTCCTTCCATTTCCATGCAGTTTCCCTTCTCTCTCCCTTTCCCTCCCACCTCTCATCCCTGTTTAATGTTAATCTTCTTCTCCTGCTCTTCGTCCCTACTCTGTTCTTAGTTACTCTCCTTATATCAAAGAAGACATTTGGCATTTGTTTTTTAGGGATTGGCTAGCTTCACTTAGCATAATCTGCTCTAATGCCATCCATTTCCCTGCAAATTCTATGATTTTGTCATTTTTTAATGTAGAGTAATACTCCATTGTGTATAAATGCCACATTTTTTTTATCCATTCGTCTATTGAAGGGCATCTAGGTTGGTTCCACAGTCTTGCTATTGTGAATTGAGCTGCTATGAACATCGATGTAGCAGTGTCCCTGTAGCATGCTCTTTTTAGGTCTTTAGGGAATAGACCGAGAAGGGGAATAGCTGGGTCAAATGGTGGCTCCATTCCCAGCTTTTCAAGAAATCTCCATACTGCTTTCCAAATTGGCTGCACCATAACCCACTTGAATCAAAGTGTGAAATATGATATGTCAAGAACTATGTAATGTTTTGAACAAGCAACAATAAAAAATTTAAAAAAAATAAAAAAATAAAAAAATATATAAAAATAAAAACAAACAATAATAAAAGAAAAAAAACCCAGAGAATTGTATTTCTAATGGAGCAATATAGATGATATTTCTAATTATCAAGAGAATTACTCAACACTGATTGTCAATACAATCACAAACTCTTGAATTGATTCATTCTCTGTGCTGAATGGATGTGCAGAGCTTATTCCCATGGAAACCAAGTGCTATACAGATTGACAGGGTTATAGAGCATATAACTGAGCTAAAGCAATTGCCAATTTTAAAAGATTAGCATTGACAATTTGATGCAACACATTTATTTTCCAAATATCAAAAGTGTCTCATCTACATTCAAGAATAAAGAATTGTCAAAATTTGATTTAAGAGAAAAGAAAAATACTCACTGCAACATAGCATATTATCTTTGAGCTCTGGCCAGAATGAAGCAGAAGCTCTGTTTTCTTAATACTCCCCTAATTACAAGGAGACTGTTTTGAATGTTGGTATTAAAATGGTTGCTATGGCTTCCTGCCTGAAAGCCCAGTGTGCCAAGCTATGAATGGGCTGAATAAGTTGCTCTCACGTGGGGTTTCACACCAAAACCCCCTGCCACAGAGCATCCCATTAGGAAGGACACTGGGAAGTAACAGTGCTAACAGAGGCCCCACTTCCCTTACTTCCCCTGACACTCCATCCATGGCTTCTCACTAACCACCTCGTCAGGCAGGATGCACTTCCTGTTTAAGGAAGAGCTACTTCCCAGGGCAGCAGATCTGCTGTCTGCTGTTTCAGAGCACAGAGAACCACGGGGAAGTTGGTTTAAAACTCCAAAAGATTTGTTGGTTCTTTGGGCAATTTTAGTATTCCCAAATTTTAAATATGACTGTGACCATAAGGAAAGAAGGCAAATGAGAAGTTCAAAGCAGAGCCAACTACACTCAGATATGGCCTTTGTCATTGGTAAATAAAAGAGACGTAACCACAAGGCATTTCCTCTCTATGTTCTCGGAGAGATAGAAAGAACCTCAGGTACCACAAACAGGCATGTTAAAGATGAGCAAATACAGTCCCTAGAGCTGTGCTTAGGTTGAATATCTATTCAGATATCTAAGACCCCGTCTAGTGTTAAAATCCTCCACTCCTCTGATGTTGAAGTTTCTCATAGGGAATAAGCCTTTGAATGTGCATGCTCAATTTTAGTGATTTAGGTTTTTGTTGGGGGGAAAACCAGCCATCCACCAGCAACATATGTTCCAGCATTTGATGTGGTTTTAATTGACATTTAGCACTTGAGAGCTGTGAGGGGTAGTTTCCAGAGCCTGGAAAAGTTAAGGTAAGAGCTGCATTTTTTGTGGTGAGTCAAGTGCTGAATGAGACTGGGGGAGTGGATGACTTGAAAAATCCATGGACTCCCTTTCAGGACATTGACATTTACACACAATTAGGCAGAATACGTGTAAGGGAAGGAATAGAGGGGGCAGAGGTAAGAGGAGGGGGAGGAATTTAAAAAAAGAAGGAAGTAGAGAGGGAAAAAAAGAGTGATGAAGGCTGCAGTGGCACACACCTGTAATCCCAGCGGCTCAGGAGGCTGAGTCAGGAGGATCGCGAGTTCAAAGCCAGCCTCAGCAAAAGCAAGGTGCTAAGGAACTCAGTGAGACCCTGTCTCTAAATAAAATACAAAATAGGGCTGGAATGTGGCTCAGTGGTCCAGTGCCCCTGAGTTCAATCCCTGGTACCCCTCCCCCCTGCCAAAAAAAAAAAGAAAGATCGAGTGAGAAAAAGGAAAGCAAAATTGCAGCAAAGACATTCTGTAAAAGAAAGAGGAAGTGATTTTCACCACATGTCTTTCATTCAATCGTGCCAAGCTGTAGGAAGGGGAAGGAGTTTGTCCTCTTTCTCCAAAAGGCCATGCCCTCACACCTGGCAGCTTGATATGATTACCTCACCAGCCTTGAGTATCTTGGCTTCTACAGATTCCATTGTTTTATGGCTCCAAGAATATCTCAGAGCTTTTGGAAATCTAGCAGGTCTGTGACCTCTTGAATCAAGGAACTGTTGGCTGACAACACTGAGTTGTAATATAGGTTCCCAAGCCAAGATAGTTTACTTTGCATGGGGAGTAGGCATGCCAGCTATCAACAGCTTTATCTTTTAGTCGACCACTTTTGCAGATGTGGTCAAAGTCATATAAGGGCTCATACCAAAGAATCATGAGATATCTTTGGATTTGAGACCCAGTGCCAAATTGGCAAATTGAACCACATTTCATTCAGGAGGAAGTTTTCTATTACCTGAAGGTGAGATAAATATTTAACTTGCAAAGCTTATTTGCAAGTTAAACTGCTATTATGGCAAAGGGAAATACCCAAGTTTTTCTGTCTCCGTCATCTTTGGGTTCTAAAAATGCACAAGCTAGATGGAATCTCTTCAACACATTTTCGAAAGGTTGTGAAATGGGACCAATGTCAAATGGACACATCTTCTTGCCACCTAACAGAGGACAAAACCCAGCCTAGGACTCAATGCAGGGCGTTAAAGTCCCACAAAAGCCCATGTATTTTTATTTTCCAGATTCATGAATTTTCAGAGGTGAAGGGTTCCCAACTTGTTTGGGACCTAAGGCTATATTTCCAAATAGTTTCTCTGATAATTCACAAGGATTTAGAAAAGCAAATACTAAACATTTACAAGTTTGGGCTTGATTACCTAGAAATCTGAAGCTTGAATCATCATGCAGGGAAAATCCAAACTCTTATGAAAGGGAAGTGCTGCTTTAAAGAGCTTGGATGTCTGATTTTAGATCTGCAAAGAAATGCAAATTACAAATGATTTATTTCTTCTGCCAAGCAGACTGAGAGAGAGAGAGAGAGTTCTATTAACTGTTAATTCAATTACAGTATGAATTTTAAAAGCCTTATGTTCCAGTCCTTTCAGAAAATATTCAGTCACTTACACAATCTACAATTTACTTCAGAATTTCCCATTCCGTAGGTTTGCCTTATGTTCAACCCTTCTGAAGTTCACAGAATGGGAAGTGACAAAATTTCACCTCGTTTACAACTCAAGCATGCTCATCATAGCAGACACTGCACAGTTGACAAGTGTCTTTCTGCAGCAGAGTTTTGGAAAGCCCAAGATTTCTGAGGGACAAAGCACCTGGGAGGTCTATAAACTAGACAGAGTAAGAATTTATCTCGAACATCAAATGTCAACTGGAATGGCCACATCCTTTTGAGGCAGCAGTGCCCTACAGCAAAACAGAATCCTTAAATTGATTGCAAAGCTAACAGAGTGGCTTTGGGCAAAGTGGGGAGTCTAAACATTAAAGTAGGATTGCAAAATGACTTGGAAAAAAATTTCATCTTGACACATGCTAGACAAATCTAAGTAAATATTTTTTCCTCAGGTAACAGAATAAATGATCTAATAGTGAATTTTTTTTCTCAGTGTTGTTTTATACATAAATTTCTTGTGATGGTGATGTATTTGTGACATAGATTTCTTCCCTATAATACCTGTCTTTTCCCTGGTCCCTGATGCCTGCACTTCCAACCTCAGCCATGTCTACCTTTTTTCCTTACTTAAGTGCAACACAGAGGAGGAGGCACACCGTGCTTTATCAGTCGTTTTGAAAACCCTTCTCTAGAGCTTTGCTGAAAACACTGTGATGGCTGGGACCTTGCATTTTCCTTCTTTGATTTTTCCCTGTAGTACCTCCTCTTGTGCTACGCGCGTTCAATATCACAGAATCACTCAGGTACAAGGAGCTTGACAGATCACTGGGTCCCTTTTTCTGATCACACAGACAAAAAAAGGTAAAGCTGAAACTTCAAAGGTAAAGCTGAAGATGAGAAGTGAGACTTGTCTTGAGTGACTCAGCCCATTACTGACAGCTGAGATCAGAAGCCCACAGACATAGACATCCTTAACTATTTACTGAGTCCCATAGTGTGCTGGGCATTGTATCATACATTGGGAACATACGTAGGATGATTACAAATATCTTGTCCTATAGCAGCCCATAATCTTAGTAAGTTGACAGACTCAAAACCCAATGATTACAATGAGTCCACCAAGTGTAACTGTAACAGTGAGTTATTAAAGAACTCTTCTTGACACAGTCTAAGGAAGTTTAGTAACTGAGAGATAAAAATAAATTCCTTACAAATCTCACCTAAAAAGAAGTATTAGAACATACATCACACAGACAAGTTCTCAAGACTGCAGCAAATTTGACTTTACTGATTTTGTCCATTTATAGAATCTGAATAGAGATTATATAGTCATATACTCAGAACTAAAGTTGTGCTTATTCATGTATTTAGTTGTGTTAGGTATGTGTACAAAGAATATAGACACAGGAATAATGATTTGATTATTCCTACTGCTCAGATCTAACTGGTTAATATTAATAATGGCTAGGCTATTAACTTTTCTAAGGGATCAATTTGTACATTGTCACGGATGATGGTGAATCTCATTCAAGTGAGAAACCCAACTCTATTCAATTTTCCAGGAATTCTCTCAGATAATTAGTCTCAAGAAATAGCACCACATGGCACCTTGCCATTTTCTAGTCCTCCTGGGAATATCCAAAAAGAGACACTAACCACAAAATTCAATAGGGAGGTGGCATTAACATGAGATACTCAACATGCTCTCTTTGCTTCTTGGCAGTATTAAGGCACCTGGATTTTTGATGCCCATTTATCGCCCTGACTTGTGCTTTCAGTGGCAACTGCTGTGATGTCCAGCTCTGGGTTTCTTCAATATTTCAGAACTCCATGAGGGCTCTGTCTGGTCTGTTTGCAAGTATCTTCCTCTGGTTTATACACATCCTTCTCATGTGGACTGGGTTTATCCAGTTTTAGAGATGGGCCAGAAATGCATTGCTTGGGGGATGATGTGCTCCTCTCAGTACCCTTGCTTACTCTTGTATCCATTCAGTCACCATGGATTATGGGTTCTTTCTCATGCTGGGACACCAAATACATGCTGGCTGATTTCTGAGGGCTTTGAATGCAAAGAGGACAGTAGATCCATGTGATAAAAGGCAGCCCTCAACATTAAACAGAGAGGAGTGGGGGGAGAGAAAGGGAGAGAGAAGGGAAATCGTATGGAAATGGTAGGAGACCCTCAATGTTACACAAAATTACATATAAGAGGTTGTGAGGGGAAAGGGGGGGAAACAAGGGAGAGAATTGAACAATAGCAGATGAGGTAGAGAGGGAAGATGGGAGGGGAGGGGGGATAGTAGGTGATACGAAAGGTAGCAGAATACAACAGTCACTAATATGCCATTATGTAAAAATGTGAATGTGTAACCGATGTGATTCTGCAATTTGTATTTGGGGTAAAAATGGGAATTCATAACCCACTTGAGTCAAATGTATGAAAGATGATATGTCATGAGCTTTGTAATGTTTTGAACAACCAATAAAAAAAAATAAAAGGCAGCCCTCCATATTGTGTGTGTGTGTGTGTGTGTGTGTGCGTGTGTGTGTGTTTAGTGGTGGTGTTTCATCATTTCTCTTTCTTCTTCTTTTGAGCCAAAGAGTCACTGCCTGTCCCTAGAAAGTGATTCTAGTCTCAAGACCCAGTCAGTCTTCCGTTCCCTTTTCTGTTCATGTCCACATCCACATTATACCCTTGATATGCATCAAACTCAGTTCAGAACTCCTGCATTTGGCTCTCACAGCCTGTGCTTAGAGCCTGTACGTCCACTGTAGGTGCACTTGCCAGAGCTCTGAAGGAATCATTGTAGAAATTTTAAGGAAAAAAAATGCTATATTTTTAGAGAAAAGCAATATTTGGAAAAGATTTTAATAGGAGCACAGTGACTTGGACATAAGATGTTCAATGACAATTTGACAAATGAAGAATGAATGAATGGTAAGCTTCCAAGAATGCTTGGAAATAATGAAGAGGTTTTACATGAGGCAAGGTGGGGTCCTAGATGAAAGATGGCCCCTTTTCCTCACTTTCATGATGACAGATATCTGTGTGATTTTAGACCAACTCAGACAGGTAAGCCTGCTGCCTGGTTACCTGGGAGTGGAGAGAAGAACTGTCAGCTCTTAGGGTGGGCCACTTCAAGAATGTGCATGGATCACTATATAAAAGCTTTTCTTGGTAGCAAAAGATATGTAAAAGGAGCAAAACTTGTCCTATCATCAACAATGCTTAGTTTTTGTTTGATTATAGTGCCTGTTGTATTATTTTACTCAGTCCTTCAAGGACTATTTTTGCATGCTCATTTCTCCCAAGCTCTGGAGATATTGCTGTAAACAAATTACTCCCCTTTTCCCAACTCTGCTTCTTGACTTATCAGTTTTCACTGTTCTAGAGCATAACTCTAATTATTTTATATATGCTCTTGTGTTGCTTGATCCTTGTACAAGTCCAGGAGAAAACAGAAGGCCATGAAATGTTCAATAATATGAAGGGCACATGCAGCTGGTCAGTGGTAGAGCTGGGTCCTATTTTATGATGGTAAACACTATACCTGGTTTCTACAAGTTGGTTTCATTTTCCTTTCTAAAGGTTCTTGCAGTCTCATGCTTATCAATAGGGGTGGCAACTTTTAGCTGAGTTATCTTCATCCAGAGGACTTTGAACACCTAGTGTACATTCACTAATTAATTTGCCAATTTTCCACTGAGAGCTGGTAACCACACAGGAAAGCAAACTATCTTCCTCCTTATACTATATTAGGACTCATTCTAGTCAATTCCTCACATAAAACAAGTACTGTCCAGAGAGAGAGAGAGAGAGAGAGAGAGAGAGAGAGAGACTAGATCCTTAATTGAATGTTACAAATAATACAGAGTACAGAAAAACCAAGAAACAGGCTCACAGTCAGATGTAAACTTTAAGCTTTAGTGTCAAGTTGGTACCAACTCTTATCAATTTGTGATTTGGAAAAAGTCAGGAATATATTTCTGAGCCTCAGTTTCTACATCTTTAAAATGGGAATCATGATATATGCTTCATAGCTTGGTGGGAAAATTATTTAAATGTAAGCTCCATGAAAGAAAGACATCATCTGTCTTGTTCAACACAAAATTCTGAAAATATCAGAGCAAAATAAATATTTGTTGAGAGAAGGATCCATTATAATGGATCAAGGTGCCTGGCATATCTCCAATGTCTCATAATATAGACTAAGTTAATTTCTTCCCTTTCTGCTTTCTCTTTCCTTTATTAAGAGGGTTGGGTTCCAGAGTATGTGTAAAGATAAATGATTGATAGATATAATTTGCAAGGAGGGAAAAAAATTTATAGACCTATATAACAGAAAAGTCCTTTACAGACATGAGGAGGGTTATAAAGAGGTCTGAGTTACTCTGGATTAACTGTATAGTACACCTTTATCTGTCAATCAGCCTCATCATAACTGTGAAGGAATGACACACTGTCAGAGAGGATCTGCAGCCTGGGAGCCCTGGCTGAGACTATCCTCCTCTTCCCTGGAATGAAAACTTCTCTGCACAATGGCAGGCTCTCCAGGCCCTTCAGGGCTCTCAGGGAAAGTGCTTAAACCCAAAATACCATCTGTGATCTGTTTTCCATCGCAGAGGAAAAGTGCTTGATGTTAGAGGTTTAGCTCCATGGGAAACTACTAGTGCAAATTGAATTTTTGAAAATTAAATACAATTTAAAATGCATTAAAGCTATTTAAAGAAATCTTTCGTTTTTTGTTATGTGAGCAATCTTTCTGGAAAGAGAAAAGCAAAGAAATCCTTGCTGTATCTTTTATACACATCTGGATTCACACAAATAGATCTTTCTCAAAATGAGGTGTGGGGGCCTGAATTGAAAAGGGGGAAGGCCTGAACCTCTTCCTGGGATGTCCTCAGGGGACTCTGCCTTCTTGTGGGATCTCCTCATGATACAGAGGAAGAGACAGCAGGCTGCTCCAAGCAGAGGGGACCTAGTTTGAGAAGAGTCATTGTAAACTGACTATTGAAACTATGACACTGAACCTTATGGAAGACAGGATCCTGGGAGTACCACAGGAAAGGGAAGCCAGGAAACTCTTCTCAGCTTTGAAAAGTGCTCAAGGGATGTGTGCATAGTACCAGAAACAGAAGCTTTGTGGGAAGACAGATATTGGTATTTACTAGCCACATGAGCTTGGTCAAGTTATTTAATATTTGAGCTTCAGTTTCTTCATCAGTACAATGGAATATTATATCACCTCCTTATATAAGAATTATTGTGAAAATTAAGAGAGCTAACACAATTAAATATCTAAGTCCAGCATCCTACTCTAAAATTAGTTGTATTGTTATTATCAATACTGCTTATTTAGACAAAAAATAAAAACACACACACAGAATATTGTAAGGTCTTTTATGTGTCCTATAACACTTTCATGACACATCAAGGGCAGTGTGTAATTGGCCCCTTTCTTTCCATTCCAAAATATAGTATTCTTCATAAACCAGGACTACTCTTTCCTGAATCAGCTGCTGGGCCTTGGTCTCTTTCACATTGTCAATACACACCTGTGTGTGTCATTCATTCAAATTATTTTCCCAATCAAATGACAATTGAATAAACTGATTTCACCTAACATCAGTCTTTCCAGGTGACATAGTATGGCTCAATGTAGCACTTGAAAACTGACTTCAGTTCTAGAACCAAGTGCTGTTCAGTACTGTATCTAAGGTAGCAATGTGCCCGAGCAAAGGATTAGGCCCTAATTAGATGTGGGCTATAAATATTATACAAGGGCCCTGGTACTTCTGCCTGGTTTAAGTTACGTTGATTTCCAATCATGCATTTTATCTTTTGGCATGCACACATAGGTGCCCAATAAATGTTACCTTTGGTAATAATAAAACAAAAGCCAAACTTTCAAAAGCTGAACTGTCCAAAAGCCCATTGTCTGCATTCTTGGCAGCAGCCAGAGAGCCAGTTTTCCCAAGTCAGCAGCCTCTGAGGAGGCTGGCGACGGGCCAATTCCCAGGGTTGGCGCATTCCTGGGGCCTGGCAAGAGGCCACTGGGACCCTGTTTCCTCTTTCCTTCTCTTTATGTTGTGGAAAAATTTTTCCACTTCGACCCCTCCAAGTCTTTCCCCGTCGAAGCAAAGGGAGGGAGTAAGATGGGAAATATTCCCCGGTGCCTTCCCCCAAACCCATCTCTCACTGCTCTGAGTTGGCAAAGCTCAAAGCATTTGGAGGAATAACGAGAACAAAGGAGGGCTCCACAGCCCTGTCCCTCAAACCCATTCCACAGGGCCTGGGGCAAAAAGACCCAGCAGGACCTTGTCATAGGAAGTCATTGTACATTTGCTTAGAAGACTAGGGGCATTTCTGGAAGCCTTTGGAATAAAATTACCTGTTATAAATAGACATTGGCTGGGTTTCAGGGGTGGGGCAGAAGGCCAAAAGTTCCAGAAAAATATAATGCTCCACATAAGAAGGCATACAGCTCATTAATGGGGCACTACAGAGCAATTGGACTAAGAAGAAAGGAAACCCAGGCTCGGTCTGATACAACCTATAGTATTAAATGCCCTGGCGAACATGGCTGGCTGATAACATCACTGATATGCTGTTGTTTTAACACCATATATGTACGTATGAAAGTCGAACCGTTTTCCAAGAAGTTTTCTGAATGCCTCCTTCCACATGCAGACAAAGAAAACCGCCATCTGGAGAGGCCACGTCAGCTGGCTCTGCATATTTTCAGTATAGAGAAGACTACACACCAAGCACTGTGCTGTGTGCTGTATTTGTGCTAAAGATTTCTTTCCTTTAATTCTCCCAACAGCTCTTTGAGGAAGATACTATCATCCCTGATTATGGATGAGAATGGAGGCGCAGAGAAAGTAGGTTACATGGCCAAGCTCACATAGGAGTACTTAGCAGGTTAGAATTCACATCCAATGCAGGCTAATTCCCTAGCCAACCTATATTCTTCCCGCTACATTTCAGGGTATCCCGTTCCTTTATACCCTTTAAAATGAATGCTTTGCACACAGTAAACAGTTAGTACAACTTTCTTCTAAGGCTGCTGCTGCTTAATTATGATGAGCTAAAATTCACCACTCCCATAATATTTCAACATTTTTTCATTTGCATAGGGTCCTACAGTTTCAGAACAATTCCTTGATATTATTTCACTTGGATATTATATGACCCCCTTATATAAGAGTTGTTGTCCTCAGCAGTGGACAAAGAAGTCTGGGGAGTTTAAGAAGCTAATCTGCTCAAGAGTTCAGTTCAGGTTACAGCTAAGGATTTAGAATTCTAACAATGTTAGATTTAGAATTCTAAAAAACCCTCTAGATCACCCTCCTCATAGACCAGCAGCACACAACAGGTACACAGGCCCATACCAAGCATTTTTATTCTTGAAGAAAAGATCATGCGACTAATTAGGTGTGTGGAACTTATATTCTGAAGGTGTTCCATCATATTGTCTGGGACAAGTCCAAGGGAATGGACTAGAAAACAATGCATAGAAACTTACTTCAAATAATACATTAAACATGGACTAATCTGATGAAGGTCAGTGTTTTCTCAGTACAGAATTATGAAAAGGGAGGTGGTTGTATATATTATTATATAGGATGAACGTGCGGGATACATCTTGTTGATCCTTCTAAATCCGCCCTCTACCCTTTTCCATCCTGCTCCAGGACACTGCATGGGCCCCTTTGTCTCTAATTCCTGACTAGTCTCAGCCAATGAGGCACCCACAGGGGACTAGAGCACAGGAAGAGACGATGGAATGAATTTGTCTTGATTCTCTGCTGCTGGGAACACTGTTGGCCATAACCCTCCACCTAAGAGGGCATTTCCTGCCAGGTGACTGTCACCTTACAACCACATTGTTCCATAGGCACTTCCTAGATTTAGGGGTAATGGCTCCACACTTTTTAGCCCCAGGGACTGCACTATTTTCTTGAGTCCCCTACATCCTGCCACCCCGTTGTAAAGAGACTCTTTATTCCCATTACCTGGGAATAAAGGGTTCCATCTGTTCCCTTCCAGGACCTCAACTGATATAGCAAGTAAGGAATATCTATGTTGTTGACACATGGTCTTGTAGATAGAACTGTGGAAAGTCACTTAGGTCCTCCTAAGAGAATGAGTGATATATCCACTTTAGACCTATTTCCCCAACCCTCTCTCTGACACTTGTTGCTGCACCTCACCAATTAAGAATTAAGACAGATATTCTGTCCCAAGGGCTTATCAAAGTTGACCCAGAAGTTTCCCAAATAGCTCCTGATTACCCAAAAGGGATTTCAAATTGCTCCCCCCTATACCCAGAAGGCTAGCTGGAATGTCACCCACTGAGGAGAGGATGACAGAACTAGCCTCATTCCAGTCCACCTAGTTGGTGCCCATAAGAACTTTGCTCTCATCACTGTGCCCACCCATGCTGGACTACTGCCAGTCCCCACAGCTACTCCATCTCCAAAGATGGTGGGCCCCTGATAACAGCTCCTCCTTGCAAAAAGTCCTTGAGCTCACTTATCTGCCAGATCTGACAAATGGATCCCAGAATTTACCCGACAAAAACATCCATGTGCATGAAAGCAATCAATGAATTAACTGCATCAGGAAACCTACAAAGCTGAAGACAACCGCTTAATACTAAGACCCAAAATGGTGCCGAAAGACAGAAGGCAAGCAAACCTCAGAGACATCTTCAGAAATGGACAATTATGATCCATTAAGCCTAGTTAGGGAACTGAAATTTACGAGGAGGAAACATCTGGAACTGCCTGGAATGTAAAGGATCCAGGAAAAAAAAAAACTGCTGTTTGGGCTTGTAGAGAGCATCCCAGACAAATGGGATTGCACGTTGGAAGAGAATTGCGAAATGTGTAGACAAAAGGGACAGAGCTCAGGCTGTGCATCTGGTGCTAAGTGAAGCCGTTCTAATACAACGGCTCCCGGACTTGCTCTTGAAATATTAATTGAAATTGGGATGGAGATGAGGGCAATGGAAATGACCACAGAAAGATCATAAATATTGGCTTGGCTGAGTCAAGGCAGAGCAACAGGAAGTCATGAAAAGTGCTGCCTCACTCGTGGCCATGACCCCTAGGGATGCTTAATATATATTAATTGATAATAACCAACCAATAGTCCAGGGTGTTAAATTTGGCAGGACAGTTAGGCTGCAGAAATCAAAATGATGTAGCTGTGTGATGTCTTGTGCCTTGTAGCAGGACATATGGGTAAGAGAATGCTAACAGTAGAGTGACAAAGGGTGGCTGGAGGGGACAAAAGCAAAGCTGGGATGATATCATAGGATTATAGTGGAGCTTGCTTAGGGTCTTGGCAATTTCTCAAGTATAAGCCAGGCACCTGGTTTTCTCAATATTTTTTTTTTCCTACATGGAACTTGGGTACATCATAGATTAAATTGGGACTAACATTCTAAAGGGAGTATGACAGTCTTCCTCCTTGGGGTAAGCCCTCCCTATCAATACTGCCAAAAGGGAAACTTATTCTAAATCCTCTCAATTTTTTTTTTTGTTTGTACCACAGGTTTTTTTTTTCTTGTACCACTGTATACCCCAGATATTAGTATGATTTATGTATAGGCAACCAGATTTTTTTTTAAAGCTTTGTAAAGCAGAAATCATGCTTTGCATTTCTTAGCACTAATTTCACAGAGTTGCTAACCCTGTAGGTGCTCAATTCCTGGGCTGATTGATGAGAGGAACTTGAAGAAGGAAAAACAGGCACAAGGAAAGCAAACCCAGAAGCCTATTAGTTTGAAGACCAGCTTCTAAGAAGATCGATGGGAGCTCTACCTGTTGTTATGGACAAAGCACTAGAGAGTCCGCCGTGGAAACAATCCTAGACTGCCAAAGGATGATGCAGAAAACTCAGTTGCCATGGAAACTCATGATCTGATGATTCCCATTATTGAAAGATGATGAGACACCAACAGAATGACAAGCAGATCTCAGAATCCTAAGAAAGCATGGAACATGCCAAGTAAATATCTCTGCTCGTTTGTACTTATTTGTAACGTAGAAGCAACATCGTTTTTCTCATCTGTCAATAACACAGCATTTGCAAATGGTTTACAAAATGTGACCAGTTCATCCAGGTATGGTGGTGCATGCCTGTAATCCCAGGGGCTCTGGAGGTTGAGACAGGAGAATTGGGAGTTCAAAGCCAGCCTCAGAAAAATGTGACAAGTTCTTAGTTTGGTTTACTGATCTCAGACACCCCAAGGATGCACATAACTACATCTGATGCTGGCAGACAACACTCACTGCTTCAGCTGAGTAGAGGTAATAGAGGCTGGGGCTACCTGAGCTCCTACTTCTGAGCCTAGCAAAGAATGTAAATCAGTGGGCAGGTGCAAAAGGAAACACTAAAAGAATGTGAAGCCACAAAATCATTCTTGGTTCACAGATATCCTTGAGAATCTGATAGCTATAGCATGGTTCCCCAGAAAAATGCACAAATGTACCTAACATGAAGTCTAATAGAAAATATTCTGGAGAATTCAAAACCTTGGAGTCTTTTAACAAATTTACCCCTGTCAAGCATCCTGGTACTCAAGATGGTGAAGGATATTAAGTTAAGAGTCTCTTATGTAAAACTAAAACCATTACACACACATTAGAATCATCCTTGGGCAAGATTGAAAAGCAATGCAACATCTCCCCTCTCCAACTTTCACAAACAGCACTCAGTACCTCTCCATATAGGCCCCCCTTATCCCACATCCAGGATCCCCTACAAAGAGGTACTTAGCTCATGAACAACTACTCACTGATAAGTTCATTCACTTGTTCATTTCACTGAGCGTTTTCTATGTGTCAGACTTTAGGTATATACACATCAAGATGGCATGCCCCATAGCTTTGGGGAGGTTATAGTTTAGTTATGGATTTGTCTCCCAAGGGACATGTGGCTATATCTGGAGACAGTTTGAGTTGTCATAACTGAAAGAGGGATGTGACTGGCATCAAATAGGTAGAAACCATGTTTCCTGTAAAACATTCTACAATGCAAGGGCAACTTCAAGACGAAGAATTTTAGGTCCAAAATGTCAATACTATCCAGATTTAAGAAACTCTGAATGTGACCATGGGATAAATGCAGTTACAAAGACCAGCTCAGAAAAGGATGTTTTCATGGGAACTTTAGAAGTTGTGGTTACTATGTCAGTCTACCTTATTATCAATGATAAGAATAAAGAAAGAAGGAAAGAAGAGTTAGAGTGAGCATAAACCACAGTGAAGGAAAATCCTCCATTGGTCAACACCAGAGGAGGCACAAATTACCAGTGATGGGCACACAATAGCTTATGGGAAATTCTGTTAGTTCTCCACCTACCTCCATCTGTCAGCAGCCCAGACTAAAGAATATGCAACCATTTAACAGGATCATCACTCAAGATAGAACCCCTGTTGCATTCTAGAGGCAGCTACATGTTGAATGTGGCTCATCACTTTCCATCTTCACCTTACTCTGCTCCCATTCTTGTCCATAATCCCACCTTGTACATGTACATATCACACTCAGTCCTTACCAAGTAAAAACATATATTTTTCTATAGTTGGAGTTGTTTCAAAAACTTGGTTATTCAGAAAAATCCCTAGATCAGAAAGCATGTCTACCCCCATGTTTGAACACTCAACATTTCTTTTTCCTTCTAATTCTTGCCCCTTCAATTACTCCCCTTTCACAATTGTTCGGTTGAAATCAAGCCTATCCCCCGTATCAGTGGCCATAGGTTTAGCAGATGTGCTAATAGCCATGGAAACCTCTAAGCCATTTGCGGCAGCTGGGATTCTTTAAAATTGGGAAGCACCTTGGAGGAGCTCATGTCCAAAATGTGTATTCTGCAAGAGTATAGTCTAGAGGGATCCAGATTCAAGGTGAATTGTCTATCACTCGCCGGTTTAATGGCCTTAAGAAGTTGAGTGAAATGCTAAACTATCGATTTCTCATCTGGAAAATAGGGATAATTAGAGTTCTTACCTTAAAGGGTTGTTGCAACATTTTTTTTAAGTTTCCATATAAAGCACAAAAGAAAGTGCTTGGCAAGTATTAATCCTCAATAAATAAATTTCAGCTATTATTACTGAAGGAGGGAGGCCATTCTGATCTAGACTCCATGCATGATTCACTAGCTGGGCATGCACACCTGTCTGCTAAAGTGGCTTTGATGTTAGACTCTGTCAGCCCTCACTGCAGATATGTCCTGTGTCCTCTAGTTGGACCTCTTGTTCTGCTGTCCTTCTTCTGGTCCTCGTCCACTTAGACTCTGCCTCTAGCACCAGTGTCGATGCAAATCTCCAACCACCCTCTTAGCACTCTCTTTCTTGGGTTCTGATCCCCTCCTAATCTTCAAGAGCTTCCTCAAGACTCCAAGAACTAGCTCTTGTGGATAGTACCCTCCTGGCCCAGCCTCTCCCAACTTCTTCTAGCCCACATGTGCCTGTATTTATCCACATCACCCAGATATCCTGCACTGCTGAGAGACAGGTAGGTAGCGTACTTCCCCAGCATTTTGGGGACCCACCAGAAGGTTACTAGCCCATTCCAAAGCTGGACTATTCTCCCCCTGTTGCTTATTCCTGAGAATGTTCTCAGCCAGATCTTCAGACATCAACATACCTTTTGACAACTAGCTCTAGGCCATGGTTACTGTCTTCTTAGTATAGCTAGGAGACAGTTGAGAATATAGTTCTACTAGGGGCATGAAGCAATTGGGTGAATAAAAAGCTCCTGCTCATTTCTTCTCTGACCCTCCCCTACTCACTGCTCATTTGGGAAATCTCAAAGCAATCTGGATGTCAGAGAAGAAAGGTCAGGCTTCCTTAAGGACAAGTTGGCATTTTCCAAATGGCAGAGGCACTGCGTAAACAGTTTTTATATTCTTTCATCAGTAGAAGTGTTCAAGGGAACTCCAACTGGAGTAGGTAGGAGCCTTCAATAGAAGCCAGGTATTTTCAGCTCTGTATAGCATCCCCACAGTGAGGGGAAGTCCTATGGGACATCTTGAGAGTCAAGAGAACTTCAGTCATGCCTGAAAGCACTGCAAACTGGAGACTTTTGTTCTTAGTACAATCTTGTAGCACATACTGATATTTTGATCAGTATATCAAAATATATATTTTATGCCACCATGATCCTCAAAGATTTCAATGGCACTGAAAAATTCCTATCACCTAGTGACATCAGAGCCATTCTACTGTCCCAGTGCAATACAATACTCATATGTGTATAGTGATGCTGGCATGAGCAGACCCACTATGCTGCCAATCACATAAAAAAGTACAGTACATAAAATTATTTATAGCACATAATACTTGAAAGTAATAATTGATGACTATTATGGTTTTTGTATTTACTATTCCATATTTTTAATCCTTATTTTTAGAATGCACTCCTTCTAAGAAAACGTAAACCAGTATTCTGTGTTATATCATCAGCAGCATTACACACACCCTATATACTGCGTTTCTTAATTATACCAAGTGGTCATGTCCAAAGATGGACCTGCGCCATCTAGGTTGGTGTAGGTACTCTCTATGAGGTTTGCACAATGATGAAACTACCCAGCATATCCCCAGAACCCACCCACACCATCAAGTGACAAATACTATAATTAGAGCTCCCTAGCTGCAGTAACATCAGTAACATCCCAATTTTGCATTTAGAAAAAGTCTCAGTGAGTTTGAACATACTCTGTCGATATTCTCTAAATATTTTGAATATATTTTCTAAAATATTTTCCTGGCACCCTGCTTCTTGCCACTTGGGCATTTGTTCCTTTGCATACTAGCCTGACTCTACTCTTCTGCCTGCCTCCAGAGATCGCATACTCTAATGGTGAAAACAGGAAAGAACACATGAACCCAGATTTTCAAATATTTAATTTTTCTTTTGCATGCAGATATCCTTTAGAATCCAGCCAGTTTTCTGTCCTTATAAATAAAGTTTTATTGGAACACTGCTACACCCATTTACTCGGTTATGGTTGGTGGTGGCTTCTCTGCTGCAAAGCAGCAGTGGGTAGTTGCAGCTATTCATCTGGCCTGTAAAATCTGAGGTATTTACTCTCTGAACCTTATAGCAAGAGTTTTCTAATCCCTCCTTTAGAATTATTTTTAGTCCTTACACAGGGGAGGAAATAACTACAGATAAAGAAGCACAGATTTAAATTTGATGTATGGAAGAAGTTTTCCCTGAGAGAAAACAAAACAAAACAAATAATGACAGAGGTTGTCACCAGAAGTATAGGACCGTGTCCTTGGGTTTCCCCTTCCTTCATTACTCTTCCAGTCTTCAATGACTAAATTCTTTTCATTACTTCAATTCATGACTCTAACACCAGCTCTTCCTTGGTACTTTCTCACATCCTCCCAAAGTGATCTCAGCTCCTGCTTCTATAGCACCACATGTTTATCTCCATGTTGTGTTATTTTACTTTTCTTGCTTATTAGGTTAGCTGCCACAGAAAACTATGAGCACTTGCTGTCTCAGCCAGAGGTGGCATGCTCCAATCATTCAAAGAAGGGGAAGATTTACTAAAGATTGTCAGGGCTGTGGAAAGCCAACAAGAGATGAACTGGCAACATCCAAAGGCCATTCCCATGAAGAAGTCTGAATGGGGTATGGGGACTGAGAAGGTGACAGAACACAGAGAGCTGTGGTTATAACTATAACTGGAGTGTGAGAAAGGATTGCCCAACCAAAGCTACAACCTGAGACAGAGGAGTCCAGCCACTGCAATGCATGAGGAGGCAGGGAGAGAGCAGGAGAGCAAACACCTCCACCTGCTAGATCCTCCCTCTGGACACACTCTAACAAGATGCCAGAAGCAAGGGAGCCTCCTACCAAGGTTCGTGAGGTGCACAGCTGAGTAGCAAAGGATGAAGAGTACATTGAGAGGGAGAAACAGAAGTTCTCCAGCACATTCCCATAGCAGGTTTTCAATGATGCTGCTGGACCCACTTAGTTATGATGCAGTGGAAGGGCCTGATTACTGTAATGATTTGGATGCAAATCGTTAAGAGCCCAGAGGATGAAAAGGAGGATTTACATAAATCCATTTCTGCCCCATGCATCTATCAAAACTGTACTGCTGTCAGAACTGAGGATCTAGTACAGTCCACATTTCATCTCCCTTTGGTGGAATAGGAAAGAAAGAATATACCAAGAAGGAATCCATCCGAGGAACTGTTACTCTCATCTGTACCTAAAAGCAAAAAAGTACTTTTCCCCAAATTAAAGGAGAATGTTTGCTATTGAAATGTGAGCTGGAAAAAAAAAATCACTCAGTCCCCAGCCTTCTCATCAGTTAAATGCTATCCCAGCTACAAGTGTCAAACAGCTCTACATGAAGCCAGGGAATGTGTTTTGCAAATAAAAAAGCACAGTGTGAACTGCTGACTTTTTTGATCAAAAAGCATCCTGAGGAGGGCTGAACAGTTTTGAGTCAAGAAGAAGCTTCGATTTCTGGGGTGATTTCTATTGTTATCAGAGAGAAAATCCTACTGACCACGAATATAAGACTACTTGACTCCTGCCTGCTGGTGGAGGAAACCTGTGGTCACTCGCCTTTCTGAGTTTCACCCCCCTCCCCCGCCCCCCCTTCCCCCGCCAATGGAACATATTTTCCATTTCAGTTCCATTTACCTGTCATTTTCTCCTTAAAGGATAATTTTTAAAGTTAAAAAAAAATCATCAACATCAAAGAATGTATTTCAGTGGTACCAGGGCACACACATATGTGAGTGAATGGGCTCTCTCTCACACACATACCCACATGTGCACACACACACACACACAAACACACTCTCACACTCTCGAACCTCTCCCGTCAGGTTCTGAATTTGTGATTAAGGACCACAAATTCAATTCCCTCACAGTAGGAGCATTTTGCAACATCTGGACTTTAAGGTTTTTTTCTTTTTTTAATTCTGTAGTTCCTCCAGCCTAAAAATTTAAAAGTTGTTGCAAGGGAGCTATAATTTCTAACTCAATGCTTCATGATTTGCTTATGTAAAGTAAAAAGTGTAATGAACTTAATAGTACCTTATTCTTGGAGGACATTATGAGGAATTTTCTTCTGCAAAATATGCAAGTCAAAATTACCTCTGGGCCTCGTAACTCTCAAAAATATGGGTCATAATGATTATTGCAGTAGAATTTCAAGACTTAAAAATTTAATATGCTTCTCTTTCTTCTAGTGAGTTTCCCAAAAGGACATCTCCTCTTCCTGGGATAATATGTAATAAATGATAAAGAACTGAAGTGACAGGTGGAGATGCACATTCTACTCTTGGTGTAATCCTAGTTATATGACTTCAGGAGAAGCAGTTAGCCTCTCTGGGCCCTAATCTATTTCTTCTACAAGGTGAAGGACTAGATAGAACTCATTCCCACTTTAGCATTCTATGATTCAAAACAGAGAATAGAAAGGAACAAAATAATAAAATAAAAATAAATAATGTGACTTGGAATAATGCAAGTTTCTTTATATTATTTTATTTTCAGAAGTCTAATCTGGAATCATCCCTGCCTGCTTCTTGTCTGCATGGTTTCAGCACGAAGCATGTTTGAGTCCTTTAAAGGCTAGTTACCTTTTACCTCATCCCCGTCTAGGTCTCTTCCTGATAATCACAACAGAGCTCTTTCAAGGCAGTTTCAACAGATCTCCCTCCCAAAGAATCAACACAAACACCACCTTCTTTCTCTCATTATCCCAGCAGCAGTATCATAAAAAAAGAAGAGAACATAACACAAAATTTGTAGTCACTTGGCCAAAGTAGT
Source organism: Marmota flaviventris (assembly GCF_047511675.1). Classification (NCBI taxonomy): domain Eukaryota; kingdom Metazoa; phylum Chordata; class Mammalia; order Rodentia; family Sciuridae; genus Marmota; species Marmota flaviventris. Next base: position 110,572,352 of record NC_092508.1, read on the forward strand.
ATCCTGTTCAACAACATTTAAGCACCCTCACATGCATAGTCACAGGATGGTCCCAATCTGGATGTGCAGATGTAGCAATCTGCTTCAAGAAGACAAGGAAGATAATTCACTCAGGCAAAAACTCTCATAAGCGTGATAAAAGGACATTTAACAAAATTAAGATTCCCAGATGGTACAAACAATAGGTTCTCATTTTCACAGTGTTCTATGCCAGTCAATTCACAGCCCACAACTTGTCTCCAGGTAGAGCCATATGCCAACAGGAAAGCAAGCTTGGTTTTGTGTTTTCAGCTCACACTAATAATGTAGCAGGATTTTACTTACACCCATATGCAAGCTTTCCCTAGGCAAAATTTGCAATGTGGGCAAAAGTTTCATGGATACTATTTCCTCTTTCTGGGATTTGCAGGCATCCAATACCTCTATGGTCACCTACCTCCCCCTGCTCCACCTTGTTCCACCCAGCCCAGCCCTTCTTGCATTCGATGTTCTATATCCTTTTATTTGATAATTCTCTCAACAAAGTTCTGCTCATCTGGATAACATTTGGAAATGATCCAAAGCATTTTATTAATGAGAGCTACTATGAACTATTTAAAGACAATAGCTTAGTATGTTTGCTTTTATAGGGCATTTGCATAGGAGTTGAGACCCAAAGCAAGAATCTGTGGTTTTGGAGACCAACTGACAAGGATATTTCTGGGTTGAGGGAATCATTTCTGAGTTGCTCATATCATACCATATGGCTGTCTTTGTCCCTGCCTGAGCCCAACACAGACCACATTGATGTGTTGCTCTACAAAGGAGAGGCTGAGAAATGATCCCTTTATCGTACGTTTTCCCAGAAGTTGAAAAGAAATAAACATAAATATACACACCATATTTGGACCACTTCCTACCTGGAGACAGCAAGATCTAAGAGATGAGGTCACATTCACATGGAGAAGAACTTAAAACACTACCAAAGTCCTTGGTCTCTACAGGTATACTGGTCAATGCACAGCACACATAGTCATAGAAATTGATTCTGAATAACAAGAGAACTTGACACATCACATACACATAAACCTTAATGCAATCCTTTTCTCAATTCCCAGGAATCTACATCCATGAACAGTTTATGAAAGGAAATGTCCACTCTTCTGGGGTAAAGAACTGATCTCTACACAATAGAGTAAGATGTATAGCTGCAGAGTTTAAAGGTACAACTGATAAATCAATTCAACAATATTTTATTGGATACTTTCGTGCAGCAGGCTTGGGACCAGGTGCTATGAGTATACAAATGCACAAAGAGCATCCCCATCAAATGTGCAAAAGAAGGTACCAAGCTAACCTTCTGCTTTAGTAGTTACATGAAAGTGAAAGGAGTGGCTTGCTTGATTTCATTTCTTGCTATATTCACATGCCTCATAGAACACAACAGGTGACCTACACTTTAGCCCAGAACCTGTGAAAAAGTGACCAAGCTTCCAAAATCAGTGACTTAGTCCATTTCTCACACTTACTATAGTGATTCTCAAACCTGTAAACAAATCTAATCAGGTTGTTAAGAATGACGTTTGTCAGCACTAAAATTCTTAGAAAGCTTACAGATAAGTGAATTAATTTATATCCAAGAAGATCTCTGACACTTTCTCAATTCTTCAGCATTTAAGTTTGCATTGAATTCTTGTTCAACTTAGCCTCAAAGTTAAGATAAATGGGTGATGGAGCAGCTATATATAGGCTTGGCATTTGGCATAGTGGTACAGTAGTGTTTTTGTATAAGCTAAAATCGATTTCAGCTGGAATTAATGTAATTATATATAACGTTGACAGACTATGACATTTGCCTATTAAGACACTGCACAAACATTCCAATAATTTGCGGGCTTTTGAGTTCGTAAAATAAAAATGAAACAAAATCCCAAGGGATATTGCTAATGGGGTAACTTGAATAGATGTTTCAAAAGCACAGGGTTCAGGAAATAACAGTCAAAGAATAATGTACTTTAAGCCAAAACATATAGAGTGGTAAATGAATATTTAGTACTTACCACAAGACTGCTATCCAGGGACAGCCTTTTTCCAAAGTCCCTTTTTTCAAGTTGTCTCTTTCCCTCCATGGGCCAGGTTATTTGTTTTCCTTTGTGATTTATAAGAATCCCCCGTCTGTTTCCAGGGTCACTGCGAAAAGGGAACATGTGTTTTACTATCCAAGCGCTCAGTGTTTAGATCCTTGTTTTTCAGCTTTCCAACCAGAAACAAGTGTTGAAGCCAAAAAAAAATACCCAGGCCCAAGAAATAAATATAGAACTGAGATCTCTCAACTCAAAACATCTCCCTGGGTTACAAATGTTGGAGTTGTCTTTTTGGAGGCCCCTGTGTTTTTTACAGGTTTTGCTAATGGAGTTGGGGAATGGGTTTGCAGGTCGAATCAGCAGACTGTGGAAAAAAGCAAACAGTCCGTTTCATGCCACACTGGCTCCACACCCGTTCTCTCTCTATCAGCCAGAATTGTTCTGTTACTATGCACATAGATGCTGTCTGCAAATTCCATGAGATCAAACTGACAAAACCACACTCCACAACCAAGAATTATTGAGCCCAAGGCCCAAGGAGGATTGAAATGTGAACATTATTGTCAATATTTAATTTAAAAATATGTCATTTAAAAATATTTGAGGAACATTATAAGATACGTTCCTTTTGGGACAGATTGATTCAGAATGAATGGTGGATGATGTCATTATTGTCTATGAGTATTTATGAAACAACCACTGCACTGTAACATGTAGTTCATCTCTGCACTCCACTGAGATTGCTTGCTCTAGAATGATGAAGTATTCTGCTTAATAAACATCTGCCCTGTATATTAAGTGCTAGCTTCCAATTTTCACTGTGATGTAAAAAATTTGCAATAAAAGAAATGGGTTTAAAATGAGAATTTCTTAGCCTTTAGCTAAGTGACCATGGATAAGTCATTTAGCCTCTCTGAAACGTGTTTTTCTGAACTGCTAAAACACAATTATGGGAATCAAATAATACCTGTGAAATGACTGAATGGTAATATTTTATAGTTTTCATTAACGATTACCCACAGATGACATTTATAAACAGTGAGCATGAACTGATATAAAACAAAAAAATAAAAATGAGTCCTGATGATTCAGAAAACACTTGGAGATACAGAAATTGTTCATAATTCTCATAAAGTCATGGTACTACTGACACAGAAGCATTTAACAAAATACTGAGTTAATCAGTTTGTATAAAACCAAAAAGAAATATGTTCTACCACTCTCAATGGCTCCAAGCCTGACAAGGTCAAACAGCCACACCCAGAGAAAGAGGGATATGATGAGTGTGCCCATGACAGTGTATGCACAAAGTACAGTCCCTTGCAGGAAGCTGATGGTCCCCCTTTCTAGCTTGCTCCCTCCTCCAACCTCATCTTGCAGCTCTCCCTTTCAGGAATACTAATTTCACGACCTTACCAGCCCATTCAGAAACTCCTAGGAGTCCTTTCAGAACTCGGGAGAAAATTCAAAAATTTCAACATCATTTTCAAGGTCTACTTCCTGCCAACTAGTCCTTTACAGTCCCCAGACACACTCGTAACATTCCTGAGAGCATGCTTTTGATCAAAATTCTCACCTAAGTCTCCCCTAATCCTCTCCATACGCCGGGGCCTGGCTCAGGTCCCATCTCCCCCCAGGACAAATCCATTTGGTAATGATTCCCTATCTCTCCCAATTTTCATAGGAGTCCTTAGGGATTTTTTTTTTGTCTTATTAATCATCTTAGTCACCTAGGATAGTTCTTTAAATACATTAAGTTCTTAATATATTGTTGTTGGCAGGAGCTAGTAGTTGGAAATAAGCAAACAAAGCCCAAGCATTGTTTTTCAGGAAAAAGAGGTTCTGTACTATTACTATAGTCAAAACTATCAGTCAACAAAAATTTGTTTTAGAGACTCCCCTACTTTATAGGGCAGCCTCCCTTTTTGCCTTGGTGCCTATATTCTCTGTTATCTCCAAAAATTCTTTCTCTTGAGGATGTAATGATGAGTCCAATCAGATGAATGGGCTGCCATATTTCCCATTCTGTCAAGAACATGCCCTCTCAAGTCTTAATTCTGAAGAGCAAAGGGGTTTGATAGATCACAAACCCTTTGGCATTTGGCACATATGTAGAGAGTACCTACTATATGGAATGCACTGTCCCTGGATATTGGTGACACAGCCATGTGTTAAGAAAGACTAGGGTCCTGTCATCATGGAACTTACATCCTACTATTAGCATTCAGAAAATAAATAAGCAAACAAACAAGAGAAGATCAGTTTCTTAGGCATGAAAAAGGTGGGAAGAGAATGTGTGAGAACACTGCTTATTTGTAAGAAACTCCAGCTGCTGAATTTTATGCTTCATCACAGGCTGGTGAGGGTGTTGTTTGGGGAAGTGGGGATCCTTTTCACAGTACTGTGATGTACCCATAGGAAAGACATGACCCCCATCAGGTGGTATAGCAAGTGTCAAGAACATGGGCTTGGAAACTTTTGGGGTAGAGAGTTAGGATAGGAGCCAGCCATGGAAGAGATGGGTAAGTTTTATCCCAGGTAGAGGGACCAGGAAAAGGAGATGGAAAAGAGCTTTGCATGCCCTGGAAAACCGGGTCACTTTCTTAGGAATGAAGAAAGCTAGAAGGAGAATGTGTGAGAACAGTGCTAAACTGTAGACCACAGCCACAGGCTCCTGTTCTCAGCATAAAGGTTAATCTTAGGGTTTGAATCTCTTTATTCTTAAATAGATGATAACATTAAACAGATTATTTAACATATTTAATCCTCGGTTGATTCACCTTCTTCATAGTAGGATTGTTGTGATGATAAATGGACATTCCATTTAAAGAGTTTTGCTATCTAGTGATATATAGGCGACGTTTAAATATTAAATATGTTGATGATCTTTTCTGGTAAATATAATCAAATTCATTAGGAGAGACTCTAGCTTCTGGATTTTAGTTCTGTCAGAGGCTGATGGGGTTGTCACTTCGGAAATGGGGATTCTTTTGACAGTTCTCAAATAGCCAATCTGCCTATAGAGAAAGCTGACTTAACTGCTTGATGTGATCAATTTCTCTTCATACTTCATGGTGTAATATAGATAGAAATAGTATTCACATTATTTAGCAACCACATTGCATGGGCATGACAAATCATAAAGGTGTATTCTGATCAGGACTGACCATAGTAACAAACAGTATGGCCACAGTAGTGAGTCCTGGCCAGTTGCCAGCCCAGGTGTATACACTATCTTGTTAGTTACCCCATAGGACAATCTTGGGAAGGACCAAAGAAATTATTCAAATGGATCAAAGCAAGGCTACCTAAAAGAAATAAATGACATCCAGGATATGGTAATATGAAGAGGGGAGTGATCAACAAAGGAAAAATCACAAGTCTGATTCTCATACTCTTATCTCTTGCACTGTTGGGAAGAAAATTAATTTTGTCACTGTTCTGGAAGCTGGAAGTCCAAGATCAAGTTTCTGCATTCCTTTAAATGATATAATGCCAAATGCAGAGCAATGTGGCACACATTCAATGAGCATTTATTGTTTGCATGCATACTGAATGGGCAAATGTTTGTAGCCGTACGTGTGAGAGATGAAGAACAGGGTAGTAATATAAAGTCACCAAAGGGAAGAAACACTACACATACTTGCAATGGCGAAGTTACTTGTTTCTTTAGCCAAACACACACAGACACACCCAGTCTCAAAAAGATCCTATAATGTTTTTAAAATACCAGAAACCTAAAAATTACTCTTTAGGACTTGCCTAAATCTACAAATTTTCATAACACAGTGGTGTTCATATCTTTTCTGTGTCTGTCTTCTCACATCTCTGGTTGTAAAAAAATGTTCTTCTGATTCAGGATGATGGGATGGAAGCTCCTCCTTCCCTCCATGAGAAGGAAAAATGGTCAGGCAGTTGAAGAAAAGCAGGATATTAAGCCTCCTCTTATTGACTAATGGTTACTGATACTGATCTTCCCTTCCAACGCCCCAGACATCTCTAGTTGATGAAAGTAGTTCTTAGATTTCTATAGAAATCTGAAGAAATTTAAACTGGCCTTTATTAGTAACCTCTGTTTTGGAAAAAAATAAAATTCCTCGCAGATAGTGATAGTCTTTGAGTCTAGACAGATTTTTAATATTTCTAAAACTGTCACTAATTTTTATTTTCTGATAGTCTTTGTAAATAGACTGTATAATTTTTAGGAGACACTAACCAAATGGCACATTTAACTAAGTCTCAAAGGCATATTTCCTCACATCTCGTCACATACACTTAGATACACACTCAAATACATCCTCACATACATACACTTATTCATTCAGATACACTCACACTCAAAAACTCATGTACCTACACATTCACTCATATATGCATGCATGTACACACTGAGATATGCATATACACACTCAGATACACCCACACAGACACAGACACTCATTCACTGAGATACACACTCACATACTTTCTGAGCGTTGTTTTCTCCACCCCAGTTTTACCTCTCTGATTCCCTCGCTCCCAGCCTCTGCTTTAATATATTAATAATGGTGCTGGAAGAAACAGAGCAAAATGGTAGAGCCAAAGGACTGTGGCTCAACCATTAGAACATTGGGTTCCCAGCTCTCCTTTCCCTATAAATTTGAGCAAATCCCTAACTTCTGTGACTTGACTTTACTTATGCCTTGTGCACTAAGTTATTGTAGGGTTCCAGCAAGACAATTCATTGATAGATTCAAGATGTCTTTCACTCAGCTTCATTAACCAAAAAACAATGCTCAATAAAATTGCTAATACCCTCATAAATGTTCAGAAAAAAGAGATTGTGTCAAATTAATCGGTATATTCCCTATAGTGCCCAGCACACCACAGCCCACATGGTAGGCACTTAAAGAGTAACTGTAGAATAGAACACACTGTCTTAGTCTGTTTTCTATTGCTACAACAGAAGACCCTAGATTAGGCAACATAAATAAAAGGGGGTTAATTAGCTCATGGTTCTGGAGACTAAAAGTCCAAACTCAGAAAGCTGCATTTACCTGGCTTCTGGTAAGGATCTAGTGTTGCTCTCACTCATGATGAAAAGAAGACAAGAGGCATGTGCCCAGAGAGGAAGATAAAAGGGGGGCAAATGTCTTCTAACAACCCTCTCTCACAGGAACTATATACATTCCTTCAAGAGAGCAGAGCTCCTTTACCCAAACACTGCCTGAAGGCCTCACCACTATGCTAGCAATTAAATATATTTGTTTATCGATGGATCTGTAACATTTATGTATTGACAGAGTTAATAATTATACATTTTTATATGGCATGGTGTGATGTTTCAGTACCCTGATACACTGTGTATTGGTCAAGTAAGGATACTTACTTAAGCCATCACTTCAAATAGTAATTATTTCTTTGTGAAGAGAACATTCAACATTCCCCTTTTACCTATTTTTGAATTAAATAATACTGTAATAATCACCATAATCACCCTCTGTGTAATAGAACATCAGAATCTTTCTCTGTTATGTGACTGTGTCATCGAACCCATTAACCAGTCTCTCCCTGTTCTCCCCTCTCCCCACCCCCACTGGACTCTAAAGGTTTAGCCTGTAGGGGTAAGGGACACACCATATCCAAACCATAGCACATGCCAAGGGAACACCAAAGGGAAGTAAGCTTCCTGTCCTTGGAAAAAGTGACTCAGTGGGTCTCTATTCCAGCTACACCTCAGGATCACCTGGGGAGCATCTGTAAGATACCAGTGCCTTGGGCTTTCTACCAAATCTTTGAATCTCTAGGGACAAAGCACTGGAGTATGACAAGAGCAGCCAGCATTGGAAACTGCTATTTAAGAGTAGTGGTTGCATATTAGAGTTGCCTGGGGGATCAATAGTCCCAGTCCTAGACAAAACAAATCAAGATTGCTAGGAATGGAAGTTAGGCATCTATTATCTTAAGATTCCCTAATATCTCCCAGCTGTAGACAACTGAGCATCAGGCTGAGAGGGTAAAGGGATATCCCCTTTCTAGATCTCTATCATTTCTCCAGGGCTGAAGAACACACAGTTATCAGCAGTAGCAACTCCCTTTCTTTAGTTGCTGTGCCCAACAATTTGTAATTTGCAAATCTGGACCCAAAAGAAGTGTCTGCAGACACTTTGGATAAACACCTTGTCCCTCTGCACATCTCTCAGGATCACTAATAGTCATACTTAAATTGTTTCTCCCTTTCATTCAGAAACTAAGGTTGACTAAAGATAGAAATATCAAATCTAGATTTCAAAAGAATACACAAATAACTTAAAGAGAGGTCATCATGGTCTGGGGTTGTAGCTCAGTGGTAGAGCTCTTGCCCAGCACGTGTGAGGCCCTCGGTTTGATCCTTAGCACCACATAGAAATAAATAAATAAATAAAGGTATTAAGAAAAAGAGAGAGAGGTCATTATTTAGAGTTGCTAAACTTCGAATGCCAAAGACTGGAAGAAAAACATCACTAAAATTATGCCTATTTATTGATTGATTGATACAAGGGATTGAACTCAGGATATAACTGAGTTACATCCCCAGCCCTTTTGGTTTCCTATTTTGAGACAGGGTCTTGCTGAGTTTCTGAGCTGTCTTTGAACTTGTGATACTCCTGCCTCAGACTCCTGAGTCTGGGATTATAGGCATGTGCCACCACACCCAGAAAAAAAATTATGCCTATTTAAAAATACTACAGTAAATAGTTAAAAAGAAAAAAACAGATAGCTATAGTAACTGAAAAAAAGATACTTCAAAAAAACTAATAGCTATATTCATCTTTCATTCAAAATTCAGTAACATTTATTCAACATTTATTTTGTCCTATGCCCTGTGCCAGAAAGGAAGAAAGGGAGAAAAAGAAGGGGAGGGAATAAAAAAGGGAGAAAATGGAGGGATAGAAGGAAATGAAGAGAGGAAGGATTTTTTTCTAAAATTTTAAGGAAGCCTAGGGGAAGGTCCTGGGGAATTAAACTGACTAAATTATGTTGTGTGTGTATATATATATATGAATATGGAACAACAAATCCCATTAATATGCATAATATAATCGACCAATATTTCCAATTTTTTTTTATTTCAGGAAGCTTAAAATCTAAGAGGGAGAGAAATTTATATATAGGTGAGTAAAATTAAAGATAAAATAAAAACATAGTAAATATATGAAGACACAATTGGTGTGAAGATACTATTTATACAATCAGAGATATGAAAAATTGTGCTCTATAGATGTAATAAGAATTGTAATGCATTCTGCTGTCATATATAAATAAAAAAATTTACATTTTAAAAAAAACATGAATGAATGAACGAATGTGAATGACTTGAGAGGAAGATTGGCTTTCTGCTGGGCTAGTCCTGGAAGACTTGCCTTACTGTCATTCCTGTTGTTGCCAGCTTCGGGCCTGATACAGACTACTTCTGCATTTTTGCCGTGTAGGAACTAAGAACTAAGAGACAGAATGGTAGGGCTTGGACCAGGAGAAGCATTTCAGCTCTGGCTGTTCTTGCGCCATCTGTTCTTTCCCTCCCAGTCTTCCTTTGTAAAGATTTTCCCCACCATTTATCCTCTACTCTGCCTCTTCTCCATTCATCACTTTAGGAAGGTTTCTAATTCATTACATAAAATGTCTATATATTGCCCATAAACACTTCAGGGGAAAAATCAGAATAGAAATAAAACAGATACATAAATACATTTTATAAATAAATAAATAAAAAGTGTGTACATAACCCCAGTGAATTGGAAGAATATTTAGATAAGTGACTAGGGAAAAGAATTTTCACACTGTGTCATCTGCTAACGTTAATGAGTTAATTAAATTAGAAAAATTCCACTGCCAAAAGTGAAAACATCCAAATATGTGGGATGCTCAGGGGATTATGGACCATGCTACTAAATGCATTCTGTTCAAGCTTATTTTTTTTCTTCGAGCAGGCTGTAGAGAGCTACACTTAAAAAGCCATCCAATTTCAAGAGCGTATTTTCCATCTGGGGCCAGTTGGGTAGACAACGCTCTAAACTCCGAAAAGCCTGCTGAGAAACAACACAACTTGTTAAGGAAACAGCCTATGAAAAGCAATACTTTCTAAAAATCCAGCAAAAGGTTTAACTGTGATGTCTCCATCTACTGCAGAATTCATTATTTTTCATTAAATGTCTTTGCACACAAGTGAGAAATGAATGATTCAGGAAATGAACTTCATAAAATAAATCGAAAGCCAATACATTTTTGCTAAGGTTTCAGCTGGTAATTAGAATATTTCCAATTACCTAGCAGTTTTTGTCACTTGAAGAGTTTACTCATTTGCCTGCTAAAGTAACCTCCCTGCAGCTACCCCCACCCCAAATCATTCTGAGGTGAAAAAAAATGCTAAAAGCCAAGTAAATCAAGATTAAAGGATTAAACCTTAAAAACCCATTAATGCACTGAAACAATAGAAAGAATTTTAATAAACCATAAAATATAGAATATGGCATGAAAATGTCCTAAGTAATAACAACTGTCAAAATGAAATGCATGAGAAATGTCTCAAAGATGTTTATCTTTTTCTGTTCAGTGTTTAATTAAATTGAAAGTATTCTTCATTTTTTGAGAGGGAGATGGGCTAAAATCTCTTCAAAAAAAAAAAAAAAAGCAAAATGGTCAATAATCATCCACTTAAATGATAGCTGGGAAGAACTAAGTTTTACAGACACATACACACTCATATCTACATACTTTTATATATACACAGATATATATACATGTTCATTCTATGAATACATTTTTATAATGCTTGTATGCATACATATATTTATTTACTCCATGCATACATGAACATACATATATAGTCACTTTTTCTCTTCATGTTACCATTTTTTTTCTGGTAATAAGCAATAAAAATATTTTTTTTTAATTATTTGCCCCCCCACACACACCATGTTGCTTGTTTCTTCTTACTCAGACTCAGATCTAAGGAGTTAGCCTAGGCTAGTTGGACAGACCAGTGCTTCTCAAATTCATGCACAGAAATCACTAGTAGACCTTGTGAAAATGCAGATTCTCAATTATTACATCTACAGCAAAACCTGAGATTCTGCATTTCTAATAAACTGATGCTTCTTGTCTGTGGACTGTATTTTGACAGCAAAGGATCGAAACTTAGAATTTTTCTATGTATGTGTAAGAGTGAAATTCTAAGAATTTTCTCACAGCTCTGTGATGACTCAGTTCTTCACATAATCCAAGATGACAGATGAGGTCTCATAATAGCGATTCCTGGGTTTACCTTCACTTGGGACACTAGGAAAGCCAGAACCTGAGGTCTAAGTGGTTTCTTTCAGCCCCATCTCACCTACCAACCAACACAGTCACTGCCTCAGAACCAACCCAACAAGTGGCTGCCTTGTCTCCATTCCACTCATCCAGGGACAGATGGCTCACACTGCCTCCCACAAGGGCCCATTTCATATCTGAGTATCTCCAAGGGCAACAAAGTTTCAATCTGTCTCTTGGATTTTTACCCACTGGACACATCTCTGTTTTCTGGAGCGAATGTAATATGCTTTCTCTCTCAGGCAAAATATGCCCAGTTTCATCAACATTTTCTCTTGTGAAGAAATTTCCAAAACCCTTGCCTTCATCGTTACTCTCTCAACAAAAAAATCCATGAAATGATAAAGTCTTCTTCCCAATTAAAACTGTTATACCATATTAAATTCATTTATTCTCCTTCTAGAAGATAAAAGCAATAAAAATGTATATAGAGTATAATGTGGAAATCATATAACTTCATTCTCCTGATCACTTTTAGCAGTTTTTCTATTTGTGCACCCCTATTTATAAATTCTGCTTTTTCCCCTTTTCCAATAGATGGGATCAACACTTGTTGGTCAGTGATTCCACTTTATTTGATATTTTCAATACACTAGGGTTTAATTTTTTACAACTTCATATTATTCAATATAATGGATGATCAATAGATCTCTTATTAGCTTAAATGTAGAAATACAGAGTTTGGGATGTTTTCTGATTCTAGGCAGTGTTTCCAAGAGCATGTATATGTATCTTTTGTGCCTGCACAAACTTTTCTATAAAGCTTAGATTGCTAAGGGTGAAATTACAGTGTAAACATTAAAAATTTGGTATGAATTGCCTAGTTACCTTCTAAAAATATTTTAAGAACCTATACCTCTATGGCTGTTATGAAATGACGGTTTTCTACATAGTCACCTTTACTGAGTAGTATCAGTCTTAAAGCTTTCACAAACTGGTGGTAAAAGAAAAAAAAATGTCCTCAACCTCTCAAATTACAAACTGAGATTATTAATGGAATTGTGCATCTTTGTATGCTGTTTTGGTTGTTTGAAGTATGGAGGGTGGATCACCTGCTTAAATTATTTGGTCATTCTTTTTCCTTCTTCCTGTTGCTTATTGATTTGTAAAAGCTCATAATATATTTGAATATCAATCCTTATTAACAGCTGCTACAAATATTTTTCTGTGAGGTTATCTTTTGGCTCTTTGCTGTAGAATGTTACAATTGATCGTAGTCAAATGTGTCAATCTTTTCCTTTACAATAAATTAAAAGAATATTTTCCATTATGTTTTTAACCATTCTTATGGTACCATTAGAATATACCTTTGTCTGTGGCACAAAACATAAGTTTAACTTTATTTTATATAGGATGTGAATTCATTAATTCTGTAATTCGAATATTCTCCCCACTAATTTGAAATGCCCCCTGATCTTAACAAAACTTAACACATCCAAGATCCTTTTCCTTGGTTATCTATTCTTTTCTAAAGTTGATTTATTTGACTATGTTTGTGCTAGTTATAAGCTTTAGTAAATTTGGATATCTTTTAGGTCAAACTTGCCTTGTTCTATTTGAAAAAAATCTTTGGCCATTTGTATACACTTTTGTTTTCCTGATGAACTCCGGGGTATCAGATCATTGTGTTCTACAAGAAGTACAGTAGAGATTTTTATTGGGTTGGACTGGATTTAAATTTACAGATTATTTAGGAGAGAACTTACATTGTATTCTGGAGTCTTCCTGCACTGTTATGTCAAACACGCAGTAGGTTGTTGAATGGCCACACATTCCTCCATCCCAGGATGGCCCACCCTCTTCTCTTCCCATACAGGGTGGTGCCCATTTCTCTAATTCTTTGAATCTGGAAGTGCTTCTGACCCCTTTGCAACAGAACATGGCAAAAGTGATTCAGCATTCTAGGGCTGGGCCTTAGGAGGACCTGAAGCTTTCATTTTCTCCCTCTCTCTTCACCCTGAGACTATTATGATGCACAAATCTAGCCCACTGGAGAAGAATCGCTTGTAGGAGAGCTGGGATGTCTAAGATGCTTTATATGTTTGTGTTTTATGTTTACACAGATGGCACCATCCTTTTTGTATTCATCTATGTATTGTGCCTTTTTTCCACTTAACTTCATTTTTTTTTTTCCATTTAACATTAATGGCATCAAGATTTATCTGTGCTGAGGCTGGGCATGATGATGTACAACTGTAATTCTCAGAGGCTCTGGAGGCTGAGACAGGAAGATCATGAGTTCAAAGCCAGCCTCAGCAACTTAGCAAGGCACTAAGTAACTCAGTGAGATTCTGTCTCCAAATAAAATACAAAAAAGGTCTGGGGATGTGGCTCAGTGGTTAAGTGCCCCTGAGTTTAATCCCTGGAAAAAGACTTATCTTTGCTGATAAAAGGAATTCTAGTTCATCTGAAATATTTTAAGAATCCAGCTAAGTGGATTTATTGCAGTAGCAGTTTACATAATTCCCAAACAATGGATAATGGATAGTTTGTTTCCTTTTTTTTTTGTCATTACATTACTAGCAGTGCTGTTCTGAACATTCCTATTTATGCATCCTTGTGAACAGAGGCAAAAATTTTCATATGGAGAAATCACAGGATCACAGGTTACCCACATGTTTGATTCACCTTGTAGTATCAAACTGCTCTCCAAAAAATGGTTGAACTATAGCAATTTATACCTATGCCACCAATATTAAAAGTCCCTGTTTCCCCATGGCTTTTAAGATAAATAAATGCATGATTATTTTTGCAGTTGGATTATTAGCCTCTTGGGTGTTGGAAGCAGTGTCTCCTCTGACTTGGTTATTATTTCCCTGACACATTTATTAGGGGTTCTTCCCATAAGGAGCTAGATCTGAGAGGAAAACAGCAGTCGAGCCAGGCATTGGTCTTTCTGAGTCCTCCCTGTATGTCAATGTTTCTCAAGCCATTTTTTAATCACCCCCTTTAGAATACCGTAAATAAATAAATAAATAAATAAATTTATTTACCATAAATAAATAAATATATATTTTTTTTGTGTGTGTGTGCTCCTCTCCTTCTCCCATACAATTTAATGCCAAAGATATATCTGTTTATTTGCTGTGGCCCTTTGGAGGATATCACAACTATTGTGATATCTTAGGTTTGTTTGTTCGTTTTGTCCCAAGAGCCAATTTTCATTTAGACTGAGAATGTTTCTATCTATAGATGCAAGATACATTTAGATTGGCAAATATCTTTTTTTGAGGGAGGAATTCAACTTGATTTTCTCTAATAACCACCAAAGGGTATGAATCTTTCCACCAACAGAATATGGGAAAACTGATAATAAGTTCTGAATTCTTTCACTAGGAACACCCCCATTAATGAAGTGCCTTGTGGGGAAAGTTAAGAAATACAGTCATGCATCATTTAACAGCACTGTGTCATTAGGCCATGTCATCATTGTAGGAACATCACAGAGAGTCCTCACACATACCAAGATGGTACAGGCTGATTACTCCACGTGGTCTCTTAATGCAATTAAGAAATATGGTAAACACAAGGTACATGAGGTTGCTGCTGGCTCTTATACCATAGCATACTATTTCACAGTAAACTTTTTAATAAGTAGGAGTATACACTAAAATAACAATAAAAAGTATAGTATAGCAAGCATATAAACCAGTAACAGTTGTTCATTATCATTATCAAATATTAAGTACTGTACATAATTATATATGCCATACTTTTACTTGACAGGCAGTGCAGTTTGCACACACACACATCAACACACAAATGTTTATGTAAGTTCTCCCAATTTTTTGAGATTAGATTTTTTTTTTGATACATTACAGATGGAAGCCAGGGCCTTGCACATGCAAGACAGATGCTCTACCTCCTGAGCCACATCCCCAGCCTAGAGATTAGATTTTTTTTTTTTTAAATAAGACATCACAAGCCAAATATAATTCACCTCTGAGAATTATGCCATCTACATCCTATTATTTGCAATCTTTAGCTACATGAGTTCTCAAAAACCTCTTTCCTCCTTTAAAATTCAATAATTATTTTAGAAGATTGAATCAATATGAAACTCTGAGAACACTGAAGTCTTAAATAATAACACATAAAAAAATCTAAGAATACCAAAGAGATTGAGAGGTTGTGTGTGCGTGTACTAATTTATTTTCCCACGACCTGTCTATGCAAATAGAAAACATTCAAACTTTCTTTTCAAAGATATTTTTTCTCCTTTTTTATGTGAAGTAAAAATGTAAAGCAATTATCAAAAGTTAGAGAAATTAGCTTCAAAAGCATAAATATTTTTTCTTTCTTTGAATTAAAATACTGCCTAGGTTACTGAATAATTTTTGATACCATATATAACATTATAGCCCAAACATTAAAAACTCTTTCCTTGAAAAAACATTTTACATATTTGTTTAATTCAATAGATGTTCTTTAAGGTATGCAAGCAAATGCTTCTGAAATCTCTTAGTTGTCTATGTTCTTCTTCCTTGTTAGTTTTAGCATTTCTGTCTCTTATACACACAAAAATATTCTGGTCACATGGATATTTTGATAGGTTACATTAATTAAATTACCTAAATTATTTTACTATCTCTGTTTCTCACAGTTTTCTGTAGATGGATTCTGCAGGATTTATCAACTCTTGATACATTTTGGAAATTGGAATATAAAGTGTATATTTTTAGTTCTAAAACTACCTGTATATCTTCTAACAAATTTATTTCTGTGATCCTTATTTTCTTCATCTCACATATCAAGAGAAATGAAATAAGTGATCCCTAGAGGTCCCTTTTGGCCCTAAAATATGTTGATCTATAAAACAATTTAAAGAAAATATAATGCTTTTAAATTTATTGCATCTTTTAATTTATAGCTTTATTGCAATATAATTCAATACCAAAATATTGATGCACTTAAAGTAGACAATGATCTAGTGAATTCAGAAAGCTGTGCTACCACCTCCAAAATCTAATTTTAGAACATTTTCAACACTTGAAAAAGAAACTCACAAATATTAGCAGTCCCTGCCCACCCCTGCCCCTCACCCAGCTCTAGGTAATCAGTAATCTGCATTCTGTCTCCATGTACTTGTCTATTCTGGATATTTCCCATAAATGGTACCCTGATAAGCTGTCTTTGTGACTAATCCTGTTCACTAAGTATAATGTTTTATGTGGTAGTGCCTATTAAAACTTCATTTTTTTTTCATGGTTGAATGATATCTCATTGTAGAGATATATCACATTTGTTTAACACTTTGTCAATCATTGGTAGTATTTAGATTGTTTCCACATTCTTGCTATGAATAATCATATATAAGTTTCTGTATGAACCTATGTTTTCATTTGGGTTGGGTACATACTTAAGGAAAAAAATATTGGATCAAATGGAACCACCAAACTGTTTTCCATAGAGAATGTACCTCATTTTACATCTTTGACAGTCACATACGAGAGGTCCAATTTTGGCATACCTTTGTCAGCATTTATTATTGTCTATAACTTTTCATTATAACTGCTCCAGTGGACACAAAGTGATGTCTCATTGTAGCTTTGACTTCCATTTCCCTAATTATTAATAATGTTGTGCCTCTTTGCATGTCCTTATTGGCTATGTGTGTATCTTTCTTGAGAGAAACATTTATTCAGACATTTGTCCATTTTTTTTAATTCAGTGAGTATCTTTTCATTGTTGGAGTAGAAGTGTTCTTTTTACTTTCTAGATATAAGCTCCTGGTCAGATATAATATTTGAAAATATTTTCTCTCATTCCATGGATTGTCTTTTCACTCTCTTGATAGTTTCCTTTGATGTACAAATGTTTTTAAATCCTACTGAAGTGCAAGTTATCGATGTTTTTTTTCTTTTGTAGCTGATGTTTTGATGTTATATCTTAGAAACTTTTTCCTGCTCCAAGGCAGTAAAGATTTACTCCTATTATGGAATTTTTATAATTTTGGCTCTTACATTTAAGACTGTGATTCCTTTTGAGTCAGTTTTTATATGGCATGAGGGAGGAGTCCAAATTCATCCCTTTTCACGTGGGTATCCACAGTATCCTAGCACTATTTATTGAAAGGAGTATTCTTTCCCCACAAAATTGTCTTGCCGTCCGTGAAAAAAGATCAACCAACCATAGTGTTAGGTTTATTTTTGCACTTTTAATTTTATTCCTTTGATCTATGTGTCAGTACCACACTATCTTGATTAATACAGATTTTTGGTAGGTTTTGAAATTTGGAGTATGAATCCTCCGAGTTAATTCTTTATTTTTAAGGAGTTTTTGTAGCTAACTTGCATTTCTATATTAATTTTAACTTCTTGGAACTTTTTGCAAAAAAGCCAAGTGAGATTATGATAGGGATTCCATTGAGTCTGTAGATCAGTTTGGGGAGTACTGCCATCTTAACAATGCTAATTCTTCTATTCATGTAAACAGACTGTCTTTCCATTTTGTTAGGTCTTCTTTTAACAATGTTTTATAGTTTTGGGTATACAAATCTTGCGTTTCACTTGTTATATTCATTCTTAGATGTTTTCATTTTGTTGTATTATACATTAGATTGTTTTCCTAATTACAGTTTAGGATTATTTGTATCATAACTTTTTTAAGCTTCAAGATGAAAGACCAATCCATACTTGCCTCAGTCAGTCTTTTTTGCAATTTGCTTTAAATGATATAGTAATTTTAATTTTATTCCTAAGTAACATATTTTTCACTTTTATTTTTAAAAGTGATTTTTATTAAGTCATGAAAAAGTATAAACATCATATGTAGTATTTTGAATTAAAGTTAAGATAGACACTTAGCCTACTCAATTAAATCACTTAGACTAAATTATAGTACACTACCATCATCTTTTACCATGCCTCCTTGAGCACTTACTGAATGCACAACACTAATATTATCTTACCAGCCCACATTTGATGAAAATGCATTCAACTTATCAACAAGAAAACTGAACTTAAGTCCCTAACTTCATAAAACCCAGTAGTTAAGAAACCAAAACATGAATAAACACCCTCATCATTTCATGTTTGTTGCCTTGATTAAATATTTGCATTTTATTCCATTAAAGGAATTTCCTTTCCTTTGACTGGAAAAAAAAGTTTATACTGTGAACTGAATTTTAATTTGACTTTTCAGGGACCCTATTCAAGCCTTTCCTAAGCTGCTACTCTGCTACTTCCTTTTAAAATTATGCCAATGTTGTTGAAGGTATAAAATGTAATTATTTGTCTTGGAATAGAAATAAAATAAATTCTGATTACTGTCTTTTCCTGGGAAATAGAACATGTATTCAAACTGAAGGAGTCACGTTAGGTCAGTGGCTATTAAAAACTTTGAGGAAAAGAGGAAGTCTAATACCCAACACATTGGAAAAGTACAAACATTTAACATTTTGTGCATTCTTGGACATAATTTGAAGGATTCAAGGCTACTCGGAAGCTCGACCGTGGATACACCGAATTTAAAGTAAGAACTTTCCACTAGTAATAACAGTAAAATATATAATTGTATCAAAAACATTTTTTGTAATGTATAAAGAAGAAAAACATCTCTGTGAAACAGACACTGAGTTCAAAGAAGGAAGAGGACAACAGATCTCCTGGGCCTGCTAAGCGCTGTGTCCAGATAGATGTTAAAATAGAAGAGTTTGACACCTCATATGTATCTAGCACCAAGAGCTTTGCGTGAGTATTGGAGGCCAGCCAGCTACTCCATGAATGCACAGTCTGGAAAAAGGGCCCCTCAGTCTTGGAAATAATTGCTTCCTGGGGCTTAAGACTCCAAGATATTGAACTGCATGGTAGAAGGACAGGTAGTCTAAAGAACTTGAATCAAAGCATTTGGTAGTTCTGTACCATCTAACTTTATATTACAGGAGAGATACACTCAGCCACTCACAAAACCTGGTTCTGGATGGGGCATCTGGCAAGTTTCCTGAAAGCATATATATAACCCATGGATGAGGAGGAGTGTGCAGAGAGATGGGGCAAATTCCATTCAAGATGACTTGAAATTTTAAAGCATATGAAAACTAACACTAAGAAGACAACCAAAAATCATCATCAATGAAATAAAAATAATGAAAAAAGTTAATATTAGGAGGGAATAAATATCAAAACATAAAAGTGGAATAAACATAACATAAGCATGGAATTATTCCATCCATTCCATCAATTCCATCAAAACGGATTCTACTGTCTTTTATAATTAAAAAGAATCAATCAGTCAATAAATAAATAATAAAAAAGTAGTATATCACTTACAAAACTGATGAGAAATTGTGAAATAAAAATAGGCAAATAAAGGGGGCACAGTGGCACAAGCCTGTAATCCTAGCAGCACAGGAGGCTGAGGCAGCAGGATCCCAAGTTTGAGGCCAGCCTTGGCAACCTATCAAGACCCTGTTTCAAAATAAAAGACGTGGGGTTGTAGTTGGGGATGTAGCTCTATGGTAAAAAAGAACAACAACAACAAAAGAACAAGAATATCCATTATAAATCCAGAAAAATCAGTCTGAAATAAAATGCCAAAAAACAAGATTAAAGCCAGACAAGACAATCAAAGAGAGAATTAATGAACTACAAAGTTATACTGATGAATTCATCTAGTGCAAGGTACAGAGAAAAATATTAGAGAAAAGAAGGATTGATTGGAAGTCTCCAAAATGAATCTAGGAGACTCCACAAAAGAGAGAGAGAGAGAGAGAGAGAGAGAGAGAGAGAGAGAGAGAGAGAGAGAGAGAGAGGGAGGGAGGGAGAGAGAAAATAGAATAACATAGAAGAAATATCTTCAGAAGAAAATGGCTAAGAAATTTTCAGAACTGAAGAACTTGTATGACTAAAATTACAACATAAAGAAATAAATACTATACATATCAATACATGTAGTTTTGAAACTATAAAAACCTCAAGCTACAGAGAAAATCCTAAAAGTCATGAGAGATGCTTCCGAAATGACATGCAAATGAAAACCTATTAGACGGTTAGACTGCCAGCACATTTCAGTCAGCAGAAGTAAATGCCAGAACATAAGGCAGTAATGTCTTCAAAGTGTTGAGAGCAATTAACTGTGACTTAGAATTCTAAATTGAGCTAAAATATAATCCAAGAACTCTTTAGTCTTACTAAAAACAAAAGCTTTGTTTTCCCCAGATACTGACTAAAAAACTACTGAAGGATATATGCTAGCAAGAAATGAGAGGGAAGAAGTACGATCCTGGAGACTTTGGTGAGCAAAGGCATGGAGAAATGATGTGAGTGAATCTACCCATTGGCCACTGAAAATCGCAACACAAAAAAAAAAAAAAAAAAAAAAAAAAAGATCAGAATGGGATTCCAAGGGTAAATTAAGTATAATAAGGTCTTAGTTTTATTTTTTAAGCATATAAAGATATTGAGTAAATTTTAATCTGCTATATATATTTTGTATTTTATTTGTATGTACACGTAAACATAGAATGCATAAATATGCATGTTACAAATTTTTAAGTAATACAGGTATTAAAAAAAGAATAAGCAAATAACGATATTATCAATTTTAATCCAAGCAGAAAGGTAGAAACCAAAAAAAACCATGAAAAAAACTCAGTCAAATTGAAAGTTCATAAATTTTTTTCTTGCAGTCATTTTTACTTTGCTGCAACTTCTAATGAAAAAGAAAATATAGTAAGTTTAAAATCACATTATCTTTAAAATGGAAAGCGAAAAGAGGATTTAACTAAAACTGGAAACTCTAAAAATGAGAACAAAAAATGAGAGTAATATAAACAGAGAAAATAACCTACAAATCAATTCAAAGGTGGCCACAATAAAAGTTTTTGAAAATTTATACAATATATGCTGATCACATTATGATCCTTCAAACTCTTTATATCCTCATGGAGCCTTGAGAAAAATCACTGCCAATATTATTTAAGGAAACACTACTCTGCATGCTCACAAATTGTTCCATTGTTGAGTACTTCATTCAGCCTTATGCTTATAAATAAATGAGCTGTGTTTATTTGTCTGTCCTTCCACTAGATTAGTTATCCTTCAGGACAGGACCACAGCTCATTTACCTGGTCACCGTGATCCCATTATTTGATATCTGAAATGAGCTCACCATGTCTGAAACGGTTGAATTTTGAGCAATGAATTCTCTGTAAATAACTTCTGCTGCTTCACACCTTAGAAACAGTTGCCTGTTTTTAAATTTATTGCTTTTATTTGTATCTTAAATTAAATATCATCATGCCTGAAAACTTCAGTGCACCCAGAGAAAAACAGAGGTTCTGTTTATCTTTTATATTACCTTTGGTTACCTCAGATGACTTATTTGGAAAGTATAAACTCTTTTCTCCATGAAATATTGCTTCAGAATATACCCCCTTATTAAAATATATATGAGTAAAATGTACATGTATACACACACAAAAATGTAAATCTTCTTTAGAAGTATCTATGCATATTTTCTTAAAATAAATAGTTAAAATTATATGAAAAACAGCCAAACTTCCCTCTTCATGTACTCCCAATAATATTCTCTGAATCAGAAAAAAATCCACCATTAACAATTTATCTTTCTAGATATAGATACATGTTTATATTTACGTATGTTTTTGAAACAGAAGTGGCACTCATTTATATGTATATATTTGACCACCTTTTTTTCCCCACTTAATAAATCAGAGAAGTCTTTCCATGTCAAGATACAAATAGCTTTTCTTCATCCTTTTAATGACCATGCAGGCTCCTGAGTGTGGATGGAGCATTATTTGTTTGACTCTTCCCCTATTGATGGACACTCGGACAGCAAATAACTTTTCATTATTACAAATGATGCTGCAGTGCGCATTCTTGTGCATGCCTCTTCACATAAATGAATGAACCGTTTTCCAGGATAAATAGCTAAAGGTGGCCTCTCATTTTGAATACACTCAAATTTCTATTAATCTAAATCACTGTCTCCTTCCTGTTCCATCCCAATGATTGCTTATATTTTCAGTTCAGAAAGGCAGAGAAGAATGCCCACAACTTCCCAGAAATGTAATGATCAGCCTTCAGAATCAAAATCACATCTTAAAGTATCCCCTGCCTATCAAATAACTCACTGATAAGTCACATCTGATCAAGGTCATTCCAGAATTCACACAACAAACTTCAGTGCCCTGTGGATCACAACTTGACCTTAAGTATAATTCTGGATAGGTAACTAAGGTTATGCAGGAAGGCAGAACTTATTTGGTTCTCTTTGAAAAGAGGGCTTAGAAAAGTCCTTATCTGACCCTGGGGATGACACCCAAAAGGAAATAGAGGCATAGAACCAAGTATCAGAGGCAGCTGCAGGGGAGAATTTGATTTTAGAATCACTTCTAAAACCAGCTTTTTCTTTATCTATTTTCCTTCATTATCTGTTTTAGAATATTAAACTTTTGTTTAAGTTATTGATGGCAAAGACTCCTGTCTAGTACCGTTTGAAGTTAGTGGGCCAAGAGATGTAGAAATATCCGAGTTGGGTTGCTAAATTTCTGAGGTGCACCCAGTGGAAGTTAAAACATGCTCAGTCCTCTGCTTCATTCTGCCCATGGTCAGCACAGATTTAATAAGATAGAGACCAAGGCAGAGAGTAAAGGATCTGGTGGCAATCAAGCTAAGTATTTTTGTTTCCATCCATCAGAATCATGGTTGAGGGCTGAATGGTTTGCATCCCTGCTTCCCATAATGGGCTCCAATATCTCACCAGGGCAGCTTCCAGGTAGAATCTGCTTCAGTGGCCACCATGCCATACCAAGCATCCATACTAGATGGCCAGCTCTAAGAATCTCTTGTTATAATACTTTTATGAGCTCTCACTAACTACATATCTATTGATTCAAAGTGGCTCGGGAGGCTGAGGTAGGAGGATCAGGAGTTCAAAGCCAGCCTCAGCAAAAGTGAGGCACTAAGCAACTCAATGAGACCCTTTCTCTAAATAAAATACAAAATAGGCTGGGGATGTGGATCAGTGGAGTGCCCCTGAGTTCAATCCCCAGTACCAGAAACATTTTGAAGTCAAATACAAGGGAATTTTGTACCTTTACAAGAAAAACCTAGAAAAGGGAACAGGAGAGGTAGGATTCATGGTTCAAACACTTATTGTTGAAAAAACTTGTAATGGCTTAAGCATATCCCCAAAGAAATTGAAGAGAATGGCACAAAAAAACTTTCCATCAAGAAAATATTGTTGACTATAGTAGGAAAGATTGATATTACTTGTTATAATATCCTGGAATTATTTTGGCTTAATATAGTGCTTTATAACTTCAGTCAATTTAAGTTGGAAATCTGAGGATGGATGAAATAACGCTATGGTTTTGTCTAACTGAAATGGCAGAGACAAAACCCTGAAACACAATTACATGTGCTCACACACACACACACACACACACACTCGTCAATCCCTGTGTGTGCGCACTCACATATACACTCATACCCAGAAGCACACCTCAGCCATGTCTCCCTGACTGAGCTCAGATCTTCAGAATCAAATACACTCAGGAGAAACCCAAAGGTGGAAAAGTGTCCCTATAGAAGAGTGTCTGAGTAGAAACAGACATGGTGAAAGGACAAAGAGAAAGAGACAGAGGCAGTGGATTCATCACTGTTCAAGAGATTATGTATTTTCAGAACAGTATAAAGTGTTTAAAAGAAGTATTTACAGGAGTAACCATTTATCAGATTTCCCACAATGACTGCCTTTGTGCTCTGTCCTAGAATAGTCTTCAACTCTGTATGATAAATCTGTCACCTGCTCAGCTGTGCTCCATTTACCAGATTCAGGCTATGTTATAGAGTTTCAAGATAGCACGGATGCGTGCTTTGACACAGGGCATGACTGCTGTCCTGAATATAGCCCTTCAGTGTGGCTTTGGAAGGGAAAAGGATAGGGTGTGTTGATTGAGGGGCCCCATCACCATGTGCCTAGAAGGTGCTTGTTAACAGTGCCACTGGGTTTTATATATATATATATCAGTTTTAAGCCATTTGAACAGATGAAAATACTCTAAGAAACATGAAGATCCCTCTCATTAATTTCACAAGCTTATCTATTTATGCAGTTTGGATCCCTTAGGTCAAGGAAAATGAGCAATTCTTTGTTCAAGGCTTCAAAAGATTGCAAAGTGGAGGGGGTGGTGGGGGTAAAAAGGAGATAAGAAAAAGATGAAAGCAGAGGAAGGAACATTATTTGTTCAAAGCAAGAACCTTTTCTTATCAGTCCAACCATCCATCTTTAGTTTTGTGAGCCCTTTTACTATATGATCAAGTTTGTACATGGTGTGATGCTGGCATGAAAACAGTCTAAGTCAGAGCCCAGGACACGTAGCCCATGCTGCCAAGGACATGAGATTCATGCACATGAGGTATTAGGAAACTCCAAGGAACTGCAAGGAGCCTTGCAGAAATGTTGCTTTGTCTTGTTGCCCCGATGAGCATTATTTGGCCACCTCCCTGTGCAGCAACTTTCACCTAGGGCATCTTATGGACATCACTTGATCTCTGGCAGAGCTGATCAAATGCCTCTGTTTTGCTTGGTGGTTCTCAGACTGGTCCTAAGCATTCGGTATGGTGAACTGTATAACTGTGTGTTCCATTCTTATTCTGCAGGGATTCTGCTGTGGTTTGCAAACCGCTCTTCACTCTTCCATCTACTAATATGTCATCACTCAATTCTCTCATGTCCTATTCAGACCTGTGCATCTGTCTGTCTCCCTTCCTGGAATGGCCTCTGCCCCACTCACAGAGTCAGTATTATCCCTGCAATCGCTCCTGTTTACTCCTACAATCTGGTCTTCTGGTCCACTGGGATGACCTCTTCCATACTCTTGTTTCCATGGAGATTACTATGTTAGATATACAAGGCCTGTGATGGAAAAGGCCTTGGAATCCTATGCCTACCTCACCTCCCTTCTTGGTGAAGGCCATCTTTCACTGTCTGAGAACTTCCAGGGACAAGGACCTAATTCATAAAATCCCATTTTCTTTCTGTGAATTTCTAAAGGAACAATGCCTAATATTAGGCCACAGCTACTCCTCTTTAACATCCACCTTTAAGAAGTAGTCCTGTTCTTGTCAGTCAATTAAAACACCACCGTTACTCTCACATATGGTGAATAGGACTATAAACTTGAACGATCACCTTGAAAGACTGGCAGTATCTCTTAGATACTCTACAATGTGGCAATTGCACACACACTCAGCGCATATGTTTTATTTGTTTATGAAGTGACACAAGAGGCATGTTCTAGAATATTTATCACAGCACTATTTGTAAGAATCCCAAACTAGAAACTAGCAAAATACTCCTGAATAGCAGAAAGACGATACTGAGGTAGAGTCACACAATGGAAAATTATACAACAATAACAATGGAAAATATACAATTAAGCATAGTAATATTAATGAATCACACTGACATAATTTGAATAAAAGAGGTCAAACCCAAAATCATACATACTATGTAGTTCTATTTCCATAATGCCTACAAACAGGCAAAATTAATCTTTTCCATCAGAAATGGGCATGGTGGTCACTATAGGGAATTGCAGGAGGGTTCCTAGGGTGCTGGTGATATGTCTTGGTTTGTGCATTGGTAATATAAATACAGTTTGTAAAAATGTATCAAGCTATATATTTAGATTCACTGATCTGTATATATATTACACTTCAAAACAGTTTTAAAATCTTATTCCTCCAAATTACCCAAATCTAATTTCTTTAGCTATTTTTCATGATATCGGTTCTAGAAATGTATAAGATCCTAGCCCTTATAAAATCATCTTAATTTATCAATGTTCTGATCATTCATTTGGAACCTAATCCTATTTAGTTTCTAATATTCTTTAAATGTCTCATGAGGGACTAACTCCTTCCCCCTATATATTGTGAACCCCATAGATAGAAATTTTGCCTTTTGATTCACTAGTAGCACATATATTCAGTGTAGATTATTACTAAGAATAAATGTACCTTCCTTCCTCTTCCTTATCAATTGCAGATGAAAGAGGAGATGGAATTTGTATGGGGCCTATTAGATCAACCAAACCAGGTATTTCCTTCATTTTATTTTTCCAAAGGTTTAATTCTAATGTATCCACTGAAGACAAATTTGATTTTGCATATTTCTTCTATGTCCTCAGGCTGACCAATGGCTGATCTTTGCCTTGATTTGCAAGTCCTTTTCAGATTGCTTTGGTATGGAGAGATGGAGACCCTTTTTTTAAGGAGATCTCCCTAAATGATCTGGTCTTCATCTTCCAAAAGCTGGCCTAATGCCTGAAAGCCTTCCTTATAATTTTCTCTTTTCAAGGAGGAAACATACTCATTTGGACAATGACACAATGAGGCAGAAGGCTTTATCTTCCTGTAAGTTAATGGCACCATCCTTCCTGATGGGTTCATAGAAGGTGAAATAAGTGAGCCATACAACACAAACCACATCGCTAATGGAGAAGAAAGAGATCTGAGTTCTAAATAATGGAACGAAAATAATGTTTTAGATGTTGATATCAGCCTTTGGCTGATCGCTTATCTTTCCAGAACAAATATTGGCAGAACAATCTTTAGACATTTACATCACGGATGCTGTTTGTCTCTCTGCTCACACACTCATTTGCTCACTTGTCACCTGCTGTGCTTGACTGCTGTGCAAGGTCTGCTGAATCTCCCTTTCCACTTGGCACAGTTTTTCCTAGAGAACATTCATGTATATCAGGCACTTCTGCAGACAAACTGCAGAAAGAGAGGCCAGCGTCTAGCTACACTCATACTCCTGCCACTCATCTGCCATCAAAACCCATGTCCAGTCTACACAAGTACAGTCTATGCACCCCAGGTTTTCTATATATATATATATATAAAGATATAGAAGGGAAAGAAAGAGATCAGATGAAATTATGAATCTGCAAAGATTCTTACCCAGCCTGTTGAGGAGCTATCTCCATAAAATTGAAGACACATGTCAGTTCTTTATAAAGATCATGCAAAACAGAGAAGGAAAATCTAAGAAACCTACTCATGCAGAAACTATTTAATCAAAGGGTAAAGACAATTATAACATCTGTTAATCTTCAGTAGAGGTTATAATTAGATGCTTTGGAGAAACACCCTTTCAAGGGTGATCCTCTCACATCTGTTGTGAGGACACACGGCATTGTGCAGTGACAAATCACTTCAGCACTTTGGAAAAATGGGATACTGCTAGGGATCAAAGATACTGCCAGGGTCCCCAGGACGCCCATGCACACAGACCAGTGCTGAGCCCACTGTCCTGGCTTTGCTTCTTGCTGCTTTGATAATTGCCTGTGTTGTGAGTCAGGCTGCAATCATTGTGTGATTAGGAATAACAGGATCACGGTGCCAGGAATGGCCTTGGGACCATCTGATCTCCCCCTCACTTTGCAGATGGGGCCACTTGATCCCACGTCCTACAGCTGGCTTGGGGCAGGATTTTACAAGCGGGGTCACTCCATTCTCTCTAGATCACACCCTCCTCTACCATGCAGCCTGCTCCTTTGGGGCTCTCTTTCCCTTTGGCCTAGAATTTGGATGTGTTCTTTGTTTAACAGGATCAGCATTGTAATGAGGCCCTAGGGCATTTGATGATTATAGAAACACTGAAAAGACTGGAATGTTGGCCCTTTTTCTCTGACTCCTGCTCCACTGAGAAACACTGACCATCCTCTGCTCTGCTGGGGTGAGGAAGGAGGAGAGAAAAAAATGAATAGGAAGAGGGTGTAGAAGAGCAAAAGGGATAATTGAGGGAGAGATGAGATTCAAGTTGGGCAGAGGACAAGATTAAAGAGACGAAAAACCGAGCAATAGGAAAGAGAAAAACAAGAGAATGAATGAAGAGAGAAAATAAAAAGAGAAAGAAAGATGGAAAAGAGGAAGGAGACGGCTGGGGAAAATGGGTCAGGGATACATAACAAGGGAACAAAATGAGGACATATCAGAAAGAGCTGAACACTCATCACACCCTGTCTACCCCATAACCCGGTCCCACTGTTCTTCAAAGAAGGAGCTGTATACAAACCGGAATCTGAGGGATTTGACAGTTTTACCAAATAAAGAAGCAGAGATGATAAAGCCAGGAGTGTCAATCAGCAGATGCAGCATTGAGCCAAGAAAACTATTCTCACATGATCAGGACAGCCAGGAGGGGATTAGGGTGGACAGTTTCCTTACTGGTTGTTTTGGGTTGCAAATACATGTTCGTATCAAAATACCAAGTAAAAAGAGCTCTTGACATTTGACATCAGGATTAAGCAATGTGTCCCTGAGACACAGAGCACTGCCATCTCCTTCAGTTGCCTACAGCATTCATCTGCTTACATGGGCCATAGTGTCCTCAGTGATAAGGAGCCAATGATGATCTTAAGGGTCACCATGTGTTTAGCTTATTTTTATGCAGTTATGCCATGGGCTTTATCTCATTTAATTCTCACAATGATCCTTTAAGAAGGTAATACAATCTAAACATCTGTCTCAAACTCTTACTGTGTAATCTGGAACAAATTAATCTCTGGGTACCTTGGCTTTCTCATCCATACTGTGGATGAATAATAATGTCTATCTCAGAGGGCTGTTAGAAGGGTTAGGTGAGACAATATACACAGAAAGTACAATGAGGTAGACATTTTATGAAGACTTAGGTGAAGTCACTGTTGATACTCGTCTGTTTTACAGATGAGAAGATCAAGAACAATTAGGTTAAAGAACTCACCCAAAGTCAGTAGAGGTCAGGACAGAGACTAGAACTCAGGGATACCCAAGGGCAAATGCCTCTTGGGTAGGAGCTATAGTGATATGTTTTCCATTACTTTATCTGTGTTAACTGATTCCAAAGACCCTGGTCTTTCTAATACCACCTTTAAGGAATACAATTTCATGATGGTCTCCAGAAAAATCACCAGCCCAACCTGGGAAATATGAAAGGACATGTGGCTCATCTGGGGACACTTTTCTGCTCCCATTCCTCCTGTCCTTGTCAACAAGAGAAGAAATCCTTCTCCATTCTCTTGTTATTTTTAAACCTGCGGAGCTACCACTTGATAAATACCACAAATATTGGATCCTTGAACTACCGGAAATAAAAAAATACTCACTCGCTCATAGAAAGTTAAAAAATTTCCCTGAGTCCATAGGCATCCTGAAGGCCATGAGATTTGAACACCATCAGCTGACTTATAAAAATGAATGTCTTCCTTAAGTGTAGAAATGGAGAAGAAAAAAACCAGTAAGCAAAGAATCAGAACGCTTGCTTACATTCATCCTTTTGTCAAATAGTTTTTGGGTACCTACGGTGTGCCAGCCACTGTTCTAAGTGCCAAGTCTACCATGTTAAACAAGACAGATGCAGGTTCTGCCTTCATGGAATAGCTAGCCTTGCTGAGGAAATGTTCTTAATCAAAGTTGACCATATGTTTGAAAACACGTAAGTGTTTTCAATGTATATTGTTTCATCTAACCCTTCTAATAGCCCTCTGAGATAGACATTATTATTCATCCCACTGTAGAGATAAGTGCAGTGGAAAACAAGGACATGAGGTTCACAGGGCACATGACAAGCAGAAAAAGCCTACCTGAGGGAGCCAGTTAGGCTGAGAAGAAGTTGCCCCCAGGAGGATGGAGTGGGGAGAAGAGAGCCTCCTTAAAAAGGAGAGTCTTGTAGAAGAGGAGCCGAAAGGTCAGTGAGCAGGAAGAAGATTGCACTGCACTAACCTGCCGGATGACTTTAGAAATATCAGCTCTCCTCTCCCCTGGTTTCTTCCACTGGAAAACGAGCAGGACAGAGAACTGGAAATGATCCCAGCGCCCTCAGTGCAGATTCTTTCCCTGCATCTGAATGGAGGGCATACTACAGAATGTCATGATTTTAAATCATATTTTACATCAGCTGCAGGGAAGAGGAAATGCTTTTATTTTATAGTGGGTTCACTCAAATGTAGGAAGCAAGTCTAAACTGTACCCGGGATAGAAAAGCCATTGTCTCTTCTCCATATTCCACAGCCAACCTGAGGTTCCAGCTAGTAAGCTCAGAGAACAGCATTCTAACTTCAAAAAAAAAAAAATGTTGTGTATAGATTTTATGACTAGGCATCCAAAGTCTTGATTTGATTGATGGGTTACTAATGATCTTTCTGAATTTTCCAATTTCCTACTAAGAAAACAATAAAAATGAAAGCTAAGATGTCTAATTCCTCCATATAGAAAGAAATGCATTGTACTTTAAAAATTATTTTGGTAGTTTTACTGCTATTAATCAGAAATTCTAAAACAATGCCTTCTTTAATAGGGTGTCTGTGGCTGTTGGCTATTGGTTGATACGTGAACTTTTACTCAGTTTAACAAGGCCCTCTACTGGCAATCTGAAAAACACTGTCCCTAAAGGTGAAGTCTTTCCCATTCTTTTATGTAAATGTTTTAACTACTTCCAATGACAATGTATCTCACATTCCTAATTGTACAATTCAGGGCTGAAACACCAGTGAGAGGAGAATGAGAAAAGGGAAGAAATAAATGTCATGTGAGGAGGCCATTTTTTTTTAA
Source organism: Marmota flaviventris (assembly GCF_047511675.1). NCBI lineage: Eukaryota > Metazoa > Chordata > Mammalia > Rodentia > Sciuridae > Marmota > Marmota flaviventris. Next base: position 110,603,319 of record NC_092508.1, read on the forward strand.
ACTACTCACAGAATAAAATTACATGAAATATCATTTGCTTTCCTCAGAGGAAGCTATTCTAGATGTTAAAGATATACAGGAAGAAAGAAATTCTTAAAGAATATTGGGTATTCATGGGACCATAAAACTAAATTATGAATGTTATTTACCAAATATAATAAACCAGATCTTTTCTATTTACCCAAATATGAGTAACTGACTATAATTAAAATAAAGGACACATTGGAGATAGGCATTTTAAATTACTTTTGATATAGCATAATTAATAATTAACTTCTCCCCCTTGACAACTGACAAAAAAAAACAGTATAGGATAACTTGAGAATTTAACTATTAACATAAGAAAAATATCTTAAGGGGAGATTACTTTTGACACATATGTCAAAGGACTATTGAAGCCAGTGAGAAAAGTTCATTAAAATCTTTAAAAACTAAGTGAATTTTTGAAGAAAGACAATTAATAACTTTAGGGAAATATTTTAATAGAAAGGAAATGTGATCATAGTAAGTTATTTGACTCAACAGTAAACAACACAGTTGGCCTTCTCCCTGTATCTGTTCCATATGAGTAGATTCAGCCAACAGCAGATGGATAATATGGGAGGAAAAATATTCAGGTGCATATCAAACATATTTAGATATTTTTCTTGTCATTACTCTGTGAAAAACACAGCATAAGGGCTATTTATATAGTAATTATATTTTAACAGGTATTACAAGTAATCTAGAAATTATTTAAAACATATGGGAGGTTAAATGTGAATACTATGCCATTTTATATAAGAAACTTAAGCATCCATGAATTTTAATACCATAATGAGCCCTAAAATCAATCCCCAGTAGATACCAAGGCATGTCTGTATTTATAATCATGACAAAAAATAGGCAATAAATATCCATTTAATCAAAAATGTGATATATTGAAGAATAAGGAAGATGTAGGAAACATTTAATCTACCATAATGGGAAACACATAATAAATAATTTGATATTTTACACAGATAAAGAAACATCTTATTTGGAAATATTACATTAAAAAGTAGCTAAAAGAGCAGACAATCTTTGAAAAACAGAAATGAAATTTGGGATAAGGAGGGGTGGCTCAAGAGCTATGAAACATAAAAATTTGCAATGTTTATGTATATAAGCACTTCAGCATTATCAGTAATATTCACAAATATGAATATAAATAAATAAACATTTTAGTATTGCTGGGTTTTCTAAATTGTAAGCAGGTATTACTTTGATTTTTTGCGTTTTTTAAAAGCCAGTTTATCATTGACAATGGAAGCTTTAGGGACATATCTTCTGGGCTGGCCTGGCTCAGTTCTGTGTTTCCAGATTCAATTTGCCAAATGAAGCATGTACCCTTTGTGGGGCAGTTTGTCAGACATGCATCTCAACAGTAACACTTGTTCCCACATTTCAGAAATAACAGATCTTCTTTCAACACCGTAATATTTATCTGCCATGTTATTATCCAAGCTTATGCTCCAAAATGGGTTCGGGACTTTCCTCTTGACCTCGGTCCATTGGGTTCCTACAGTGCATCCGAATTCTACTCAAAGAAATCATTAATCCACTCTTTCCAAGAGGAGAGATCTGGTTTCTTGCCCTGAAAATACCAAGATTAATTTATGTAACTACGGGGAAGTACCTTGTGTAATTGGGGCTTCCAAAACAACATGATACACTTCATTAGACAAGTATTTATTGGGGCACTGTAAACGTTGTGGGTAATGTTCTATGTATCCAAGAGATTTATTATTTCATTTGTAAAGGAGGCACAATTGGGAATCCAAAATTCCAGAGGCATTAAACCTTGTAGAATTAAAGAACTGGAGAGAAATGAGGCTGTAAGGATCTTATGCTTAAGCGGTCCAGTGACTTTGCCCAGTGTGTAGCCTAAACCATTCTGGCCGTTTAAATCCTCTTTCACAAAATACTACCACATCTTTGGAGAAACTTTTCTAGGGACCAACCAAATGGCCAACCATTATTTCCAATTGTGTCTTTTTATCTAATCCCTCAATTTTACTCTTGACCAAGCCTGCCAACACCCATACCAAGAATGCAAATAATTTTGATGTTCAACTATAAACTTAGGTGAATCTTCAAGGAGATTCATAACTGAGATTTAAAGAGAGGGAAAAACTAGGGCTGGGCCTGGGCTTTAGATACTTCTGAAGAGGAGAACATGTGAATCACCAGTTCAACTGGCTGGCACTCAGAACTGTTAATCTGATTTACCACTCTGCCAGTACAAGCAATCCAGAGGCCCATGTGAGTGTCCACAGCTCCAGTGTGGGTGAGGCTCATGCTAGGGTCAGCCCTGCATCTCCAGAAAGTAGCATCGTGGAAGTTCAGGGTATACACCGTATGTGCAAACACTGCCGTACCTCTTACCACCTCTTGTGCACATTACTTAACCTCTCTGATCCTCAGTTATCCTTGCTTGGGTAATAAATATGATGACTATAATGACAGAGCATGTGCAAAGAGCTTAGAAATAAGCCTGGTATACAGGAATCACTCCATATTAATATAAGTAGAAAATAATTCAAATCTGCTCTTAGAGTACCCATCAACAACACAGTCCTTCCTTTTCCTCCTCATTTATTGGGCCCACACACTCTGTGCCAGGTGCAGAGCTGTGCATAAGATTACCAATTTGGCAACTCAACACCCCAACAATCTTGTGACAGAGGCAGAATGCAAAGATATCATTTTTAAGTGGGGTCATACAGTTTAGGCAATCCAACAGAATTCGGTCAGAATCTGATGGGTGTGTTCTCTCCTTCATCCAAGAGAAGGGGGATTAAAAAGAGGGTGGTGTTGTGTAAGACCACAGTCTGCTCTGGAAGTGGGGAAGGCAGATGCTACCTAGAGAGGAGTAGCAGTAAAGATGACTTGAGAGTAGGGAAAGGCTTGGATGTGACATCACAGGAAAGGGGGCAGCCACAGGACCTAGAGTCAAATGGGAATGAAGAAACTTGGTGAGCAGTATTTTTTCATCTACTCCGCAAGTAATTCACTAAAGATAGTAGCTCTCAAGGTGGGTGTCAGGCAGGTGAATCCTCATGACACTCAGAGGCTGAAGAGGGGACCAATGAACACATACTTCCATGGTGCATAAGGACATCTGTCCATGGCACGTAGGGCATGGAAAACTGCCCATAGGAGGGGAAGGGTAAGCACGAGCTGGGAGGACAAACTTGGTATATAGAGAGGGACCACAGTAGTGCTACAAGAGTATAAAAGTGGAGAGGTGCTGAAGAGAATATTCGGCTTACAGAAAGCAAGTCCCAGCTGCTAATAAGCCAGTAGTCCTCTCTGAATCATCGGAAGAACTTTTAACTATAAACGCATCTGAATTCCACTTTGGAGATGTTGATTCATTAAGTCTGGGAAGGGAGGCAGGCGTCAGCAAGGTAAATAGTGTCAATGATAGCTAATACTTAGTCATACGAAATGTATGCCTAGCATTGTGTTACGTGTCTTAGCTATGTGGATATATTTCAACCTCCCAACCCTTCCACGAAGCAGGAACTGTTACTATCCAAATTTGAAAGAAGAGAAAGTGAAACAACAACAAAAAAAAAATTTAGTGGATTAACTGTGGGATCATAGAGCCAGCAAGTGGAGGAAATAGGGATTAAACCCCAGCAATGCCATTCCAGAGTCAAGTCCTTAATCAATATGCCACAGTTCCTCCCAGACAGAAGATTCTGATGCAAGCAAAACTCCAGCACAGATATTAGTATATGCAGGGAGCACAAAGAAATGAAGCAGGGTAGAGTGGCAGGCATCCCATCAAGTATAGCCCAGTATTTTGTGCTCAGAATTCTGGCATCATAGGCCTTCACCAGAGTGAAGAAAAATTTAAAGCCACTAAGCACAGTTAACAGATAATTTTGTCAACCCAAGTGTGGAAGCCTGAGGATTTGATGTGGGAAAATGCATGTTTGATTCATTCTTTCATATATTTAGCATCATGCACTAAACAACTTCTTTGTGGACAAAGGAAGTTTCACAACATAGCCTTTGCTTTCAATGGAAGGAGATATTTATGCGGCCCAAGAGTTCCAGGTCCCATTGGCAAAAGCTAGCACAAGATACCATGAGGAGCCAAACAAGTACAAGTGCAAGATCACTTGGATCTGTAGAGTCCACAGAGGCACCCCAAGGTGGGAGTGTGGGGGCAAGGAAGGGTCCAGAGAGAAGAGGAATGCAGGGCATGAGTGGGGCCTGTGGAATGCTGGAAAGTGGGAGGGGCCATCAAGGAAAAAAATGAAGAAAAAGCTTCCATTGGAAAGGGAGTCCATAAGTGGAGGAAAACAAGCAAGCTATAGTGTACAAAAAGTTTGAGACTTGGAAGTAAAGCAGAAACAACATTATCAGAGTTGGGAATCACCTTAGCTAGCCCAACCCGCACTCAATCCAAAATACCTTCTGTACTAATTCAGCTATTACCTTGCTCGCCTCTAGGCCAACTGTAAAATAATCACAGGGTTCCCTTTCATTTGCTAGTGAAAACAACAATGAGGAACAGAGACGTAAAGAAATGTAACCAGAGCCAAAGACAAAACAGGAACATTCAGTCTTTGCCAGACCACCTTCATCTGTACACCTGCACGCAACTCTGCTCCTGCAAGAAGCATACGAAACCTATGTGGATCCTATTTCTTTTTAATCTTTAAGAACTTGAAGAGCAGAATGCATGCTGGAGTGGGCATGGAAGACACAGTTTCTAGTGGGAACTCTGGTACCCTCTTTACTGGGTGTCTCTGACAAATCACCACCCCACCTCATGACCCAATTTTTCTTTTGTAAAATGATAAACTTCCACTAATAGTTTGCAAACTATGTTAACAGCAAATCCCTTATTTTGTACAAAAAATCTGCAGATAGCAGTAAGCTCTAATATATAAAACACACCCAAGCAGCATGTGCACTGATGGAAAAATTGGGAGCTGACACCACAAGGACTCCATAGAAAAGAGTTGAATATTTTAGTACCTTCCTATACTGGCTTCTAAGGGAAAGGCAGTCAGGGCTGTCAAGGTGCTCCTGAGCTGATGACAGAGCAGCTGGATTCAGGAGCAAGTCAGCCTCCTGGAATGAGTCATGGGTTTCGCGTGCAGGAGCTAACAGGCTAACAGCCACTTCTTGCCAGCGGGCTGTCAGGTCTAGAGGGCAGGAATCAGTGGTGATTTGCTACTAGCTGCAAGTGGCTGAACTGCAGGCGCTGAGGAGGAAATCCCAGGCAGCTCCAAGGACCCACAGAAAGACAAGTTTACAAGACTCCTATGAAGAACTTCACGCCACAGGAGGAGAGCCAGTGCAGCAAAAAAAGACGGAGTCCCTGTCCAGACTGCTGGTGCAGGGAGCCTGCTTCCTGTTTAAATCCTAGAGAATACTTAGAGAGTTTTAGAGCCCTTGGGGAAAGTGAAAGAAAGGATATAGATCTTGCCCACCAACAAGCTGAGTGTCAAAGTTGACTTTTTCAGTAGTATATTAACTCCAGTTGCTAACTCAGAAGGCACATCAGATACTCAAAGTGGGTGGTGGTTGTGGGGGAAATCCATATAGAAGGGGTTTGAATTTCAAAACATTTTTTAATGCATACTAGCACCTGAGAATGAATGAGTTTGAAAGAGGAGGAGAGCAGGGGGGAGAAAGAAAGAAAAGGGGAGAGTCCAAGGAGAGGGCATAGCAGGATGAAGAACAAGACTATGAACGTCAACAAGCACACATTAGAAATCTATAAGCCACACACACATTAAAAAAAAAATCAGAGGAAAAGGGGAATTTTCCTCTCTAGCAACCAGTTAATTAAAATTAGTCTTTATAGCATTCAGTTAAACTGCATAGGTCAACCTAACAGTTTTTTTGTTTGGTCAGTTGGTACTTTACAACACAAAAAGCAAAAACAACAACCAACAACCAAAAAAAAAAAAAAGAGAGAGAAAAAAAAAAAAAAAAAAAAAACCACCAAACTCCACCTCACTGCAGAGGCAAATGAAGATTAGCAATTCATCCATCTGCATCATGGTGCCTGTCCTGAGTCTATATGTCCTCTCCACCTAACCCCAGTCAACTTTAGCGCACTATAATTACTTGGAAGAAATGCATACTTGTGGCTGCCGAGAGAGAGCCTGCAGAAAAGCGTAAACATCATCATCTCACTTTAAAAGGAAAGCAAGCTGTATAAACAAGAAAAAACTGTTACAAGAGTTAAAAAAAAAAAAAAATCCCAACAGTCTTACTTGTAGTTAGCTCCTCAGTGAACACAAATCACACAGTCCTGGAGACAGACAGAGGAACTGCAACGACTCAACCCCTCTCTGCTGCTAAAAATCTCCTCCCGCGGTTATGCTCTGTTTACGTTTCAAGCATTCAAAGACCGCGGCTAAGAGACTCCTCGGTTTTCCTGAATATCCACGGCATCAGCGAGGTCCTGCCGCGAATCACGGGCGAGTTTGCGGAGACTTGCTCCCTGGGCTGCGGCTCCGTAGTTGCTCCGAGCTTGTAAATACAAGCTCCGTGGACAAAGTCCCAAATGACATCACTGGCAGCTGCTTATTGTTGAGTCTTTATTAACTGACTGTCAAAAAGAAAGGAGGGGGTGGGGAGCAAGAGTATCTTTTTCTGCAGCAAAATCGGTCTCTTGGAGTGGGTTCCAGTTATACACGCGTAAATAATCCCATTGATTCACATTTTTTGAGAGCTTGGCTTCTTTGAGGTGCGAAAAAAGCCAGAGAATCGCCTCTACCGATGCAGGCTGGATAAACTGCAGACGTGGAGGAAAGTTTCAAGTGTGCCAGGGCGGCACTCTCAGGTTGTTTACCCACCTGCTTCGAGTCAGTTTCAGAGTTTGATGATTCATAAATATATATTATTAGTTGTGTCTTACATTGCATAATAACTTTTTACTGTGATCTATATACCGGGCCAACTTTTTTCATGTAAATGGATTGCTTTGGGTTGCAACTCTTTTTTTTTTTTTTTTTTTTGAGACCCTTTAAAGTTTCTCAACTTAGGAAGAAGGAAGGGCGCTCTGAAATCATAAGGAAAATTTTGTGTGTATTTGCAAACGTGATAATACGACCCATCCTCCACCCAGGGAAGAAGGCTGGAAGGTTTCTTTTAGTTCTCAAATGTTTAATAATTTTTGTACCACCCCCATCACTCAAAATAAATAAATAAATAAATAAGAATAGATAAGAATTTCTGCCAAGTACCACAGATAATTTCAAACAATATTATGAACCTCACTCACTTTCAACTATCAAAATAAAAGTGGGCACTTTTCCCTATTTTCCACTCTCTCATCGGATCTTTTTCTGTCAGCTGGTTCTTAAGAGTTTTTATAGTTGTCTCCCCACCCACCCCAGCCCCCACCTAGAGACATTCCACACATCCAGCACTGAGTCCCTCCTATGAAGCTTGAACACCCCAGCCACTGTTTTCCTTCCTTCCTCTGGGATGCTATAATGATGCTTACTATTTATATTTATTTGCTGCTTTTTATACACTGACTTGTATTTTTAGTTTGTTTTTTAGCCATCTGTGTTCTGTCTCCCCAACTCAGTTTGAAAAGTCTCTGAGAGCAGCCAGTGTGCTGAAAGTGTTGTTTATTTGTTTATACCCAGATCCCCTGCCATAGCTAAACAGAAATGCAGAGCAGGAAGGCACTGAGGGTGGAGACAAGAACAAGGTTAGTAGATCTCACTCCCTGGCATCTCACTACCTACCTACAGTGGGTGCTCACTCTGTGTCTGAAAATTATTTTCTCAAAGAATAGCAATTGATTATTGATTTGGCAGGATCTCAAAACCCCAGAATATGCCACTTTCATGTAGGAATCAAAGACAGCATATATTTTATAAATTACCAATTGATCTGAAATGAACATAATGTTATTGAAGTAAATTAGAGATATCTAAATATTTAACACATGCAAATTCTTAGGCCCAGCAATTTCACTTTTCCATAGTGACCTCACAAGTATGAAGAACACTAGGAGATACACACACACACACATACACACACACAAGAATGTTCTTTACAGGATTATTTGTCATCCAATAAGAATAACTTAAATGTTAATTGATATGAGAAAAGGTAAATCAAGGTAACTGAATATGCTAACAAGGACAGAGTTAGATGGTTGCTTACTGAATGAATAATCCAAATTCCAATATTGTACGTGGTATATGATGAGAAGAATCACACAAATTATAAATGTTGATTATTTTGGGGGATGTGAAGTGGGAGGAATCACCTCTTTTTATATACTTCTGTGTGGTTTGATGTTTCTTTTCAATGATCACATTCCATTTTTGTTATCAAAAATAATTTTAATAATGAGACAGTTTTTCAGAATACATCTCAAGGGGAAACCTAACTATTCTTTTACCAAATGTCTGATATTAGTGTTTGCTTGATGAAGCTCTATTAGTTGAATGGATGCTAGGGAGTTCTTCCTCAGAGGCATCAGAGTGTAGAAAGGGACTATGATAGAAAAGAGGGGGAACCAGGTACTTAGTTTTCATTCCTGATCCAAAGACTGACACTGGCTTCCCATCACATTTAAGAACTAATTTGAAAACCTCTTATACGCTTTCCACCTTAAGAATGATTAAGGTTAAGTGCTGAGAACATAAAGTGCTGACCTTTCCCTGTGCAACTGCAGTTTGACAAATGGAGCTTTAAGGGAGACAAGTATGAATCGCTTTGGTTCAGTTCACTGGTCCCCAGCAAGCATTGCAGACAAGTCAGAAAACCTGTAGAGGTGCAGGTTTGGCCAGCTCCTTGTTCTGGCTAGTCTAACAGGAAGGGATCCTCTAGGGGGAGGTTGGAAAAGTGTAAGCTATAGTGAGTCTTCAGAGCTATATTCAGAAGAGACCTAGGGCTTTTCAGTGGCCTGCAGTGATGGCACAAGACCCACGCCTATGTACCCTCCACACTGCCTGAGGGCCTCCGTAGTAAAACTCCAGGGCATAAGTTACAGATTAGACACTATGTTTTTCTTTTAGGGGGAAAAATGTCCAAGAAAAAGAATGACTGAAAGTTTCCACCAAGGTAAGATATGCTTTCCAAAGGACTATTTCCATTGCACACTGGAGTCCTACCTCACGGTGAGATGATACCTTATGTCTATAATGGTTTCAAAAAAGGAATATGTGCCCATATTTTCTACATGGGTCTTGTTGTTGGTCGTGGTGTTAGTTTACCTATGATAGGACCCAGAGGACGGGTTCTCTTTAACTGTACATTTGGAGCCCAGAGGGTCATATATTTCTAAGCAAGAGTTAAATATAAGTGCTGTACATACTTGACTTATAACTTAGTGTAAAAATAAAGAGAGGGCAGTTGAGGGTGAGTGGGAACAGGTCTATCCTCCTCACAGCCCCTCTGCTAGGTGATCAACTAATAGGGCTGCTGAAATCACTACCACTTTCCAAGATGCTTGGCTCACCCTCCCAGTCCATCCTCATGTGAGGTCTTCTCATTCCTTATCAATCAAGGACTGTTGGGAGTGAGATCACAGGCAGATTTATGGACCTTTTCATTTTTTAAAAGGTAAGAAAGTTATGCTGTATTCTTCAGATAAAATGTTTTCACTCTTAAATTGTGAAGATTTCTAAAGTTAAAGACAGTAATCAGATCTGCACAGTGTGAAAAATAACCAAAGGACCCCAAGAGCTGCTCCCTCCTGATCATCTTGTATCACAAAGGACCTACCAAGACCATCCTGGCAGGTTCAGTTTCTCCCTCCAATGTCTGGATCTCCTCATCCTCTGCTCTCATTTCCACAAACAACCTAACAGTGAGTGTATTTCTATGTGTCGATTTCTGTAAGTGCATCATCTAATGTACCCTTAACATAACTCAGTGAGATGCATACCATGTCATCAATCTCCTTTCACAGCCCAGGCAACTGAGCCTCACAGAGATACATTGTTTTTTTTTTTTTTAAATTTGAATCGGATCATGTATATAGCCAGTAGTAGATCCAACCTTCAACTCAGGCTGCCTCACTCTCCAATGTCCTGTGGAGCCCTAGATTTCTCTGATGACGAGAAACATTGAAAACATTGAATATTAACAAACTGGAAGTTGAAGCTTGGGGCCATTAAGAAAATAACCAGTTCTGATTCCTATGTACAAATATATGGCAGTGGGCATTCAACAGAGCTTCAGATTTCAACTCCAAACAAGTGTGACTTCTGCCCCTTTACATAACCCAGTCTCTGTACGTAGCTCTTCCAAATGGAGAAGTGCTGTAGGTCTCAAGGAGAAGTGCAAGGAGTGTGGGGAATCAAACTCACAGGGTTTAGTCCCAGAACATCCTGGTGAAGCAAATTCTCCATGCTCTTTGGGATAGGCAAGATCCAATTGTGGGAAGGAGAAAATATTGGAAAGCAGGCATTTAGATGTGTTCACTTCCTGCTTCCCTTTACACTATGAGCCTTCAGTGAAGAGAGGTCCTCTGTACCAATGTAGAGGTCCTCTGTACCAATTAGCTCTTCTGCTAGAGCTAATGGTCCTACCAGGACTTCAGACACAGTCAGCCATGTAAGAGTCAATGTGATCACAAGTAGGAAGAAGCAGAGGAGATTTTACAAGCACCCCAATATGTGCCAAGCATCCACAAGTTAACATGACTTTGAGAGAGTAATTCTAGGGGGCTTGAGAATCTGCATGTTAGGATGTGACCCACATTATGGTCATGCAGATGGAAGCACTGTTTATAAAAAGAGAAGTTAAAACATGACTTCCTTGTCTATAATCAGATATTGATTTTAAAAAAAATCATATTGTTTTGTTCAGGGTCCCTAGGAAAGAGCACTGTGATCAATTAGAAAATTCCTGGAATACATGACCGACAACAGACCTTATCTGACATGGAGTTGGTGCACAAAGTGCAACTTAGAAAAACAAAACAAATGCCACGTTGATGGACCCAAACACAGAGTGGACCAAAGACATTTATAGGCTCGAGTGGCTGCAGATGTTACACTATCCCACATACATCAATCAAACAAAATAAGACCAAACCATAAAGTAAGTGTAAGGAGTTCCAGCAAAGTTCAGATTACTCCCATAATGACTGCTTTGATGCATTTCATGACATATCAAATGTCAAGCTTTCTAGAAAACACTTTTTTCCCTCACTGGAGAAATGAGAGCTGATTTCTGGACCCTCAATACACGTGTCATCTGTTGACACTACTGGGCCACCACTGACCTTTGGAGAGGGGGCTGATATGGCAGAGGTATGCTGAAAGTGAAGGGGGTCTGGCAAGATGTGAAACTCAACCAACTTTGAGAATCTGCCTGGAACCTGAAGATTCTTCCAAATGAGAAGTGTAATCCCCCCATCCTTTTGCGTTTTCAACCAACGGGCTCTGGGCCCAGCCCAGGAGGTATAGCAAGGGTTAATGTTCCTGCAACACTGATGAAAGGCTCTATGTAAGTATAAAGTATCACCATGAGGTTGGAGGATTTTATTTCAGCCTCCTCATTGTGTTGTTGACAGTGCGTACTGTGAGTTTGACATTTTTAACTACTTTGCTTGCCCCATATAAAGAGGGCTGGGAAAGAGAAGGTGGGAAAAGGGAAGGGGGCCCCTAATCATCCCCTGACATTGATTTTACACAAATCCAATGCACAGCATTAGAGTCCAGTTTGCAAGCTGGGCGTCCAACAATCCTACTTCAAGGATTTATGTTAATTCATTAAACTACAAGACACAAGCTGTATTCCTTTTAACCTGAGAAAAGAGCCCTCCTGAAACCAGAGCCTGAGGGAGGCCTCCAGGGATGTGGCTGTGTGTAAATTGAGAAAGCAACTAATTTTGTGGCCCATGATTGTCGAAATGAAAAGACCCTGAGTTCGATTTTCACCAGATACCGAAAGGCCATTAAAATCAGTGATAACACTAAGGGAAGGAAGAGGATGGGGACAGTCACTGACCTTTCCCTGGGAGAGACTGGCTTATTGTGTGATTAATGCCTTCAATACAACCCCCCCTGAATGGCATTGACAGTCAGTTTCCCCCACAGTTCTCAAAACTGTGACTCTGGGGCCTCACAGTCCCTGCCCCCACCAGCTTATAATAGCCCCTGACAACCGCCTGAAATGGGAAGAGGGACCCCCAGCCAATGACATACTAAGATGCCCCAGGGAGGAGGCAGGGACACTCTGCCTTTTCCTGAAATCCCCGGGAGACAGACTTCCCTGTCTGCGGTTGCCCCAAATAACCAGCAAAGTCCTGGGCTGTCTCAGGGCCACTCAGCCAGCCCCTGGGTTCCTCCTTTTGTGCTGACAAAGCTTCTCAAGTTAAAAAGACAAAAGTGGGGGTGGTGGTAGCCAAGCAGGTCAGAGGTCTCTTGAGGGGTGGGCTGGAGGAGGGGTGTGCCTTTCCTTCTTTTCTTTTTTATTCCTTTTTATTGAAAGAGAATGCGCGCATGCACACACATACCCACAAACAATGTGAGTTCTCTTCTCTGACTGCCTGATACTTTCATCTCCAGAAACACCTCACTTTCATGGAAAATATTTTAAAAGGGCTCTTCAGAAAAGGCATGCTTACAGATCAGAGGGTGAGCAGCACAGTCCTCTTCACAGCCTGTTCTCTGTCAAATGGCACTAGAAAGTCAACAAAAATGGCAGAAGTAGGTGGAGGGATCAGAGAAAGGACTGGCAGCTCAGGTGCAAGAAGCACCTGTCCAAGCCCAAGGCTGATGTGCAATAGACAGGGAAAGGCTGAGCTGCCCAGTGTGGGCTTCTCCAAGTCCAGGGCGGAGACTGCTGTCTCACTTTATCCTTCTCTTTTCTTTTCCTTCTTCAACCATTTCTCTCCTAAGCCATTTGTCGAATGCAGATTTTCATACTTGCCTGCTCTCCAAGATGCAATCAGCATCACTTAATAACAGTGAAAAATGCATGGGGAGTTCAGAGGAAATAATATATTACTGTGAAACAAATGTCATGAGAATTTGAGAGCTATACCAATCCATTAATCTTTGAAATCATTATTTTTCCGTTTATTATTGAACTTGCCTATTCATTTAGTGAGTCATTCATTGAACATTATATGGAACTTTTCATAGGGAGAAACTACTATGCTCTAGGCTCTGCCTATTTCAAAATGTGAGCAGCTATGATTCCTCATAAAACATTCTACAAGTATTTTACTCAGTGGCAGATGCACTGAAAACACATTGAAGTATTTATACCACTGCATTGATCAAAGTAAAGTCAAAATACAGAGGCCACTAGTCTGTGGGTGAGAAGTAGTAGCTGAGATTCCATCTTATTATGAACCAAAATGCTATTAAAGCAACCTGAAAATAAAGTGAAACTAATAGAACATGGTAAAAACAACCTCTTCAATACAAAATCTGTGGGAACCCAGTTCATCAGTGGAAACATAATTGTTTGCTGAGCTTGAATTTTGATTGACATAGAGTCAGAAAGTCCAAAGGGCACAGAGTTAGTGAATTATATGGCCTTACTTGTAACACATTCCATATTTTGAAAGCAGAGTGAGAAGAATCTCTCTCTTTTAATCTTGGAGAATAAATCAGTTTCCACTGAACCTTTTGGGTCTTGGACTTGAAGTGGTTAAAGCCAACTCTAGATATGCACTCCTAAGAGCACCCCCAAAATCAGACTTTCATATCCACATCAAGTTATGCCCAGTCCTTGGGAGACACTCATTCACTCTAGGAGGGAAGAGTGGCTATATGCCCAGGTTCAAGTTTGGAGAATTGATAGAGTTTTTGCTAACTTTAGTTCCAGAGGCAGTTAGTTAATACCTTCATCGTCCCTCTAGAGAGAAAGAAGGAAGGAAGGAAAAGATGCTTCAGAACTGGTCAGGTGAGAGTGAGGTAGAGAGAAGGCTTCCCAGGTTGCTCTATAATAAGGGTAGGCATAAGAGCACCCCAGTCTGAACTGTAGACATTGCTCCGGGCCTGATCCTGACACTGTGTTTGGATATATATGATGGCATTCAGTTCTTGTTTGCTCCCTTGATTTATTCATTACTTTACCATTCTGTCCCTGCAAAGAGTTTGTTCCAAATAATTTTCTCTTTTAATTCATTGCCCTCATGTTCAATTTCCTTTTGATCTATATTTATTAGCTGCCAAGTACACGTGAAACACTGCAGGAGCCATCAATAATGTCTCTGTTCCCTGTCACTCTTAACTAGATGGAAAAACATCTCCTCATAGTTTCCAAACACTCTGCTCATCCATTATTTCATGGCTTCAGTTGTGACACCAAGAACTGCCTTGGAAAAGGCTTTGTGGGAACCTACCTTGGATAATCCAGAACGCCTACTCAAAGTCAAGTGTCCTGAGAAAGAATTTAGCCTGAGTAAATAGAGAGGGTTGGTCAGCCTAAGCCCACCATGGTTTCTATTAGCAACTTTCCCAAATGTAAAAAAAAAAAAAAAAAAAAAAATGGGGAGATAAAAGAACAAAAAGAAAAATTGAATGAAAACAGTGGGTTTGTATGCAAACAACCTGATACCCCCCAAATTGCCTCCAACGGTCCCACCATGTAAAGATTCTGCTTTGAGTGCCTTTGTTTCCTGTTGAAATTTCTCCACTTCCTCAAGTAACAAACTTCTGCTCTATTCTTTATCCTCATCTGCCTTGTCGTCCTTCCTTCAGCATTATCTCTAATCCTTGGGACAACCAACATTTTTTCTCATACCCTTCCCTGTGAAAAGCATTTGGCCAAATTGTGAGGACTTCACAAGTAATGCTATACTAAGTCCCTCTGGGAGGGCTCTGTTTTTTAGCCTGGAGGACATGGATATGTACCCACTCAGATCTCTCTTCAGGAAGCAGAAAACCTACAATTAATCAACTCCCTTGAGATTTGCCTTGCCCAAGGGGCATTCAGGAAGAATAAAGTGGCTACATCCACTTGGTAATCCATGTACGATTACAAAGGCCAGGAAATTCTGGATTGGCTTGGGTCATACTGCACCCCACAGAGGCCAACGAAGCAGGACCTGCATCTCAGTTCACCTCTCCCTATGTTTAGTGACAATGTTATGGCTTAGATATGAGGTGTCAAAAGCCCATTTCTGAGACAATAGAAGAATTCTCAAAGGTGAAATGGATCAGATCATGAGAGCTGTAACCTAATTAGTAGATTAATTCACTGATCTGGATGAACTGGATGGTAACTGTAGGCAGGTAGTTGTGGCTGGAGAAAATAGGTCACTGGGGATATACCTTTGGGGTTTATATTTTTCCTTGGTGAATAGAGTTGCTCTCACTGTGCTTCCTAACTGCCATATCCTGAGCTGAACTTCCTCTTCCATGCTGTTCTGCCACGATGTTCTGCCTCACCCCAGATCCAGAACCATGTAGTCAGCAATCATTGACTCATTGACTGAAACTCTAAAACCATGAGCCAAAATAAACTTTTCCTTCTGTACATTGTTCTTTACAGGTCCTTTGGTCATGTTGACAAAAAGAAAAAAAAAAAAAAAGCTGACTAAAACAGACAAATTCTTCCCCTCCCTTCCATTACTGTCTATTCTTAATCGATATCTGTACCCAGTCAATACACAAGCTCTTTATCAGCTTCTGTTTCTAGAGAACAGAAGGGATGTCAGGATCTCAAATCTTGAGAATTTTAACCACAAAAGAGGTAACTATGGCTTCTCCAGAGTGCTCAGCAATATCTGCTTTCTTAGATGACTAGGACACTGAATCAAGATCAGAAACGAACATCTGGAGAGCCACAGGACATGTGGTATAGCAGCAACCCAACAGATAATCGGAAAGAGAAACACAACGCAGAGCAGAATAAGAGTTTAAACAATTAAGCAAGATACCTTAAGTCAAATTATAACAGCCGTACCTCTGTAAATTAATTTAACATTTATGTAGCACTTAGGATGGGACAAACATATTTTACAGCCCTTTAAATATCTTAACTCAGGGAATCTTCACCATAATCATTTAAGTTAGGTCTTTTCATCACTCTTGATTTACAGTGAGGACTTGGAGGCACCTGGAGGTTGAGGATGATGTATCATAACAGAGCCCTGGATTGGGCTGGACTCTGGCCCAGCCTTGATGCTTCCTTCCTTCAGAGGAGGCCAGTTCAGGATTGGCAGCATAGGTGGGCATGCAAAGGCAGCTAAGTGGGCATCCCTAACCAGTATGGATCCAAATGCATAAATACAGACAGCTCTTGACAGTAATAGGAAATAAAATTGCATCAGTGGAAGGGAAACAAGTGATAAAATTCATGCCCTCATCCAACTTGTGGCAACAAACATGGCCCTCCATCATCAATAGTGTGCATAAATATTTTAAAGACATTTCTTATCCCAAGGTAAGAAAATCCTCTGTGTTAAACTGATGTATCTAGACTCAATTTCAAACCCCCATGTAAATATCCCTGCGGGTATCGCGTTTGTACATTTCTCTCCCCATTACATATTCAATCTGCAAACATAATTCCTTAAATTCACAGCAAATAGGATAGATAAAAAAAAAAAAAAAAAAAAAAAAAAAAAAAAAAAAAACAACAACAACACCCTGAGTATTTTTGGCTTCCTGATATGTCAACACAAAAAATAGAGATGAAATTGGTTGTTCCCCCGCCCCCGCTTTTACCCAACTGTGGGCTTCAGAGAAGCCAAACAAAGCAATGAGCCCACTTGAAAGCACATCCATCCAAAGGTTCAAGGCCAGCCATGGGGTCATTCAGTAAGCCACCTCTCCCAGCTTCCCCTGGGAATGATTTGCTCACTTATGAGTTACTGCTAAGCTGGGATATCTCTGGTTGCTCTTACTTCTTGGAGATGAATTAAACCCCATTCTAGCTCATGCATCTCAGTTGGAGAAAATAGGAAAAAATGAAGATAAATAATTCTTTTTAGAAATCCTACATTGCAAATTATTTATGCACCACGTCTTTGGTCAAGGAGAATTTAAATTCCTATACCTCTGTTTCTCTGAGCTCTGCATGTTATTCAAATAGGTGTGGAAATTGAACTCCAGTCCAGAGGCACAGGAGGGAAAACAGCTATTTTCTCTTTCACCATGGGGTGCTAAGAAGAAATGAACAGCTTTAATAACCTGGGGTGCAGCTGCCTCTACCTAGCCAACATAATGCAGTTATGATATACCATAAATCATAGGTATCCATTGCAGGCAGCCTCTTGAAGGCTCAGGGAAACCTCTTATTCACTTAGAGCAAATCAGCATGATTTATTCCAAGGACAGAGTAAGCATTTCCTCATACATGTTATTCACTTCTGGGCACCTTAGAACACCAGTGCAGAGGTCCTTCTAGGTAAAGGAATATTTGTGAATGGACTTTATTTTTTCCTGTGGTGCATCCTCCACTGTCAAAGATAGCTGGTTATTGCTTTCTAAGATCATGTCTTATACATACATGCAAACACACACCTTGCCCAGAATGTGTAATTAGTAAAAAGTTTTTATATCCCCAATTCCCTCTCCTTTCTCCCCTCCTCTCTCTCAGAGTTTTGGAAAGAAATTCTTTCAAACTCAATAGCCATTTGCAATTGGTTATTAAAAAGCTCTAATGAAATCCTGTTTCTTCCCTTTAATCCAACTGTCTTCCTCTTGCCCATCCTTCCAGTATGATTTAAGTAAAGAAGAACTTAATAATATCTACTTTAGAACTTAATTATATCTACCTTAGTCCCTAGCACTCACTTGTATTCAGAACTGTTTCTGAAGAAATGACCTCATCACAAATTAATCTTCCATTGCTCCTAAAATAAACCCGTATTGAATGACGACATTTGGTTCCAACTCTTCAATATGAGTTTTAAAAAGAAAATTTTTTAAAAGTAAACTCGGGAAGGAAATGTCTCAGATACACTTGGGTCCCTGGTGATTAACATCAAAATGCTTTACACTACTAAGACATGGCTAGAGATGTTTATCTAATTGGATGCCAGCACCTCTTCCTCTCTCTGTTTCCTGTTTGAAGAATTGTTCTTATGGAGAGTGACCCCATTTACCCCTAAACATGGGCCAGCTGAGGCCCCACTATTCACTGGGTGGGATCTCATTGTTTTTCCCTAGACCCAGGTATCTGGACTGGGTCCTTGGGAATGCATCTGGCCTGGGTCCTTGGCAAGCCAGTGGTGACAGGTTCCTCCAACAACGATAGTGGCAGGGCCAGGCTTCCAGATGATTAAATAATCCTGCTTTCTGACCTGCTCATATGTTTGGATTGGAGCCATTTCTCTGGAACGGGGCTAAACCAAACATGATGTCTGCTCACTGGCTGCAGGATGGTGTCTGTGGACTGAGGTCCCCTGTGAAATTGTGAAATGTCCCCTTTTCTTTCTCAGGCCACTGAAAAACCTGGAGTTATCATAGTCATGCCCCTGGGAAAGATAAGAACTTTGATATATCTAAAACAGGGCTAAAATTTTGCTTTCCTGGTGAATTATTGTTAAATTTCATAGCTCTGTTTTGAAAAGCAGGGGCTGTTTCTAATACTGGTTAGAAAATCTTTCTTCCTTACGATATTGGGCATGTCAATGCAATGCACATTTGACTACATATGTGCGCCAGGTGAAGATATGGATCAGGCAGAGAGGTATGCTCAGTGTATTTACATTTTCCAAAGACATGACACCATGTCCTGTAGAAATAATTAAAAGACGGCTTTCTGGGGAAGCTTAATGTTGCTGATATGCAAATATCACAAAACACAAATTCAGAGCAGGCAGGAGTTTAACATAGTAATAGTAAAATTGCTACAACATCCTATAGATGAGTGGTTTTTAAAGTATGGTCAGGACCCCCAGCATCAGAATCACCTAGGAGCCTATTAGAAATGCTGATGTTCAGGCCTAAGACCTGACCTACTCAATTGGGAACTCTATGGGGGGACTGACAATGGTTCCAACCCCATCAGCAGGTTCTGATGCATGCTAAATTTTAATAACTACTGCTTTTGCTCGATTTAGGACTTGATACGATCTAATTAGGGGAGCAAGAGGGTAGCTCTGGAGAATTTAGCATGCATGCTCTGAATAATCACTCCATCATAATATACATAATATTCAGTAAGATCTAATCCATGCTGCTACTATTCTCTCCTAAAAGGTGCTTTTACCAGCTGTTTAATTCCCTGCTCCCACACAATTTTAACACTCTCTGCAACACACAGTAGTAATTAGCTAGTGACTTGTTGTAGCATGTAGAACTCTGCAGATATTCAGATGTATCAAGTCACCATTAAGTTCTATTCTCACTGCCCTCCCCATTTTAAGAGAAGACAAAATAAAGGTTGCCAATTGGTATTTTAAATAAACCAATTTCAGGTTTATATTTTGTTATAGTGAACAGCATATTTCCATTCTCTTGTTAGAGTCAACCTGATATGGTCTAAAATGTGACTTTCTCAAAGCCTCACTCACCTTGAACAGGTAAAAGGTTGGGAAAAGAATATAATGTTTTTTGTTCAAGTTGCCTATAGCCAACTAATAAAAATTTTCACAGATAAAATCAACTAACAGAACTTGTCATGACACCAACTGATTTCGAGGCTATATTGGCATGGGCATCTGTTTTCAATGCTTACAGAAATTGTAAGTTGTACAACTTTCTGAAAAGCAATTTGGCATATCATTTGGCTTAATGATTACACTTGTTGGAATTGACCAAAAGGAAATAGTCCAGAGATGGTAAAGCTAATTAATACATAAACAAGTTCTCTGCAGTGGTATTTGTAAAAATGGGGAAAAAAATCTCCCTTTCAAATAAAACAGGTGGTTAAATAGTTCTTCCGTAAGATGAAATAATAATACAGCCTTTTATAAGCAGATTTTGGAGCACAAGTTATTAAATAGCAGTCAAAAGATAAAATCTAGTGAAAATAGCGGGATATAAATTTCATAATATCAAGATATCAATTTTTAAAAATTGTGAGTTAACACACATGTACTCTCAATACACACATACATGTGCACAGAAAGAAATATACATAAACACAATAGAAACTAATGGTACTTTGGTAATGGCTAAATGTGGGTAAATGGGTATTTTCCATTTAAGGATAGTTTTCATAAATTTTTCTGTAATGTTATATATAATATTATAACAGGAGGAAAAATTTTATAAGAGTTATCATCACCATATACCCAAGATAGTTCAGATAATTAGAAGTTTCACCTATATACAGACAGAAAAATGAGCTCAATTTATTGCTAAAAAAATCTGCTAACTTTTCAAATTTTCTCTTATGAAAGCACTGCTGTTAGCTGTATGGGAGATACAGTCAAGATTTGGCTTCCCTCCTTGATATTCATTTCTGACACTGAAGGAAAAAGTGTCTCCAGAGGCAGAGCTTAACCCACTTCCCCACCAACATGCAGAGTACCAATTCAGGGAACATGTTCTGATACCTGAAAGAGGCTTCCTTCTACTTGCTAATACTCTTTAAAAATGAGGACAGAAAACAGGAAGGTGTAGGTCAAAGGATATAAACTTACAGATGAAATCTACAAATCTAATGTACAACATGGGGATGACAGCTAACAACATTGTGTCATATTCAGAATTTTGAGTAAGAGAATAGATTTTTAGGTGCTCTTCCACAAAGAAAGAGAATGACAATGTGAAGTGAAGAATATGTAAATTTTTCTCAGCTGTAGAAACCATTTCACTATGTGTATCAAAACATCACACTGTACAACTTAATATACACCATACAAATAAAATAAAATAAAAATGAGTGTAAAATGTTTGTTGTTTAAAATCAATTTAGGATACATGATTAGCACAGTTTTTAAATGTGAGACATGATATTAAATACAAACTATGTCCTAGGACACATTTTATTTAGTATTTATTGCAACAAACCTAAGAAAATCTACTATCCCCATTTTATAGATGAGGGAATGGAGGTCCATATGCACACCTAGATCATCCAAAGTCAATGAATACAGACCAGGGCCAAGCTTGTCTGGACCATAGCTGTGCCTTGCAGTCTCTTGTCCCCTACTTCAGTTAGTTTAAGTGGGATGACGTACCTAGGTAGAGTAGAAAATACAGGCTAGGTCTTCTTACTTATTACTTACTGTTTTGCAATAAGCACCATAAAAAGCATTTTGTCATAGATCATAGTAGATCACTTCCATTTAGGCTTACTCAAAGTATTTTTAAAAGCTAACTATTATAAAACCACAATTGCTGAATGCATAGTATGCATTGGGTATGTACTGGTCATTCTCCGAGTTATTACATTTAATAGTTTTCATTACAACATTCCTATGTATTATAAACACTATTTCACCCTATTTTACAAACGAGGAATCTGAAACTTAGGGGTTAATTATCTGCCCTGTTGATTATCAAAGTCAGAATTCAACTCATCTATTGAACTACAAAGTCTATATACCCGCTTTCTTCATTCTGAAATATTTCTAGAGAAAAAGATTCCCCCATCTCCTTCCATTTCTTACTCTGGCATCAATTTTTTTGTGTTTTGGCAGAAATAATATCTTGGCAGGGTGCTCATCATTAAAAAAGAAAAAGTGAGAACAAGCAATACTGGCCCTTGTTAGAGCCTGGGGTTGAGTTTGTGCAGATATTAGAGATAATGGGCAGATCTGGCATTTCTTCCTCAACATCTTTAGCATAATGTTCATTAAGAGCTGGGTCTTTCAATAGTAAAAGTTCACTCCCTTACAATTAACTCAGACCCTTAGTAGGGCCTTATTGAAAACTTAGCCATTAATGACCAATCGAAGCCAAGTATTCTCTAGGTATATAAATGCTGGGCCTTCAGAACTGTCCAGCAACCTGACAACACAAGTGCCTTGTGACTGACAGGCCAACAATGCCCTCACTGAGTCCTCAGTCACTTCCTTTCCTTCTACAAATTCCTAGCCAGTTCTTGAACCCTTCTGTTTTTGACCTCAGGATCTGTCTCCTTTCACTCATTCACCCTTCAGACCTAGCGCTTGATACTAGCGCTTACCATCATCATCTTGGCTGCCTCTCAGTTACTTTTACTCATTCTTGGGGTGCATATTATTGTGTCAACTTCAGAATAAGAGATGCCATATTATTCCTCAAGGATAATGCTCCAGATTGGTTCTCCTCCAATAAATTGGAGTCAGATATTTTCACTGAGATGTGAACCACCGGGAGAAGAATGCTAGCTAAACTATGCACGTTTGCCTTCTCTTAATTTTCAGGGGGTGACATGAGCAGATAGTGGCTACATTAATTTAAGAAACCTGGGGTAAACATAGTTGGTTGATTCCATTTTATAACAGTAATGACTGGAAAGTGCATGACCAGCAAAAGGATTCAGATCCACAGTTTTTGAACATGAACTGGGCAAAACAGAAGATTTGTGGAGCCAGTTCACAATCCCTGAATTGGACAATCAATATTTTTGGCCTCCCTTAATAGAACTTCTAGAAAAACTTGAATTCAAGAAAAGGAAAGAGACTCACGGGGTCCCTAACACAGCAGGTTACCATCAGTGTCTCTAAAGCTCTCTCTCCTTTTCCCATCATGAAGCAACAAGATGGCACCATTTTCACTACAATGTTTTTAAGAACAAATAGTGAGTAGGAGCAGGAGCTCAGGAGCCAGGTTGCCTGGGTTGGCATCCTGGCTCCACTACTTACTAGCTAGGCAACTGTGGGTAAGTTACTTAATCATGCCTCAGATCTGTAAAACGAAAAGCCTCATGGTACCCACTATCTCATAGCATTGCAGCAAATTACTCAGAACAATGTCTGGCTCATGATATAATAAAGGCTGTGTGTCAGTGAACAATCATCTTGTGATCAACTGAAGAGCCTCGAACGAGCCTGGATCTGAGAAGATGACCTGATTTCAGCACACCTAGGTTGGCAGGGACTGGAAAAAATGTAGAACCAATTCCATCTTTCTGGGAAAAAGACTGATGTGGATGACAGCAGAGTGGCTAAGTTTTGTGCACAGTCTCTTTCCGAACAGGATCAGGAAAAACCACAGGTTGGCAGAAAACATCCAGATAGTTTGAAACTGGGTTTATCCTAGGCTAAAGTATGGACAATGAAGGCAAAGAGTTTGCCTTGATCAACTTTCCAGCAGCAAGAAAGATGAGGTTTACCTGGCGCCTCCCTTTCCTGTACCTTCCCTGATGTCATTGTGATTTTAAAACCAGCAGCATCCAGGCCGTAACTCTCTCTCCTCAGAGCACTCATGCTAGAAAATTGCCTTTTCTTTCCTGACTCTAACCAAACACCAACTTTTTACAAAGGAAGCTGTCCAAATTAATTAATTCACAGGACAATGCCCATGACTGATCACCTCATTTGTGTTTTAACCTTTCTCCTGTTGCAGACTTGCAGTACCTCTACATGGTGTTTTTAAACTACTACGGTTCATAACCCATTAGCAATTTAATGAGCGCAGACCTGCATTTTATTAATATAATAAATAAAACAGAAAAAAAGAATAAGCAAA
Source organism: Marmota flaviventris (assembly GCF_047511675.1). Taxonomy (NCBI): domain Eukaryota; kingdom Metazoa; phylum Chordata; class Mammalia; order Rodentia; family Sciuridae; genus Marmota; species Marmota flaviventris. The sequence continues at coordinate 110,626,829 of NC_092508.1, forward strand.
AGGAATAAAAAGAATGGTTGCCTTGTGGTAAGAATATGTGTATGTATACATGCATACACAAAATCATGCATATGATGTGTTGTAGTGTAAAATGTATAATAATATACAACTGCATACATATTATATAAGGTAAAATGCCATTGTCAAAAGAGTTTAAGAAACACTGCTCTAATGGAAAGTCTCATGGTCTGACATGCCTAAGTTCTGGCCTAAGGGGACTCGTGGGTCCCTTCTCATTTTTCCTTCATTCTCATTGCTCCTTTCCTTCTTTCTGTTGTTCCTCCTTTTATCCCTTCCTCCCTCTATCTTCCCATTCATCAAAAGTTTACTGAGAGTCTAGAGGAGAGACAGGAACATTCTAGGCACTCAAGGTGTAGAATTGAATGAAACCCATAAATTCCCCACTATCACGAAACTTACATTCTAGAAGGAGAAAGTAGCCAATAGCTACATGAATGAAAATTTGCATAACACATAGTTGTGGGAAAAAAAGTAGGAGTGTCATGGATGGAAGCTGTGTTAAAGAGAAAATGTCTCTGTAACAGAGAAGCGTTTAAGTAGATTCAAAAGACTTAAGGAAGCAAACTATGAGAATACATAGGGACCAATGTCCCAAGTAAAAGGACCAGTGGAGCAAAAGCTCTGAGATGGTCATCTACCTGGTGTTGGGCAAATGTAGAAGCTAGCATGATGGTGGTGGAGGAAATGAGGGAAGAGTGGGGTAGGGAATATGACAGATAGGGGCCATTGGTAGAGATCATGCAGTCATTGTGGACAAGGTAATGACTTTGGCTTGCACTTGAAGTGAGATGTGGACCTCCTCGTAGGTTTCTAGCAGAAGATTGACAAGCTTCCTCTGACATGTCTAAAGGAATGCTAGGGAGAGAGGAACTAAAGAGAGGTAAAAGAGGTTCCAGAACAAGATAGGACTTTCTAAAATACTGATTGATTGATCGGCTGTAATCTAGGAACTGACATGATAGGTGGCTCTAGCCTGCATGTTAGGAGTAGAGGATTAGGGATGCGCTCAGATTTAGTACATATTGTGAATGTAGATTTGACATGCTGGTGAAACAAATGTGAATGTGAAAGAAATTAATAGATAGGAATAAATCTAAGGAATTTTCTGAGAAACCAGAAAGATGGAGCTGCCTTTCCTGAGTGCGGGGGGAACCTGCAGGAGCAACAGGTTTCAGGGAGTAATTGAGTCCTTTCCTTTGTGAATATACTAAGTTTGGGATGACTATTAAGCATCTAATTGGCGATGCCTAGAAGACCACTGGATACACAGCCCTGGGATACAGGAGAGAGAGACCCAGGATGGAGTAGGATTTGGGAGTCGTCAGTATATGGCTAGTATTTAGAGTCTTGTGGCTGGATGAGATCACCAAGGAAGTGCACATAAATAAAGAAGAAAAGATATTCAGACAGTGAGGTAATGTTCAGGCACATTATAATCTCTTCATGCCCACCAGATGGCCAAAGCCCCTTTATATGTATAGGGAGCCATCCAGAAATATCTGGACTACTGCATCAAAAAGCCTGCCATTCTTCCATTCAATAAATATTTATTGAATGCTACGGGTGCTGCTACGGGTGCCAGGCCTTTCCAGCCTCAAAAAGAGGGGGGAAATGATGCATTGAATGAAGAAACTCACTAATGTTTAAAAAACTCAAAAGGATGCTATTTCCACAGGTAAAAGGAATGTGGCCCGAAGTCTCTTTCTGCTGCCTAAAAGTGACTGAGCAAGTGAGCAGTGGATAGCTAAGGAGAACATCAATGGGGCTGGACTCAAGTCCTTTCCCCTGTAAGAGACACACTGTAGAATCCTCTTTCCTGCCTTCCTCCCCCCTGTTTTTTTATTAATTGCCCCACTCAACCCAACTCCAACCTCACTCACCTCCCCAAACTCCACAATCTTTTTCCAAGGGGTGTCTGCCTGACTGGACTTGCCCTGTGGGACCATCTTCCTACATCTCTATTCTGAGCATCCTACTTTCAAGACTTCTAGTAAAAAGTGGTGAGGTTGGCTGTGGGAGGGGAGACCTGGGAAAATGAGCCTAACAATCATGGCAAACCACAAAAACCAGCATAAGACAATAAAAAACTCTCAAAGGAGGAGTGTTATGGTTTGGATGTGAGGTGTCCAACAAAAGCTCGCGTGCAAGAAGGTTCAGAGAAGAAATGATTGAGTTGTGTCAGCCTTAAGCCAATCAGTGAATTAATCCTTGATGGAATTAACTGATGGTAAAAGAAAGCCATTAGGGTGTGGCTAGAGGAGGTGGGGCATTGAGGGCATGGTTTGGGGTATATATTTGTATCTGGTGAGTGGAGTTTCTGCTTCCTAATCATCGTGTGAACTGCTTCCCTCTACCGCACTCTTCTGCCATGATGTACTGCCTAATTCTCAAGTCCCAAGGAATGGAGCAGGCTATCCATAGACTGAGACCTCTGAAACCATGAGCCCTCAAATAAACTCTTCCCCCCTAAAATTGTTCTAGCAGATCTTTTAATGCAGCAGCGAAAAAGCTGACTAAAATAAGAAGTGACAAGTGAATTCTCAGTTTAACGAGTTGCCATGTATCTTTAAATACTATTTCCTAGGATATTTTCATTGCTCACAGGTGCTCCTTGAAGGTGATCTCCACTAAACATTTCTTCTTTCTTTTGCCATGCTATTCAGCTCACTAAAGCAGATGACTCTTCTGTTGTAATAAGGAGTTTTCTTGATACTTTCTCATCTTTCTGAAAGTTTGTTCTCACTGTATATGTAATGGTGTGACTGATGGGTATATGGGGTTGTGAGAACATCTGTGTGTTGTATATTGTGAGCCTGGGTGAGTGGCTCCTGCTGTGTGTCTGTGTCACTCCTGTGCTAGAGCCCAGATGGCAGAGAAACTGTAACAAAGCCAAGAACCACTGATGAAGAACTTCCTACCACCCTTGGAAGATTAAGTGGGGTTGCCTGTCAGGTGGAGCAGTCAATCATTGATTTGGATTCTAGTACTCAACATTAAACTAAGAGACCAAATAAACAGACTGAGCTGAAGTCGGAGCCTCATAAAGCGCTTGAATTGCTGGGATTTCCTTTCTGGGGAGGTGGTGTGTTTGCCAACTGAGGTTTCATGAAGTCACATGTCTCAGCAAACAGCTGCCCCTTTCTGCTTCCAGGGAAGCGGTTGCTGTCTCTTGCCTTTTCCACATGGATAATTTCAGCATCTCCCAGTGCACTGGGAACAGGCCCATGTGTTTCCAGAAGGTGGGAGAGCACTAGGGGTCTAGGCAGTTGTCAGGAGGGAACAGATAGTATAAAAGTCCTGGTTCTTAGTGAACAGCTCAGAGAAAATTTTAGCAATTGACTGTCACTGTGGGCATCTGGCAACATGATGCTCAAGTGGACAGCACTTGAGCTACACTAAAAAAGAAAAAGGACTAAACCACAGTGAATGGTCACCATCATGTGCATCCAGAAGACACTAATGTTAAAACAAACAAACAAACAATAAACCTAAGTAAATAGCAGAAAGAACAGTAGAGGAAAGGGAACAGGGGGTTGGAGGAAGGGAAGGGCAGGGGAAATACTGGGAACTGAAGCAGAATAAATTATATTCCATGCTTTTATAATGATGTCATAGTATAGTCTGTTGTCATGCATAACTAAAAGAACCAACAAAAAGCAAGAAAGAAAAAGGAAGGTAAGAACACCTGGTTGTCACTTTAGAATGTGCAGAGAAATGTTTTCCTCATAGCAACCCTGAGAAATAATCAATTATCCCAGAAGCAGACTTAGAAAAGAGACTCAAGCCCCGCTCCCCCACCGCAATCCTTATCATAAAAGTAACACATGCTTATGACATGGACCTCTGTTTCAAACTGCAGAGAATATAAGGTAAAAAGTAAAAATTTTGTTCATTCCCAGGATTTCAGAATCAGTAGCCAAGGGTAATTATTTCTTGCCAAGTATGTCTTAATTATTCTTCCAAAAAGGGTCATTTACACGTTTTATAGGATCATCCATTTTAGAAATATAAATAAGGTCATTGTGTATACACATGCACAGGCTTGAAGTATTTTTCATTTGTCAGCACACCTTGTACAAATTTCACATGGCTATACATTATTCACATAGAATTCTCTTGAAACAATGCACCCTACGTTATTTAACCAGTTCCCTGCTGATCAGTGTAGAGATGGTTCCAAACCCAAGTCTCTTGATGGTGCCTACAGGCTCTCTGACTCATAAACAATATGACTTTAGTCAGAGAGTGAGAGTTCCAGATTGGCCTCTGGCAAAACAAAAGTTGTTTATATGTGTAGGTATTTATTTATTTATATAATACCTAACGTCAGATAACGTCTGGCCTTCAGGTAAGACTTCTCTCCTTTCTGAATGCTTTCCTCCCTGGAGCACTCATTGACTCTTTCTGTGTTTCCCTGCTGAACCTGTGAGGATGAGCAGGAATCGGAAAGCAACGACTTGACCCTCGGTACCTTAGACCTTGCTGCATTCCTACACACTGGGCACTATTTGTGAGAATACCAACAACAGTTTGATATGGTGAAGACCAAAATGCTCACTGATTTTTTTCTGTTTCAACCTTTGATCTGATGTAATGCAGACACAAATAAAGGGATATATAGATTATTATCTATTTAACTATATAAAAGACAGATTTGATTTTTTTTTTCATAATATACGTTGTCTCCTGTGGTCTTTTCTAAAATGGGAGGTTTTGAATGAATGAAAATGGGTTTTATCCTTTTATTTTGTCTGATGGTATTTAGAAATTTTCAATCATAGTGCTATGAACCTATACAGCTCAGTTAGTGGCTGAGTAAGGATATCTTTGGTCAAGCCTTGTCCTCTGCCAGCCCCCAACAAACAAAATACAGAGTTATCTCTAAAGAGAAAGCAGCAGGATCAGTCCTGTAAGTACCAGTCCCAATGGCATCTGTGAGATACAGCAGTTGGGCCCTGGATTATTTCTCTTGATTCAGTACTTCACAGTGTTTGTAAGATAAATAGTACTCACTTTTGTAATCTTAAATAAATTATCTTTTTTTTTAAAAAATATTTTGTTTTATTTGGACACAATACCTTTATTTTATTTTTATGTGGCACTGAGGATTGAACCCAGTGCCCAGCATGTGCTAGGCGAACACTCTACTGCTGAGCCACAACCCCAACCCCTTAAATAAATTATCATTTAGCAACTTTTTTAAAAATAATTATTTGTTCTTACACACTTATCTTTAGATAGGTGTATACAACTACATCTTTGTGTGTGTATTCACACAATTGCATCCATCTTGGCCATCTTCACAAAAGACGAAGGAAGAAGGTAACCTAAATAGCTGTGATGATAAAGGCACCCTAGCACTTGAAGTTTTGTGACAAAGTTAAAAACAAATAAACAAATATTGTACACCCTGAACCAATAGTATCTTCAAATACATTAACATACATAAAAACATTTTAATGAAAAAAAAATATGAAAATATATCTCAACTAAAAGCTTTAGTATTTAGCAGGGGGAGGGGAATGCTATATCATTTTTATTATTATCTTTTAACTTAAAACTGAGTTTCTCCAACGTCTGTTCACCTAATGTCTGGGTGCCATGGTGTTTCATAGGGCCATCCTATTTGATCCACTGCTTACCAACTCTGCAATCTTGCCCAAGTTTCTTCATGTCTCAGCCTCAGTTTCCCCTTCTATGGAACAAAAACAATGATGGGATTTCTCTCAGAGATGATGTAAGAATTAAATGGCAGAAGATATCTGGAGAGATGCATGGGGTCCAAAGTCTCCTTGAGTCACCACCCACTGTGCACATGCAGAGTGTCCACAAACCAACAGGGCAGGTCTTCTCCAAAGTGTCCACAGAGGTGACCAGGTGCAAGGGGGAACCTTGGCGAAAGACATGGTAACATATACATGCTGTATTTTCTTTCTACTCACATCTTCTACAATCCACAATGAGTAAAAGTGGTCTTCCTCCTTCAAAACTACCTGTGCACAATCACTTCATGTAAAGCCAGCCCTTCTTGGATGAATCAAGGAGAGTGATAAATTCCAGAATGGCCATCCTTGCTGTCCTGGTCCTCTAGATGGTTAGGCAGCTGGGTCACCATCCTCATTGCAGGGGCATCTCACTCTACACTTCTGAAGGCCGAGGAGAAATATCTAGCCTGAAGAGCAAAGTGCCCCTGCCCACTTTCTCAACTCTGCTCTGGATGGTGAGGGCCCTGTCATCTCTCTTCTTGTCACTCCTACCACACCATCATAAGGACATAGAACATGCTAGTATCATAGATTAAACCATGACCCCATGGAGTCACACTTATGATTTGCTCACTTTGGGGTCTTTAGGGCCTAGTATATGCCGCCTGACACTAAATAGACAAGCAATCCATTTCTGGCGGCATGGAAGTGAATTGAAAGAGCCGTGTGGTCCCATGTGAACAGAATGGCTTTCTATCCACCGGACTCCTCTGGCATCACCAAACCACTTTCTACTACCCCTATTTTCTCTTCTGCCAAAGGGAGATAATTCTTCTCACCTGCTTGTTCTCGAAGAGTGTTGTAAAGAGAGAACAAGATATGCTGATCCTAAAGAGTCTTTAATGAAATTATACAAGGTGAAAAAGAATATATTACTTTAAGGCATGGAGAGAATAAAGGTGCATGGCATCCCTTTGTTCTTGCGTGGGAGTCACAGGATATTGCTGAATCTCTGAGCTTATTAATTTCCTTATGTATACACTAATTCCTTCATCTCAGCACACCGAGAATGAACTGACGTGAGGTAACACCTGCTCTTTGGGAGTCAAAGATCTCCAGGATGAAACCAAGAAATAGTGAATATCTATGAGATGATGGAATTGAATCTATGATAGGCGCAACTGTGGGTTCCCATAGGGGCACCTGACACAACTTTCATACAACATGATTGTTTTAGTCAGCTTTTTTTCCTGCTGTGACTAAAGGACCTAATCAGAAGAACTGTAAAGGAGGAAAGGTTTGCATAGGGGCTCACTGTTTCAGAGGTCTTCATCCATAAAAGACAGACTCTATTCCTCAAGGCTTGAGGTGAGGCAGAACATCATGGCAGAAGAGGCAGAGGGAAGCAGCTCACATGGTGATCAAGAAGCAGACAGAGAGACTCCATTTGCCAGATAAATATATTCCCCATAACGACACCCCCAATGTCCCACCTCCTCCAGCCACACCCCACCTGCCTTCAGTTACTGCTCAATTAATCCCACATGGCAATTAATTCACTGATTGGGTTAAGGCTCTCGTAACCCAAACATTCTTCTCTGCATCTTCTTGCATTGTCTTACATGTGGGCTTTTGGGGGACACTTCACATATAAACCATCACAATGGTCATGAGTGACTCATAGGGCAAGAGTAAGAGCTCAACATCCAAGGTGTGAAGGAGGAACAATGCTAGCTAAAGAAGCAAGGTCAAAGGCAAAGAGGCAAGAACCATGTGATGCTCGCTGATGTCTGTGGTTGATAGTATTTTTGTTTTGTATTGTTTTGTTTTATTTTAATATTGGAATGAATTTTTAAATGGGCCATGCATGGTCCAGGTCACCAGAGGGACCTAGCATTACTCCCTTATCATCTCCATTCCTCCCCCTCTTTCTTTCTGCTTGTCCTCCTCTCTTTTTCTCCTCCTTCTTTTCTTTCATGTCCTTCTCGTCTTCTTCCTCTTTTCTCTTCCTCATTGCAAGCCTGGCCCTTGATGGTATTTAAGTTGAGAAAGTATGGAGGTGAATCAAAAGGGACAGGAAGGGAAAGGGTCTCATAGATATTGCTGAGCCATGTCAAGAAACCAGAACTTTACTCATTTCTTAAGTGCCCCTGAAGAGGTTCAAGCAGAGTAGTAACTTGGTCAGATTTTCTTTGTATATCAGGGATTGCCATACCTTTTCTGTAAAGTGCTAGATAATGAGCATTTTGGATTTTATGAGCCATGAAGTCTCTGCTGAAACTACACACCTCTGAGAATAGTGTGGAAGCAGCCACAGACAATATGTAAACAAATGAGCTTGGCTGTGTTCCAGCAAAACTTTATCTACAAACACTCAAAGTTTGAGTGGCATATAATTTTCTCGAGTCACAAAATATGCTCTGTTTTTTTTTAACCACTTAAAAGTGTCTGAATTATTCTTACCTTGTGCACTGAATAAAAACAGGTGGTAGTCTGGATTTGACCTAGAACTTTGTTTTCAGCCTCTGTTTTAGAGAGATCAATCTGGGAGCAGTGATAGGGAACAGGGTGAGGTTAAAGAACTGAAGGAAATATCAGTGGCTCCTGTGAGACATGATCCCTAGCCTTGGAACAGGAAAACGGGGTGAATTTCAGGAACTGTGATCATATGTGGGAATTATGATAGAGGGGTGAGACAAGGATGATCATTAGGTGTCCAGCCTGAGAGAGTGGACAAAATGTTGTTGATAATTGAGAGAATCCAGGAGAAGTGGGTTTGGAGAAATGAGAAATTCTCCATGGATTTACTTTGGGGAGACAAGGCAGCACGCAGATGGAGATGAGCAGGCAGTGGCACACCTGGAGCTGTTATGAAAAATATACACATGGCTTATATAATTATAGACTTTGCAGAAGCTCAGACCCACTGAATCAGAGACTCTACAGGTGGGGCCCAAGGAACTGTGGGTTAATAGCCCTTGGATGATTCAGAGGATGTTCAAGTTTGAGAACCATTGTCCTGAGAGAGAGGACTGCCACCTCTTGCCAGTCTTAGACTTCTTTTGCCCCGTGGCCCTTCTCACTGACCTGGGTTAGTGTGGGCAGTTGAGGTCAATGCCTTTACCTGAAGCATGGCCAAGCAAGGAGTGAGTCTATCTTTTCCCAGTCTGCACCCAGTGCGCTTCTATTCAGCAATGCATTGCACTCTGGAACTGCCTTAGAATGCCACTGACCAAGGAACTTGGTCATAATAACTGGCATGGCTTTGAATGCCTATCTGGATAAACTGAGAAGACTAAGAGGTTGTGGTTAAAAGCACAAACTTGAGTTGCAAAACCTGCTCCATCATTTCCATGCTGGTTAACCTCAAGTAAGCTTTTGATTCTTTCTGTGCCTAATTTCCTCATCTCTATAATGGGGATAATAAGAGTACCTTGTTCCCGAGGTTATTGTTAATTAATATTTTCAAAGTGCATTAAAAGATGCCTGGTTCATAGTATGATATGAGTATCATTTATTATTTGTATGCCTGGAATGTATCATCTTCAACCAATCGGACAACATACTGCAGGTTCATGGAGCAACAATGTTCTGAAGACACTAATGGAAATTTGATTCCCTTCCTGTCAAGTTTAGGACCCATCTCAAAAATCCTGTACAGTGCCCTTAGGTTGGGCCACAGATCTCTGAGGATATTCCTTTATTCTCTTCTAGTTCAAAAGGACAAATTTCCTTGAGACTCACAAATAGACCTTAGCCCTATGGCTCTTTCAGCTCCAACAACCCAATGATGGTCAGAAAATTAAATGCAGTGAAAAATCCTTTCTCCTTGAGAACAAGGTCAACTTTTTAGCAGCATAGAAAAGTGGAATCCTTTTCTGTGACTCCCAAAAGATGAGGTGCAGATCCCCAAGACAGGAGGCCTGCACATCGTACCATATTCTGGCTATGGTGAAAAACCAGAAGGCAGCAATGGTATGATCATTTCCCAAGGCTGCCATAAGAAATCTCAACAAATCGAGTGGCTTCAATTAATGGAAATCTATTCTGTCACATATCTGGAGGCCAGAAATCCAAAATCAAGGTATAGCCAGGACCATGCTCTTTCTGAAGGCTCCAGCGAAGAAAGCTCCCCTGCCCCTTCTTAATTTCTGCTGATTGCTAGCAATCCTTGCTACTCCTTGCCATAGGCAGCAGCATCACCCCAACTTCTCCTGCTAGCATCACACAGCATTCTCCTTCTGTGTCAGTGCATCTCTAAATCTCCCTTTTTATAAGGACACCAGTCTTCAGGTTAGGACCCAGGACTTTGTCTTAACTTGATTACACCTGCAAAGATCCCATTTGGAAATATGGTCACCATTTTCAGGTACTGAAGTTGAAGATTCCAACAGAGCTTTTGGGAGACATAAAATTCAACCCACAGCAGGTGGCAGGTGTTTCTTCTGCAAACTCTGAATGTTTGAAAGTGGATCCCTAAAGAACTGTGTGAGAACAACCATGAGGCTCTCATGGACCCAGCAGGAAGGAACAGAGTAATCAGTTACTGGTGTCTCTGGGAGTAGAGGGAGGGCTCCGGAGCTCTTCTATTGGAAGATGCAGAGAATGGGGAACACAGGGAAGTCTACCCCAAAGGAATGTTAGAGTAGGGATCCGGGCAGTTGGCTTGCCTGCATGAGGATACTGATTGACTTTTGGTGGAAGGGAAGCATATCATGGAGCCCTTCTTGAGTGCCAGGCATACTGAATAATTAGATAATGCATGCATTATTGTGCGTATAAGACACACTCCACTGACTTCAGAGCAAGCCCAGCCTTGACTCCATCCACTGAAAAGGAGAGACTGAGAAGAGAGAGAAGCACAGGCTGTGGCCGTGGGCAAATGGGTGCTGGGAGGCACTGTGAATCCCTTCTTGACCTCCTGGAGCCCAGGGTGAGATGCAGGGAGTAGGGGAGGCTCCACATGCATCTGCCAGGGAAGCCTGTCCCTGCCCAACAGGACACAAAACTGACACACAGAGGGAGAGGGGTTTCCCCAGTGGCCCTTGGGGGGAATCCAATCTGCTTATCAGTGCCTAGCAATAGGTTAAAGTCAATCCCCATCACACACCCTGTGGGGTGAGAGATGCCTAAAGGATTCAGAAGATCTGGGAGTACAGACCTTTGTCAGCTCTGATGACTGGCTATAGCTCACATGTCCCTGGGTTTGCCACCACCCATTTTAACAGTGACATTGCTCGTTGGCCTCTGGAAAGGGGTGGGAATCTCTTAAAGAATCCATTTGAGGATGTGTTTAGAAAGCTCAACTGGAAAAAATCTGTAATTTTGTTGTTTGTTTGTTTCTCTAATTGAATAACAGTCAATAAGCTTAGAGGCGCTCATATCTGTTCAGGAGTTCAGTTGTTCTCTTCCACATATCCAAGCAGGCAGAAACTTCGTATGAGTTACCCTTGTTTCTGTGAGCATTTGCCTGAGATGATTTCTGCTCAAGATTCTCAAAACCACAGATCAGAACAATGAGGGGGGAGGGGGAGAGGGAGGGGAGGGGGGAGAGAGAGAGAGACAGAAAGGAGAGAGAGAGAGAGAGAGAGAGAGAGAGACAGGAGAGAGAGAGAGGGAGAGAGAGAGAGAGAATGAGAGGAAGGAGAGAGAAACACTTTAGTCTTGGCACATACTGTAGCAAGCACACAAAACCCTTTTTGTTCCAAGGCCAAAGCCCCGAACAATGAGCGGCAGGGGCGCCTTTGAGAAATGCTCACGTGCCCACTGAAGCAGAGCTGACCATGTTACAAGCAGGCAGTCAAGGAGTTGTGGTAAATTGGTGGCAAATGAAGTTCCATTATAAATCTCCTTAACGGGGTGTCATTGGCACCCCTCCTTGATGTGTGGCACTTCCACACTTGAATTGAGCAAAGGCCCCATTCCTCTGAAGCAGAGGAAAAAAGTCTTTGCAAGTGAATCTTTCCTTGTGAGCCTCTGGCTGCAGCAGTCAGGCCAACCAGTCTTGTTGTGTGGAGCTGGGACCATGTGGGGCCTGCACCCTCTCAAGGCTGTGGCTGGACAGGGACAGGAAGCAGTGGTTCTCATGGGGTCACTGAGGCAGGTCTGGCTCTTTTCCTTTCAGTCTGCTCTTAGGCTGGCAGCACCATGTTGAAAGCAGACTCCAGCCCCTTCCAACAGGGACACTCTGAGCCCCATGTTCTGAGACATATGCATGCTATTCTGAGACATATGCATACATATGAGGTATGAGTTTTCATGTCACCTGTGATTTGACCCTGACCACCACCTTTCTAACAGTGACCACGTCCTTGTCTTGAGGAAAATGTCTGGTCATACCTCTGTATCCACAGGGAATTGGTTCCCAGAATACTCAATTATATCAAAATCCATGGGTGCTCAAGTCCCTTATATAAAATAGCAAAGCATTTGCATAGTACTATACATGTCATCCCATATAATTTAAATCATGTTTAGATTACTTATAATACCTACTATGTTGTAAATGCTACATATTGTTTTACTGTATTTCTTGGTGAATAGTGACAAAAAATGTCTATCCATGTTTAGTAGAGACTAATTTATTTGTTTTCAAATATTTTTCATCCATGGATGGTTGAATCTGGATGTGGAAAATGTTGACACAGAGGGCCAATGGTATTTCACTTCTTCTTGCCCCCATTCAGCCTCAGCTTGTCTGGCAAAGGCCACAGAGATTCCCAACAGAGCCTACCTGTGGTTCATGCAGACTGAATGATGGCAGGGCAAAGTGAACTATGTTGGGACATTTAAATAGAAATGAAAGTGATCCTTTCAAAGTAAGAGGCAGTCTTGCCTGCTGGTTTCTGAATGAATGATTTTTGAAATGTGTTTATTTAACTACCATCATCTCATCAGGGGACCAAGAAGACTTATCCTTTTACTCTATTCATTCAACAGATATTTATCAGGCAGCAACAATGTCCCAGGCTTGGTTCTAAGCATTGTAAATATAGTGGTAAATAGGTATTTCTTAACCTTCCCTTGAGGGCTTTTAAAACATCTTTTGCTACTACAAATGTCAGGAGATGGAAACAAAGTTGCCATGTTTGGAAACAAGAAAAAGAGAGTAGAGCAAAAGTATAATGAGGGGAAGGAGAAGAGGTCAGGCAGAGCTCAGATCACAGAATCACATACACAGGTTTGATTTTACCCTAAAAATTATGAGCCGGTGATGACGGGTGGTGCTGTTGTTTAAATAATGTCTTTGAAATATCAATAGGATTTCTCCTTGCAGAATAGATTGCAAGGAAGCCAAAGTGGAAGAAGGAGAACAGTTAAGTGGTCACTGTAGAGGTATCTATTCACTATAGGAAATCACAGAAAGTGCCTGGAAGAACCTGCTGGGAATCCAAAGGGACAGTCTGGAATGTGCAATCATGGTACACAAGGTCCCCAACTTGATGATGGTTCAACTTCGAATTTTCCAACTTTAACATGTTGCAAAATGGCATGCATTCAGTAGAGACTTTTGTTTTTTTTTTTTTTCAAACTCAATTGGGATCTTTTCCTGGGCTACCAACATGCAGTAGGATACAGTCTCATCATAAGGGGCAAAGGCAGTGAGCTGCGGCTCTGTCAGCCAGGAGGAACACGGGGAATTAACCCCGTACTCCACAGTGTGCTATATTGCTAAGCTACAGTGTCAGACAGGTTAGGTGCATTCAGTGCATTTTAACTTATCATATTTTCAACTTATGATGAAATGCTCTATCAAGATATAATCCATGATGATTCCAGGATTATCTGTATTCCCAAGAACAGATAAGAGGGGAGGTGGCCCTGAGCTGAGCCTTGGAGTTTCCTGTGGAGCAAACAAGAGAGCACTGAAGAGTCTGGATGGTGAGTGGTGAGATGTTCCTGGAGATCTGGTGGGGGTATAGATCAGGACCCTGGGGAAGGCCTGGATACTAACTGATGAAGGACTGAGTGTCAGGCTAAGACATTTGTCCCTAATTTTGGGGGTGACAGGGAGCCACAGGGATGGTTCAGGAGGGAGGTAAGTGCACAACTGCCTGTAGTAGCAGTGCAGAGAAAGTTCTGGAAAGAAGTTAGAGCAGAGGTCTGCGAAACTTTGCTGTGAAAGGCCAGAGATCATGTGTTTCAGACCTTTGCAGGCTGTAAGGCTTCTTTTACAACTGCTCAGCTCTGAAGCTGGAAACAAACACAGAAACAAACAGGCATGACCGCATTTCAATCAAATTGCATTTATAAAAGTAGGCTTTGGGGCGAAATTTAGCCTGGTGGCCATGGAGTTAGAGGAAGAAAGAGAAGTTAGCTAGTCTTGAGAAGGATGGGGAGGGCTGGGTTGGGCCAGTGACAGTCAGATGGAAAGGAGGACATAGATTGACAGGCTTGAGAGGATGGGAGAAGGATGAAGTTGAGGAGGACTCCAAAATTTCTAGTGGCAGGCAGAAGGACCTCACATATCAGTTAAGATAAAGAGCACATAACAGGCGGGGGGTGGTTCAAACTGCAGAAGCAGATGAACTTTTTTCTCACCCGCTCCTTATGTAGACAGAGAAAGGGGAGCAGGAAGAGGAAGGGGCATCTGTGTTTATTGGGTGAAATAGTGGAGTCAACTCAGAGGGAATGAATATCAGAGAGGTGGGAGATGCAGTATGAATTAGCTCCCTCAGAGATCGCTGGAAGAATGCTCCATCTGATGAATTCAGGGCTTTAAGCCTTTGCTTGGTTTCTCCCACCTCTTACTGTGTTCCTGTAGCAACCAATCAGCATCCGTTTACTGTACCTACCAACCGTGTGACCGTGGACTTGACATTCTCAGGGGCCATGAAAGACTCTATGGTACAGCCTTTTCTGAGGTCAGGCGTGGGAGACGCAGAGCTATAGCAAGGCCCTAGGACACCTGCCTGGCTGTCATACTGAGGATGACACAGAGAAGGCAGGGAAGACATTTCCAAGTGGGAAGGAAACCTGCAAAACTACCCAAGGCTGGAAGGAGCAGTGCTTACAATGACGAGTAAGGACATGTGTGTAGGATGTGATGTAACTAAAATGAGGATTCATGGGGAACTCTGATTTTTTTTTTCCTTTCTTTCCCCTCATGTTACTATACTTGGTGCACTGAGAGGCAACAGCAGCTGAGGCAAGGATCCTCAGACAGTGTCTTGGGTTTGAATCTCAAATTCTCCCAACCATGTTACTTAAACCCTATATGCCTCAGTTTCCTCCCTTTGCAAAAGGGGCTGATGATCACAGAGCATCCTGCACAGAAGTGATGAGTGGCCAGTACATGTATTCCATCTGGTTTAGGATACCAGATGTCGGAGCCCATCATTGTATTTTCTTCTGTCTGTTAAGTTTCTGGAGATCTGGTGGGGGTATAGATCAGGACCCTGGGGAAGGCCTGGATACTGCACTGCAACATGGAAGAAGCATATGGCGGTCTCAAGAGTCCCCTGTTTGGCTCTGACCAGTGCTATTACCTCTTTTCCAGCTCTAAATGACATGATGACAACAGCCGGCATTTCTTTCCTTTTCCCATGTCTTTCTGGGAAAGATATTTTCTTTCTCAAGATTAGAACTATGCAGGTAGAAAACATTTTGCAGTTTTAATTAATACAGATTTATCTACCTCCCAGGGCTGTTTGCAGGATTAATCCCTCCCCAGTGCTTAAGCTCCTTAGCAGACAGACACTGTGTTCTCACCAAATAGGCTGGACTCTCCATCTTTAAGCCTGATTCTCTCAGCCACTGGCCTCTCATCTCATAGAACAGCCTCCTTGCTCACTTTAAATTGGTTGGCTGGTCCCTGTGAGTTTGGGTTTATCCTCTGCCTGGTGCAATTAAGTGTGAAAATCCTTGATCCTTGCCTGGGGCAAGGGGAGGTGGGGATAGCTGTGTGGTCTGGAGAGGGCACTGAGCTCAACCTCAATCCTGAAGTGACTCTGACAGCTGATGCTGCAGCCCCTCGACCTCTTGGGAGAGCTTCTGAGCAACTCTGAGAGGAGCTGAAGACATGAGGGGCTGGGGTAACACTCAGGGGGAGAGTGGGCAGAGCTGGATATTGATGGATTTGGTGGCTTCGTAGAATAGCCTAAAACCAGAGTCCCTGAATTAGTCATAGGCCCCTGTTTAGAAATTGATGCAAGAAATAACACTGCTCATTGATTTGTAAAAGCTTGTTATGTATAGGGATATCAATATAAATAATTTGCATTTGGGGCTTTGCCTAGCTCAGTGCTTTGCTTTTGTTGATTTGATTTGTTCTTGTGTGTGAGTCTTATTTCCTGAGAAAACACAAAAGAACAAAGTGTTACAAATGCATCTCTGTTCTTTGGGCATATTTAAAATTTCATTCCTTGGTACTTGAGCACATGTCTTACAGAACTATAATGACCTGGGTAAATCAAGTAGAAAAAGGCAGCAGGAGGCCTCCTCTGAGGCTCGAAGCATCAAAGAACAATAATAAAATTTAAAAGAATACCAGGGAATACAGTCACTAAAATTGAAGCAAACCCTCTCTTAGAACATACCATAATCACAGCAGCAGGTTAATGTAGGGGAACAAATGTTGACATTGACGTGAGTTAACACTGGCCTGACCTTGGCCTTGCTAATACTGACCAAACCTAACTTGAGCCAGATTCTCATAGAGCTTCAATAGTTCTTCAAAACAGGGTTTCCTAAAGAAAAAAACTATGCAATGTCAAATATCTAATAATATGCCCTATGAAAGAAATAATCCCACATCTAAAGAAGTTTGATACATAATCTATGTTGGAACAGTGTTTGGGAACTTGTGAGAATAAACATATTGAAGGTTCTGGGAAGTCTCTAGAATGAAATTTTAAATATGCCCCAAAACTCTTACTTTACTTGATTGGAAAAGCCTACCTATCTCACAGAACTTGTAAACAAACAAACAAAAACAAAAACTAACAACAACAAAAACCCACCTGAAATAGTTTTTCTTCAAAACACCTTTGACATTTAGTGTGTAAGTTCTGTGAGAAAGCGCAGGCTGCCTTTTCTCACTGTCACTGAAAAGATTCTGGAACTTCCATCCCCAACTGAAAGACCTGAGTCCATAATGAAAAATGTAACTGGGAACTGTCCCTAGGAATGTCTCTAAAACAATGGTTCTCAAACTCTGGTGTGTATCGGGGTCGCCGATACACCAAAGGCCTGGGACTCTGAATTTCTACCAAGTTGCCCAGGTGATAATTAGGTACACTAAGCTTAAGAACTATTGCCCTAAAAGATAGTTTCCAGAAATGGGAGGAAGCCCAGGAGAGGAGGAGATTGTGGACTAGCCTAAGAGCTTGTCAGCACATCACTTCCACAGGGTTTGCTGAATGCCCACAGTTTTCCCAGCCTAGAAGTGCAACAGTGTTATCTGCTAGGACCTGTTAGTCAGCTTTCTGTTGCTATGACCAAAATACCTGACAAGAATTACTCAGAGGAGGAAACATTTATTTTGGGCTTACAATTTCAGAGGTTCAGTCCAAAGTAGCCTACTCCATCAGTCTGGGCCTAAAGTAAGGCAACACATAATGGTGGAAGGGCATGGCAGAGGAAAGAGCCATGAAGCAGAGAGAGGAAGAGGAAGGAGCCAAGGGAACAAAATATAATCCCCAAGGTCACCCCCCTAGTGACCACTCCAGCCACACCCCATCTGCCTATAGTTACCATCAAATTAGTCCATTCAGTTATTAATCCTAGCTGGGTGTAGTGGTGCATACCTGTAATCCCAGCAGCTCTGGAAGCTGAAGCTGGAAGATCTCGAGTTGAAAGCCAGTCTCAGCAAAAGGTGGCCTAAGCAACTAAGTGAGACCCTGTCTGTAAGTAAAACACAAAGTAGGGCTGAGGATGTGGCCCTGAGTTCAATCTCTTGTATCAAAAAAAAAAAAAAAATATATATATATATATATATGTCAAAAATATATATTAATCCAACATATGGATTAATCCACTGATTAGATTACAGCGCTCATAATCCAGTTACTTCACCTCTGAACATTCCTGCATTAACACAGGAATTTTGGGCAGCAGCTCATAATTAAACCATAACAGGACCTATATTGTTTCCTTGCCCCAGATATTTTCCACTAGGGAATAAGAATAAAATGGAAGGAGCCAAAGAGACAGTCCTTTGGTTTCCAAAGTCTCCCTACCAATCAGCCATCAGTTTCTGAAATTAAATCCTGTGAGTACTGAGAGATTGAGAATGAAAACAAAGACCTAAGTTCATAACTAATCTTGTTTTTTATTTCTTTTTTTAAGTCCAAAACAGAACCTGAAATATACTAAAATCTATAATCTTTTTAATGGATTTTATAATTTATTAGGTGAGCATATATACTATATAGGATACACTCATTGCTTCTACCTTCTATAATTTATAAAATAATTCTTGTCAAATGAACCAATGCCAAAAAGCTGTTCGCAGGTAGCCTTTCCAGAAATTGGCATACTGAATCACTAAAGGGTTACACCACCCTCTGAGTCATGGAGACAAGCTCATCCCTTCTTTCCCAAGGTAGATGCCAGACTCAGGAGCCCCCATTGAACCTGGGAGGAGTGTCTCCACTTGGCTGGGATAAAATTGCATTCTGTATCTTTAGTCTATTTTTTCATCCAGCTAACAAAGTTTAACCAGTTATATACCCCCTCTGTACAAAGATTGAGTCTCTAAAAATTAACTAGATGTGCCAAAATCAAACAAGCTGCAACATTGCTGGGTTAAGATTGGGAAGTTAGGGGTCTGCAAAAGACCAAAGAAGACAGAATGTTTCAAGAATAGATAGTGTAAATTCTGAAATCCATTTGAAGATGCCTAAGGATATTTTTAATGCTACTAACATTTAAATATGACAGAGAAAAGAAGCACTCATAATTTTTAAAAGTTCAGCCTTCATCTTTTAAAAAGAAATATTGAAATTTCTAAGCACTTTCTTAGAAAGATCATGTGTCTCAGATCTAACTATGATTCAAATTCTGTCATCCCTGTTGACATTCTTATCCCACCAAACTAGCCACTAGGAAATCCCCACATGTATTTTCTTGTTGGATGAGTCTGGGACCAGTTTTAATGATTGTGTCATAGATGTGGGCTTCAGCTATGACAACATGCGCTTGATATCTCAATGCTGAGAAAACCCCAAAACAACTTACTGATATTAATTCACAACTTGTTAGAAAATCCCCATTTCTATTCCAAATTTTAGTGATTTTGGAAACACTTTAAAAAATATCTGTGGATATAACAGATGCACACTTGATGTGAATCTAACATTTTATCTGTTTTCAAGATAAATTTACTTGTTCTATTTGATGGCACTCATAAAAAAAAAGTGTCTTTTATTCCCATGAAACAACTCAGCTGAAATAAGGCTATACATATATAGTCCTTCTATTGAAACTTTTATTAGCTTTGTTTTTCCAACACATCTTTTTTAATGATCAAATAGCTCTGCTCTCTGGAGATATTTCAACCACTTTCAAATATTCTTCACCTACCCTGTCAGAAGGGTTTACAGAAGTGTACAGAATCAATATATTAAGTCACATATCCATTATTTAAAGAGTATAATGGACTCTTCAAATTAACAGCTCTTATTATAGGCATTTTATTAACCAGGAGATTCCAGTGCAGAGATGTCTAAAGGCTTGTAACCATGAGAAGGGAAATCAGATGTGTGTTTGGTAAAATTAAGGGGCACAAGAATCCAGAATGGGTTTGGCAATATATGGTAAGACATTTTATACATAAAAATAACAATATCAACATTGTTTCTTTGACCACAAATTTTATCTCCTATGCTCCCTCAATGTCAGTGATTTGGAATCAAGAGCAAATAGCTGATAGAAAGACACACAGTCACAATGAGTAGATTCAAGAGTTGCACATTCGTTTCTTACCAAGAAAAGGAAAAGGTCATCATAGCACCAGGATCAGAACAACAGGGCTTCTTAGAGTGCCTGTGTATTACTTGTTGTGCCCCCCTGGGCAAATCTTATTCCTCTCCAAGTTTATTCTCTTCCAGGTGAAATGTAAAAAAAACGAGCCAAATCTGACTCCAGAGCTTTTGTAATCTATAACAGGTGAATGCAAATATCACAGTTGAATATTGCCAGTCTCATCTTTCCAATTTTTCCTGAAATGCTCAGTTTCCTCAAACACAAGTCAGATCATATGACTTTCCTCCTCAGGGACACTTAGTTGTCTCTTATCTAGAGAACAAAGGCCAAACACTTACACCACAGGTAGTCAAGTTCCTTCATGACATGCACTTCTCCTCTTATCTCTGTGTTCCCAGACCAACCACACTGTGTTTATTGTCATCTTTTGATCGTTTTATGCACATTCCTGTCTTCACACAAAGCATCTAGTTGGGTTCTGACAAAATCCTGCTCCTCCTTCAACAATCAGTTCAAATGTAACATTCCCTGAAAGATATTCTTTCTGATAGTACTTAGTCACTTGATTATTATAAAAGGCTTTTTATGTGCCAGGAATCAAAATTGAAGGATTTTATTTTCCCTACAATGGTGTTTTCTGTGTATTTCTAAAATAATATGAATTTCAGTTTGCTCTGTTATTTTTACTATTTATTTGCACTGGGAGCTCTTTGAGGAAAGAAATAATCTGTTGTTTGTCTGTATACAGGTTAATAAATGTCCCTTATCCACAATGATTAGGACCAGAAATGTTCTCATTTTTTTTTTAGATTTTTGGAATATTTTCATATATATAATGAAAACATCCATTTATGCTTCATATATACAAATACCCTGGAGGTTATTTTATACAATAGTCTTGGTGCACTTGAATTTTGATTGCAGCCTGTTACATGAGGTCAGGTGTGGAATTTTCCACATGTAGTTTCATGTCAATGCTCAAAACATTTCCAATTTTGGAGAATTACAGATTTCAGCTTTTCAGATTAGCGATGTTCAACCTATATCTCTGTGCTACTATTAAGAAGACATTCTACAAATGATTGTTCAATGCATAAACAATGTTAGGTTCCTCTCAAAATTTTCAGTTTTGTGTTTAGGGAAGTCACCTTGTAATCTCTGAGTAAGGGAACGTGGGTGTCTGCCACTTTTCCATCTAGGAAGGAGTAGTGACATACAACTTAATGGAGGATCTGCATTAATTATTTCCTGCTAAATAAACCATACTCTTATGAGTGTTGGTCCTCATTAGTATCTAGGGGTTATATGAGGAACAAATTCAACACTACAGCTGATCTTCCTCATTTGCCCTCCCTGAAGCCAACTGGGATTTCCAGTTCATGTCCAGGATTATTTTCATTGGATGGCTTGACCTCCTCCATCAAGCTGGTCCACAGGTTCTGGTTTTCTACCTCCAACTTTGCCAGGATAAAGAATAAAGAAATCGGTACATATATGAATACACCACAGTGAATCTCCAAATCATGTACAACCATAAGACTGGGACCATAATTAGAATAAGATGTACTTCTTGCTTGTATAAATATGTCAGAATGTACTCTACTGTCATGTACAACTAAAAAGAACAAATAAAAAACTAAAAATAAGTTATGAAGGAAAAAGTAATTAGAGAGATATGATAAAATCAAAAAGTTTAGAATTACAAAGCTCAGACATTTGGAAAGGGTGTGTGAAGAGTGACTCATAACAAATAGCAATAATAAATAAGGCAATAGTAGAAAAGAGGGTACCACCCACTCAGAGCAGTTCCTTAGGAATTTTAATGTAAATTCCTGGGTTCTCTTCATTCCAGAGAACTGTGGTACTTTTTAACTTTCAAAAACCTGCTTAATCCCAATGGAAGGCTTATCCTCAGAGAAGTTGGCATCCCTTCCTGCTTTCTTGAGTCTCCTCCCTTGTTTTCAATAGCAGCACTAATTTTTTTTAATTGATTTTATTTTTTTAAATACATGACAGCAGAATGCATTATAATTCTTATTACACATATAGAGCACAATTTTTCATATCTTTGTATATAAAGTATGTTCACGCCAATTCATGCCTTTATACATGTACTTTTTATTGCATTACAATTCTCATTACACATATAAACCACAATTTTTCATATTTCTGTTTGTATATAAAGTATGTTGACACCCAATTCGTGTCTTCATACATGTACTTTGGATAATGATGTCCATCACATTCCACCATCCTTGTTAATCCCCTGCTTCCTCCCTTACCCTCCCACCCCTCTTCCCTATCTAGAATTTATCTATTCCTCCCATGCTCCCTCTCCCTACCCCACTATGAGTCAGCCTCCTTATATCAGAGAAAACATTTGACATTTTTTTTTTTGGTTTTGGCTAATTCACTTAGCATTATCTTCTCCAACGCCATCCATTTACCTGCAAATGCCATGATTTTATTCTCTTTTAATGCTGAGTAAAATTCCATCGTGTATATATGCCACATTTTTTATCCATTCATCTATTTAAGGGCATCTAGGTTGGTTCCACAGTTTAGCTATTGTGAATTGTGCTGTTATAAACATTGATGTGGCTGTGTCCCTGTAGGGCGCTGTTTTTAGGTCCTTTGGGTATAATCCAAGGAGAGGGATAGCTGGATCAAATGGTGGTTCCATTCCCAGTTTTCCAAGGAATCTCCATATTGTTTTCCATATTGGCTGCACCAATTTGCAGTCCCACCAGCAATGTATGAGTGTACCTTTTTCCCCACATCCTCATCAACACTTATTGTTGTTTGTCTTCATAATAGCTGCCATTCTGACTGGAGTGAGATGATACCTTAGAGTAGTTTTGATTTGCATTTCTCTAGTTGCTAGAGATGATGAGCATTTTTTCATATATTTGTTGATTGATTGTATATCCTCTTCTGAGAAGTGTCTGTTCAGTTCCTTGGCCCATCTGTTGATTGTTTTGTTTTTTGTTTTTTGGTACTTAGCTTTTTGAGTTCTTTATATACCCTAGAGATTAGTGCTCTATCTGATGTGAGAAGGGTAAAAATTTGCTCCCAGGCTGTAGGCTCTCTGTTCACCTCACAGATTGTTTCTTAGCAGGCCCTAATCTTCATCATGTGGGATTAGGCCCCAACTTCCTTAATAAGACTCCTATAGTGCAAGAATAGGATGGGATGGAATCAAACTAAAAAAAAAAAAAAATCAAACTAATTTTCTATCCAGAACAGATGATGAATATGGGTCTGTGCTCTTAGATCTTTTCCCTCCTTGGATACCACGTAAAGTAACTCAGTGGGGTGATTTCTGCTGGCTACAAGATGTGTATTTCTTACCCAGTAGCTGGTCCTGCCAGTACTTGGAAAACCAGAGGGTGGATGAAAGAGACAGAAGAGGTGATGAACTGAGTTTGGATGAAGCAGAAGTGGTAAATCTGCATTTAGCAGTGCATGTCTTAGGAAGGTACTGGAAAGGCCAGGAAGAAAATGCTAGGGAGGTGATATCTCAACTTTGGGCTAAGCGACCAATCTTCCTCCTAGGAGTCCCGTGTAGTCACTGCCAGGCAGCTCTGATCTACATAACAACTGGTAACCTAAGAAATGGTTCCCACCATCCTATACTAAATCCTATACACCATCCTATACAGGGAAGAAAGGGGCTCAAAAGTTCCAGGCAACTCCAAAATCCAGAGGAAGGCTGAATATTCATTTCTTCAAATGAAAAATGAAGGCCCCCAAATGGTCTGCCTGGTATCAACTGGTTAAAATTTAATAAACACTGCACACACATACACACACACAGAAATTTAGACTAAAAGAAAATACAACAAAATATTTAAACCATTTGTTCTGGAGCAGCATAACTATGGGTTATTTTATCTTCTTTTGATTATCTATATTATTTTCAGTAAACTTGTATTGTTTTTCAAACACACACACACACACACAAAATTACATGAAGAGAAAAAAGTCTTCTGTCGTTTACTAGCAATTCTTTCCCACTGACAAGAATTTCCATGAAAATGCAATTTATGCTGGTCAGAGGGGACCATGTGCTTAACAAGGTGCTTTCCTAACAAGGGAAGATGACAGAGTCTTTGTGTTTTCAGGGCTTTTGTACTTTTTCTTTTCTGTTCTTAGAAATGTGAGGGCAACCTCCTGCCCAGGGAAATGACCTTGGATTTAAATGTGAAATGCTAGCCCAATCTAAAGGCCTGAAAAGCGCATTTCACTCAAGACCCAGAGGTGAAGGGTTTCTCTTCTTTGTTGACATATGATGCATCCATCAGATCATTTGTGAGAGAAAGGCCACATCTCTCAGAGACCCCTCTCCCCCTCACTATACAGAAGGCATTTCTGGTTCCCTTCTCCTCCCCAGTCCTGCAAGGTAGGCCCCAGAGCACAGCCAAGGGCAGGCAGGTGGTCACTTGGGAAAAGTTCACACTGGCATTCTATTGCTTTATTTTGCATTTATCTGTTAGGGTGGCAGGTTCCTGGTTCCCTAAGTTCCCCAGAGGTTCTGTTTTTACTTGTTTGCTTAGCTGTCAGTGAAAGGCTAAAGAAATGTTCCTCTAAACGGTTTCTTTTGTGTTTATTTTTGGTTTTGTTTTTTGGTCTGGTTTTTATCCTTAATAATACAGGAAGACTTTTTTAACCCTCTGCGAAATGACATGATGTCTGCGATTTGCTTTAAAAAGAAAAAAAAAAATTAAACCAAAGATGAAAGGGCTAACCAAGGGGGAATAAGGCCACTTGTAGACCCTAATGTAGCCCATTCAGGATATGAGAGGTCCCGTACTTCTCTCCAAAAGAGAGAAATCAAAACATTCTTTCTCCTATTAAGCCCCCTTCAATATTATTATTATTTTTTTTAATTTTCAAAACACGAATCTTCTCTTTTAAAGGACTGGGCAGGATATTGGGTTTTGGCACACGGTATAGGGAACTGTCTAGCAACACTATGTAGAATTTTCAGGTGTTAGAAGGAGTATTCTGCGATTCTTAATTTTGTTTAATTACGTAGAGTGTTAGGACATGACAGACCTCGCATATTCTTGAACTTTGACAATTCTGGTGATAAACTGGGAACATATGAGGGGAAACGGATGGAAATTTGAAACCACAAAACATCAAAAGGACTTCCATAGAGATGCTCACAATTTAATTATGGAACTAAGGCCTAATTATGTAAGGGGGAAAAAAAGGGGTAGGCATTGGGTAAAAGATCTGAATTTTGTTCCACACCAAATGACACAACTGATTTATTCCTAAAGGAAAAAGAAAAATGAAATAGCTAAGGACATCTGAGTTGAAAAGTCATATATTTTTTAGTTTATGATCAATGTGCATGTTCTCTCTGGGTACCTCCATTTATTCTTGTTTTCTTGTTTTAGCACACTGGTATGTGGAAAAAAATGTTTTTAAAAAATGAATATAAAGTATTATGTACCTACACTTGCCCCAGGAACACCCCTCCGCGACCTTTGATAGAATTATTTTCCTGGCTCACAATATGGCAAAATGGCTCATGCCAGTCTTTTAAAGTTCAGTAAATGAAAAAAAAAAAGTTGTGACAGGAAAGATGCATAAAGATGTCCATTGCCATGATAATTAAGAAAGATTTCTTCATGACAGTTGTTTATCCTCCATTGCTACCAGACCAGAGCTAATATTGAATTTGAGTAGCAGAAGTAAATAGTATTTATTAAGCTATACCCATTACCTAAGAATATTAACAATTATCCAAAATTATATAGACAGTGTTTTATTTTACCTTGAAAATAGAATAATCTAGAATACGAAACAGCATTGGTGACTACTTCTAGCACAGTTCTTTGGCTGGGATGTGGAAGCAGCCACAATGCTCCTGCCTGCTCCACAGGCATCTATACCACTTCTTGAAGTTCACTGAGAATCACCCTCCACAGTCCCCTGTGCTCCATGTGAGGACGGGCTCCATGTTGAGGCCTTTCCTCTTTATCCTCCTTCCTGTTTTGGTGGGAAACTGTCCCTTCCCCAAGGTGTGAATGAGGCTTTCACCCCATCTTGGGCAGCATGTATTTATACTTGAGCTATAAAGCAGGATTTTGTTGTATTCATAGAGTGTTAACAGAAATTGGAAGAAAGTGCTCTTTTTTAGATTTTTTGCCTTATTCCTCACAGCTGCCGCATGAGTCCTCGGAGAGAGCATTCAAAGAATCTTCTGAAGCAGCCCTCTCTCATTATCACTGTCACTGAACAAAGTTCTGTCTCCCTCTTTCCTTAGGAGTTTCTACCAGTGAGTTTCTCATCCACACCCCTTGGGGATGTGCTGCTGAGCCCCAGGCTCCTAGATTAAGGCTACTGCAGGCCAGCCATGTGCCTGTCCCCTTCCTCCCTGGTGTTTTCTGTTCAGGGCACACTCTCAGACATTTGAATTTTGGCAGCACAGTTGAAGGAATTAAAAGGCTCAAAACAACAGTAAACAAGTTGGCAATAATTATAACACAATTGCTACACGATGTCTCACAGTGTATATAAAAGCATTCACAGCTATTGCGCTATTCATTTGGTCTCCCTTCAGCATTACGATGCTATTTGAGTAGAACAATTTCCTGCCCTCACAGCCCCTTTGGAGACTCAAGAGTCAGAACTCTGGCATGTTTCAGCACACATGTGATGTTTTTGGATGCTGCATTACATACACCATATTCTTTTGATTTAATGTTCCAACCATGAAATACAGCTGTAAGAGAAGAGATTCAGATTAAGAAGCAAAAGAGCTTTACAGATTGATCAAAATTTAGCCATTCCTAACACTGAAAGCAAAATAAAAACAGCAAATCTGTGTCTGGTTTGGTGGACAAGGTATAGTAAACAACTCAGCAACTGCCACTAAATACCTGTAATGGGACATTTCTTGAAAGAACACACACACACACACACACACACACACACACACACCCCTAAACAACACTCAAAAGTCCTGTACTCCTTGTAGTAATCAAGTATGGTAATAGTTTTGGTGATAAGCTGACACTGTTGCATGTGTGTTGTGAAATGAATAAAATTGTGTATGTGTCATTGCAAACTTATGTTTTTTAGCACTGGAAAAAGAAATGCAGATGTAAGATCAATATGGTTAAGTTAAAATTCTGTAGTCCTGAATGGGAGGATCTATTCAATAGCTATTTAAAATGGAAGAATCTATTCAATAGCTATTTAAAATGGAAGAATCTATTCAATAGCTATTTAAAATGGAAGAATCTATTCAATAGCTATTTAAAGAAATTATATATGTGTGTGTATTACAGTTTTATAACTACACATATGTAAATTATATATTTTATATATTTCCCATATATATAAAACTGTATTTTCTAGTTCTGAATAATGAAAAATGTCAACAATGAGCAATCTACTACTATAAGCCCCTTAAGAACTCAAATTAGGCTTCATAAATACCAATTTGCACTAAAAGGAGCCAAGATTCCTTGAATGAATGAGTGATCCCAGTGTGTTGGAACAGGAGGTATGCACAGGGACACTGGAACCACTTGTGATAGCAGAAAGCAAGAAAATCTTTAAAGACCTTCAAGTCCATGACAACTCAATATCCAACTTGAAAAGCATTCTACTGCCAGAAATGAGAAAAATTTGAGCAACAATAAAAATAACAACTGCATGTGGGGGAAAAAAGAACACCTTTACCCTGTTGATGGGATTGTCAGTTAGTACAACTACTATGGAAATCAGTATGGAGGTTCCTCAAAGGACTAGAAATGGAAACACCATATGACACAGCTATAGGACTCCTCAGTATTTATCCCAAAGAATTAAATTATTCACACTGTAATGATATATGCTTACCCATATTTATAGCAGCACAATTCACATTATCCAAAGTATAAAACCAGCCTAAGTATCCATTAATGAATGAATCGATAGAAAATTATTACATTTACAATAACTGCAATAAATTCATACACATCAAATATCTTTAAGCACATAATAATATTAAAAATGAAAACATATGGCTGGGTTGTGGCTCAGTGGTAGAGCACTTGCCTCACATGGAAGAGGAACTGGGTTCGATCCTTAGCAACACATAAAAAGATAAATAAATAAAGGTATTGTGTCCATCTACAACTAAAAATAATTTTAAAAGATTAAAACATAATTGTTCACATGGGAGGATGTTAATGAACTAATTTACCATTTTTAAGACTGGTAAACAAAAGCAAAGCATCAATCTTTTCCTTTAGAGATTTGGAAAGGTGGATCTTTATAGAGATGATTAGGACATGGAGGATGATTAAGACCACCTCATGGGCAGGTTTAATGTTATCATAAAAGTGTGAGTTCGAGTCACTTCTCTTTCTCTTTGCCATTCTACCAAGCACTAGCTTCCACCAACTTGACATAGCCGGAAGTCTCTGGCTGGATGTTAACACTTTGGATTGTACTTGCCAGGACTCAAAACTGTAAACCAATAAATTTATACTCACTATAAAGTATCCAGTCTATGGAATTCTGTTATAACAGTAAAAAGTAGAGTAACACATCCCCCAAAGAAAAGCAACTTTATTATATGAATATCCTAATGGAAATGTACAATATCATCTAAAACTATTTTTGTCCAAAAACTGAATATAAATCTGACCAAGCTTCTAGATAAAAATCACAAATTACAGGAAATACAGGAGCAAAAAAACCTGCTACACAAAACTGTAAGATTTAGTAAGAAAAATCCAGCCTGTACAAAAGCTTATTAGAAAAACACTGAGGTTTCTTTAACAAATAGCTTTGGAAGGGAAATCAAAGAGGGAGAAACCTACTAGCTTAAAAAGAATTAAGAGCTTTCTGAACACATTGCAGTTTGCTTATTTAATGTGGGTTCTCATATCATTAAAATATTATGACACAATTGCAAAAATGATTATATTAAAGAATTATGAACGTTTAGGGCATGATAATAATGGTATTGTTAAGTTTTTAAGACTCTCATCTTTCAGAGACAAATATTAAAATATCTAATGATAGATGCCTAGGATTTATTTCTAAAGAATATGAAAGTAGTAAGAAAGTAGATAGATATAGAAAAAAGTAAATTAGCTATCAACAATTTTTTAATCTGGTCAATAGATACAAAGGGAGTCACCATATTTCCATATTTTCTCCAATTTTCTATGGTTTCAATTTTTCAGAGTGCATTGTTTAGAAAGGTATATACATATTTTAAATGATGTTAAAGAAAATTTATTATTTGGGGAAAATCAGTTTATATCATATTACAAGCCAAAATAAACTCTAGATGAATTAAGTAGCTGTTTAAAAATGATTTCATGCTAAAAAAATGAAGACTATGTAGATAAATACATATTTTCCTCTTGGTGGTAATAAATTTCTCATCTTAACAGCAATGAAATAAATAGCAGAGGAAATATATTGACTATAAACATTTAAAATTCATACATCTTTAAAAACAAAAGGCTAGAAAAGCATTTATATAAACTATGACAGATTAATATTTAGTGTTATTCTTTTGTAAAAGGCACACCCAAATCCATGGGAAACACAAAAGGACCTCAAGGAAAATGGATATAAAAAGAAAATTCACAGAGCAGAGAATATGAATAGCTAATAAACCTGTAAAATTTTAATCTGCATGAGTAATTAAAGTAATGCAAATTAAAGTAGAACATATAATTCTTGAATTTTAAGATTTATATTTAATACTAGTGTTGATGTTTTTTTATGTAGACCCTAAAATAGACTGTCATTGAAAATATAAGCCAATGCAAATTCTCTGTGCAGTATGTTTGGCCATACCCACTGAGAAACATGATAAAAAAAAAAAAAAAGTTCACACTCTCTGAAGCACTCATTCTACTTGGGGAAATTCAGGGAAAATGTAGCTGATTATATGTACAAATGGTAGCAGCTGCAATCAGTCCTCCCTGTATACAGGCCTAACTCAAGTTCACTCTATCTCTCTGCCCATAAAGAGGTGGAGCCTCTTTCTCTGTCCTTTGAATCTAGGATTGGCCATAATACTGGACTTGAGAAAATTTGACATGAGCAGAGCCCTGAACTTCCTTTTGCAATGGGGCTGGCTGCCTCCTATTGTCAGGTACCCTTCTGCCACTATGAATATGCCTGAGATGGTTTCCTGGAAGTTGTGAGACCAGTTGTGGAGAGTCCCAATCTTTTTAGTTATCTAGTCACTCAGAACCAGGATGAGCCAGAAAAGCAGATTTTCTATTTCTATTCATGTTTTCTACAGAACCATGAAAAAATAATAAATGTTTGTTGCTTTTAAGCATTAAGTTTTGGGGAGATTGATTAATGAAAGCTGAATTATTGAAAATAATCAGAAAAAACAGGCAATTGATTATGTGCAAAAAATGTTTATTTTAAAATCATTTATATTAATAAACTGTGAACAACATAAGTATCCCAAATTAATAGTTAGTTATATTAACTATAGATTTGAAGATCACAAAATCATTTAAAAACTATGTTTTCAAAATAATGATTACTGGAAAATATGTGCAATGAAAAATTTAAGTTACAGAATGCAAATAACAGAATTATATGTAAAGTTTGACTTTCAATTATGCAAATGTGTATGCCATATAACAAGTGGAAATTTGACCTGAAGACTTATTTTTAAAACTACTGTTTGAAAATTTGCATGTGGTATCTTGCTTTATGTTTGGGAAAACTTTTCCTGGTTTATGTGTGGTTCCTTCAAGTCATACAATGTAAAACAAGAATCAATGCATAAATGTATTGAAGCAATCTACAAGCATAAGAGTCTGACAAAGATGTTTTGTTTAATAAATGTCAAACAGCTGTATTTGATAACCCCCAAAACTGCTTTCTTTAGACAATGTTTCTTTGCCAAGCCTGGACTTACATGGCCCTATACATTCAAATCATTACTTGATCATAAAGAGATGTGATGTTCAGGCAACAATTCTTTGCAAAATATGCAGCTTGGTTGAAGAGGCCTGATCTTCTCTTGTGACTTTGAAGATATGGAGGTCAAGATCCATGTTGTACTTGAAGCAGCAACAACTTAGACTTTAGGAGATGTTCCCCAAGACCAGTAGGACTGAATTATTTATCCCCATGACCTGGTGGACCAACCTCTGTGGGTTGGATTGGGGGTGTTTCAATCTCTGAAGGGAGTAGAGACTCATACCGCCATTCATTCTGGAAAGGGGTTAACAATGAGGCAATCAATGAAAACCAAAGTGGGTAACTCTTATGCCCTGGTGGAGGGGATTCTCATTTTCTTTGAGGCTCAGACCACTGGAACTTTAAAAATGGGAACTTGTAGAAGCAATTGTAAGTTAAATTATGTATTATATTTTGCTTCTGTATTCCCTAAACTTCAGTAATTTTTTTTTCTGGAAAAGCTATAGCCTGGTCCCAGGTGTGCATTGGAAAATTATGGAAGGTCTACTTCAAGAATTGGAGGAAAAAGACATGGGATGAGCAGCATCCTGTTTCCCAAACTGCTGCAGTACTCTCAGTAGTGATCCGCAAAGGAGGAACCATCAATTTTGACACACAGGCAGCAACAGCAGCAGCAGATGCAGCCAGTTGCGTGAAAGGGAGGAAAAGCATTGATAAGGATAAGGCTCTGAAAACTCTCAGAAGTGGCTGAGGGACACTTTCTAATAAGTGCAATGTTGAGGACTCAAGTTAATATAATTGAGAAAAAACAAGGCCACCTCACTTTGCATCCTTGAGTAAATTAAAAAAAAAAAATCCAAGGGTTGCCAGCATTAATAGTTTAGGTGCAAATTTGTAAGTGTCAATACAGAAGAAAGTAAGACTAGAAGTAAATGTGCCAAAATTGTAAGTAACTGGGGTCAATTGTTCAATTGTTAATGTGGAATTATTAGATATTGTATTTCCTTAATGTTCGCCACATTTTTGCAAAATCTCTATGATGATAATCAGGGGAAAATGTTGCTATGTTAAAAAATTATCATTCAGCATAATGTCTAAATATCTGATGGGTGAAAATATCCATTAGTCTTTGGTCTTACTCCTTCTCCTTCAAAG
Source organism: Marmota flaviventris (assembly GCF_047511675.1). Taxonomy (NCBI): domain Eukaryota; kingdom Metazoa; phylum Chordata; class Mammalia; order Rodentia; family Sciuridae; genus Marmota; species Marmota flaviventris. Next base: position 110,658,556 of record NC_092508.1, read on the forward strand.
ACTGCCCACCTTCTGGATTGTATGTTTTATACTCATCATGATATTGTTTTTCTTTCTCATTTCTTTAAACACTTTTCAAATTTTCTCATCCATGTTATCACCCTTAGGTTCTTTCAGGAAAACTTATTTCTTAATAGAAGTCTAAGTTAAGGACTTGGAACAATAATGAGGGGAAGCCAGGCAATGACCAAAAGTAAGGAATGTATTTGGCCTTGTTTGGCCGTTCCAGAAACTATGAAATCATTCATTCACATAAGCACCTGAATGCAGTGGGACTTTAAAGAATCTTCAAATTTATATATATATATATATATATATGTAATATATATATATATATATATATATATATATATATATATATATATATTTATATTATACACAACACACACACACACACACACACACACACACCCCTACAGATTCCTTGAATCTGTCTGTTTTTGGAGGTAAGGGCTTAAGATCTGGTTTTGAGAAGCATCTTCTTTCCCCCTGTAATCCTCCTGCATAGGGATGCTTATGGACCCTGGTAGAAACAGCTGGTTCATTGCATCTGTACCTTTCTTCAAAATACTTCTCAGAAGGAAATGATTATTAAGCCCCCAGGTCCTAACAGAAATGAATGAGTGCGCCCTTCATTTTCTCTGTGACACGGCCAGTAGATTCAGACTAGTGGACTTGGGGAAGATGGCACCAAAAGTGATGGAAAGGATAGGATAAACAAAGTCCTGAAGACAAACTCTGTCTCCTTCACAACCTGACCAAGGAGAAAGTCACACAGCACATAGCACAGATATGAGCAAGCCCTTGCTGTGCGGACGGCAGTCCTTGTCAACCACCCAGGGAGCTCTGTCACCAAACCCTAAGCAGCCTCACGGCCTTTCTCAACACATTAATTCAGGTGGTAGTGCCAGGTGACTAGAGTAGGCATGGAAGAGGGAAGCCCTCTGCTACTTCCAGCCTAGGGTAAACATGCCTCCCCATCTGTAGTGTGAAAGGGTCTCAAAAGATTCAGGAATATGGGCAAGAAGTGTTTGACTCTAAGAAGACATGCAGAATCCCTCGCATCAGGCCTCAGGCAAAGAGCTGAAGGTAAGAAATCACACAGATAAGAAGGGGGTAAAGCAGCCTTCCATGAAGCAATTAATAAACCCCAAGCATTCTGCATCTAATAAGCCCAGTTAATCTACACTCCCATCCCTGAGAAATAGATAGCATCTGCTTCATTTCTGTACAAATAAATGGAGGCTCATAATTTCTATCATGGCTCAAGGGGCAGAGTCGAGTGGGATTTGAACCCACTGATTATAAAACTCATGTACTTACAAGATACCAAAGAGCAAGCATTTAAAAGATAAATTCACCATGATGGATTGGACTCATGAATAGATCCATCTTTCTCCAAATCACATAATCTCTAAAAGACTACACTTGTCCAGGGCTAGTCTAAGATAAGAGATCACTGTGCTGTTCAACACACAGAACTGAACTGAATCATCCTGAGTAAAGAATAGAGTTTAATCCTTCAAATAGGCAATCTTATCTGTCCACTGTTAAATTGAGATTTTTTTACCAGCCACTTCGGTCTTACCTTAATCACCATGCAGCTCCTCTGCAGCTATTATCTGGTAAGCCTCTCTCTTACTCGCTGAATATTTCCTACATGAAGTAATGGAACGTGGAGCTGTGGGCGGTGTACTATCCTTTTGGTTTCCATTTAAATTTACAGCTTGCTGGTATGAAAAGAGTCCCCGGGCACTAACTAAGGTGGTGATTATACTGTCCATCAATTAGTTTCCATTTCAGCACAATATTCTGGGCCCCTTTCCACGCCCTCATAACAAAGGGCTGTTTAACTCAACACATACACACTCAGGTTTTCTCCCAGGCATTTATACTTAGTTCCAGAATGTTGTGTCACTCAGATGTGCCTGCCACAGTATGTTAGCTGTACTGGAAAAATTACCAGAAGTACTCTACGCCCTTGAACTGCCACAGCTGAGACCAGTGTTTTGCTACAGAACTAATTTTTCATCACCCACCTTAGAACTAATTACCCTGCTGCTCTGTCACATCCTTCTCAACACTTAAGATTTGCAAGCTAAGGAATCTTTCTTTGATTGTTTTCCAAGGAAAATCGGTTTTATAGACTCCTCATTTCTGAATGCAGAAACCCTTTGTGTACTTTTTAAATGATTATGGTGATAAGGAACAAGAAGCTGGAACTGGTACAGACATCAGGTTACCAGATAAAATATAGAGGAGTTAAATTTGAATTTCAGATAAACAGTGATCTTTTTTAATGTAATTATGTCCCATGCGATATTAGAATGTACAGTAAAAATTATTCATTTTTTACCTGAAATAGTAATTTATCTGGATGTCTTTTATTTTTATTTTCTAAACTTGGCAACTGTCTGTAGACAGAGAAAAAGGAAGGAGAGATTCACAGATGTTACAAATACTTACAAACTACAGTCCAATCTGTTAGAACACATAAGCTGCCTACCTCTATTTTAGTTTATGCTGTGTGATAATTTTAAAGTAGAGAAAGAAGAAAGGGAGGATTTGGGGAAAACTAATAAACATATTTCAAAGGCCATAGAGGTTACTGAGTGTTTTCTGGAGGTACTTTTTCATGAAGTTTTAAGAATCCCTAGTCGGATAACCACCAAACTGCCAGACCCAAGGTGAAAATGGATCTTTGATAATGCAGGAGATTAAGGGAAATACTCTTCCAAATTGAAAAGGCAGCTTTAGCAATGTTTCCACAGTGATTTTCACTTCTAAAATAAAAACCTAGTATGATTGTGTTAAGTCCTGTCTAATATGTCCTCATAACCACTGAAGATAAGCAGCTTAATTAAATTACAACAAATTTATGGGAGGCTATCAAATGTACAGTATTGAGCTCCAAATTAAGGTAATGAGACAAAAAAGAGAGTGTGTACCTAAGAATTTACAATAACACACACACACACACACACACATACACAGACACAAATCCACACAAATAATTATGATAAGTGCAAAGCATGTGACATTTGCAGGGAAAGCATGAATTAAGTGCTAAGTGAGTATCCAATTGGAGATGGGAATAGGGCAAACTTTCACCAAATTGAAATCTGAGTCCAACTTCAAAGAAAGTTTGATTTCAATATAGAGTCATCCTTCAGTGTCTTCCAGGATTGTTTCCAGGACCCCCGTATATACCAAAATTTGCTGATGCTAAAATCCCTTACATAAAGTGGAACAGTAACCTGCACAATCATCTCATATCCTTCAAATCAACTAGATTATTGGGATAGCTAATATAGTTTGAATGTTACATAGTTTTACTGTATCATTGAAAAAGGACAAGAAGAAATTTAGCATGTTTAGTACAGTGCAATTCTTTTCTTCTGAATACTGATCCTGTGTTGGTTGAATTCATGAATACAGAACTCATGGATACAGAGGGAAGACTGTACAGGCAGTGAACAGCATGTACTCTAGATTTATGAGCAGAGAGAAACAAGTAAAACCGCATCATGGTCCTAAATGCAGAGTATACAGTGACTGGAGCAGAGGGTAAAAAGTAGAGGGTTTGATAATTGAGGGTGCTGGTAGACTCATATTACGGGAGGATTTTAATGCTAGGGTTATATATTTTGAAAATCAAAAGTTATTGAAAGTTTTCAAGGGCAAGAATAGCCATATGATCTTTTACAAAGATACCCCCCTCCAAAAAAAAAAAAACAATACAAACACTGAACTGCAGAGTTTAGATACTGGGATACTAGCATGGTTGTGTACGGACAGTCCAAGAGCCATGTTCATACTCAAGAATCAGTAATAGGGAAAACAGCTATTAAAGAGGAACAATAACCAGTCAGAGAAGTGGAACATTAAGAAAAAAAACTCCAGTGATAGAAGTTGGTGAAAGAAACAATTTGGCCAAGAAACGGGAGCTTTTTGAAGTGGGTAACTTTCAGGAAGCAGCAATTGAATTTAGCAATAAAACATCTATGGCAGAATTTTCAAAGAGCAATTTTAGGTCAGTGATAAGATCAGGGAATTGGCTAACTTGGTTAAAGAGTGAATAGAAGTACTTCTGCTTCCAGTGTCGTAATGGATAAAATTCAACAAACACCCTTCTTAATGCATATCTCACTTGAAAGAAAGGGGAAAATCCTAGGAGCTAAAAGAACCAACCAACCAACCAAATTAATTAAAAAGAAAGAACTAAACATAGAGGAAAACAAATGCTGGATCTGTAACTATTGATGGAATTTTCCCATCCCAAGAACATAGAGTCTCTGGGGAATAGGACACACGGGCTTTACCTGGAGGATTGCTGGAACTAATGCCCACAAACCCCAAGGCCTTTGAAAACTAGGTGCTCCATGAAATGGTGGGTTGAAAGTGGGGTGAGATGTCTATTCACCTACAATGAAAGATAATACAGAGATTTATCTGTATCAGCTTCCCCTCTGGTTATAAAAATAAAGCCTCTCCATCCACCAGCCATCAGTAGGCAGATAAAATCTGGGACAAATGCTTCATGGGACAAACTTAATATGAAATCCCAATTCTTGTGTTGTTTATGTGAAAGTCAAATTTAAGTGGGCACCCCCCCCCCCACTTTATTTTCTAAATCTGTTACACCTGTCTACCCACTGAGCATTTTTAAATACAGGGCTATTCCATGAGTTTAAGACTCAAATTTATACAAACCCCAGTGTTTGGAAAGTTACAGCCAAAGTACTAACTGAATGCTATCCTAATTTGGTAGTGGGCCAAAGTGCATGGCAGAAGCAAATGTAAAAGTAACAAATGCCCAGTCAGACTTTCAGCAATCAAAATGTAAGTTCTCAACTCAAAATTATACTTACAGAAACAGACCACCAAAAGAGAGTGTGTAGAAATAAAACACAAGAGTATACTCTCTAGGATGTCATATATTGGCATTTTTGAGAAACAACAAGACATTTTTTAAAAAATCCAATCTTAAAAGAGAGCCAAATTGGACTTCCAGAAACTAAAATATAATCATTGAAATATAGTGAAAAAAGCTCTTATTGAAATCAAAATTAATAGTGGTTTAAAAGCAAATTGGAATGAATGTGGAAGGTAGAAGTAATAAACTAGAAGAAAGAATTTGTTTAATTTTATGGAACATAAAGAATAGAGCCAATGAAATGAAGAATATAAAAAAGTTTCAACAGGAAAGGAAAATAAAATGAAACTTAATATACGTCTACTTGGAGCTCCAGAGGGACAATATTTTTAAACACAATGACCAAAAATATGTCCTTGATAAAAACCATGAATCCCCAGATTCAGGAAGCAAATGCCCGCCAACAATATTTTTATTCATGACTAAACATATTATGACAAATACATCTCTACCATGGTGATCTGCAGATCACCAAAGACAAATGTATACTCCTGAAAATAGACAGAAAAAGCACCTTCAAAAATATAAAAGAATGACAATCACAAAGAAATTAAAATTAGAACAATTGCAGATTTCTCAAAGGCCATGAGAAATAAATTCAATTTATAATTTTATACCTAGCTAAAACACTAAATGCCTCTCAATTGAATGTACAAGTAAGTTGTGAAATTTCATATAGTGCAACACTATCATCATGGTTGAATTTCACCAACATAATAATGAATAAACAATGTTGATGTAACAAGTTATAGAATATGTACTATAGAATATAATCAAGTATGAAAACAGAAAAATAAGTATGAAATAATGATTTAGTCATGCATAGATATTTAGTATCACTACAAAGAATGATAGGGAAATGATAATTATCAAATCCGGATTTAAGATAGTGGTTGTGTCATTGGGTATTAGGAGGAAGTGAGATGCCGCTAGGATGGATAAGCAGGAGCATCAGTTTTATTGGTAATTATTTAATAGTTAAGGTGAGTGGTGGTGTGTGGGACATTGCTGCATTATTCTTTGCATTTTCTTGTCTTAAGATTTCATAACACATGTTTAAAATGAGTGGATATAAGACAAGAAAACAGAATCCACCCAAGCCACTCTTAAGGAAGTATTCACATAATTGAAGGAAGTATCTCAGAGGTTGGAGAGAAGGAGCAGTGCCTTGCAAGTCACCCACATGGGATTCAAAAGAAGGGAGGCATTTTCTAGAATGTTCTGGAGTCATTCTATGCAACTGATAGGCTTTAAATAAGATTATGTCTTCACTGTCCTAGGGAGGTGAACTATATAACATTTTTGAATAATGAAGCAAACTTCTGTGAAATAAATAATTGGGGATGTAGCTCAGTGGTAGAGTACTTGCCTAGCATGTATGAGGCCTTGGATTTGAATCCCAACATCACAAATAATAACAATTTTTGATTCACATTTTCATCTTTCAATATACTAAATAACCTCCGCCGTATACAGTATCACCTCATTTTCACTTTCTGGATTATCCACACAAAATTTAGGCTAGAATCACATAGACATTCATTATGTATGTACTTTTGGTCTCATGTGGTTGATGTTTTGATAAATATTTGCCCACTGAAGAAATGAATACAAGGAATAAATGAAAATCTCTTAAAGAATTGTTGTGTTTAAATGGCTCAAATTCATGTTGATTGCACCCAAAATACAACTTCCAATAAATATAAACCAGTGCCACAAGTCAAGCCCTGTGCGAGAAACCAGGGATGCAAAGTCAATTAGAGGGTTTCCTCAGAGTCCCTGTCATACTTCCATCACAAGACTTTCAGCCTCTCATGAAAATCACACCAATCTCCTGTGTCACTTTTCAAACCAGAGATTTTTCTCATTTTTCTTTCTTTATCCCCATTCACCAAATAAGCCCAGATAAAGGTAAAGGTTAAATTAAATTGTAGAGTCAAACAGAAGCTCTTTGGGAGTCCTGTGGTATTTGCAGACCTGCAATTGTGAGCATCTCTGTTCATATGGACAGCAAACTTTTCTTTTTGGTTGAAGAGCACCAAAAGTTAGCAATAAGCTATTTGTCTGCTTTCTCAATGTATTCTTTTCTTCTGTTGTTTTATTCATTTTTTTTTATTTTTCCCCTTCAAGCAATAAGATTATTTTATGAAAAAATATACAGTTCTTATTGTAAGATACACACTTTTTTTTTTTTTTTTTACCTTTCTAGTGCCTTCTTCTTCTGTTGCATCTGAGTCTGTATTTTCTGGCCACCAAGGGTGAGGCTCCTGAATGTTGGTCTAAAATTCTAGTCCACTGTAGGACGTCAGCCAAGAGCTTGGAGGGCTCTGGAAATTGGGTTTCTGGAGCAAGCCAGAGTCAGACACTAAGTGCCCCACCCCTGGCCATGCTCTGCTTCTGCCTGGCTATGTGTGGCACTGACAGTGGAGTCAATGAAGGGAAGCAAGTGGGCACAGATTCCTGCCAGGGCAAGAGCCACCCACAGGCCCATGTCCAGGATAGACTGCTCCTTAAGGCTGTGGTTCAGCCAGTTTAACCAGCTCAACCTGAGGGAGCCCCCTTTCAGCATGTAGGGAGCAAGAGGGGGTGGTGAGGGTTCAAGTCAGAGCTCTGCATAGCAGAGCCACTAAATCAGTCACCTCTGCCACACCAATGGAAACCTCTCACAGCGAGGGGATCTCCTTCCATCGTATGATCAACACCCCCACCCTGGTGAACACTCATTCACAGAGCAACCCAAGTCACATTTTACCATTTCGCCCCGACAAGCATATAAAAAGCCTTGTCTCCCGAATTTGGCAGTCCCTGGCTGTTTTTCTGCTGCAACAATTCACAGAAGAGTGTGAATCAGTCAGCCAGATGGGAGGGGAAGGAAAATGTGGTTGATACACCCTAAAAAATTGGGACTGGGGAGTTGAGATATTTATAACTGGAACATGGTCTTCACGGAGTGAGGCTAATGTGCTTCGCAAGCAGGCAGAACTGTAAACATTCAAAACACACATGCCCAGGGCATTTCACACTGCCCCTGAAGTATTGACAGGAAACATTACTTTCAGGACGACCTTTATCAAGCTGAGATAATGTAGTGAGAAATCTAACTGCTGGAGAACTGGATTTCTGGATTGCAACAGCAGTTGGTCCAATCATTTATAGCAGTAAATAAATGTTATGAAAGTTCATGTAGAAACCATTATCTAAATGGCCAAATATGAAAGGCTTGCATTGTGGCCAGGCATGCATTTCTGGCAGGGGAAACACTAGTTTGCTCACAATGTCTTTTTTTAGATGACTTTGAGGAAGCATGCCATCACTGGAATACTGCAAACCAGAGCAAGTTTCATCTTTCTTTCATTTCTTGTCGTTTCTTTCTTTCTTTTTTTTTTTTTTTTTTTTTTTTTGCTTGATGGAATGAGAAATGACATCAGTTTACATGACATCTGAGAAGAAAGGAATTTATTTGGTTGAAAGGCATCCAAATTTCCCTGTCTTTGGAAGGCTTTGTTACTGAAACAAACTTTATCATTGTTAATTGTCTGGCCATTTATGGGATTGGTAGCTAAATAAAAGTTTGTTTCATCAACAAGTCTGTACATTTATACATACTTTATTGACCTAGTAATTTTACCGATGTCATAAACCTAGGAAACCTTAAAGAAATGCCAAAATTCAAGGCTCCATTATTCTAAACTTAGTAAACTTTGAAGCTGTATATATGTACTGACTATATGAAATTTTCACACTCGACCCCCAAACTGGCCCCTGGCCTGGAAACTTCTCTTCCTCCTGTATTTCCTACAGTAATTAACTGGCATCAGTCATTTTCACAAGCCAGGATCCCAAAGATCATCCTTTTATTCCATTTCTTATTAGCCTTGTCATCCACTTGGAATACAGGCTATAGCTTCTGATATCTTATTCCCAGATATATCATGGCTGCTGCTCTCTGCATTCATCCCCTGCATACCTTTCCCTTGAAATAAACCAAGATTTTCCCCGACCACCCTCCCTGCCCTCAATCACCCTACCTACCTTTCACTTTCCATTCACTGTCCCATTCAAAATTATTCTAAAGCTCCCATAGCCTCCATGCGCTACCCAACATGCTCATGGTCTGGACCAGTCTTTCTCTCTTTATATACCTGATTCCTCTGTTCATGTTCTATATGCCTGTCACAGTGTAACAGCCACAATTATGGAACACACCGTACTCTCGTGCATCCTTAAGCCTTTAGACCTCTGTTTTCCCCCCTAAAAAACACTTCCCAGTTTTCCTGCCCTGCTTAAAACTTTAAAACTTTACCTGCTTAAAACCTCCTACTTGTCTCTTCAGACTCACCTCTGGCACTCATAAAATCCTTCTCTGACCATGCTCTTGATCTTACACCTTAATTAAGGAGCCTCTGTATGTTCTCTGAGTAATGGTCAATTTTATGTATCACCTTGACTGAGCCACAAGGCACCTAGATAACTGGTTAAACATTACTCTGGATGTATCTGTGAGGATGTTCGTGAATGAGATTAACATTTGAAGTAGAAATGCAAGTTGCCCTCCCCAATGTAGATGGGCCTTATCTAATGCATTGAATGTCTAATGAGAGCAAATGGTAGAGCAGGGGAAATTTTTCTCTCTCTGACCATCTTAGAAGTAAGACATTGGTCTTTTTCTGCCTTCATACTCTAGAATTATATCATCAACTCTTCAGGGTATCTAGCCTGCAGATCATAGATCTTGGGAATTCCCAGTGTCCATAATCATGTGAGCCAGTTCCTTACTCATTTTCATTCTCTCTCCCCTGCCCCTCTCTTACCCTCTCTCTCCCTATATCCATATAACACATTATTGGTTCACTTTTTCTGGAGAACACAGATAAATATAGGTATTAAGTGCTTAGAATATATTTGAATAATATTAGTTACCCCATTAAACGTTCTGAATTCCATGAAGCCCCTGCTGAGACCATGATCTTAGGCTGCCACCTCAAGAACAGGCCATGCACCTGCCCGTCTCCACATCTTAGATCACATAAGTCCTTCTCCCTCTGAAAAAGATTCATCTGAATATTTCTACTATAGGCAATGTTTCTAACCTCTGCACTTTTTGCATACACTGCTCATTTGATATTTATTTGTATAGGATTCTGGGTGATATAATTTATATACTTTTTTAGTTACTTAATTTTTATGGATGTATATGTAGTGCCCCTACCAATTATACTTTAAGGAAAAAAGGTGGTAAGTTTTGCCCCTCTTTCTACTCCAAACTTGTATCACAGTGTATGTAACAATAAATATATTTTATATCATTTAATCTGTGTTGCAGGGTTAGGAAAAGACTAATAACCTGTAGACTACGCAATGTAACAAATATGCTTAACTTTCAAAATAATAAATTAGTCCAAATGACATCCTAAACAAAATGAGAAATGCACAACCATGAACAGAATTTACTTCAGGCTGCTGTAAATTTATGAATGTAAAGCCTTAGTTAGCAGCAGCTATAATAAATACTTCAATTATTCTGCCAGAAATGTGGGTGCACTCAGCTATAGGAAAAGTCAGATGTCAATAAAAAGTGGAATAAAAAACAAGAGGTACACTCTTCAAACCAATTTGTAGGTATCTTTAATCAAATAACTGAGTTCACTTGGCAACTATAAGAGCAAAAGAAAATTTTTAAAAATTTTAAAATACAAAAGCACTAAATGTCAGATATAAATCAAACATAACATTAACACAATAAGTGTAAATGAGTTAAACTCTTCTAATAACTCTCATTGGATCACAAGTAAAATCCAATGCATTTTAAAAACTTATTTCAAAAGATCTGTTAATTCCACAAACATTTTCAAAACATACTTATTATATATTAACATCATGCTAATTAAAAAAAGATAAATTATTAAAAGATAAGAGATATAAAGGGCAAGTAGAAACAAAAAGAAAGCAAGAGTCACAATATTAACATTAAGGAAGCAGTACCAAAGAAAAGAAGCAAAACGTTGTTTAATTAATATATGTTTTTAAAAGAAGATACAATATTTAATATCCCTTATTGGGAGTAATAAATATACCTCCCTTCAAGTGTTTTATGAATATAAATAAAATTCATCTAGCTCAAGACCAGTCACAAGGCATATGCTCAAAAATTGTTAATAATTTTTGGTATTTGTATCATTATTGGAGTAGTAATAAGATATGATAATCACTGACATTCATCTTCAGGGCATAAAAGTGTATAACAGAAATATTATAAATGCAAAAAGTAGTTTATACAACAAGAAGAAAATGGGTAAGTTTTTTTGCATTTACTTTTGTTCTTGAAGCATCAAATGGTACAGAAGGAGAGATAGAGAAGAAAAGAATAAAAGAAGAATAGTTGAAAAAAAATAAAATGTTATCTAGATAGTACTGTCTCTATAAATTATTCTCTCTGTGTGTGAATGAGTGTCTGCTGCTGTTGCTTGGAATGTTTAATGCTTTACAGTTTTATTCAAGTCCCCTGCTTCCTTATTAATCTTCTGCCTGGATTTTTGTCTCTTTACTGTCTTATTTCTTATAAATTGGATCTAGTGACAAAGAACTCCCTCAGTTTTTATTTACCTGGGAAGTTTTTGTCTCTTCTTCATTTTTATGCAAATTTCTATAGTCTATGTATTTAACATTATGTCCTACAAAAATATTATACTTCCTTTTCTATTGCTCATAAAGTCTTTACCAAATTGGTCATTTATTAAATAAAAATAAAAATCACAATTGCCAAAGCAAAAGTTATGTATTATTCTCTGACATCTGCAACAAAACTGGAAATTATTTACAAAATGGTAGCAAAAAAATAAAAGCTAAAAACTTAGTTAAAATAATTCTGTTAAATAGTTGTCAGATGAAAACCAATATCACAACTAAAATCATAGAATGATTTAAAATGACTAAAGGGTGAATACTATATAGAAAAATTTATTAGCTACGCTCAAAATTGTTCTGAAAGATAAGTACAGGTCTTTAAATAATTTCATTCTTTTCAAAAAACTAGAAACAGTTCAATGGGTATAACTCAGTGCATGCCTAGCATGCAGGAGGCCATGAGTTCCATTCCACAAAAGAAATGACAACAACAACAGAAACAAAAATAGTAATTGACCGATTTATTCTATACGAAAGATCGAGATACAAATTTAGAAAGAACATAGGTAGATGAAGACAGCTGAAAGCAAAAATAAGTTTGAAAACAGACAGTGTAGACAATTTAAAAACAAACTCAACATCTTATTTCCATAAGACCGATAAAAACAAACTCATGAGTTTAGATTCTTACAAGTCAAAGGCAACCAGGGGTGGTGGCATACTCCTGTAATCCCAGCAACCCAACAGGCTGAGGCAGGAGGATCACAAGTTCCAGGCCTGCCTCAGCAACTTAACAAGACTGTATAGAAATAAAAAGTAATAAAAATAAAAAGAACTGGGGATGTAGCTCAGGTAAAATGCCCCTGGGTTCAGTACCACAACAAAAGAGATCATTTTGACAGCATCAAGAAAAAAGAAATTTGTCACATGTAAGAGAAATTCTACAAGACTGTCTGTAAATTTTCAGTGCCATGTTTGCAGGCTAAGATAGTGGGGCAAAGGACTGATGGTGCGGGGTGGGGAGCTGTCAATGAAGAAGAATAGACATGGAAAAACTCTCCTACAAGAATAATGGGAGAAAGACTTTCTCCAATGAAAAGAAGCTTAGGGAGATCATAGTCACTAGATGTGACCAAGAAGAATTGTTGAAGGGAGAAAAAGGAACAGAACATTCAGACAGATCAATAAGGAAACAGAAGTTTTGAATAACATTATAAACCAAATGGACCTAACTGACATAATTGAAAAGTTAAAAAGAAAAAAATCAATAGAATACACAATCTCCTCAAGCACACCTGTGTTATTTCTCCAGGATAAAGTACATGTTAGGTTACAAAAAAAAAAAAAAGTTTTAACAAATCTACAAAGATTGAAATTATAGCAGTATTTTTCCTAATGACAATTGAATGAAATTAAAAGCAAGAAGAAATATAAAAAAATTTAAAAATACATGGAAGTTTACAACAACATTTGGGTCCCAGAAATTAAAAAAAATAAGAAATATCTCAAAACAAACGAAAACAAAAATGCTAAGAACAAAAGCATATAGATAGCAGTTAAAAAAAAGCACTAAGAGGGAGTCCATAGTGATAAATGTTTACATTATAAAAGAAGAAAGAACTCACTTAACTCAACTTTACACCTAACAAAATAGAAAAAGAAAGACAAATTACAAAGTTAGCAAATTAGCAAAAATTAGAAAAAAAAAAGAAAAACAGTAGAAAATCATCAATGAAACTGAGAGCTGTTTTTTTAAAGGTCAATAAAATTGATAAACTTAGCTGGATCGAAGATGGAAAAGAAAGAGAAGACTTAAAATCACAAGTGAAAGAAATAATATCACAACAGATATCACAGAAAGGATCACAGGACTGATATAAATAATTGTACACCAACAAACCAGATAACCTAGAGGAAAAGAATAATTATTATAACCTTATCAGTACTAAAGCATGAACAAATAAAAAAAAGTCTTAACAGACTTGTAGCTACTATAGAGATGGAAACAGCAATCAAATACCTCCCAACACAGGGAAAGTGTAGGACCAGATGACTGCATGGGTGAATTCTATGAAACTTAGAAAGTATTAATGCCAACATTTCTCAAACTCCTCAATAATTTGAAGAGAAGTGAACACTTCAAATTCATTTTTGAGGACAGAATTACCCTAATAACAAAGCTAGGCAGAGCCATTATAAGGAAAGGAAAGTATAGGCCAATATCCCTGATAGATACGGATGCAAAAGTTCTGAACAAATACTAGAAGACCAAATTCAACAGCATATCAAAAAGAAGGTACATCAAGACCAAATAGAATGTTTTCCTGGGATGTGGGGATGGTTTACCATATGCCAATCAATTAATGTGACATACAACATTAAATAAATGATAAATGACCATCTCCGTAGATTAAAAAAAAAAAAGCATTTGACAAAATTCAGCACCACATCAAAATAGGAACCCTCAACAGACTAAAAATAGAAGAAAATAGCCTCAACATAATAATGGTCATATAGGAAAAGCCCACAGTTAACATCACACTCAATGTTAAAAAAAAAAAATCTAAAAACATGCTTTTAGTTTCTGAGATCAGGAACAATGAAAAGATACCCCTTCTCATCTCTTCCATTCAATATAGCCCTGGAAGTCCCAGTCAGAGCAATTCAGCCAATAAATAAATAAATAAATGGCATTCAAATGGGAAAGGGAGAGATAAAATTGTCCCTTTTTGCAGACTGCATCATCTTATATATAGGAAAGACTAAAGTCTCTACACACACACACATACACACAAAATCCTATTAGAACTAAAACAAAAATCAGAAAAGTTATGGGATACAAAAATCAATGTATACCAATCAATTTCAGAGTCTGGGAATGGAGCTCAGTGTTATAGTCCATGCGTAGTATAAGCAAGGACTTTGGTTCAATCTCTGACACTACAAAACAAAACAAAAACAAAATGAGTACCATTTCTGTACATTAAAACAAAACTATGTGAAAAGGAAATTAGGAAAACAATTTTATTTACAAATGCACCCCCAAGGAGGAAATACCTAGACATAAACCTAGATCTGTTTTTCAAAACTTTGATGAAAGACATAAGCAAATGAAAAACACTCAAATGTTCATGGGTTGGAAGACAATAATGTTAAAATGTTCATATTACTCAAGTCAATCTACAGATTGATTATAATATCTCTCAAAAATCGAATTGCTTTTTTACAGAAATCAAAATCATAATTCTAAAAATTTATATGTAATGATAAAAAAAAAACAAATCAATCTTGAGAAAGAAGAATCAAACTGGAAACATCACACCCTTCCTGATCTCAAACTAGATTATAAAAATATAGTAGTAGAGAATGTATGGTGGTCAGGCATGGTGGCATACACCTAGAATGCCAGCTGCTTGGCTAAGGCAGGAGGATTACAAGTTCAAAGCCAGCCTCAGAAACTTAGCAAGGCCCTAAGCAACTCAGCAAGACCCTATTTCTAAATAAAATATAAAAAAGGGCTGGGATGTGGCTCAGTAGTTAAGCACCCCTGGGTTCATTCCTAGGTATCAAGAAAAAGAAAGAATGTAGGGTGCTGACATAAACATAGATATATAGACCAAAAAAATAGAATCCCCAGAAATAAATCCAACTGATCAACTGCTCATTGATAAAGATGCCAAGAATATACCATGGGGAATAGCATCAAACTAAAAAGCTTCTGTACAAAAAAAGAAACAGTAAACAGAGCACAAATACAACCTATGGAATGGGAGAAAAAGTTTGTAAATCATGTATATGAAAAGGGGTTGATCTCTAAACTATTTAAGAAACTCTTAACAGTAAAAAAAAACTAACATGCTAATTAAAGAATAGGCTAAAAATTGGATAGACATTCATTCCTCCAAAGACATACAAATTGCTAGAGGTATATGAAAAAATATTTTTATTAATTAATTAATTAATTTTAATTAGGTATATATAACAGTAGAATGCATTTTGATTCATTGTACACAATTGCTGCACAACTTTTCATTTCTCTGGTTGTACATGATGTAGCATCACACCATATGTGCAGTCATACAGGTACCTAGGGTAATGATGTCCACCTCATTCCACCATCTTTCCTTCTCCCATACCCCTTCCCTACCCCTCCCTCCCTTTGCCCCATCAAAGTTCCTCTTTTTTTCCTATGCCCCCCCAACCCCCATTATGGATCAGCATCCATTTATTAGAGAACATTTGGCCTTTGGTTTTTTGGGATTGGCTTACTTCACTTAGCATGCTATTCTCCAATTCCATCCATTTACCTGCAAATGCCACAATGTTATTCTCTTTTAATGCTGAGTATAGACACTTCTCAGTAGAAGATATACATTCGATCAACAAATATATGAAAAAATGTTCAACATCTCTAGTAATTAGAGAAATGCAAATAAAAAATACCATTATTCATCAGGGAAATGTGAATCAAAACTACAGTGAGATATCAACTTACAACTTTCAGAATGGCTATTATTAAAACAATGAAGCATACAAGTGTTAACAAGAATGGGGGAAATTAAAACACTTGCACACTGTTGTGAAAATATTAATTAAAATAGTTATTATGAAAATTTGTATGGAGTTTCTAAAAAATTTAAAATAGAACTATCACATGATCTAGCAATCCCATTTTAAAGTATTTACCCAAAAGAATTAAAATTAGGATTTCAAAGAGATATTTGCATTTCTATGTTCACTGTAGCATCACTCACAATAAGCAAAATATGGGAATAACCTAAATGTGTGTAAGGACAGATGAATGGACAAAGAATATGTGTCTATAAATTCAATGGAATAATGTAGCTTTGAAAAAGCAGGACATCATTCTGCAATATGATGCAACTTGAGTGAAACTTGAAGACAGTATACTAAATAAAATAAACCAGTCACAGAAAAACAAGTATTGCATGATTCAACTTACATGAGGTGTTTGATATAGTCAAATTCATAGAATGGAAGAATAGATCAGTAGTGAGGGGAAGAAGGATCACTAAACAACAGGCATAAAATTTCAGTTAAGTAAGATAAACAACTTCTAAAGATCTGTTTTACAACATTGCACCAATAGTCAAGAATAATGCCATTTACACTTAAATATTTGTTGAGAGTATATCTCATGCAAAGTGTTCTTACCACAGGAATATATAACAAAATAAAATAAAAACTGATGCTCAAAGATGTTAAATAACTTATCCAGTGTTACAAAACTGACACATAAGCAAGCGGAGATTTGAACTAAGGTATATATATATATATATATATATATATATATATATATCCCAAGATCTGTGGGCTCAACCACTGTGCTTCACTACCTTACACAGCTCAGTAGTTTCTAAAGCACAAAAAGAAGAAAACTTTCATATTGATTTTGTGAAACTGTCATAAACCTGATAGCAAAACTTGATTATATAGCAAACTAATGAAAAAGAAAAACTACAACCAAACTCACTTATGAATTTTTAAATAAAAGATAACAAATCAAGTGCTGAAATTTACAAAGGGAGGAAAGAATACAATAAGAAGTTTCCTATAATTAAATCCATTAAAACATTGGATTAAGTAGATAAGTTTATGTGTATCTATATAGATACTAAAAAGATACTTCTGAAACTCAACATCTACTCCTGATTTGAGCTAATTTAAAGTGAATCAGAAATAGAAGAATGCTTCGATTAATTAGTCATCAAGTTCTATCTAACACCAGTAGCCACACGTAGTAAATAATAAACAGGAGCGTCATTTTTCTTTGCATCAGGGATAATACATGTTTACATCAAGAAAATATCCTTAGTAACTAAAATGCAAAACAATGATATACAAAAATTTGGAAAATCTAACTTTTTTTCCAATTTGAAAGGTGAGGGAAAATAAGTTGATGAAATACGATAAATACATGCCCCAGGTGGTGAATGGTATAAGTACATTAAACAGTTTTGAATTGAGGTAAAACAAATCCATGCTTTTTGGTTATGAAAACTTTTCTTTAACATGAACATTTTCACCGCCTTCCACGTGATAATATTGTGATTTTACCATTTGCTGGTTGAAGAAATAAATTGTGATTGAAACCAGAAATTTAGCAACATTTAAAAAGATAATTATAAACACATGTGTATATATGTATATTATATATAATGTACACATACATACTATATAAACTTATCTGTAGTTTCGGAAAATAGGACACATCTGGCTGCAGCATATTGTCCTTTCAATGCTTCATATGAATTTACACACCCTACCAATTAACTGCATCTCCCTCCCACTCGTAGGAGTTCATGGCCCACAGGCAAGAACTGCTGCTGCTGGAGACATCTTCAGAAATCAGAGAACAGGAAATCTGAGTGGGAGAGGATGGCCTGGGGGAGATAATTTCCTGATCTGACAAGTCTGAAGATTACCCAGGAATGGCCTAGTGACTCACCTTTTACAAAAGTTATGCAAGGCAGCTGATAAGCACATAAAGCTCAGTTCTTCTATTTCCGTACTAAAATATGAGCGCATGTGATTCTTAATTAGGAAAGACAGAACTGGGGCAATGAGGTTCTCAAAACTGTGTAAAGGAAACACATATTACTTATTAAATATAACCAGTGATGGTCCTGAGGCAAGAAAAGAAGGTGTGGAGTGTTAGTCAAATAGTTATTCACTCTTTAAGAAAGGAAAACACAGAGTTCTCATAAGCATAAATTTCCACTGCTTCCCAATGGAGTCACATACATTCACTAATAAAATAGTGCATGGTGACAACCGAATGGAAAGCGGTTACTTATTGATGGAGAATTCATCTATTAAAAGCTTTTCCATTCAAAATAGGTTTCAACCAGAGATTGGTTCTTCATTCCTCCCTGTAGGATGCATTCTTGGTAGCTACTTTCAGAGCCCTGCCAACACCATTACACATTTGCTTTATATAGTCTTCAAGCTGCTCTGCTGTTTCCCTCTGGCCAAAGAACTTTATAAAAACTACTGAGGGAATAAGAAACACAGACAGGTTGTCTCCCAGGCTTGGAATCCATTGCCTGCCTCAACCGCTGTGCTTCCAGTATAATTGGAGTGGACAGCAATCTAAGCCGGTTATTATTTTACCATTGAGTGTGTGACTGCGTGGAGATGAAATGCTCAGGACCTCCACACAATTCTCCTTGTGTCATGGGTCAGAACTCACATGGAGATTGTAATCCAGAGAGACCCATGGGCAAGTCCAAGCCTGGCTGGAATTGTACCATATCTCTCCCAGTCTCAGTCCCCTCTGTAGTAACAGGAAAATGACAGGGGTGGATAGAAGCAATGAATTCAATGTACCTGGTTCACATCTCTCTTGACTAGCACATTTCCTCAGTTTTTCTCTCTTGATCTTATGTGGCTGATGTTCCCAATGTTAATCATTAGTCCAAGACCTGTCCTCAGGATGTAGCCATAACTTGGGTAGCCAACTCTAGTTTTAAGACTTTTAAATGAATATGAAAGTTGGGAACTGACTTAGGAAAGCGTTGTATCAGTTTCTTCACGATCCAAAGCTCCACTTAATCTTCATTTTCCTATTCTCCCCTTTACTCTGCCAACAATTGGAACGTGTGCCTTCAATTCAAAGCATATTAAAGAACATATCGCCAAGAGGCTCTGTAATTGTTCTCAGATGCATGCCTCATATCAAATAAATAGTTAGGTTCTTAAAAATAAAAAGACTGTTTCTACTCTTTCCTCCCCTACAATAAAGCTCAGTTTTCTCCTCCAAACACTCAATAAATACTTGTAAATCCACCATCATTTTTATAAACCAAACCAGATAATTTTTCAAAAATAGACATGGGTCTATTTCATTTTGCTGAACCCATTTCAAAATGTCTTTAAAGATGACCCTATTAAAAATCACTTTTAATTCATCAAAAATTTAGTATGTTTTATGCAGTGGGTAGGAATTTAGACAAAAAATAATTATCTTAAATCTGGAGAACATTTTAAAGACTCAGTTCAAGTGAACTCAGCAACATCTAGGACCAGATCCTACCAGTCACCTGTTGACCAAATGTGTAAAGACCGGAACTGTGTTCAGTCTAGCAAATGAACCTCTACAGAAATGTGTGCTTGTGTTGCCCTTATCTATAGAGAAAAGCAGAACTAATACTATCACCAATTTGAGAACTGAAATAAAATCCCAGATATCAGGTAGCACAACCCTACATCTTCAGGTGAGTACAATAAGATGATGCTCAACTTACAACGAGGTTACCTTCAAATAAACCCATCATACATTGAAAATATTGTCAGTCAATGTTGTATTAATACACCTCATCGGCCAACTAGCATAGTTTAGCAACACACTGCCCTGCAGAGTCTCAGCTGTGTCCCCTTTTGATCACATGGCTGGCTGGGAGCTGTGGCTTAGTAGTGTTGCCCAGCATCATCAGAGATCATGGTACTGCCTATCTGTAGCCCAGAAAAAAATCCAAATTCCAAATGCAGAGTAAATTTTCTACTGAATGCATGTCCAACTATCATAAAATCGAGATACTGTAATTTAAATCATTGTAAGTTGAGGCCTACCTACCTGTGTTATTATTACCATTTCACTTGGTTTAGATATAAGGTGTCCCCAGAAAGCTCACAAGTGAGAAAAGGCAAGAAGTTTCAGAGGAGAAATGATTGGAGTGTGAGAGTCTTAACCCAATCAGTTTTGGGGTGTGAGGACATTGACTGTGTCATATTAACATTCCAGTGGCTAGCCCAATGCCAGGAACTTAAATGGTTCTTAGTGGTTTTTGAATGAGTAATTGTATGCCTCAGTGATTCTGTATACCCATGAGGAATAGTCTGAAGTGAAATTGGTGACAAAGCCACCTACCGTATATTCCATCTTCTTCACCATTTCAGTTTCCTAATTAGTCTGGTTTGGATACCTGGGAGGTACCATAACACTCCTGTGTCCCATAGCTGATGCATGGGACATGAACTCCCAACTGAGTTCATCAATCCAATCAAAGCCGCCTTTGACTGAGAACTGTAGTTGTAGGCAGATAGAGATCACCATTCACTCAACTATTCATTTCTTTCTTTGAAGTCAACTCCAACATTTGAAATGAGGAAATTATTTACTTCCTGCCTGGTAAAATTGGGACAGTAATATTAAGAAATATTCTCCCAAATGTGGCACCTTCCTTAATATCTTACAGGCGATTTCACTCCACTGAGAAATTATTCAGTTTTCTTCATCTGATAAATTTCCACTGGAATACCTATTCTTCATGTGCTTTGTAGAGAATTGAAACAAGCACAGGGTAGACATTTTTTTTCTAGAGATGAAGTTATATTAAAACAATATTAGCCACTAAACCTATATTGGGAATTAATTTCTGGTTTACCTTTCCTTTTCCAATATGATCTTAAATCAGAATGAAACACTGGACTAGAACTAGGAAGTGATGTGAGGTGTCAAGAGAGAAGAGAGTCCCTTGGAGTCAGGAGAGTTTAGATTTTCCATGCCATTACTGATCAGTCTCTCAACTTTACCTAAGTACCCACTGTGATAAGTCTGTTATAGATTCAGGACTTGGCTTTATTGGCATGTCTTACCAACCCAGACTTTTATGGTATGAAGCCTTACCTTGTCCTCTCTCCTGGAACCAGAAAGAAATTTGACCCAAAATGGTATGAACAGGGGCCTTATACATCATCTTTAAGGTAATGAGTAAGGCAAACAGTGGTTATAACAGGAAGAATTGCAACTACCAAAATTAGGAGCAGCTGCTAAAATTTAGTAGCAAGAGATGTTGACAGCAGAAATTCCATTTATGAGACAGTCTGGTTCTAATGGGCTATTAAACAGATGGAGATTTGATAGGTACATAGAGCCAAAAGAGCTTGGAGAGGCTCTGTATGTGCATTCAAGACCAGATGGGATGGGACCATAGTGGACAGAGTTTAGTAGCCAGAAGTATTAATGTAGGCTCTGGGATGATAGCATTCCCAGGTATGTTTATGTTACTCTAGTTTCTTTTTTTTCTTTTCTTCTTTTTACCAAGGATTGAACCAAGGGGCATTTAACCACTGAGTCACATACCCAGCCCTTTTTTATTATTTTGTAACAATTTATTTTGAGACAAGATCTCACTAAGTTGCTTAAGACCTTGCTAAGTTGCTGAGGCTAGCCTTCAATTTGTGAGTCTTCTACTTCAGCTACCTGAGTCATTGGGATTGTAGGCATGTACCACGAGGCCCAGCCTGTTAGTCCATTTTCTATTACTGTAATGCAATACCTGAAAATAGGTACTTTATAAAGAAAAGAGTTTTATTTAGCATACAGTTTTGCAGGCTGAAAGTTCAAACAGCATGACACCAGCTCTTCTAAGAAAACCCTGGCTGCATTAGGTCATGGTGGATGGTGTTGTGCTGGGAGCACAGGCAAGACAGAAAGATTACATGCCAAGAAAGAAAGTCAGAGATAAGGAAGAGGCCAGTCTCACAACCTTCCAATAAACCCCACCTCTTAAAGGTTCTATTACATCTTAACATCGCCATACTCATTACCAAGTTTCCAGCATGTGAATTCTTGGGGATGTAAACCATGTCCAAATTATAGCACGAAGAGACCTCTTGATTCCTAGATTTCCTACACTCTGTCAGATTTGCTATTAGATATTTATTCCTATGGAATTTTCAAAGTTTTTAATATACCTCCCTTTCCTTGTTCAAATATAACATATACCTCCAAGAAAGGACAAGAGGACCCATTATACAATAAAATGCTGTCATGGATTCTACAGTCAAACAGACCTGAGTTCAAGTCCTGACTCTACAATCATGCTATTTGACCTTTAAAAAGTAATTCAACCTCCTTGAGCTTCAGTGGTTTCATCTGCAAAAAAATGCCATATTTTAAGGAGGCAATGAGACAAAATATACACAGCACTTGGCACAGGGTAAATACAAATACAGTAGCAAATATTATGGTTTGCTGTCAGAATAATCTGGCACACATTAGTTCTTAATAAGTATTAATGGAATCCTATTATTGATACTCATACGTAGGAGTGGAAAAAAAATGGGACAAGGGACATAATGTCCTGGGCCATAATGTCTAGAGTAACCTCCAACGGAGAGGAAAGAAGCCCAAAATATCATGGGGAAATAATAAAGATAATTCCCCACACCCTCTCTCTTCACACACTCTCAGAGTTCCCTCTCTTTCCAGGCAGAGATGGCATTTAAAAGGCACTTGTCTTAATGGAGTAAAGAATTATCATCAACCAACAATCCAAGTCCAAATGAAAATAAATGCACCAAGTGTAGGATCCTGTCCATCAGTCTGGACTCTTAAAAACAAAAAAAGGATTCTACTTAAAACTGCACAATAGGAGATGTCTTCTATTTATCCTTGGATTCAGATTCTAACAAAGAAGAGAAGTTTCCCGTCCAATTCTCTCATCGCTAACACCACAATCACAAAACAACTTTGTGGGCTGTGACAGCAACACAACACATCTCATTGTGTGCCCTAGCCATTGTCCCCTCCTCTACCCTCTCTATACCCTACAGTAACAAGGAACAAGACTGCTGATCAAGGGTGGCATGGGTGTGTTGGAGAGGCAGGGGAGATGGCTGTTTGCACATTAGCCAACCACTAACAAACCATGCTGACAGTCCAAATCATTGAAACAAAAATTCATTTAAAAGAGTTTTATATTCAGACAGAGATAATGATTGTTACTTGATATAAAAATGTTGTTCTTTTTTTTTTTTTTTTGGTACCAGGAATTGAACCCAGGGACCCTTTATCACTGAGCCACATGCCCTGTCCTTTTTATTTTCTTGAGACAGAGTTTTGCTAAGTTATTGAGGCTGGCTTTGAACTTGCGATCCTCCTGCCTCAGCCTCCTGAGCCACTGGGATTACTGGTGTGTTCATGCCTGGCTAAATACTCTTTTAGTATGTAGCTAGTACATGCATTTTTTTAACCAAATAAATCCAGTGGCTTTTATCTTTTTACTAACCCTGGTCTCCTGTCCCACTATGGTCCCTTAGGAAAATTGTGTGTAATTTCCAAAGACAAATGGTAGACATCTACTTTGTACAAATTCAAGAGATATTATAGCTAGGAATTCCATGGACAAGAAAAACTTATCAGGACATGTCATAACAACAAATTGATGCTTTCTTTGGTGTCCAGCAGCCTTTATTCTGAATGCATATGATTAAAATAAGAACCCAATGTTACTGGGCAATGCAGCAGAAGATCCTTTCATTGTGAGCATTAGCCTGAGGGTTTTGTAAACTATGGAAAATGGTAGAAGAAGCTTGGGCAAGCTGAGGGAGAAGGTTCTCAAGCCTCTGAGTCAGAGCTCAGCCATTTGGGGGATTCCATTCATCCCCTGGAGATTAATAAAGTAGAAAGGACAACCATATCTGGCCTCTGATGATAAACAAGGGAAAGAACCCAAAACTCCGTAGAATTTTGATGGATAAAACAAGCCCTAAGAAAAACTACCTTAAATAATTGTAAAGTTCACAGTGAAGCCAATATTAATAGAAGTGGCAGGGCAAGGCAAAAGCTAGGATGGGTTCACAGTCTGCCCCAACAGAGTCTGTCCAACTCCAACCACCCCATGCCCGCACTTGAATTGGGCTAATTTTGAAGGGAGTAATATTTCTCTGGGCATCCCCAATGAATGGCAAGGGAAACCATACTTAAGGGTAGGAATCAGCTGCAGAGAACCCACATGTGAGTAATGAAGAATTGATTGTGGTCCCTGGGACATCACAGGCAATACTCCGAAATTTGAAAATCCATCCTGTAAGCATGTACTTAGAGTGCAACAGGAGCTGGGAAGAAGAGGTGTGTAAAATCGGATTCCTGAGCACAGGGAGGATAAAGTTTCACAAACAAGTTATACAAAATATTGAGAGAACAAAAACTAAGATGAAGCCAGCTCGACTTTGACTTATTAATGCAAAGAAAGCAATTAGATTAGCTGCAGGAGAAGAATAGCAGAGTGGGTTCTCTACTGCCCTGGAAGTGGGCATTCCAACGTGTGCTCTCCCTGTTATTTGGAAGGATTCCTCACTGTGAGCAATGTGGACCATGGCACATATCTCAGGCTTGAATAGCCACATGCTCCCGTCTGCTTCCAGATCTGAACCTATTGATGCAAAGAATTGGGAATAATCAGGGGCACTCACAGTGTCTACAGTGGAATTCTGCAATGGCTGTGAAGTCCTAGCCTTGCTGCCTACCACCCAAAGCCAGTCCCTGTGCTTCCTGCTTCTGAGCCCTGGACTGGCTTTGGCTCTATGGTTTGCCTGTTCTCCAGTCTCTTGCCAATTCTTTGAGTGGCTATTCAACCAAAAATATTGACTTTTCAGGCTATCCTGCTGAAGACTCCATGGCTTTTAAAATATAAGAACTGTGCTTAGTCTTTTAACATAGATACCTCTACAGGAAGGGGATATTTAAATGGAAAATGTAATAGTGAATATCTATGAAATATTTACATCTACTGTATACATATGCTTTAAAAAACATACATGCATCTGCATGTACAAGGCATACATGTAATAAGTGCCTGAAATATTTTAGATCTCAAATATTTTAAATCTCGATTGAGTTAGGCAGAGAGTACAAGAGGAGGAATGGTAAAAACAAGGTGCTCAGACTGGATTGGTACAGGATCCCTCCTACTCAAGTGCAATCTGATGGTTGTTTTATTTTCTAAAAATCTCCTATATTTTTTTACAGAACCTCTAAGTGTGTCCATGTGTCTCACCTGTATCCTCACCTGTCATCACTGCATTCCATTGGCCTAAACTGCTGTCATCATTGGCCTTTATCTCCTTGGTCAAAATGACTTAAAATGTTGCTGAGGATGTCCTCAGTTCCCCTCCCCTCCTATACTTGGATTCCAACATCCTTGTGGCCTCAGGCCTCTTTGTATTTTTTACTATTGCTTATGCCTATAAAACAAATTTACCACAAAATCCAATTGCTGATATTAAAGTTCTTCATATAAAACCAATAGTTTGTTTGCTTTATGTTTTTTTTCTACTATTGTTTCTGCTGCACATTTCTCATTTCCATGACAGAGTAGCAAAATGACTAGAAGAGTCTATGCCAGAATGACAACACTGAATGTCTCTGAGGGACAGAATTACATTTAATATTTTTAGTCTTCTTCCAAATACTTTGTGGCATTTGCCAAATTTTCTGTAAATATTATTATAAATACTCTATAAATAGGAAAACATATAAGATGGTTTATGAAAGGAATTAGCTACAGAATCAGGATGCCCCTGAAGATTCAGCAGAACTTTTGGTGGACTAAACATCGTGTGTGGGGGAGGCTGTGAACTTTATGCATTTACCCTAAGTTGTGACCCTTCCTGTAATATTATGGGGATATGGTGGTAGTCAAATGTTTAAATCTGTTGATTTAACACAGAGATTTGCACCTTTGCTCACATGCTTTTTGAACTTTCCTTGTCACCTTCTGGGTGGACTCCTCCTAAGGGGAAGAAAAGCTGAGTGATTTGTATCACCAAGCCACTACCAATACATTTACAAGCTTGCAAAAAATATTTCTAGTCTAGACAATAATTAAAGTCAGAACTGTAACTTAATTAAAGCATGTCTTTCTTGAGCCCTGGGGGCCATTCCTCACTCTACTATACACAGTGTTGATGCAGATTGTTCTGGGGTGCATATGGGGATGTCCTCTGGGGAAGTCTCTGCAAGCAAGCACATAAAGCACCAAATGGGGTGGGGAGGTGTAGGTAGGTGTGAAGAAAATTAAAGCAGGATGTTTTCCTAACTGTACAAGGACAAATGTCAAGATCTCCATTGAGTAATTCAGACATTAAGGAAGTAAAACTTGAATTTCCTCAGTTAAGAGTCTACTAAGTAAGCCCTTAGATCAAACATGAATTAGAATTCACACACCAGCAACTAGAAGGTCTTTGCTATCCTTCAGATATATTTTGGTCTGCCTTTAAATTGCGTTTTCATTAATACTAGCATTTAATATGAGAAGATTTTACCTAGAAATCAAAATTTCTAGCTTTTTATTTTTAAATTGCTCTATTAGAGCATTATAATTATGCATAGTACTTGGGCTCATTTTGACAAAATAATAAATGTAAGGAATTTAATTTCAATCCTCTTTCCCTTACCACTTTCCATTCCCTGTTCCCTATCCGTATTCTCTCTCCTCTCTTCACTTCCTTTCACTTCTTTCTTTCTTTATCTATTTTTGATTGGTATTTTCTGCATATAAATACAGGTGACAGTCTTTTTGGTACATTTATCGATGTACATAACATGCTGTTGTTAAATTGTTTCCATATTTCTACCCCTTCCCTTTCTTCCTCCCTCCCTCTCATTCTCCTTCTTCTACTCTGTTGATTTACTTTTTATCTTTAGGATATCCAATCTCTTTTTCTGCCACATTGCCCCCCTCCTTTTTTTTTTTTTTTTTTTTTTTTTTTTTTTGCTATAGCTCCCACATATGAGAAAAAACATTCAGCTCTTTATTTTCTGACTCTGGCATGTTTCACTTAGCATGATTTTCTCCATTTCCATTCATTTACCAGCAAATGCCATAATTTGTTTCATTCTTCTTTATGGCTTTGTAGAACTCCATTGTGTATATATACACATTTTATCGATGCATTCATCTGTTGATAGACATCTGGATTGAATCCATAATTTGGCTAGTGTACTTGTGCTGCTATAAACATTGAAGTAGCTATATCACTACAGTATGCTAATTTTAGTTCTTTTGGGATAAATACTGAGGAATGGGGTAACTGGGTCATACAGTGTTATGGGCTAGTTTTTTGATGAAACTTCACATTGCTTTCCATAGTACTTTTACTAATTTTCAGTCCCACCCATAATGTATGAATGTACCTTCCTCCCCACAACCTCTACAACAGTTATTATTGTTTGTGTTCGTGATAATTGTCATCATGACTGGGGTGAAATGGAATCTTAGTGTAGATTTAATTTGCATTTCTCTGGTTGCTAGAAATGTTGAACTTTTTTTCATATATTTGTTAACTTTACTTCCTTTTTATGAGAATTTTCTATTTAGTTTTGTGGCCCACTTATTAATTGGGGTGTTTTTTTGCATCAAGTTTTTTGATTTCTTTATGTGTTCTGGATATTAATCCTTGTCAGAGGAGTAGCTGGCAAATAATTCTTTTTTTCCATTCTGTAAGTTTTCTTCACTCTTTTAATTATTTCCTTTGATGTGCAGAAGGTTTTTAGTTTGATGACATCCCACTTATTGATTCTTGGTTTTATTTTTTGAGCATTAGGGGTCTTTGTTGAGGAAGACAGTACCAAGTACCTAAATGATGGAGTGTTGACCATATGTTTTCTTCTAACAGTGCCTTATTTCTAGTCTTATTCTTAATTCTTTGATCCATTTTGATTTGGCTTTTGTGCAGGGTGAAGGATAGGGATCTAATTTCATTCTTGTACATGTGGATATCTGGTTTTCCTTGTACCATTTGTTAAAAATGTTTTCTTTTCTCCAATATATATTTTTGGCAACTTTATCACATATCAGATGGCTATATATAAAATATTGTGGTTTTTCTCTAAATCTTCTATTATGTTTCATTGGTCTTAATATCTCTTTTGATGCCAGTACTATGCTGTTTTGTTACTAGATCTTTGTAGTATAATTTGAGATCGAGTATTGCGATGTTTCTTGCATCACTTTTCTTGTTGTGAAGTGCTTTGACTATTCTGGGTCTCTCATTCTTCAAATGAATTTAAGGACTGATTTTTCCAATTCCTTTAAGAGTGTCATTGGTATTTTGAAGGGGATTGCATTGAATGTGTATATTGTTTTGGTAGTATGGCCATTGTGACAATATTAATTCTGCCTATCTAATAATATGAGAGGTCTGTCTCTCTGTCTTCTGAGGTCTTCTTTAATTTCTTTCTTCAGTGTTCTATAGTTTTCAATGTAGAGTCCTTTCACTTTCTTGGGTAGATTAATTCCCAGCGTTGGTTTGTTTGTGAAGTTATTGTGAAAGGGATGGCTTTCCTGATTTTTTTTTCTCAATTTAATCACTATTGGAATATAGAAAAGCTGTTGATTTATGAGTATAGACCTTGTATCCTCCCAGCTTGTGAAATTCATTTATCATCTCTTGAAGTCCTCTGGTTGAATTTTGGGTTTTCTTGGTATAATATATTATTTGCAAACAGTGATAATTTGACTTTTTCTTTTTCAATTTGTATCCCTTTCATTTCCTTCTCTTACCTGATTGCCCTGGCTAGAGTTTCAAGAACTATATTGAATAGAAGTGTTGAGAAAGGACATCCTTTCTTTGTCCCAGATTTTGGAGGAAAAGCTTTCAGTTTTTCTCCATGTAGGATGATGCTGACTTTGGGTTTGTTGTATGTTGCCTTTATAATGTTAAAGTGAGTTCATTCTTTTCCTACTTTCCTCAGTGTTTTTAACATGAATAGTTACTACATTTTATCAAAGACCTTTTCTTCATCTATTGAGATAGTCATATTATTCTTGTTCTTGATTCTATTTAAGTGAT
The DNA here is from genome assembly GCF_047511675.1 of Marmota flaviventris. Classification (NCBI taxonomy): domain Eukaryota; kingdom Metazoa; phylum Chordata; class Mammalia; order Rodentia; family Sciuridae; genus Marmota; species Marmota flaviventris. The sequence goes on from NC_092508.1 coordinate 110,687,717, forward strand.
GACTTACATTTATTGATTTGCATACGTCAAACAAGCCTTGAATCCCTGGAATGAAGCCCACTTGATCACGGTGTATTATCTTCTTAGTATGAGTTTGAATATGGTTTGCTAATATTTTATTAAGGATATTTACATCTATGTTCATCAGGGAGACTGGCTTGTAGTTTTCTTTCCTAGAAATGTCTTTGTCTGGTTTTGGTACCAGGGTTATATCAGCTTCTTATGAATGTATTTGGGAGTATTCACTCCCTTTCAATTTCATAAACAAAATTGAGGAAAGTCGGAGTTATTTCTTCAGGAACAGTTAAGAATCCATCTTGTCCTGGGCTTTTCTTTGTTGGTAGGCTTTTAATTGCCTAGCTACTTTTGGATAATTGAAAAACTTACAGAGGTAATTTCTTTTCGGCAACAATTTCTGGAACTGCATAATGACTATATCCTCCGACATTTAATAGGACATGCTCTCTCCAGTGTACCCACCTCTTCAGGAATCCCTGCCATCATACCACAGTAACATCCATGGCTGTTCCATTTATTATTGTGCAGTTGATTTAGTTTCTCTCATGCTTGGCAGGCTTCCATTACTCATCTCACCTGTGTGGACTTTGTGGCTGTATTTGAGTTTCAGGTCCTCCCCACCTCTGTCCCATTCCCTGGTCCATCCCATGGCCATGTATTACAGTCATTGATGTAACTAGAATCCTCCCTTCCTTATGCTCACTAATTCTTTGTTAGATGTGGATCATGATTCAATCTTATGACTACCTTAGAAGCACCATAAGCTCTTGGGAGAAGAATATGATGACATGGTACAATAAGACAACTGGACATGGAGTCAGTAAACTAAGATTCAAGTTCTCCTAATAATCAGAATCAACCTCATGGTCAGAAAAATGTGGATTCAGATCCTGGCTTCTCCATTCTCTAGTTTGAGGGTGTGTTTGTTTGTTTTGTTTTGTTTATTGTTGAGTTTTTTTTCTTTTCTTTTCTTTTTGGATTGGGAATTGAACCCAGGATCTCGGGCATGCTTAGCAAGCACTCAAACACTGAGGTGTAGCCCCAGACACTGGCTTAAGATCTTGTCCAATGTATTTAACCTTACTGAAAGTCTTTCTTTTTTTAATCTTTAAATGTAAATATTTTCCATGCCTGTTTTACAGGATTGCTGTAAAAGTCAAAGAAGATATTCTAATAAGGTGTTTTAAACAATTTATAGGACTAAATCAACTTAGGCTTTTTTTTTTTTTTTTGCTAATTTGCTAGATAGATTAGTTGGTATGAGTTGATGGAAAATCCACTTTCCCAAACTTTTCAAGTGCTCTCTCTGAAAAATCAAATATTGTAATAATGTCTACGTTATGAATAATTTTTCTTACTGGTCACCCAAGTCTGTGCTGTTCACCAAGTGTACAGAATTGGTTTTAAGGTACAGATAGCCTTTCTTCCTATCTCTGCAGGAGACCCAACCAACTTAACATCTGTTAGAGGTCTATATATCCATTATTACAGAAGTGCCCACACACCAGTATCACTTAATAATAAATCACTTAATAAAGCTGGGTGTGGTGGTGCATGCATGTAATCCCAACGGCTTGGGAGGCTAAGGCAAGAGGATCATGACTTCAAGGCCAGCCTTAGTAACAGCAAGGTGCTAAGCAACTCAGTGAGACCCTGTCTCTAAATAAAATACAAAGTAGGGCTGGGGATGTGGCTCAGTGGTCGAGTGCCCCTGAGTTCAATCCCTGGTACCTGCCCCCCAAATAAATACATAAATAAATAGATAGATAAGAAATCTTTAAATTGTAAATATTTTTAAATATCTTTAAATGTAAATATTCTGAGAAATACCTTGATAGATGTTTTTGTTGGTGGTGGACATCATAAAATGTATTTCCAGAAATTAAGACAACTACAAGGGAAATATAATCTCCTAGTACTATCTTCACACATGCAGTTCATCATTGACTGAAAGATCATTACATGGCATATAACTATACAACAATTTTTAAATTGGTTTATAACATTTCTGGTTTGAACAACATTAACTTTTTAAAGACTAATATTAGTAGGCATAACCATGGCTTTCCAATCTAAGAATATAAGGCACCTAAAAGAATATGAATAAATTAGTCATCATACTAATTAATCTATTTAATTTTATGAATACAAAAATAGATATTTATTACAAATAATGTACGACCATAATTACTGTTGTAGGTATTTATCATAGATAAAAAGAGTTAACAATTGATGTATTTCCTTCTAGTATTTTTTCCATGTAATTATTTTTTAATAAACACCATTTAATTAGCTTTTTTCTAAATCACTATCTTAAATGGCTGTGTATTATTTTATCTTATGGATACAACATTTTATTTTTTTTAATTCACATTGGTAAATGGTGAATAGAGATTCACAATGATTAATTTTGAGACTTTATTTACTGATTATGATATAAACATAATTAAAAACAAATTTACATATGTAAAGACAGTTTTTAAAAATGAGTTCATCATACTTATTATATTTTCTATGTATATCATAGTCATCATTTCAATTAAATAGATTTACATTAACTTTTAATGTCTGTGTGGTATTCCATTGTGTGGCTATATTGTAATTTATTTAACAATCACCTGCTGAAGGACTCTGAATTATGCCAGTTATCATTAGCTTAGGTATCACTCTTATTAACATCTTTATTAATATTCTATGTATGCTTGTGATTTCTTTAAGATACACAATTAGAAATATATTAACTGAATCAGAATATGTTCTCACCCTCTTCAAATTAATTCCTTCCAAATTTCTTTTTTTTTTAATTTTTTATTGTTGGTTGTTCAAAACATTACATAGTTCTTGATATATCATATTTCACACTTTGATTCAAGTGGGTTATGAACTCCCATTTTTACACCATATACAGATTGCAGAATCACATCAGTTACACATCCATTGATTTACATATTGCCATACTAGTGTCTGTTGTATTCTGCTGCCTTTCCTATCCTCTACTATCCCCCCTCCCCTCCCCTCCCCTCTTCTCTCTCTACCCCCTCTACTGTCATTCATTTCTCCCCCTTGTATTATTTTTCCCTTTCCCCTCACTTCCTCTTGTATGTACTTTTGTATAACCTTGAGGGTCTCCTTCCATTTCCATGCAATTTCCCTTCTCTCTCCCACCTCTCATCCCTGTTTAATGTTAATCTTCTTCTCATGCTCTTCGTCCCTACTCTGTTCTTGGTTACTCTCCTTATATCAAAGAAGACATTTGGCATTTGTTTTTTAGGGATTGGCTAGCTTCACTTAGCATAATCTGCTCTAATGCCATCCATTTCCCTGCAAATTCTATGATTTTGTCACTTTTTAATGCAGAGTAATACACCATTGTGTATAAATACCACATTTTTTTTATCCATTCGTCTATTGAAGGGCATCTAGGTTGGTTCCACAGTCTTGCTATTGTGAATTGTGCTGCTATGAACATCGATGTAGCAGTGTCCCTGTAGCATGCTCTTTTTAGGTCTCTTAGACCTGCTTTCAATGTTTCCCATAGATTCCAATATGTTGTGTCTGTGTTTTCATTTATCTCTAAGAATTTTTTAATTCCTCCTTGATGTCTTCTATAACCCATTGATCATTCAGTAACCTATTGTTCATTCTCCAAGTGATGCATGCTTTTTCCTTCCTTCTTTTATCGTTGATTTTCAGTTTCATTCCATTATGATCAGATAAGATGCATGGTATTATCTCTACTCCTTTATATTGTCTAAGAGTTGCCCTGTGACATAATATATGATCTATTTTTGAGAAGGATCCATGTGCTGCTGAGAAAAAAGTGTAACTGCTTGATGTTGGGTGGTATATTCTATATATGTCAATTAAGTATAGGTTATTAATTGTGTTATTGAGTTCTATAGTTTCCTTATTCAACTTTTGTTTGGAAGATCTGTCCAGTGGCGAGAGAGGTGTGTTGAAGTCTTCCATGATTATTGTATGGTGGTCTATTAGACTCTTGAACTTGAGAAGAGTTTGTTTGATGAACATAGCTGCACCATTGTTTGGGGCATATATATTTATGATTGTTATGTCTTGTTGGTGTATGGTTCCCTTAAGCAGTATGTAGTGTCCCTCTTTATCCCTTTTGATTAACTTTGGCTTGAAATCTATTTTATTTGATATGAGTATGGACACTCCTGCTTGTTTCCGAAGTCCATATGAGTGATATGATTTTTCCCAACCTTTCACCTTCAGCCAATGTATGTCTTTTCCTATCAAATGCATCTCCGGTAGGCAGCATATTGTTGGGTCTTGTTTTGTGATCCATTCTACTAGCCTGTGTCTCTTAATTGGTGAGTTTAAGCCATTAACATTTAGGGTTATTATTGAGATATGGGTTGTTCTTCCAGCCATATTTGTTTATTTATATTACTAAACATGGTTTGTTTTCCTCTTTGATTATTTTCCCCCCTTTAGTGTCCTACCTCCCACTGTTGGTTTTCATTGTTATTTTCCATTTCCTCTTCCTGTAATGTTTTGCCAAGGATGTTTTGAAGAGATGGTTTTCTAGCTGCAAATTCTTTTAACTTTTGTTTATCGTGGAAGGTTTTAATTTCATCTTCCATCCTGAAGCTTAATTTCGCTGGATACACAATTCTTGGTTGGAACCCATTTTCTTTCAGTGTTTGAAATATGTTATTCCAGGATCTTCTAGCTTTCAGAGTCTGTGTTGAAAGATCAGCTGTTATCCTGATTGGCTTACCCCTAAATGTAATCTGCTTCCTTTCTCTTGTAGCTTTTAAAATTCTCTCCTTATTCTGTATGTTGGGCATCTTCATTATAATGTATCTAGGTGTGGATCTCTTATGATTTTGCACATTCGGCGTCCTGTAGGCTTCTAGGATTTGGGATTCTGTCTCATTCTTCAAGTCTGGGAAGTTTTCTCCTATTATTTCATTGAATAGATTGCTCATTCCTTTGGTTTGGAGCTCTATACCTTCCTGTATCCCAATGACTCTTAAGTTGGGTCTCTTTATGTTATCCCATATTTCTTGGATGTTCTGCTCATGGTTTCTTAACAGTCTTGCTGAGCTGTCTATGTTCTTTTCAAGTTGAAATACTTTGTCTTCATTGTCTGATGTTCTATCTTCTAAGTGTTCTACTCTGCTGGTAGTATTCTCAATTGAGTTTTTAAGTTGGTTTACTGCTTCCTGCATTTCTAGGATTTCCGTTTGTTTGTTTTTTATAACCTCTATCTCCCTGTATAGTTGATCTTTTGTTTCCTGGATTTGTTTGTGTAATTCATTGTCAAAGTGATCTTTCATTGTCTGATTTTGCTGTCTAATGTCTTCCTTGATACTCCAGATCATCTGAAGCATGTATATCCTGAATTCTTTATCTGACATTCCATCTGCTGCAGCTGTTACCTCTTCTAAAGTTGAGTTGACCTGCATTGCTTGTGGTCCTTTCTTTCCTTGTCTTTTCATACTGCTTGCGTTTCTTTCTGCTTGGTGAAACTATTGTGTTTTTGAAAAATTTTTCCCCCTATATATTTATATTGCTCTTGTATAATTGAAAAGTCTCCCTTGCAGGGTTGGGCGGCGGTCTGCCTACCTTGCAGGCGCGGGCGGCGGCTCTGCTCTGCCCCTCCTCCAATTGGTGTGAGGTGTCTACCACACCTGCGGACCTCTGGGCCTGTTTTGCCGGTCGGTCGCAGGTCTGCCTACCTTGCGGGCACGGGCGGCGGCTCTGCTCTGCCCCTACTCCAAATGGGGTGATGTGTCTGTCGCACCGGCAGGCCTCTGGGCCTGTTCCGGGCACGGGCGGTGGCTCTGCTCTGTCCCTACTCCAATTGGGGTGACGTGTGTACCACGCCGGCAGGCCACCGGGCCTGATCCGCCGGTCGGTTGCAGGTCTGCCTACCCTGCAGGCGCGGGCGGCGGCTCTGCTCTGCCCCCCCTCCAATTGGTGTGACTTGTCTACCACACCCGCGGACCGCTGGGCCTGTTCTGGGCACGTGCGAAGGCTCTGCTCTGCTCCTACTCCAATTGGGGTGACGTGCCTACCACCCCAGCCGGCCGCTGAGCCTATTCCACCGGTCTGTCGCAGGTCTGCCTACCTTGCGGGCACGGGCGGTGGCTCTGCTCTGCCCCTACTCCAATTGGGGTGACGTGTGTACCACGCCAGCAGGCCACTGGGCCTGATCTGCTGGTCTGTCGCAGGTCTGCCTACCTTGCAGTCATGGGCGGCGGCTCTGCCCTGCCCCTCCTACCATGCCCGCGGACCCCTGGGCCTGCTCTGCAGGTTGGTCGCAGGTCTGCCCACCCTGTGGGCACAGGTGACGGCTCCGCTCCGCCCCCACTCCAATTGGGGTCACGTGACCACCACACTGGCGGGACGCTGGGCTTGCTCCGGGCGCAGGCGGCGGCCCCGCACCTCCCCTCTGGCTCGACGACAAAGCGAGAAAGACTCGGGTGTCTGTGACTCACCCTCCCTACCAGGAGACCAACTGTTTCTGTCGCTGCTGGTATTGATGAAGTTCTCTCCTCTGCCGCTTTCTGATGACATCAGATCTCTGCCATGTTGGTATCCCATGCGAATGGCAGCATTTCGTTCCTTTTGCCGGGTGACCAAAGCAACAGGTGAGTCCTGACCTGCCCTCACAAGCCCCGTCTCAGTCCCGTTGCCACTGCCCACGAAGGCTCGGTTGGTATTTACCTCCACAGTACTCAGCAGGACCCGGACCGAGAAGCAGTTTCCGCGGGCTCCTTAGTCCTGGGCCAGAGCAGTTCCGGGAGCCGGAACTCAGCCGCTCCATGCTTGGTGCATGCTCTGATAAGAGCAGGCTCCAAGAAGCAGTTTCCATGGGCTATTTAGCACTGAGCCTGAGTAATTTGTCTGCAAGCCGCAGGCGAATGGCAGCCTGAAATTACCCGTTCTATGGCTGAATGAGCTGCAATCAGTAGAAAACAGGGATGGTGACGTCAGCTCTCTAAGATGGTGGCCGCTGGCCTCCTCTGTGGTCTGACCTGTGTGGAGAACCAAATTGGACCGCTTCCTTCCCCCGTCTCAAACCCAGAATTCAGCACTGAGTACAGTGCTTGCACAGCTGGCAGACGCCCAAAGAAACTGCAGCGCTGTATCCCTGCGTCGCTATCTCCTCGTTTCCCAGCGCGCGCCACGGACTCTAGCCGCGGGGCGATTTGCCGAACAAGCAGGGTGACCCTCTGTGCGGACAAATCTCTCGCGTTTGAGCCCCCGTAGCCGATCCTCGTGCGATGGAAATCCTTCCTCCAGGTTCCAGAGCACCCCACTTTTGCTGGAAATTCCTAACAAGATAGCCTTTAGCCATCCTGACTCGTCATTCTCCCACACAGTGACGCGGCACACAGGGGCAATGCACTCCCCTCGCCGCCATCTTCCTCATTTTCTTCTTTTCTCTTCCAAATTTCTTGCAAATATATCCCAAGAGTGAATGAGAATGCCTGATTATTATTTCTCATCGACACAGAAGCTTCATCTTTGCTAGTAATGGGTAAAATGATAGTATCTCATTATTTCTGTTTGCATAATTTTAACTTCTGATGAAGCTGGATATATGTTCAAATACTGCTTGGCTATTTATACTTCTTGGTGAATTGCATTTTCTTTCCTTCAACCAGTTTTTATTTAGATAGTAATATTTTTTCTCATTGGTTTTATAAGTGCTCTCTCTAGTCCTTAATTTATTTGATTATATTCCTATTGATAAGTAGTGGTTTACCATATTTTATCATTATAAATAATATCATAGTGAACAAATTTATAATACATATCTCTACATATATTATTTTCTTTGAAAAGATTAAATTGGAAAACAGATTAAAATACTCTGACAAATATTGATAAAATATTTCCCATTAAATTATGAGATAGACTATCACATGACAACAATTTTCATATTTCATCAGAGTATTGAAACAGGATGTAGATAAAGGCATAAAAGAGCATGGCATATAAACCACACAGAGAGGCAACAGTCAATCCTGCTGTAGGATTCCTATAAGCCAGGACAAAAGAGGAACAATCTAAACATTTTGGGAGGCCTTAAATGGAGAGGCATGTGATCCTTTAAAATTTGGCCCAAACCAAGCTCCTTCACAGTTCATTGAAAAAATATGATTGCCAATTTAAAACTGATAACCTGATTAACACATATGACTTTCCCATATTCCACAACTGAATCCAATACCTACTTAGCCAATACTTGTTTCTTCTAGAAATGCTGAATTCCAAGGAGACCAACAAAACAAGAATGCAGAAATGTAGGGCCACTTCTTGGTGAAAAGTAACAGTAGCAACTCTGGAGACCAAGCCTGGAGGATATCACTCTGAGTCAAGGAGAATGTAAAGGTTAGCTAGCCTTTCTTTCTCATCTTCTCTTCCCTCCTTCCCTTTCCATATCATCTCTGCTGATCTAGCTATTATAATGCATTGGTAATACTCTATCCATATCTGTAACGTTGTTTAGAGGCCTCCTCAAATCTCTGGTAGGATCTTCACCACAGCTTACTAACTCTATTCCCAAGTTCTCTTCCAATCATAACCTTAACAGGGGCTCAATGACCTCACTGAAGCCCTTGTTGAATTTCCATTACCAACAGGACAAAGTTGTTCCAAAGATACATTTGTCAAAGCAAGAAAACAGAACATGTTTAAAATTATGTTTCCTTGATTCACATTTTTAATATATTTGATATATGGGATGTGGAAAGAACTTTATTTGCACTCTTGGCTTACACTCAAAACATTGTAAGATGGACCTAACTCTTCCCTTAATATTTTTTTTTAAATAATACATTTATTGCAATATAATCCACATAAATAAAATCTTCCTTTTCAACAATGTATAGTATAGTCAGTTGTGCAATCACCACCACTAATTCGAAAAAGAAATGTTCATCAGTCCAAAAAGAAACCCCATACCCAGTATCAGTCACTCCCTAATACCCTCCTTTTTTACCCACTTCTAACAACTGCTAATCTACTTGCCCCTTCTATGGATTTCTCTATTCTGAACATTTTATATAAAATTATATACTCTATGGACTTTTGAGTCTGGCTTCTGTCACTTAGGATAATGTTTTCAAGGTTATCTGTGTGATAGCATGAATCAGTACTTCATTCCTTTATATGGTTGGATAATTCTCCACTATATAGCTATAGCACATTTTGTTTATTGATTCATCAATTGATAGACACTGGCATCCTTTCACTTTTTAGCAAGCGGGCATAATGCTTTTGTAAATATTCATGTACAAGTTTCATACGGATATATGTTTATGTTCTTAGGTTTCTATGTAGGAGTGGAATTGCCAAATTATGATCAGCATTTTGAAGAATTGTCAAGCTGTCTCCAAAGTGGCTACACCATTTGACATTCCTACTAACAATGTATGAGAGTTCCAATTTATCCACATTTTTGTCAATGTTTACCATTACTGATGTTTTTATTATAACCATGTTAGCAAATCTCATTTGGGTTTGATTTATGTTTCTCTGACAAGTAATGAGGGAGAGCATATTTTCACATGCTTATTGGCCAATAGTAATTTTCTTCAGAATCCTCTATTTTTTAAACTGGATAACTTTTCTTTTTAATGTTGAGTTATAAGATTTCTTTCTTTATTCTAGTTAAATAATATTCATTTGTATTGAGTTTATTCTACTTGGAGTTCAGTGAGCTTCTTGAATACGTAGATTCATGCCTTTCATCTAATGTGGCATGTCTTCAGCTGTGGTTTCGTTAAATATTCTTTCTTCCTCTTTCTACATCTCCTTCTTCTCAGACTCCTATAATGTGTATGTTGGTATGCTTGGTGACAGGTGTCCAAGAAGAAAGGATCTTTGCACTAAATGAGTTTGAAATCAGGTCAAATAAAGATAAGGCCTGAGAGTTTCCAGGAAGCTAATAGGTAAAATCATGATAATTTTCTGGAAATGAGGATTTGCTCCTTATTACGACTTTTTGGATACTGGTTTTCATGGTTACTTTGTTTGAAAAATTGTTGGTTTTCAAGCTGAGGATGGGGAATGGGTAAAGGGAAAGTTCTGCTTTTTCTACTGAGATTAAATTAATTTTTATCACTGAATAAATACTCCTCCAATTGTTGCAAGCCCTTGTTTAATCTCTTTTAAAAACATTGGTTTTGTTCATTTTTGTCAGTGTTCCTTGCTTTTATGGTGGAGTGGATTTTGAGAGGTTCTTACACCATCTTCGAAGTGCTTCTCTTTCTGCTTAGCATTTTTTAATATCTTAGCAATAGGATTCTATGTTGTTTATCTCATAGTGTACAATGTGTCAGATAATATTTCCTGGGTACCCCACCTTTTCCTATCTTTTTTCTCAGACAGATCTTTTCAAGTTTTTTCTTTAAAAACGTAGAGCTGCAGTTACAGCTCAGTGGTAGAGGGCTGGTGTGAGGCATTGGGTTCAATCCTCAGCACCATATAAAAATGAATAAATAAAATAAAGGTTAAAAAATTAATATGTAAAAAATCATTTTCAACTTATTTTCTGTTATCAAATAACAGCTTTTTATTGTCAGATATAATGTGTTTAATGAAAACCATGTGAAGTAAGATTTCAACCAAATAGAACTCAAAAACTTGACATTTTTATCTAATATATAGCATGAGTTCAATAACAAGAGGGACATTCTGTAATTCAGGATTTTTGATTCTCTTAATCATTGTAGATCTAGTTTTCTCCTGCCTCCTCTGTACTCTCATCTACAGAACCATAGATTCATTGCTGATGTTCATCAATGTTCATCGATGAATACTAGAGGCCTATTTTGATATCTCTAGACTGTAACTGCACCTTGCTAGGACATAAAGTAGATTCATGCAATAGATAAGACAGTCACAGTAATGGAAACAAAACACAAAAGAATTAGGTGAAAAGATAACATTCACAAAGACAACTTATATATGGGGCTTCAACTAGAGGTTTAAAACACAAACTTTAGATTTCAAAAAGTTACTGTATTAAATCTGGCTCTACCACTCACCAGTTCTGTGACTTGGGGAAGCTATTTGACCATGCAAAGCCTCTGCTTCCTCCCTATAAAAGTAAATGCTTACTTCATCAGAACTTCATGAAAATTAAATAGGATATAGCATGTTGTGTAGGGTAGGGTTCATAATAAGCTCTTAGCAAATGATAATATCGGGTAGTAATCTGAATATTACCATCCCTTAACAGACAAATTGTGCCTACATGAATGTATTACCATACTGAAAAACAAACCATGTTTTCCAGGTGAGATTATTATCTATAGGGCCATTTCCCATCATAGAGACCTTTCTCAGGTTGAATGTTTTGAATTCAAACATTAACTCCCATAAATCACAGACTTCCAGGAACTATGCAATTCATTCATACATGTATTTACATTACCACCATTTATTGTGCATACTATGTATGCCACATTGATCTTAGCACCGGTGTAGGAAGCTGAACAAGCTAAGAAGGTCCCCAACTTTCATGGGAATTATTGCCCAGTAGAAGGTAGAGGCAGATTCTGGGGATTCCATTCCAAAAGAGAAACTAAAACACTTAAGATGTGAAGATTTTAACTCAGGAATTTCCCTGGCTTCCTCATAGTTTGAGTTTTGCTATGATGCATATTTCACCTAGGAGACACCTATAGTAGGGTTTGAAATTCAGAGAGGATCATGATGTAAATGCTGTGTATATAAGTCAGCTTTCCATCACAAAACAAAATACCTGGGCAACTAACTAATTAAAAGAAAAGAGTTATTTAGCTCACAGCTTTGAAAGTTCAAAGATGTGGTACCTAAACAAGTCAGTTGTGGTGTGGGTGGTGGATGGTGGCACTTCATAACAAGAATGCATGTTGTAACAGAAGGTCACATCCAGGACCAGGAAGCAGAGAGAGAGGTAAGGCTGGGGTCCCTCAATCCCTCTGGGGGCATGCCTCCTTTGGCCTAAGGATCTCCCATAAGTTTCCATATTCCACAGGTTCCCTCACTTCCTAATAACACCACCCTACAGGTCAAGCCTTCAATTACAATGGGCCATGGAGAATATTCAAACAATTATGTGATATTCAAATGACAGCATTCTGTTTCTGGTGTTTCTGCAAGAAGGGTCAGATAGTCCATATATGTAACAAAGACTCCAATACACTGTCCTTTCCTTCATGCGTTTTGAGAAATAGTGATGCTTATTTTGGTGGAGGCAATGACTGCAGAGGCAGTATGACCCTGGAGTTAGCAGTGTGGCATCAGATCCCTGATTTCCAGATTTGTGACAAAAACACAGACATAGTGGTAATTCTGTCATGCTGTTGTAACCACCACTCTTGAAATACTGCATATTCCTCTCCTCCTTCTATAAGAGTTTGGACTCATGTCTGCTTAAACCAGCCAAAATGGATTATGTTATAAATTACTGAATCCTGACCATTACAGAGAAATATAAAATAAGCAGATAAATAAGCAAAAGAAGTATTATCTGTAATAAGGAAAGAGTGATATAAAATGAGGAAAGATTTTTCAGGTGGAATGGCCAAAAGGCCTCCTTAGAGAAGTGAATTTAAATGAAGATCTAAAGTTAATCAACCAAATTTTCTGGTTGAGTCAAACATGGGGGACAAGGGTCCCCAAATGGGAAAGAATTTGTTGTATTATCTCCTCAGAGCAGAGAACAGTGTCATTGGAGATTTGGGATATATGGCACAAGGTGAGCTGAAAGACTAAGTGGGGGGCAGAGTTCCTCAAAAAATATGATCCACAGATTTTGCCAGTCTGCAAACTGTTTGCTTCTAACCATGATGAGTCCAAAAATTAAGAATAAGTACCCGGAAATTTCATAGCAGTTGGACACCAGCATAACATTCAAACAACATTTTTATAATAGTTAATTAAACTATCCATCCATCACAAATTGAAAAATTAAAACAAAACTAGTACTTCACTTTTGATTGTCTGAGAAGCATTGTTCTTGACCAGCCTCTCAAACTTTTCTAATAAAGGGACAGATGGTAAATGTCTTAGGCTTTGTGGGGTCATAGGATCTCTGCTGTGGTGACTCAACCCTACTGTGGTAGCATAAAAGTAGCCATAGACAATATGTAAATAAATGGGTGTGGCCATTGTGCCAATAAAACTTTAGCCACAAAAACACAAAACGGACAGTATTTGGCCTATGATCTGTAGTCTGTCAACCCTGTTGTAGACTCTAGGGAGGAGGCTAGACTTGATTCTAAAGGCAACATAACCATCTGCTTAATTGAGTCCCCCTGCCCTGCCCTTGGTCCTGCCTGATTATCACCTGGCCATATTTGTAAAGTTTTTATATCTTTAGCCCTAAATCAGAAAGGACCTTGGAATACCTTCCTACTTCCATGTAGTGCTTTCCTTACATCAATCCTGGCAGATGAAGTCCATGCTTATAAGAAATATCCAAAGGAAGTATCATCTTGCTTCTTACCTGCATCCCCAAATGATGCAACTCAAAGCCCTTAGAGCCTACAGTCTTTCATTCTTCAGGACCTGACCCACTGAAGCAGTAAGTCATCTCATTGTTCTGATTCCTGAAGTATACCCTTCAAATATTCTTTTGGACAAAGTTGCATTTTTGTCCAAATGGATGTCTGTAGCCATCGCCCATCTCTGGCTCTTTTGGTATGTCTGAAATGGTTGCATTGGACAGGCGGCACACCACATGTGTAGCCTTGTTTTTCTCTGGACTCAGACACTGCCACAGGCGGGAAAGCTTTCTGTGTTCACACATGCCTCCGTTCACACAGCACCCATTTCATAAACACAGCCCCGTGTGAGCACAACAGAACACCTATTCTCTTTCCCACCCGGAGCATCAACCATTGTGTGTATGAGGAGATGGATTCACCTCAGTAGACCTTTCACATAGAGGTTTGAAAGCTGCCTCAGCTCTTTCTAAAATCTCTTATTTAATTTTCTTTCATTGATTCACGACGAACTTAATGGGTAAAACTTTGCTGTTGCAAGTTTCCTTAAAATATCCCTTCTGGGCCTACCACCGTTTATCTTGGCAGCAGGTAGCTTGGAGAATTTTGGAAAGTCTCCGCTTGGCATGGCCTCAGAGCTACTGGCACATTAAAGATTAATAAAGCACATTTAACTGAGCTCAGGACGCTGCAATGTGATCCTCCACCGTGAAATGTGCAAGATTCTTTGTCTGCAATGAACAAAATTGAAGCCAGAAGGGGCCAACCGTGACAAGTTAACATAGGAAACAATCAGGAACTTTGAAGATCTTTCATTGGTCAATTGATGGGAGGGAATCAATTACTCCCGCTCAACCGTATGTTTACTTAGCATTCTCAGGTATTTAAGACCGGCATCAGAATATGAACTGCAGAGCTGGGAATTTATTGAGTTAGCAGCACCAAAAGATATTACAACTACACCTGCCTCTTCAAAATCTAAGGGTGATTCCAAACAAATTCCCCAGTTAGCAGCATCTCCAAAGAAAGTTAGGATTAATGAAGGCATTTCTAAACATTTTGGCTTTGCTTTTAGAAACCAGAATGCTTAGTTTTGACTATTAACCCAAGAAGAAAACGAACAAAGAAACATTATTCAAATCCATAACTGTGAGCAGAAGGAACCAGACAACAATTAACATTAAAGAAAAACTAAAGTTATTGTAGATCATAATTTTTGGCTCCAAGGGAAAAAAAAATCTATTCACTGTCAATCTCCTGGACACACAGCAACAAGTACCAGAATCCATCCGCAGAGGCAAACATTTTTAAATGCACCATTCTGAGTTTTGCAAAAGTGCTCACAGACTCCACGTGCTGAAATGCCTGTGTCTATTTACACACAGAGTGTGATCCCTTCTCTGGGAGCACAGGCAATCGCTATGCTCTGCAAATCAGAGCTCAGGACAAGAGCAAACTGAGCACATTGGGCACTGTCCTCTACACTAACATCAGCATTCAAGGGGGGAAACAAAGAAAAGAAAATTCTGTCCTTACCGAAAAGGCATAGCAGACAGAGACGTTGAGTGTTTCACTTTAGCCCACTCATTGCTTTCTCTTTCATTCGATCAATGTTCTAATGCTACTGAGAATTCCTGGGGTTCTCGGATCTTCCTTCAAGAGTTTTAATCACTGGCTTCCCCAGACAGGGTTTAACAAACACCGCTGTGTTCTGTCAATATTTGCATGCAGCACCACATTGGGCAACCGGCCAACACTCTGAGTTTCAAGAGGCAAGGAGAGAAAACTCACACCCTAACAAACATGCTTCCCTCTTTTGTGTCTTTTAAGGTGGTCCTCAAAGTGTCCTCTCTGAATTCTGACAAGCGCTAAAGATAGTCAGCCTCTTTTTATGACTTCTCCACTGCCTTGCTGGGCTGCCCGAGCTAGGGTCCGCAAAGTTTGTGTTTTGTATCACTGCCCTGAAGTTCTCTGCACAATTGCACGGTTTGCCTCTCCACCAGCTGCACTTTAAATGTATTTTAATTGGCTGGAATGTCGAAAGAATCCATTTGGCAGTCGTTTACATGTGAAGCACGCCCAGGGCAGCTGAAAGAGGCCCCAGAAGCAGCCGATTACTTCATCAAAAGCTGCAGTTTGAATACCATTGACTCCTACATAACTACAGTGAACTCGATTCTATAGGCAAGAAGGAGTAATTAATAATTTGCTGAGAAAATTCTTCATTTATCTAAAAGCCAAAAAAGCAAAGGTAAAAAAAAGAAAAAGAAAAAACTCCCTGCAGACACAACAGTTTTTCTGAAAGGCTTGATTTATAGCCCCCAGCTCTGCTCTTCACAAACATTGACTTTGTATAGCATTACAGGAGGGGCATAATGCATAATTCGGTTTGCCTGAAAAGTTAATTCAAGTAATTTTCCTTTTGAAAGATCCCCTGAGATACATCATTCTATTACCTCTTTATACATTAGCCATATGCTACAATAAATATTGTCAATACTTGTGTCATTTCCTCATTCCCTTTATTTTTCTTGGTTGGTTGCTATAATTACTTTGTGGCCTCCACTAGCTCCAACACCAAATAAATTCACCAAGTCAAAGTGGATAATCATCACCATATAGAATTTGTAAACCAGATTGATGATTAAAACATTCTAAAAAATAGAAGTTTAAATGGATTCTGACATCAAGGGGCAGGAAAGAAAATGCACCCACACACACACACAAACACATTTATATCTACATGTCTCAAAAAAAAAATAGATAAAGCAAGTTACCAAATATATAAAATAATAGATAAATATAAAAGTTTTCAAGTAATTATTTACCAGTGATTTGCTGAAAAGCCATTTCAATGGCATATATAAAGGCAGGTTTACAGATTTAGAATCCTTAGGCATCCTAAGTAATCCTGAAGCTCACCCTCAGTAAGAACTCCTGATTTAGTAGGGTATCTAGAATGATCTTAGTACCCTAAGGATGCCTCTCTATGGAAAATGTGAGCCAACAAACATTGTCAAATTTGTTACAATGCCTTTTCCTCACTTCAATAAAATTGTCTGTGGTTTGTAACAAGATGGTACAAGAGAATGATGTATGCAGATTGCTTAGGAAGATTTGTTGACATTCTCAGAGTCTAAAACCAGCACCCTGGAAAGCAGAAGAGCAGAAGAGTGACAGAAAAGAACAAGGCCAGCTTCATGGGTATGCAATCTGCAGAAGTCCACATAACCCTGTGCTTAGAAGGGACCTGTACTGGGATTAATGCTGTGCTTGCACCATCTTGAAATTCTTAACTTTTCAGAAGTGGCCTGGAATTTTCATTTTGCAATAGATCTTGCAATCATATAGCTGGTGCTGAGAGACAGTAAATATACATCTGATTCAACTCATGATTGAAACTGAAGAGCACTGGGAAGACCATACTGAGGGTGTTGGTGGCAGGTGCTTTCTCTACTTTTGTTTTGATCAGTGTTCTGTCTTAGATTTGGGGAACTATTGAGAGGATGAGGAAGGACAGTTAGGAAGGAAAATCTCTCTGCCAGGCACAGGAGGTGAGAGTGATCTGCAGGTTGTAACCCCTCTGTCCTGAACTGACAATTCACTGCTGCATGTGTGATTACACTTCATCTGACTATTCAGAGAATATTTTTGTTTCCCACAGGATTAGTTCCTCACTATATCATTCTACAGGTACAAAACTCCAGGAGACTAAGCAAGTTACGTTATGTGCATGCATGAAACATGGCATAATAAATCCCATTATGTATAATTGTAACATACCAACAAAAAATTAAAATATGAAAACCTCCATTTGCAACCATTCTTTATTTTTAAATTATCTTACAATCATGATTCATGGTTTGACAGTTAAATTTAAACCCAAAGCTCAGAGGTACTGCTGATCCTCTACTAACTGTCCCAAAGCTCTTGAGTTAAGAGAGTGCAATCAAAATGAATTGCACTCATAAAGGTGATCTTCAAGATCTGTCCTTATACCTGATGTTTTGCCTGTTCTTGCCTTCGTAGAAAACAAAATAAAAGTTTTCCTTTTCCAAGAAGGGACATTGATTTCAGCTATCAAGTCTTCATGCTGCTGGAATCTTGGATCTGTTACCTGGACTCCTAAAATGCACTGACTGCGATACCTAACAAGTAAAACAGACTAGAATTCTAGAACTAGAACAGAATTTAGGAATTTACTGGTGCAAACTACTATTATTTGAAAAAGTTTAAGTAAGGCAAGAAATGATGAATAACACCCAGAAACTTTTAAAAACTCAATGAATTCAGGTTGTACAACTTCTTTTTGCTACACATGTTCCTACTTTCAACCACCCAAGTGACTCCCCTATTCTGACTTGTCTACTGACTCCTAGATATTTTCCTGGCTCCAGCCAGTCTGCTTTTATACATCCAGATATATTTCAAGGGCCTGAGTTCCTACTTCCCTCTCTTACCCTTAGGAGCCACTTCCATGCACAGCACTGAACATGCTACACCAAAAGGAAAACCAGTGTTATACAGGATCCACGTGGAACCAGGACACCTATGGGTTCTTAGATCCTGTGACACTAATTCATTTCTGCCACTTATAGAACTTTAGCATAGATCTCAGTGAGCTGGTTTCACAGTGTAGAGAGGTCTGATCTATTCACAAGTCCAAAAAATGGCAAAGCAATCCTGCTTCAACTCGCTGCTGGAGCTCGTCAGCATACACTGCCCTTCTTTATCGATTTTCTGAGTTACAGGTACCTGTAGGTCAGAGCTTCTGTGGGCTATAGCTGGATAAAATGTGACCTCACAGGAAAAGTTGGTGGATCATAGACATGAAGCAAGACTTCATGTTTTGGGAATTCAGGTAAACCTCTAACAAACCCTAGAGGTCATAGAAAAAACAACTGTCAGAGCCAGGAAGACAAAGGAAAGGGCTCTGTATAGAAAGGCATGGTGCTGCAGAGAAACAGACCCTGAGTAGACCTCACCTTCCTCATGAATAGTACAGACATGGCTATATTAACTATCCCTACCACCAGAGATCAGCACTGGAATGTGCATGTTTGTCAAACTCTCAATCACAGAATGCACCAGATCCACGGAAGCTTGGGGAGCCCTTGGGATCATGTTGCAAACAGGTTGGCCAAATGGTGATTCAGAATCTGAGAAGATACTGATTTCTGGCAACTCAGAAGATTCACACATGGCAGATGGCCATTCATTGAGAAAACCACCAAGAACCCAAGCCCTTGAATTATTAGGAAATAAAGAGGAAATCAAGGCTTGGGGCTGGCATGCTTGCGGCCCGGGTTCGATCCTCAGCACCACATACAAACAAAGATGTTGTGTCCGCTGAAAACTAAAAAATAAATATTAAAAAATTATCTCTCTCTCTCTCTCTCTTTAAAAAAAAAGAGGAAATCAAGGCAGACAGTATGTCAAAAGATACTGTTTTTCAAAATATGCTCATGAGGGGTTTCATGTAGTGCAAACATATTGTCTGATATACGGCCAGACTATGGCTTGGCAATGTTGTTTATCAAGAAGCATTAAAAAAAAATTAAAAATGAGGAAAGTAGAAAACAAAACACTTTGTTTATTAAATTCAACTGGGCTATTATGGGTGGAGCCCATACTGAATGTCAGTTCTTGCCCTGCATAGCAGGGATAAGTCGGAAATGATCTTTGTAAGGGGTGGGATACTAGTTTGATAGAGCTGGTTGGCAGGGCTTAAATAATGGCAATTCATTTTCTCACAGTTCTGGAGACTAGAAATCCAACATCAAGTTGTCGACATGGAGGTTTTCTTCTGAAGCCTCTCTCCTTAAATTATAGATGGTCCTCTTCTCCCAGTATCTTCTCATGCTCTTTCCTCTGTGTACTTACCCAAATCTCCTCTTCTTAAAAGAAAACTGGACACCCCGGATGAAGGGCCACTCCCATAACCTCATTACTTCTTTAAAGACCCTGTCTCCAAGCTCAGTCCCATTCTGGGTTAGTGGCGGTAAAGACACCAACACATGAATTTGAGGTAGAGGACATGATTCATCCCATAACAGGTGTTTTCAGATCAGTACAGAATTACTCAATGTTTGTTTTTCTTAAGATATGACAGTCTCTGCTAAGTGTCCTAGAGACTATTTCTGATTTACTCCAGAACCCCCTTACTGTCACTCATTTACAAATGGGAAACTCAAGCTTAGAGAGCTTCTGAGACTTGCTGGAGGAAACAGAACACAGCCACTATGATTCCAGAACCCAAGCTCTTTTCCCACCACTTTAATGTCTTTGTGGAATCCAAGCTTGTTTATATATTTAATTAACATGATTTCACAAATAGCTAGTACTCAGAATCTTTATCTCATACTCCATCAATCCCTGGAGTTAGGCCATCATACATCCTATTGATCAAGTATTTATTGAGTGTCTATTGCGTTGACCAAAACTTTCTACATGCTGGTAATTTTGCCCAAGAGATGACAAGAATAGTCTTGGGGAGATAAAAATTGATCACAAAGTTTGGGATAAAGATAAAACCTAAGGAATTGGAATCATGACTGTTGGAAAATATGCCATGACTAGGAAGAGAGGTTTGATGGGAAAAATCTTAGATTGACCTTCAGATTTCTGGAGGTAAAAAACAAAACATATTTCAGGTCCTGATAGTGACAATCAGCCTAGATACTATAACTGAGAATCACACAAGGAGTCCTGGGCAAACTGAAGATGATATGTGAGAAGGAAAAGTAGGGAAAATGAAAGGAAAGATGGAGGGGGAAAAGGAAAGAAGGAAGGAAACATTTAACTAGTACCTACACATGGCAGGTATTATACTAGACACCACCTGTGCTACCTATTTTAATCCTGTGAAACACTGGGATGTAAATGGTATTTATCTTCATTTTACAGATTCATAAACTGAGGCTTAACTGTGCCAAGACTTTTGGAAACACTGTGACAGCCAGAAACTGGGAGTGCCAACATTGAAACTCTGCTTTACCTAAGTTTTTCTTAAACCACCTGCTTGCCAACTATAAACTAAACAACAAGAAGCAAGTGGGGCGCTCCTGCCAACAGCCGATAGAAGTGCAGAGGCTGAAGCTCTATGGGAAGCCTCCTACCCCCAGAAGTCTGTTGTTTAAAGAGGTCAAGGTCTCTTGATGTAAAACCAGGACATTGATTTCAGAGCAGATTGGCTGTTGGTTGAGGTGGCACGCTCCAGTGCGCACTGAAGTGAGAAAGTCCAGAGAGGCAGTCTGCTGCTGGGTAAGGGCACAGGATGGTTCTCTGATAACAAAATAAATGGGATTTATTGATGGGGTTTACTTAGTTTATGTAAATAATCCTCCCCGTGTATTTATTCCTTTGTTGTATGGGGGCTTGCCTTAGTAAAATATATCAGCTTCCACCACAAGGGAAAATAAATCTTGCTGGCCATTCAGAAGCCCGACTCATATTCAGAGCTGCATGAGGCAACCTTTTAGTGAAATCAGTGGGCTGCTGGACACTAGGGAATTCAGATGTTTATCCAGTGAATAGATAATGATTTATGGCCAAGGGACACACTCACGGAGCAGGGGGCGGGGCAGGGGAGAGACTGAATTCTATTTGTATTCAATGATGGCACTTTAAAGCACAATATTTAAAAAGCTCTCAGAAAAAGAGGGATGAATAAACAACCCCCTGATTTTGGAAAACCACAGATTGGTCACTATATCTGATGGTCAGTGCTTAAAACCAGCATATACTTAACAACTTTCATCTTACCTTGACCCTTGAAGAATTTGTCAAAATTGTGAATTATGATAATAAAATAATTACTGTTAGATTTTGAAATGCATTTTTGGCAAATGCCTCTTCCTGATTAATGTCAAAGGTAATGATTCCTTATATCTTTGCAGGATTCTTTTACTGACTAATTTAGAAGGCAGTTCCATAAAAACCTTGAGAACCAACTCAAACACTGTGCTTTCTGTATAAAAGGACTTGTTCCAAGCATCTGAGATAGAATGACTCTGTGGAAGTAGGTATCTTAATTATTCCCATTTTGTAGATGGGAGAACTGAGGCAGAGTTGCTTGTCTTCACTCACAGTGACATAGAGGGGGAGCTGTAACTCAAACCCAGGTCATCTAACTCCTCAACACCTCTATCCTGCCATTAATGGCACCTGCTCTCCTGAGCTTTGGGACAGAGCAATTATGCAGAGGTTTAGCAACCTCTGGTTGTCTTTATTGTTCTTTCTGGTCTTCTATTGCTTTTTCCAACAGTCAGGGATATTTCTCCTCTTCCCTACATACATCTATACAGATGCCTAGTTTTATAGAGATGTTTTAAAGTTTTTTTGTTGGTTTGTTGTGTTTTCATTTTTTAGCCCAGGAAGATGTTTTGCTGATCATACTATGCAAACCAGCATATTTGGTCCAGTCCAAACACCGTCAAAAACAACCAGTATTTGTTATCATGAAATTATAGATACTTTGATGGGTATTTCTTACACATGAACTTTTCTTAGTTATTCACCAATAAAGTCATTCCTTCCCAGAGATAAGGGCATGGACGAAGGAAAAGGACAGGCCTAGAGGTAGCCATGTAGGGTGGGGTAAGAACAATGTGAAGATTCTGGGCCTGAGTTTCTCTTAAGGAATATTTTTGGGTTAACCAGCTGGTGAAACTCATATCTCCATTATTTAACTCCGTTTTACCAAAAAAAGATAGTACTTCTATTCCAACCAAGGCAAGAGCATACAGTGTAAAGATGGTAGTCTTCACAGTTAAACTCACCTAAAGTTTACCTCGGCTCCACTATTTACTAGCTCTGTGAATCTGCACAATTGACTTAACTTCTCTTAACCTCAGAGTATTTGACTTAAAAGAAGGATGATGATACACTTTGGTCAGAAGTACGTAGATCAGATTCATTCCACTGTCTTTCCTTACTGCAGCCTAATTAGAACAAGTATGTTCCATACTTGTATAATTATATCAAATCAGATTCTATTGTCATGTACAACTATAAAGAACCAAAAAAAAAAAAAAAGAAAAAAGAAAAAAGAAATACATAGATCATAAACTGTGAAAATATCTGGCTTATTAGTCCTCAATTCATGTGAATTCCGCCCCCCCTCTTTATTTTTCATTGTCATCCATGGATGAAATGGTCTAACAGGAAGGCAAATGAACATTCTCCTGACTACACCTTCTCAAGGACTGGGGACTTAGAGGTATTGTAACTATGCACTGCAGTTCCTGTTGACGTTCCATAAACCAAATCAGTTGCTAAGTAAAGGCTGATATCATGGTAAATAACACCATTTAGTTATTCTCAGGCTTTCAAACAGAATGTGGCTAAATTCTAATTGCACCTGAAAGAATCCAGAAAAAAATATCCACTGAAAATCCAAATTGCTTGTCAGACTTATCCAATGTGATAAAAAGTCATATAAGGCATATATAATTAAAAGCTTCAATAATCATTTCAAAGACAAATCTTATCCTATATTTTAAAAGAAGCAAAATAAAACTTTTATAGGTATTGCTGCACTTGGAAAAATTAATTTTTCGAAGTCACCACATGGGTATTTTTCTTAATTTCCCCATTATTCAGTTTTCTAATCTTCTTTTCCTTTTCATAAAAATTATAGGAAAGGCATTTAGGAAAAACAGACAGGATAACTTCATGGCACAAAAAGGAGAGAAAGAGGGATGGAGGGAGGAAGAGAGGAGAAAGGAAAATAAAATAAAATGTAAGTCCAATAAAGCTAGAGCTGTTTTGTTGTTGTTGTTGTTACAGAAATATAGTGAGTCTAGGAGATGGCTATTTTCAATCTAGCAAACATGTCTAGGAGAGAAATAATAACATTATTTATTAGTTATTTATCTGTTTTAACTCAAAAACTTGCTTGAAGGATGTATAAGAAGGAAATTATATTATAGCAATTGAATACAGAGATCTGACAAAATGTTATGAAATGATATATTGGACCCCAAATCTTTCAATAAATGACAAAATTTAAGCCATTTACTTTGAAACCTAGAATCAAAATAGTGAGATGGTAATTAGAAGGCCCCTTTCTCAGGCTGAGCCCCTTTATTCCTCACCATTAGAAGAACACTGACCCAAACACACATGTGTAAGAAGCTTTTTATTTTATATTGATAATCCTATAATCCTTAAAAATAAACAATGAAGAAAAAAATTGTGTAGAAAGGATTTTTGCACCCAATATTATAGAGTTCCTGGTTCAGATAATCTGTGTAAAAAATTATACCCACTTAAGAAAATAGCAAAATTACACCCACTTAGGGAAAAAAAAGCAAAATTATACCCACTTAGGAAATATTAAAGGGCCTGTGCTCTGACATGCCAGATGAGGCCATGGGTTTCACTTTAAACCTATAAAATTAGCATTTCAATGCCTCATTTTGAGCTGTGTATACTTGGTCTTTGAGCTACCTTTGCTGCCTTATTTTCTTTCCTTAATATCTTGGAAATATTCTTCTACACACAAACATACATGCACACATGTGTGTACATGCGCACGCGTGCACACACACACACACACACACACACACACACACACACCATTCCTTCCCAACTTACCTCTGCCCCAAGGATATAATTTGGGGTTCTTGTTGGTTAGTCTTCCAAAACTTGACCTAAGTCTCCTTTCCCAGTTCTGCCAGCCCACAATTGTTTTCTCTTTTGTTGAAAGTGGCAAATAATAGTAAAATATACCTTTTGCTGAGACTGTCTCATGAATAAATTTCATCTGTCCATTTATAAATTGGCCACAAACTCTTTGAAGTGAAGAGTCTTGCCAGGTAGCTCTTCTCCTCCCTTGCACAGAGAAGGTGGTCAACAGCACTCCCCTGATCAGTTCATTGGTGCCCATTCTGGCATCAGCAATCAGTTTAAAAACTTATAACAAAAAAGAAAGAGGGAATTCCCTTCAGGCGACTTGCTTGGGTCAGTCTGATGAGACTCTGCCAAGGATGCAAATGTTACAGACACCGTCGTGATGAACTATCCGACGCCCACAGACAGGTCGGGGTATTCACAGGATAGAAGCAGTGACCTGACATCAGTATGTTGGGTGTCCTGCGTGATGCTTGGTGAATTTCCTTAATCTTCCTGGGCTTCGGCATTCCAATTTGTAAAATGGGGAGTGGTCTGTAAGCTTTTTTCAAATAACTACTCATTTAACAATTGTCACACTAGTATGAGGAAGGTTCACTCATATTAGTCACACATTACAGATTTGGAAACTGAGGCAAAGAGAGAATACACTTCCTGCCCACAGTCACAGGAAGTGCCAGAGCCAGAGTTTAGTCTAGAGAGTCTGATTGTGGAGTCTAGGTATTTTTTTTAAATCAGTGCATTATAGTTGGATATAATACTTTAGTACATTTTTAAGTAATCATACATGCTTGTAATTTACTTCATTTCAATCCCCAGTCTCCCCCCTACCCCCACCTACTATCTGCCTTCTTCTTTTCTACTGATCTATCTTCTCCTAATTTATGAATTTAATTGGTGATTTAGAGATATGCATAAAGATGGAATTCACTGTGATATATGTATACATGCACACAGCATAATTTTATCAAATTCATTCTGCATTTCTTCCCCTCTCCCATCCCTCCTCCTTACCCCTCAATTTCCTATTCTGCTGATCTTCCCTCTGTCTTTAGGGCATCTGGACTGACCCCCCCCCCCCACCCACCGCTTTTCTTCTTCCTTACTTTGCTCTAGCTTTTGACTATAAGAGAGAACATTAGACCCTTGATATTCTGAGTCTGCCTTATTTCAGTTACCATGATGTTCTCCATTTCCATTCATTTACCAGCAAATGCTATAATTTCATCTTCTTTATGGCTGAGTAAAACTTCATTGTGTACATAACACATTTTCTTAATTCATTCATTTGTTGATGGACACATGGCTGTCTCCATATCTTGGTTACTGTAAGTTGCAATGGTATAAACACTGATGTGGCTGTATCACTGTACTATGCTGATTTTAGTATTTTTAGATAAGTACCAAGGAATGGAATAGTTGAGTCATATTGTGGTTTCATTCCTAGTTCTTTGAGGAATCCCCATACTGATTTCCAGGGTGGGTGTAACAATTTGTAGTACCACCAACAGTGTCTGAGTGCACCTTTCCCCAGCATTCTCACCAGTATTATGATTGTTTGTATTCTTGATCATAGCCATTCTGACTAAAGTATGAAGTTTAGACTTGTATTTCCTTGATTGCTAGAGACGTTAAACACTTTTTCATGTTTTTGTTAGGCATTTTTGTTTTAAATAATATTTGCCCATTTATTGATTGGGTATTTTGGGTTTTGTTCTTCTGTTTTTGCTTTTTCACTGTGAAGTTTTTTAAATTCTTTATATATTCTGGATATTAATCTCCTATCAGAGGAGCAGCTGACAAAGATTTTCTCACATTCTGTAGATTCTTACTTCATTCTCTTTATCGTGTCCTTTGCTATACAAAAGTGTTTTAATTTGATGTTATCCCACATATTGATTCTTGGTTTTATTTTTTGAGTTTTAGGGGTCTTGTTAAGGAAGTTGGTCCCGGCACCAATATGTGCAAGTGTTGACCCTATGTTTTATTCTATCAGTAGCAAAGTTTCTAATTCCTAAGTCTTTGACCCACTTTGATTTGACTTTTGTGCAGAGTGTGAGATAGTGGTCTACTTTTTTTCTTCTACATATGGATATTCAGTTTTCCGAGTAACTTTTGCCAAAAGGTTATCTTTACTATAACATATAGTTTTGGCACCTTTGTCAAGTATCAGATGACTACAATTATATGGGTTTGTCTCTGTGTTTTCAGTTCTGTTCCATAGATCTCAGTAGCTCTTTTGTCCCAATACCATGCTGTTTTTGTTACTGTAGCTCTCTGTAGGATAATTTGAGATTATATATTATGATGACTCCAGAATCACTCTTCTTGCTCAAGCTTATTTGGTTATTTTTTCTTTTATTCTTCCAAATGAATATAAGTAATGTTTTTTTTTTCTAGTTTTTGAAGAATTTCATTGATATTTTGATGAGGATTGTATTTATCTGTATATTTGGTAGTATGGCCCTTTTGATGATATTAATTCTGCTTATACAAGAACATTGGAGGTCTCTCAATCTTCTAATGTCTTTTTAAATTTCCTTCTTCATTGTTCTAGAAATTTCTTTGTAGAAGTCTTTTGCCTCTTAGTTATATTAATTCCCAATTATTGTACTGTATTTTTAGCTTATTGTGAATGGGAGAGTTTCCCTGATTTCTTTCTCATCAGAATCACTACTAAAGTGCAAGAAAGTTATTGATTTTGAATTGATCTTGTATTCTGATACTTTGCTCAATTTATGAGTTATGGAAGTCTTCTGGTGGAGTTTTTTGGGTCTTCTAGATATAGGAACATGTCATCATCAAACAGAGATAATTTGGGCTCTTCCTTTCCCATTTATATCCCTTTAATTTTCTTCTCTTATCTGACTTCTCTGGCTAGAGTGACTATCCTTGTTTTATTCCTGATTTTAGAGAAAATTATTTTAAGTTTTTCTCCATTTAGTAGAATGTTGGCTTTGAGTGTGTTATGTAACTTCCTTCTATTCTTGGCTTCTTGACTGTTTTCAACATGAATGGGTACTAGATTTATCAAAGGCCTTTTCTGCATCTATTGAGATAATCATACAATTCTTTTTTTTCAATTGTATTTATATGTATGGTGAATTTCACTGATTGGTTTATAAATGTTGAACCAACCTTGCATTCCTCAGATGAAACCCACTTGATTATGGTATACAATCTTCTTAATTAGTTTTTAAAATATGGTTTGCTAATATTTTTATTTTTAATTGTTTTTAAAAAATAAATGACAGTAGAATGCATTACAAATCTTATTACACATATACAGCACAATTTTTCATATCTCTGCTTGTATATAAAGTATGTTCACACCAATTCGTGTCTTCATTCATGTACTTTGAATAATGATGTCCATCACATTTCACCATCCTTGCTAAACCCCTGTCCCCTCCCTTCCCCTCCAACCCCTCTGCCCTATCTAGAGTTTGTCTATTCTTCCCATGCTCCTGCTCCCTATCCCACTATAAATCAGCCTCCTTATATCAAAGAAAACATTTGGCATTTGTGTTTTGGGATTGGCTAACTTCACTTAGCATTATGTTCTCTAACTCCATCCATTTACTTGCAAATGCCATGATTTTATTCTCTTTTATTGCTGAGTAATATTCCATTGTGTATATATGCCACATTTCTTTATCCATTCATTTACTGAAGGGCATCTAGGTTGGTTCCACAGATTAGCTATTGTGAATTGTGCTGCTATAAACATTGATGTGTCTGTGTCCCTGTAGTATGCTGTTTTTAAGTCCTTTGAGTATAGACCAAGGAAAGGGATAGCTGAGTCAAATGGTGGTTCCAGTCCCAGTTTTCCAAGGAATCTTGGAAAACTGCTTTCCATATTGGCTGCACTAATTTGCAGTCCCACCAGCAATGTATGAGTGTACCTTTTTCCCCACCATCCTTGCCAACACTTATTGTTGTTTGTATTCTTAATAGCTACCATTCTGACTGGAGTGAGATGATATTTTAAAGTAGTTTTGATTTGCATTTCTCTAATTGCTAGAGATGATGAACATTTTTCCATATATTTGTTTATTGATTGTATATCCTCTTCTGAGAAGTGTCTGTTCAGGTCCTTGGCCCATTTATTGCTTGGGTTATTTGTGTTTTTTTTTTTTGTGTGTGTGCTTAGCTCTTTGAGTTCTTTATATACTCTAGAGATTAGTGCTCTATCTGATATATGAGGGGTACAAATTTGCTCCCAAGATGTAGGCTCTCTATTCACCTCACAGATTGTTTCTTTTTCTGAGAAGAAACTTTTTAGTTTGAGTCTATCCCATTTATTGATTCTTGGTTTTAATTCTTGTGCTATAGGAGTTTTATTAAGGAAGTTGGGGCCTAATCTCACATGATGAAGATTAGGGCCTACTTTTTCTTCTATTAGATGCTAATATTTTATTAAGAATTTTTTCATGTATGTTTATGAGGGATATTGGTATTTAGTTTTCTGTCTTTTATATATCTTTGTCTGACTTCATAGGATGTACTTGGGAGTGTTCCTTCCCTTTCAATTTCATGGAATAGTTTTAGGAAGAGTGAGGTTGGTTTTTCTTTAAGGTGTGGTAGACTTCAGACCTGAGCTTTTCTTTATGGAAAGCTTTTAGTGTTGGTTGTTTCAAATTCATTGCTTGATATGGTCTGTTTAGGTTTTCTACATCTTCCTTGTTCAATTTGGACAGGTCATATATGTCTAGAAACGCGTCAATGTCTTCTACTTTCCCAGTTTATTCAAGTATACATTTTGAAAATAACCAATGATCCCTTCAGAAGTAATGGTGATATTTCCTTTTTCATCTCTAATTTGGTTCTTCTCTACCTTTCTTTTGCTTAGTTTGACTAGAGATTGATCAACCTTATTTTTATTTTCAAAGAGCCAACTCTGTTTCATTGAGTCTTTGTATTGTTTATTTATTCTCAATTTCATTTCAGATCTTAATTATTTTCTGTCTCCTACTGATTTTAGCATTTAGTTCTTCCTTTTCTATGGCCTTGAGATTTATAATTAGATTATATATTTGGGATCTTTTAATTTTTTTAATGTAAGCAATGAATGCTATATTTTTTAAATATTTTTTAATTTGTAGCTGGACACAATATCTTTATTTTATTTATTTATTTTTATGTGGTGCTGAGGATTGAACCCAGTGCCTCATACATGTGAGGCAAGCACTCTGCCACTATTCACCTCACAGATTGTTTCTTTTGCTGAGTCACAATCCCAGACCTATGAATCTTTCATCTTAGAGATACCTTCATGATATTTTAGAGATTCTGATATGTTGTATCTCTGTTCTCATTTGTTTCTAAGAATTTCTTATTTCTTCTCTCATTTCTTCTTTGATACATTCCTTATTTGAAAGAGCATTGTTCAATCTCCAAGTGATGCTTCCATTTCTAGTTTTTTGAGTTTCTACAGTTTTTCTTATTTTTGATTTCTAGTTTAATTCTGTTATGATCTGATGGGTTTATGTCAACTTTTTTGTTTGCCAAGGCTTACATGGTTACCTAGAGTATGGTCTATTTTGGAAAAAAAATCCATGAGCTACTGAGAAGAATATGAATTCAGCTGTTTTGGGATAAGACATGTGTAGTTGTCTTTTAGGTTCATTTGATTTAGAGCATTATTTAGGTCAAAAATAACTTTATAATTTTATGTTTGAATGACCTGTCCATTGGTAATAGGAGTGTGGAGAGATTGTTCAGTATTATGGTATTCGGGTTTCTCTAGAATTTAATGTAATTACATCACTGGTATTTGTGCATGTATATTTACTATTTTTATATCTTCTTGATCAATTATTTCTTTTAAAATTATAGAGTGACCCTCTTTATCTCTTGTGATACATTTTTGCTTAAAATCTGCTTTGACACATACAAATGTTGCTATTTCTGCATGTTTATGGACTTCATTTGCATGGGATATTTTTTCATATCCTTTAATTTTCAGCCTGTGTATGTCTTTGCCTATGTGATGAGTCTCTTGCAAACATCATATACTTAAATCTTGTTTTTAAATCCATTCTGATGACTTTTAATTGAGGCATTAAGAACACATATGCTCAGTGTTATTTTGAATAGATGATTGTTATTTCTGCCATCTTAGTTAGTTTGATATATTTAATTCTGACATGATTTTCATTTAGTTAATTGCGTTTCTAAAGAAGTTCATCTATAGGGCTGGGGATGTGGCTCAAGCGGTAGCATGCTCGCCTGGCATGCGTGTGGCCTGGGTTCGATCCTCAGCACCACATACAAACAAAGATGTTGTGTCTGCCAAAAACTAAAAAAAAAATAAATATTAAAATTCTCTCTCTCTCTCTCCCTCTCTCTTAAAAAAAAAGAACTTCATCTATTTGGGAGCTTTAAATTTGTTTTTTAGTTTTTCTGTGTGCAGTGTATCCTCAACTATTGTTTGCAGTGCTGGCTTACTGGTCATGAATTCTTTTAGTTTATCCTTATCATGGAAAGTTTTGATTTCTCCACTGGTTATAAAAGATTGCTTTGCTAGATATAGCAATCTTTGCTGACAATTTTTTTAGAGCTTGGCATATCTAATTTCAGGCTCTCCTTGATTTTTAGGGTGTGAGTTGAGGAATCATAAGTGAGCCTTATTGATGTGCCTCTAAATATTACCTGCCATTTTTCTATTGCAGCTTTTAATATTCTTTACTTATTTTCTAGATAGCTCTTTTGATTATAATGTGTTTGGATAGTTTTTTTTCTTATCTTGTCTATTTGTTGTCTCATATTCCTCCTATATCTGGATGTCTATCTCATTTCTAAGGTGGAGAAATTTTTCTGTTACTATCTCACTAAAAGGTTTTTAATGCCTTTAACCTGCATCTCCATGTTCTTTTCTATCCAAATGACTCTCAGGTTTGGTCTCCTGATGTTCTCCCAGAGTTCTTGTATATTCTGAGCATGGTTATTACTTTTTTTCTTTTATTGCATATTAAATATTCAAGTTCATATACACTGTTTTCAAGACCTGAAGTTCTATTTTCTATGCAATTTAATCTGTTGGTGATACTTTCAAGTTAATTCCAAGTGAATGTTTTATTTGTTCTTTTTAGTTATACATGACAGTAGTATCTATTTTGATATCATGAGTATGATGAGAATGAGTATGATGATGAGATTCACTATGGTGTATTCATATATGTGCATAGGAAAGTTATTTGAGATTAATGGAATTAATTCCATTAATCTCAAATAAATTTCCTTTTTATATCCTACATCCCTTTTCTTCCCATTTGTCTAATTCACTGAAATTCCATTCTTTTTCCCACCCCTTGTTGTGTGTTAGCATCCACATATCAGAAAAAAATATTAGACCTTTGGTTTTAGGGGATTGGCTTATTTCACTTAGCATGATAGTCTCTATATTCATCCATTTACTGGGAAATGTAATAAAGTATTCTTCTATTTGGCTGAGTAATATTCTATTGTGTATATAAACCACATTTTCTTTATACATTCATCTGTTGATGGGCACCTAGGTTGGTTCTATAGCTTAGCTATTGTGAATTGAGCTGCCATAAACATTGATGTGACTGTATCATTATAGTATGCTGATTTTAACTCCTTAGGATATATACAGAGGAGTGGTATAACTGGATCAAATGATGCTTCCATTTCTAGTTTTTTGAGGAATCTCTCTACTGCTTTCCAGAGTGTTTGCACCAATTTGCAGTCTCACTAGCAATGTATGATTTGTTAACTTTTTCCCACATCCTCACCAACATATTGTTACTTGTATTCTTGATAATTGCCATTCTGGCTGGAATGATGTGAAATCTCAGTGTAGTTTTAATTTGCATTTCTTGAATTGCTAGTAATGTTGAACATTTTTTTTCATATATATGTTGACCATTTTCATATCTTATTTTGAGAACTGTTATTTACTTAACCCATTTACTGACTGGATTATTATAATTATTATTATTATTTTATTACTATGGTGTTAAGCTTTTTGAATTCTTTGCATATCCTGGAAATTAATGCTTTATCTGAGGTGTGAATGACAAAGATTGTCTTCCATTCTGTAGGTTCTTGCTTAATGCTCTTGATTGTTTTCTTTGCTGTAAAGAAGGTTTTATGTTTGATACATTCCATTTATTGATTTTTTTTAAAGTTTCACTTCTTTTGCTTTAGGAGTCTTGTTGAGAAAGTTGGTTCCTAAACTGACATATTGGAGTGTTGAGCCTACATTTTCTCTTAATATGCGCAGTGTTTCTGGTATAATATCTACGTTTTTGATCCACTCTGAGTTGAGTTTTGTGTGGTGTGAGACAGGGGTTAAATTTTGGGTGTGGTGAGGTTCCCCCTGACACCCAGGTTAGAGGGGTCTACTACCTATGGATTTCCAGTTTTACCAGCACCATTTGTTGAAGAAGCTATCTTTTTTTCAATGTATTTTTGGCACCTTTTTCTAGTATGAATATTTATGTTAGTTTGTCTCTGTGTCTTCTATTTTATGCCATTGGTCTTCATACCTGTTTTGCTGCTAATACCATGCTGTTTTTGTTATATTAGCTATGTGGAATTTTTGACTCACTATGTCTTTCATTTTAAGGAGTTCTGATTGGTTTCTTTTAAATACCTTTATTTAGTGAAACGGCCTTTCACCTTCTGGATTTGCTCTCTTAACTCAGTCCTTAGATAGTCTTGTAGTTCATTGAACATTTTAATGATTATTTTCATAGTCTTTCATATATCCACTTCCATATCTGTGAGTTCCCTTGTTGGATTTTGGATGGGACATTTGTTTTCATATTTCCTCATGTTTTCAGATATCTTAGATGCATGCATCAGTTGGATTGGATTCCTCCTGTTCCTCTTTTATACATGTATCTTTTGGTGTTCAGTTATCTTTTTTGTTCTGGGGGCTTCTCTCTGTTTTTTTGTTGTCTAAGTAGATAACCAAAAGTGGGACCTGAGGTCCCCATCTGATTGTTCCTACTTGAGGCCTGGTTATTAGTTGGGGGTTTTTCTCTACCCCATTCATTCTATATATGGAAGTATTGTTGAGGCTTAAATAGATCTAGTTTGTGTGTTTAGTGAGGTTCCCTATTACTTGGCTGCATTATGAGCACTGCTCATCATCAGTGTCTCTGCTTGTTAGCTCGAAATTTATTATTTATTATCCGAATCACTGTCAGCTCCTCTTAGAGAAAGGGGGAGCAAAGACTAGCACAGTATTAAAAACCAATTACAATCATAACATAAATGTACAGTTTCTACTTTGACATTTATAACAGTAATTGCCACCAGTAGAGGAATGGTGGAGTCAGAATTGAACATTGGCATCAACAATAAACAACCATTAACTAGATCAGACATTAGCAAGCAAATATCTATTATGTCATATACTGCATTAATAACCACAACAACATGAA
Source organism: Marmota flaviventris (assembly GCF_047511675.1). Classification (NCBI taxonomy): domain Eukaryota; kingdom Metazoa; phylum Chordata; class Mammalia; order Rodentia; family Sciuridae; genus Marmota; species Marmota flaviventris. The sequence goes on from NC_092508.1 coordinate 110,721,267, forward strand.
TAGGGTAGAGATTACATAAACTATATGATTCTATCAGATAGTGGAATTACAGTTCTTTAAACGAAAATAAAAAGAAAGGCAAGAGAAAGTTTGAAATATTTTAAAAGTGCACAGAGGAAAAGCAGGGGATAGGTAGCAGGTAATGGCTCTAAGGATGGAGAAACAAAAAATACAACTGAAGTAATAAAGAGTAAGAGGGCACAGGAAAACATGGCTATTATGGAGGAAGAGAGTGAAAAAGTGGTAGTAAATGAACAAAACTAAGGTATAAATAATCAGGTGAAAGATCAAAACAAACCAAGCCCACATAAAGTTTTAGCCATCAAAGTCACACAAAGCCTATATAATAAATGGGTAAAGGAGAGATAAATTAAAATGAAATAAAAATTATATAAATATGTGTATATTTTAAACTTATCTGCACATTAAGAACACAAATACATATACACAATCATACAGAATACATAAAGTAAAAATAAATAAAATTTAAAAAGAATTAATATTAAATTTAATAATTAATAAGAAGAAAATGGACAGAGGTATAGGAAAAAATTCTTAATTTTAAAAAAGTCTTATTTCCACTAAAGTGATCAATACTGTTAGCAAGGACGGGTGCTCATTGCTTATACAGATGTGCCATTTTTTGTACTTATTTTGCAGGGTCCCATCACCCTGGGACAAGGGCTGGGGGTTATTAATTACCACATCTTTGTGTTTCTTCCCAGGCTACCACCTGTTGTGGCCAGGAGCCAAACCTGTTTGTAGTAGCTCTCAGCTTCCTGTCTCCCTGCATAAGATGGGATGGACTAGGGATTGTTGACAATTGGTTTATTATCATAATGGAACTGGTGCAGATTTCTAAATTAGAAGTTCTAATGGCAGTTGTTTGGTCTTGACTGGCCCATGAAACTCTATCAGTGGGCGTTTGAGATTTGATCCACACTCCTTTATTGCTGAGGAGATGCTAGATATCAGGGTCTCAGGGACCTCCTAAAATTTCCACTTTCAATGTGAGAAGGCTAAACCTTAACAGGCTGCACATGTTCCATTTCCATGCTTGTGAATTACCCAGGATCATACCTGGAGTTCAGAGTGACTGTCTCACGTGTTACTAGGGTCTTCCCAGGTGATCGTATATGATGCCAGCAATAAAGGAAGCTCTCCTCAGTCTCCCCAATCTGTATTGTCCTAGACCCTGTGCTTTCTTTACCTGTTTCCATCACACTGGTCCAGACATATTCTTGATTCCACAATAGGTATCTGCTGGGTTGGGCTGGCAACTTACTTTATGAGTTCTTAAATCTTCAGTCTCTGCTCATTGGCCTGCACCAACTCAAAAATGCTTTCCATTCTGAGGTGCTGATTCCAGTTTGATTCTCCTCTCCTCAGCCAATTGCTTTTAATCACTTTTCATTCAACATCTTCCCCCACCATTTCTGGGTCAGTTAAGGTCAGCCTCACTCTCTGTGCTACTGGTTCCACCAAGCCAATTTTATTTACCGTACTTTCCTCTCACTTTGCTTGTGCTCTGCCTCCCAATGCAGTGGACTTCAAGATGGCATGTCTCTAATATATTATTTTTCTCATATTATTTTCAAAGCTTCCAACTTCCTGTGCCTCAATAATTATTTCTCTGTCCGGCGTTGAAATTCAGTGAATTCCTTAGTCACTCACCTTATTGGGGAGCAGTTGACCAGCTTTTAAAATCTTGAACTGAGAAACTACTGGAAGTACACCCTTCCTCCAATCCACCAGCTTCCACCTCACCAGGGTTTATATTTCTTACTCACTTTGTTGCACTACCTCTCTTCTGTCGAAAAAGTACTATATGCTGTCAGTTGCATATAATATGGATAAAGAATTAATATAAGCTAATAGGGATAATACCATATGTGTGTATGTATGTGTATCCAAATATTTCTGGCAAAGCAAGAAATAAAGTTGGAATGTTAAACTGAGTCTGCCATGTTAAGTGGCCAGCAGAGTGTTAGACACCCAGTGTGAGCTCAGTGAGTTTGGAGACATTGCCATTTTGATGATGCTATTCACCATCTAGGGCTCAGGCACCACTTTTATCCCTACTGGCTCTTCTTCACTCTCTCTGCCTTACTCTGCCTGAATCCCTGGATGGAATCAAAAGATGAAATGGATGGGTTGAAGTTTATCCCTAAAGAAGGAGTGAGGAAGGGGAAGAGAAACAAGACACAGCCCATGGCTTGATGTACACCTCGACATTATACTGATTCATTTTTCTCCTATATATCTCATACATCCCCAGTTCCAATTATTTGCTCAGTCTAATGCCTTCCACTGAAAATGCTTTTCCTCCCAAATTTACTGGTGTCTGACAATTACTCTAAGAGCCTTTCAAATTTTTTCACATCCATAAAATTAATCCTCCCTGTGATAAGTAAATCAATGTAGCCATTTATTCATCCTGCAAACATTCATTGACATCTATTCTCCTGGGTGACAGAGACTGTACAAGACATTGGGGATGATAAACCCAGAGAGACTTAGTCTTTGCCTTCAAGAAGACAAGAAAATCAACACTCAAGTGCCATGTGATAAGTGCTATAATTGTAATTTGAATAATATTGTTCCTTCTTTCCTTTGAACTTAATATTTTCTTTCTTAAATTTTTTTAGAGGGGAGTCTCAGAACAGCCTCTCTACTGTTACAGCTATTCATACTGCTCTTTTATACTCTGATTAGTATATGAGCAGATTGAGGCCAGCGAACATGAACATGTCTTTTGTTCTAAGGATCATCAGGACAAACTTAAACTCAGACTCTTCCTGGGTGACTAGTAAGTATTGGCTGTGTTGTCCTTGAATGCTGTCATGCCATAGATTATAATATACTCCATTTATAACAACAACTCTGAGAAGTTAGTCATTAGGAAAAAACAAAGAGATGCTTCTTCATTTTCTCCCAGGGTTCTTTAACAGGCAACACCTAGCCAACCATTAGCCACATTCAGACAGGGAGTGAAAAGAATGAAGATTTAGAGCTTCAGTGACTTGCAAACCATTGCTGCATCAATGCACAATCCAGCAGTGACATATGGTTCTTTATTACCAGGTCTTACAGCCCTGAGCAATTGCATCTGCCAAAGGGAAAATATTCACTCAGAATTTTGGATGTAAATATTCACTCCCTTGCGTTTTGCATGTCATTGCTAATGGTACATAAAGAATGATCCAAGAGAAGTATAAATAATCATTTGGCTTTTCAATGAACATAGCAGTTCTTACTATAACCAGTCAAAAATGAAATAGTGCAAACTTCAAACTCAAATCAGGAGGTTATCATCTGTATCCACCTTAGAAAGGAATTCTTACTGCCAGAATACAGCATGAATTGAAAGAAGGAAAAATATTAACCCCTCTCTTCAACTCATTTTCAGTCAACAAGATAGGCCACCTCCAATTTACAAATGCAATGTATTTTTAAAGGACTTTATACATTGCATGGTCAGAACCCAATTTCTAGCAGAATAGTAATGGTGGTTTGATTTCCAGGAGCAAATCTTTCAGAAGGGACCTAAGCATCCTTAAAGGGTTTCAGTGAGATATTATGATTCTAGTTCTAATTATAAATCACAGGAATGTGAGAACCATCTGGAAAAAAAACTGTTTTGGCACCTCATTGTGCATAAGCTATGTATGCATCCATTTCTATGGAATATTGCAAAAATGTCCACAAATACCTCCCATTCCTATGTGCATTATCCTTTGTGATATGACTTAGACTCTTTTAAGGTAGAATGTCAACATCTCCATACCTTGAATGTAGTAGATTTGTCCATTAGTTGACCCCTTAAATTTGAGCTTGGCCATTATGATTCCTATGCGATGCAAGCAGAGACTTGCAAAGTGCTGTTCATTGAGACTAGCTCTCTCTAGTTGCTATAGGCAACAATGTATGGACAAATCTCAACCAAACGAGATCAAACAGACAAGCAAGAAAGTTTTTCCAAGACCACTTAGCCAAAACCAAGCCACCAGCCACTTGCCTAAAACAGTTGAAGTAATCCAAGATTAGCAGAAATTGTACCAACCCACAAACCCCTGAGAAATAAAAAATGCTTATTATTTCAGGACATTCATTTTTGGTGACATCATGTTTTTAAAAAGGTAACTGGTACACTTCATCCCATGCTATCTGCTCCATTTCACTGTCCTCTCAAAAATTCCATATTTGGGTAAAGGGATAACCTGCCCATAAACTGGTTAAGTTAAACTCAAAACTAACGGTGTTGAAAATATCTCCCTTTTCTGCACTCCTGGGTTTAACAGTTGTAGATGTAATGGAATGTGAATAACAGGGTCTCTGACAATTTTCAGAAGAGAACAATCCTCCACTCTGCCTCAAGAAACACCCATGGTGGGACTGAGGAGGCACTAGGGACTCCAAGATGGAGAAAAGGATCAGAAGCCACCATCACCAAGATCTCTGGCAGTGTTAAGAATTCCAAAGGAAAAGATTTGCATGTATTAGTCTTCCTTTCCCAAGCAGAATCATTCAAATCCATTTCGGCATCGACTAACCTCCCTTTACACCCACAAGGGAGTCTGTGGGTCCTAGTCAAGGGGGACCAGAGTAAATTCTGCATACTTGCAGAGGGTTTGTATGAGTACTGAATAAGGCAGTCACCATGCGTGCCCCTTAACTGAATCCTGGCCACGCTCTTCACTCTTGACCATTTTGCTTTGACATCTGCTTCCCTGTCTGTGCAGATTTTCTAGTTCCACAGAAAAAAAATTAGTCATAGCAGTGGCAAATTCCCAGCACAAATGTCACTTTTCTCCATCTCCCATAATGACCGCTATATAGCCAAATCATTTCCTGCTATGTCTGTCCTATCACACTGCTCCAAGAAACTTCACACTGATGAGTCAGGACTGAAACACAAGCTGATCTCTTCCAGCCATCATTCTCCTGAAGCCACCTTGAGCTATGTTGAGTGGTTGCATTCACTGTCATCTTGACTGCTGTGTCAACTTACTTTTTATTCATTTCCATATCATATACCTCATTATAACAGGTACCTTTAACTCTTTACTTGGTTCTTTCTTTGTTCCAATTTTTGTTTTCTTTATTGCATCTCCACTACTTTTTATTTTCTTTTTTTCCTGTGATACTAGAGCTCAAACTCAAGGTCTTCCATGTGCTAAGCAAACGCTTTACCACTAAGATATATCCCCAACTCTTGTTATTAATTTGAGTCAGGGTCTCACTCAGTTGCCCAAGCTGGCCTCAAATTTCTGATCCTCCTACCTCAGTCCCTCAAGTAGCTGGGATTATAGTGTGTGCCACTGACTTCAACTACTTTTAATTCAAGTAATCTCAATATATATTTCACATATTGTATATCTCCATATATCAGTACTGGAGTCAAGTGCTATATAAGTATATACCTAAGCATATAAAGTACTTATGTAATTGCCTGCCTGCCTTCCTTCCTCCCTCCCTCCCTCCCTCCCTCCCTCCCTCCCTTCCTTCCTACCTTCCTTCCTTCCTTCCTTTTTACCTGAAAGTCAAGATTTCATTTGCTTTTGTTATGTTCATTCTTTGGTTTTCCCAACCTTTCTAATATCTTATCACCTTTTTGGATTCTGGTAATGTTTTCCAACCAGCATATGATGTAACCCCCCTAAGTTCACAGCATCTGAAAATATGGTGCATATGCCTTCCATATCTTCATCTAGGCCCATAATAAATATTGTCAAGTGAGAAAGAAGACTTTGGCACACCACTGGAGATCTTCATCCAAACAACCTCAGATCACTCATCAGCTATGAATCTAACATTATAGGATTCAGTCTACATATCCATAGTGATATCACAAGAATCTGTCAAACTCCTGAAGAATGAAGAAGGGACATTCCATGCATAGAAGATTGAGAAAAAGAACAGAGAAACATATAAACTATTTCTGAAATAAAGGGTACTTTCATTTATAATTAAGTCTATGTAAAAATGAATTCAAATTTTCTTAGAACTCCGCATTTTAAAATGTTTTGAAATGTATATTCATCCACCATGATTAATAAAGTTGATTATGCTTTCATCTGTGTTTCTACGGAACCTTATTCAGAACCGCTGTTTAGTACTGGTAGTCAATGAAATGGTTCAAAAATATTTCTCCTTCTATTCCTTCTAGATCCATGCTAGGATTTCACTTCTCAGCCCCTGCCCAAAGCTTAGCATGACCATGTGACTTGGCTGGGTCAAAGAAATTTAAGTGAAAATGGCATGTCATTCTGGCTGGAAACCTTTCAAGACTGATTTACTTCTGCTGTGGTACCTGGGGAGCACATGCTGACATGGAGCCTCCAACAGCCTGGCTCCCTAGGTAAGTACCATTGCAAAGCACCTCTGCTGAACTACACTAAGCCTGCATGTGAAACAGAAGGAGCTGAGGTTGTTTGTTATGGCAAGGTGGTCTGTCCTATTCAAACGGATGCATAAAGTTTGTACATGTGAGAGAGAGAGAGAGAAAGTTTGTGTTTGCAACGGGGTGGGAAAAATAAAGATGATTAGGTAATGGGGATACAATAGTGAATAAAATACACAAAATTGCCTGACCTCATCATATGTTACAGGAAGCCAATAACATTTTCTTTTATGTGATTCCTTAATTTTATTACCAGTATGTTTTTAAGTGGAATTTATCTGAGAGAGCCAAAGGTTGGAAGTCCTCTTTCCTGGGTCAAGGAAAGGACACTGTCAACATCCTCATTTTTATTTATTTATTTATTTATTTATTTATTTATTTATTTATTTATTTGGAGTCTATTCTGGAACATGCCCTAGGGGTAATGGTCCTTCCATTCTTTCCTAGCAATATCCAGAGCTACTGCCCTTCACTCTATCCCAAATCCCTTTCTAACCAGCTCCCCAGGTGATGCTGCTGTTGCTGTGAGGACTACATTTTGAATAGCAAGTGTGAGGTCTTCCCAGGGCTTCATCTGGAGAGTCTTGACACCCCATATCTCCCAAGTTTATCAGAAAATCCGGAGTGGCAGTGACAGAAGGAGGACCAAGTCTGACTGTCCATTCTGGGTTCTCATCTCATATTTTCTATGTTAGTTTCTAACAGAGTACCACGAGCATTTGGTCCCCTTCATGTCCTCATCCTGGGATGGCTCATTAGAAACAGTATTTTTTAAAGGCTCTTATGTGATTCTATGAGCAGTCCATGGCAGGAAACAACCACTTTAGCACTGATGCTTTTTCAAAACCTGACAGAAGTTTCTTTCTATAGAAAGTAGTGTGCTCAAGCCTCCTGGAGGGTCTGTGGTCCTTGGATTATATAAAACAGAGTTGTCTCACTTGCTTTATTCACTGGGGTGGGGTGATACTAACCTTTAGTGGACCTGCCCGTCTTGTCCCACAAATGAATTCAATTAAATTGTTGGGAGTTCATTTCTCTCCCACTGGGGATTGGGGGAGGTGTGCCAATAACTCCTGCTATATGATGTTATCTATATTAGATAAAATCTGGATATTCATTTTCTGTAAATTCATGCACTTTGCTGAACAGAATGTGCCTTTTGCTTGTATTAAACTTTCAGATTCTGACCATGATTGACAGCTGTTTCATTCCTTCCTCTTCGCTGTCACATAATTGTCCACGTTTCCAAAAGGTCTGGTCTGTAACTTTACGTTTCTGACATTTAAGCCCTGAGCTTTCAGGGTTTCAATCTTTCCTTTATTTACATCTCTAATCTTTGAACAGAGTCATGAGAAGACATGACCCATTTAACAAATAGTACCGGCCACTGCTTGAAGTGACAGAAGGAAAACAATGAAAATGTTTATTAAAAATAATATGAGACTGTATCCACAGAAACAAGCAGTTCTCATCTCTAAAGCAGTGCCACACCAATTGCAGCTTGCTATCTTGTCATAGAATCAATGTATTTATTTGTGGCCTGTAATTTCAAAGGATATAGAATAGAAAATATCAGCATCTGTCATGTATAAGGAAAGAGACTTTTATGCAATTGTGCTTCAGGCATTTGCTAATAAAAGTGTGGGTTTGCCTGTGTCCCTGTGGGTCTGAGTATGGGTTGTGAAAGAAAACTTATTGGTAATATGTATGTGTTTGGAAATTATTCATCTAAAGGGTCTCAGGTAATGTCAGGCATACTAAAAAGTGTCTGAATGGTATGTTACCCTCTCGTTCATCTTTCCACTGCCCACATTCTCCCCTGTCTTTCTGCTACCTTGGCAGTTCACACTCTCCCCATAAAGCTGGTACTAGTCCAAATAATAGAGCAAAACCAATAAGGCTAAATCTACATGAGGCTTTAGATTCTCATCAATCCAGCACTATGGCTTAAATGACCTTTTATTTTGTCTGGCTAATGAGTGTATTAAAGTAAACTTTGAACAAGTAAAGCCATGTCATTGCCTGCCAAGGAAGAAGCAGAAAGCTCTGGATGGAAAATTCCACTTATAGCTGGAGAAACAAATGTTTTGAAAGCAAAATGGTTTTGTATACAGCTTGAGTAAGTTCAAAATACAGGTCTTTTGCTCATCATGAAAAATATTAACACTAATTAATGCAGCAGAGCTCTACTGGGAATTTAAACGTCTATTTTCATTCACTGTTTTCCTGAATCTTTTTTGCTCTTTACTCCCCGAAGGCTTGTCAAATGAAAGTGAAAAGTTTGAAGGAACAAAGCCAAAGTCAAAAGTGAAATGATAAAGCTCAGGAATGAATAGAGGGAGACAAAAATGCACACAGAGAGTAACTCCCAAAGGAATAGGAGAATACAGATTGTGGGAGAAAGGGACCCCACAGGGGAAGAACAAAACATGTTCAGACGAGCTTCAAAGAATCCTTCCTGGCTGGGCACAGTGGGAAAAGGTTAAAACAACACATGCTTCTCTCAGCAAAACTCAAGAACGAAAAGACACAGAGGAGAACAGGGGTTTGTGTTCTCCCACACCTGTCCTGTTCAAAAGGACTGAGTTGATTCTGGGAATTGAATTCTTTATAATCAATAATTTTACTTTGATGGTAAATTAATAATCAATACAGATAGCACTTTCATTCAAAAGACTGTGACAACCATGTAGGCAATTGTAGTGTACAAAGTAATATGAAGCAATGGTATTTACTAGACATATAGCTGCCTTAACTTTCGGTAATAGAATTGAAATTGAACCTTCCCTCCATATTCACCCAAGATAGACACCCATCCAACCTCAGGTCAAAAGCATATATTACAAAGCTTGTTAACTGCAACAAGTTTCAAGAAATACACCAAAACTTAGTTCTTAAAGTGGAACACAAACTAATTTTTAAAAGGCCCTGGATTAGATGCAAAGAAGACTTTTGTTTACTTCAGGTGAAGAGGTATGAATCAAAATTCAAATATGTAACTCATTTTGTTAAATAACATTTAAACTATCATTTAAAATAATCTAAGCATTGACTTTCAGAAACTAAACTGTAGGCAAAAAAATCTCAATTCACAAATATTATTATACCTAATTTATGCAACTACTAAACTCTTTCCTGCTTTCAATCTCTGTTCCATGCTACCATAGCATCCAGTTCAACCAAGTTCAACGAACATTTACTATTGAGTACACAACACAGTCATCTTTCATGGTGAAAGAATTGCCCTGTATCTTTTCTTAGCCTTGTTTCTGATAGAATCGTAGACTTTAGAAAACTTGAAAGACTTTTAATTTATACTTTAACTTTTTCTTATCTGCCTAGAAATTTATTATTTTATTCATGAACCAGCTTTTGATTTCATAAAATTTTTTCTGTCACTGTTATATTTTAAATTTTATTGATTTGGATATAATATTCATTAATTCTTTCCTTCTGTTAACTTTGGGTTTAAATTTTTATGGTTTCTAATATCTTACCATAGAAACTTTTATTACTGATTTGAGATCTAATATAGGCATTTTAATGCTATAATATTTTCTCTAAATATTGCTTTATTTCATCCCACAAATTTCAATAAGTTGTATTTTCATTTTCTTTCAGAATATTTTAAAATTTCCCATAAGGCTTTCTCCTCAACACTTTGAGTGTAGGAAAATAGTTATACTTCCCAATTCATTTTACATGGCCAGTTGCCTTAAGATCAATGTTAGACACGTGATTTTATAAAACAAGATACTTATGGGCTCAACCTTCTTATAAACACAGATTCAAAAGTCTAAATACAATCTTAGCACACCATATATCACAGTATACTAGCATGGCAACCTATCTGACTGCATGTGTAAAAGGTAATATACTCAGGTTTGTTCTAGGAATGCATGGCTAGCTAAAACATTTGAAAAATCAATCATCATGAATATCTACACTTAATGAATAGAGATAAAACATGACCAGATTAATTGATACAGAAAAATTATTTGATAATATTTATCATCAGTTAGTTAAAAAAAGAAAAAAAAAACTGTCTGCAAATGAGGAATAGAAGAGTACTTCCTTAACCGGACAGAGGTTATCTACCAAGACAGAAAGAAAAGTGGGGAAAAGTCTTTACCTCATCATTCTTAGAAGTGAAATATTGAAGACTTTCCACTTCAGATCAAAAATAAATGAGGATGTCCAATTTTTAAACTTTTTAAACATTATTCTCAAATTCTCAGCCAGTGAAACAAGAAGTATATATAAATGTCATAATAATTTTAAACAAAAATGCCATTATTTATAAATGATGTAACAACAATTCAAAGATTATCAGACAAATGAGTATGCAGAGATCAATCATTCATATGCATATTAGGAACAATTAGAAACATTAAAATTATAAATCTTAAAAATAATTCTATTTAAATAGCATCAAAAATATCAAATACCCAAGAATAGATAAGAGGAAAGCTGAACAACACCCTAAACAGAAAGCCATCAATAATTTATAAAAATTAAGACATAGAATATTATAAAAATGTCATATCTCCTCAAATGACATTTGAGCTAGAATCAATACATTTTTCAATTACAATCCTAGCAGGTATTCTTTGATTTATATGAAATTCTGACAACTGAGAATAATCATCTTAAAGAAAATAAATGACGGGCATCTAGGTTGGTTCCACAGTCTTGCTATTGTGAATTGTGCTGCTATGAACATCGATGTAGCAGTGTCCCTGTAGCATGCTCTTTTTAGGTCTTTAGGGAATAGACCGAGAAGGGGAATAGCTGGGTCAAATGGTGGCTCCATTCCCAGCTTTCCAAGAAATCTCCATACTGCTTTCCAAATTGGCTGCACCAATTTGCAGTCCCACCAGCAATGTACAAGTGTACCCTTTTCCCCACATCCTCGCCAGCACTTGTTGTTGTTTGACTTCATAATGGCTGCCAATCTAACTGGAGTGAGATGGTATCTTAGGGTGGTTTTGATTTGCATTTCTCTGACTGCTAGAGATGGTGAGCATTTTTTCATGTACTTGTTGATTGATTGTATGTCCTCCTCTGAGAAGTGTCTGTTCAGGTCCTTGGACCTAGATGCCCTTCAATAGATGAATGGATAAAAAAAATGTGGCATTTATACACAATGGAGTATTACTCTGCATTAAAAAATGACAAAATCATAGAATTTACAGGGAAATGGATGGCATTAGAGCAGATTATGCTAAGTGAAGCTAGCCAATCCCTAAAAAACAAATGCCAAATGTCTTCTTTGATATAAGGAGAGTAACTAAGAACAGAGTAGGGTCGAAGAGCATGAGAAGAAGATTAATATTAAACAGGGATGAGAGGTGGGAGGGAAAGGGAGAGAGAAGGGAAATTGCATGGAAATGGAAGGAGACCCTCAGAGTTATACAAAAGTACATACAAGAGGAAGTGAGGGGAAAGGGAAAAATAATACAAGGGGGACAAATGAATGTCAGTAGAGGGGGCAGAGAGAGAAGAGGGGAGGGGAGGGGAGGGGAGGGGGGGTAGTAGAGGATAGGAAAGGCAGCAGAACACAACAGACACTAGTATGGCAATATGTAAATCAATGGATGTGTAACTGATGTAATTCTGCAATCTGTATATGGGGTAAAAATGGGAGCTCATAACCCACTTGAATCAAAGTGTGAAATATGATATATCAAGAACTATGTAATGTTTTGAACAGCCAACAATAAAAAATTAAAAAAAAAGAAAATAACTGAAGTAATAAGTCTACATTATTAGTAATTAAGACTGGGGTGCAATGATGAAAAATCAACCCAATGGAACAGAAAAGAAAATCACCAACTAGACTCATCCTGAGTTGGTTACCTGCCTCTTGATATGGCACCACCACAATGCAATGAAAGATATTTTTAATAAATGGTGTTTTATAAATTAGTTATTAATAAGGGGAAAATGGATTCTGACTCCCATAATTATCATAATAAAAAATGAATTCCAGATACCTCATAGACATAAATAGATAAATGTGTATACCATAGATGATATAAAAAATATGCTCATGATCACTTGGTGCTAGGCAGAGATTTCTTTCTTTCTTTCTTTTGGAGACAGAATTCTCTAAGTTTCTAGGTCCTTGCTAAGTTGCTGAATATGGTTTCCAACTTGCAATCTTCCTACCTCAGCCTCCTGAGTTGATGGATTTACAGGCATGTGTCACCACACGTGATTTCTTAGATGGGACATAGAAACAATTTTCTCATAAAAGAGAAAATTGATGAACAGGATTGCATCAAAATTAGGAACTTCTGTTCATCAAAAAAATAACATTAAGAGGGAAAAAAGCCAGTCATTTATGGAAAAAAGATATTTGCAATACATATATCTAATAACGAATTTATATCCAGAATATATTTTTGAAAATCTATTAAAAAGAAGATAGACCTCTATCTCAGTATTTTAAATGGAAGGAAAATATTATATGGAAATACCAGGATGGCATTTTTTTCCACTTTCAAATTTTAAAAATTATTTTATTTATTTTTATGTTTTTATTTTTTATTACTAAGGATTAAACCCAGGGGAACTTAACCACTGAGCCACATCCCCAGCTTTTTAAAATCTTATTTAGAAACAGAGCCTCACTAAGTTGCTGGGGCTGACTTTGAACTTGTTGTCCTCCTGCCTCGGCATCCTGAGCCACTAGGATTACAGGTGTGAGCCATCACCCAGCTTTAAATAATTTTAAGTGGCAGAGAACCTGTTTCTCTTCAGCATCCTCATTCTTTCCTTCCCAAGAAAGAAGGATATATTTGATGGGTGACCTTCGGAAACAGTTCTTCATCCAGTTCGCTTTAAGCTGTCTTTGGCCTTGTTGGTGATTACTGCTCTGACCTATGATTTGACAATGGAAGCTTTATCTCCTGAATCTCCACACAGTGTAGGAATCTACCCTAGTGGTTGAATTGACTCATTGGAAGAGAGGTCAGCGCAGTCATCTTTAATCTTGCTTTACCAACAGTAAAGTGAGAATTGACACCGTATCTGATGTCTGTTGTCTTTTTGTTTTTCATTTGGTTCAGAACTTTCATTCTTTAAAACCCCAGTATCAGTAGGGGGGAGATGAAGTTGGTGAGGTGAGGTTCTACAGATTGAGAAGTGGAAGGGATGGGGGTCCTGAAACACCTAGGATGAAAACAAAAGAGATGGCCCCTGTACAGGGGACTGGTGTATCAGCAGGATGTCAATGCTGGGGAAGGAGGAGGGGAAACCACACCTGTTAAGCATTTGGGGAAAAAACTGGTAGAGCAACCTCCTGATGAATTGCTTCCTCTCTGTGAAAATATTCCTGAAGTGGCTCCCTGTGTCCCTGGGGGTTTGGCAGCACAGATTATAAGAACTTTTTAAAAACCTCTTTTGTAGTGTCTCAGCATCTCCAGAGTTGAGCTGCAGTGTGCGCTTTTGTGAACTAATGATCTTTTAAGAAAAAGAAAAGTCCTCTTGATGGAATTCTATTGATCAGAATTTTGTTTGTCATGGTAAGGCTCTCGCTCACGTAGTGCAAGGATCTTTAGGATTTTCTGAAATAGGTCAGCCAAGAAGATAATTGGTTTGGTCCTACTGTATATGCCATGCATCTTATCAGACCAAACCAATAACTCTCCTACCTATATGGAGGTCCCAAAAGTAAAAAAAAAAAGGTACCTAAGAGACACCTGCATTATTCCCTGAATAGAAGATAGAGCAAGATATTGGTATTTTGGCCTGCATTGCCAGTAGACAGGTTTTTATTATTATTACTATTTAGTATATAGCATTTGATTCAGAGACAACTTTCATTCAAAGGAATAACACATACTACTCACTTTGTGATACAGGTACTCTCTGTGTCACATAAATAGCTTTTTGGTTTTGTTGTTGTTGTTGTTGAAAGTAATGTGCTGTTTGTAATGGATGTCAGCTCAAAACAGAATTATAAACACTTCATGGTAAGGTAGGTACTACAGTGTTAACACATGGGACTGTTCAAATCTGTGATACAAATACAGATGGCAGAAAGACATGAATGGCTCAAAGAAGGAGGAAAAGCAGTGAAAATATTATTTTGCCATTTTCTGGAAACTGTAAATCTTTCTCACTGAATACCCTGAACCAATTTGATTCCTATACATTTGACCTTTGAAGTTTCTAGGCAATGTTCCAATTTATATACACACAACAAAGAAAAAGCCAATAACCTCAATCCATTGTGTTTGAGAGAATTTCCAATTCTTAAGATTTTTTTTGAAAGATCAATTCAAAGTCTAATAAATAAAAAGTTCATTGATTAAGCTGAAAATTATGAACAGCAACACATATTTACATCTAGGACAGTTGCAAAAAAATTGATGGGCTGTTTACTGACTTAATCATATTTTCAGTACATAATTGCCTTTTTGAAGGGCAATTACTGTTCTCCTTGCACCAAATGAATCTGGTACCTCTGACAAAGTTCCATTGAAGAATGAGGGTAATTCTTTAAACTACAAGGAGAATGCATTATTATTAAAACGTTTAAAGCATTTAAGAGTGTACAAGCCACTATAAGGTCAAGTCTGCATCGTCTTGGGGTTTAAAAAATGATTTGACATGATTATCTGACCAATTCTCATTCCCTCTAACTCTAATCTTCTCTCTTCTCTTTTCTTCTCTCTCTCTTCTTTCACCAAATATTTGAACTGTAGGAAGCTAACAGTAGAGAAGATGTTGGAGGATAATTATTCAGAATCAGTTTTAGCCTGGTTGAAGAATATTTTCTTTTTTCTCTTTCTGAATAACAGAAATTTCCCAAATGTAAAAAGAACAGAAAAACAAGATTCAATGATGCATTTTTCCCTTCTTGAACCCTGAATTGGAAAAAGGTGAGTGTTGAGAGCCACAGCCCAAGGGGCCCCGCAAACTTCCAGCTGATTGGCTCACCGTGGCCCCAGCAAACTCCCAGGTGCCAGCTGATTGGCTCCTCTGCGGTGATGCTCATTGGGCTGTTTCCCCGCCCTTTCAGACCATGGAGCTGCTCAATGGGGGACTCTTTTGGCTCCGCCCACACAACCCAGCCAATCGGCCTCAAGAGCGAGAGGAGTGGGGTTTGAGAGACTCGCTGGAAGCCAGTGGTGGCAGTTGGGCTCTGAGGGAATTCCTGACGAGCTTGTGTGGTGCCGCCTGTGTGTTCTAAAAATAAAGTTCGTTTCTGCTTGACAAGTGGCTCGTGAATTGTACCCAGCCAGACTGCGGCATTTGGTGGCCCGTACATTGGAAAAAGGTGAGAACCCTACAGAAGGGCCATGACAGTCTGGGTCTGGAAAGATGAGGCATTCTTTCCATAGGCTCCAGTAGCACAGCAGGAGACACATGCCCAGGCTACCCCATAGAGAAGGAACAAGAAGGGTCTCTTCCTGTGAGCTCTATTAGTTTCTCAGTGTTGCTATACCAAATTTCCACAAACTCAGTGGCTTAAAACAACAAGAATATATTATAGTTCTGTAGATTATAAGTCCAACACAGTCTCACTAGGCTGAAGCCCAGGTGTCAACAAGGTTGTACAACTTTCTCAACATCCTAGAGAAGAATCATTTCCTTGCTATTTTTCTCTTCATAGTAGCTGCCCACATTTCTTGGTTCTGGGTGCCTTCCAACTTAAAAGCCAGCAACTCAGTATCTCTCTGACCATTCTTCCATCTGTCCCTTTCTACCTCTTTTTTTGACTTTAAAAAAAAATTTATTACCTGTTGATGGACATTTATTTATTTATATGTGGTGCTGAGAATCGAACCCAGTGCCTCACACATGCAAGGCAAGCACTCTACCACTGAGCCATAACCCCAGCCTTCTTTTTTTGACTTTAAAGATTTCTGTGCTTATATTGGTAATCACACCAGATCCCAGCCTACCCAGAAACCACCCAGATAATCCAGGATAATCTCATCTTAAAATTATTCATTGAATCACATCTGCAAGGTGAGTTCTGCCATGTAAGTTTACATTATCACAGGTAAGGGAATCAGGAAGTGGACGTCTTGTGGAGAGCATGATTCTGCCTACAAGAGAGGCTCCCTGGAGACTACTGCAATCATGGCTCTCAAGAGCAGCCCCTTTTCACAGCTGAGCCACACAGGCATGAGTGAGCTGCCAGTTCTTTCCAACTATATCATGGAAAACCAACCACCCTTTAAAATTAATTTATTGCACCTGCATGCCACCATTCTCAGTAGAGTTTTCTTACTCATAACTTAATAAAAACAGCTTTGAATAATTTAGAGGACTGTTATAGGCCTGAAGAAGTAGTCTCATGATGAGGCTGCATTTGCTTAAAGGTTTTGGTATCATCTGAAAATATAAATCAAAGAAGAGGGATAATTGTTAATATCAATGTTTCCTCTGAACTGTTCTGTGGAGTGATTGTCCTTTGAGATGCTACACACACACACACACACACACACACACACACACACACACTCACACAGAATGAGCAGAATTTTGCAATCACTGGGGGGAAATGCTGAATATAATTAATCTCATGGGGACTCATATGATGCATTAGTACTTTGAAGGTCTCAGACGTCCCCCAGCAAATTCATACATGTATGATCAAACTTTGATTTCTTTAAAAAGGCAAAGAGAGCTACGGACTTTAATTTGACTTTGGTTTTGTCCATATGACACTGCTCTTGTTAACCCTGTGCCCTCACAGATAAGAATAAGACTTCCTATCTGGCTCTAGGATCCTTTCTGCTGATCTCCAGGATGCATCAAGCTTGTATCTATCTACAAGAGTAGTTTCCAAACTTCCTTTGATTGTCTGTGGCCTTAGGAAAATTATTTGAATGTGCACAGGTGTGTGTGTGCATATGAATACAAAACATATGTATACACATGTTATATTTATTTTCTATTGTACTAGAATATGTACCAAGTAAATTATTTCAACATTAAAAACTGAAATCAGCAGCATTTATTATATATTGATAATTATGGCTGCTTCATACTACCAATAGTTACTATGTGAATGAAAAATACACATTTAGGGTTACAGTTGTCTTATCAGCTAGATGTTAAATCATTCTATCGACTGATCTTCATGATTTTCATTGCTTTGACCCACTCCTTATCAGATCTTATAAGATTATGGTTTTTACTTTACAACGCTTGCCTTCTAGAAGTCTCAGCTCTTCCATTATATTTTGATCCTATTAACATTTTTGATTGTGATTTTGGATCTATGATATGTTTGTGTATTTATTACTTTCATATGTTGTTTTAGGGAGCTCATTTTAAGTCACATGTCCATTCTGTGAGGATCAGTTTCGTTAAGAGACAATAAGAAATTTTAGTTAATTTTACATGGAATTTTTACTTAATCCAGCACACATAATAGAGAATGCTGAAAACAAGGGTGGGCTCTCTCAACAAAACTCTTAGTAATGAAAGACCCTTCTTCATTTAGCAGCTTGCCTGGCTCAAAATAAAGAGGACCTATTGATCTACAGCCCACATCTCTAAATCAGATATTAGTAATGGATAATGATTTTTCTCTCATTTTTAAATAAAAATCAATAAATAGAGGTTCGAGTATTTTCCTCCTGTACCCTATTGAATTGTCTTGCTCAGTCTTCCGTGGGTCTTTCCTATATTCCATGACAACTCTTCTAAGAACCATGATTTTAAAATCAGGGTTTAATTCCAAATTTATTCTAACCAATTTTGGAATTACAGAAACAAAGTCCTTAGTAGTATCCAGTAGTAATCTCAGAAAGATAAAAACTGAATTTTTGTTTAGGGGCATCAGTCTCAGGAAGCTGGGGACAGTTCTGCCCTGACTGGATTAAGTATCCCCAGTGGACCACAGGCTTACTGGTTAACTTAGTGTTCTATAAGAGAAAAGGGTGGGGCATGTTATAAGGAACCTCTTTTCTCCAGGTCTTAGTTCTCTTCTGGGGGAATCAATTAGAGATATATTCTTGGTCTCCCTTGGGGAGGAACAATGAATTATTAAATGGATGAACAAGTTGAGGATGCAGAAGCTAGGTTTATGTCGTTTAACTCTTTCCTTTTTCTTGGGAACCTGCCAGTTCTGGAGGACACCTTCTGTCCTTCACTTATAGATTCTTCACTTTATAGATTCATAGGGTCAGACATGCCTCAGTTCAGGCCTGTAAGTACGCAGCACTGCCCCTGAAAAGTTTGCATGTTTTTCCAATTCCAGAATACCATTTTAGCAAGTCCATTGTTGTGATGTACCTATATCACATTCTATTTGCTATATCAATCTTTGTCTAGCCCCTTTATCCACCACTGAATTGGGCCAAGACTGAAATATTGTGGAATATGGGGGAACTTTGCTTTAATTTAGTGAATAACTGAAAAATGGTGCTAGTAACACCTCCCTTTTAGGAGTCACCAAGTCCACATTATTACATGCAAGCAAGCGATAAGCTCTCTCATTGGCTTTCACCATATAATCTTCACAAAAACTATTACAAGTATGAAACACTATTCCTATTTTAAAGTGAGGGAACTGATACTTAGAAAGGGAATGAGATAACATGGACCACACTCTTTTGAACCTTACATTTTAATAAGGAAGCACAGAACTTACAGTGCTTTTCTTGTTCCCCTTCCAACAGGGCAAATGGAACAGAGGTGAGGAGTTGAAACAGGGGCCTCATAAAAAAGTAAGTGGTCTACACCAGCCAATTCTTCTTCAGTGGTCCTTGGGGTTCAGATTCCTGAAAGTCCTGATTCCCCACCTCAAAATGTCTTTGTATCCAGCATGCTTCAAACTGCAAGTTATGATCCATCAGTGAGTCATGAAATCGATTTATTGAGTCAAGGCCAACATTTTTCTGAGGGGAAGGAAAGGGAGAGAAGGGGAGGAGAAGGGAAAGAATGTCATAGAAAAAGAAATATCAGTGCATACCACATAAGGACCATATTATACTGTTTAATGAAATCACTGTTTAAGTTGTGTGTGTGTGTGTGTGTGTGTGTGTGTGTGTACACACACACTGGGTTGCAAGTATGTTTTCTTATCATGGATCATGATCCAAAAAGTTTAAAATTCATGGTTCTATCTAGTTTGGCTGATCATAAGTGTTCTCATGATGTAAAAGTTTGTTCTAACCTTGCTTAAATTTCCTCTTCCTCACCTATTTTCCTAAGCCACCTCTGAAAAAGAAACACAAGATGCAACCTGTCTGCATAAGTGAGTAGAGAGGGGATATGGAGAAATGCAGATGTGGAGATTCAATCAGGAAGGCCTTGAATGACTTGGGTAGATATTTTTCTTGAGTGAAATGGGATGTCTTGTTTTTTTTTTTTTTTTTTTTTACTTGGGAGAGTGATGTGATTCCTATTGTATTAGAAAGTGTTGTTGATAACTGTAGTATGGAGAGTGATTGGTAGAGGTTTTAGAATAGACAGAGAAGCTGAGAGATAGGTGGCATATTCTGAGATAGGAGTAGCTGAGATGGAGAGAACAGAGTCAAGGTCAAGGTTCAAACACGAGTTCAGGCCTGTTCAGAGGTCAGAACTCTTAAGAAACATACATAGTGGGGTATGCACCTTACACAGTGAAGCACCTGGCCACACGGTCTACAAGAGGCTATTATTTCTGTGACTGGTGCTAGAGCCAAAAGACCACAGGGCACACAGTTGCCAAGAAAAACTGCATGAACTGGAGAAAGTAAGGACAAATAGAAACCTGCAAGTCTAAGCTAGAACCCAGCAAGAAAAGACTGGAACCCAATGCTGTCTTGCCACTTCCAGGCCCTCAAGGAGGATGATCACAGGTTCCTGAGAAGCTGGTGCTCTTCATCAAGATGCTCATATGCAGCTAGCTTGTGACTCAGAGAAAGTAGAAACAGACGCTCAGCAGGAACTGGAGGTTGTGACCCCAGCCACTGCCTCACACCAACTAGATCAGGCAGCACCTGAGCAACTGCCTGTGTGCACCACGCCCATGTTCAGAATCTGTAAAGGTACAACACCACCCCTCCTTTTCTCTTTCAAATTATGTGAAAAACTTTTCCCCAGGCTTATTCTAACTCGGAACTATGCAAGGAAAGGAATTCTGAAAACCGTGTTTCCAGCTTAGCTAAATTAACACAAAACAGATGCAACAAGGGGAATGTTTCCTTATATGCAGGAAAAGAAAGCTTTACCTTATGCTTCCTACGAAGAAGGTAACTTTGGGAGGGAACATGGTTAGACAATCCTCAGTAGCAATCCACCATCTCAGTACCTTAAGAGCAGAATAGCATTTCTTCTCACACAAAGTTCACTCTAGATTTTAGCATTTCTGCAATACAGCTGTCTGCCATGGGGTGATGGAGTGATCTGGATGCATCTACCTTGTGGATCTATCATCTCCACACAGGGTCCAGTGATTACTGCAATTGAGAAAAATAGTGAACTTTCAAATTAAAGGGTTAATTGCATTTGGTTCTTAGTACTTTGACATCATAGAACATTTTGGAACAGGCCACAGAAAGGGAATTCCTAAATGTTCAAGGGTTTATCATTATTAACCATCTTTATCACTGTAATGCTGACATGCAGTGTAGATAATCTGTCACTCATACCACTCTTGTCACTCATAGCACTCTCCCCAGGTGATTAAAAAAAAGTATTTCACCATGGATGTCACTATGTTACTATCCAAGGACTCTGCTGCACTTGTGACCATGTGACATGATTTCTGCATTGCTACAGTGCCTGCCCTAAAATGTTTGGCACCAGCCTGCCACACAGGAGACACCCCACTGTTCAGAAAACTTTGAATTTAGGTTCTGAGTGTCCCTGGTTAAATGTACATCTGTTGTCTAAGAAAAGAAGAATTCCACTCTGAGATGTTGAAAATTTTAATACAAAATGAATTCTAATACTAAATGGTTCCAGGTACCACTTCTGACATCGAATGTGTGTGATTTTTTTTTTTTCTGACACAACCAATTCTCCAATTCTCGATGAACAATTCGAGTCTATCACTCAGAATTAGCTCAGACTGCATAGTTCTCAAGACTGCCCCACTTCAGATACCAGCTCCAAATGAAGTGCCCAGGTTACCCTGCTTCTGATCTGCCAACTACAAAGTTAGGGGTTCCTATGAGCAGCCTTTAGGTTCAGTAATTCACTACAAAGGCTCACAGAACTCAAAGCCAGATGAAGTTTCCAGGGCCAGGTCTGGAAGTGTCCTGGGTGCAGGAGCTTCTGTCTAGCCCATGGAAATATCTAACAACTTGGAAGCAGTGAGTTCCATCTATTTTTAGGGTGTTATTATTATTTTTATTATTATTTTACATAAACACAATTGATGCATTGACTATTGGCAATTAAATTCAATTTCAAGCTCCCCTCCCATCTAATTATGGCTTGACCTTTTTAGGAACTAGCCCCTTCACTGAAACCATCTCCATCCTCAGTCATCATCCTTCGCCCAAACCCCCACAAGTCATCTCATTAGCATACAGAAGACATTCATCATTGAGAAGATTTTAAGAGTTTTAGGAGCTCTGTGCTCTGAACCAAAGAGAAATTTTCCCTTTTTATTTTACCACAAGTTTAAGGGTGTTATGACATGGGCAGAAAATTATAGAGAGCATGGGGAACTGCCCTCAATGCATGGAGGCAGAAAGGGTACCATGAGCTCCTAGATTATTTGAAGCTCATGACATTCTGTGAACAAGGACTAGGAAAGCAAAGTGGATGTCTGATAGATGGATGCAGGAGAATCCTGCCAAACATTGCTCTGGGTAGAAAAGTTGGGCTTCTAATCCCTTATTACATAATAATTAGCCAAGGGTAGAACATATCAAAATGGCATAGCAGAAATGAGAGTTCCATACATGCACAGCACCCAGGTCTTTCCAGGAATAAAAACATTCTAAACTCATCAGAATATTTCCTCAAAAACAAGAAGCTTATTTTGGCTATTATCACTTTGAAGAATAAAAAAGGAATATAATATAAGTACTTATTTGAAACTATAGGACAGTGGACTAAATATGTGCAAATGACAGAGAAAGAGGAAAGCTAAATTACCTATGTCTGGAGAATTGAGAAGAGTTTAAACATGTTCTAATTGACATCATTTTCCTGGGAAGCAAAAGACTTAACTCTTTAGGTGAATGACATGAATACTTATCTTGAACAGAGTAAATTTGAGTTTAAAAGACATTCAGCTATAGAGGCACTCCAGGAGAGTCAGGAAAATTATCATTATTATTATCATCTGTCCTCAAGATTCCAAATAATAAATGATAATTCTGAAATAGTTAAAAAAAGTCACTAAATGGTAAAAGCAAAAAGATTTTAAAAGATGGTACAAAGGAACCCCAGAATGCATGGACTATGCATTACCTCTTATTCAGTGGAAAGAAAAACTTCTGTTTTATGTAAACATTTTTCCTTTGGGACCAAGAGTGTGGAGAGTGTTCTATGCCTTATCTCTTACTTGGACCACAGTGGGCTTCACAGGCATGTACAGGGAGATCACCTTATTTCAGGCATTCTGAGAAACATTCCTTTGCCAAAATATCTCTTTTAACCAACACTTTAAATTCACTTATGACTCTCTACTATGATTTCCAGGTCTTCATTTTAAAATGCTAATACCACTGAGATACATGGGGTACTGAAAAACCAGCCTGTATCTCAGAGCAAAGCCTGTCCAAGGAAGGGACATGGCCTTTGTCCTTGGAAAAACCCACAGAGCACTCCTAGGCACATTCCCACCCTGCTAAGTTGTTTATCTACAAATAACAGGAGAGATCTGCTGTCAGGTGTCCCTGACTCAGTCAGGCTAGGTGGGGATCCATAGCAGCCCCCTAGCAGCCATCAATCAGCATGAGACAGGGAAATACCTGGGATGCCAGATGACCCTCCCAGTATTTTATGGTGGTTGATAACAAGTTGGGAAACCATATAGTTCAGCACGTACACCCCTCTTGGCTTAAACCAATCAGTTCAAATGAATACCCCTTTTGTACTGACCAATCACCCCTACCCAACTTGTTCCCGCCAGTGAATGTGCTAATCATGTTTTAGAGTTGTTATTTGATTTTCCCGCGGTGTGTGATGATTTGCTATGATGTATGTGAAGTCCCTGCCCTCTCCAAAGAATGTATAAAACTGCTGCAAACCCTGGGCTCGGGGCCTCTCAGCGTCACCAGTTGCTGTGTGTGTGTGCGCGCGCGGACCGAGCTAGCTCGCAATAAACACCTCTTTGCTGCTTACATCGGTCTTGGGTCTCTGGTGGTCTTTGGGGGTCCCAAATTCGAGCATAACAGTACAGCCCCTTTTGAGGCCCTTCAGGCTGATCACTTTAGAGGAAGTGATTGATTCCTTTAAGAGAAAGAGGTCCTCTTGGAAGTTTTGATCATGGCTTAAAAAAAATAATTTGCTGAAATAAACAGACATCCCATCTCTGTTTCTTGTCTCTCTCGGGTCAGATCTACCAAACAATCTTCATCACTAAACTCTTGGGCTTCAGGCCTCATTTAAGTTTTACATCTCCCATCAGTCCTTGATTCAGACCTTGATCTTGGTGAATTCACTCTGCTCCACCAGCATCTGTTGCCTGTTGGATATTTCTGATGAGATTACATCATTGGCTCAACTTTGCTTTCCTCCTTGTGCTCAGAGGAAGGAGGCAATTCTGGTCCCATGTGACCCCATAAAGGTTTATAGAATCTAAGCAAACTCACCTAGTCTTGTTCAAGAGACAGAAGAGGCCACGGGGATGTGGGGTGTCCATTCTTTGCACACACAAATCTGCTGACTCAGTCAAGATTTGTGCTGACAAATTTGTGTCTATTTGTAGACAGACAGAAAGACAGCCTATCTCTAAAAATAATCAAATAATATCTACAAGTCCATACTGGTATCATTCCATTATTTTAGCTGCAAAGTTTTATTGGGGTAAAGAGGTCACCTCTAACTCTAATTCATGGTTTTTTTTTTTTTTTTTTTTACATTTACATTGCTTTTTGTTTATTGAAAACTTCCCTATCCATGAGTAGCCTTGGGGTTGAAAAAAAAATTTTTCCTTTCCTGTGATTCTTTTGAATGGTAATAGTTTCTTATCTAGTTAATAAAAGCATTCCAAGTCCTCCCCAGCATGTAGAACCCTAAATTGTACCATGCATCTCTTGGAGCTAAATAAACATTCAACTCAGCAAGTATATTTTTAGAACCCATACTTATAAGACATCATGCTGGGTGTCTTGGAGCTACCAATCAATATACACCAGTTCCACTTGAGAGTCATGTGGAATGTTAGAAGATGGACCATGGACAGCAAGACAGTATCAAGCTCTTGGAGGAAATTCTGATTGATTCTTACTTAGAGGGTCAGAGAAAGCTTCAGGGAGACAGAACTTAGAGTCACCGCGTAAGGTGAGAAGGGCTTTGACAAGTGGAATAGAGAAGGGAAATGTATCACTTATGTTGCTTTGTGCATGAGGCCTGGAAAGCAGGAAAGAGCTGCATAGTTCTTCCTGCCGGGATATCTCAGTGAACACAAATGAGCCTAGGCCTGGGTAGGTAACCGAGACTCAAGTACCCAACATTCCAGGAACTTCCTGCTGTTATGAAAAGTGATTACAGATGTTGAGGGCAACAAAGTGACATATGGAGTCTTATGCACTTTTGTTTTGGAGGGTAGAATTTGCAACCAAACAGAACTGAGCTTGAACCTCTTGGGGTTCAGAACAGGATACCCCTAAGTATGGCCTTTTGACATGCCAAGAACTTTGAACAGAAGAGCACTGAAATGGCATCAGAAACGAGGTTTTTCTGACTTTTCCATCTTCCTGGGTCTCACCCCTCTTCTTTGCCTCAAGTAGGTCCTAGAAATCAGAATTCCTCTTCCCCATCTCAGGTGGTAGAAGCTAGAACTCCTCTCACAAACCCAGCCACAAAATCTAGAAATGTCACCTTTTCCCTTCTCCCATAAAGACTCTCTTCTAAAGGGGTCCTGCCCCACACCATGGAGAAAGGAATGTTCCATGGGAGATCCAGCAGATCTGGAACAGATAAGCCTTGCTAGCTTCCTCCCATCCTCTCTTGCCAATCGGTCACACCCTTTGGCCAATCACATTTCTTTTTTTTTTTTTTAATTTTTTTATTCTAATTTGTTATATATGACAGTAGAATGCACTATAATTTGTATTACACGTATAGAGCACAATTATTCATATCTCTGGTTGTATACAAAGTACATTCACACAATTCGTGTCTTCATACATGTATTTAGGGTAATGATGTCCATCTCAGTCCACTATCTTTCCTACCCCTATGGCCTCTCCCTTCCCCTCCCTCCTCTTTTCCCTATCTAGAGCTCATCTAATGAGCTGCCATTCTGACTGGAGTGAGATGAAATCTTAGAGTAGTTTTGATTTGCATTTCTCTAATTACTAGAGATGTTGAACATTTTTTCATATATTTGTTTATTGATTGTATATCCTCTTCTGAGAAGTGTATGTTCTGTTCCTTGGCCCATTTATTGTTTGGGTTATTTTTTTTATGGTGTTTAGCTTTTTGAGTTCTTTATATACCCTAGAGATTAGTGCTCTATCTGATGTACAAGTGATAAAAATTTGCTCCCAAGCTGAAGGCTCTCTATTCACCTCACTGATTGTTTCTTTTGCTGAGAAGAAGCTTTTTAGTTTGAATCCATCACATTTATTAATACTTGATTTTAATTCTTGTGCTATAGGAGTCTTATTAAGGAAGTAGGGGCCTAATCAGATATAATGGAGATTTGAGCCTACTTTTTCTTCTATTAGATGCAGGGTCTCTGGTTTAATTCCTAGGTTTAATTCCTTGATCTACTTTGAGTTTTGTGCATGGTGAGATATAGGGGTTTAATTTCATTTTGTTGCATATGGAATTCCAGTATTCTCAGCACCATTTGTTGAAGAGGCTATCTTTTCTCCAATGTATGTTTTTGGCACCTTTGTCTACTATAAGATAACTGTAATTATGTGGGTTAGTCTCTGTGTCCTCTATTCTGTGCCATTGGTCTACAAGCCTACTTTGGTGCCAATCCCATACTATCTTTGTTACTATTGCTCTGGAGTATAGCAAGGTCTGGAATACTGATGCCACCTGCTTCACTCTTTATGCTAAGGATGGCTTTAGCTATTCTAGGTCTCTTATTTTTCCAGATGAATTTCATGATTGCTTTTTATATTTTAATTAGGAATGTCATTGGTATTTTGATTGGAATTGCATTAAATCTGCATAATGCTTTTGATAGTATGGTCATTTTGACAATATTAATTCTGCCTATTCAGGAACAAGGAAGATCTTTCCATCTTCTAAGTTCTTCTTAAATTTCTTTCTTTAGCGTTCTTTAGTTTTTGTTGTAGTGGTCTTTTATCTCTTTTGTTAGGTTGATTTCCAAGTATTTTTTAAGCTATTGTAAATGGGGTAGTTTTCCTTATTTCCCTTTCAGAGAATTTGTCACTGATATACAGAAATTCCTTTGATTTATGGGTGTTGATTTTGTATCCTGTTACTTTGCTGAATTTATTTACTAGTTCTAGAAGTTTTATGGTGGAATTTTGGGGTCTTCTAGGTATAGAATCATATCATTGGCAAATAGTGCTAATTTGAGTTCTTCTTTTTTCTGTCTGAATCCCTTGAATTTCTTTCGTCTGTCTAATTGCTCTGACCAGTGTTTCAAGAACTATATTAAATAGAAGTGGTGAATGAGGGCATCCCTGTATTGCTCCAGTTTTCAAAGGGAATGCTTTCAATTTTTTTTTCCATTTAGAATGATGTTGGCCTGGGACTTAGCATAGATAGCTTTTACAGTGTAGAGATATGTTCCTGTTGTCTCTAGTTTTTCTAGTGTTTTGAACATGAAGTGGCGCTGTATTTTGTCAAATGCTTTTTCTGCATCTATTGAGATGATCATATGGCTCTTATCTTTAAGTCTATTTATATGATAAATTACATTTATTGATTTCTATATGTAGAACCAACCTTGAATCCCTGGATTGAACCCCACTTGATCGTGGTACACTATCTTTTTGATGTGGTCTTGTATTCAATTTGCCAGAATTTTATTGAGAATGTTTGCATCTATGTCCATTAGAGATATTGATCTGAAGTTTTCTTTCTTTGATGCGTCTTTGCCTGGAATCAGGGTGTTATAGGCCTCATAGAATGAATTTGGAAGTGCTCCCTCTTTTTCTGTTTCCTGAAATAAATTGAAGAGTATTGGTATTAATTCTTCTTTAAAGGTCTTGTAGAACTCAGCTGTGTATTCATCTGGTCCTGGGCTTTCTTGGTTGGTAGGCTTCTGATGGTGTGTTTTATTTCACCACTTGAAATTTATCTGTTTAAATTGTGTATATCATCCTGATTCAATTTGGGCAAATCATATGACTCTAGAAATTTGTCAATGCCTTTGATATTTTCTATTTTATTGGAATGCAAGCTTTCAAATAATTTCTAATTATCTTCTGTATTTCTATAGTGTCTGTTGTTCCTTTCTCATCATGTATGTTAGTAATTTGAGTTTTATGTCTCCTTCTCTTCATTTTAATGCCTAAGGGTCTGTCAATTTTATGTATGTTTTCAAAGAACCAACCTTTTGTTTTGTCTTTTTTAAAAAATTGTATCTTTTGTTTCAATTTCATTGATTTCAGCTCTGATTTTAATTATTTCTTGTCTTCTATTGCTTTTGGTATTGATTTGTTCTTTTTCTAGTGCTTTGAGATGGAGTATCAAGTCATTTATTTGTTAACTTTTTCTTCTTTTAAGGAATGAACTCTATGCAATGAACTTTCCTCTTAGTACTGCCTTCACAATGTCCCAGAGATTTCGATACACTGTATTATCTGTGTTCTCATTCACCTCTAAGAATTTTTCAATCTCCTCATTGATGTCTTTTGCAACCCATTGTTTATTCAGTAGCATATTATTTAGTCTCCAGGGTTTGGAGTAGCTTTTATATTTATTTTATCATTGATTTCTGATTTCATTCCATTATGATCTGGTAGAATGCAGGGTATTATCTCTATTTTTTATATTTATGAAGATTTGCTTTGTGGCATAATATGTTGCTATTTTAGAGTAGGATCCAGGTATGCTGAGAAGAAAGTGTATTTGTTCATTGAAGGATGAAATATTTTATGTATGTCAGTTAAGTCTAAGTTATTGATTATGTTATTGAGATCTGTAGTTTCTTTGTTCAGCTTTTGTTTGGACGATCTATCCAGTGGTGAAAGAGTTGTGTTAAAGTCACCCAGACTTATTGTGTTGTGGTCTATTTGCTCTTGAACTTGAGAAGAGTTTGTTTGATGAATGTAGATGCTCCATTGTTTGGAGATATAAATTTATTATTGTTATGTCTTTTTGATGAATGGTTCCCTTAAGCAGTATGAAATATCCTTCTTTATCCCTTTTGATTAACTTTGGCTTGAATTCTACTTTATTTAATATGAGGATAGAAACCCCTGCTTGCTTCCACAGTCCATGTGAGTGGGATGATTTCCCAACCTTTCGTTTTCAGTCTGTGGATGTCTTTTCCTGTGAGATGAGTCTCTCGGAGGCAGCATATTTTTAGGTTATTTTTTAAAATCCAATCTGCCAGTCTGTGTCTTTTGATTGGTGAGTTTAGGCCATTAACATTCAGGGTTACTATTGAGACATGATTTGTATTCCCAGCAATTTTTGTTTGTTTTGTGTATTTATCTTTATTCAGTTTCTCCTTTGATTAGTTTTTCTTTTAATGTAATACTTCCCTTTGCTTATTTTCATTGTTGTTTTCAATTACTCTTCAAGAAATATTTTGTGGAGGATGTTCTATAGTACAGGCTTTCAGATTGTAAATTCTTTTAACTTTGTTTATCATGGAAGGTTTTTATTTCATCATCAAATCTAAACCTCAATTTTCCTGGATATAAGATTCTTGGTTGGCATTCATTTTCTTTCAGAGCTTAATATATGTTGTTCCAGGATCTTCTAGCTTTCAGGGTCTAGGTGGAAAAATCTACACATAATGTAATTGGTTTCCTCCTATATGTAATCTGATTTCTTTCTCTTGTGTCTTTTAAAATTCTCTCCTTGTTCTGTATGTTAGGCATTGTCATTATAATGTGCCTTGGTGTGGATCTGTTGTGATTTTGTACATTTGGCATCCTGTAAGCCTCTTGAATTTGGTTTTCCAATTCATTCTTCATGTTTGGAAAATTTTCTAATATTATTTTATTGAATAGAATGCTCATTCCTTTGGTTTGGAACTCTATGCCTTCCTCTATCTCAATAAATCTTAAATTTTGTCTTTTCATGCTATCCCATATTTCTTGGATGTTCTGCTCATGGTTTCTTACCATTTTCGCTGTGTGGTCTACATTCTTTTCAAGATTATATATTTTGTATTCATTGTCTGAGGTTCTGTCTTCCAAGTGGTCTAATCTGTTGGTGATGCTTTCAATTGAACTTTTAATTTGGGTTAATTTGGTTTATTTCAAGGATTTCTGTTTGGCTTTTTTTTTAGAACCTGTATCTCCCTATTGAAGTAAACTTTTGCTTCCTATATTTGTTTATGTAGCTCTTTATCAAAATGATATTTTGCTGCATATATTTGCCCTCTTATATCATTCTTTAACTTACAGAACATTTTAATTATGTACATTCTGAACTCCTTGACTGTCATTTCTTCTGCTGTTTTGGCTATGGATTCTAATAATGTTGCATCTTGATATGTTTGGGGCACTTTCTTCCCTTGTCTTTTTATATTGCTTATGTGTATTCCCTGCTAGCACTGGGGATGCTAGGCATTAATGTTTTTACCCTATAGGCTTATAGTGCCCCTGTAGGGATCCAATACCTATCCTTTGAGGTGAAGGACAATGTTATCAGAATCCAATATAAACAATATACACCCTAAAAAACAAATGTTTGCTATTAAGACGTTGAGAGTTTGGTCACAATGTAAAGAAATGATGAATTCAATTAGTGTCTACAATAAACTAAATTAGTTTTTAAGAAGTGTTTACGGTTTCTGATGATGGACAAAGAACTGGAGGTGAGGAGTAGGATGATAGTCTGAGGAGGCAGGAGGTGAGGATATAAAATTGTTATATCTTAGGAAGTGTGAAAGAGAAATTTAAAGAGGAAGATTAGTAGCAGGAGAAAGGAGAGGAAATAATTTTGGGTAGACTAGTAAGCAGGAAAACAGTAGAGTATCTAAAACAAACACACTTATATATTAAGAAAAATAAAAAAATATTAAAATAGTAGAAATTGGTTGAAAAAAGGGGGAAAATGTATATACAACACAACTGTAATATACTATTCAGATGTCCCAGTCCTCAAAATCCTAATTCATGCAAAGTACTTGGTTTCATATATGTTAGGGTTGTGAGGGTAGGAGAATAGAAAGGGAGAGGAAAAAAAAACATCTTGAAGAAGGAAACAGGATTGTTTTTGTTGGAAATCTGTATCTTTCCGGCTTCCCTTCTCATCCAATAGATAGGGTCATCTGTTGTTAGCTGGTACCTCCACCCTCAGGATAGTAAAGGTAACCAGGGTGTCACTGTGGTGGGGTAGAAACTGCTGGGGAGAGGGTGGAGTTAGAAAATGTGTACCTGGCCATCCAGAGTTCCAAACTGGGTGTTGTCCCCACTGAAGATGGTGATGAAGGTGACCCAAGATGGAGGCTCCTGCTTTCAGCTGTGGGGTGTCGGGTCAGGTGGAGGGTGCAGAGTGATGGCGCTGGAGGTTGAGTTCAGAGATAAGCTCTGTGGTGTAGAGTGTGTGGCTGTCGGCTGACTTCAGAGCCTGTGTTAAGTTTCTGGGTGCAGGCAGAACTACATCTGCTGCTGCAGGGTCTCAATATGGTTGCAACTGGGGAGCCCCACGTTGGTAGATGGGGGTCCACACAAGAGTGGCAGCCAGAGTTCCTGCATGTGGGAAGATGCCAGGTGTCCTGTGTGGGAGCAGCATCGGTGATTTCTGCTTGGGAGGGTGGCCGAAAATTCTGTGGGGATACTGATGGTTCCACTCAGGTACCTGGAAGTCCTGCATGGGCAAGTAGTTGGGAGACCTACTCTGACCCTGAGGCCTGAAGCCCTGGACAGGCACAGTGGCCATGATTCCTGCACAGGAGCAGGAATATCGCTCACAGAGAAGCAGCGTTCTCATTACTTGAGTCCCAGGTCATGGAGCGACACAGAGGGCTGCCTCCCTCTGGCCCGCCATCTTGGATCTCCTAGCCAATTACATTTCTATATGACTGTCCATTCTTTATCAAGTCTAAGCATAAAGAGTTTCATTCTACTGTCTTTTCTATTCTTATCACCCTCTCTTCCCTTCGATCCCCTTTGTCTAAGCCACCAAACTTCTATCAAGATTGAGATCCTAATTAGAATAAGATAGACTTCATGTTTGTATAAATATGTCAAAGTATACTCTACTGTCATATATATCGAAAAAGAACAAATTAAAAAAAAAAAAAGTTTCCTCTGGGTGTTTGTGTCCTTACTTCTTAAGTTTCCAGTGTCACATAAAACTTGGAGTAAATAAATTGGTTATACTTTTGTCCCCATTAACTTGACTTTTGTTATAGAAATGTCAGCTGTGGCCCTTGTGATGGGTGAAGAAGAAAATCACCTCCTTTCTTCCCCTAAAGATAGACCTCAGCTGTACCACTGAAGTATTTAACTCCTCTGCATCTTGATTTCTTCATCTGAAGAATAGAAATATTAATGGTACCTAACCATGAGGTTTTTATGAGATTCAATTAAGATGAGACACAGAAAAGAAATGAGCACAGCAGCTCCTACACAGTAAATACTCAATAGACGGCCAGGATGACAGTGATGGCTGTGAAGCTGAAAGAGGGGGAGAAGGAGGAGGACAAAAGGCAAGAAAAGCTTGTTGAACGCTTATATTCATTTTTATGCCCAATGCCTAAGCCTAAAGCATGGCATGCTGTAGGCACTCAAACCGCATGTTGAATTAGATAAAAGGACGAAGTTATCTCAGAGAACCAGAAGTATATTTGTTTCTTATCTTCACCAGCCTTAGAGGAATGAGCGGAAACAAATATGAGTAGCAGGAGTCAGTAGGGAGCCTGAGGAAGAAAAATATAGACTGGATAATTCGGGGTGCTTATTAGAAAAAAAAACTCTATGATGACAATAATTACTAATTCTGCCAACCAAATTCTTTATCTTTATATCACAATTGGGAGAAAAAAATGTCAAGGTCAGTGGAAAACACAGAGCTGCAGTACAAATCTTGGCACCCTTGAGAGGTAATTGGGTGTTCTTTCTGGGTTCCCTCTCATTAGATTTGATGTAATTGTTTTAAAAACATCAAGACCTAATGACAAGTCTCTATTTCAATATAACCCTGATGCAATAATCAAAAGGGCATTTAAAATTCACTGTACAATTACAGTCTCATTAAATCTAAGTTAACTGCCCATTTGAGTCACTAAATCTAATCTGTTACCTTGCAACATGCACACAACGTGTTTCCATCATGACTGAATCATAACCAGATTTGCTCATGGCTCTGGGAAAAATTCTGCAATAACATCTTAACAAGGGCCAGGTGATGCGCACATGCACTAACAGTCTGCTTGTGGATTCACTGGGAGCTTGGTGCTCATGTTATCAGATCAGTTATGGGGAAGAGAGCAGGGCCACTTGATTCATGCAACAAGCAGTTTGCTACTCCAAGTTAACCATGACCCCCGTTGGAATCAGAAAGCATCCTTTAGCTTTACACTGGAAACTCCTGACTCCAAACTCTCCGATTTAGCTGTGGATAGCTTCTATGGGATCAGCCAAAATCATCCCTAGTTTGCATTTCTCTACCCACCACCATAAGAAAACTTCAAAAGAATTCTGAAATGAGGCTGGCCTCACAGCATTCAAAACATTTGTCCCCCTTGTGCTCAGAGGTCCACCACAGTTATTGTGCATAAGGAGTCTTAAGAGGAAATAGCTTTGAAAAGACAGCCATCAAGTGCTCCTGGGCAGACAAGAGAAAGAAAAGATCCTGTGGGGAGACAGCTGGCTCATCCAGCTGCAGGGGGAAGCAGTGTGATGGATAGCTTCAGCTGGGGACAATGGATGGCCATGAGGGACAGGCCTTTGTTCCTGGGTTCCTGCACCCTTTCTCTGACCTGCCCAAATGACCTGTGTGCTGTGCACATGGCAGGGACGCTCTGGCCCACTGCAAGTGCCTGTGCAAAGGCTGCTGTTGGCTGCCCCTCCCCCTCCTATTTCCAAACAATCTGACCAGATGGTGACAGCGTTGAAGGTAGATCCTGGAGTCTGTAGGACAAGGCTTCCAATCAACAATCTCATTCCGGGGATTATCACAAATCAATTGCACAGAAAGATAAGAGCTGGGGGATGGGGACTTGTTTTCTCAGGAGGGGAGAGTGAACAGTCAAACCCAGGTGGTTACTGAAGGCATAATTAATTTGTGTTCCCAGTGATATTTTTTCAATTAAAAGTAAGAAAAGGGAAATATCTAACAGTCTGGTAAAATTCAGCATATGTCTCCTGTAACTGAAGCTCTCCGTTAGTTTTGTAGCAATGAAGGGCCAGCCTGAGCCTGTGATGTAACTTCTCACAGCATCCTCAGCAGCCTCAGGATCCTCATGCAAAAATAATGTTCCTTAACACTCCTTGTATTATACTCCTAGTTCCCCTGCCTACAACCCCTCTTGGCTCATTAGAGCCTCACTGGAACAAGTGAACTAAAAAGCACCATGCAAAACATTAAGGAGACTCATCTAACTACAAAATTAACATTTCACAGCCCTTGTAATCATTTGTAAATGCCAAAGTCTGGTCGTAACAATTACCATGCACCCACTTTGTGGCAGCCAATAGGAACTGAAAGCAAACATTGCTAAGTCTCATAACCCTGCTAGAGAGTGTTATTATTCATCTCATTCTATAGACAGAGAAATGCAGGCTCACAGGTCTTAAGTAACCTGGCCCAGGTCATGCAGCTCATGAATAGGTGAGCTAGGATTGAACATAGTTCCTCTGTCTGCAAGCCTATGTTCCTCCCACTGCACCCGAAAATCTATGTTGATTTTTGGTCCTAGGGTTGTCCTGGAGTTCAAGTTCAGGTCTACATGGAATACAAAGACTTCCATCCATGGCACTTGAACAATGTTATGTCACCATTGACACATGGACCTAACTCTTCCTCAGCTCTATGCCTGCATCTCAATGATTCTGGGTCACTCCTCAGGGAAGTTCTATACTTGATGTTACCAGGTCTAGAAGCAAATGCCTCTGTCTCTAAATCCTACCTACCAACCAGCAGGTTCAATGACTTTACCTCTCTTGTCACTCGGGTAGAATCTTGTCATCATTACTTGTTCTTCTCTGTCTTCCTGGGGCCTCCTACCCAGTTCAGCCTTTATTCTGTTCCATCTGTATGGTTACCATTATGTCCAGTCCCACTTATCCTAGACATAGGTCTGACATCACTTCCTGAAGCACAGTTGGCACCCTGTCATTACCTTCTTTGGTACACACTCCATGATGAACTCTAAGCTTTTCAATAAGAATCAAGATCTGCCCCCACCTTGATTGAACATCAGCCTACATCCAAGATGACATCCTGAGTTCTCTCCATCTCATATATTAATCTAACAATCAGCTAGTCAGAATTCAACTGGGCAGGATTTGTTAGTGCAAGAATTAGATACCAATGAGTTATACTGTGGCTAAGGAAAGACTGGCAGCTGCCACTGCAGACATCTGGGCTGCAAATGGTCGGGAGCAGATTGAGGGGTCTTGCCAAAGCACTGATACGAGATACAGGGCCTACATTCCCAATCTACTAAAATCAAGGAACATTTCCAGGTCTTGGGAACTTTGGACACCAGACAGGATACAGGTTAGACAGACGGGGAACAAGACAGAAACACGAGACAGAAATTGCCTTTCCCTGTGGGAGTTGAAGCACAAAGAACCAGGTAAGAGCCAGATTGTCAAACAAGGGTGTTATAGCAGAGCCAAAAGGTGGTGGCAAAAGCAGTGGACAGGTATAAATGGCTCGCTTGCTGCTCTTAACTTTCTTCTTAACTTGTCATTGGGGCGGTTGCAGTTTTTGTTCTATGCTTTTAATTATTGATTAAGTATATTGTGACACATTATAGGCTTATTTAACTTCCCACCCCCTTACTAGAGGTAGAACAATTGAAAGTGGAAAAGTTGGGCTGAACATCAGGGATGAATTCCCTACATGATATGTACAACATTCGTTTTTTTTTGTTGTTGTTGTTTTGTTTTTAGTAGCAGGGATTGAATCCAGGGAGACTCAAACTCTGAGCCACATTCCCAGCACTTTTTTATTTGAGGCAGGATCTTACTAAGTTGCTAAGGGTCTCACAAAGTTGCTGAGGCTGGCTTCGAACTTGTGACCCTCCTGCCTCAGCTTCTCCAGCCTCAAGCTACTGGGATTATATGTGTGTCACACCACTCCCAGCTATGTAACGTTATTTTCCAATGGTTTTTGTTTCTCTTCTAATGCAAAGTATAAAATATTTATAGTGTCTTTAAAAAAAATGGAACTGAAAAGCAAAGTCTCACAATATGTGTAGATGATTTTAATAATAATATCAATTATTATTATTATTATTATTATTATTATTATTATTGAGGTTTCTGGCAATTATACTTCTTTATGTTGCCCTAGTGTTGAGATGTTACTTTTTGATGGGGGTGGGGGGTTGGAGGGGTGAGTGAATTATAAACCAGAGGAAGACACTAAGTTACTTGTACCTCCCAGATAAAGTTATTCTCATTTTAGTCTTTGGTTTCAGTTACTCTCAACACATTCTTCTGTCATTGTTCTAAACCTTAGAGTCCCAGAGCCCTCCAAGTGTTATGTACAAATTCCTGGTCTTGAGACATCAGAGCTGACTGGTTTGCTTGACATCTAGTGTCTAGGATGGGCAAAATATGGCAATGTGACCGAAGCAAAGCCACCTCTAATCTAACTAATGCCTGAAAAAATCTGAATTCTGCCTGGTTGTGATACAAGCACCCTCTACTGCCACAAAGGAGAGCGCTTGTGAGAGCCTTTTCCCATAACTGATGTAAATTAGAACATTTCCTAAGACAGGTCAGCCTGGAGTAATTTTCCAGCTGACTTGTCGTATAACCAGGGGACAAGCTCCCACATCACAATGCAATGCAGATGAAAACCCCTTGTAATTTCTCTCGGGTTTTCACATTTGCTTGTTTATGGGGTGGAAAATCATCGATGTGTGTGTCTCAGTGTTTACGTGGGCTGGTGGGAATCGCTCCAGAGTGAAACCTGGCACATAGTGGATGCTTAATAAATATCTGTTGATCAGTACCCTGCAAACAGAAAGGTCCTCTGGTCACTCTGGTCACTCTGCCCTCAAAACCCAGCAGATGCTCTGCTATTTCAGTCACTCTGACATCTCTGGGAACCTCCCTTATACACAGAGCTTCCTGAAAATTGGCAGGAATGTAAAACGAGGGCTGGGTTTTATTTTAGAGAAAATTGAAAAAATTAATGAAGGCTTTTAATTCATGCCTTCAATATATACTTATCAGGAGATATATATATATATATATATATATATATTTTAAATATTCTTTTTCTATTTGTTGCTATTTCAATTCTTTCAGTCTCTACTCTATGTATCTTTAATGTCTCCTATGTCTGCCAATTTCTCTTTTTAACAAAACAATGATTCTCAAGCTCAGGACTTCCAATTACAATGATAACCAACCAGAAGATGATAATAATATTGCTTGTGTTCATTGAATTTTTATACAATGGATACAATGATACATATGCTTTCATGAGTACCTATTTACACTTGTGGTAACTTTAATTTTATATATTTTTTTTTAAAAAATGAAGTGACTGTAAGTTACAGAAAAAGTGAGTAAAATTGTTTAAATTTATAAGGATAAAGATATGACAGGAATTGTAAACTCCCCAAAGAACAGAAGTTCATGGAGTACACAGTGAGATAAGATCCCCATCCTGCTTCCTGTTCTTGCTCAGGCCCATCTGGTGGCATCTCTTCATGAGGCCACTAGCCAAAGTCAGGAATCTCTAAGTCATTGGTATTTGATTATTTTATCTCTTTTTAGATTATGTTGTTATGCCAGATTCATGGGACCCCAATAGACCTCCAGGAGCCGAATTCGATGCAATCACACAAGAGTCTTTATTGCAAGCTCGAGCCTGGACTCACAACTGTTCCCGAGGCAGCGGTCCCAGGGAGTGAGTCCCGGTCCTTTGTTCAGTGAGATTTTATAGGTTTGGGGGGGATACTCTATGCGTCACAACATCACACAGCAAATTATTCCATACCGTGGGAAAATCAAACAACAACTCTTAACATTGATTAGTACATTCAATGGCGGGAACAAGTTGGGTAAGGGTGATTGGTTAGTACAAGAGGGGGATTCGTTTGAACTGATTGGTTTAGGCCACGATGGGTGTACCTGCTAAACTACATGGTTTCCCCACATGTTATCAACCACCATAAACTACTTGGGGTTCATCTGGCATCCCAGGTATTTTCCCTGTCTCATGCTGATTGGAGGTTGCTAGGGGGTTGCTATGGGTCCTCACCTAGCCTAACTGAGTCAGGGACACCTGGCACCTCAGACCTCTCCTGTTATTTATAGACAAACAACTCAGCAGGGTGGGTATGTGCTTAGGAGTGCTCTGTGGGTTTTCCCAAGGACAAGGGTCACGCCCCCTTCCTTGGACAGTCTTTGCTCTGAGATAGAGGCTGGTTTCTCAAAAATGGAGTCACATTAGTTTCTCAGTGTTCATTGCTTGGCCTGGTGGCACACACCTATAATCCAGCAACTTGGGAGTCTAAGTCAGGAGAATCACAAGTTTAAGGCCAGCCTCAGCAATTTAGAGTGGTCATAAGCAACTTAGTGAGAACCTGACTCAAAATAGGTAATAAAAATGATAAAAATGTGATAAAAATGCCCCTGGTTTCCATCCTCAGTACCAAAAATAAATAAGTAAATAAACAAACAAAAAACAAAACAACAGCAACTTGAAAACTTAAATTGTGTTCTTTAATGTTTGTTTTTCTCTCCATTTCCCCATTATAGGTCAACATCCTTGAGGGCAAATACAAAGTCTTTTTTTTTTTTTTTTTTTTTTTTGTACTAACTTGCTTGCAGTTTCCAATTGCAGCATTAGGCATACAGTGGATGTTTAATAAACATAGCTGAGTGACCTTCAACATCCAGGCAACTCAAACAGCCCCACTTCTACTAGACCCTGGAGGGCTGGGTCATCTATTTGGCAAAGACATCATGGAATATCAGGACAGGATCTGAGAATGATGCAGATTAACTAAATACACAGACACAAACACACACACAGGCACACAGCCTTTTGGAAAAATTACATCTGTATTGCTGAGATGCCAGAATGTCTGAACATGGCTAAAACCTGGGGATTTTCCATAGATTAGTCATGTGGTTTAAATAATTAGAGCTGAAGACGGGGTAGGATATTGCCACCAGTGAAGCAGGAGCAGGTTCCTGGCCAAAGTTCAGCCACGCATGTAACCAGGAGAAGCACTGATAGCAAGGAATCAAACATGGGAAAGAATTGAGAAAAAATCAGCCTAGAGAACAGGGAGGCGGCCCATGTCCTTGTGGGCTGGGCCTGGAAAGAGGCATGCAGTAAACTCTAGCACTGTGGTAAATGTATTTTCAATTTTACAGAAAGGGTCCAGTCTCTATCGTAGACATTTGGGGTATTTATTTGAATAATATTCTAAGTGAAAGTCTTCTCTCTGGTGATAGAATTTCTTTCCATTTTTATGAAGTCTAAAATGAAAAATAAGCTCAAGCAAAAGAATCTAATTTCCTACAATAAGGTTTTGTTTTTTAGTCACTTATAAATGCAAAATCATGGGGCCTTAGACACCAGAAGGCATATATGGATCATGGAAACGAAATAAGAAAAATAAAATAAAATCTTGGAAACCCACTCATAAATATTGACCTTCCCCTTCTCCCTACCTCCAGCTTTCACCTAAAACTTCACACGTGTGCCCACACACATACACACACTCACACACCCAGAGGAGAAATAACAACACTGCTTTCAGAGGCTATGCGAGACAGACTGTGGGCGGACCTGTTCTCGAGATAGAACGCATTTGTTCAATAAATTCATCACCTCTGGGTGGAAGTCCATGGAATTCAACCCCCCTGCCAACACACCCAAAGTGGTCAGGAATGCCACAAGGTCCCCAGCACCCCACTGCAGGCTGAGTCATCAGGGGCCCCTTGACTCAGGCCATCGGAATTAGACACCAGATCCTTTCTCCACAGGGTCAAACTCACCTTCTGTTAGCAGAAGATCGTGGTCCTATTGCAGCCCACGATGCAGCTTCTCAGTCGGTTCTCTTTCATCAGCTCCACCTAAGCCCTGGGCCCTATAGATGAGCACGGTAGCCTTTTTTAGCATGTTTTGTTGTTGTTGTTGTTGTTGTTCATAATATCACCAAGAAATGCCTGTGAAACTTTGGTACATTAATGCTTCTCAGTTTTTCTTGTTCCTGAAGTCACAAAGATATGTCTCCCACTTCTCATACATGTTTGAAATTGTCATCATAAGCTGTGAGCCAATAGCACTAGTCCTGTTTGTTCTTCTCAGGTTTGCATTTCTCTAAGACCTCCAGGCTGCCTGGAAAATGTTGTGCCCTCACCCTATGAGCCAATGCCTTCCTCTATATTAACTGCCAGTCAGTCTCCCTGGCACCAGCAATGGGTACCAGTTATCCAAACCAGGCGGAGTTCTGAGCCAACATAATATACTCAGTCTTTCCTCATCCTCCTTGGCAGAACACCTATTCTTCCTTCTCCCCTCAGTCATCTCCCGTCCCTAGAGTGTACTCAGATGTGGAACATGGTCCATACACACTCAAAGGAAATCATTCTTGAGCCCAGAAGCCTAGACTAGATCTTTACAATTCTTGCACTCCCCTAAATATATCCTTTATTGCTTTCCCCCACCTGGTGCCAATATTTATCCAGAAACATTTCTTCAAACCTGAAGAAATTTATTTGGTGGCACTTTTTTTGTTTGTGGACTCTAATTGCTTTGCAGAAGGTCACTGGAATTATTGAGGGACATACTGACATCTACATGCATTTATGTTCATGCTTATCAACAGCCATGTAAATAGTGTGAGCCTACGGCGCCAGACCTGGGTTTGAATTCCAGATGCACTGACTCTTCTAAGTTTCAACAACCATCTGGAAGAATTAATGGAGATACTAGGATCTTCTGAAGCAAATTGGTATGAGAATTTAAAAAGGCTCTTGGCACAGTGTCAGCTAATACTAGCAAACATTAGTAATGGCAATTTATTAACTATTAATAAAACTAGTAACAGCAGCAGTGTTATTATTATTCAATGTCAAAAGACCTGGCTTCCAAATTAGCCTTGTGAATGACTTATTCTTCTGGAAACCTTTGAATGTTATTTCCTCAACAAGAGAGCATGAGGATTGATGTGGTTTGAATGTTTGTGTCCACCCCACAAAATTCACTTGTTTGAACTTTAGGCAGCAGTGTGATAGTATTAGGAAGTAAGGCCCCCTGGAGATAGATTAATGAGATTAATAACTCATGAAAGAGTCTCCAATAGTTCCCTCAACCCCCACCACCACCATGTGAGAACACAACTACAAAATGCCATCTATGAACCAGGACATGGGCCCTCACCAGAGAGACACCAGATCTACTGGCACTTTGATCTTGAACTTCACAGCTTCCAAAACTGTGAGTAATCAACTTCTGCTGTCCATAATCCTCCCTGTTCATAGCATTTTGTGATGAGTCTACATAGGCTAAGACAAAAAGATTGTGGATTTTAATTCTGACTCCTCCTCCGCTTCCCATTTATTAGTTAGCAATTTATTATTTGAGCAGGTAGCTTAATCACTAGGAGACTCAATTTATTTATCTGTAAAATGCAGATGGTAATAGCAACTACTCCAGAGGTCCATTTTAACTTTTGAAAGTGTTGATATATGTAAAATGAGGGTGGGGAGGCAAAGAATAAAAGTCCATTGGATTACACAAAGAGAAGGGAAGGGAGGGGAATAGGAAAGGCAGTAGAATTAACTGCTCACTATTTTCCCAGCCTTGTATTTGAATACATGACCAAGGTAACTCCACACAAATATGACCACGAGAATGGGAACCTAAATAGAATAAGTTAATAAGTTATACTCTATGTACATATATTCTACTGTTATGTACAACTAAAAATAAAAAAAATAAATAAAATCTTTGTAAAATAGAGATTTTGATTCCAGAGCAAAATGTAACAAATATGTCTCTTTCTAGAGCAAAGAGAAAATGTACTTATTGTCTAATATAAAATATAAAGTCCCTTCAACTGAAATTTCCCCTTCTCTAATGAAATCTACTACATATGTCAGCTGCCCACTTTGCATCACTCTATGGCAAGCAGGGCTCAGGAATCCAGGGTAGATGCTGGTGTTCTGGCTATTGCTTTTGCCATGAATAAAAAACTACTAATGAAGTTAAAAAAATGTATCTGGTACATACCAAGTGTTCAATACATGCTTGTAAGATCTACCACAGCGTGCATGGACACCCGCCACATAGGTAAAGGAGGAGATTTGAAAGAATGCATGAAAGATATCCAGCACACTGTCTGGCATAAGTGGTTCTGAAATTATGTTGTAACTTTTATTTACTTGGGGATATTTTAATAAAAAGATAATTCCTGTTTTTCCTCCCAGAACCTCTAAGAGAAGGGCTGATCCATTTTTAAAAGCTCCCCTAAGTGATTTCTTTTATGAAACAAGGATGGAAAATCACTTGTCTAATAATAGGGATAATTCACTAAAAGGTAGTTATTATCACCCTCTATCTATATAAACACACATATACAATATTACAAAGGAAGAAAAACTGTTCTCTGACTTATAAAAGAATGATGCACTTCATGAAAATATTCTGAAATTATTCTTCCTACATTTACACTCCACCCTACCCAGTATTCATCTATTAAGCACAAGGCAGCTGCCAGAGAACACTGACTGAAAAGCTGATAGTCATAAAATAAAGCTCTAGGAGCTACAAACTATGGATCCACTAAAATGCTTTGCATGTTGTCAGGGCTGCTGACCTGAGCTGATGCTCTAATGTAAGTCAAGGGGAAATTGATTAGCAAGTGACAGTGTGGCTCAAAGCCAGAGACCCATACACAGGTATAGGTGCACTCACACATGGGCACACACATGCCATTCACTGCCTATCTTCCAATCACTGGAATCCTGCCTCCTTTATTTTTTTCTTCTGAATCCTCCTTATTGATTCTTGACAGTATTACTGGTGCAACAAAAATAAGCAATGTGGAGAAGTCATACCACCTCCAAGTTCATAGCATTTATGCCTCCTATTATTTAACATTAGCTTCTGTAACAAAACACTGTAAAAATTGGCACTCTTTGAAATGAAATCTTATGTCCATGTAAAACCATGACAACATTATTCATAATAGTTGAAAAGTAAAATTCCAAACATGCATCAATGGATGAATGAATAAACAAAATTCAGTACAGCCATACAACAGGATGCTATTTGGTAAAACATATTAAGTACTGATGCATGTGTATGAACTGCAAATCCACTATACTAAGTGAAAGAAGTCATACACAAAAGGCCATGTATTATATGATCCCTTTCATATGAAATGTCTAGAAAAATCAAATTCATAGACATATAGATTAGTACTTGCTAATATGGGGAGGGGAGGGGCTGGGGTTGTGGCTCAGTGGTAGAGTCCTTGCCTAGCACATGTGAGTTGCTGGGTTCAATCCTCAACATCACATAAAAATAAGTAAAAAAGATATTGTGTTCATCTACAACTAAAAATAAATTTTTAAAAAGATGGGGAGGGGTAAATGTGGGGAGTGACTTTAATAAGTATTTATAATTGGGGTGATAAGTGTCCTAACATTAGATAATGGTGATGGTTACACAACCCTATAAGTATATTAAAAATACTGAATTCTACACTTCTATACTTAAACAGGTGACCTTTATGGCTGGCAAATTATATCTCAGTAAAACTGCTGATAATTGATTATCTTAAAGATGACCCTGATTTAACAAAAGAAAACTTTAAAAAGAAGACAAAACAACATAGAGTATATTTAGAAAAAAATGTTAAGTATTTCTGCTTTTTACATTATGTTGACTTTTGTTAATGTGGTCAACCTCATTTCATAACATGCTAGAAGAATGAGGCTGAGGGTCAATGAATTTTGCAGGGCACAGGGTCTTGTAGTCTCACCCTACACTAGCAAAGATTGGATGTGGGAGTAAAAGCCAAATTTCACAAGAACATCCTGCGTGCTGTACTCTGCTCCCATTGTGCCAGTCTGAGTTAAGTCAGAGCTCCAGGAGCCCTTCACATGAGGTTCAATTAGGGTCAGGATGCTTTAGCTGAATCCCTAGCCTTAATGCCCTTCTGACAGACCTCTTAGGGAAGTCTGTAATGGCACCTATCCAAAGGCAATTGACTCTTTGACCTCTCATTTACAGAGTCCCAATTTTATTTAGGTTGCAAAGTACATATTACCTCACGAATAACTTGTGTTTACTTTAATTCAATCACAGCAATCTATTTCTTTGTTAAGTGAGTGTCCTGGTGGTTAAGATTTCCAG
The DNA here is from genome assembly GCF_047511675.1 of Marmota flaviventris. Taxonomy (NCBI): domain Eukaryota; kingdom Metazoa; phylum Chordata; class Mammalia; order Rodentia; family Sciuridae; genus Marmota; species Marmota flaviventris. Next base: position 110,765,437 of record NC_092508.1, read on the forward strand.
GTCTGGCTAATGAGGGGAAGCCTGCTTGAGGGCATACAGGCAATATTTATTCCTTGATTTAAAGGAGAGAAAGAGAGAGATGCTCAAGGGTAGGTGAGTAGGTCAAACTCTTTGCTGTCTTTCTTGAGTGTGGTTGTGTATAGGTATTTTGAAATCATCAGGGAAACACTTCCTAAATGCTGAGATTGGAAGAATAGAAGGATGGGAAGAGGCTAGATCCACAGTGAGATACTGAGCTGTTGAATCAACTCTGGAACTTCCCACCTTGTGTGACTTCCTGTTATGTTTAATAATTACTTTGTTGTTCAATGCACCATTACTTGGGTGTCTATTATGTGTAATCGAAAGAACCCTAACTGTACATCTACCAACCTAAAGATAAAATGTTCCCTTTATGTTAGGGTTTTCTGATTCCAACAGTCAAAATTAGATTTGCCTATAGAAAAGCACAGCCTAACCAAGCCGAAGTGAAATAAACCAGGAGGTGGTGACTCCAGAGTAAGTATAATGGTTCTGCCATCACCAAGAACCCACTTTATTCTCTTCATGACACTTAAATCCTTAAGCTGCCATCCTTAAGATCACCTCGTGGCCCATGATGGCTGTTGTAGTTCCAGCCTTCAAATTCACATTCTAAGACAAAGGAAGAGGAAGGCAATTAAAGATAATATCTTTATGGGAAGCATGGAGAATTGCCTTATAGAAGGCAATTGAAGAGTATCTCCCTTAAGGAATTCCCAGGCTTCTATTTCATTGGTAGGACTTGGGCCATGTGGCCACTATTATTGCAAAGAAGACAGGAAAATATTTTTCACCTGGTGTACTATAAAGTCTCATTTTTAAGAAAGAATAGGAAATGGACATTGCATAGACAAGGAACAATCTCTGCTACATAGTGTATAAATCATAAATTAATCTCAGTGTATGCTTTCATTAACCATAGGTGACAGAATATGGTTTATGCAAAGTCTTTTCCAAAAAAACTGGGCTGGCATGCAGTACAGTCAGTGCATTAGATGTCTCCAATGTGATAAAAGACATGTGCTTTTAAAGATGGCACTTTGAAAATGAGCAGCATATTTTAAAATGAAATCCAAATCACACTATGGAAGTCAGTTTGAAAATCCAGGAATGGTGGAGCACTAACAATATCTGGATTGCCCCAGAAGATTCTGTAACTACCCAGGAATGAAACAAGTGCAACTTGAGAAAGGGAAACCATTCAGGAGAAAGGAATAGTGCCAGGTATCCCATCCTAAGAATCACATCCAAAGAATCAGTTTTTAAACTTTCTTTAAAAATTAGACTTTGATGTGGCTGTGTCAGTATAGTATGCTGATTTTAAGTCTTTGGGTAAAGACCGAGGAGTGGGAGAGTTGGGTCAAATCATGTCTCCATTCCAAGTATTCTAAGGAATCTTCATATTGATTTCCACAGAGGTTGCACCAATTTGCAGTGCCACCAGATATATATGAGTGTACCTTTTCCCCACATCCTCACCAACACTTATTATGGCTTCTAGTCTTGATGATTGCCATTCTGACTGGAGTAAGATGAAATCTTAGAGAAGTTTTGATTTGCATTTCTCTAATCACTAGAGAAGTTGAACCTTTTTTATATATTTGTTGATTGATGTTATATCTTCTTCGGAGAAGTGTCTGTTCAGTTTCTTAGCCCGTTTATTGATTGGGTTATTTATTTTTTTGTTGGAAAGCTTTTTGAGTTCTTTATATATCCTGGAGATCAGCACTCTATCTGATCTGCATGTAGAACTGTGATGTTTTCCCAGTCTGTGGGCTCTCTCTTCACATTATTGATTGTTTCCATTGCTGAGAAGAAGCTGTTTAGTTTGAATCTATCCCATTTATTAGCTCTTGATTTTATTTCTTGTGCTTTAGGAATCTAGTTAAGGAAGTCAGGACCTAATCCAACATGATGCAGATTTGGGCCTAATTATTCTTCTATTGTTTATAGCAGCTCAATTCACAATAGCTAAACTGTGGAAACAACCTAGATGCCTTTCAATAGATGAATGGATAAGGAAACTATGTATATATACACAATGGAATATTAATCATCATTAAAAGAGAATAAAATTATGACATTTGCAGGTAAACGGATGGAGTTAGAGAATATAATGCTAAGCAAAGGCTCAATGTTCTCTCTGATAAGTGGATCCTGATTCATAATGGTGGGGAGGGGCATGGGAAGAATGGAGGAACTTTGGGGAAAGGGAAGGGAGGGATGGGAAGGAGGGATGGGGGCAGGAAAGATAGTGGAATGAGATGGAAATCATTACCCTAGGTACCTGTATGACTGCACATATGGTGCGACTCTACACCCTGAACAACCGGAGAAATGAAAAGTTGTGCTCCATTTTTGTATGATGAATTTAAGTGCATTCTGATATTATATATATATATATATATATATATATATATATATATATATATATATATGAAATTAGAACAAATAAATTTTTAAAAATTCTCTTAAAAAATTAGACCTTGAAGAATCTCCATATTGCTCTCCAGAGTGGTTGCACCAATTTGCAGTCCCACCAGCAATGTATGAGTGTGCCTTTTCCCCCATATCCTCATCAACATTTTTTGTTGCTTGTATTCTTGATAATTGCCATTCTGACTGGAGTGAGATGGAATCTCAGTGTAGTTTTGGTTTGCATTTCTCTAATTGCTATAGATGTTCAATCTTTTCCATATATTTGTTTATCAGTTGTATTTTTTCTTCTGTGAAGTGTCTGTTCAGTTCCTTAGCCCATTTATTGATTGGTGTGTGGCAAAAATTTTCTCCCATCTATAGGCTCTCTCTTCATGTTATTGATTGTTTCCTTTGCTGAGAAGAAGCCTTTTGGTTTGAATCCATCCCATTTATTGATTCTTTATTTTACTTCTTGTGCTTTAATAGTCTCATTAAGGAAGTCAGTTCCTAAGCCAGCATGATGGAGGTTTGGGCCTACTTTTTCTTCTTTTAGGCACAGGGTCTCTGGTCTAGTTCCTAAATCCTTGATCCTTTTTGAGTTGAGTTTTATGCAGAGTGAGACATAGGGATTTATTTTCTATGTATGGATTTCCAGTTTCTTTCAGCACCATTTGAATAGGCTATCTTTTCTCCAATGTATGTTTTTGGCACCTTTGTCTAGTATGAGATAACTGTATTTATGTGGGTTTTTCTCTGTGTCTTCTACTCTGTCCATTGGTGCCATACCCTGCTGTTTTTTTTTTTTTTTTCACTGTGGCTCTGTAGTATAATTTAAGGTCTGATATTGTGATGCCTCCTGCTTCACTTTTCTTGCTGAGGATTGCTTTGGCTAATCTAGGTCTCTTATTTTGCCAAATGAATTTCATGATTGCTTTTGCTATTTCTATGAAGAATGTCATTGAGATTTTACTAGGAATTGCATTAAATCTATATAACACTTTTGGTAATATGGTCATTTTGACAATGTTAATTCTACCTATGCAAGGACATGGGAGAGCTTTCTATCTTCTAAGGTCTCCTTCAATTTCTTCATTTACTGTTCTGTAGTTATCATTGTAGAGGTCACTCACTTGGAATGGAACCACCATTTGACCCAGATATCCCACTCTTTGGTTTATACCCAAAGGACTTAAAATCAGCATACTACAGTGACACAACCACATCAGTGTTTATAGAAACACAATTTACAGTCTCTAAACTGTGGAACTAACCTAGATACCCTTCAACAGATGAATGGATAAAGAAACTGTGGTATATATACACAATGGTATATTACTCAGCCTTAAAGAAAAATGAAGTGATGGCATTAGACAGTAAATGGATGGAACTAGAGAATATCACGGTAAGTGAAACAAGCCAATCCCAAAAAGCCAAAGGCCAAATGTTTTCTCTGATATACAGATGCTAATTCACAATAAGAGAGGTGAATAGGGAAGAATAAAGGTACTTTGGATTAGACAGAGGGAAATGAAGGGAGGGAAGGGGCATAGGGGTAGGAACAAGGGTAAAACGAATCAGACATCATTCCCCTTGTGCATATATGATTATATGACTGTATAACTCTGCATCATATACAATCAAGAGAATGAGAAGTTATACTCCATTTATACATATGATGTGTCAAAATGCATTCTATTGTCATGTATTACTAATTAGAACAAATATTTTTAAAAAATTAAATTAGACTTTGAGGAAAAAGCTGGCATGCTAACTTATATACCAACATAATTTATTCTGAAGAAAAACTTGGGATGAAATGCCTTCAGCTACCTTTGGTTCATTAAAGATAATTCTGGGAATAAAAGACTACTTAAACCCACTTAACTCTTACTGTTTCTTTATCTTTGTAAACCTGTTTCTGCAAATCTGTGGTAATAAGGAAAAACATCTGGAACCAGTTGGATACTGGAACTGATAAAAGACTGGGATATTAAGTTTTGATTTCAAACGTCATGGATCATCAACACAGCCCCCTTTCCCTCCCCAGTTAACATAAAATAAATGATACACATCTAGACTTAAAAATTTATGTTGATAAAAATCCTGCATTGGCTACTGAATAATCATGGAATTTCAAGTATGATCTAATTTGAAAACAGGATTATATTGCTAAAGAAAATACTCGGAAGCAATTGCTAAAATTATTTGAAAGCTACTGTCTTATTGTTACAATGAAAGTCAGCCCAAATGTAGTTTATACTTCTCTTCTGGGTTCCAAACCAGAAACACTAAAAATAAGCAGCACAAATCTTATAATTGGCTGAAAACCTTACCCCTAGCCACATCCTAATTTATGACTGGTTGTGACTATAGCATATCTTAGACCATCTGCTTGGAATGTAACATCATCCTACACCCACAAATCACCATTATTGCATAATCTGTGGCCAAACTGATAACAGGGATTTCCCCTCTCAATTCCCCACAAGCACTCTTAGGAAGCAGACATGTGTCTTTAAATCCACTCCCTCAGAGTTATCTTTCTTCCTGACCCTGCTTGCTTCCAGGCTGGCCTGGTCCAAGACTGTATATGCTCAGGCCTTCCCCCCAGACTTGAAAACACAGCCCCTAGATGCTGACTGACACCTTCTTCACTTTAATGTTCTCACATTCATTACTCACTGTCTTGTAGTTTAGCTGATGCTTAAATTTCTCATGCTGCCAAATGCTCATAAACTGTTACTGTATCATCAGATTAAGAAACTATGCTTGCATGCAGACCTAGAAACTGACTTCTCCTTATGGCTTTCAGTTCTGCTCCATGGAGCTATTTCAGACACCTGAGCTTAAGACACCCATGGGAAGGGATGCAGGAATTTGTCCGTGCCCATAGGAGCAGCTCTTGGATTTATCTTCTGGTCCAAGGTTTCACATAGTGTCATTTCAACAAAAGCTACACATTCCGCTAGAAGTAGTTCCAAACCCACTTCTTGCTGAGGTGGCCTGTAGAAAAGGCATGAGGGAGGGCATTTCCCCCTATACAACAATCACCCAGGATACACCCCAGGGTACGGAAAGCCACACATGTTTCTTTTGGTCTATGAAAAAAGAGGGATCACCTATTTCTCATTCCCTGATTATAGACAAGGCATTCACATTGTCTGCAACCAATGGTTGATTTCATGGACTTGGAATAATATTCCAATACAGTCCTGAAACTTTTGGAAATTAAGTTTAACTTATAAAAATTAGTCCTTAGGCAGAATTCCCTTGATCGTGCAGGGACATCCTTTATCACTTTCTGATCACAGCAATGTGCTTTAGGGACTGGCCAGAGATGGCAGCCATGTACTGGCAGTCCTGCTCTTCTGGGGCTTACCATACATTGCATTTGGGTGATGTCCTGGACTGTGGCACATCTTCCTGTACTAATTCCCCTCCAGGCCATGCTTTTCTTTAAAAATCTTCTGTGTTCTGGGTATGGTGATGCGACCTATAATCCTAGCTACTCAGAATGCTGAGAAAGGATTGCAAGTTCAAGGCCAACCTGGGCAAATAAAGGAGACCCTCACTCAATATTTTAAAAACGGGGTGGGAATGTAGTTCAGTGGTACAGCACCTCTAGATTCAAACCCCAGTACAACAAAACAAAAAAAATCAAAAAACATAAAACCTCCCACACCTCCTCATCCTCTCCTTTTCTACAGGAGTGGCTATTTAATAGTATGGCAATCACCACCTGAGATTCAAGCCTCCTTGCTCCTCCCCACCTGATGTATCACCTTGACCAAGTTGCTTAGCTTTGCTGAACTCACTTCTTGAGCAGCAAAGTACAGATTAAAAACAGCATCTCCTTTATTAGGTGCTGTGAGAAGATCACGTACAAGAACAACTCAGCTCAGGCCTGGCAATGTTAGGTCTGTCGTATTTATTACTAATGAAACACATTGGGTGTCTGCTAAAATATAAGATGCCTGGAAGCAAGAACTGACTGGCACATTGTAGTGCTGGGGAATAGTGTGCCGAACAAGTGAATGGACGGATCCATAAAGCCTGAACCTTCTACTGCACAGGTTTTACTGTTAGGTAGATCTGGCTCCATGACCTGGTACCTTCATGCCTTCAGCCCATCACCAACCTCCTGCATCTGGGGAACCAGAGAGGTTGAGTGGTGAATAGGAGACATTGTAGATGACTGTGAGATGAAATGGGGTCACTCTGGTGTGTTGGAGTGAACTTGAGTGGAGTCTCCTCCTCCTTGGGGAAGGTCACCTGGGGCCTGGTACACTGGGCACAGCTTGCTTTATGGTTCAGCAAACACAGGATGCTCTGAGAAGAAAGCAGATGCCTTCTTAGCATAACATGACCTGATTTATAGTTCTTAGGTGAATAGAAGGCCTGTGAAGAAAATCCATCTTGGAGCTGTGAGGTTTGCTGCATTTTAAGTACCTTGGCTGAGGATGAGCTGCAGCCAGTGTGGAAGCTCTCCTCTTGGCTCTTCCCAGCCTCCAGAGATTCAGTGCTCATCCTCTTTCCTCAGGGCCCTCAACCTTGGGAAGCCTTAAAACAGTACTTTGCTGTCCACAGCCCATGGTGGCAGGGAGAAAAGCCTGGCAGTACATAGGGTTCCAGGTCCAAGAAATGTGGGAGAGGCAAGGGAGATTTAGAACTTTATGGTTTTGAGAGAACTTTATGGTAGGAGAACTCTGGGGAGGAGAGGAAGGGTTGAATGCAGAGGGATGTGGGGAAGGGGCTGTGAAAGCAGGGAGGTGCGGTCTGGATCTTCCTTCAAGTAGAACTGCTGTAAAGCTGCTTAGCTGATGGTCTCTGGCTGTTAGCACTTTCAAGATTTGCCTTCACTTTGGGGCCAAGGTCACATTCTTCCTTACTAGCCACTGGTGTTATGACAGCTAGGGAATATAAAACCAACCATCTTCATTGCTGCCAGCCCCTTCTCTTGGGCATCATGCTCAGATGCTCTCTGTTGGGCTGGCCAAGATTGCTGAAATGTACATCTCAGCCCAATTTCTTCCAGTTCTACTTCTGCTTTTTCTTTCTATTTTTCACAGGTATTACCCCACCTACTCATCCTCACCCCCAATTTTTTTTAGCTCCTGACTCAGTTTCAACATCTGCTTTTTTTTTGGAGAGAGCTACTGACCCAGCAGATAAAAGGAATCATTAGGAAAGAACAGGAATACTCTTGGAAGGCCACTGGGTAGAACCCCTTGAAGCAGTTGCCCTGCTTGTTGGTTCTGGGAAAGGCAATTAGATGACTAGATTTGAGAATCAGGGCCCAATATTACTTTATAAATATTCTTCACCTCACCATGGTTTGTTTTCAATATACTATCTGAGCCATTAAATGAAGACCCACTGAAATCTGCTGGTATGTTTGTGTGAGCATGAGGGAACATAAGGTGAATATCTGCACACTGCAAGGTCAGTGGCAAGCAAAGCTATCATATGACTAAGAATTACAGGTTGTCAAGAAGACCCCCTCACAGGGAGAAGCTGTGCAATGCTAGTTTGATAACTTTGGCCATGTCTCATCGAAAGACTAGCTAGAGAAATTGTAGAAAGGAAAAGAAGAGAGATTTTATCATGTTTTCGTGTGAAGTATGTATCTCAGGGTCCTGTAAATTACTGATGTTGTGAATTTGTCCTTCTTCCACCTTTTTATTCTATTCAGTTCCTTGCTAATTCAAATTCTCACCTCTTGCAGAAACCCCCTCACAGATGCACCAGAAAAAAATGTTTTGCTGGTATCTAAGTATCCCTTAAAGCAGTCAAGTGGACACATAACATTAATCATCTCAATTTATTTTCCCTCAGTTCCTCTTTAGTTATCCCAGGTCCCAGACTGTATTGCTCCTGTGCCTCCTGCACCTTGTTCTCCAACTGCCAAAATGTTCCATCCCAGGATCCAGGTATGCCTCCCTTAGCCCATGAGGGGAGACATTCCAGACCAGAGTGGTTACTCCTTCTCTGGTGCCCAAGGAATGTTATTTAGTTGATTATTAAACTTTTCAATGATTAGTCCTATATCACCAATGAGAATATGTATATCTAAACAGAAATAATGCAGTCATTTGCTCTCATATCAATAGCACAACTTTGCTAGAAGCACAATTTTAGTTGATGCATGGACCATGCACTAGATTGATTATAAACTATTTCTAATTCATTTATTCTAAATAAAAGTTGGATAATTTTCCCCTTGTATTGCACTTAAATAACATTGTTTTAAGCATGACAGGGTCTCATGAAGTCTTCCTTCTACTAATTTCCATTCATTTGGTATTTCATTTTACTAAAGAACTTTATGCAATATGTGACCTGGAGTTCACATTGTCTACCTTCCCACCACCCAAGCAGATGCACCAGTGAGAGACAGATTTCTAATCTACTTTCTGGCAGAAGAGGGAGGTAGGGTCTCATCTTGGGCCAAAATCAGTAGGTACCTCCTCACTCTCTTTCCCTCCCTTTCCCCACTCACAGAATCCTGATTTAGGGTAGAGTGGGGCTGGTAGGTAGTGATGTCCCAAGCGAAAAATTCACTTTAGATTGGCCTTTGAAGCCAGAGCTAGTTATGTGACCTAGTTCTAATCAATGAGAAGTCTAGGGGGCCATGTAACAGAGCCCTAGATATCAAGAAGTCTAGGTAGCTATGGACATATTCTTAGTGCAATGGTTAGGTGGCCATGTCACACAGTCTTAGCTATGAGATAAAAGCAGAAATCTTTGATTTATGTCTCTGGACAGCTTTCTCAGAGAGCTTACTTATTAATCTTTTGCCCTTCCTTTCTTCCTCAGCTAGGACATCGACAAACACAGGTGGTGGAGCCACCATCTTGGAACCACAAAAACAAGCCTGAAAAATGAAACAACACATGTTAAGAGTAGCTAAAGAGCAATATGAAACTGGTCCCTCATGACACAGCAGAGCTGCAGCCAGGACTGGCTACCTTCCAACTTCATTTTACGTGAGAAAAATTAAAACCCTCACAAAGTTTAGCAATCATCGGTCAGATTTCTGACACCCTCAGCAGAAAGCAATCATAACCCATACCCCACTGGGAGGGGCATCTCAGGAGCAAAAATTCTGATTAAGCAGAGAGTCACTTCTGGACTAGGGCACACCCCAACACAATAGTTTCTATTCAACCTCCTGGAGCTCTGTTTCTTTCACTAGAATTTGTGACTCTGTTGGGCACTATGCCACTGCTGCCAGACCCTCCTCAGACTCTAATTTCTGTTCACTTCAATTTGGCATAACAGACGGTAAGTTTTCCTCATTAGTGGTGCCTAAAATGTCAACAACTTATGTGTTTCCATAAAATTTTCAAATAAACAGAGGGTGGACAGTAAACCATACATTATGCAGAATAGAATGATGGAGAAGCTGCTAAAATGGAGGTGCCATCGACTTACTTTCTATTTATCAAGACTCACATTTTAAACTCAGTGTGACTTTTGCGATTGGCTCTCTTCCATCACATGTTTAATCCAATTCTGATGTATTGAGAATAAAGCATAAATGTTTCAGAGTATTCTGAGAAATACTCTTCCTTTCTTAATCATTGTAAGTAAGTACTAAAAAGGAAAGAGCTGGCCCTTCAACTATCAGAGAAATTCATCTCTTCCTTAGTCAACTTCCTGATCATACTTGACAGTGTCCCCATTTTCTCAGGACTGAGGGATTGTAAGGATGCAGGACATTAATGTCAAAACCAGGAAATTCCAGTGATGGGTTGGTCACCCTACCATTCCATGCCTCTGGAACAAAACCAAGAAGCAAGCCAAAAGGGCAACTTTTCCCCTTAACTACAGTCCCACTCCACTTGTTGCCAATGTCTGCAGTAGTCCTTTAACAAGAATCTGTACCAACCTTAGTAATTGAATGGTGAGCAAGAGACATGAGATCTTTGCCCTCCTTAACACCAATTTTAAAAGGCAAGATTGATAATAAAAAGGTTAAAAATAAAAGAAGATAACTGCTAAGTGGTGAGAATGATAAAGAAACACTAGAAGAAGAAGGTGCCAAAGAGGACCAGCCACAGTAAAGCTTAATGGGGATGGAAATGGAAGAAAAAGGAAGGTAGAATCTCTCATGGGTCAAGGAATATGAAATTCCTAAACGTGAATGGCCTTCCTACTTTGGCAGGGATCAAAGTTAGAATTCATTGTATTTAATAGTTTATTATCTTGGTACACATAAAAATGTATGTATAAATATGCCTACATGCGTATATATGTATTTTAACGTGCATGCATATATACTTAGGCATATACACACACACGTATTCAACTACTTTGTAATGACATTGACAATTGGTTCTGTGGTCACTCATTAGTTTCAAGAAAGCCTGAGGATTTCACTGTTGGTCCACATGGCCTATGGGAATAAGGGAGTTAATAGGAGAATACCTACACTGGATCCAAGACAAAGGGGAAATCCAGCAGAAGACTATGCACTATTCCTACTCCAGTACCTCATTACTGAGACTTTATTGATAACTATGATAACCGAGAGCCAGTATTGATGAACTACAAATGCAGCAGAAAATCTTTCCACAAGTTATATCCATTTGTGTCCCTGACAGATCCAGAGGAGTTGACCCCTCAGGGGATATGGACATGTAGGAAGCTTCTGGAAGAGTACTCTCAGGATCTGCACTGTGAAAGCAAGGAGTGTAGAGCGTGGACAGAGGGAGACATTGAATTATAACATATTTGCAAGAGGCCTTCGCGGATCTGGGGATGGGTGGTGGTCCGTCAGAGGTTCCCATATTGAGGGAGTGAGCCACATGCAAACAACATTCCCGGGGCATGGGGGAGGGGAGAGAAAAGTGCCTTGGTTCTGAAGTGGGAGATGTGGGCAGAGCTTCTCAGAATCCACTACAGGGGCTATCTCAAGCTCATTTTGAAGCTGAAGCAATCCCAGAGCCTCTGAATTTCTATAATTGAGATGGTCTCTACCCACCTAGTCCAGTCTCTTGTGACCACACACATCCTGCTGTGTTACCTCTGTCACCCTGTCCTTGATGCCATCAAATCTGACTGGGGCTTATGGGTTTAAATGCAATCTGAACCGAAAGCCACTGTCACTCAACACCCATGGGCACCACAAGACTTTTGCCCTTCCTTTCTTCCTCAGCTAGGACATCAACAAATGCAGGTAGCGAAGCCACCATCTTGGAACCACAAAAACAAGCATGAAAAATGAAATAACACATGTTAAGAGTATGCATACTCCAGGCCCAGAGAGATCAGTGACAGGCCAAGAGGGCTAAATGTACAAGAAGGCCGGTGCAGACCTCTCATAGGCTCTAATAAGAAGTGATGTAGTCAACGTTTTCTTACAAAGGTCAGAGAAAAGCCTGTTTTCCCAGTCATACTCCTGCAAAAGAGAAGGTTGCTGAATTTGGTTACAGAATTTCTGTTCATCAAAAGACACTATTAAGAGAATGAAAGTCAAGCTGAGGACTAGGAGGAGATAGTTGTAACCATGCATCTGACAAAAAACTCATATCCAAAATACAATAAGAACTTCTATCTATCAGTGAGATAAAACATTTAAAAAAAAAAAGGCAGGAGACTTGATTGGTACTTTATAAAAGAGCCTATCCAAATGGCCAATAAGCATATGAAAATAGATTCAATATTGTTAGTCATCAGGAAATTGCAAATTTGAAACCATAAGGGTACTTCCTCATACGCATCAGGATGAGTACAGTTAAACAGTTAATACCAAGTGCTGACAAAAATGTAAAACAGTGGAAGCTCTTACATACTGTTAGAGGGAAGGTAAAGTAATACAACTATTATTGAAAAAAATATTTGGCAACATATACTAAAGCTAAAAATACCCCTACCCTAACGTGAAATAATTATACTCTGGCATATGCCCAGCAGATTGTCCGTAGCAGTGTTATTCATAAGAATCCAAATTAGAAAATCAAATGCCTGTCAGCAATGGAAAGATAAACAGACTCTGGTGTGCCCACAAATGGAATACTACATAGCAAAACCAACCAAATACTGGTATAGGTAACCACATGAAAGATCTCATAGACTCTATATCAAACAGCTCATCTTCCAGAAAAAGGAGTACATACTATATGATTGCACTTATCTCAGGTTCAAAAACAGGTACAAAGGGCCTAGGTGATAGCACTCAGAATGATTTTTGCCTCCCGGGGAGAGGCAGATATCGACTGGCAGGAGCATGTGATAGACAGACTCATAGGGGATGGAATGCTATCAATCTTGCTTTGGGTGATGGTGTTTTGGGAATATGTATGTGTTAACATTCAACAAGCTGTATACTTAAAATCTGGGCCCTGTGTTATATGATGCTATACCTCAAAAAGTGGATTACTTTAATAATATAATAAGAAGAGAAGGAGAGGAAGCAAGGTAGATGGAAGAGGTGGGAGAAAGGAAGCGAGAGAAGGAAGAAGCAGAGAAGGAGGAGGAAGAAGAAGAAAGAGAAGAGGGGAAGAAGGAGGGGAAGGAGAAGAAGGAAAAGGAAGCCACCACCCACTATGAGATCATCAGGATTTCAGGCTGACAGAAAGTGACAAGTTCCTAAAGCCCGAGCAAACGTGGCACAGACAGTAAGGGGAAGGCTGGGGAGCACCATGTGTGAGGAAGGGAAAGGGTGTCTGGTGAGGCTAGAAAAGGAAGGGCACAGGGCTGTGCAAGTGAGACCTCACAGGTTATTTAAGAGTCTGGATCTTAATCTAAGGCCACTGGGAAGCAAGTGACCAGCCATAAGCAGGGGGAGGTGAGGGTCACAATTTTTTGTCTTATGGCCTTTTTCTTTTTCTTTTTTTTAGAGAGAGAGAGAGAGAGAGAGAGAGAGAGAGAGAGAGAGAGAGATTTTTTAATATTTATTTTTTTAGTTTTCGGTGGACACAACATCTTTATTTTATTTTATGTGATGCTGAGAATAAAACCCAGCGCCCCACACATGCCAGGCGAGTGCACTACCGCTTGAGCCACATCCCCAGCCCCTTATGGCCTTTTTCCAAAAATCATTTTGGTCACTGAGGGGAAAGGGGATTGTGTACGAGGGGCAAAAGTACATGCAAGCAAGGAGACCATTCCTGAGATCACTGGGTTTGAAAACAGAGCCAGAAAAGCAGGCCTGCTCCCCAAACCCAGGAAGAGCTATGCCTCTTCCTGCATCTTTCTCATCCCATTCTCTACCCTAAAGGGGACCCACATGGACACCTTCAAGAGCCCCCTTGCCTCTAACTCCTGCTTGGGCTCAGCAGATCAGAGGGCCCCAACTTCCTCCCTGCTTCTATCAGCACAGGTTAGATGAGGGTTACAGTTCCTGTCAGGCACCCCTTTTCTATAGCTATGCAATCTGGTAACTCCGTCACCTCCTGTCCCTTCAACCGTACCTACACTTTCATAGAGATTCCCTTTATCTAACTCTCCCCTAATACTCCACCTGAAGGTACCATCTGTTTCCTGTCGAGACCCTGAGAGATACAAGAACTCCCTACCATTTCCAAACAGTGTGCATTACGATGAACTGAGGTCCAAGGGGACATGTATCTTTCTTGTTCCTAATAAAGCAGGAAGTTTCTATGAGTTTTCAAAGGATTTTCCTCCAAAATGGAATTGTTGCTTTTGAAAGGGCAAGACTCCATTATCTAGAATATACACAGTATACCGTTCTGAGACAAGGCTGAACAAAGGTCTCTTACATTTTGCCTCAATAGCACCTCTCATAATTGAAATTATTTTTATTATCGTCTTCCTTATTAAAACCATAAGCTCCATGAAGATGGTCCATGGAAATGGTCCATGAAGAAGTCTTTTTTGTTGACTAACATCACTAAGACCTAGAACAATACCTGGACATAGAATTTAATAGGTAAATGTTTTTGAAGACTGAAACTGAAAGAAGAGGGATAAGAGAAAGAACATGAGATTTAGAGTAAAAAGATAAGCATGGGGATCACTGTTTCCCGGATGACCGCGAGCTGTGTATTCCCATACATCTAACTTCTCAGGGCTTCTATTTCCATATAGATGTACATAAAATTAGGACAAGAATATTGGTGAGGATCAAATGAAGTAATGCTTATAAAAGCAAATGAGGCAGTAATTGAAGCTGCCATCAACTATGATATGTTGTTACATGATGGTGTCTGTGAAGAGAGGTCCCAGCCTGGTTTTTATGAAGCACACGTATATGTGGCTTTTTAAATGTAGCTTCTGCAGAGCACAGGGAGATGTTATGATTTTTACAATTTTCATTTAAGAACAATTCAGCTCAAGTGGCTGGAAACCTTGGAATCCGGTAACATGCATCTAGGTGTTAAGGAATTTAGACAGCCGTGTATGAAACATGACAAGATAACATGCACCTTATTTTTCTGATTCCTGAAGCAGTAAAACAAAAAGCAAGGGGCTAACAGAAGCAATAATTTCAGGCAGTTTCACCAGAGGGCATGAAGTCAATGCACTTTTAACTCCATCCCATCCAAAATAATACCTGTTTGAAAGCTATGTAAAAAGGTGGAAGGTTGAAGAACAAAACAAAGAAGGACAAAAACAGAATGGGTCCACGGCTAGAGTTAAATCTTTTTTTAGGAACTCTGAATCTAACAACATATATTGATAATGTGCACGACCATATTCATATTTAAATAAGTCTTCTCAATGTTATTAAACTGTTGAATAGAAACTTCATACTGCATTCATCAGGATTCTTCAGAGAAACATAACCAATAGGATGTACATAAACATATAATTACTCCTCAGTATCCGTGGGGTATTAGTTCCAGGAGAACCGCCCCCCCCCCAGTCTCCTTTTATAAGAAGCTGCAGCATTTGCATATAACCCATGCACATCCTTCTTTATACTTTAAATCCTCTCTGCATAACTTGTACTAGCTAATATAATGTAAATGTTATGTAAATAGTTGTTACACTGCATTGCTTAGGGAATAAGAACAAGAGAAAATAGTCTATATATTCAGTGCAGACTATTTTTTTCCAATATTTTCAATCTGTATTTGGTTGAATTCACAGATGCAGAACTAGGGATACAGAGTGCAGATCACACATATAGAGAAAATACAAAGGTTTTAAGTCCAAAATCTGCAGTGTGGGCCAGCAGGCTGAAGGCTGAGGAAGAGTTAATTCTGCAATTCATACCCAAATGTGTGCTGACAGAATTCTTTCTGGCCCTGAGGAGGTCAGTCTTTGTTCTATTCAGGTCCTCAACTGTCTGCATGAAGCTGATCCACAGTGGGGAGTAAAAGGGCTGCCAGACTCAAAGTACATCGGTTTCAGTATAAATCTAATCCAAAAAAAAAAAAAACCCAAAAAAAAACAGCCTCATAGAAGCATTCAAGATAATATTTGACTAAATGGCTGTCAAATTAGACATTTCACTTGATAATTATAAGTCATTGATCTTATCTAACCTTTGGTTTTTATGAACACTTTATAATAACCAACCTCCTGCATATGCATACATTTTAGACTATACACTTAAGGTAAATGCCTAGAAATAGAATCACTCAGTCAAAAGATATGTGCATTTTGAACAAATATTCATGGTCATTATAAATCTTATCAAAAATTACAATTTCCTATTTCCCTTGGATTTTGGAAATTATCAGAATTTCCAACAGAGGCTTTTAAAAATAGCTGCATTGCCAGTCGAAGAGTTATTCACAGTTATTGCTGTGTTTATTTATCTGTGGTTGAATATTTTCTCAAATATTTTAAGTTTTGTGAATTGCCCATTCATGCCTTTTGTCCAGTTTCTTTTTTCTGGAAAGTTTGACTTTTTCTCACTGGGTTTTAAGAGCCTTTAAATGCCTTTATTATTCCACTCTCTCACATTTGTTGTAAACATTCTTCTTTACCTGTATATGCTAGATCACATGAAATTGCCTTTCTGAGCAAAAAAAAAAAAAGTCTACTATTAGAAATTTCAATGATTCAGTGTAACAATTTTCTTTATCATTTCCTTGTTTATGTTGCTAAATCTAACAATTTTTTCCTTTGTGATTTCTGCCTGTACATGGGATAATACATGTTTATTTTGCATGTCCATATCAAACTACCTGTTAGAATATAGTTTATTTACTTATTTGTATACCCAAACCAAATTATTTATTGCAATGACTTTTTTCCATTAAAAATAGTTTTACTTGTTTCAGTATTTATTTCTCTTCCTTCTTTCCATTTTTCTTGGTGCATTACAGTTGTATATAATGGTGGGTTTCATTGTTACATATTTGCACATGCACACAATATAATAATTCAGTTTGAACATCTACCCTGACATCTAAAAGTTTTGATGCTTGTTCAATGCCCTTAAACTCCATGCTTTCATCAAATGCTAAATATATGTCCAAAACTTACTATGCCCACAGTATTTCAGATTTCTTTCTTTTTTTTTCCTTTTCTTCTTTCATTACCCAGAGTAGGCCTTTATCCTGTCTCATCTGTTCTATAATGAACAATCACATACACATACACACATTTTAGATTATATCTTTATGGTAAATGACTAGAAATTGAATCACTTAGCCAGAAGATGTGCACATTTTGAAGAAATAATCATCCATAAGGTCATATCATATTATACTTCTATCAAAAATTATTGAGCTCCTACTTCCCTTGGACATTGGATATTGTAGCCAAATCCAGTCAGCTATCTATTTTTGTAAATAAATTTTTATTGAAACACAGCAGCACTTCATTTACATTGTCTACGACTGTTTTCATACAGGGTTGAGTAAGTTGCAATGTAAATCAAAAGACTTTCAAAACCAATATTCTGGCCCTTGACAAAGAAGTTTGCCAGCCCCATTTCAATAGAGTAACCCCCAACCAGCCACCTCACTTTCATTTACACCACCACCAAAGAGTATCTTTCACAGTTAGATGTAATGACATAATTTCCACACTCAGAAATACTCACTGGTCCCCCATTGCTCTTAGAACAAAGTTCAAACTCTTTGAAAGTCAGTCACAGCTTTTTTTTTTTTTTAAAGAGAGAGAGAATTTTAATATATATATTTTAGTTCTCAGCTGACACAACATCTTTGTATGTGGTGCTGAGGATCGAACCCGGGCCGCACGCATGCCAGGCGAGCGCGCTACCGCTTGAGCCACATCCCCAGCCCCAGTCACAGCTTTCTTGTAGCTGGCTCTTCAATCCCACCTCTGTCATACTGCTATATTCATTGTTGCTGGAAAATAGTACACTCCTGCATCCTAGGCCATAGTACATTTCTAAATGGCATCTGCTATTTCTGGGTTATTCTTCCATCTTCTACTTAAAATTCTGCTCCTTCTTCAAAATGCCTCTCAATCTTACTTTTCTTAAGTGAAGTTTTTCCTGATACCCCACAGATTACCCTCACTCCCTTTCTCCAATCAGAATTAATTACTATCACCTTTGGGCTCTCAGATACTGTTCACAATTTCCTGTCAAGAGGTCTAAACAGGGTTTGACTTGTTTTATAATTTTCTATATTCATGATTCTTTTGGACCAATTCCACCAGCCAAAATCATGATCTTTTTGAGAATAAGGACTAGAATTTCCTCTTCCTTTTAAATTTCTAATACATAATTCTGTGTCTAGCATAGAATACAAATTTATTTAGCATTTATGTTATACACTTATCTATCATACAATGGATGCATTTAATTGGCATGTAATAGTTGGGCACTAACTTGTGGGTAGTTACAATAATAACTATATATGTAATATTTCTAATCCTTACAAAAACATGAGTTAGCTTTTATGCCTATCCTACAGATGAAGAAACAAGGTTTAGAGAACTCACAGATTTGTATAAGACTACATAGTAGCTAATGACACAGTCTAAATTCAGCCCCAAACTGACCCGGTTAGAGTCAACTGCATACCCTATTAATAACACAGTGTACCTCCAAACAAAGAAGAGTAAGCTCATAAGAAAAGCATTTGCTGTTTATCATCTTACTCTGCAATCTTGGGGAATGAAAATAATCATTCTCCTTCCCTTTCCAAAACAAGCACAAACACATGGATAAAATTTTGCTTTAAAAATTACACTAAAAATGAAAATATTATATTTTCTCATTTTGAATTATTGAATAGAAGCACTTTATGGATTAATGAAATTGAGGGATGAGTAGCTACCAAATATGGAAATAAAAGGAGATATTCTCTATCATAAAGTATATTATCTTCAGCTTGACAGTTGTAGTTAAATTTGAGTATTTATATATGTCTAATTCATGAAACCTAGGTAAAATGAGAAACAACTTTGGAAATCTGCTCAAGTTTTGCCATTAAAGTTACTTCTAAATGGATTTTGTCCTGAGAATTATGGTCTTATATAGAAATAGCATGAAAATTATCTCCTTTCTATTCTCTTATAAAGGCACAACTGTCAATTCTGCTACCATTACCAAGTCAACTACTTTTGAGTTTCTGGAAGTAAATCAACTAACATAGTCCCTATTATGTGTCATTTGAACTGTACACGAAAAATGTCACAGTGGGGAATCATCATTGTGTAGGAAGTAAAAGAAAACTTCTTTGAGCTTACTTAAAAAAAAAAGTCATCGTATAGTACAGATTTTATAACAGATTTTATATAGAATTACACTTTCTTACGTGAATGATGATTTTACCTTTAAAAGAAACTCTTAATTCTTATAAAAAGAATTGTACATCTTTACAGTTTGGGGATTAGGGAAAAAGAAATTGGATATACGTGATTTAAATCTTCATAAACACCACAGATTTGACTCGACCTCCAGCTGTGAGTGGAACCAGGCTCTGGGTCAAATGTTCTGGGACATATTTACAAAAGAAAGTGGAGAACATAACCTTTGGCTTCCCTGAAAATCCTCACAAAAAGGATTTGGCTGTGATTTAGGGAGGCACAGCAAGGGATGGTGACAGGAGTCTGCCCTTGCTCATGTTCACGAGCGGTTGTTCATCACATAAGACCTCTGGCACCCTCTATGTTACCAAAGAGGAGAACCGCAGAGCACGGAGAAAGAACATTTTGAAAACACAACAAAAATTAAAACCAAGGGGACCCTCAAGATTACATATCAATCCTGTGAAGAGCAAAGATGAGGAGAATATAAAGGGGTGCTCCCCATTACCATCATCTCATTTGGGAGCTTTTCTGCTCTAAAATACCTTGGGATTTTCAAAGTCTCTCCACCAATATCATAGGAAGGTACTAGAAAGCTTTCCCTGCTCAGAGACTGAAGCTGTGAAAGGGTTTTTTTTAAATGTGTTTATTACTGCATTATAGTTATACATAATATTGAGGTTTATTTTGTCATATTCATACATGCATGGAATATAATTTGCTCAAATTCAATCTCCAATAATTTCACTTTTCCTCCCTTTTCTCTCCCCCTGTTCTCCTTCCTCTACTCTGGTCTTCCTTCTATTTATTTATTGTTTCTTTAAATTGATGTTCTATAGATAGACATAAGGATGGAATTCACCAACGTATATTCAGATATATTCACAGCATAATTTGGCCAATTTCATTCCTCATTTGAATAGCTCTTTGCAATCATCCCAGGGCCCATAAGACTGGAAGATTTTGTGGAATAAACTCTTTCCTCATATTGAACTCTAATATGATAGAATACTTTAGGAACAGGAATAGGTTAAATGTGTAATCTATAACTGCAGTGTCCCACCCAAACCACAATATCAGCAAAAACATAAAATTCTCAGCAGTTACCTTCTCAAATAAAAAAAAAGAAAAGAAAATTCATTGTAGTATGAAGCTAGACCAGGAGAAGCATTTGGCCCAGCCTTGGCATTCACAAAGGGCTTCCCCTTCACCCTGCAGGGCTTGACATAGAACCCAGGGCTTCATGCATGCTTGGTAAGCACTCGACCACTGAGCTACATCTCAGCCCCCTCAAGTGGCTTTTAAATTTTGACTTCTGAACCTATGTTCAAAGGATATTATACATATAACTAGTTACAGAAATATACTAACAGGCTTAAAAAATGTAGATGATGGTCATCTTCAATATTTTAGCCACCAGCTGGACATACCAACTCAAGCAAATAGCATATAGAAGCATAAAATAAATCTTGTAATTATCTTTTATATTTATAGTTTCTATATTTGCATTTACACTCATACCTGTGATTAAATATCAATGCTTCCATATTCATTTTTCATTTTAAGCCTTTTGATTTCTTCTACCTATAACAATTTTTAATGTACTGAAAACTTCAAATGCTGAAGAACTAAGAGCGAAAAAGGGAGAAAGGGAGTCAGTTGTTTATCTACTGAAACGTTTTCTATAGTATCCTTGCCCCATCCCAGTTCCAGTATTTTAGCCTTCATGTTCCCGGTCCCTGTCTCTGAGACACACATGACCTCTCCCTCTCCAGAATTCCCATGCACCATTTATTCTGGCATTCAGGTGTTTTGATCCTTCATTCAAGTAAAGAAACCTTGATTTCAACATTCACTCTCCCTTCACCTGGCAAACTCTTGCTTAGTTTTGAGACAGCACAGGAATCTTATCTAAAAGCTCTCACAAGACTCACCTTCTTTTGTTTTGCTCCTCCCTGCCTCCATTCAGTGTCCCCCTAGCCTGATCTTTTAGCATCTTGGCACTCCTGACTCTGTCCTTACCATAGTGAGATGATCTGTTAATGTGCTGGTTTTCCTGGGTTGGGATCTGCTCTGACCGAAGATTTGTCTTACGTATCTTTCCCAGCCCAGTGTGGAGCTGGAACTCGATGTTTGATGATAAATGTTTATTGAACTTCATGAACTACTTTGAATTAGTTAATGCAATTTATTTCTTATCTCCCTTGTCAGTCTCTCTGCTCCATAAGGGTGGGTAGGTTATGTATCGATCATCTGAATATCTCCAACATTTGGAGCATGTCAGAGGATTTCATAAATATTTGTTAAATGAGGGAATGAATGTATGGTGACCTCAGCCTTCCACCACAAATTGCAACATGCAACAGAAATGAAAACATAAAAATCCCATCTGTTAAAATAGTTTTTTCTTATTTACAACATTAAAAAAAAATTCATTGTTAAGAGGATACTATAGATTTCCTTTCTTTAGTTTTTGCCAAAAGAGAACATCTGCTATGAACTAGAAGGAAAAATATACCTGTGGTTAGGGGTGGAGGTGCCAGCTAAGAGATTTCCAGATGTTTTCAACAAACCTCTGATTTTTAAGGGCCTTGGGAAAGTCATCAAGGAGTTGTTGCCCAGGTGGAACAAAACATTCCCCAGAATTCACACATTCATCCATTCACTTCATAGTCATTCAACAAATTTGTATTGAACATCTTCTCCAGGCCATGCGGGGCTCTGTGGTAGCTGACAGGGAACAATATTGGATAACGGACCAACCCTTTGCCTCCAAGATGTCACACCAGTGGGAAACTGACAACACTTAAACCAACTGATCCAATGCTGAGTGACAAGTGTTAGGGTAGCAGTCAACATGGGACCTGAATGAATGAAGACAAGGTTAGAGTTCTTTGCTCTGGTATCTCTTTCCTTACAAAATTAAAATGTGGGTGACTGCAGCTGTGAGGGTCATGGTTACCTTGACTGAGATGCAGGTGGCACTAGGTCTGTGGGTGAACTGGAATGATGATGTCTGTCAAGAAGAAAAGTCAGTCACGGAGGGTTATCTCTATATGGATCTTTCATTCCCATGCATTGAGAGTGGACCAGGGCCTCTCCAAATTTCATATGCACATGAATCATCTGAAAATTCTAGGAAGAGTCTAAAGATTCTGCATTTCTAACAAGTTCCCAGGTGATGATGATGCTGTAGATCCATTTTGAGTAGCAAGAACACAGTAAAGAAAGCATTAGTTTTCATAGGCTAACAAGCCTGCAAACAGAGAGTCAAATCCTAACCCTAACATTTTCTATCTGTGTGCTTCTTGGAGAATTGCTTTTGCTTCCTGATCCTCAGTTTGCAGCATTTATAGAGAGTGATACAGTCCACATTAAAGTTGCTAAAAGCATTAAATAAAGAATTTATCCTGAATCAGTAATCATAAAAATAATTCCTAGCTACTACTTGGTGGGCTTCCATTTTTTCTTCAAATGTGTTTGGACATTATCAGAAACAATTCCAATTCTTTTGTACTGAAACAGAATTATATTTATTTGGGGTTACTATTTTCTGTTTTTTTTTTTTCTTTATGGGTCCATTGTCTGTTTGAGATTTCTTTTTTTTATTCCTAACACCTCTCAATTTAATATCAGATGCTGTTCATGAACTTGATGGCTTGTTTATCTGGGTTATTAATGAAGTTGTTAAGTGAGGCTGGAAGGGTAAGCTACAAGCATCCTGCTCTCTGCCTCTCCATAAATCACCACCCTGAGCTGAGACAGCTTCTGCTTCTTGTCAGTTCCTATCATCCCACTTATCTCAATGAATTTGAATGAATTTCATGATTAAAGTTTCATGAGATGCCACATCAAACATTCTGTAAACCTCAAGGTCTAACACTTCCACAGCACTTGCTTTTGTTTTTATCCTGCAATTTTATCACAGAAAAAAGCATGCAGGTGCACTTTGCAAAATGATTTTTCCCCCCATAGGCACCCTGCTTACTGATTCCCTATAAAGGTGTTATCTCCTCTGTATTGAATCCTCTGCTTTCCGGTCTCCACTTGACAGGTGCCCAGCTGGCTCAACATTTAACATATACAATTTACCTTAATAATAAATCTGGCATCCATATGCCTGACAACCTGTCATGGCTCCAGTCACCTGCGTATTCATGCTGTTGGACTTAAGTTGGCATTTCCCCATTCTCTCTCTCACAAACAGACAACAACTTTCTTCATGTACATTCATTTGCTCTGTGAGTCACAAGAACCACCTTGCTATGATTTCAACCATCTTTGGTTTACATGTTTTTTGCATGTTACATAATAGGTTAATGGGCCTATGTTCTTTTGAAAATGAAAATTGAGGTTTCCCTACCTAGAATCTGCAGGGATTTCCACCATGCAAATACATCTGCATGATAACATCATCAAATGAGCATTCACAGGACATCTCTGAATCACTCTGTATCAAAAGAGTTAACGACCATGACTCCAAACTCTTGAAACACAATGGGACCCTATAGAAAATATTGGAGATATTTCACAATCCACATCCAGAATATTTCACCTTGGAATATTCTCAGCTTATTTTTTAAAGGAAGCTCACCTTTTTCCCCTAAGGGAGAAGTTAATACAGAGGGAGGCCCGTAGGCTTGTAGATCAGTACAGTCTTCCTGAAAAAGAGATGCATGGTATGCAGGAAAGAGCTGAGGTGTACAGAATTTAGGCAAAAATACATATTAAAAGCTTGGAAAAGGAGGGCCATTGACTAAAGATACATCCATTCTCATTTGCAGAGCTAGGAATCTCAAAGCCTAAAAATTCAATCTCTCTCTCATTGAAAAGTCCTCTGTATCCTATCCTTAAATCAGAGAGATACAACATTGAACTTATTCTAAAGTTTGATAAACTTTTTCAGCACAAACTATCTGGCTACCCCTTTTGCATTCTCACGTGCATTATCTTTCTCGCTGTACCCATGTGTGTATGTGCCTACATGCACACACATCAATCACATCCTCATATGCACACATATGTGCAGGCACACACACATACACTCATGCACATGTACACAATTATTCCTCTGTTGTTTCACCATCTCTACCCATGGTATCCTAGATGGTAGCCAATAGGCACAAGTAGCTCTTTAATTAAAGTCAAAAAATAAAAAATTCTGGGCTGGGATTGTGGCTCAGTGGTAGAGCGCTCGCCTAGCACATGTGAGGCCCCGGGTTTGATCCTCAACTCCACATAAAAATAAATAAAAAATAAATAAATAAAAAGATATTGTGTCCAACTACAACTAAAAAATAAATATTAAAAAAAAATTTAAAAAATAAAAATTCTCTCCCTTGATCATATCAGCCATTTTTTATTGATCAATAATTAATTTTAATTAGGTATATATTTTAATAGCCACATCAAGCTAGTTGCTACTACCTTTAACAGCACATATGCTGAACCATGATAGAAAACTCTACTGGCCAGTGATGACCTATATTGTATGTGTCATATGATAACCCTCAAGAGATCTATGTTAACCATTTGACTAAAGAATGAGTGAATCTGTACTAGTCTTTCCAAATATATTTTCCCCTCATCTTTCTTCAACTTCTCTAATAATTTCCTATTTATTTAAGGATATCATGGCACTCATAGAGCTCTTATTTTGTATCCATTTTAATTGATGCATTATGATTATAAATAAGAATTCATTATTACATATTCATACATGCACACAATATAATAATATAATTTGATCAGTATTATTCCCGGTATTTCCCCTTATCTTTCCCTCCCCCCTGCCAGCCCTCGACCTTTCCTTGGCATACATTTTAATATTTTTTTTTTTAAAAACCTACTAAAAGAAAATGTGCCACAGGAATTATATTGTATGATTTGAAATAGGAGAGAAGTTTCTGATCCAGAAAGAACAAGATTTCATATATTTATCTGTATAAGAATTTCAAATGTGACTGATAAGAGATTAAAATCCTTCACATAGAAGAATTTTAAAAATCAGTGTAGTTCTGGGGATGTAGTCTTTTGGTATAGTGTTTGCTTAGTACACACAAAGCCTGAGGTCCAATCCCCAGCACTGTAAAAAAAAAAAAATTAATTTAAAAACACCCAGATGAAAATTTGGCCAAAAAATAATAATAGCCAATTCATGGGAGATGACAAATAGTAATTCTATGCATTAAAAAAATTAACCTTACTACTAATAAAAAAAAGGAATTAAAAAATAATCAGATGGGGAGTTTCTATCTAACAATATGATAAAAATTTTAAAATTCACTCATTATTTGCATTGGCAAAGTTGTGGGGATGCAGACACATCCAGTTGATGTTCTGAATTGTAAATTTATATGGCCTTTGGGGAGAGCACTTTGGCAGTTTCAACCAAATTTTAAGTGTGCATATATCTTCATCAGCAATTCCATTTCTAGAAATGTATCCTATATAAATACTCAGAAAAATCCACAGAGATTTATTTACCTAGATGTTTACTATAGCATTGTTTATAAAAGTAAAATGTGGGATACATCTAGAAGTTTCTCAACATGTTACATATATGCAATAAACATGGGTAAAAAGTTTTTTAAAAAGTAGTTTTATAATACTGAAATAGTACATTGTTCAGTTAAAAATGCAAGACTCAAAATAATTTATATACCCTCACCCCCATGTGTATTAATATATATATATATACACACAGAGATATATAACACTTACTGAGGGCCTATCACATGCCAATATCTGGTCTGATTTATTTATTAACTCATGCAATCTCTGTTTTATAGATGAGAAAATTGTGCATGGAGAAATTACTAACACAGTGTTGCTTAGCTAATAAATAGTACAATCATGGTCAAATTCCAGAGAATTTGGCTCCAGAGTTTGTCTACTTCACCACTGCCAAGGTGAGAGAGAAAGAGAAAAATATAGACATGAGGTCCAAATTATTCACTCCTATTCCATCTGGGGAACAGAATTGGGTTTATAAATAGATAGCAGAAATGCAATTTTTTTAAAGCAAGCAAGAAAGAAACTTTTCACTTATTGCAATTTGGTAATGTTTAAAGTTTTTTAAGAAGCATTATCACTTTTGCAATAAAAAAAATTTCAAATCTGGAAAAGAAATTTTACCTCATTCTATCTCCAAAGAATTTAGAAATACTTTTTTATTAGAAAAACAGTATAAATGTGATTCATGGTCAGAGACTTCCCATGCATCCAGTAATATGGAGAGAAATTATTTTTCTCCTGGTGAAGACTGAAGCTGGATGGAGTCTGTGGTTTCAGGAGCCCTGTGATATAAAGAGCCAAGCTCTGGAGGCAACTGCCCCTACTGCAGCCCAGGTCAGCGACCCATGAGTCTGTGTTCTGACTTGGTCACACCAAGTATGGTTTTCTTGCTTGTGTGAAGGGGATGATTGGCCCTTCCCTTAGGCTGTGGTCAGCAGTGAATAAAGTCAAAGTTCAGGAATATACATGATGCCTCAGTCAAGAGGGGCCACTGTGGTCATCATGGCCATATTGAACTCTCTTCACCTGCTTCTCCTGGAACTGTGGGATCAAGACTGCAAGTTGATCAGAAATCATTAAGAGTTCCCAGAGGACCAGGACAACTAACTAGGCATGTAAATAGGGATGCGGGTATAGATGAGGGACAAGTAACTGCTGACGGGAAGTGTAAAAAGCCCCAATATATGAACACAGCAATCAGAGTCTGAGCTGCTACCACATTTGAACTCCTGGAAATCCAACCTGTGTCCATCTGCTCTCAGAATAAAGACATGGCTTTGTTCAGAAAGGTGGTGTTATTATTGTTCTCCTATGTGCTCAGTGTCTTAGTCCACTGGGATTGCTTGTAACAAAACAGCACAGATTCACTGCTAATAGACAACATTCTTTCTCCCAGTTTTGGACATTGGGCAATCCAAAATCAAGGTGCCAGAAGACTGAGTTTGGTGAGGGCTACTTCCTGGTTCACAAAGAGCACCTTCTCATTGAGTCCTCACAGGACAGAAGAGGCAAGGCAGTTCTCTGGGCCTCTCCTAATTCCATTCTTGAGGGCACTGTCTGCATAACCTAGGCTTCTGCCCATAAATTTGGGAGGAATACGAACATTCAGACCATAGCACTCAGGAAGAATGGAAATTTCCCAGTAATCTGGTAAACACTTCTCATTTCCAAAGCTCTTACTCTTGCTTCTTTGCTCTTTATTTTTACTTATAAGAAAAGAGCATATGACCAGGCAGTGCTTCTGGAAGCATCTTTTTAAAAGAAAGAGCAAAAGAAAACATTAAAAGAAAAAAAAAGCAACTTCTTTTAAAGGGTAGAATTAGTGCTGGTGCATGACTTACCTGGCACATGACTGAAATGTATGTTTTGTCAACAGACCACACCCCACAATGTCCATCCTGCTCCACATTTGTTTCTGTGTGGCACACATACACATGTGCACAGACATAGAGCGTGTTTCCCATGTTTCCAGACTATTTTGAGATACAAGGCACAACCAGGTTAATAAAACACACTTGAGGCCATGTTCTGTTTGTTAATTAAACTATAAAGCATTTTAAACCTATAATTAATTTTAGGTGAGTTAAAGACATGACACAACTGTACTACTATTGCCAGAGCTTTTGTGCTAATATCTCACATTTTTTTACACTAAATATCACCCTGTTGAAAAGTTTTACAGCCATTTATATTTATAACTCTTTCCAGCTTTTTTTTTCTTTTTTCTTTTTTTTTTTTTTTTGCCTACCTCAGTTGTTGTTGAAGCATTAATGAAGCTGGCCTTTTGGGAAGAATTCCAATTCAGAGTTATTTTTCCATGAGGTACTTAAGACTCTACACAGCAGCTCGTGATTATGTTGGCAGTAGCTTTGCATAACTGTTGGTTTCCTGTATAAATAAGCGAACAGCTAAGAATGCTAATGTTATACTTTAACCAAAAAAAAAAAAAAACAAAAACCCTCAATAAATGACAAGGAATTACCCTCATTGGACTATGTTATTATTATTATTATTATTATTTAAAGGGGCAAATTAAATCAAAGTCACAGAGATAAGTGACCATAAAATACATGTTACCACTTTGATGTCATATTTCAAGTAGAAAGAGAGGAGGGAAGGTAGAGAGGAGAAGGAAGGAGGAAAAGAGAGAGCAAGGAGGAGGGAGAAAGGGAGGGAGGGAGGAAAGAATGAAGGAAAGGAAAGAAATGAGTTTAAATTGTTTAATTGGAAATTAAAGTACTTTCTAGTTGAGAAACTCAACTGAAAAAAAAGGCATGAAGGTCATTGGTGAATCAATTTCAAGTAGCATCCAGTTGTAGCTAATGCAGGCAAAGAAAATCAGAGAGAGCCTCTGGTCTCTGGAGACTTAGAGGGAAAGGAGAAGCAAAAGAAGCCTGGGCTGAGACAGAGGACAGAGCAGGGGGTTAGGAAGGCCAGGCTGCAAGCATAGAGCTTGGCAAGAAGGGAGTGCAGGTGGGATTCTGGGAAGCATCTCCTGAGAGCAAATTGCTTCACATCAATTGTCACAGTCAAGAGCCATGCAGGCAACTGAGATGAGAGGTTAAGGACTTTGCACAGAGCAGATCACCTTTTTCTTCTTCCACATCCTCCAAAATTCTAGCACAAAATTCTCACCAACTAGACTCATCCCTCTCGCCCTTCCCCATACATTCTATAATCCAGCCCTATTAAGCAAAAGCCAGGTAAATGCCCTCACAGAACACCTGGCTACTTTCTCCCTTTTTCTGCTTTCATGTAAGGAGGCTGTCTTCCAGCTGGCCCCGCCCTTCTCTCCAGGTGGAGTTGACCGCACTCCCTGTGCCTCAGGTGCCAGGCCTCCCAGGGCTGCTACTCTGCTCTTCTGAGCTTCTTACACATGCATCTTCCCCAGGAGAAAATTGGCTTCTCCAGGATCAAACCATGGCTGAGATGATTTGTATCCTTAGGGCCTGACTACATGTGGGCACATAGTGGATTTTTGGGTAAAGAAAGACACAAATCAACTGATGGGATTTGTACTGCCTTTGTATGTTATTCCATGATTTATTGGTAGCATGTACTATATTAAGCAAATCACTGGACTGATTATTTAAATATTTTTAAATCATCTAGATAACCTAGTGATTATCTAGATAACTTCTATATGTTATCATTATCTATATAACTTATACATGATAACTTATATATATAATACTATTATGAATAACATTATACTACATTACTTATAAAACATTGTTTATATAGAATAGGTACATGCAGATAAGTTTCTAAATGAATAATTTATACTCAAGTGTCACCTTCCCTATTTGCCATTAAAAGAACAAGTTGAACAACTTTGGCTCTTTTTGCCAAGATAGTCATTTAAAAAAATATATTTTATAATAGACATGCCATTCGTACACAAAAGTAGAAAGAAGAGTATAATGAACTCTATGAACCCATCACCCAACAATTTACAATTCACTAATCATGTTTCGTGGCACCCTCACTCTCTGCCATGTACTACTCTCATGCCAATCAAGTGCATGATATTATTCACCAAGATTCAGTAGTATCACGAAAAGGACTTTCAAACACAAAATCAAAATCAAAATCACACATAAAAGTTAACAATAATTCCTTAATACACATGTAGTCAGTGTTCAAATTTCCAGTTGAAAAATGTTGATTATTTTTATGATTTACGGGATCGAAAAGTCCATACATATGAATGGCTGATAAATTTCTTGACTTTCTTTCTATCAGTAAGTTCCCTCTCTTCATCCTCCTTTTCTATTTAGGTGCTAAAGAAAAAAAGAAGTTTTGTTGTTTTTTTGCAAAGCTTTCCAAGCTGTTTTTTGCTGATTGCATTCATGTGATATCTTTTAACATGATCCTCTCATTCCTTGCATTTCCTGTAAATTGGTGATAGTATCCAGAGCCTTGATCAGATTCAAATTCACCCACTAAAGACGACTTTGATGGTAGTTACGTGTTCTTTGGTCAAGGAGGCACAAATGTCCAGTAGTCTCTGTGATGCTGTCAGTCACTTGTGCTAAATGGTGTGATCCACTAATTTACTGGTGGTTTCATAATGGAGCTATTTCTATTCCATCATCTCTTCTCAACTTATTAGATACTTTTATAAAAATTAATTTCCCATTCTCTACTATTTGTTATCCATTGGCACAGCTTATGTAGGAGAGGCAAAATAAGTATTTAAATCTTTCTCTTTTGTGTTCAAAATAGTGAGTGGGTTCCCTAGCACTCTCCAATGGTGAGCAGCTAGTTGTTGTTGTTTTTCCAATGTCATTTTTAACTCATGGATTTAATCATATTTAATGAGTGACAATCCACTGCAGTTATTATCCTTATTTTATGCTCAAATTGTTCTATCTTGCACCAGTGAAGCTTGGTTAAAATTGGCTCCTGAGTCCTTTTGATTTGACCCTAGTAGCCCATGACAGTCATTTTAAGACAAATTAAAATATCTATGGAATAAAGAGAATTTTCTTACAGATAAGCACCTCTGTCCTCTTCCAGATGGCATAGCTCAAAAATACCACACTACCCAATGAACTGTGCTTGTTTTAGAGCTCTCATGAGAAATGTGCCAGGAAAAAGATAACCCAGGAGGTAGAGTTATGTCCTTCTATATTGCAGATTATTCTCTAAGCACTCAAGAAATATTGGGATTTTTCAAATTAACTCTTAAGAGGTTCACACTATTGTTTCCTTAATACCACAAAGCTCTATTTTACTGCATAATTGGTTTTCAAGTTTATGTAATTATAGCAATCAATTTCCTAATTACTTTTTAAGGGCTAAAAACAAGTATAATATAGGTAAAGCCCAAATTCCAAATGGCAAGCAGGATTAATTTAGATCATTGCATGTGTATGGTGTCTCTGCTGGCTTCCACTTACCCACCTCAAGGGCACGGCTGAGACATTGGGAGACACGTTTGCTTATCATGGTTATGGGCATGGAGCAGCCACAGAGGACAAAGGAGCCATCTTAGAGAAGGGGCAGACCACCA
Organism: Marmota flaviventris; assembly: GCF_047511675.1. Taxonomy (NCBI): domain Eukaryota; kingdom Metazoa; phylum Chordata; class Mammalia; order Rodentia; family Sciuridae; genus Marmota; species Marmota flaviventris. Next base: position 110,796,560 of record NC_092508.1, read on the forward strand.
CTGATAAGTATGTAATATCCATGGCTGAAAATTTCACCAGTCATTGAAGAAAATATTTTCCTATGTTGGCTAGAGTGAGTCACGACGATTTGCCATAAGAGTGAGTGGGTAGATCTACTTGTATTTTCCTTCTAGAGAATGTGGGGCTCATGTTGTTTGACCAGCTAAGCAGAAAGCACAAATATATGACCAAGCCACTCAGCATGTTTATGACCTTATTCTCATCCTCTTGTTTCACTATTGTCTTTTGCAAAGTTTCATTTATTTGTTCCTGTGATGATGATAAAGAACTTCAATATGTCCCATGATGAGCGGGACAGAAAGGACCTCTGCCTTCCAGGACCTTTCTTTCCAGTAGGAGAAAGCAGACAGAATATAACTAAATAACTGAACAAGATATTTCTGAGAGTGGCATGTGCTGTGGACAAAAGAAAACAGAGGGAAGTAATAGAGAACCACCACTAAATGATGGGTAGAAAAAGGTTACAGATAAACCAAAATAGGATTGGCAAGCCTTTTCTATAAACAGTTACATAGCAAATATTTTAGGCTTTGTGGAACACACACAGTTACAATTACTCAATTCTACCACAGCAGCACAAAGGCAGTCATACATAATATGTAAATGAATAGATATGGCTGTATTCCAATAAAACTTTATTTACAAACACCGGTGCATTCGGCCTGTCAAAGTTGACTGATCTGTACCTAGAAAGTCATTTCCTCAGTGTCTTGATGGTCCTAGTTAAGCAACCCAGCCATCTTTGCAGAACAGATTTTGTAGATACTCCAAGCGAACCTATTATACTAAGCACCTTGCAGAGAAAGTTGGAAGACTTAAACTCTACATTCTTACTTGGCTGTAGCCTTACTACCCAAGTGTATAGTAACTGAGGATTTAGGAGAGTGCCCCTAGGAAAAGAAAAGTCTAATTATCAGTTGACTTGAGCTCTTTATTGCAATGATTGAAGTTCACCCCTTTGGGAAGCTTAGAGGTGCCACCCAACGTGTGAGCCCATTTAGCAATACTCTGTCAAAACCTTTTGGAAATCCTAGTAGTTTATGTCCACTGTCTTATAACCCTCTGCTTTTCAAATTATCTCCTCCTTTCTCTCTCTCTCTTTTCCCCACTGCATTTGTCAAATAAAATTTACCCTTTTTGAAACCACAATGGCTAGTTTTTGTCAGTTCATATTTCTCCAGATGTTTTGTGATCTCATTCCTCCTTAATGCCTCTCAGATCTGCCTACCTCTGAGGTTAGGCTGGACGGCCTATAATTTCTCATCCCCTGCCACTCTAAATGGGTCCCTGGCTAAGCAACAGCCCCCTCCAGTGAGGTCAGCCAGAGAAAGTCATACGTATCGTAAACATGCCGCGAGCTATTCAGCAGTAACATTCAGTGGAGTTTGCTTTAGTTCAGAGGCCAAGGGGATTTGGCAGAAAAAAAAAATACACAAAAGGCTGTTCTATTGGAGTAAGCTTGACAAAGTCAACTGCTAAAGAAAACTAAAGCCAGACTTTTGGCATCTAGAAAGGGAAGAGAAGTTATTCTTCTCATCCAGTTCTTTGAGGACCCCAGGATAAGAAAACAGATACGATATGTAGTTGCCTATACTTTTGTTGTGATTTCACTCTTCCAATTATTAAACCACAGTGTTAAAACCAAGTTCAGTAGTGATCTGAAACAGAAGTATGGGTTTACCTGCTGGAGGCATAACCTGCCCTTACTCCCAGTCTTTGTGAATGAATCTGCTCCATCCATAAAATCTCTGATAGAAATGTGCAAAACTCAGGGGTTGAGGAATATGTGAGGCTCAGGGACTGTTCCATAGGCTCACTTCTCACCATTGCTCATTTTCATCTTTTTTCCTCTGAACATTAACTCAGACTAATAAGACAATGTAGCTCCTGAAATTTATATGAGATCTCCTTACTCTTTTCTCCTTAGTTCTAACTTTTACCCTCTCACTGTTTGTACCTAAGGGATCCTCTTACTGCCCAGCCCCATAGAACCAGACCATCCAGGCCTGTACCACCCAGTCTCCATTGTGGGAATTGAAGAAATAGGAAAATCAGCTATCCAAAGTGCAGATATGGAGCTTAGGGATGAGTGAAAATATATAGCCATAAGTGGACCCAATTTCAGAAGGTCACACAGGGCCAAGGCTGAGAGCTGGTGCCAGGTCAGGGTCTTCAGTAAGAATGGTGAAAGTCTGCTTCTGGGAGGTGACCCACGGCAGATAAGATCCTAATAGATTGGACACAATAGCTGGAAAACCAACTTCGGGGACATGGTGGCAGCAAGTCAGAAAAGAATCATCGATGGGATCGAAACTGGGCCAAGTTGGAGCTGTCAAAATGGCAGTCCTTCCCCTGTCCCGATCCATAGCCAGGTCGGTCCTGAGTAAGTATATGGTACAACAAGGAATGAATTGTAATGGGCTGAAAATCTATCATTCTGTACTTCTATTCAAATGACAGAGATCTCCTTCTTGTATCAGCTATACAAAGGGGTCTGAAATATGAGGGGTTTGCCCATGCGTGGAGCAAAGCACTCAGGAGTCCTTAGCACCACCCTCTCTATTCTACCCAAAATCAAATCAGTGAGGAGGTGGCATGGGTCTAGGGGCAGGCAGAGAGAGTGGAGGCAATGTGGCCCCAGCCTTTTTTTTTTTCTTTTAAACTGCTCTTAATACTCTCCTCCCTATTTCAGTTTTCTCTTTAAGGAAGAAAGCATTTCCTCCCAGATGTCAATCAACTGTAGAGAAACGTTGGGTAGAGAGCCTGGGTCAGGGGGAGCCTGTGAAATAAATGACTTCACCCATGGAGACAAAGGTTTTGTCTCAAGTCGTTAGCATTCTGGTCCCATGTACACCTCACAGCACAGCAAGCTGTCTGGTCAGGTTTAGTGTGTAAACCAGAGCTCTGAAAAAAAATGTGGACCAGTTCACACTGAAATTGAACCTGCATACTGTGACCCATATCATAGAGAAAGGATAATTAAAGATGGCCCTCTAATGTCCATGCAGACACCCCTGTTGCCACCACAGCTATGGTTAATAGGCCTATGATGGAGTGTATCTTCCTCGGCTAAGGCAAGGCTTGAATGTTGGGAGAAGTCCAGTTGTTAATTGTAAGCAGCAAATAGTGGGGAGAGGACTCCCAGAACAAGGCTCCTCAGAGCTAACCAAAAACGTACTTCTCTGGTCGATAGTTAGGTTTTACGATATAATAGAGATGAACTATGATCAATTTGTCAAATTTTGTATCTCAGTACAGGACTGAGATACAAAAAAATCACCCTGAAGGGGAATATTGGTCAACAAAAATGACTCAGTTCATCATACCTCTTTCAAAGCCTCTGTCCCTACAAAGACAAGATGACATCCCTTGCTGCGGTACCTCTCCCAGCACTTGAACTGCCTAAATTTCTTTCAGTCCATTCTTAAAATGTGTCCATAATAGATGTCTTTGGCCCCAAACTAGCTAATGGTGAGGCTAATCTGACCAAGTAACCTGGTGGGAGGCGAGAAAGACAGGGTTAGGGCTGCCATTTCATTCCTCTAGCAGAAAACATTGACATTTTTCACACAGCCTTTTGATGACTTATGCCAGGAAATGTTAAGTGAAAGGAAGGAGAGATGAATAGGACTTTTTGAATGTAACAATCAGGAAGAAATCAAATGCTAAGTTTGGAATGGGACAAACCCAATTTCACAGCATGGTTTTCCATAGGATTTGAGTGAATGATTTCAGTTGTAGCCCATTGTTTCTCCTCTTCTCCTTTGACCTTCTTCTCTCTTTATTTTCCCCCTTCATAATAGCATTTTAGTGAGCAACTTCTGTCTACTAGGTTCACATGTAAATTGAGGATAACTACCTGAGTGTACCGCTTTAAGTATTCAGTGAGGGACACATGGAAAGCATTTAGCCCGATGCCTAGCCGAGGAGGCCTTTAAGGAATGGAAATTCCTAATCTTTGTATAACAACCACTTCAGACAGCTGAAATGAATATTCAAGAGGTTCTGGAAAGAAAATAATTTTTTCATATCAGCCATTTATCTCTTCCTTTGATATCCTTTGCATAAATGAGTGTCCACTCTATCTGGGAGAAGCAGCATCAACTGAAATGTTGGGCCTCCGCAGTTAGTCAAGAAAGCAAGGACTCTTGTTTGGGAAACCTTATGTTGTGTTCAAAACTCCACATTGTGAGGAGTCCCACAACCAGAGTTAAGAACTCCAGATTCTACAGACCATTTCTCTTAAAAATCACTCACATCAGCAGAATTTCCAACAGCAGGAAAGCCAGAAAGTCCATTCAGAGCTAGAATGGAGTTCAGGAACAACTGAGACCAGACAGTTAGTCAATAATAAGATTAAGAAACAAAAAGGTGAGAGAATGTTCCCATGTCCACAGCTAGTTATTAAAAGAACAGGGACTAGAAAGAAGGTCTCAAGACATCCAGATTCCATCATGTCTTATGACTTCTGAATTTCTCAGGGGGTTACTAGTGATGTGCATGGCCAAAAAATGCAACCTATGGAAACCAAACCCAACTCTGGCCACCAGGATGAGCGGCACCTCGTATCACCCTTTGTACATCTGTAATCAGAAGTCTCTGTGCAGCCACTGAAGGATCTGGATCCCTTCCCAAGCTCCAGATATTACCAGCACATGACACTCCCTGAAAGAGCAATAGAACACCCAGGGTGTGCTTGGCTAACAGACTCACACAGAGTTCTTTCCTCACTCTGTCCAAATAAAGGCAAGCGCACTCTGGCCATCTTTTGTCAATAGCATTTTTGTGCTATCATCCCCCCGGGGTCACTGGTTGTTTGTTCTTGGACTGTATTCTGGGAAGCTTTTTTACTGCCACACTGAGACTTTGCAATGATCCGAGAAGAGTCTCAATCACACAGGATGCCTCCAAGAGAAAGGAAAGAAGGCAAGAATAAAATAAGCTGGCCTGTCCCGAACTGCATAACAGCAAAACTAAGAAAATGGAATTGTAGCTTCTTGGGTGTCAAGATCCTCTGCCACTAAACTAGAACTGAAACAGACAAAAGCTCAAATATTTATTGACTAAAGCAAGAGTGAGCCTTTGGATTTAAAATCCTTTCTTTCTTGACACAGTTCAACTCAAGCAGGAGGCAATGAGTAGCTATGCTATGCTAAACTGGGCACAGTGTTAGGGACTTCAAGAGAAGTGAATGGGGGAGCCCTAATCCTACTTCATTTTGACCTGGGGAGATGAAGCTTAGGTGCGAAGACAACAGAAACCTACTAACCATAACACCAAGCAGAACATACGTTATTCATTTAGTTCATTTGTACATTCTTTCATCCTATCGACATTTATAGGAGCTTCTGCTATGTCAGCATATTATTAGCACTGGGAATTTAAAGACAAAATCAGCCAGGATCTCAGCCTTGTTGGAATGCATGGTCCCACTGGGAACGTGGACATATCTATGCCATAAGACAGAGGCACGGGAGTTTGGAGAAAGGAGGACACCCACTATGAGGTGATTAGCCAAGTTTCCAAAGTAGAGATAGCATTTAGGGGAAGGCCAGTACATGTCCTGGCCCTGGCCTGGAATCAGCCATGTCCCTGAGTAGAGAGGAAAGGCGTTCTAAGTGACGGAAAAGCATGAGCAAAAGCACAGAGGTAGGGAAATAGGAGAGTCAGTCATGAAACAACTAGGGGGTCAGCTTGGTTGCTGTGTGTTGGATATGCAGGGGAGTAGTGGGGCACATCTGGGAAAGCAGATGGAGGAGGCTGGGAAGCATATTTGGAATATCCAACTGATAAGTAAGAAGAGCCAGTGGAAATAGCTACATGCAACTGGGACATGGGTAGTTCTGGACTTCAGGGGGATCTGGCAACACATGAAATGTAGTCATTAACCACCTAAGATGTTGCTGTCAGTGATGGACTGCATATATAATAATGCAGTACTAGTGATGTAGCCATCTTATGATCATCTATGATGTTCACACAATGACATTGCCAAATGGCACATTTCTCAAAATGTATCCCCATAGATATTCAGTAAATAACTATGTTTAAGAATCAGATGCTGATGGGTCAATTTTGCTATAATAGTCGAGATTCAAAATAATGGAGAACTCTAGAATTCAACTGGAGTCTTATAATGTGTTTCCATATAATATGTTTTATAATATGAAAGAAGTCAAGGGTCTTTGGAGATGTGGGTGGCTTCAAGTCTGGAGCAAGAGATATAAAAGATAGGTCTGGAACATCTTTTATTTTGTCAGATAATAAGAAATTATCAAAGACTGCTTTGATAGAAAGAAGTCTTTGTGTAGAAAGAACTCAGAGCCAACTTGGAGAAGCTACCACAGCACAAACCCAGGGAAATTCCAGCATCAAATCAGGAGAATGAGCACAATTGATTGCAATTCATCATAAATATTAAATAAACTATTTCACAGTGATGCTAAAAAGAAAGACTGATTGTGACCACTGGACAATGCTAGGAAACTAACTGATAAGGGAAAAAAAATCATGCATTTATCTGGTCTTTCCCACATTAAATCTGCCCCACAAATGTTAAATGAAGAGGAGTTTATCCTCATGAAAATATTTCCACCAATAAATGAAGAAAAAAATGATAGAATTATGATACTACCATCTTGCTACTTATTATGAATGAATGGTTGTAAGCAATAACTATCAAAAGAGAAAGAAAGAAGTTATGTACCTCCTGTGCCATTTGAGGTTGTCTTGCCCCCCCCCCAAAATTTAATCCATATATCACTCTATAAATATACCTACCAATTCATTTGAAATGCAAAGACAGGAAAACAAACATGTTGACACTATAGGGAAACAATTGGCAATACCCAGACTGTAAGGGACAGTGGGAATTCATGACAAAAGCCCTGATTTTTTAAACAAATAAATTGCAAGGGAAAGAGATAAGAGAGCCATGGATGAATGGAGAACGTATAGAATGAAAAACACTCAGTCAGGCATGATTACACATGCCTATAATCCCCAAAACTCAGGAGACTGAGGCAGGAAAATCATAAGTTCAAGGCTAATCTCAGCAATTAGGTGAAACCCTGTCTCAAAATTAAAAATAGAAATGACTGGGGATGTGGCTCGGTGTTAGGGGGCCTGTGGATACAATCTTCAGTACACAAAATTAAAACAAGATAAGCTCAGTGAAGCACAAATATATATTTTATTCAAATCTTGGTTAACAAAATGTGAAAAACAAAGCCATTTCTAAGATTTAGATATATGATAATATTAAGAAACTATCGTTCATGTTCATTTGTTTTTAAATTATGAGTAGTCTGCCCTGGTTATGCTTCTTGGAAGTTCCTTACCTTTCTTTTAGGAATGTTTGTGGATCTAATGATGTAATGTATCAGATTTGAGTCAATATAATATCAATGGGAGGTTCTGGGTGGAGATACAGAATTATCATTGAAACGGTGAAGGGTGTTTGCAGTTCATGAGACTCTCCATTTTTGCCTGTTTGAAATGTTTCATAATAAAAAGTTAATAATAAAATCAAAACAACAACAAAGCAATGGAGGGATGAATTGGGGACAGGGGAATGAGAGGCAAGACAAATGCCAGAGACAGATCTGCAGAGGCCCGGGGAAGGGCCCCTGGCGGAGCGCCTGGCTAGGGAGGTGCTGAGGTCCTGACAGCTCTTGGCTATTTCTCTTCTCTTATTTTGGCTCAAACTATCCTTTGTTTGAATTTTCCTACCTCATTTTTTTGAAAATCTTCCCACCTTTAACATTCTGGTCAAGCTTCACCTCCTCCTTGAAGCTTCTTCCAAGTGATTCGTGTCCCCATGCAAATCAGATGTCTCCTTCCTCCGGCTCACCCACACGTGCCACACTCTCACAACACGTGCCTCCCTCCCTCCCTCATCATGAAGCCCAAGGACGGGTGCTGGGCGCTTACCTGTGTTTTTCATGCCTTGCACAATTCTTCTCTTACAATGGGTGTTGAAACTGCTGAAGGAGAAAGAATGGATGTCTCTGGTCTCTGGGTGCCCAAGGCCAGGGCAGGGTCATTCACAGAGGTGAAGAGACACAAGAAGTTAGCTTTAAAAAGCGTCTTTACATGTATTGAGTCTAATTCTCAAAGGATTCAAATTCAGAGAGGAAAGTTTGACCAGATTTTCATTGTTTGTAAGCCTCCTTCACTGAGAAGAGAATTTAAGCCACTGGAAAGGACAGACTTGTAAGAAAAGAACACTCAATGAAAACACTACTGGGGACTGAAATTGGAACTCAGAGGATGCAACAAAGTTAGAAACATATTTAAAACACACACCGAGGAAAAAAAATAAGTCAGAAATTCTTGAAAATAACGTGTTACTGTGACTCCCTTTTCAAGAAGCTGTTGATCCCTAGAGCTAGGTAGTAACAACCTTGAACCATGCTTTTCCTGACAGTGTAAGAGAGAAGACTGATACAAAACATTCCTGGGAGAGATAAGATAACATGACTTCCAACCTCTAAATATCTCTGATCTTTGTTTTGCTCTTATTTCTGATGGAGCTAGTTAAACATTGTTATTGGTTCTTAGGAACAAAACTTCATAAAGATAGATGACATTTATGTAGCAATTACCACGCACCAGGTTGCTCTATGTTTTGCTTGCATCAGCACATGGAACCTTCCCAACCCAACCCCATGGGCACAATGCTGATATTATCATGATGCAGATTAAGAAACCTCGACACCAAGAGGCCAGGTAACTCATCCAGAGTCATCTTGTAAAAGGCAGAACCAGAACTTGAACTCAGTGGTCTGGCTTCAGAGTCTGAGTTCTTCACCACACCCTATGGCTTTATGTGAAGTGAAGTAAGTTTTATGACAACCATCTTATGGAGGAGAAAACCAGTTCAGTGAATGCAACTAACTTGCCAACCAGTCAAAGACAGTGCCAAGAGTCAAATCCACAGCTTGAGCCAAGTCCAGGATTTTTTCCATTACCCATTGTTACCTCTTCCTGGTAGAGGAGACACAGATGTTATCTATGAAAAGTGAGAGAAGGTTCTAGAGAAACCAGGCACTTGTAGATAAAATTTTAAAAATAAAAAAAAGCTCAAAACATCTTTTGTGATATGATAATGAGTCAACCATAGATCAAATTTCAACACATATCTTAAGACCAAAAAGCAAATTTCAACAAATAAAAAGCATTATTTACAAGTATTATTTGTTGAATGAATGGAACTAATAGAGGCCTTTCCTTCCCCTCCAACTATTGGCCCCAGATATATAATCTACAATAAGCTATAGCATTAGAAATTATAGCTAGCATTTTTGAAGCTTATTATGTTCCCAGCATCATGCCAAACATTATGTGCATAATCTTATTTAACTTTGGTGACTATGCTTTCAAACACCATACTATAATATTTTCCTCCTTTTACAAGATGGCATATATAGTTTACCTAAGAAACATAGCTAATAAATTAGGAACAAGAATTAGGTCCTACTGTGGCTGTATTCTTAATCACTAAAGATGTTGCCCAGCATTTACCCTAAGAAATTTGGCCAAAGCCTTGCATATTTATACCTAAGGGATCCTATTGGGAACCACTGAATCTCAGCCCCCAGGCATGACTGATGGCCCCAGGTGGACACTTAGCCTCACTGCTTCTCTATGCTGACCTCTTTCTTATGATTTGATGTAAAAAAAAAAAAAATAAGTTCAAATAATTAGATTTATCTTTAGGAAATTTAGAATTAAGTAGCTGAAGCACTAAGAGTTAGGAAGGAGACATAAAGTTATATGAGCATGAGTAAAGTTAGACCAGAGAACATTTCTAAGACCATATGCCAGTCAACTGATGGAATGAGGAGAATAAGTCCATGAGTAAATCTAGCAGAGGATATAACAGATGTGCAGAAATTAGCAGCAGTGCCAGAGAAAATGACCCAAAAGCCCATAAACGAGTCAGTAATACAGCAGATGTTGCAACTTCTGGTCTTGCAGTTCTAGTTACAATGAGGTCAGGGTGTTGTGTAGCTCATTTCTCTGTAGCCAGATTCCAAGATGGCACCCAGTGATCCCCTCCTCTTGAAATTCATAGCTCCTGGAGCCTCCTCCCACAGGATTGGTGTGTATGATTAATAGAATATGGCAGAAGTGATGATCTGTCAGTGGATTTGATTACAAAAGATTATTGGATTCTAAGACTTAAATTAGGTTCTTAAAAATTGTGATTTCTGTCTTGGGATCACTCTTTTGGATCACTCATTTTGGGGAAGGCAAGCTGCCATGAATTGAAGATATTCAGACAGTCTAGGGAGTAGCCCTGCCTAGAGGAAAAGAGGTTTCCAGCCATCTCCAGCAAGAAACCAGGGCCTGCCAATACCCATGTGAATGAGCTCAGAAATAAATTCCACTAGTTGAGCCCAGGGAGGACTGCCAGGACTATCCAGTGAAGTTGCTCTTGGATTTCTAACCCATAAAAACTACAAGATAATAACTGTTTACTGTTTGCAACTACGATGTTTGAAGGTAATTTGTTACACAGCATTAGATAACCAATATACTTTTTCTAGGTCCTAGGAAAGTTCCATTTCATTTCATACCCAATAAGCTTCCTTTCACAAAGCACCCACTCCCCTGAACAAGTCTGCATATGCTCTCATTTCTTCTGGCTGGAAGGATCAGGCCACTAATTTTGGTCCTTAGAGATAGTATCCCCTGGAGCCCAGACAACCCACCTTAGTTCCTCACTCTGCTTTCATCTTTCTGCTCTGCTCAAATAACTGCCTGGGTTTCAACTTGCCCTGTTTTTATTTTTTTTTTCTTTGTATCTGCATCCACCAGGTTGCAGACCAGTTGTCCAACTTTAACCTACAGACACTTTGTGCACTTGGCTCCTATTGCCCAGTGAGCTTACTGTACATCATACACTCTCCTGGTGGAGCTGGATCTAACACCCATCTAGCTTTCCAGTCTTATTTTTGAGTCTCCTAAGACTAACATCATATATGTCTCTTATCTCCACCACTGTCCAAATCTCAGCCTTGAGCAAAAAATTGTAGTTTTCTTCTCCACAATGAACTGTAAAATCCACTGTTACTCCCAGGATTGAATAAATCTTTATCAGAACCTATGATATAGCAGGCTTGGACCAGTCACTGGGGATACAGAAAGGAAATAAGAAACAGCCCTGTTCATCAAGGATTTTTCAGTCTAGTTGGGAAAACCAGTATATAAATAGACAATAATTTATTATAATGACTGCAACCACAGGAATATGTGTCTAGTAATATGGAGATATGAAGGAGGTAGATATTAATTCTCTATGGAGATGTTAGTGAAGATTTCCACAGAGTTGGTAACATGTAGGTAGTTCAGGAAAACTAACTAGGAATTCTCTAATTAAATGACCATGGGAAGGGAGTTCCAGCAGAAGGTACAGCCAGGCAAGGCTTTTCATCACTAGTGAAATTTTAAGACTCTCCTTAGAGTTTACAATGGTTAGCTACTTAGAAAACAATCATTTCAACCAAGCACGGTGGCACACACCTGTCATCCCAGTGAGTTGAGAGGCTGAGGCAGGAGGATTACAAGTTAAAAGCCAGCCTCAGCAACTTAGTGAGGCCCTGAGCAACTTAGTGAGACAATGTCTCAAAATAAAACCAAAAAGGGCTGGATAGGTGGCTCAGTGGTAAAGCCCCCTCTAGGTTCAATCCCCAGTACCAAAACAAATAAACAAACAAAAACAGTCATTTCATACACAAATATTTTGACCAAGTAATTCTAAGATTTTATTTTATAGATATTATCCTAGCCTAATCAGAAACATATCTTGTAGATAAAATCTCTCTCTAAATACACACACACACACACATATATATATACATATGTGTATATATGCATATAAACATACATATATAATACATATATAGACATACATGGGTAGACATACAATATATGTATAGATATATATGGACAACATATGTATGGATATATATATATCATTGCAACTTGTTTTCAATAGAAAAAGGACAGAAACAACCTAAACAACAATTATTAATGAATTGGAAGAAATCATGTGCATGTATAGAATGGAATAATAGACAACTGTTGATAGGATGAGTGAACTTTATAGGTACAGCTACAAAAGGCATCAAATGAAAAGTGAAGGTTCAGAGCAGTATTTACATTATACCACATTGTGTGTGTGTGTGTGTTTTCACACTGCTCATTTATTGGACAAATACTTGTTGGGCTCCTTCTGTATGGTTGATGTTATTCTGGAAGCTGGAGATACAGTGCTGAATAAGAACAAATGTAAGATATGGAGCTTACGTTCTACTGCATTCTATAGACATAGATAACCTTTGCAGTGACAAAAAGAGTCAGGCAACAATTGCTGCCTGAGGGTCAGGTGGGTGACACTTCACTCTGGCTATCTTTTGGTATTATTTGAAGTTTTTATCATGTTTAGGAGTTATCTAGCTTACCCTCCAATTTTTAATAACAAAAAGACATTTGCCGTTTCATGTCATTAAACTACTTACATTAAGTCAGATTTAATGTTACTTCAAAGCACAATTACTCTACGCTGCCTACTCGTTCAGTTCTTTCTGTATAGATAAACTCAAGCCAAGAAGTAATCCTGGGAATATCATCCCTCAGACTGATGGTTTCTGGTCTGAGTTTATCTGTAGACTAAAGGAGGGTCAATTGTAATCAAATGTATGATTTTTAAAGAAGAAATACCTTCCTGAGTCACAGAAATCAATTGATTTTTGTGATAGGCTTGAAGTTGGTTAGTAACACAGAGTCCCTTGTGGGAAAGAAATTACAGAGTTGGACATGATTAGTATCATTCTAGTACACTGCCACAACATAACTCCACACATAATTCTCAGCGACAAGGCAGAAAGAATGTGCCAAGATTCCAGTAGCAGCCCTAATGGCCAGTTTTGCAATAGTCCTGGGTGGTGGGGGTGGCACTTGCTGAAATATTAGACATCATGTTTTCATTCAGGTCCTATGGGAACACTCAAGAGCTCCCTCCTCCAGCTGAATAGCCTGCTGACGATATATTACCTTCAACTCCAACCAGCATAATTCACTAATCACATTGTAGGTCAAGAACTGAGTTCAGGCACGTATTTGGATTAGGTGTGGTCTGTGATGACAGAGATTCCAAACCCAGCACAAATAACAAGGATGGATGTATGCAGGAAAGGGTGCTTGGTGCTTGTGGTGGTTTTTATCACTATTACATCATTTTGCTTTGGGGTAGGGAAGGGGGACCAAGCCTGTGAAATGAACCTCTGGACACATCAGATTGGATCCAGGCATCACAGAGGAAGGCTCTTTGTGAATAGCTTCCCTGTTCTTGTCAGGCCCCTCCTGTCACTCTACATCATCCTGACTGATCCTGTCAGACATCTATCTCTAAACAGAGGCTACCATTCAGTCCTGGTCAGATGAGAGTCTTGTGATACCTATCCATGTCTCTCCAGAACAAAATGAGGTCACTATGTCCCTGGGCATGTCACCTCTGTGCTTGGAGACAACAATCCGACCTAAGATTCCCGAATTTGAGCCTTTATCTGCCAGACACCATTGAAACTCTCTCTGAGTTATACGGCTTCAATGTCTCTTTTTGTTCTTTCTACTGAGTTTTATGGGCAGTGGGTTCCCCTCCCTGTTGGTGTGAGGTGTTGTGGTCTCTCTGGGCCAAAAACCACTCTTGGCCCAGAGGCTCCTATTTGGCATTCAGACAATCCTGGCAGACACTGCCAAAGATTTGGCTCACAGCCTCCTCTACAGGCTTTTTAAAGCGATGGAGTCAACACAAGGAGAATTTGGAATGTAATGGCTAAATATTACGGTCATGTTTCATCCAATTTAAAGGGTAAGAGAAATAACATAATCAATGTCAACTGCAGATATCTATGCATCAAATACAATTCCTCTAAGGGTTCATGGCATTTTGGAATGCGGGCTATCTTACCCCAGACTCTGCACAATTCTGAAGCATTCATTGAAGGACCACATAATACAATGGACCTCAGTCTAAGAAAGGAGAAGCTGTTTACCCTGAGTGGGTCAGTCAATATTTACAGCACAATTAGACATAGACTGTATATCAGGCACCCTGAGATGATGCGGGCATGAGTATGAGGGCACACTGTTCTCCTCTTCTTGATGGCCCTGTGTGAATGGAATAAAGAAAATATTATGTTCCCTCTTCTACATAAAAAAGGGAGAAGATGCATGGCTTATTCAAAGTCACAGAGCTAGGAACTCACAGAGGTAGGTGTTAACCTGCTCTCGTGACCCCAGAGGCTACCCCAGAGGCCTTCCTGACTCTAGCTTTCATAGAGCAGTTGATTATTTTTCTTGTACTCACAGACATGTGACCAGGAAACAGGCCAATTATACTCACAAACCCAGGCACTGAGCCTTTATATCCTGAGAAGTCACTGATTGATTTACTACTATACCCTATCAAGAAAACTCCAGGAAGGAAAATAAGAAGAATCCAAATAAAGGAATTCAAAAACCTAATGACCCAAAAGATCGAGCTGGGATGGTGTGATCCTGCAATGGAGAAGATTAGAGTCATACAATAAATACTTTTGTTTCAGTATGGAGGATTGGACCCAGGGGTGTTCTACCACTGAGCTATATCCCCAGTACCCCCCACTTTTATATTTTTTGAGACAGAGTCTCACCAAGTTTCCAAGATTGGCCTAAAACTTGTGATCTTCCTGCCTCAGCCTCCCAAATTACTGGAATTACAAGCATTTACCACCATACCTGCTAATCATTTTTAATTAAATAAAATTTCAAGAATATCTCATCATAAGTGATGCCAAAAGGTTATTCTATCCTAAATTTCTTCCTTGAAGAAATCTCCCACTTGTGCCCCAAATTCCATTTCCTGGAACCTATGGTTGACATTACTTTGTATCACTTCATTAATCTTTAATAACTTATCAAAGATTCAAAGGCACTGTGCTCATATAGAATTGTAGTCCTACAGAGAGTTAAGGACACATGGAAAAAGGAGGATGGATGGATTTGTTTTAGATGAAGAGAGACCTCAGAGCTGTCAAAAGCAATCAGGCAGGCAGTAGGGGTGGTGGTAAGGCTAGCAGAGATGGTGAGGACGTCAATAGGGAGAGCAGCAGGGAAATTCAGCCATCTTGGGACCAGTAGGGACCCTAAAGCCTGCACATTGAGCATAAGTGGTGTGCAAGGTGAGGGGTTCAAGTATAATTGTTTAATCCGTGTGTGTTTATTTTAATGTATACTAGAAAAAATATTGCTAGCAGAGCAAGCTGTCATCCCACAAATATTAGTGCTTAAAAGCAAGGTTAGTTATTTTAAAAAAGAGATTTAAAATAAATTTGGTTGGGGGACAGAAATAGGAAAGACTGTGGAATGAATCTGACACAAATTTCCCATGTACAAATATGAATACATCACAGTGAATCTCAACCTCGTGGACATCCACAAGTCTGGGATCTCAATTATAATAAGATAGACTCCATGTTTGTATAAGTATGTCAAAATATACTCTACCATCATGTGTATCTAAAAAGAACAAATGAAATTTAAAATAAATGAATAATAAAACCCTCAAAAAATTAATTTGATCAAAAATGTTAGCTTAAATACAAAGAGCCCTCAGATATGGTGAAATTGTGAAGATGGCATCCAAATGCTTGAACTTTTGAAAAGCCTTATCTGGTCTTCCTTTTCTCTCAGAATATGCTGAGGATATCTTTAATGCCAAGCACCATGCCAGGGACTGGGGTACCTGCCCTGGAGAAATTTACTGTCTAAGGGAGTGAGACAACTGGATCATTACAAAAGAAGGTGTCATGGCTACTAGATGAATGAGGCGAGGGACCTAACCAGGCTCAGAGGACTCAGAGCACCTGCCTAGTACAGAGAATGTCTAGGAGCACAGTAGGAGTTGGACACACAGGTGTTCGTCCTAGGCAGAGCACATCTGCACCAGTGTCAGGAGCACAGAAAAGCAGCTGCAGCTCATCATCTCCTTGACCTCTATGACCCTTTACTTTTATGAAGTATGCTTGACAGGTGAGGCAGGTAGGCAGCAATATAGAAGTGGGAATTCACCTGCAAGCTCAGGGCCCAGGTCCAACAGATATGAAGACCTACAAAGAGACTCTCGGTTGATCCTGTTTAAATTCCCCCATGGCTCTACCCTTGAGCCTGGGCTGTGATAGTCTACCAGTTGCTCTGGATGCTGACTTCCAGGACCCCTGACTCCCCATCTAGTCCTCAGGTAGCTTTGCCAGAATCATCAATTCCAAAGTTCTCAATATCCCCAAGCCCTACTTCTAGATTGCATGTGTGTGTGCTTATTCAGGCTTTTGTTCTTGAGCTTGGTCTGTGCCACAAATCTCATGACCCTTCCCCTGAGGCTCAGAAGCCAAGGGCCAAATCCCTTTCTTTAGCTCCTCTTAAAATCAGTGTGCATCTGAGCCAAAAGAGAAAACTGAAAAGCACACAGACTTGAACAGCTGGTGGCTGATTTTCCTTTCTTAAAACCAGTGCCCTTCATTTCAGAAACCTTAGAGAATGTGAACAATTAAAAAATACAATTAATTAGAATACTTAAAATCGACCACAAGTCACATTAAAGCAATAGCAGCCGCCTCTGCTGCCTCCACTGACTCTCTTTCTCTGGGCACTACTACCAGCTTCAAGAGGTAGACCCCAGACTAGCACCCCACCCAAGAGGCCAGTAAAGGGCCACATGCAGCCTTGAGATGCTAGAGGAAATGCAATGCCTTTTGGGGCCCAAATTATTTGGCAATAATGTGATTGGATACCTTTAAATGAGCATCCAAATAAACATTTTTTTTTAAACTTTACATTCATGCCTTTCTCACCATGAGTTTTATGTATTTCCCCACCTCTTAAAAGGAAAAAGAAAGAAAGAAAAAATCATAATGTAATAATAAAAATACTAAAGAGCTTATTCGCGGATCTTTGTATCTCTTTTTCTCTTTGATAGAAGGAAAGGGTTTCGGTACCTGGTACATAATAAGGGTTCAACAAATGCTAGTTTTGTAAGGTTATGGATCCAAAGGGCATAAATATACATTTGATCCAGAATTAAAATGAATCGCTTCCTATGAATGTTGGTAGGAGAGATTTAAATAAAGATACGTGTTGTGTTAATGTCTGTGATAGCTTTTTATAATGATAGACATCTTTGTTTTTGAATCACCTTCCTCACGTCTTAGAGAGTTTCCACTTAAAGTACCACTCCACAGTTGTGTGGTCGGCAACATCAGGGAATATTATTTCCCCTTCACAGACAGAGAAACTAAGGCCGAGAGCAGACTGCTCACCATCTCTTGTAGCTGCCTGAAAAGACCCATGGCTCTCTGGTTGGCTCCACTCTTACATTTTATTTCCAATAACAATTGTGCCTCCATTCCTAGTTCTCAATCAACTACACACTGATTTCTTAAATGGGAAATGCCCAGAGAGAAACAATGTAGGGGAGAAAAAGTACCCTGAATCTCACTCTAAAGAAAATCTAATTTACACAGAGGGATTGGGAAATAAACCAAAGACTCCATCTTGAGTGAAAGCTCCTATGTGCAGGGCATCATGCTTTTCAAATGAGAGCTTTCAATAGAAGAGCCACATTGGAAAAATACAACTCCATTGAGATTTCCTCAATGGAGAGCAGTGGTCCTAATTCGAAAGGTGAATTGGCATCCTTAAGGAAAGATAGTCTCCACCCTAAACTTAGAACATGCTGCAGAGACTTGATTTTAACAGGCCATCTCTTCCCATCTTCCCTTTGCAGCGAATCTTCAGAGGTGTTATGTTTCTTCCAACACCCAAATTTTTCCCCAAATTTGGCTTCACCAAATCATGTCTATTCCATTTTTTTCATGCTTGAAGTCCATTTACCCTCAGACATTTTCCTATTAATTGGGTCAAAATGCAGTCTATTCGCAACAGGTACACTCCATACTTTGCCCTAAATTAACTGACCTTTGGTTCTCACTAAATTACTTCTTGTAGATGGTGATATTTTCTTTCTCTTTTTAGACTGTAACTTCTTAAGGGCAGAAATCGGAGATGGCTCTTTTCTTCATTAGCTTTCTTATTTCTCTGTTCTAAAATGTCTAATTCATTTAGATATACTGTTGATATTGTCTCCCCACCTCCATATGCTCTCATTGTGATTATTTTCTCATCTAAACACAACTTTGCCTGGTAATCATCAAAGCCACAATTCAATAGACAAGTCCCACATAGTCAATAAGACAACTGTAATAAAAATAGCACTAATAGTTTACACTTTCTAAATATTGTGTGTTTTGTTAGCACGTGTTAATTGTATACGTTAACAGAGTTTAGAACCTTCATATACTTTCTCTTTTAAAAATTATATTTGTAGATAGAGTCTCCTGTTTTAGGAGATTCCAGGTGCTTTTTCTGACTACCTTCCCTATATCCAAAAAAGGAAACCATGAAAAAAGTATCTTCAGTTGCTTAATATCTTTCAGCGACTTAGACATTAATCTAACCCACACTATTTTGTTCATAAAACTTACTGGCTATTTTTTTTTTAAGTTCAAATTTCCATTTGCCCAGGTGGCAAGATTATATTTCAGGATTAAAAGACAGGGAGGAGGTGTGGGGAAGAAAATGATTTCTGCATCATTAAGGGTACTAATGCAGCAACCTGGTTCTTTTCAGAGGAATTTCACCAATTTTCTGCTTGCTGGCTAATCATCTTACTGGGAATTAAGAAAACACAGAAATGGTTTAAATTGTTCCATCCACCAACTGTTTCTAAAAGCTCTTAATTTAATCCTGGGAGGTACCTTTTCACACCAAGTAATCCTGTTGAGAAACTCTTTGTGTATTTTGTGAGCTGCTCTCATTTTTTTTTTTTTTCTTTTTTAGAAACCAGTGATGAAGACTCTAAACGTTTGGGAGCAGCGCTATCTAGCGGTGGGAGTGGGTAGGCCAGGAGCCTCAGCTCAGCCAGGAAGCAGGAGTTTCACTCTTACTTGGAGATACACCATGTTAGCCAGTGAGAAGCGAATGGTGAATGGAAAGAGCCTCCCTTGTCTGGTTTGCTCTCTTTTGAGGTTTCTCTCCATTGCAGATAATCTCTAAAGGAGGAGGCTGAGAACTGCTCACAAAAAAGGCCAGTAAGAGTGAAAGAAGACAAAACCAGGCCTCATATTGTCAACCCTGAAGTCAGGGGAGAGTGCTGGTGCCAGGTCTGGAGTGGGTGAAAGACCCTCTCCCAACAATCAACACTTATTTAGTGGCTTATCTGCTCTTAGCCTCATGCTGCAAGCCGGGAAAGACAGTGAAGAATAAAGGATCATTTTTACTCTGGAAGTACTTAGGAGGTAGTGATGTAAGGTAGGAAAGATTGAAGTGGATTTACTGTAAGTGCATACTAAGAGGTCAATTAGCAAGAAGTTGGGAGCCAGGGAAGAAAAGCACACCCCAGGTCAGGTATTTCACTTAAATAACTGTGGCTTGCCTCAGCTTCCTTATCTAAAGTACAGAACTCTGAGTCTTTTCTTCTTAGGTCATGGAGATGAGAGGCATAATCACTCCCATGTGTTGAGCACAGTTATTGTCCAGCAAAGTGGGACCACTGTTGAGACTATAGAGATATTTTGCACCAACATGGGCAGTTGTAGCTATGGGATCGTTGGCATGGGTCTGACCTGTACACAAAAGCATGGTTGGGGGTTACACAAGGAAAGGAAAATGAAACTATGTTTAGTTTCATTTAGATGAGAGGAACAACCTCATGAGAGATGTACTACTGGGGATACTGCATGTCCACCTACTGACTTAAAGGTTCCTACAAAAACATTCCCTGAGCAGAATTGTAAAGAGAGCCCAGGTGTGGCCTCTATCTCCCTTCCTGAAGGTGCTTGGCTGTCCTCAAGTGGGACCTTGTACCCATGCCCAACAATCAGACAGCAATTCTCCACGACTGCCCTGATGTTCAATCTCAGGTTCAGTTTCCTTAAGCCCTTTTCATTTAATAGAAATGTGGAATTAACTTTTGCTAAGGCATCTGTGATTGATATTTGTGTGTGTGTGTCTCTCTATCTGTGTATGCACAATAAAGTCGGTCCTTTGTAATCTCCCTCAAATAAAGAACAGCTACACACACACACACATATTTTCTTAATAAAAAAAAAATCGCCCTAAATCAAAAGTATGACTATAGTGGCAGCAATTCTGAGTATTCAGAGAACACTGTTCAAGACAAAGTGGCCTTCAAAAACCTATTTAACACCTGGCTACTCTCTATCTAGAGACTACTCAGTTACATCTATAGTAATCAAATTGAGGATCAGTTATTAATATGTGCATATAGAACTGTTTTCCATGAAATATGCCTTATAATATTTTTTTTCAGAAAGGCCTGTCTAATATGAGACTTGATTTTTGGTGTGAGTCTTGTCTCTAGGTAACTAACTGTCCCTTGCCTTAGTGTCCGTGTCTTGTCCTGTCTTGTCAGACTGGCAAGGCCCTCTGTTGGACATCTTCATTTGCCCCCTCACACCCCCTCTTCCATGATCTATGACAAATATCCTCCTTGTTGTCTGTCTTCCAGTTGGATTTGGCTGATAGGGAACAGACTGTGGAGGTGGAGTAGGGTAACAAGGCCAGGGTGTCTACCTTCCCTCTGCCCTTTCCCAGCAGAGTCATTGTACCTGGGTTTCTTCCTCGCCTGGGGGTGCAGATTTGTCCCTCTCTGTCCATGAGTTCTGTTTACTGCTCCCTGCCTCACACTTGCAGACGTCCTCTCCCAGTCCTGCATGGTTCCCTGTGCTTTCCTTCACCCTACCATAGTCCCTTTGTCACACTCTCCTCCCTTAGGGCTTTTTTCTTGCTGAGGATCCATTTCATTTTTTTAGGAATCAAATGGACAGGCAGAGACAGCAGCTCAGCAAGCCATGGCAACCAACCTGTGAGAGTCACAAGGTATCTTTGATGCACCAGGGAGGCAGGCATTAGGTTGGTGTGCAACTGACTGATAATGGGCAGCCACAGGAGAGAGGGAAGAGAACAGCAAGTGCACAGAGAGGCAGGGGGAAGCAAAGAGGTAGAGACAGGGTTCCTCATACTGCCTCAATTCTTGGGAAGCCTTGCCTCCAGGAAACACAGCCAGAAATTATTCCTGGACAGTCTGGATTACAGAAGATCCATACAAAACCTCCCTGAGTGGGTCTCTATTTCATGACAAAAAAAGAACCCTCTGGCACTGTTCAATTTTAGAGTTTAGTTACTCATTTGACCCATGAATTGAGTTCCAGCTGTGTGCCTGGCACTGAAAATAAGACTCAGTTTCTTCCTTCAGGAGGCTCATTTCTCACAGCTTGCATGGACAAAAAAACAGTATCAGATAAGGAAAACATCCTCGATAAGATAAGAGTGAAATCAAAGAGATTCTTGGAGTCAGGGATGGTCCTTTACAACTGACACTAGGATTGCTGTATGTATACACATGATGTATAACCAATGTGATCCTGCAATCTGTACATGTGGAAAAATGAGAATTCATACCCTATTTGAATCAAATGTATGATATGTCAAGATTATTGTATTGTCTTGAGCAACTAATAAAAAAAGTATACACGGACATTTCACATCAGGGAAAGCTGGAAGTCCCCACCCTATACAAGTGATCAGTCAGTGTTAACATCTCCAGGACATGGTCATCACCTGCCTTTTTTTTTTCTTTTGGTGGTACTAGGGATTGAACCCAGGGCCTCCTGCTTACCGGGCAAGTACTCTACCACTGAGCTATATCTCCAGCCCATCACGTGCCTTCTGACCTGACATCAAGGACTCACCTTCTTTTCTGCAGTAGCCAGGCCACAAATGTAAAACCTAAGTCTAGGCATGAAGAAATGTTAGAAACAGAGATATTCTATACAATAAATTTCCTGTACTCCTCAAATGTCAACATAGTGAAAGTCAAGGAAAAAAATGGAATAATGTTCAGAGTTAACTGAAAACAAAGAAACATGACAACAAAATGCTAAGTCTAATTCTGCATTGGATATAGCATGAGAGAAAAATTTTTTCTATTTGCTCAAAGGATATTTACAGTTGGGGAAAATCAGACCTAGAACAATTACGTAAAGACAGGGAATCCTCCATATCTCTGTAGTCCACATTCACAGATTCAACAAACCACATCTGAAAAAAAGTTTGCATCTGTACTAAACAGACATTTTTTTTTCTTGTCAGCATTCCCTAAACAATATAGTATAATAACTACTTACATAGCATTTACATTGTAGTAAGTATTACAATAATCCAGAAATTATGTAATGTATACAAGAGAATGTGAGTAGGGTGTATGCAAAGACTACAGTATTTTACATGAAGGTCTTAAATCTCTGCAGATTTTGGTATCTGAAGGGGTCCTGGACCCAATCTCCAATGATACCTGGCAACACAGTATTTCTGTGAAGGCATGAGGCTAAAGGACAGATAACCTGCTTCTCTGGTTTCTGAACTTTCCAGTCTATCACACTGTTTCCCAATAACTCTAAGTTTCGTGGGTCTTTTTTTCCTAGTTCTGCTATTATTTCTACATTATCATCAGCTCACCCAAAGTCGAGGTTTATCTGTAGCAATAAGACTTCCTCAGCAGTGATTCTATCTCTGCTCTTAAAGCTTCTCATTCACGCCCATGGAAAAGTCTGTGCAACTGAACAAACCCATTAAATGAGAACACATCACAGAGCTAAACCCAGCAAGTTTCCCATTTCTGTTCAAATCCATTGTTTGATGATGTTTCAAAAATAAAAACCTAGGCAATCAGTGGTTGCATCATGGCAGTATCAGTTCTGACTGAGAGGTCTACATTTCTTAATTTAAAAGTATTTTAAAGGACACAGGATATTTTTTGAAAACTCCGGGAAATGGAAAAGAAGTTCTAGGTAACAGACGTCTCTTTAGGAACTGCATATAAAAGGCTGATAAAATGGTTTAGGTTTGGCACCCAGTAAAGACAAAGGAATAAAAAGAAAGCCTTTGCTTGCATTGGGTCTCATATTGGGCTGAGACAGCTTGATTGACACACTAGTGAGCTATACATAAAGGTGAATATTGTATAATAGAAGCTTAAGTGAACAGGCATCACCAAGGAGAAGGAAGAAAGCAACTTTTTGTACTGTCAGACTGACTTTCAGAGCTTTGGGGTTTCCTCCAAGGTGACAAGGTATCTTTGATTTTTGATGTTGGTTCTTGGTTTTAAGTGAGTGCTCAGCACTTTTCTTAAATATGAGTGTTTCTTTCCCCATCCAGTATTCACCGTTTCTAATACTGGCATGTCCTCAACTACAGGGCATTTCATTTCATTCTCTACTTTTTTTCCCCAACTAATTATTTTCCATTTAATCAAAGTGTTTTTCCACTTGATAAAACATTATATATATATATATAAAACAAAACATGGTTCTGGTGAATTTTTTCATCTTTGACCTGGAGGATGAGAATAAATAACAGGTCTACCGAACACAGGGAAATACTAAATACAGTGGAATGACTTTAAGTACTGAGCACAAAGTTGTTCTGAAAAAATAAACAGTGGTTGATAAAAAAAAAATCACTTTAAATAAAACATGAAAGGAAAAAACTCAAATCACACAACAAAGATTATTGTCAAAATGAAACCAAGAATACATATTGAGGAATAATATTACCAAATACTGTCTACTACAGCACAATTCTGAGAAAAAAAAATATTAGCATATAAATACTAGTTAACAAAAATCTTTTAGGGTATGCACTCCTATTATATCTATTTTCAAGATAAGGAAACTGGGATACAGAACGGTAGCTTTCCCATGTTCCCAGAGAGAGCAAGTATCAGAGCTGGGATTTAAACTCATGCATTCTGGCTCCAGAGATCATGTTTCTAATTACATTTAATCAGCTAGCAAATATTTCACAAAAAAAAAACACGTATTTTTAGTACCTCAGAGACTATATTAGTCAATTTTTGTTGTAGTAACAGACAATCCTATTTACCAGTGGTTACTAAAATGTTTTTTCTTGCTTACTTGTACAAGGGCTATGAGTTCACCTGACTTTGATCACATCTTCCAGATTCATCTTGACTCACCTCAGCTCAGTAATTTGTGTCTGCTGGTAGGATCACAAGGAGAGACTAGCTCTTCTCTGAGACTTGCAGTGGACAGGAATTTGAGGGTCGTAGGGATAAGCTGAGCAGAATACACCATTTACCACCTCTGTTTGAACATGCCAATGTCTGCTCATATCCAGTTGATGCATAGGTTAGACACTAAGTGAAAGGTTAGGAACAATAATCTGATAGCTCAAGATCTCTTTACCCTGCCCAGCTGATTCCTCACAATGAAACTAAGAAAACAATGCTAGCTTTAAAATAATCAGAAAATCATCTTTTCTTTGCAGGGTACCAGTAAACCTTGTACACATAGAAACTGTGTTCTTACTTTGCAAGATTCTATGATAACTGATACTTCAACAGACAGTGATATGTGAAGGAAGGATTCCTTTACCTAATAGTAATACTGCTTAATAATAAATGCTCCATTGTGAAAATGCCAAAGATCATTTAAAATGAATTTTAAACCATGCCTGCAGGCTCAATCACCTGGTCTTTGCTCACTCTCAGCCTTCCTCCCCATTCCTACCCTTTCTCACTTCACTCTAGCCCAGTGGCTTTGTGCCAAGCTCATTGCTACCTAGGACCTTTGCACCTGCTATTTTCTCTACCAAGTGATTTCCCTCAGATGTTCATGTGGCTGGTTCCTTTTAAGTATTGAAGCATCAACTACGAGTTGACCTCTTTAGGGAGACATTCCCTAACCAGTTGACCTAGATTAGTCCACCACTACTCCTTTACACTTGGGCATATTATCTGATTTGTTTTCTACACAGGTCTTAACCATTCTTTGATACCCTTTTATCAAGATATGTGTTTACATGTTAATGTGGTGTCTCTTCCACCAGAATGGGTTCCAAGGAGCAAGGGACCTGTGTGGCTTATCATTCTATACTTATTGTCTGGTGCATTGCCTACATATTTTGAATGTGCAATAAGTGTTTTTGAATAAATTAATGGATGTGTATAGGGTCCACAATATCTATATGGTTTAGATTTTATACCTAGTGCACTAGGTAACATATAGTTTGATAATTAGAAATAACCATGTATGGGTTTCCTAATTTGTTCTTGTGCTTTCTTAACCCATTTGTCTCATTTTGGAGGCAGGGATCACCATTCCAATCAATAGTTCTCAACCTTCGCTACATTTTTTAATTAATTGCAGAGAGAAAGTGAGGGGTAAATTTTTATAAAACACTCTATCCCAACCCCCAGGAATTTTGATTTAATAGGTCTAGGCTGAGACTTGGACATGAGAGCTTTAATGACTCCCCAGTGATTCTAATATCCAGCCAATATTAAAAACCACTGGTCTCATTGGTACCCAAAGTATAGTTGAGATTCAGAATTGCTTGTTTGCTCATTAAGTGTGGCCAATTTGAGCCTTTGGCTCCATTTGACGGCGCTTGACACATAATAAATAATCTCTAAGTGTTAACTGGCTTCCTAGTAAATATTTGATGAATTAATAAATGAAGGAATAATTGAGGGATTTAACTGAAACATATAGGAGATTAGAAAATGTGGAGGTCAGTTTGGACTGGTGTAGTTAGATTAAGTTCCTTAACAGGGAGGAGGTATGAACTGGGCCTGAGGTCCATGTCTCTTTGGTGTAAAATTTTCCTAAGTTCTGGGACATCCAGATTGGAATGGACCATGGTAACCATCCAGTACAGTTTTTCATAATATTTTTCTGTTCAAAGACCTTTAGAATTTGATGAAAGTTTTGGACTCTCTTCCTAAAAGAAAAAAAAAATCCATAACTGTCCAATTTGAACAGGTTCAGAAAACCCTGAATGATGGTTTCCCAAGCTAAAATCCAAAGGTCCAGTTCAACCCACCCACAGATAAAAAAAAATGACACTATGGCCCAGAGAGAGTAAGTGACTATTCAAATCAGAAGTGAAGTCAGAAACAGCAATAGGATTAGAACTGATTTCCCTTGATGCTGAATATAGTTGACAATCCTACTTTGTATATTTACTGAGGATAAAGTTAAAAGGATAAATTTGTAGCTAATTATTTTGTGTTTCCCATTCCATTCCCTTGATTTCTGAAACTTCATTTATCCTAAAATTCTACTTCTAACTCCATAGTTGTGCCACTTCATTAAGAAGCAGAAAGTTGAAATTCTAGAAGCACCCCATCTTCTAAATCTACCAAATTCTCATTCCAAGCTCTGATAGCAGAGTAGTGGAAAATGGCTTCAAAGTAATCAGAGTCATCCTGAAATGAGGGCCAGCCTGTGGCTATTCCCGAGTAGCCATCTCAATCATTCCATACCAGTGAACACACACAGATGAGGGGCAAAAGTTGAATCCCGTCATTCCAGATGTCAGGATAAGCAACACCAAAAATAGCCAGGGCAATTAGCTGGGTAGCAGGTGTTCAGAACAATATCTGAGCACAGAAAACAGGAATAAATGAGGTCAAAGAATTTGTGGATGTTAGGAGTAGGAGAATAAACTGGTGCCTTCTTCCAAAGCCTCATAGCAGAACATGACTGTTTAAGGATGGTTGTTTAAGCTTGAGGAAGAATTATTGACCCATCTCAATGAGAGTCAGGTTCATTTCTGTCTTGAAAAAGATACCGCAGAATAGGTTAACTGTGTACTATTTCCCAAATGGTCTGAATTCAGTGAAACAGAACACATCATATACAAGTTACCCAAAGGGGATTCGCTACTTACAGATAGGCAACAAAGGACAAGAGAAGCCTCAGATCTATTGTGTGTCATTCCCCAATGCTCAAAAAAGCTGCCAGAGCAGAGGGAGTCTCAACTGTGTGTGTCCCATTTGCATCATAGCTAAGGGACCCTGAAAGGCAGCCCACCTGGGTAATGTAGCACAGGGGCAGCTTAAATAACTGGACTAAGCATTGAAGATATCCTTCTTCCAAGGAAGTTAAAAAAATAAAATAAAAAGTAAGGCCTGGGCTGTCCTGGGTAATTCCTCCCTTACTCAAGAAGTAACATGTCCCTAGCAGGGACAAGGACACAGTCTGAGACATTTCAGGCAGTTTCTATCTCGGGATATTGCATTCCCAGCACATTCTAGTTATTCTGCAGAACGACATGAAATAAAAGGAGAAAACTGAGTCAATCCAAGGCACTAGGTGACTATCCTTCTTATACAGTTGCAAAGTATTATCATTATTTCAAAAGATACAGAAGTGTATTATCTAATTTCTGCTTTTTTCCCCTCCTCCTCTCTTTAATACTCTTTTAGGAAGTCACATTTATAATCAGCACCTAAAACAAACAAACAAAAAACAATGAAACCTGAGTGAATCCCTAGATTTCTTGTAAAAACCATGACAAAAGAACTAGTGTTCTCAACCAAAATGGTACTTTAAAAATTTTTTTAATTGGTTTTTGAAAGTAAATGATAGCAGAATGCATTACAATTCTTCTTACACATATACAGCACAATTTTTCATATTTCTGGCTGTATATAAAGTATGTTCACACCAATTCATGTCTTCATACATGTACTTTGGATAATGGTGTCCATCACATTCCGCCATCCTTGCTAAACCCCTGCCCCCTCCTTTTCCCTCCCACTCATCTGCTCTATCTAGAGTTCGTCTATTCCTCCCATGCTCCCTCTCCCTACCCCACTATGAGTCAGCCTCCTTATATCAGAGGAAACATTCAGCATTTGTTTTTTGGGATTGGCTAACTTCACTTAGCATTATCTTCTCTAATGCCATTCATTTACCTGAAAATGACATGATTTTATTCTCTTTTATTGCTGAGATGTCAGCAATAAAAGAGAATAAAATATTGTGTATATATGCCATATTTTTTTTATCCATTCATCTATTGAAGGGCATCTAGGTTGGTTCCACAGTTTAACTATTGTGAATTGTGCTGCTATACACATTTATGTGGCTGTGTCCCTGTAGTATGCTGCTTTTAAGTCCTTTGAGTATAGACTTAGGAGAGGAATAGCTGAGTCAAATGGTGTTTCCATTCCCAGTTTTCCAAGGAATCTCCATACTGCTTTCCATATTGGCTGCACCAATTTGCAGTCCCACCAGCAGTGTATGAGTGTGCTTTTTCCCCATGTCCTCACCAACACTTATTGTTGTTTGTCTTCATAATAGCTGCCCTTCTGAATGGAGTGAGATGATACCTTGACAATGTCAGAGACACATATATTCTCCTAGTTACATACACATTTGAAATTCAGGTTGTATGGATTTAAGACCCAAAATACAAAATGAAATGGTCAGAACCATAATCCATTCTGCCCAGAAAACAGTTCATGGAACATTGTGAAGAAACATAAAAGATGCCCTATTAAAAACCATGTCCTCTTCAGTGTTCCAACACCAGTGAAACCCAACACATCCTTAGGTACTTGTAGCCACTCTGAAGGTTGGTCATGTGTCTCAGTTTGGGACTAAGTATACCCTTCACTTAAAATCACAGAGTTCCTGAATATGGCACTTAGACAAAGTGTATAATTTGTCTTATGTTTTAAATACAAAAATAGTTTCTGCCAAATTGTTGAGATATGGACACTGAAGATTTTCATCCACTCTAAGTATCAAAAGATTACCCCAAACATTCAGGAAGGAGGGCATGTTCAAATGATATGTGGTATGGGGGAGGGACCAGCATATGTGAATTGCAATGCACATTCCAACACTCAACATCAAAGCCTTATCCTTTAACTTGGTAAACAATGGCACTTTATTAGGAGATGTTAACTAGTAGGCCTCCACTGCTGGTGGAGGCCCCTAGGACCCTGACATTTCTAAGTTTTCATTTATCACCTACTATAGCTAGAACAGCCTTCTTTATAAGGTATTGTAGTCAAGTTCCTGCTTGGTAAATGCTATCCAAGGCTTTGGGATTCAAAGCTCAGCATGAATTCTACCAGGTAAGCTGCCTAGGCATGTGAGACATGAGGAGGAGAAGCTTATCTAGCTCAGAGGTGGCTCAGCAGCCAACTCCACACTTGCTTCCTCCTGGGTCCTCCCCTGATCTTTTTCAGGTTTCCAAGGAGAAGATCACTGCACCAACTGCATTGCAGAATATACCTTGAGGAAAAGAATTCCAAGAAAGCATTTAGCCTTCATTGTTATATATAGATTCCCTTCCTTTTTCCTTCTCCTTCTGAAGTCTCCTCTCCTAGAAAGATGGCCTCATAGGCATCTCTGAACATTGATTTTTATCCTTAACCCATGTCAGAGTTCCTCTCTATAGTGGACCTCCTGGAGTGGGGTAGCTCCTGGAAATGAGAAGTCACCAACAGACAATATAAAGACTTGGCAGCAACCTGGAAACTAATAAAATTCCGTTCCCCTGTACATGACTAGTGGCTGCACTTTTTAAACAACCTTCACACATAAAACAATTGAAGGGGTTGGGGAGCCTCCAGAGAACGGATTGTATTATAGGTTTAGTTGTGATTTTCCAGAAGGCACAGCAGAAGAAAATAAACTGACAGACTAGCCACAATCATAGATTTTTTTTTTTTTTAAATCCCTGCAAATTGATACCTAGCCTCCAGGCCGAGAAATATTCTGTGAAAAAAGCAGCCATTCTTGTAATCTTCTTTGCATAAAGAGTCTGGTTCAGCCACAAACGATAACAGGGGGCATATTCAGACTAATTTTCTCATTCATCAGGGACAGTTCCAGAACATTCCTTTTACTAAAATGTTTCTCCCCAATATTTATCTGATGTGAATGTTAGCAACAGACTAATTAATATAAGCAACTCAAGGAGATCTCAAGGGGCAAAAATATCTGAACTATTGAAGGCTCCTGCTGGCTGCCCTGCCTGATACGGATGCTGAGAGCATGCCAGCAACAAGTATCATTAGACATTCCTCACTTTGAGTCATTTTCATTCAGATCTAGAGGACCTTTCAGAAGGACAGACCACTGATTCCCTGTAATTTAAAGGAGAGAGCCACATTATGCAGCACTCTCATTTGAATTATGTAAGACTTAGAG
Source organism: Marmota flaviventris (assembly GCF_047511675.1). Classification (NCBI taxonomy): domain Eukaryota; kingdom Metazoa; phylum Chordata; class Mammalia; order Rodentia; family Sciuridae; genus Marmota; species Marmota flaviventris. The sequence goes on from NC_092508.1 coordinate 110,826,740, forward strand.
ATAAGCATTTTCTCTCTGTGATAAGAATGGAGGCCCACATTAGCCATAGAACTATTTCCTTGAAAGAGTTCTCATTTGCACGCTGAGCAGCTGCTAGGAAAAACATGTGCAGCAGTCCAGGATCTAAAGTAAGCCAGACTCCCAAGCTTCAAGGCAAAGACTTGAAGGTACAGCCACCGAGGAAGGCTGGACATGTATCAGACATCAACATTAGTTATGCTTTTAATCTCAAGGGTTAGACCCATTTGTTCCATGATTCTGCTGAGATCCCTATCAAACCAGAATGGGAACGTTATTGAGTATGCAATGCAACAGGAAGTCACAAATGTGAGTCATTTAGGGTAACAACTTTTCCTACTTAAAAACCAGAGCAGCCAGTGGAAAGGAAATCATTTATGTAATATCAGATCAGTAAAACTGTCCCACTCAGGAGCAAGCAGCTCCCTCACTTGTGTGCCAGCCAGGATTTCCATTGTATCTCCTGTGTGGCTAGGTACAGAGGCTCGAGCCTGAGAGAGCCTGAGAGCTCAAGGGACCTGGTACATGCAGCATCACAGTCACTAACAGGCCAATTATCACATTTTCTCTTTTCTTCCTTTTGCAGAAATTGCAGAATATTCTCCTAAAAATATAAAAAGGACAAAGGTGAGCAGTCCAAGAGTGAAGAACCTGCCAAAACATTCAACAGGAAGGCACTGATCAGAGTTTGGTTCACAGGAAACAAACAGAATGGGCAGACAGCAAGGGGCTCCAGAGGGTGGAAAGGAAAACCAAGTCCATGGGCCAAGTGGACAGTCACAAAGTCGGAGTTGAAGTCAGTCATGATGAACCAAGGGCAAGAGCAAGTGGGAACTCAAGGGCAAAACATGAGGTCTGAAGCAGAAAGAGAGATGTGTAGGCAATCAGAGACTGGGCAGGGGGGCCAGAGTTCTTGAGGTTTTATAGGCACATCAGTCTTTTCTTCATACACAGGATATGGGAAGATAATATGATTGTATAAAATATCAAAAATTCCTGAAGAGTGTGAACAGAAAAGGTTTGGAAAGGTTTATCCAGGAAGGGGTTGTCAGTCTGTATAGCCATTCAAAATCAATAATACTATGTTGTTACAAAGTCTGCAACATCAGTTCTCCAACTTGTTCACATACCAAGGCATAAGTGAGAAGATAATTGTGACAGTGAGTTTTATTTATCAACATGACTGGGCCAAAGGGTGCCCAGATATTTGGTCAGACATTATTCTGGATGTTTTTGTGAGTGTGTTTCAGATGAGTAAAGCAAATTGTTTATCCTAAGGTGACCTTGTCCAAGCACTGGAAGACTTGAGCAGTAAGTACAAAAGTCTGACCCTCCCCCAAATAAGGGAATTCCCCATGGCTTACCATTTTCAAATTAGGACATTGACTTTTTCCTGCCTTCAGACCTAACAGAAGTATCAGCCTTCTGACTCATCCTGCAGATCCTGAAACTTGTCAGCCTCCATAATCTCATAGTTTAATTCCTTATACTAATCTCCCTTTTCTGTCCCCCAAATTATGTTTTCTGAAGCACTCTAATATAATACTTTCCAGCTCTAGAGAGATTTAATGACCACCACAAGGTCACATGAGGATTAATGTCAGAGAAGACCTTGAGCTCCCATCTTGTAACTTCAAGCTATGTGGATTTGTTCTTCCCAAAGCTGTTGGGATCATGAACAGATAACTTCATTTTCTTAACTAGTGGATTTTGCTTTTTGGAAAAGTTTTTAGATTTACAGAGAAATTGACTATATAGTGGAGAGAGTTCCCATGTACCCTCCCACACATTTTCCTCTATTATTAGCATTTTACCTTGTATGATACATTTGCTAAAATTAATGAACCAATAATGGTACATTATTAATTAAAGTTCATGCTTTATTCAGATTTCTTAGTTTCTACCTAATGTTCTATTCTCAGATCTCATCTAGGAAATCATAGTCCATTTAGCTGTTGTGCCTCCTTAAGATTTGCTTGACTTTGTCAGTTTCTCAGACTTTCCTTGCTTTTTATGACCTTGAGAACTTGGAGGGGTTCTGGCCAGGTATATTGCAGGATGCTCTTCTATTGGAATTTTCTTGGTGTTTTTCTATAACTTACAGACAGGGGTGCTTGGCTTTTAAGAGGAAGATTACAAAATAAAGTCCCATTTGTACTGCATTATATCAGAGGTACAAACAATTGGCATGATATATGTCTGCTGATGTTGACATTGACAATCTGACTAAGGCAGTGTTTGTTGGATTTCTCCACTGTGTGATTATTGCTTTTCTCCCCTTTTGCATAGTATACGCCTTAAAAGAAAGTCACTCTGTGCATCCCATTCTTCAGAGTGAAGAGTTATGCTTCTCTATCTTTAGGGTGGAAAATCTACACAACTTATTCGGAATTTCTCTGCAGAGGAGAATGGTTTCTTCTCACACATTTACTAATGCATTCAATAATTTACACCAATATGAATTAATAAACATATTATGCTTTGGGTTGTGATCCAACACTACTTTATTATTTTGTTGTTCACATTGTTTGGGTGTGGCCCCTGGGAGATCCTTCAGTTGGTTCCTGTGCCCCCTTACATACCTCACTAATGAATTATTGTTTTTGATTTGGGCCCTTTCTTTACTTTCTGATATTACAAGATGCTTCAGGTTCATCTTATATATTTCCTGCCCCAGTCTTAGAATCGATCATTTTCCCAAGGAGACTTGATTTCTTTTATTGAAGACTGATTTTAAAAACCAAGATCTGGGCACTAGATACCTTCATCACTCCTGGGTTATTTCTGTGGGGCTCTCTCAGCTGACAGAACAAAAACATTGTGTATTCTAACATCTATAAATATTTCCATAGACAAACATTTATTTCCATATTAAGTTACATGTTATTTCTTACTGATGTCTCCAACTTTGTTACCAAATGAATTATTCTGACCTCTTTCTCTCACTTATCAGTGCATTCCTGCTGCAATAGTGAGGAACCTGGATCTCACTATCGGGATTCTCTTAACTGACTAGTTTTAATATACATGTACAGCAATGTCAGAATTGTTAACCTGTAGCAAGTCTAGTTGATAATCCATAATACTTATGTGCAGTACCTTTCACCTTTAATCTTAAGTCTCTGTTCATTTCCAAAACTACATAGGTTCATACTCCAACCTCCGTTTCATCTACATCACTGACATTCTTCCAACCATTTGTAAAATAGTCAGTCTCTTGACGTACTATACATTCTTTCCTGAAATCCCTGAGCTTCCTAAATTGTTTTTTTTAATATTCATACATTAAGGTTCACTTTTGTGCTACGAAATTCTGAATTTTGACCTTAGTATGATGTCATATCCAATGTTACAGCACCCTATAGAATAGTTCACCCCCTAAAAATTCCCTGTGCTTCACCCATTCATTTCTCACTAACTCCTCACTGGAAATCACTGATGCTTTTAGTGTTTCTATAGTTTTGCCTTTTCCAGGGTGTCATGTAGCTAGAATAAAGTAGTTTGTAGCTTTCTTGGGTAGAATTACTTCATTTAATGACATGTACTTGTTTTCCCAATCTCTTCATTGCTTAGTATCTCATTTCTTACAAATGAAAAAAACTCCATTTTTATGGATGTACCACAGTGATGTACCCATTCACTTATTGAAGGACATCTTGACCACTGCCTCTTTGGAGTAATTATAAATGAAGTTGCTGCAAAGATAAACAATAGCTTTTTATGACAAAATCATAATTGAGTAAATACATACAAGTGTGATTGCTGGGTTAAGGTGATAGCTCACAGTGACTATAATATGCATTTCCATGATAATTAATGATGTTGAGTACATCTTCATATAAGTATTCATGATTTGTGTGCTTTCTTTAGAAAAACATCTATAAAAATCCTTAGCCCATTTCTAAATTTGGGGTTTATTTGTTTGTTTTTGTCATTGAGTTGTATAAGTTTCTTATACGTTTGGATATCAACTACTCCTTATAAAAGACATGGTTTGCAAATATTCTCTTCAATTCTATTGTCTTTCTGCTTTGTTAACTATTCCTTTTGCTGTGCAGGAATTCATTACTTTGATGTGGTTCCATTGTTCTTTGCTTTTGTCTACTATACTTTTGGTGTCGCATCCAAAAAATTATTTCCAAGACCAATGACCTGGACATTTCCCCTATGTTTTCTGTAAGAAATTTTAAGATTTCAGGTCTTAGGTTTATCTTTATACCATTTTAAGTTGATTTTTTGTGTGTATGATGTAAGAAAATTATCCTTTTTGCATATTAATATCTAGAGTTTTGCTAGCATCATTTATTGAGGATCCCATCCTTTCCCCACTGTGTATTCTTGGAGCCTTGTTTAAGACTGGTTGACTGCATATGCCTGGTTTTATCTCTGGGCCCTCTATTCTTTTCCATTGGTCTCTGTGTACATTTTATGCTAGTCCTATCATTTCTTGACCGCCGGGCTTTTGCAATATAATTTGAAATCAGAAAGTGTGATGCCTCCGGATTTTTTGTTTTTGTTAAAGAGTGAGTGCTCAGCTATTCAGGAACTTTTGTGGTTCCATAAAATTTCAGTAATGTTTTCTCTATTTCTGAGGAAAATGCCTTTGGAATTTTGATAAAGACTGCACTGAATCTGTAGATCACTTTACCTATGTGATCACTTTGACAATTATTGATTCTTCCAATTCATGAACAGGGATATGTCTCCATTTGTGATTTCCATTTTTTTCATCAATATTTTATACTTTTAGGTGTACATCTCTCTCATCTCCTTGGTTAAATGTATTATAATTAAGAATTTTTTATGCTATTGTAAATTATATTGTTTTCTTAATTCTTTTTTCAGTAGTTTATTGTTAGTATATAAAAGTAGAACTTATTTGTTTTTTATTTTTTTATTTGTTTTGATTAGTGTTTTGGTGCCATCATTTATAAATGCATACACACACACACACAGACACACACACACATAGACACCCACAGCCCAAATCATCTGCAAGCAGATATTATATTTTTCTCTCTAATTTGGATGCATTTTCGTTCTTTCTCTTGCCTACTATCTGAGGCTAGGACTTCCCAGTACTATATTAAATACAAGTGGGAAGAGTGAGCACCCTAGTCTCATACCTGTGTTTAGAAGAGAAGCTTCCCACTCTTTAACATCAAGTACTGTTTTGTTTTTTTCTATTAGTATTGTCTAGTTATTCTAGGTCTTTGAGCTTTCTATAAACTTTAGAGTAAGTACACCATTATTTTTCTAAAACTTTTTTTTTAAATTTCAGTGAGACTGGGGTTTGAACTACATGCTAGGTAGGGCTCTATCACCAAGCTACACCACCCAATATCTTTCTAGGATTTTGATTGAAATTGCCTTGAATCCATAGATCAAGTTGAGAAGAACTGACATCTTAACAATATTGAGTCTTCAAGTCATAGGCACCAAATATTTATTTAGATCTTCTTTTATTTCTTTATCCAAGTTTTAGCTTTCTGAATATTGTGCACATATTTTGTTTGATTTATACCTCTGGATTTCTTTCTCTTTGGGAGCACTAATATAATGGTATTGTGTTTTTTAATTTCAGATTCCAGCTGTCATTGGTGACATATTGCAAATCAATTGACCTTTGCATATTAACTTCACATCCTGGGATCCTCGCTATGATTTTTTTCATTAGTTCAAGGAGTACTTTATGTTCTTGCTGATTCTTTGGGACACTCTATGTAGGCAATCATGTGATTTCTGAACAAAGAAGTTTTATTTCTTCCTTCCCAATCTTTATACATTTTATCTCCTTTTCTTGTCCCATTGCACTAGCTGTGACTTCCACTATGATGTTGAAGCAGAATGTTTGGAGGGAAAATGCTCTCCTTATCCCCAGTTTAATGGGGGAAAGCATCTAGTTTCATCATTAAGCATGATGTAGCTGTAATATTTTTATCTAAGAAAGTTTCCTCTATCCCTACTGTGCTGAGAGGTATTTTTTTTTTGTCATGAATGGATATTACAGCTCATCAAATGATTTTATGTTTCAATTCATATAATCACATGATTCTTCATAGATTGTTGATGGGATTGATTACAATAGCTGATTCTCCCTTTCAAATGTTAAACTTGGCTTGTGTACCTAGAATAAATCCCACTTGGTTTTGGACTATGATTCTTTTTTATACAAATTAGAAAGAGACTCTATAGCTTTTTAAGATACTCTCAGATAACAATCAGTAGTCTCATTCTTCTAGGTATTAAAATGTTCAGTTCCGTATCATTAAAACTTTTTCCTTGTAGTATAATATGAAAACCTCAATTCTTTGTTGCAGTCAGAGCTTCTTCTCCAGACTTAGAAGTCAGCAGAAGGGAAGAGAGACTTGGTAAAAAGTTTAGTATTTTCCCCATCCCTTTCCTCCTTACTAGCTGAAATATTTTCACTACTTAAAGGTTGACCTGGGTGGAAAAAAAATGGAAAATACAATTCTACCTGGTTGCTGTAGTTGTGATGGGCCAAGAGTCTTCTGGATATTTCTCTTTGAGCAAGTGCTGATTCCCTCTCTTATGAGGCTTTCTGAAGGTTCTTCAGAGAACAAATCCCATATGCGGAGGTCTCCCACCAGCAGGTCTCTTGATATGGATGGCATCGCCTCTGACTACCTCAGCCCCTGGGTTCCTATGGTCTTTCCTTCTGCCAGAGTCACCTCATTTCTCTACTTGGTCCCCTCAAGTAGGATCCTTTATAAGGAGACTGATGCATGCTTCCCACCCAGTGGTTCGACCTTAGTGCTGCAGGAAACACATACTCATCCTTGTCCCACCAGACTCTGGGAGTTTTCCAATGTGACTTTGACTTTCACTCTCCACAGTTCAACTCTAAGTTTTATTGAGTAAAAGTTTGGTGCCTTACTCTTCAGTCTCAAAAGACACATAACAAGTGCTCCAAGTAGTGTCCTTAAAGTTTGACTTAAGGTGGGAGAACTCTTTACTCACGTCATCTCCGCTCCAGTCAGGATGTAGACTACATGCAAGGCACACTGACAACTCTCTCCTCGGGAACTTCTAGCTCCCTCTTGTAGATCCTGGAGGAGGGTGATAAGCTAACAAAGGCAGATCCCCTTTCATCACCTCAATTCTTGGGCTACCTCATCCCCAAAAGAATACTCTTCAAACCTCAGAAGCAGACCAATAGAAAAGGCAATGAGAAACCAAAAACAATGCCACAGGTAGGGCTGGATTTCCCTCCAGGGGAAAGAATTTTCATTCCCACCACCAATTTCACCAAAAAGACGTCATTCTTAGAGCAGGAAATGAAGACTCCTGCTGTGAGACTGGGATGTGTGAGGGAAAAACGTTGCTCTCTGGCCTATAAGGACTGTTGGAACCAGAACTTTGAAGTGCAGACACTGCAGAGCCCTGTGAATGGAAGTATTGGCCCCAAAGATATAAGGCAGGCAGCAGCCAAGCCAAGAAGGGCCCCAGGCTGTCTGCAGACCCTCTGAGGTGACCTCATCTAGTGTGAGCTCCTACTTATGATTGAGTTGCATGACTCTTCTGGAATTTCTAAATATCCAATTAATTATCAGAAGGAGCCTGGCCTTGGCTGTGCAGTGGGGAGTCCAGTGGCAGAGAAACCAGTGACCCCTCTCTACCCACTGCTCACCATCTAAGGCCAGATGGTTGGTGGTAGTAGAGGACACTAGCGCGGTCCATCAGCAACAAGATAGCCTAGTGGCCTGATGATGAGGTAGGAGTGGAAAACACAAAGAGCAGCAACCTGTTGCCCATGTCCTAAGACACTCCAGAGAAGTTCTCAGTAAAAGCCTGGGAAGATACAGGCTGTAGGTCAAGCTTCTTCTGGATCTAACTGATGAAATGTCTATAAGCAAAGGTAGGCCTGCCAACCTACCAGTCACAGTAGTAGAAGTCAGAACTTCAAGTGAGAGCCAAAGCCTTAGTCCAAAATAATGGGGACTAAATATTAAGATTGTGATTTTCCCCATGGAAATGGCAACTGTCTTCTATCCATCTTTCCTGTGGGTATCAGCAGTAAAGCTCCTAAAGCAAAAATGGCTTCTGAGTTTGTCAGAACTACAGCAATAAAAGGAAATAGTAAGGAGACAGCATATGACTGTTCCTCACCTTTGCAGGGAAAGAATTCCAAAGGATAGGGGAAGTGGCAACCTGACCACGAAAGACAAGAAAGCAGAGCAGGAAGAGATGAAGGATCTACCTCCCCAAAAGAATAGAGGAAACACTCTCATTTTCCTGCTAAAAAACTGGGTTTTGCAATCTAACGCTGTCTGTCTCTGAAGCCATTAGCTGTGTGACTTCTGGCAGTTTGTCTGAGCCTCAGCTTCTTCACCTTTGAGATGCAGCTAACCCCATTCACCTACCAGCTAATTATTACCAAAATTAATTGGGAGAAAATATGTAAAGCACTTTGGAGCAAAGTGAGCACTCAGTAAAAAGTAGATTTTAACGGAAACACTATTAAATATGACTTAGAGATAATAATGCTGCTTTCCATTTAATCAATGTTCTTAATGACGATCCTGAGACATCAAGAAAGAAACATGTTAAAGAAGTCCGCCACAGTATTCCAAAAATTTTAATAATTTTGAAGTCTTTTAAATGACCACAATTCTTTTTTATTGGTGCATATTAATTATACAGAATGGTGAGTTTCAGTGTGTCATATTGATGCATGCCTGTCACACAACTGGGTCAGTTTCACTTCACCTTGCCCTCCCTTCTTCCCTCTCCCTGAGATCCTTAGTCTCCCTTCTACCTTCATAATGTCCTACCCTCTCTTGCCATTAGCTTCCACATATGAGCGAAAACACACAGTACTTGTCTTTCTGAGTCTGACTTGTTTTACTTAACATGATACTCTTTTGTTTTATCCATTTTTCTTTATGGCTGTATTAAACTCCATTGTGTCCACATTTTCTTTTTATTATTCTTTCTTTAAGCTGTCTCTTTTTTGAATTCTTTTTTTAGTTGTAGATAGACATCACAATACCTTTATCTTATTTATTTTTATGTGGTGCTGAGGATCGTACCCAGTGCCTCGCACATGCGGGGCAAGTGTTCTACCACTGAGCTACAACCATAGCCCCCACATTTTCTTTATCCAATTCACCTATTGACAGGTACCTCACCTGATTCCATAACTTAGTTATTGTGAATTGTGCTATGATAAACGTGAATATGCATGTATCTCTAAAGTAGGCTGACTTTAATTCTTCTGAATAAATACCCAGGAATGGTATAGCTGGATCAAATGGTGGTTCTATTTTAGTTTTTCAAGGAATCTCCATACTCATTTTCATAATGGCTGTACTAACTTACATTCCACCAACTGTGTATAATAATTCTTTTTTCCCTGCACCCTCACCAGCATTTGATGTTATTTGTGTTCATAGGGTAGCCATTCTGCCTAGAGATAGAATTTCAGTGTGATTTTTGACTTGCATTTCTCTGATGACTGAAGATGTTGACCACTTTTTCACATAATTGTTGGTATATGACCACAATTCTTTAACAGTCCTCTCTGCAAAAGGTGGGTCTATGTTGCCTATCTTTATGGGCTTATCAGTGCTTGAACAGAGACTGGTGCAAGTGCTGCTACATGTCTCTAAGGCTGAGTTATCAATGGCCAGGAAGTTAACACCTACATCTCTTGGGATGCTTATTCGTGGGAAATCTGGAGAGGCCACACAGAGGCAACGAGAGTAGCAAGAACATTGCCTAAAATACCTCATTGCCCTATAATGGAAAATATGTTTGAAGTGGCAGAACTCTCCAAGGACCGTGATGAAAATTCACCTACAAGATGAGTAGTAAACACAATGCTTTCAGATTCTTCCCCTGTTTCTCTAACCTCCTTTCAGTCAGTGAATTCAGAACCCTGAAATTAAAACAAGCCTCTCTCCCTCATTCCCATTTCTTTTTTTTTTTTTTTTTATTGGTTGCTCAAGACAATACAATGATCTTGACATATCATACATTTGATTCAAACGGGATATGAATTCTTATTTTTCCACGTGTACAGATTGCAGGATCACATTGGTTATACAGCCACATTTATACATACAGCAATACTAGTGTCTGTTGTATTCTGCTGCCCTTCCTATCCCCCCTCCCCTCCCCTCCCCTCCCCTCTACCCAATCTACTGTGACACATTTCTCTCTCTCTCTTTTTTTCTTCCCCCTCACACCATCATATATGTAATTTTGTATAACAATGAGGGTCTCCTTCCATAAGGGGGGTGACTCAAAACAGAGTAGGGAGGAAGAGCATGAGAAGAAGATTACCACTAAGCAGGGACGAGAGGTGGGAGGGAATGGGAGGGAGAAGGGGAACTGCACAGAAGATGGAAGGAGACCCTCATTCCCATTTCTGACATCAGCTCGATTGTTCTGATGGGATGGACAATATTTCTGTGTTTCTCATGTCTCTTTAAATGTGATGAGTGTGAGGACCTGGACAGAGCACCTGGATCCTGTGCAGGTGGGACTGCAGGCTCCGAGAGCCCCACAGACTGGCAATCACAGGCCTCCCCTTGCTGGGACGGCAGGCCCTCTTGTCAGCATCTGTCTGCGTGGAAAATGGATCGTTGTTGGTAGAATTTGTGAGCCGCCAATTTGTCAAGTCATGCCTTTGAAGGGAGGAGGGTGAGGGTGTGGAGAAGAAATACAAATCCCATTTTTCAATCCTCTGGGGTTTGATGTCTGTTTCACTGCTGTTAAGATTTTTGAGAGATAGCGAGTGCCTGAGAAAAATACTATGGCAAAGAGAGAACAGTACAAATCGGTTTCCATGGCAACTTTTCAGATAAGAGTAATGGTTCTACCCAGCCTAGGGGGAAAAGTAGTAAGACTAAAATATGCTCCAAATAAACACTTCCATGACTTTTTTCCCCCTAAAGTATTTAATTTTAATGTAACTTGTGCTTGCTTTTTGCGCATATTCTAACTCTTAGCATGCAGGAATGATCCCCTTCAATCCCCTGTTTCTAAAGACCTCATGAAATGCAAAATCACTCTATGTATGATGACATAGTAGAGCAGCTCTCCTTATCTATGGGAGATACATTTGAAGACTAGGGAATGCCTGAAACTGGATAACACTAAACCATACACATGCTATGGTTTTTCCTATACGAACCCATCCATGATAGAGTTTAATTTACAAATTAGGCACAAAGATTAACAAAAAATTACACTCCATGTATGTATGATATGTCAAAATACACACTACCGTCATGTATACCTAAAGAGAACAAATACAAAAATGATTAACTATAACTAATAATAAAATAAAACCATTAAGACAATGGTCCATAATAAAAGTTATGTGAAGATGCTTTCCGACTGTCTCTCCAAATATCATACTTCCTATTGTGATAGTGTAAGACACAATGGCCACATGATGAAAGCACATAACTTAGTTTTCGGCGGACACAACATCTTTGTTTGTATGTGGTGCTGAGGATCGAACCCGGGCCGCACGCATGCCAGGTGAGCGCGCTACCGCTTGAGCCACATCCCCAGCCCGAAAGCACATAACTTGAAGGACAGAGGCGCTGTGGTGTCCTGTTAGGCTACTGTGTAAGGGTCACTTGAACACAAGCACTGTCATGTGCCATATGTGTAACCAAGATGGCTACTAAATGACTAAGAGGCCGTTTGGTAGACTCTGCTCACCATGGGTAACGGAAAACTTAGAAAGCAAAACTGTAGGTTAGGGGACTCTTGTACATCCTGATAAGAGACCAGAGCATAAAGTTGATAATATAAGTGGATCTTAGCATGTCCAGCCTCAGGAGCTCATGTGACTTGCCTTGTCATTCTCGATTGAGTACTTGAAAGCTCACTGAGAAGGGACCACTTAGTGTCCTCCAGTTTCACAGGACTGTTGTAAAGACTCAAACATATCAGTTAGAAAAATTCTATAAAGTACAAAACAGTGTACAAACCTGAATTACAGAAATAGTAGTAACAGTAGCGGCAATACCAGGAGTAGGGGTAGGAGTAAAAATATTATTAGCATTGGCAGAACTAGAAGCCAGGTCACTCACACAGGCTCCTCTCTGCCATCCATCCCCTCAATACAGGAGTGAAGTTCTCTTTATGAAAATTTAATACCTCAGTATCCACCTAACCAAGCAGTCTCATCCCAGTTAGATCCAGTTGTGGGTTAAAGTGACAAAGGACAGAAGGATCAAAGGACAGTGAGCGATTACCTCCCTTACCATTTACTAGTTCTCAGAGTCTGTCCTATTGTCAGCCACACTGTCTCTACTAAGGGCACTTTAAATGATGTGGCTCTTATAACGCAAGGAACCCTAAATGGATTGGGGAGAAGAAAGAGAAAGGAAATCCTGATAAGAAAGAAAAGGAAATTGAGAATGCATACTTTTGGCCAACACCAAAAACTAGACTTTATAGCTTTATAAATGTCTATGTTTGACTATATGTGTCTGTCTGTGTGTGTGTGTGTGTGTGTGTGTGTGAGAGAGAGAGAGAGAGAGAGAGAGAGAGAGAGAGAGAGAGAGAGAGAACACACACACACTCTTTCTTTCTTTCTTTTCTCTTTTAGTACTTGGGGTAGAATCAAGGGCTCTATCACTGAGCTACATTCCCAGCACTTTTTAATTTTTATTTTGAATCGGGGCCTCATGAAGCTACTGAAGCTCGCCTTGAACTTGCAATTCTTCTGCCTCAGCCTCCTGAGTCACTAGGATTACAAATTGATCATTTGGATTATAGGCAAGTACCACTGTGCCCAACTAACCTTTTGTTTTCTTCCCACTAAAATCCGTATGATATTGGACTGCAGAATAATCACTATTGGGAGGCTATGGTTTGAGGTGCACATATATCAGTGCAGAGCTAAAAATTTATCTTCATCACTTTGGAATTATTAAAACTATTAATGATCAAAATTATGATCTCTCTCCTATTCCTCAAGTCATTCCCCAAATGTGGCTTTGAATTACTTTGGGTTATTTTCTGAAACCTCAGGCACCCTCAGAGGATAAAAAGTCACCACTACTGAAGGTAAGTAAAAGCATGTGTTCTCATTGCAGTTAATTCCTATAAGAGCTTGAAATTGCCATGGGCAATAAAGACATTGTGGGAATGAGTCCAAGTTGATCACTTTGAAGTAGGAAAAGCTCATCTGAATGTAAAAGTCTCAGCATATTTGCTTTTAGAGATTAATTATACTCTGTAGTTAAAACTTCACTCATTCGCTTATTCACCAATTTATTCATTTAATATTAACTTTCACCCCTACTCCACAAGTATTGGGATATAAAGAAGAAGAATACAGTCTTATCAATGTGCTGATGATTTATAAATTATGTTTCTGATTCCAATTTCACCCTGTAATTTAGGTCCCTGTTTCTCTCTGTCTTCTAGAATCTCTACCTCGATATTCCATAATTATTTTAGACTTTATATGTGAAAATTCATATCTGGCCTCCTCAACTTAGAGAAAAAAAATTTCTTCCTATTTTCTCTAGTTGATCACTGGAGTGCCAATCCATTCTTAACCACAGAAAGTCCAGATGCTACTCCTTAAGGCCAACATTTACTGTGATTCTTTGAGACCCTATGGGCTCTGTCAGACCCAAGGGATCCATGTGACTTCTACATGCCACGCAGAGAGGAAGAACTGGAAGACCCAATTTGCCCACTGTCACCACTCCTTCTATCACAGCCCCAGCACCGGTCTCACCCCTTTTTCTGTGATATCCATAGAATGAAAGCTGATCCAACACAGATCAGCAGTGATTTGTTTGGGGTGATACTCTTGGACATCCAAATCATGGCCTATGCACCAACATTGTGCTCCTGGTTTAACTTTAGGTTCTTTCTTGCTTTGTGGTGTTCCTCCATACAGAACTAGTCTCTAAGACATGACACTACGCCAAGCTAGCCTGACAAGGTCTGTATGCCCCAGCTACCCCAGGTCCCTCTTCTCTTGTGATGTTTCTCTCCACGGTGTCCTTCACCTCTGTTTCCTTTGCATCAGAAAAACATTCTTTAAAGTGCTGGTATGTTAGTGCCAGACTTGCACAGTTCATTACTGAACTCAAAAGTCAGGACTCTGGGTACCTGCTCCATAGCAGAATAAAACCCAATCCCTATCATTGAGATGCCTTGAATTTAGAGAACACAGCTGGCAGCTCAAACGATAAACAAACATGTTCAGGGCTTCTGTTATGGTTTGGACCTGGACATCCCTCTCTCCTGCCTCTGCAAAAAAAAAAAAAAAAAACAACAACAACAACAAAAAACCTCACATATTGAAAGTTTGTTCCCCAGTACAGCAAAGTTCAGAGGTGGGGCTTTTAGGAAATGATTGGATTATGGGGCTATAGTCTCATCAGTGGATTAATCTATCTGATGGGTTAATCATTTGGAAGGACTACTGAGTAGTAACTACAGGCAGATAGAACTGGAACGTGGCTGGAGAAGGTGAGCCATGTAGGAATGCCCTGAAAGGCTTTAGTTTCTTCCCGGTCCCTTTCTCCCCCTCTCTCTCTGCTTCCCAGCCTCCGTAAGCTGACAGCTTTCCTCCAGCATGCTCTTCTGCCTTGATGCTCAGGCTCACCTCATGCCCAAAGCAATGGAGCCAGTGACCAAACCAAAGTAAACTTTGCCTCCTCCAAGTTGTTCTCGTCAGGTATTTTGGTCACAGCAATGAAAAGCTGACCCAGCTTCATTGTAAAAGGTGATATAAGAACCAGAGGAGGGATAGCCACAGTACTTCAACGACCTAAGAATTTTCCCGAGACCTGACCTATATTATATTGCCTCTTTTTTTTTCATTCAAATTTTTAGGCAGTGGTCTATGAATAAGGCAGTTTGGAAGAAATGATTGGACACATTGGAGTCATTTTCCTAAACCAGCAAGCTTATAAGGATTCCTGTGGTACTCAAGCATTCAGGAGAGAAAAAGCACTTGCTATGACCTTGTTTTCCCCTTTCTCAGAGCCTTCAATATTCCCATCGCTGGCTCTTTTCTTTTCCCCTGTGAAATAATTTAATCCTGTATGTGCAAAAATGCCTTGTCAAAAACCTAGCACATGCAGGGCCGATAGCTCCTGTGGGGGCTTAGACACAAGCAAAGGAGCTACTGGTTATACATAGTGAACGGATTAAATTTCTGTAGCCATAAGCAATCTCCGAATCAGCAAATTCTGAATTATCAGCTGTCAGGTGGTAGAATGCTGGTTAATTGGGTAGGCACAAACATCTGCAAGATCAATCTGCTTCATATGAACACTGAAGTGGATGCCATTTTAGAAAGGAAAGTATTAGCTTTATATAGTTTGTTCTCTGTATGCTGAGCCTGCCCCCTGGGTCATATTCAAATTTTTAGAACAGGGAAGATTAGGCCTAATGCACATGCACAAAGACATATTTGGCTTTTCTACAGCACCTGAAAAGACATCAGAGAAGCCCAGAAAAGTCTTCAGGAGCAGAGGTCACACTTGTCTCCAACTATCCAGTAGTCAGAATAATAAAAATTCAGTACAAAATTAATTGGGCTCAGGCCCCTGTCATGGTTTGGGAAAAGTTACAGAGAGAGACGCAAAAAGAGGAAGAACTGTTGAATCATACTTTATGAAGGTGTACAAATATTAACATCCCCCAAATAATATGAATTGCTTTTAAAATACATGAAAAGTTTTTAAAAGGTGGAAGGAAAAAATAAGATGGACAGACTGCAGAAAAGTAAAGACAAAGATGTAGCATAATTAGACCACGTCAGAAGCTGATTATGGCATGTCATTTAAGAGACAACTAAAAGTGCATTTGAAGGGCTGGAGGTGGCTCAGTGATAGAACACTTTCCAAGCATGCACAAGGCCCTCAATTCAATCCCCAGCACATAAAAAAAAAAAGTGCCTTTTACCAGAAACACAGGAACACTGAAACACTATTCAACAAGTAGATGTTGTTGACAAAGGCACCATTGCCTGCCCCACCATCATGTCCACAGCTCCAACTTCCCATGCTTCAGATCACTTTCTTCATTCTTG
Organism: Marmota flaviventris; assembly: GCF_047511675.1. Classification (NCBI taxonomy): domain Eukaryota; kingdom Metazoa; phylum Chordata; class Mammalia; order Rodentia; family Sciuridae; genus Marmota; species Marmota flaviventris. The sequence goes on from NC_092508.1 coordinate 110,842,809, forward strand.
TTCTTCTGCTCCTGTAGACTGACCCGCGAGTGACTGTTCACATACACTTTGAACAGCTGTCAGCTGGGTACTCTGACTTTTGGTTGCTTACCTGTGTCCTGACTGCCTGCTACCTTGGACTAGGAGGCCCTGCTTCCAGCATCCCCACAGATCCTTTTCCTGTTGCTAACCATGACTATTCTGGATAAGAAGTGGATCCTTCTGGAAGCCCACAACAGTTTTCACACTGGCTCCTTTCCATTGGTCTACCTCCACACTCAAAAACCAGCCGTCAGGCTTTTTCTTCTATTTCACTGAGTTCAATCCAGGTGGAGGTGAGGGCAAGAGACCTGACTCCTTCCTCTAGAGTCAGGGCACGTTTCTGAATCCCTCTCGCAGAGGTCACAAATTTCATCAAGCTGTCTTCTCTGCATCGCTATCCTGTAGCTTGGATTCTGGGAGAGGGTCCCTCCTCTTATCCCTTCAGGAACAAAGATGGTAGTAGCAGTTGCTAATCCCACATTATTCTCTGTTCATTTTCTTAACCCCCATCCACATCTTTGTAAGCAGTGTCCCTTCATTAAACTGTCCACAGATCACCCAGCTTCAAGCGCTGCTTGTCTTCTTCTAGGACCCAACTGATGGAGCTGGGTCTCTGTGGCAGCCACAGGAGAGGCTAGCTCCCTCCTTGACCCAAGATTCATTTATTTCACAAATTTTTCCTGAGAACCTGCTGAGGTTGCACAAAAAGCCAGGAGAGATTGAAATAGCAAAATATCCTACATTTGTGGGTCTAATGATGCGAGACAGACAATAACGTAAAAGTAATATACCATGTCAGATGGTGGTGATTACTATGGAGAAAGGGACTGAAAACCCAGGAAAGGGGGCAGATGGTACCAGGGACTGCAATTTTATATTATGTGGTCAAGGAAGAACTGACTTTGTATAGTGTGTGAGTACTGAGCAACATAGGAAAGAGGAAAATCCTAACTACAAAAAAATGTTAGAAATTTTCTTTTGAGGAAATAGAATTAACTGAAAGCAGGCAACAGGCAAGAATTAAACACAGTGCTATATTTTGGAAAGAAAATTATAATTAACAAAGATAAAGATTTTAGAACAAAATTTTAAAAGTACTTTAAGGGTTTTATTTATTTGACTTTATATCTCTCCCAAAGCACCACCTTACCCTGGGGACAACAGGAAAAATTAACAAACCATTATTTAAAGAGAAAATGTTGCTCACCTATTTTTTTTCTCCTGACAAACTCATTTCCTCTATTTCATGTCCTAAGATTTATTCTACCCCATGTCCATTACTTCAAGGAGGATCTGAGCCAGGAAGACATTTGGAGGATTCAGATCATAAGCAACATGTTTTGGAAAATAATTATTAAAGACAACAGTTCCTTTTCTTCCAGTGCCTTTAGGGACCAGATAAGTAAGAAAACAGGTGATGCAGCTAGGTAGAGTGTGGTGAACTGGACATCCAGGCTCCCCAAAGAGAGGAAGTCACACTAGAGTGCACCCAATCATGCAGAAATGAGGGATCAGCATCACCTGGTTCCTGTTTAAGAACAGTTAGAAGTCAGGCATTGTGGTGCACACTGGTAACCCCAGCAACTCGAGAGGTGGAAGCAGGAGGGTAACAAGGTCAACCTTGGCAACTTAGCAAGATCCTGTCTTCAAATAAAAAGTAAAAAAATGGAAGAAAATCCAACTCAGTAGTATAGTGCTCTTGGGTTCATTCCCCAGTGAGGGAACTAGAAGAGCTACATCATCTTGATATGAAATCTCCCATGCAGGCAATTAATTCAAAAGTTTTTATGAAACAGCCACATATAACACGTCTGTGGATGCCTTTGTTTTCTGACAAAGTTTAGTTTGTTAGCCACAAGTCTGCCACCTCTGCTTTACAGAGACACCCACACTGAAACATGGAGATGTAGACCTCCTCGTTGGCTTCAATCCATCAGTATAGTCAGCTATAAGCAGACAAAAGATGTTTTCAAAAGGAAGCTAAGAGAGAGTGGCAGTCTATATTGGAGGTTCTGCTTTTGAGGAGAAAGAGAAAGCTTAAGACTGTGAAAATGATACCAGTCTTGGAAATCAGGATCACATCCTTGACACTGAGGCAAGTGTAGAAAGAGAACAGAGATAGTCGACTCCTCTGGAGAGGACCCAGAGTTATACCTACTGGAGTAGGGGTGTCTTGTTTCCTTATGGACCCCCACCTCCTTTCTTCCTTGCAGATGAAGTGCCCAAAGGCAGGAAAGCATAGCCTCAGGGGGTAATTTCTTGGGTTGGACCCTGGGATCCTTCTCCTCCCCCAGAGGTGTTAGGAACCAGTTGAGCAGGGAAGTGCTATAGGCAGGCGAGTTGGTAGCAACTCATTTACTTTTCTTTGATAATCAGCTACCTGTCCTTTGCCCCTCTCTCAGAAAGACCCATCTCTTGAGCCATGTGGCAGACACAGGAGCTCAGAGTCCAATGGAGAAAGCCAAGGCAACCCTCTCACCTAAAATCTGGAGAGATGTGATCCCCCGCCACAGTCCCTTTCAGCCCCCCCACCACCACCTCATTGTGCACAGTGGGGTGCAAGCCATTTTGATTTGGAAGTTAAAAGGGCAACTCAACCAACAACTAGATTATCTGAAGATGGAAACACTGGGAGGCTTAACTGTCAAGGGTAGCAGATGCAGGATTTGAAAGTTGGTCTAGCTTATTGGAAAGCAGATGCAAGACACTGCTCTGAACACCAAATATCAAAGCTCATATACATATAAGACAAAGAGTCAGTGACAACAGCAGAGGAGGAAGAAAGATAAATAGAAAAGAACGAAAGGAGGAAGAAAGGGAAAAAAGAAAAAAGGAGGGAAACAAACTAAAAAAAGAAAGAAGAAACTTAAAAGGGAAAGAAAGAAAATGGTAAGGAAGAAAAGTCAAAGGGAAAACAGAAAGGGCGAAAGAAAAAAAATTAAAGGAATCCTAAGAGAGTAACAAGAAGAAATAAAGGGAAGAATAAAAACAGGAAGAAAGACGGAATCAAAGAAAGGGATGAAGACTTAGTGGTACATCTGGAGTAGCCCCCAAAAGAAATGACGTAGCCTCCCCAAAGATCCCTACCATAATTAAGCTTCTCTTCTTGTCAGAAAAATGTTTTACAAAGAGTGTCAACAGGATGCCACAGGAGTTCTGCAGAGAGCTTCATGTGATTCAAAGCTCCCTCTTTCTTGTAAATGCCAGGTTTGCAGACCAAAGATGTGATAGACTCTTGTCTCAAACTTATTGCTGTGCAAAAATTCACTACCTCTGTTTTCCTTGGTAAAAACTTGTGAAACCTCTGTCTAGCCTCAGAAAATGGCACACACCATACCTCTGTTAGGTAAACCCACCCCCTCCACTGGGTATAAAAGTCAAAGAATTTCCAGACTCAGGGTCCAGGGATTTTTGTCATTAGCCCCCTCTGGACCACTGCAGCTTAAATAAACCTGCTTCCTGAACACTTCCCTAACACTGCAAAAGGGAAGGGGGGCAGGAAGAGGAGGAGGGAAAGAAGGAAGAGAAACACAATTAAAGGGTCACAAGAAAGAAAAGCTTAAAAGAGGTGGTAAGAAAGGAAAAGTGAGAGAGGGAAACAACAAAGGTCAGAGGAAAGGGGAAAAAAACACGAGAAAAAAGAAGTGAGCAAAGGGAAGTGATAAATGGACGATAGAAAGGGGAGAAAAGAAAGAAAGTGACATAAGAAAAGCAAAAACAAGGGAGGACAGGAAGGGAACAAAAAAATGAAAATAAGAAAAGGAAGCGGCATATACAATGGAAGTAAGAAAGCAGAACCAAAAAGAAGAAAGAAGAGGAGGAGGAGGGAGGAGGAGGAGGAGAATGGAGGAGGGGGAGGAGGAGGAGGAGGAGGAAGAGGAGGAGAAGGAAGAGGAAGAGCAGGAGGAAGAAGAGGAGGAGGAGGAGGAGGGGGAGAGGGAGGAGGAGGAGGAAGGGAAGGAAGAAGGGGGGGAGGAGGAAGAGGAAGAGGAGGAGGAGGAGGAAGAGGAGGAGGAGGAAGGGAAGGAGGAGGAAGAGGAGAAAGGGGAGGAGGAGGAGGAGGAGAGTGGAAATGGAAAACAGAAAAATAAAAGCGAGGAAGGGAAGAAAGAAACTGGAAATAAGAACAAGAAGTAGGCAGGGCATGGTGGTGCATATCTGCAATCCCAGCAGCTCAGGTGCTAATACAGGAGTATCCCAAGTTCAAGGCCAGCCTTAGCAGTTTAGTGAGGCCCTAAGCAACTAATTGAGACCCTATCTCAAAGTAAAAAATAAAAAGGGCTGGGGATGTGGCTCAGTGGTATATCACCCCTGGGTTCAATTCCCTGTACCAAAAGAAGGTGGGTGGTCGGGGGCAGGGGGGTGGGGGACTGGGAGAAAATGAAGTGAGAAAAGGGAAACAAGAAAACCAAACGAAACATTGATGGGGAGGGGAAGCATTTGTTATTGACTCCAAAGCTTCGGTAGCTTATGCAGAGAATTGTAAAGTGTTCCTCAAGATATGAAAGATGGTTGGTATTATTTCTGCTCTAGAATTAAGTCATCCTCTGGCACCAGTATCTACATGGATAGTAATGAAAAACAAAAACAAAACACATTTTGCACAGTACCACTCAGCTCATAGCAGATGCCCCAAAGGTATGAATAGAGTTGGAGGAATTTTGCTAATTTAAAATACTACATTGTTGAACTGGGGATGGTGCTCAGTGGGTAGAGCCCTTGCATAGCGTGCCTGAAGCTCTGAGTTTTATTTCTAGCGCGCGCACACACACACACACACACAGAATGAATAAATAAATAAAAAGTAAATAATGGGGTAAAAAAAAAAAAAGATTACCATGTTGTCAAAAGATTCCAGCTGTGGTTGAGCAGTCCCTGGGATCTTGCTTGCTGTATCTGGGAAATGAAGCTACCAACTATAAGGCAAACATACTACCTTATGCTTACAAGAGAGAGAGCACAGGATACATGAGACTGCCATTTCTTAAGATCAGCATGAAGATTTTTAATTAGCTTATTATTGAATAATTATTTTAATTAGTTTATTAAATGAACATCTTATATTCCCTCAAAATGCCTAAAAACCAAAATTTACAGGTTACAAAAGTCTACTTAAAATGGAAGCCGTAGGGTACATGTGAATGAACCTGCCTCGGGATGTCTTCCCTTTGCTTTGACAATAACAAAAGTTGAGTCAACCAGTTGCCGATTTCACTGTCTGTAGAATTAAACAGTAACTTGAGTTTAGGGGTCTCTAACTAGCAGTCTGCAAGCTGAGTCTGGCCATCAGACCTGCTGGGCGTGGCAGGTGCCACATCCTACCAGAATGCCTGGTTCCAGTGCTCTGTGTGTGGCCTCTGTGGGGCTAGTTGGCGGGTCTTTGCTGTGAGACTGTAGTGGCTGTTCCTCCAAGTAAAATGTGAACAGAGTAGCATCATGTCATTCTCTTCCTCTCTTTCCCACTTCTGAGATCTTCTTTCCCAGCTTCCTCTGGAGATTTTACTTCTTCTGTCCATCTTTTAAATGTTGGAGTCCTTCTGGGTTACCTTTGTCCCATTCTACATTTCCTAAGAGCTCAGTTGAAATTCCAGTGCTTGCAGGACTGAGGGGACATGGCTCCCAACCTACATTTCCCCCCCCCCAGTCTGCTCCCCAGCCTACATTTCCTCCCTAGACTATTCCTCTGCCCTGCACATAAGTTTTCCTTACTTTTTCCTAGTCATCTCTACTTAGATGCTCCCAAAACACATCAGTCTCAATATGTTCAAAATTCAAACCATCCTTTCTCTCTTCCTCTACCACTGCATACCCAGTTGAGTACATTTGCTTGAAGTGGCATCTCCACCTTTCCCTGTGCCTGGCACACTCCACGGCCTTCAGGTACCAGCTTTAAAGAAGCTCTTGCAAGAAGAGCGATCCTTCTTCACCAAGAAGGTGCTTCTCCATGTTCTCACAGCACCCCTGGATTACCTCTCAGAGCACAATCTGTGAAGTTTTAATTTATTCACCCATTTTTCCATGTTCTCCTTAAAGGTAAGCACAGTGTCTTGCACTGTTGCTTCTTCTGTTTTTAGGATTGTACCTGGCTCAATAAATGACTATTGAATAAGAAAACTTAATTAGTGTCAGACATCCATTCATCTTTCCTAAATATGTCTAATCAACCTCTGAGGATTTGTTGTCTTCATTTCCTTCTCCTAAGCTGAGCTCACAAATCAATGATCTGCCATGATACATTCTTTTCCAATTAATATCCTGTGATGTAATTTGTCCATTGAAGCAAAAACTGTTATCTGTGTGCATTTTCTGATGTCACTGCTTCTGTGACAGCAGGATGACCACTGAAAAATAAATGTTTATCTAAAAAGGGAGTAAAAGCTTACCATTTAATTCAACATTGAGTCAATCTGGTGGACTCGAATTCCACGGGACATTAGCACTCCCCTGGTAGGAAGGCCTCTCTGTGCCTGTTCGCATGCATGGCATGTTTCCATTGTGACTGAGAATTGGTCCATCTCAGAGGATGGACCTTCATCTCCCTCATCTCTAGCATCTGACCCCTCAGCACTCATGGTCACCTCAAACCACATTGGTGTGGGTACTTTGTTCTGTGTGCATGATGATATATTTGCAGTTCATCTGCATCCTTAACTTGACTTTGGCAACAGGACTAGGTGGGTGAGGTGAAGATTAATGAGACAATTATTTTTACAAGGAATATAAACAGCCTGAGTCTGCTGTGTTAACCACAGTCCTGACATTCATTGCTCTTTATCATTGAGATTTTCCTCCTTGAATTCAGAATAGTGGAAAGTCAATGTATTCTTTGAAGCAATCGCTGATAATGGATAAAAGTAAATTAAGATACAACTTGATATCATCACAACAAATACTATTAACATTGAACCCTGCTGAACAAATAGAAGGGTGGAACAGACAAACTTCAGAACAAGGTCATAGTTCTGATGCTCATACAAACAATTTAAAGACTCAGAGGCTCAGTTTCCTCATCTATAAAGTGGGAACAGTTGTTAGAAGGAAAGGAAAATAGGTATTTAAAATAAGGAGGGTCTGCAGTCACTTTTAGCAAGAATTCAGAACTCAACTTGGGATGAATGCTCTTCAGGAAAGTACCTTGATGAGTTTTCAGAGCATGGACCTGAAGGAGAAAGTTTAAGAAACAGGAGAAAGAGACTGTTCTGAAAAATCAAAGTGAGAAAAACATTAAGTCCCAAATAAAGGAGCTGGAAATCATCAGAAGTGAGAGAAAGGGAAGGTAGAGAATATACTGCAGGCAGTAAGAAGAGTCTCATAATAAGGCAGCAGGTGAACAAGAAATTTTCTTTGGTGCATAGTATTTTATAGATTTCTATGAACAGGAGCATCTGTATGGAGTTGGGGTGGTTTCCCACCTGGGGTGTAATTGCTTTCCATTTCCCATTAACGTCAGCAGTACACAACCATCTGGTGTGAGTGGCAAATGATTGGGATGAAGAAAGGTTACCTGTGCTAGCAGATGAAGATGGGAAGGCACAGGCAGCCCTGAGGATCAGACAGCATTCTGGGTGCAGATGGGAGGGTCAGAGGATGACAATGAGGTTGTACAGTTCCCTTACAAGAGCCCCAAACAGAACTTGTCATCTCTACATTCCAGCCCTAAGCTGGTCTCCCCTGAAAATTCATGAAACCTCTGGGTGGGCTCACTGCAACACAGAAGGGAGACTTGAGAACTCTTATTTGGATATACAAATGGAATATTGAACAGCTAAAAGGCTGCAGGGTCTATACATATCTGAGTTAGTTCTGTCCTGACTACCTTGCTGGGAAAGTGATCTCCTGTGCACAGTCTTTCCGCCTACTTAAAACTGCATGAGAATGGTCCTTGGACCTAGAGTGCCTCCTTATCAAAAGATGAGGTCTGCACGCTCTGTGCTGGGCTTCTCGCCTTGTGTGGGCTCTGTCTCCCTGTTTCACACTCAATATGTATGCCCTTTGTTCTCCTTAAGCATGTGCATCATGTGGCATTTGGTCAATTGCATTGCTACATCTGTTTCCTTTGGGGAGAGAAGAGGTCCTTCTGCTGCACGAGAGCACTGTGTGCACAGGCCCATTGCCCTGGGTCAGCTGCTGGGCAGACCCCCTGACCCTGGGGCACCAACAACTAGTATGAAAGGCAATTTTGGCCTGTCTCTTCTTTACATGAGTAAAGCATTATTCTGTCCAGGGCTTGACTACTTTTGTATTTCCCTTGGCAACTCCAATATCAAGATGCAGTGAGCAGAAGTGTTCAGACTTCCACTCCTGATGACAGGCAACAGATGCCACTCATTCAACACACCTCCAAGAGGTGCACTGAGGACATGTGAAATAACAGATGTGAAAGTAGTTAGCAAACTTTACGACAACACACAAAGCAGATACTAATATAATAATCAATGGACCTTTAAATCTCAGTCTGTGACCCACATCTTTCAAGCACATGTCAAGCAGCCAGGTCTGAAGCTCACTGGGTTCATTTAAGGGGTTACAGTACATTGTATTTTACCATGGGCATGATATTCAGATAACCTTCGTGCGGCTTCCAAACATACCTGTTTAATCAAACAATCAGTGTGGTTTCCAAACATACCTGTTTAATCAAACAATCAGTGAGTATTTGTTACGTGAATGGCACTATGAAGGGATTAATACAAAAGAAGCACCAATCTATGGTCACTGAATGCACAGAATTAAATTGATAGAAACTTAGAAAACAAAAAGTCCATCTATCAGATCCATATAACAAGCCCAGTCCTTACAAAAATTAACTGTAACCTTGAAAAAATCCCTTAGAATTTTGGGGGCTTTTCGTTTTCAGCCATAAAATAATAATAAATATGTCTGGTTTGTCCTGTCACCTTCTAGCACTTTTGCAAGAAGAGCATGATATAATACAAATGAGAACTCTTTTAAAATTATGAAAACTCTATAAAATAAGGCATCATTGTGAAGAAGACATCCTTGAGTATTTGTCTATTATAAATTATACCTGTTTGGTATGTTTTATCTATTTGGTCTATTGGATATCTGCATGAAACCACTAACTCTGCATAGAGTGTCAGCTTTCTTTCAAAATTCTCCGTAATAAATCATTCACCTGGCATCCTGTGAAGGGATTATTTCTGCTCCCCTCCCATATGCTAGAGGACAGAAGGGCAGAGGGCTGCCTGAAGGGAGAGGCAGCTCAGCTCAGAATCAGTCTGCTTTTTTTTTTTATGTGGGGAAGAACTGGAAGAGAATATAAAATACTGGAAAATATGACTGCACGTGGGTTAGCATAGTGAGATAGCAGATCCTTTTATGTCTCCAGCATTTCCTTTTTTATAGTTAGAATGTTCTTGTGCGATAAATAAAAATAGGAAAAATACCCCTTCATACCCTTGAAATCTTTTGCAGTTCAGAGAGCATTTTTACATAAAGCAATTTGATTTTCACTACCTCTCTGTGAAGCCAAGAGGGCATTATTATAGATCTCCTTTTACAACTGAGGAAACTGGAACTTGGAGAGGTAACATGGGTTCTAGAATAAAAAATCTTCTTTCCAATATGAGGCTCCAGATCCCAGAAAAAAGGGGGGGGGTGGCTGTTCCAGGCAGGAATTAAGTAAAGAGCTCCTCAGAAGACTGTTAGAGAAAGAATCAAGATAAAGGTGTGACTCATGATGAGACTGCTTCAGCTTCTGAAAGCAGCAGTGAGGATGGCCATACCTGTGAGAAGCAATCGCTGCAGATTCCTCCCTAGAGGAGACTCAAGCCCCAGAACAAATCTGCTGGGGATGGGTGGGCCTTCCCCGATAAAAGTCTCAGAGAGTCATAAAAATTTTATTGTAAATTAATGTACTTAAAATGGATCAAGATTTCATAGAACAGAGAACTGTCCAAGAAGACTCACTGCAGCATTTTTAGTTGTTCTAAAGGGCAGCCAATCATCTCTCATCCAGGTCCATACAGCTATGAGACAGAGAAGATGACACGGCTGAGCTGTCCCTGAGACACCAGACTCTGAGGCAGAGCTGTAAGTTGTTTCAGCTACGGACCAACTAACCCCTACTCTTGTATGTGCTGTTGGAGTCCTTAGAGCTGTTAGAGATGTTATTTCAAGCTGAGTTAATTGTCAACGTTTTTAGTGTTGTATCATTTAATGTAAAAATAGAGGTTTCTACCTTCTCTTGAAAATATCTAAAAGTTCTGGTTTCCTGGGTCCAGGATTCCTGCATAACAGCAAGTGACTGGAGCTATAAAGATTGCCAGCACTCTCTGCATCTCCCTGGGCACTCCCAGTTCATGCCTTTATCTACTTAATATGGGTGCTTCCTATATGCAGTTGGGACCTCCACTCCAGAGCTGAAGTAGAGATTTGGATGATGAGCAAAGATTCGGAGGATAAGCCCAGACAGGCATGAAGCAACTCCAAGAACCAAAGGTAAAAACATTCAGAATCTGTTTTGCTCAGATTCATGTTTTCTCTGCTCCATCCTGGTCCTCGTGCCTGAAACTCCAGACTTAAAAACTGACCTGTCTGAGGGGGAGTAGGGAAGAAAGCCTAGTAAAGGAGATGGAGCAAAGTAGAGGCCAGGCCTCAGGAATGGTTACCAGGAAACTCCAAGTAGGTAGGGTCAAAAGCCATCAGGAACAAACAAACAGAGCAGAAACAGCTGTGTAGGCTCAGCTGGGGGAGGCCTGGAGCGACTCCCCTCAACCTGGATGATGGCACCAGCATGCCCTTTGAAGGCTCTGCAGCCCACCCACAGGAGACACTTTCATCCATGAAACCAAAAATGGAAGTCTCTGAAGCCAGCACCTAGGGATTGGGAGGGAGAAGTGCTTCCTCCATCAGACACAGCTCCATGCCTGCCACTCAGAAGGTCTTCCATGAGAGTTAGTTAAGAAATGAATGACTATAAGTCTGCATCCCACAGGCTGCTGTGGGGATAGAAATCAGTATAACTCCCCAGGAGAGCATCAGGGCCACAGCTAGCAAAAGTGTCAAAGAATATTTACTTCCACCAATGAGTCCTGTTTCTTTGAATTTATTTTGCAGATATATCTACACAGGTAAAAATGGCATGAAGACAAGTTTATTCATTGTAGTTTGTTTGTACCAAAAAAAAAAAAAATGGAAATAGTGCCATGTTTCCCAGGAGGAGGATAGTTAAATAGTTTATGTTAAAGAAAAAACTACTATGCAGTTAGGTTTTCTAACAAAGAAGAAAATGTGATACCCTCTATATACAAATATACAAAAATATCAGAAAATTAAGTTAACAAGATACAAAACAGTATTATAATACTGCACCCGTTTTATATGAAAGCAAGAAAAATACTCTTGTATCTGCTCCATTTTTTTTAAACTCTGGGAGGGGTTTCCCACACATAGATTGTTTAAAATATTTTTGTTTTTAGTTGTAGTTGAACACAATACCTTTATGTAATTTATTTATTTATTTATTTTCACATGGTGCTGAGGATCGAACCCAGCACCTTGCACACGCTAGGCAAGCACTGTTACCGCTGAGCCACAACCCCAGACCCCCTACACATATATTTTTAAAAAGCACAAAACAAAGTAGTTAACTATTGGGGGGCACCATGGAGGTATGAGGTAGATGGAACCCAGTGGGAGGAAGTCTTTCACTCTCATATTTACTGTTTTGCATTTTGAACCCCACAGATATTACTTTCTAAAACAATACTTTTTTTTTTTTTTTTTGGCAATACCAGGAATCAAACCCAGGGCTTCATATAGGCTAGGCAAGTACTATACAATTGAGCTCCATCTCCAATCCCTCTCCCCCATTTTTATTTCTAATCTACTTATAATACTTTTATATAGTAATGGGGTTCAGTGTGATAATTCAATACATGTATATGATAGGTAATGATCAAATTAGAGTAAGTAGCATTTCTGTCTTCATTCAAACTCCTCTTCAAGTTCTTCATAAAATTAACAATAACTTGTGCATTATGGTCTCTTTATACTGTACTGTAGAACACTAGAACTTGACCCTCATAATTATACTTTGACACCCATTATCCATCCTCTCCCATATTCCTCCTATTTTCTTGTGACCACTGCTCTGAAATCAACTATTTTAGTTTCCACATGATGAATGAGAACATGCAGCATTTGTCTTTCTGTGCCTGGTTTATTTTACTTAATTTGATGTCCTCTTATTCCATTCATGTTGCTGCAATGATAGGGTTCCATTCATTTTGTGGCTCCATTGTGTATGTTGTGTGTGACATTATCCACACATTATCAGCGGATACCGTGGTTGATTCTTTCTCTTGGCTATTGTGAATAGTGCTGTAGTGAACTTGGGAGTGCACATATTCCTTCAACACACTGATTACATTTCCTCTGGATATACCTTCAATGGTGAGATAGCTGTATCATACATTTCTTTTAAAATGCCAAGTCAGGAGGTGGAGGCATGAATGGGCCTGGATCCTGAGAAGAGCATGGATAGAGTCGGGGGAACCCAGTGGGACCTGATATGTTCTTTTGAGACCTCATGGTTCTCATGTATAAGAGCCACTCAAAGTGCCTGCTCTGAGCCTCAGCATCAATTTACCTAGAGGTATCTGAAAGAAAGACAAGGATGCAGAAGGGGATTCAACTACCTCCTGAGAGACTGAATATGCAGACAATGACCAGATCATGTATCACTGTAGAATTCTGACTCAATCAGCAGCAGCTGACCCAGCTACCCCATCATGCAGCTACAGACAGACAGCCTCCTATCTATAACTGGCATGTCTCTAGTGACCAGTCCAGGAAGCAAACAATAAACCCTGCAACTACTGGCCCAAAGTAGATGGCCCCTGAGTAATAACTAAGAGCTTCCCTAATTTTTGTGCCCACTTTCAACTTAGAACCAAGCAGAGAAAGACACATGCACTGCTAACCAACCACGTAGGGTACCTCCACCTTTAGTGAGCCCACATACAGCTTCCCCAGGCTAATAGCCTCTCAACAGGGCATATCTGCAGCTTTCCATATTTTACATAATAAACCTTTGCCGCTCGTCTGCTGCCTTTGAGTCTCTGCCAAAATACAATGATGATGGCTGACTCCCTTCCAAATCTAGCTCTGGATAAATATCCTTTCTCTGTTCCATTCATTTCCACACTCCTGTAGGACATCCCTGTCACCCGTGATTTACAATAATCCAATACAGAATATGACATACTGATAATTATTAAAGTATAACTAATTACTCACATGTACAGACAATTGCTAACATTCACACAAAGATTTCTGTCAGATTCAAAGTAAGCAAAAGAGATGGCATGGAAGCCCTTGCATGTGCATGCATAAATATTATTGGGTATGTGAAGGAGAGTTTTTAAAGATAATTTTTACTCTGTCTTGCTCTATAATTCTCCCTGCCATGGAGCTTCCAGGCATGGGGCCTCAGAGCTTCAGGAGGGGGTTGGTTCTCAGAGCAATGTCAAAATAGATTCTGGTTTGATAAGAAGCTTGAAAGGCCCATATTATTCAGGGATAAAGAAGCATCTAAATATATCTTGGCACAACAGGAATGAAAGCTGGAAAGACTCAGGTGACAGATTTTCATCCGTGACTATGGGGAGAAGGGAGAGGGACAAGGATGTTGAACTTGATCTCTGGGTCTTTACTTTTCTACTTCCCTGCAAGGAGCAGTTACTTTAGAAACATTCGGATGGGTAGGAAGGAGACAGGGAGCAAGACACTGAAGTGAGCAGCAGCTGCCACTGCTGCAGAAGGAACATGTAGCTTCCAAGAGAAGTCCCCTCTCATGAGCTAAATTGTGTCCTCCCCAAAATTCATGTGTCAAAGCCTTAACCTCAATGTGACTGTACTTGGAAACAAAACCTTTAAAAAGGAAACTAAAGTTAAGGTGGCCATAAGGGTGGAGCACTAGCCCAAGAGTACTGGTATCCTTATAAGAACAGAAAGAGATACTAGGGATACCAGAAAAGGCTATGTTGTGAGAGGGCACAGGAAGATGCACACATGCAAGCAAATGCAAGAAGTGTCACCAAGCCCCCTGCAAGCACATCATCTAGACTTCAAGCTTCAGAACTGTGAGAAAATGAGAGCCTCTTGTTAACAAAAGCCACACAGTCTGTGGTACTTTTGATATCAGCTGGGTGCACTAACATACATCCCAAAAGTCCATTGGGCCACTGCTTGGTATGATGTTCCAGCACAGGCAGCAGGAGTCATCTTTGTGTTTTCCCACTGACATAACATACAGGACTCAAGTGAAGGTACTTGGAGATGCCTTCAGCCCTGAGGGTCCAGCAAAAGCTTGAGATCCCTAAAGCCATAAGACAAATTTTGAAACTGGTCTCAATGTTGGCAGCAGTGAATACTGTCACTTCACACCATGTAGATACCTCATTAGCACCTCTGCCAATCCCATATGCACCAGAGCTGCCCCATGGCATCTGCAGCTAGTCCCCAGAGGATGCCCTGTGGGTGGGACATCCCCAATCTCCCCTTCACTGCCTGAGCACCTGTGCTGTATCCTTCCTTACATACAGGAACCACGTGGTTCGAGAGAAGAAAAGAGGGCAGAGAGTGGCAGAAATTGGAAAGGCAGCATTTACCCAAAGAAATGAAGTTACCTAGAGAAAGTGTTCAAATATTGGCTCAGGCTAAGATTCCCAGATTGGACTGCATTTTCTCTTTTGGGTCTCCCCACCTCCCACAGGAATGGATCTCATAAGGGAAATCATATTAAGAACAGACAGTAAAAGAAATATACATTTTTAGCTCATCTGAATATAAGAGTAATCCATTACTCTGCTAGATCTCTTTATAAGCACAGATTTTTTCCTGGGTGCATGTACATGTATCTTGCATAAGACTATCTGGCACCTTACAACTGAGATATCCATTCAAAAGAAAGACCAAATGTCTTTAAAATGTTTAAAGAATTTTATTCCCGATTTAGAGTCACCCAGGAAAGCCTCCGATGGCACCTTTTCATCTATATCCAAAGCATTTAGCATCTGGTCTCATGCTCTCATAGAATACTGCCAATGGATGCCACCCCTCCCGCCAGCCCAGCAAAGCCTCTTCTCTCATCCCTGCCCCTTCCTTATCCTTCACAGCAGAAAATTCCTGGGGGTCACAGTGCCCACACTCTAAAGACAAAAAAATGGAATCATTTATCTTAAGCTGTACCTTTTTCCATAAACCTCTATGCTATTGCTGGGTACTGATAACATGAAGGCTCATGCACCTCACTGCAGGCCAAATAGCAGAGAGGAGGAAACAGATTGGATAGACAGCTCAGCTCACTGTGTTGCCATTTGGTTGTGGCTCTGTGTTTTTCAAAGAAACTACATGTGGTTTACAGCTTAGAAGCAATTCAAAACAAAATAGAAATATCTTTTTTTCATCTTTTTTATTTATATATGACAGCAGAATGCATTACAATTCTTATTACACACATAGAGCACAATTTTTCATATCTCTGGTTGTACACATAGTATATTCACACCAATTTGTGTCTTCATAACTATACTTTGGATAATAATGACCAGCACATTGCACCATTTTTTCTAACCCCATGCCCCCTCCCTTCCCCTCCAACCCTCTGCCCTATCTAGAGTTTGTCTATTCCTCCCATGCTCCTGCTCCCTATCCCACTATGAAGCATCCTCCTTATATCAAAGAAAACATTCCGCATTTGGTTTTTTGGGATTGGCTAACTTCACGCAGCATTATCTTCTCTAACTCCATTCATTTACCTGCATATGCTATGATTTTATTCTCTTTTATTGCTGAGTAACATTCCATTGTGTATATATGCCACATCTTTTTATCCATTCATCTATTGAAGGGCATCTAGGTTGGTTCCACAGTTTATCTATTGTGAAATATGCTTCTATAAACATGGATGTGGCTGTGTCCTATAGTATGCTATTTTTAAGTCCTTTGGTTATAGACTGAGAAGAGGAATAGCTGGGTCAAATGGTGGTTCCATTCCCAATTTTCCAAGGAATCTCCATACTGCTCTCCATGTTGACTGCACAATTTGCAGTCTTTTTTAAAATAGGCTTTGTTGATATTAGGCAATCAATATGTATTTATGGAAGGAGCGAGATAATCCTACGGCACCAGGACTCACCTTGGCAGGATCTGTCCCTGGATCGGACTCAGGAGGACACCTGTGTCCTGTCTTGGTGCATTTTCTATTGCTGTAGAAGAATACATGAGAGACTGGGTGATTTATGAAGAATTTTGGCTCATAGTTCTGGAGGCTAGAATGTCCAAGAGCATGAGATATCATCTGCTTTGCTTCTGGTAAGAACCTCACACTGCCTCAACTCACAGCAGAAGGGCAGGTGGGGACTTGCAGAAGAGAGAAGGAGACTTGCTTTAGAACAACCTCCACTCAAAATGGCAAATCTAGCCCCACAAGCACAAGAACTCACTATTCCCCTGACCCTAACTCCTCTGAAAGACCCTCCTCCCATAATGGCAGTCACACTTCAATATGGATTTCCAAGGTGACAAAACATATTCAGATCATAGCAATCCTGAAAGATTGTCTTCTGGAAGCACAGTGAGAAATTTACAAGGTGCAGGAAACCAGAGAGAGGTCCCTATGTGGAAACTGAATGGGAGAGTCAAAGCAGCCAGAAGACATCAATAGGAGATGCAGAACTCTATTAAAGCAAGAGAGTAAGGGGTTTCTAGAAAGCAGTGGAAGTGGAGGTAAAATAAGAAGGGGTGAGGGTACAGAGCTGGTCAAGGTGAGTTCACGTTGGATTTCACACGTCCTGGCTCATGATCTTTCTGTTTTGTTTTCATTTGCATTGGTTCTTCTCGCTGTGCAGGGACAGGACATCCCAGTGGCCCAGTGATACCGCTCACACAGTCTAGGGAAGGCAGAACATTAACCTGCAGGATATGAATAGCTATGCAGGGCAGCACACACAGAATTCCAGGGCAGGGGCATGGACAAGAACACCCAGGTATTTGGAGGAAGGGAATAGCACTGCTGCATCCAGGAATCCAGGAAAGGCTTTGTGACTGTGTTACTTGAGTGGAGCTGGAAAGACAGCCAGTGGACTCATCACCCTGCTGCTTCTCATGACCAGAAAGAGACACAAGTTTCTTCTACATGACCTCAGCCAAGTTTATAAAACCTTGAACCTCTGATACCTCCCCAAAGATGTCTCAAACCTGCTCTGTGCGATAAAGTAGCCTCTTACCCCACGTCTGATTGAAACTGCAATTACAATTCAATAAAGTTAAACCAATTTAAAATACAGAGTTCCACATGTGGCTAGGTGCAACATATCAAACAGCACAGACAGTAGACACTGCCATCGTCACAGAACATTTTTATCAAGCACAGCTGGTCCAAACAAAATATTTAGTAATTGTAACTGTCAGTTTAAGCTAAGAGTATATTGAATCCTTGAGCAGTGTAAATATCAAAATAACTTCAATTTTAAAAATCAGAAAGTATTTTTAAATTACTATGAAATAACCTAATGGAATAAATAGCCCAAGGAATTTCAAGTTCAACTAATATATTAACAAATTCATGTAGTACCTAACATTTAATTGATTTTTCCTGATTCTTTTTTACTAATGCATATGACAAATAAGGGGGAAATCATGCTTTGAAAGTTACAAAAATAGCATCCACTCACCAGGGAAATTTTGACTATTTGTGCTTTTTGGTCCCCACCCACAGTCATTCTGTGTACAGAACACAGCTGTTCATTTGTAAATGATTCCTGGTGTTTGGGTGACCTCTGGGGTGGTCTACAAACATCATCCCCATTAGCAATCCTAAATGTTTTGATAGATATCTCAGTGAGTTCACTTAAAGCAAGCAGGGCCATCCCATAGCCCCAAATAAAGACATAAAATGTACCTGTCACATTTTAAATTCATAAATCAGCCAAAAAGGTTTCAAAACTTCCACCTTGGAATTGGCCAACAATATAATGGAGAATGATAAATGACCACATGACTGCTCAGAAAGCCACCTGCAGCTCATCAGCAGCATCAGAAACCAAACCTTCAAAGAGCAGCGCTGTTGATCTCAGATCAAAGAAAAGGAGAAGGAAAAACCGCTGCAAATCTTTCACTCCTTTGTCTGCTGACTTCCTTACACACACACACACACACACACACACACACACACACCTTACCCAATGACACCGTGGAAACACATTATGTCCTCAGTCACTCTACAGGACTTTCCAGCAGCCCTTCAATCATTAGCTCTCTGGCTTTCTTCTATGAATGAAGTGATTTATCTTTCTAAATGTGAATCATCCCTCTTGTCACAAGCATACAGAATAGTGATTGATTCTGAACTTGGGGTTGGCTGGGTTTTGTTTTTTGCTTTATTTTGCAGTTTTCCAACCAATAAAATAAAATAAAATAAAAAATCCAGAAAAACTCTGGAGATGAGGACTTGGAATTCCTCACAGGCTGGTGTGCTTATAATTACTAGCTACCACTTATTCTTGGCTTGCTACATGCTTGGTCTGATGATGAGCACACTTCACGAGTGTTTTCATTTAGTCTCATAGCACACCCATTAGGATGTATCTCTGTTATGTACATTGGAGGAGGAAAGTTTCAGGGGAGAAGTGAAAATCATGCAAGTGGCATCGGTGAAGTTCAAACCATGTAGGTCCCAGATGCCAAGCCTATCTCTTGTCCACACAATTGTGTTAATCTCAAGGTGGAAGACAGTCTCTTCCCAGAGGAAAAGAAGAGAATAAAAGGAAATCAGGCTGGATGCTCCCAAGGGGGCAACTGGGTGTGCCTGAGGACACTGGAGAGTGGAGTCCAGCACCTGTGGCATCTCAGTAGGGATGAAGCCCATCATCTTTGAGAGTTTTCCTATTATTGCATAATTCATTAAGTAGCTGGCATTGCATTAACCTTTTCTTTTAACTCAAAAAATTAGACAATAAGAGAACAAACAACCCAATCAACAAATGGGCCAAGGACCTGAACAGACACTTCTTAGAGGAGGACATACAATCAATCAACAAGTACATGAAAAAATGCTCACCATCTCTAGCAGTCAGAGAAATGCAAATCAAAACCACCCTAAGATACCATCTCACTCCAGTTAGATTGGCAGCCATTATGAAGTCAAACAACAACAAGTGCTGGCGAGGATGTGGGGAAAAGGGTACACTTGTACATTGCTGGTGGGACTGCAAATTGGTGCAGCCAATTTGGAAAGCAGTATGGAGAGTTCTTGGAAAGCTGGGAATGGAGCCACCATTTGACCCAGCTATTCCCCTTCTCGGTCTATTCCCTAAAGACCTAAAAAGAGCATGCTACAGGGACACTGCTACATCGATGTTCATAGCAGCACAATTCACAATAGCAAGACTGTGGAACCAACCTAGATGCCCTTCAATAGATGAATGGATAAAAAAAATGTGGCATTTATACACAATGGAGTATTACTCTGCATTAAAAAATGACAAAATCATAGAATTTACAGGGAAATGGATGGCATTAGAGCAGATTATGCTAAGTGAAGCTAGCCAATCCCTAAAAAACAAATGCCAAATGTCTTCTTTGATATAAGGAGAGTAACTAAGAACAGAGTAGGGTCGAAGAGCATGAGAAGAAGATTAACATTAAACAGGGATGAGAGGTGGGAGGGAAAGGGAGAGAGAAGGGAAATTGCATGGAAATGGAAGGAGACCCTCAGAGTTATACAAAAGTACATACAAGAGGAAGTGAGGGGAAAGGGAAAAATAATACAAGGGGGACAAATGAATGTCAGTAGAGGGGGCAGAGAGAGAAGAGGGGAGGGGAGGGGAGGGGAGTGGGGATAGTAGAGGATAGGAAAGGCAGCAGAACACAACAGACACTAGTATGGCAATATGTAAATCAATGGATGTGTAACTGATGTGATTCTGCAATCTGTATATGGGGTAAAAATGGGAGCTCATAACCCACTTGAATCAAAGTGTGAAATATGATATATCAAGAACTATGTAATGTTTTGAACAACCAACAATAAAAAAATTTAAAAAAAAAACCTTTTCTTTTTCTCTGTGGCATTCAGAAAGCAAAGGGGATTTTGTATTGTTCTGAAGACAACAGTATGGAGGTGAAAAAATGTTGTCTTCTCCACTATGGTTTCATAAAGGGAAGATGAGCCAGTTGCCAGGGGCCCACAGAGTGGAAAGGAACAGAACTCCCAGAAACACTTGGGTAAGAGGAACTGTGTAGACTTACACTTCCTGATGATACACTTTTGGACAGAGTGGGCTTATCATAGTGCCAATGTCTTTCTCATAGAGCAATCAACTTTAGTTCATTGGTTGATCTCCTCTAATTTGTTGATGCTGTTAAATACATGATGAAGCCTTTGCACTTAGTGAAAGATTTTGGCTTTCTATTAAATTAAAAATATAGCAAGTAGAGTAATATGACTTTAGGGTGGGAATATTTAAAAGGTTATCTGATAAGCAGGACATCAGTAAATAAAATAGATCCAGAATAAAACAAGCTGGTTACAAATCTTGGCTCCATCATTTACTCACTCTATGAGCTGGGAAAAGTTATCAAATCTTTGGAGCTGCAACCTTCTCATCTAGAGTGGTGGCACCTGCACGTCATCATTTTACTATGAGAATTAGTGACCTAACATCTTGCAGTGCTGGGTCTACAGAAGGTGATTCTGTTATTTGGACAATAGAACACCTGTGTAAATTGAAACACCTGTGTAAATTGCCTGTCACACTTTCACAAGTTTTCTTTAATCTTTACAACAACACATTTTACTAGGAAGGATGGAGGATTAGAAAGGTTAAGTCATTTTTCCTAAAAGCACAGCTAATCAAGTACTGGAATCAAAATCAAACTTGCATTCTGATTTCAAGTTGAGTGCTCCTTTCACTTTACTCTCAAAAAGGGGAAAAGCATGGCAGAACGTCTTTGCCATTGGCTTCACCAGCCTTCACCACATAGATGGCCATCTTTCCACCTAGATGAAGACCAGATTATACCATAGAAACTGGGATAAGTTCCCCTGGTCATGCTACAGACTGGATAACCTCTCGAGTTCCTCTGCATCTTCTAGAACCTCTGATGCGATGCCAGGCAGGCAGTATTGATCCTGTTATTACGGGATAACAAGCAGATCCATGAAGCAAGCACCTGAACTAATTAGGCCTGGTTTGCTATAGATTCCAGTTTTTTGCCTGAGCAACTTGTGAATTGAATTAAACTAAAGATGTGTGACATTTCTGGCTTCTTGGAGAACTGGGCATTGATATGTTCTTTGAACTCCTTCTCTGGTTCATTCTGGGACATGAACCAAACAATTAAATTCCCAGTGCCTATTACAACAACCTCTCCTAATACCATAAGAGAAAAGAAGGAAGAGAAAACTGATAAAGAAGAGACAGAGAAAAAAGGGAATTAATATTCACTGGATGCCAACACTTTGCTAGGCACTTTATCTTCATGCACCATCATTTTTATGAGACTCCTTTACACAGTGAGGAGATGGATATTAATATTTCCAACTTAACCTTTGCTCTTGTCAAATGAGTCAAATATGGAGGGAGGTACCAAATTATTTTTGGTTGGAATTTAGATAGATCTGACAGGTTGGCAAAGATGGACTGTCAGAAGCTTCTTGAAGATATTTCTACCTTTTTTTTTTAGGGTGGGGGTTGATTGAGTGAATCTCTAGAAAAAGAACTCATATAAAAGGGATTGAGGGAGAATAGACACACATCCATTGAGTAGCTAAGATCCATACCTACCTTCTTCTTTCTAAAAGAACCCAGATATGGGATGGGGGCATCAGTATGCCTGCCTCAACATGTTTTCCCAGCCCTCCCTGATAGGAATTATCACATTACTGAGTTGTGACCAGTAAGACATGAATAGAAAACTACCTAGGAATTCTGGGAAAACTCATTTTCTAAAAGAAAAAGAGAAGTTGTAAGTGGTGCAAACTTCTGTCTTAAAAATGTGTGTGTGTGTGTGTGTGTGTGTGTGTGTGTGTGTGATATGTGGAGTGGCAGCAGCACCTTATGACCATGAAGCCACAATATGAAGAAAGAAAATAATAAGACAAAGGAGATGACAGAAGTTGACCTGACAATTCTTACTCCCCTCATCTGCACCAACAACCACCTATAGAGTACTTGTCAAATGGCAAAATCAAATCTTCATTGGTTTAAGCTCTAGTTAATGGGTTTTTCTATTATTTAAGGTCAAGCAAATTAACAACTGGCATACCCAAGAATGGAGCCTTCTTTGGATGGGACAGGAGGTTACATATACATGGATCTGTTGATTTAATTTTTTTTCTCTTTCCACACTGAATCATTGTCAAAGTGTTAAAGAAAGCAATGACCTATGGACGAAATAAAAGCCAACAGAAATCATTCCCTGCAAACACTTTTTACTCCTCTAACACTCTAACTTAAAAGGGAGAGACATGGGACACATTAGGGGGTCTTAGTTTCAAACTAACGGAAAATGAACACAGTTTGGCTTCAGAAAAACGAGGCACCAACTGACATCGTCACTGTCAATCCAGGGGTGGTCAAACTTGAGGCATATGGATCCAAGGGCTCAACTCACATCATCAGGGCTCGACCTGTCTCTCTATAAATCTGTCTCTTCCTCTTCACTCCACTCTGAGCTGTGTTGGTATCTCTGTCTGAAAGGCCTTTTCTTTTTTGCAGGCTACTCATTCCACACTTACATACTCAAAACTCCAAACCCAGCCGGGAACACTTCTTTCCTGGTTATGCACACAAAGTTAAGCTTCATTTTCCTGAATGGACTACTGGGAGGTGATGGAAACAGATAAAACATGGATAGAAGAAGTAAGTTCCCGCAGGCTTGCCTTGGAGAGATATTTCTTGTCCCTAGTGCCCCATCCCACCACCATATCTCTCTCCCCTTACCTCCTCCTCTCCCCACTGCTTCTAGCTGCCACAAGCTGAGCAACTTCCCCTGCCACCTCCTTCCCACTATGATGTCCTGCCTCACTTGAGCCCAGTGTAATGGACCCCTGTGACCATGGACTGAAATCTCTGAAACTGTGAGCCAAAGTAAACCTTTCCTCCCCTCAGTTGTCTGACTCAGGTATTTGTTACAGTGACAATGAAGATGATTAACAGTTATAAATTGTCCAGCTGCTGAGTGCCCACCATGGGCAGGGTAATCACTGGACCAGCCAAAGATTCAGAGGTCAAGAGCAGGGGTTCTACAGGCCAAGAGTGCTGGGTTCTGGGTTCAATCCCTGGTCATCTTTTCTAGGCTGGCTCTATTTTTTTTTTAATCCAAAAGATAAGAATTCTATACTTCCATCATGGTCTTGAGTACCATATAAAATAATAAGCAACAAAGGTCTGATGCGTTTACATTTGACACTTTCCTAAGTCATGTATATTGTGTCATTTTCAGCAACAATTAAAAAGAATGATCTTCATATAAAAGCATTAAAAGATCTGCAAGGCACACTTCTGAGTTTTTCAAACAGGAAGTTACAAACTAAAATAGACAGGATACCTTTTACATTTACAAATCTATGTAACTGCAGTAAAATAAAAAGCATGCTATACGTATAAATCCCTGGGCTCATCACAATTCAAAAAGAAACTTAATAAGATGGGAAAACTTTCAAGGATGTTAGAGAACCAAATCATTATTTTGAAAACAGGTGGAAAAAAAAAAGAATAAAACCAAATTCCCCATACAAACTGTACTTCAAGTTAACCAAATATGGGGACTTTCTCAAAGTATCCCAACTAATAAAAAAGAAATAATGGAATTGTTATATCACTGTTTGGCAACCCCCATCGAATTAACAGATCGAGTACTAAGCATCTGTATGTTCCAGCACCACTAAAAGAAGGACAAGTGGAAACTAAGCTACAGATGAGAGAATACAACACCTCCTATGAAGGAATCTTAACAAGAAATCAAATCTGAATATGGTTCACTTGAGAAGTCATCACCGGTTGACAGGAAAGAGGAGAGTGGAACACATTGCACATAACACCAGTGGAATCTAGTTTATAAACTTGGGACAAACAGTTTTATTTCTCAAAAGCAAAACAAACTTTAAAAAAAAAAACTATAGTGGAAAAAAAAAGCATAGAGGCTTGAGGATAGGAAGGATGTTAAAAACCATCTCGTTGATATATCTGAAAAACACTGCCTCCCGATTCAAATAAACAAACTATTAAGAGAAATAATGAAGCCACTGGGGAAAATATACACTACATATTTTAATAACTTATTAAATTTTAGGCACTTTTTATTGATTCACTTTATATATGACAGAATTCATTTTGATATAATTATACAACATGGAACATATCTTATACTAATTAGAACCCCATTCTTGTGGCTATACATGATGGTGGGATTCACTAAGGTGTATTCATATATGTATATAGGGAAACTATGTCAAATTCATTCCACTCTCTTTCCTTTTTCTATGCCCCTCCCTTCCCTTCATTCCCCTTTTTCTAATCTACTTAATATCTATTCTTCCCCTCACCCCACTTTTTGTGGGTTAGCTTTCAAATACTGAAAACATTTGACCTTTGGCTTTTTTAAAAAAATATTACTTAGGATGGTAGTCACAAGTTCCATCCATTTACTGGCAAATGTCATAAAGTCATTCTTCTTAATGGATGAGTAGTACCACCATTGCATATATATATACACCACAATTTCTCTATTCATTCATCTGTTGAAGGGCTCAGGTTGGCTCTCTAGCTTAGCTATTGTGAATTGTGCTGCTATAAATATTGATATGGCTGTGTGACTATAATATGCTCATTTTAAATCTTTTGGATACATACTGAGCAGTAGGATAACTGGGTCAAATGGTGATTCCATTCCAAGTTTTCTGAGGAATCTCCATACTGCTTTTCAGAGTGGTTGAACCAATTTGTAGTCCCACCAGCAATGTATTTAGTGGATTTTTTACCCACATTCTCAACAATATTTATTGTTGTTTATATTCTTGATAATTGCCATTTGAACTGGAGTGAGATGGAATCTCAGTGTAGTTTTGATTTGCATTTCTCTAATTGCTAGAGATGTTAAACATTTTTTGTACATGTGCCAACTATTTGTATTTCTTCTGAGACGTGTCTGTTCAGTTTCTTTGCCCACTCATTGATTGGGTTGTTTTTATGTTGTTTTTTTTTTTTTAGTTATTCATATATCCTGGAAAAAAAACAAATGTTAGGCCCCATTTTTGAGATTAGGGTCCCTGAAGGCAGCCTCCAAGATAAAAATCAATGTGTAAGTGATTTAATACAGAACAGTTTCTAGAAGAAATCTGGAAAGGGAATGAAGAAATAAAGATAGGGAAGAAATGAAAGTCAGGAAAAGGTGCACTATGAAGTAAGTCTGTGCTGTAGGGAGCTCTGGAATGGAAATTATACTATAGAGTTTTTCCCACCTTGAGGCAAAAGTACTAAATTCGGTGGTCTACATCAGTCCCTGAGAGAAGGATGAGATATGGAGGCATTTTGGTTCTTGGTGGGCATTCTACATCACCTCTCCCAGAAGCAATCTTGACTTAAATGTAGACAAACCTACAATTTCCCGTAAGCCTAGGGCCTTTTATGCAATCAGCCCTGGAGCAAGCAAGGAGCAGCCAAGCTCCCTGAAGCATTTATGCAAATGTGGAGCTAAAAGTGACATTTCTTTAAGCATGAAAAACTTTCTCATATGTATCATATCATAGAACTAATGTCAATGAAGAAACTATACCGAATAAAATTCAAACCTTTGTGAATGGCTTGAGGTGACTCAACAAACCAGTGGTACAATTTCTTTTTAAGTTATATTTGTTTTAGAGTTGAGGAAACTGAGACAGGGGAATTAAGTGACTTGCCCAGAGTCCCATGAACATGGTCCAACTGATCCCAAGCTCTTAATCCCTCATGTTAGATGGTGAAGGAAAGGGGGTTCTTGGAAGTAAGCAGAGAGATTTATCACCCTTAATGGTAAATATATTAGTTCAGTTATCAAATTGGCCAAGAAGAAAAATAATTACAATTCTCAACTATTTGGAAGAGTTTAGGAAAACAGTAACTCAAATACTTCTTGGGAGAAAATCTTAGTAAATTACTACATATTTTAGAGTATAATTCAACTCAAAAGCTCTTAAAACATGACTATGTCTCAATTCTGTAATCTCATTTCCAGGCATTTTGCCTAAGAATATAATTGGACAATTACACAGACATATGTGCAAAGCCGTTTGCTATAGAAGTTTTTACAATAGTGAAAGTCTGGGAAAACCAACCAACAATAGGGTATTGGTTAAACAATGTAAAGCCTGACAAGAACTTATGCATCCATAGAAAATCCTGCTGTAAACCAATATGCTGACAAAGAATGTTACACAGATTTTTGTTGTTGTAGTTTTGTTTGTTTGAGGGTTGAAGTATGTAGATTACAGGCCAAAAAACAGACTTTTTTTTAATTTAAAAAAATCTAGTAAATGTTTATTTCTGATTTGTGAGATTTTAAACAATATCAATTTTTTTTTCCAAAGAAGAAAGTTGCTGGCATGATCTCAAGGAACAAATGGCAATGTACCTGATTTGCCCCAGGAAATCCTGCTCCCCACTCTAATTGCCACAAAGACCAGTCCTAACCTGCAAGTCAAGTGCTAGGGAAAATGGATGAGAAAGACATAAAAAAAAGATGAATCAACCCGGAAACCATAAAATCCTTGATATACAATTAATCATGAAAGCAAATTACCAGAAGTCATCTGAGAGGGAATGTCTTCCCTATTACCCCTGGGAAGCCAGGCCAGCAAGGAAGGGGACCCTAGACTGTGTCACCAGCATTCTCAGGTCAAACCATCTGCAGGCCTCTCTGAGCAGACCAGTGGGAGGCTTCCTGTCCTCATAGTCAGCCTGGGTGCTGGGTGTCGGCAACACCTGGGAGCTGCTGACAGCCCACTTATCCCCTGGGGCACCCCAGGGTCTTGGCAGCTGAGTGTCTTCACCTGGATGCTGAGGGATTAGATTCCAAGAATGCAGAGGTCCCTAGGGCTTTGCAGAGAAAGAGTTCATTTCATATCTTACTGATGGAAATGTAAGTGGTGACAGCTTTTTTTGTGAAGTTATCTAGAAATATCTATCAAAATTAACATATTCCCCCAAGCTCAGCAGTTATCCTCCTGAAAACTTCCCCTCAAAAGTAACAGCACCAGCTCAGGAAAATGCATCCCAGTGGATCAGGAGCAGTTAAGCTCTATGCTCATAGTCCTTATTCTAGATGTCACTGGCCCCGGATGTCTTTAGGGTGACAGACTGGGGAGTTGGTATCTCCAGGTTGGAAGTCAGGAAGAGCTGGGGTGTATTGTATGGGACAAGAAGTGCCACAGCTTTGAGTGGAGCAGGGAGCTGGTGTTTTCAATGAATCCAAAGCTTGGTTTAATCAGGTATAGTTAAGTTATGCAAGCATGAAGTAACAATCACAAAGGAAGATGTTTTTGTTGTCACAGCTATACATGGAGGGCCCCTGCACCATACCACACAGAGCTACACAGGGTAGCATCAGGGGCACTCAGGAGCCAAGTGAGCAAGGGAAAAACATTGGTAAGTGATTTTATTGTGGATTTCAAGGGATCAGGCTAAATAAATAAATAAATAAATAGGCTCGAACTGACTGGTTTGAATAATGGGCATGGGAGGGCTCTAACCTAGGGGCTGTCACCAGTTTTTTAGTACCTGGCCCTGGGTTGACTTCTGGTCCTGACAGAGGAGAAGTAGGATATGGGCTTTGGACAGGTTGATTTGCATATGAAAGGAAGGCTTGAAGCTGAATCCTTTACTATCTCTAGGAATAGGCTAGTCATGGGAGAAGAGACCCTTCAGGGTCAGTGAAGCCCTTAGAGGTCAAAACATCCAAATAAAAAAGACAAGAAGACATGCTTTAATGCAGCTGGCCAGGCCCAGGTGGTCACTGTGCTCATAAGACCTCACCAAGGTCCACAGAACTAAGTGTATAGGCCAATCAGCCTGCAAAGACTAAATTACAGAAAGGTCCTAGGCGTTTTGGAAGTGCCAACACTGCACAGGGAAAGGAACCAGAAGTGACACTGGCTGGCTTGGGAAGTATTGAATTGTGCTCAGGAAACACAGAGGCACACAGGAGAGACACAGGCTGTCAGGACCTTAACTTTCTGTTTGGGGTGGTGAGTCAACTCCAAGGCCCAGCATGCCAAGTGGAGTTCAGGATGACATACAACCAATTTTTTTTTTTTCAGAATTTTATTTCTCTCTAGTTTCATCCTGCAGATAGAAACTTCAGTCTGTTGAGCAATTGAGGCCCACAGGGGAATTAAAGAAGCGAAAAAGGGAGAGAGATACTGTTTCTTCCCCTTGTGCCAAAACCAAATTCCAAGGACTTGGGTGGCCTCGGAAACTCAGGGGTAGGTCAGGAAATGAAACATGTTCGAAATGTGACTTCAAATGATGTGTGCACATATGGGCAAAGGATGAGTCATGGATCCCACCCAACCCACTCACCTGCAGGGTCCCCGCTTGGTCTGTGTAAACTTGGCTTCTCTGCAGGGCAGTACCACCTCCTTCTCTCCAGTGACCTTGCAAACTGTGGAAATTAATATTTCTCTTATTTTAAAAGAAGAAAGCCAAACCAGAGAGATTCTATACAAAGTGCTAAGTTGAGAACTCAATAGAGAGATGCTTGTCTCATCTCAGCCAAAAGCTAGTTCCCAACTCAAACACTTAAAATACTTGATGGAAACAGACTTTGATCTGGCTCTGGGGTATGTATGACTGGCATCTGTGATGGTCAGGGGGAGAATGGGATGGCTCCCTTGGGCCAGCAGTAGCTTTGTTTAATGTACACAAGAATCTCTTAACTGGGAGGGCGCACATCTGTGCACTGTATCCATCTGCTACCCAACCCAGCCTGCCAAATTGCTTCACTGAGCATGGAGAGTCCCCAGGGAGTGTCCCAGAGCAGCATCTGAGGCAATGCTTGGAACAGATTGGCCATGGGGAATCCCTTTGGATGCCTGGGTTTTGCCTGAAAAGGTTGGAATTTCCCAGCTCAGACTACCCACCCCATTCTTGTCAAAGGAGATGCCTATGATTCAAGGCAGCTTCTGTCCTTCTACTACCTGAATTAATGTGTCTGCACCCAGGCTCCATTGTTTTCTTTCCTTTCCTGCCACCTGTCCCTCCAGGACATTCTGTAGCCACCACTTGCTCATTGGAAGAGTATTTTCTCTATATGTTCCAAATCCATACCTCTTTTCCCCCCAAAGACAGATATGGAGCCTCTGCCCACTATTACCTACTAAAATAACTCCCTGATACTCCAACCGCACTGTCCCTCTCCTCAAACAAAGGAACTGAGACACAGTCGCTGGTGATTAGGAATAACGTGCCCACGAGGGAGAGTCCAGCTCTGAGGTTCTCTCCTCTCCTTTCCCGAGTGTTGAGAAAACTATTGGAGCTAGCTTTAAAAAGCATCTTAAAGGGAACTAGTTCTTAAACTTTAAAGAGCGTAGAAGCCCCCTGGGGATCTTGCTAAGATGTGGATTCAGATATAGTAGGTCTAGAGGGAGGCCCACAAGGATGCAGGTGCAATAAGCTCACTGGTGATGATACAGCTGGTATTGATTATTCTGCTGGACCACACTTTCAGTAGCAAGGACTTAGGGAATATACAGCTCTCAACTTCAACTGCATGTGATGTGAGTATACAGATACGTGTATGTGTATATGTGTATATGTGCATGTAAGAGCCTATCTATGTATATATGTATTATCTATGTATACATATGTACATGTATATGTATATGAATATGTATACACACACACACACACAAATCTGCAGGGGCAAATAGCAACAACTTAAAAGGGGATACTGTAAAAAGGGTCTTTCTCTGAATTGGCTCTTCAAACATCTTAAGCCCTCCTTAGGGCTTCAAGCTGCAAGTTACTATCATTTTAATAACATTTATAAACACATTTTTTTTAAAAAAAATCTTGTACCATTCTAAATTTGAAACGTATTTCATAGGGGGAAGCAGAAACCCCCAAGGAGGGAGATTAGCTTTGGGCGGCTGGCTAACTCCCCGGTGACGTGGAGCCTCAGGGAAGGCACTGACTTATGGATGTGGAAATTGAATCTGAAAGGGCTCCAGGAGTAGGGGCAGGGGCTGACATCACCTGACAGCTGTGGAAGCCCAAAGTCAGGCTGACAGCTGGCCTGGCCTTGCACTGTATGCAGCTGGCTGCTCTCAACTTCCTGGCAGGGAGGGCGAATGGTAAGGTGGCCACCTGCTTTCTTGTTTCTAGAAGTTTGAGAAGACAAATGTTAATGTAGTTTGATCACAAAGAGGAAAAAAAAAGATTGATTGGGATTCAAATGCCTCTTATTTTGCTCATTTTCTTTTTCCTTCAGCTTTTCCTCAGAGAAAACAAAACCTGAGGGAGGTGATACTTTTTACTAGTGTGTTGTTCTGTAGGCCCTAGATATGCTGCTCTTTATATAATCCTTAGGTAATATTTAATGGAGTTGCTGGAGAGATTTTATGGAGGGGTCTGTATCCTTGCTAACTGGTACTGGTTATTGTGTAAGTCGGCCTTCCATTACTGTAACAAATGCCTGAGATAATGAACTTAGAAAGAGTAAAGGTTGTTTTGGTTCACAGTTTTGAAAGTTTCAGTGAATTAGAGGACAGAGAAAAGCCAGGAGTGTTGTGATGTCTTTTTCTTTTTTTTTTTTTTTAAAAGATAATTGGTTGGCCCAAAGGCTTTGGGCCTGTCTTGAGATGGCACATCGTGGCAGGGATGTGTGGTGGAGTGAAGCCACTCATCATAGAGTGGGATAAAGAGAAAGAGGGAGAGATCTAGGTGCCACAATCCCATTCAAGGGCACATCCGCCGTGACCTGAAGACCTCACTTGGGCCCTACCTAATGAAGTTTCCATCACCTCCCAATGAGACCAAGCGGGGAACCAAGACTTTAGCACACGGATATGCCAGATCCAAACTATACCAGTTGGTTTTTTTTTTTTTAGTTTTCTTTCCAGCAGTGCACATCTCCATTCCCAGAAGCCCATCTTACTTTTTTTTTTTTTTAATTTTTTATTGTGGGTTGTTCAAAACATTACAAATTTCTTGACATATCATATTCCATCTTACTTTTAAATGGTCAGCCCCCTTCCCAAACACTCCCCACATCCCAGTCATCTTGATTTTCACACACACAACTGCACTTATTAGACACCCCTAAACCACTCCAGAGTTCCATGAGCTGATGGACAATGCTTAAACAAGTGTGAGGAAAGCCTAAACCCATCTCCATTCTAAGGAGCAGCCCACCTAGCTTTGCTGGTTGTGGAGTTCATTTCCATCCTGCTCAAACCTTTCAGGAACGATTCTAAGCTATCTGGCGCCACCTCCTGGAAAAATGCAGTCACGACAAACTGAAAGGGCTATTTCCCACCGAGTCCCAGGAAAAAGCTAGCAAAATGCTCCACTGGATCATTTAAATTCTGCCCAATCTTAGCCCATTTCCATTTGCACTAAAAATATCAAGGTACTTTATGAGGTTTGATAGTGGAGTGGGAAGGACACACGACTAGGAACCAGACAGTTGAGCCACCCTAGCTGTGTGCCGTGGAAGTCACACATGCTTCAAGTCTCGGTTTGTTCAGTTATAAACTGCCTTAGAGTTTATTCCCTGAATTAAATCTGGCTATGGATATAAAGCTCCTGGATGTATTAGGTCCCAAAGATGGGATACAATTTTATTTATTCGACTCTTATTCTTTGCTATTAAGTTCTGTCTATAATCTGTTTATTATGATGATGCCTATACTGCCCCCAAAGTTCCTCTCCTACGCCGGTGAGTTCATTTCTTCTTGACTTAAAATTGGTGTCTTCACAATAGAAAGGACTTTCTCTCCACCTACGTTCCAACCCCAACCTGTGGTTCTGGTGAAGATGGATATAATGGTTTATTAGTCTCTAGAATGACCTAGTCTAATCTTCATTCTCCCAGAGGTTGGGGAGATTCAAGGTTGACCCTCCTAGGATATGAACAGTCTATAGCCACATGGAGGCCATATGGTCCTCTGATGGGAGGACATTTTTTCCCTCCTAAACCAATAGCCATAAAAACACAGGTGGTCTCCTCTCCATCGACCCCATTCCATGAAGCTGAGAGCAGAAAACTGCTTAATTCAGGCATCCCTGAACTGTCAGGTGATGTCAGCTACCTGACATTCTTTCTGGCGACCTTTCAGTTTCAATTTCTACATTCATGAGCTGTCCACTCCGATACTCACTGAGCTGTCAGTTTACAGGAGTTTGAGCTCTCAGATGAAGCAGGATGAGAGCAGGAAAGTCACATGGGCCTTAGACATGCTGTTTCCAACTTCTTGCACCATCCAACTCTACGACTCGGCCTCTGAGTCTTCCACGGGTTCCTTAATCCACCCAAGTGGGAAGCTATGGCGTTCTCCTGTTTGCAACCCTGCCCTGCTCCAAGTTACCAGTGATTATATAAAACTAAAAACAGTAAACCAAAACTCAAAGATGCATGGCAGACTCACCCGAACCTCTAGACACAACAGTAAACTAACCTTCCTGAAAATATAACTAATTTTCTCATCATCCTTTGAATCTAGAGGTGAATATATGACACAAAATCTGGGCAATGAGAAAGAAGAGGAAGATAAGAGGTGAGAATGCTGGGGAAACTCCATATCAGGGAAACCTACATATCCCATCCGCCCTTGCACATTCCCTTCTTCTTGCCAGAAATGACAGTGAGAGGGTTGAGGTTTGGCAGCTATCCTGTGGCCATGAGATGGACATGGACTAAGCATGATGGAGGTAGAGCAGAAAAAAGAAACTAGGGTCTCTGGTGACATTATGGAGGCTCCCTTCCACACCTGGAATGAGTACATACAGACTTTACATTATTGAAGAAAAATAAAACTCTTGATTGGAATAAGCCCATTTTCTTAATACCTGATGCTTGCAGCTGAATGTAAGTCCTAAGTGATAGAAGGTAGTTATTATCAAACATGTAACTGTGCAGTTGGTCATGAAAGAAGGATGTTTACTTCACTTCCTTGATCAATGCTATTCTAGGTACTAGGAAAGAATGTTTGACATTTGGTAGACATTCAGTATGATCTACCAAGTCCAAACTCATGTTTGGCTAATCATCTAAATTTTACTTTCTGGTTCCAATTTCCATCTTGTACTTACCAAGTTTGAATCATGACAACTGAGCAAGGTCAGATATGGAAAAGGCTTAGCACAATGCCTGGCCCAGGCTCACCTCACTGAACTCTGGAAACACAGTCTGTAAACTGGAGAGCTCACTATATGTGTGCAGTAAAGGGACAGCAGGTGGTAGACCCAAGAGAGATGTGTTTCTGAAATCCTAATTTCTCATGTTACTAAGAATTGTGGGTTCATTTGCTTAAACTACAGTGGTACAAAAAAAAAAACCACTTAAGTTAGTAAAAATACTATATGTGCGTCATAAAATGCATACTGATAAAAGGAAATTAAATTCAGAAAATTACATACTTATCTGGGAACTGCACGGCCCTCTTGTGACAAATACAGTCACATGGGGAAAAAGTGCTGCCCTTTGGCGAAAGATAACCATGAGGGATAATTCAGACTCTGACAAAAGCATGGTCCCCTGCAATGGTATGATCCTGTCCTTGGTGTCTTGACATCCTGATGCATGTTCTCTGGAATTTTAGGGCTCAGTGACACACTTTCCAGTAAAGGCCAGGTTTATTCACCTGGAAGACAAGCTGGGAGGATGGATCAGGCCCAATGAGTCCTTGGAGAACTGGGGAACCCAAGCACAGCCTGCTGCATGACATGGCTATCCCTCTTCGACTCTGTAGATTGCTGTGGTATGTCATCTGTCAAGGAACCTGATCTGGCTTGACATATTTTTCAATCATGGTTCTTCTCTTTGTTCTTGGAATTAGTTCCTAAGACACTGAACGTCTCTCAGAGGAAGGGCTGCTGGTAGAATACAAAGCCTCAGAACTTTGCCAGGGCTTTGAGCTGCTAGGTCTAGACAGCAGTGGGGCGTGGGGCACACCTTTTAGGATCCAGCTTGGTTCTCTGTTTGTATTTCTTCCAGACAGTCTCAGGCCCTTAACTTACATGTTTTATTTTTCCATCAGCCATTGCGGGTCAAGACAATTTACTAGAACATAACTACTGACAGAAAGAGGAATTAAAGACCCTCTCTATGGAATGCATTCAGCTCAAGGGAGCAAAGGCAGAGGGCTCATTGGCAGGCTGCATCAAGAGTTCGCCAACTCTCATAGTTCAAGAGTGTGTGGAACCCTTTCTACTTGCACTTTCTTTGAGTGAAAGTACACGGAGCACTAAACTCTGGGAAAATACATAACAATAAACCACAAAGGATTTTTCCTATACACATGCACACATACATCTTTCTTGGGAAAATAAGTTCAGAGACAAATAACATAATAAATTAGTACAGTGCAGATTTCATTAAATGGAATATGCATATACTGGTTCCAAAAAAAATCATCTATTCCTTTCCCTTCCTAACAAATTGATGCTATGTTCTTTCTTTCAAAGACATTTGTTAACGTTTGGCCTTCGTTCCAGGCCTGGTGTTAAAAATTAGAAATTAAAAATAAATAAAATACAAATGCTTTACGCTTATAGGGCAGTGGCATAGCACAGTGGCTAGGTCCCTAGAGCCAGGATGTAAATATCAAACCTTCCTTTTATGACATTTGTGACTGTAGGAAGTTACATAACTTCTTTGTGACTCAGTTTTTTCTCTTCTGAAAAATGGCATAAGAATGACATCTACCTCATGAATTTGCTGCAAAAAATTAAAGGAGTCATTAGTTGTTACGCGCTTGGAAGAGCGAAGATGTTGTTTCAAAATAAGTTAAAGGGCATATAGTGTGGAGGCAAAAATAGATACGTAACCAGGTAATTTGGGCCACATGAAAAGTGCTAGGATAAAGATGTGTTCTGGAAGCCCAAAAAGGGAAGGGGTCAGCCCCAATACGGTCAGGAAGACTTCTCAGAGAAGATGGGGGAAAGGGTCCTAAAACTGAATCTTGCAGGATAAACAAGGGTCCTCCAGAGGAAGGAGCAGGAACCCTGTAAAACTTAGGCATGTAAGTCTCCTCCTTTGGCTTATCTGGGGACCCACCTTCCTCAGGATGCTGTCAGCTCCATGGAAATAGATGAGCCCCAGTGCAAGGAGAGCCCCTTGGCAGGGGTGAAGAAGTGCTCAGGAGTTTCCCTTCCAAAGCCTTTTCCCTGACCTCTCAGACTTTGGATAACTGGTCATCCAGGCTCCTAAGAATCCTCACATCTGGTACTGAACCAGGGTGACTGAATCTATTTCTACAGGAGGAACATGCTCTTATGGGGATTCCCCATGGAAACATCAGGATGGCTGTGTTTCTGCTCGGTCAGGAGGGCCCCACATTTACGAGGTAAGAAAGAGAGGAAGGACAGATCCTGGTGAGTTCCAGCCTTCTTTGGTTTTCTCAGAGGAGCTGCCTCCTAAAGAACTCAAACCCAGCCTGAAAGAGAACCAAGTCCAATTTCTGTAGGAGAGTAGGGACCATAGAAACCTCCCCTTCCACCTCAGCTTCCTGGCTGTGTGAAGAGGATTTTCAGGAGCACCCAACAAAAACATGACCTCACTCAGGAAGTTCATATCCTGATGCCTCACAAGTAAAACGACTCCAGCCTTCTTCCACCACAGCCGAATGTAAATGTAGGAAATCTAGTGGACAGCCCCTCACCCATGCTCTAACCCTGGTCGGACTCACTTCCCCACCATCTCTTCCTTTTGCCAAGTGGCTTCTTCGATTACAATCCCTATGCTAATTAACTAATGTCCTAGAGAGGATATGGGGATATGAAGGTGAGGAGGGTGGAGACGGAGATGTGGAGGTTTGGTAAGTCACAACTACAACAAAATGCCTGTATGCCGTTGCTTGTTTTCATCTCCCAAAGATTACTTCCCAGAGTTCAGTAGTTGACACACATCAGAAGGAAGTCATCCTGGACGAATCACAGCATGTTCATCTGGAATTTAGTAATTGTATAGCTGCAAGTTGGTACCTGCTAGCTGTATGTAGGAAGCCCTTTGCCTCAAATGCTGCAGGTTTACAAAATGCTCACATGCCTCTAAGTGGAGAGGTTGTTTTATGGCCAACCTTATTCATGGAGTTCCCCAAATATGTGCCCCGTATGAACTCCATGACCAGAGCACCAGTACCTTCATTCTATGTATGCCTGGGATATCTTCTTTTGTTTATTTATTTTTTTTAGCTGAACCTAAGATTCATAGAAAAAGAGTTAACCAGACCACTTCCACCCTCCAGCCTACTCTAGAAGGTGGAGAACAACCCATGCACAGCTTCCACCCCTTCCATTCCAGGCAAGTCTATCTCACAAGTACATCTTGCCAACTGTAATTGCTAGTTCTGTGTCTCACAAACTTAGGATCCCAGATAGAAGGCATAAGCATCACCTGGAACTTGATAGAAATTAGATTCATGGGCCACATCCCAGACCTACTGAGTCAAACTCTGGAACAGGGCCTAAAATCTGTATTTTAATTTTACCACCAAATGATTTTGACGCAGGATCCGGTTTGAAAACTGCTGCTCTCGTTTGCGGTTGACAAGTCTTTGCTGTAAATGACAAAAATCACCCATATGTCAGGCTTTGCCGGCCATTTGTTCCTATTCCAACTACTCTGCTGCTGTGCAATGTAAATGTAGCCATAAACAATATATAAGATAAATGAGCTTTATTATATGTTCATAAAACTTTATTAACAAACACAAGCAGCAGGCCAGATCTGGTGCCAGGGAGGTAGCTGGCTGCCCCTGGCTTAGACCATCTTGATACATCCAAGACATTTATATGGTATTTCATCAGTCAGAATCTTAATTTTAGCCATATCTGATCCTGAGTTCTTTTGAAGTCCTGAGAATTTTGTAATATTTATTTTTTTTTAGTTTTCGGCGGACACAACATCTTTGTTTGTATGTGGTGCTGAGGATCGAACCCAGGCCGCACGCATGCCAGGCAGGCGTGCTACGGCTTGAGCCACATCCCCAGCCCCTCATTGGTTTTTTTAAGGATATTTACCCATGACAAGAATAAATAAGTAAAAGTAAAATAAATTTATTAGAAACAAAGCATTATATTTTTTTCCCCCTAAGGCCTGGAAAGGATGCATTGTTCCCATCACAAGAAAGAAACAGGTTAAGAGAGACCCGATTCAGGGCTCACCAGCCTACAATATCAGCCTTGTGTTCCTCAAGCACAGGAGTTCCATTTCCATAGAAAAATCCAGATCTCTGGGAAGTAGTCCTTAGGAGATGAAAACAAGCAATGGCAGACAGGCACTTTGTTTTAGTTGTTACTTAACAACTTCCACATCACTGTCTCCACCCTCCTCACCTCCATATTCCATCAGGACATTAGTTAATTTGAGTAGGGATTGTTATAGAAGAAGCCATTTGGGAAAGAAGATGGGTGAGCCAGACCAGGGTCAGGGTGTGTTGGCACCTCCTTGAGCTGTGTGACAGACCCAGCATGAACAATTATCCACACTGCACTGCTGACCAATGGACAATGATAGATTTTTCAAAGTAGCACGTTGGCTCCTAGATTTCTCTAGGCTTTATCAATAACGATTCATCCGGGAACCTTATCCTATTTACAGAGAAGCTGGTGGTCCTTCCTCACCATTAGCAAAGTACAGACATTTTTTCAGCAGAGTGAAGATAGGTTAGGTCCAACCAGAAAGGTATCTAGGTCTCATCTTAAAAACCAGCTAAGATAGACTGGCAGAGGCTGTCTGGAGTGGTAGATGTAGTATTCTCAGGTGGCACCCACAGGGAAAGAGTGCCCTGTTTGATCAATGGTTCCCCACAACTTCCTGCTGTGCTCTGCTCAGGGCACAAGGGTGTCAGTGTGCTATCCCTATACCAGCTCCAGCTCCACATTCTCGCCCTCACACCACGTCCAGCAGCAGTGAGTTTAGATTAGGCTGTAACTGTCAGTGAAGCTAAATTCATAGAGCTCACACTAAAATCAGAATAGACATGCTGGCCCCATACAGTGACAATCATCTCCACAAATATCTAAATTTTAGTCTTTACAGCCTTTCTTCCCTTCTCCTGGTGACAGAAGGTGTGTTCATAAAGTACTCTGATCAATACCTCCAGACCATCTAGTTAGAGAGACACCAGGACAATCAGAGTTCTTTCCAAGATTTTTCAGACTCGAGTTGAAAAAGAAAAGTTCATTCCTCTCTAGTTGTAAAGACCAGAGGGTGAGATCCCAGAGCACATGGAGCTGGTGGCGGCACACGCCCGACCATCCGGGAATGCCAAACTGGAGAGAAAACCCACTACTGGGAGAACCAAAGACAGGATGAAGAAGGAAGAACTCAACACCTCCAGGCTCTGACTCTCAAATCACCACAAATAAATGTCAGCCCTAGTTATAGGACAATAAATCCAAACTTCTAACTTGGGTTTTGTAACTGAGTTAGGAGAGGTTTCTGACATTTGTGCCTACATATTGTTCCAAATGGGAAAATGACAAGGGAATAACTTTCTAGACCAGAAACACAATTTTCAAGAAAATTCTAAACTAATGAGTGTGGGCCACTATATGAAAAGCCCAGGAGAAATGCCACATAAAACCTACTGATGATGAGAAAGTGTGAAAAGACTGCAGCATTTTGTCACAGATGTGTCTATTAGAATGAGCTAGATCATCCTCAGGGACAACCACTTAATGTTGTGGCTTAATGCTACAAAGGCTTCAGGTGATACTGGTGCCTCTTCAAGCCAAATTTCCTCCTGACTCAGGGGTCCAGGTTGCTTTAATCCTGCAGCCCTGCCCCTGAGAGAAAGCCTCCTCCAGCATCGTATACCACAGGACAGAGAGATGTGTGGGACAGAAGCAAGCGCACAGCCCTCCTCGCTGCCAGGGGGCCTGACTCCCAGACGCCTGGACCGAGACAAGAGCTGGATGTGAAACTAGTAATACTGGAACTTGTAATGTCCACCACATTGCATGATGTGTCTTTCCATAGCACAAAGGGAGGTTAGCTAATACAAATGCAAAATACAGTGTAGAGACCTGAACAAGGGCTGTTTTATGAGTAGCTCTTGACACATCATGTGCACATTATAAACAAAGTCATTTCTGTACATCTATTAAGCACAGATCCATGATGTCATAGTTCTCAGCACAGGTCTATTCAAGTTTTCACTGTGATTGCCTCTGCCCTTCCCAGGACTAAGAACCAGCTGAGGGAGCAAGAAAAAAAGGGGGGGGGGTGTGGTAACAAGAGCAGACAGTGAAATGATACAATGAAAACAAGGAAATAAAACTAAAGATCAAGACAAGGCAGTGAAGTGTTCCCTGTATCTGTTTATCTCTTTCCACTCTCTGTGGCTCTGTCCTTTTGGACAGGACATATCTTGTAATCTCTGAAGTCTTTTGCCTTTTCCCACTTCAATAATCTAAGCTCCAAGATGACAGTTCTCAAACTATG
Source organism: Marmota flaviventris (assembly GCF_047511675.1). Classification (NCBI taxonomy): domain Eukaryota; kingdom Metazoa; phylum Chordata; class Mammalia; order Rodentia; family Sciuridae; genus Marmota; species Marmota flaviventris. The sequence goes on from NC_092508.1 coordinate 110,882,505, forward strand.
AAAGCGCCACAGGACTCCTCTTCTGATGCCTGTCCCACCCACCAACTCCCACACCTGTCCAATACATGGTCTCTTTCACCCATTATCTCCTGTTGTCTGAGCATCTATCATGTTCCAGGCCCTGTGATAAGAGCTGTGTATACATTATCTTAAATTATGTATCTATCAGATAGATAACAGATATCATCCACAATAATCCTAGAGGGATGACGTTGTACCCATTTTGCAGGTGGGAAAACTGAGGAGGAGCTACATTAAGTAACTCATGCTCAAGGTTACACAGTTTACAAATGACAAAGCTGGACCCTGAACTCAGGTCTGGTGACTTCAGTGTCAGACTCTGTTATATCTACTGTGCTACCCTAGTTTTCTAATCATTGCCTTTGTTTTCATTTATCAAACATTCAGAGAGTTCCTACAATGTGTCACACACACTCGCCAGAGTGAAGAAGGAAGACAGCTATATCCTCCGGTTGCTCTCAGTCTAAATCTTTGCACCATTGTAGTGGTGAAAAAAATGCTATGGTATTCAGGTTCCCAGAGGTGAACAGTAATCTATTTGACAGGAATGAAGCAAGCTTCAGAAGGGAGTTAATACTGACTGTTCTAAGGAGGAAAAATAGGTGGCAGAGGGTGGGATAAGAGGATGCATTTTCCCTTTGTGTCTAAGATGCTACCAAGTAGGTGAACTGAGTCCCCAACTGATATGATGTGTATGCACAAGAACAAGCCTGTCCAAGCCAGCTTTATTTCCAGGGGGCACCTGTTCTGAGTGGTCACAGACTCATCTCTCCTTGGCAAGTGATTGGATCATCCTAGTTGTTATATCTTCTGAATGTTGTCACTTACTCTTAGAATTTAACAAATTATTAAGTCTTCTTACATCTCTACTTCCTTATCTGTAAAATGGAACCGTGATAGTACCTACCTCAGGGGCTATGAGGGTGTGCTCAGAGTGCTGCCTCGTGTATAACAATATATATACCAGTAACATTAGCTATGATAATTTACATAACATTAGCTATGATAATTTGCAGTAACATTAGCTATGATAATTCTTTGCTTCCATTGCATGAACAATGAGCTTCCGAAAATTAAGATATCCAGGTAGACCAGCCAGAGCTGTTCAAGGCATAGCTTGATTCCCAGTGTGAGTTAGTTCCAGATCTTGTCAACAACCATCAGCTCAGAGGCACAGGAGACAGCTGCGTGGCTACAGCCCTTGTGGCAGAATGATGGCACCCTGGCCTGTCTCCAGCCAAAGTAGAGCCACTGCTCATGCAGACAGGCTTGCCTTCCTCCAGAACATGCAAGTGTTCTGCTTCAGCTCTGGACCAGGCCCTTGGAGCCCATTCAAATGTGAAGAAATATTTAGACCCAATCAAAACTGCTCCAGGTTGTTGTCTCCTATTTTTGATAAACAGGATAAGCAAACTTGGCCTAAATGAGAACTAGTATAAATACTCTTTTCCTGTCTTTCCAATTGTTCAAAGCCAAATAATACAAGTTCAAATGTCTCATGGGAAATGTCTGGAGGGCTTCTGGATTGTGAATTTGGTTAATAACAAAATTCCTTTATATCATACACACCTCTCACATACAGGTAATGTCCACAATATAGCCAAAAGGAAAGGAAGACAGGTGGCCTCATACAAGATAATTAAAAGTGGAGGCCCAGTGTGAACGTAATTGGTTTGTCAGGAGGATCATGGAGTGTGTATGTGTGAGAGAGAGAAAACAAAGGCATGAAACCAACACTGTAGAAATGTACACCTCCCTTCCAATCCACTGACCAGTTGGAGTCTTCATTCAATAAATACACTACTTCCTCAAACTGTCTGCCCATCACAGATTTAACAAAGATGTTCATGTGCACACACCCACACACACACATTAACAGCTGCCACCATCAGGCTTCTAGCAAGGAGCAAAGGACTTATCACAGTGGGCAACTTACCACGATGGGCAACCCCTGAGCATTCTATCACCACTACCTACATTCTGCATAAGCCGTTGTAAATGGTTCCACGCATGCTCTCATACTTTCTGGACAAAGAGCTTTAGATACATATGATCTGTATGCTAAAGTGGGACATTTGGGAATAGGGCAGAATTAAATACTTCTTTTAAATCTCCACAAAGAAACAATCAACTTCATATAAAAATAGGTTAACATGAAAGTATTACAATGAGAAACAAATTGGTAAATAGCAATTTTCTTAGCAGATCCGGACAGGAAGATATCACTTGCAGCCATGAAGAATAATAACTATACAAAATATGCTATATCAAGCAGTAGCATCAGACAAGCAATAAACTTAACATATTTAGGGGCCCCAAACTCCAAAATTAGCTCCATATCCGAAGAAGAAGAAGAAGAAGAAGAAGAAGAGGAGGAGGAGGAGGAGGAGGAGGAGGAGGAGGAGGAGGAGGAGGAGGAGGAGGAGGAGGAGGAAGGGGAAGGGGAAGGGGAAGAGGAAGAAGAAGAAGAAACAAACTTGCTTTCCACCTTGAAAAATTATGAGATTAACTGAAAGTTATCAAAGCACTTTTATCCGCTCTATATTTACCCTTAGCCCGATATATACTAACCCCATCTTGTTGGTTATTTAGATAACAGTTTCAGGAGAGCTACCTAATATTCCTATTTTTATATTGATGATTGAGAGGGAAAGACTGGGACACTAGGAAACCGCAGTGCCTCTCCATGGGTGCACAATCAGACATCCCAGCTGCAGCACGTGGTGATACCTGAGAACAGGGAATATAGACAAGGACTATCAATTTCTCCTTCCAACTATTTCTAACTTCTCTTAGTTTTCCAATACTGCCCTGAATTCTAATCCAGTCCCTCTCTTATCCCTTCATTTTTGGATCAGCCTTCAGCCTTTTCCCTTTTTTCCCTTTAAAAGGACCTTGGCCATATTAATTTTCCTATATCCAAGACATAAGCAAACCAGTGGTAGCAGCCAAGGTTCTCCGCCTCTGGGAACCATCTGCATACTCTGGCACAGCTCCCCTTGGCCACACCCACCATCTTTCTGGGGAAAAATCCTCATGGCAGCCAGAATAGCTTGACTTGACACCAGGGAGCGCCTTCTGCCCTGCTCCCCACCTTGTCAAAGCTCTTCCCAAATCTAACTCAAGCCCCATCACTGCCATCAAGTCTCCTCTGACTCCCCTAGAGTCCAAAGAGGTTTTCCTTCCCAAATTCTAACCGTAACTGAATTTTCTGTGATTCTAGTTGACCATCACACAGAGAAAAACGATGTAAGAGAAAAGGAGCCACTGTGTAGAGAGAGGCTGAAATAGAAAGTGTGTCTTATGTACAAGAAACTTCACATTTTCTTGGGCGAACTTGACTGTTCAACTAATTTTTATAAATGGATGATATTCTTTTACAATGTTGAAGTTTATATAAATGTTTAAAATCAATCTGAATAGAAAGAAAAGATTGTTTTAAAGTTGGATTTATATTTTTCTTTTATGTATTTTTCACAATAAAGTATGCTAGATTTGACTACTCCTTTCCCCCTGCCCTCAACAAAATCAACCTTTAGTGATTTGAGTTAAAAAAAAAAGAAACTTACTTTCCCCATACTTTACCTCATAATTAATTATTTTGTATATAACCCATCAATCAAAATAGCTGAATTATTTTAAAAGAAGATAAAACCAATGTTGCCCAAAATATAAAGCAACTGGAACTTTAACTGGAACACTCCAAAGCTAGAAAATACTCTATACCCTCATGTAACCAGTAGAAGGTAAAGGGTAGAGATTACTTGATGTGAAGCAGGTGTGTATACTAACAGAGCCAAGATCTATATATAAACTTACTCTATTAGCCAGCAATTCCAACAAAACAAGTTACTCACTTGCCCCAGGAGACAGGTACTGGAATTTCCACAGCTACACTAGATGTAATAGCCAAATAGTAGGAACAACCCAAAATTCACCAACCATAGAGAGAATAGATAAGGTGAAGGACTCCATGGTTTAAAAAACACCAGTGTAAGTAAATGAATTCAACTACATACAGCAATACAGGATAAGCTTCATAAAGATAAAATTGAATGAAAGAAGTCAATCACTAAAGAAGTGGGTAATGACCAGAAAGGAACACAAAGTGGTTTCTGATATTCCGGTAATGTTCTGTTAATTGATTGACAGGCTGGTTACATGAGTGGGTTTGTTTTGTGAAAATCAATCAAGCTGTACATTTCTGAGAAGTGAAATTTCTATTAAGCATGTTGTACATGCATTTAGGTTGTGTATGTGTGACTATAAATAACATTCTTAAGCACAGAGGGCATAGGGTTCTGTGGGCATGTGTTTGTCTAGTCACGTGGAGTCTTGTACTTACAGGGTTCTGAAATTGATTCAATGTGTTGCTGTTGCTGTCTTGCAATTAATTCTTAATAATTTTTGAACTGGAGACCTGCAATTTTCTTTTACCGTAGGACCTGAAAATTATGTGGTCCATCCTGAGTAGGGTTTATTTCCAATTCCCTAGTATCGGGAATCCAGTAGATGCAAGAGCAGGTCACTGAACAGTATAAACTCAGCCTCTGGCTCACTATTGGGTGCCTTTTCAAAGAAACTAGAATGGCAGCTGCTTTTCTTACCATAAAGTCCCTGAGAAGCCAGTCCATTTCAAAGTCCATCGTAAGTAGGGGAGGGATAGGGAGGGAAGGAGAGAAGGAAGCTTCTACCTCCTGAGTAGATTCTGAAGAACCAGGAAAACTCTGCAGTCTGGCTTGATACTCAAGAGGAGCATGGCTTTCCCACTGCTCTGGTTTCCACTTTTCTGACTCCTTTCCCTGTCAAGTGGTATATCTGCGAACCATGGGCTCTGCTTGTCCCTGCTCCTCCCATCTCTTTTCAAGAGAATGAGCTCTCCTGGGGAACAGGTGGTTTCTGGTATTCCTCCCAGAGGAGGGTCCTTTTGACATGGGAGGCACGCCTGCCTTTTCAAGTATCACCAGTTGATATGGGGTGGGGAAAGGATGAATGTGCCTGATTCTGAAGATGAACGGGGCCCCTGACAGACCAAAAGACATGTCCTCCCCCTAGCTTCCATTGGTACTGAGGGGACATGTGATTTCCACCTGCTTCTCATTTGTCTTCTTCTTCTTCTTCTTCTTCTTCTTCTTCTTTTTTTCATTTAGAATCTGCATAAGGAAAGGGGGGGCTGAGCAGGCTTCTCACTTTCTAGAAAATTACTGTGATTTGCTGTCCTTTTAAAAAAGGGCAGAATTCATATGAGAGCCACTACAGAGGGTTCCGTGACTAAATCCAAACAATGAAAACCAGCCTCAAATTGGCCCCTATGTGGCTGGCTGCAAGCCAGGAGGCCAGAGAAAACAGACTTTTCCCTTCAGACACTAAGAAGCCTGTGCGTGTTGTCCCCTTTCCTCCCTCCTTCTTCTGGGTGCTTTGGGAACAGGCCACTAAGGTTGCCAACTCTCCTTTAGTCCTGGGAGTCCAATCAGGAGGACTTCTCACCCTAAAAATAATTTTCTGCTGAATTAAATCCAATTCCACACCCTGGCTGAACGACTGACAGCAAAGCCTGTCTATCGCCTCTATTTTCTGCTTGAATTTTGCTCACAGTTAATCTATTGAAGGCTCAAGAGATTTTCTAGGGTTATTTCACATGAAAGGAGGGGAGCTCTTATTTTTTCAACTCAGAATAGATCAAATTCCCAGGGGACACCTCAGCCAACCAACCGCTCCTGCTGACTTCAAGGAAGCAGTCTGGTGGCTACATTCAATTTCAATTAGCCTCAAGGAAACCTTTCCTTCTCATGTGACAGTAGCGGTAATAACTTTTCCCCCACTCTATATGCTATGAACCAACAGAGTTCCAAATAGGAGCTATGCACTTTCATGGCTGGCCCATCTTTGGAGAACCTGTACCTTGGTGACTTGTTCTAACCATGGAATCATTCTCCTGAATAATTTCATATCACCTCGAATTCATTCATTCCTTCATTACTCCCTCATCAGAAACATGGCACTAAATAGGCATTTATTACCCTGATCCTACCTAAACCTCCACAATCTTTGCTTTATGCTCATTAATGTTTATTCATAATACATCTCCCCAAAAGCCTTCCTTTATTAAGCCGGCCCTCCTGTAAGAGCCTTCTTTTCTTTGGTGAACACTCAACAATAATGGAACAAATCCTCCTAGTATTAACACCAATGGCTCCTACAACACATCTTAAGCTCTTTTTATGACCAATGATTATTAAGTGGAGGGGAGGATCAGCAGCCAATCAGTCTTAAGGAAGCCATTTATCACTTAACAAAAGGAATTTCCAATATTATACTGTCCTGCCCATGTCCTGCACGGACAGTAGAAGTGGGTTCTCCTTGGTGGAATGGGCTGGCTGAGAAATATAAAAGCTAAGGAAAACAAAACAGTGAAAAAAAACCACAGAACACAGAAAGTAGTTTCAAAAGCTGGGACAGGACGGATCGAGCTTCTAGACAAAATGGAGCCCGCACCTGCTTTTTTATATCAGGAAACATCAAAGAGATTCTATAGAATGTTCTTCTCCAAAAAAGGTTAAATGTGGGCTGTTCAGTTCCTAACGGGTTACACCCATCTCCGGAGCTACTCAGAGGAACCTTCCTAGTAGAGTGGAGGGAAAGATCATGTGCATTGGGCCATCTATTGCCATGGAGAGCCACAGAAAGTCCCCAGTGCCAGGCCTGTCTCTCCCTGGGTTCCATGCTGAGAGAAGATCCTCATGTATTTCATGATGACTTCCTCCAATAATGTATTCCAAACAATAAATATTTGCATTGATTTTTGCAAAGCAAAACATGATATAAAGCTTGATCAGGGAAGATGCAATGACAATGTAGTGATTCTCACTGGGGACATGTTTCTGTGAAGAGCCTGAGCTGATAGAAGTAGAGTTTTTTGATCAGTCTGATCTAAAAGTACAAGATTAATCTCTGTCCCCAGGACAAGACCCATGTTTCATAAGACATGGTTCAAACTCTTCTTCACCCAGAAATTCTTTCTCATAACTCTGAACACCCCCTCCACTCATTCTTAATAAGCTTTTCCAACTATCACCTTACCCTTTAATAGGAGTAACCTTCCCCTCTTCTGAATGTCCAGTAAGATACCTCATCTATGGCACTGATTGCACTGTATGAAGTATTAACGTATGTTTGTCCATCCACACTCTTAACTTTAAGCTCCATGAGGATTAAAACCATGCACAACAGACATGACTTTGAGAAAGTCACTTGAATCTTTTCAGATCGCTTCAGTCGTTCTCGAAACCTAATTAAGTTGGTTCTAATGCCAACATTTAGCTGGAGAAACTTTAAATTCCAGTCATAGTGGGCTTCCTGCTTTTATCTCCCCACTACACAACCATCATGAGACTACCCAAGAATATTGGGCTTACATGGGTCCTGAAAACACGGTCAAATGGACAGCTTTGATGTCCATAGTCCAAGCCCACATGGTCAAGTTAAAGCATCTGGCTTCATTCCCATCTGCCCAACCCCCAAAAGCCTGATCTCAATGATGCCTTCCCAACACCTGCCTCTGCTGAACCCTATCTCTTTACCTCACACTTGATTCCATCTGCATTCTAGCATCCATCCTGGCATCCACGTGGTACCCACGTGCCCCCTACTTAGCCCCATACCCCATCTTAAAGGAAAATTCCCAGTTACATTTGCATCTCCTCCCGTGGCTAATATACTGCTCACATACTAAGACATTGAACAAATAGTCATCTTCTGTCCTTTCTTTCCTCTGTAAGTCTGGACGGACTTTCCAGGACTTAAGACCCATCTTTTAGAATTCACCCAATATTTCTTCCTCAAGGCAGCTGTCCCTGCCATACACTATTATACCACCTAGTCATTTTTCTCACCTTAGTTATTACAGTATTTGTATCATTATGTAATCGCATTTTCCCTCAATGAGGGCAACCGTGGTATTTATTTATGCTCATTGTGTATATTTCCTACCTATAGATATGTTACCCAGTCGTCATTCAAATAAATATTGACTTAAATAATAAAAAAATCTTCCTCCCCTACCATACAGCTACTTCTGAAGTGGTAAGGTATATGCAAAGCCATGGGGTAATAATTATCCCCTAAGGTTGAAGCAGAGGTTCTTCCCCACCTGACCCTCCCTTGACAGACCTGGCTGAAAATTAAGGTCTTCATCCACATTCCTTATCCACAAGGTCTAAGCCACTTTCTCCTCCCTCTAACTCACTTTCATGCCTCAGGCCCTATTAGGGAAAATCCTTACCCATTTCAAATTTTCCTTCCTCACAAGGGAAATCCATGCAAACCTAAGCAGAAATGAAAATCCCCTCAAATATCCAAACAAAAGCTCTTTATGGGTCACTCAGGCCGGTCTTTAAATATTCTTTTTCTACTAAACTGTGTAGCAACAGGGGATTTGAACATATTTGTCTGAAAATAGCAAAGAATTTTTTTAATTTAATTAATGTATTAGGGACTCAAGAAGTGACATTGTAAAATTCTGAGATGACATTGATAATATCGTAGGTAGCCTGTGGAACTGCGAAGAACCTCACCGTGCTGATAAATGAGGCAAATTTAGCTATCTAAAAGTAAATGTGGGTTTGGGGATATAACTTGGTTGGCAGAGTGCTTGCCTCACTTGCACAAGGCCCTGGGTTCAATCCCCAGCACCACGAAAAAATAAAAAATAAATAATTGTGCCTCGCATAAGTATCTTCTCATAGGATTTAGATATACACTGCCCAGGACAGTAACAGCTGTGACTTAAATTTAAACTCAACCGAAAATTAAGCTTCTAGAATCACTAGTCGCATTTCAAATGCTACCATATTAGACCAAGTTTCATACCATGGCTACTGATAAGAACGTTCTATGGGATTGCTCTGCCCCAAATGTTTTGAACACATATTGAGTGGAAAAATTGTCTGAACACTAGGCCTTGAACTTAAATATGACAGACAATCACCTTTTTTACTAACTGCCTGATTCTGATATACCAGCTTCACACCAAGACTCATTTAATCCCCACAATTTGGGAGATGTGTAGTATATTATTATTCGTTTTATTTGTTTCCTTGGGATGCAAAAACAAAGTACTCCCAATACTCCCAGTACACTTGGGAACAGATGCCTTAAACAACAGAAATCTGTTTTCTTTCTGTTCTGGAGGCAAGGAGTATGAGGTTAACTTTTAAACCTAGTTGATTTCTTCTAGACCTCTTTCCTTGGCTTGTAGATGACTGGATTCTTTCTGAGTCTCACATGTTCTTTTCCTGTGTGTCTATGTCCCAACATCTTAATAAGGAAAGCAATTTTATTGAATTAGGGTCATTTGTATGAAGACATTAACCCAGAGAAGTCACACTTCTCAATGCTGCAATAAGTGGCAGAGCCATGACTTAAACCCAAAATCTGTATGACTCTCAAGTTCATGCATCGGAGCATTACACAACAGCCAAGAGCCAGCCCCTTTCTCCCCATTCCTTCCCCTCCTACCATAAAGCAACCCAAAAGATCCGAGTTACCTACATGCAACATGACAGGCTGATGGTATATTTTCAATTTCTTGAGATCAAAAATACTCATTTGAGAACTGGCTTGTAGTAGAATAGATCAGAAGAAACTGACTTGTTCACCTGAGGACCAAATCTAACCTCCAGCACTTAGCACCAGCTGAGTCAGCCATGGATGGAAGGTACTACCAGTTCCCTACCCTTTGGCATCTATAATGTAGGGCATGTGCTGTCTTAAAGCAAACACATGAGACTTCCCTAGCAATATGCATTGTCTAATTACTTCAAAGTGTTAAACTGGCCAGATTATCAACTTCCTGTCAATGTTTGGCTTCTAAATCTAACCAAAGTGTGATGGATGTTTTGACAACTACTGCACAACATAAATGATGTTGTGGCAGATTTAATTATTCCAATTCTGAGAGTTTCCTACCGATTCATTCTACAAAGCTGCCTGTCACTTTCTCTCTTGCTAGGACCAGTGCCCCTGGCAGCATTGTAGAAGGGTGGGAATGATGGCCATCTGAACTTCACATCAGATTGCTTTCTTTCCCTAGACCCTACAGTGTTCTAGTGCAGACAGTAAAATGAGTCAAATGGGTGTCTCTTATCTACTTCCTTCTTCTTTCTCCTGTCCACTTGACTATTTGGAGGGGAAAAAAACATCTCAAGATTTTTTTTATTATGATCCCAACCCAGACAGACGGTAGTGTGGGTAATAAATTCTCCCCAGAACATGGCCTGAGAAAGCAGCCTCCTGGGCTGGGAATGAGCAGCCATGCGACTGAACAAGGCCAACTCAGTGTTGCAGATGACTTGTATTGAAACAATTCAGGAATAGCATTGTCTTCCTTTGGGATTTTTGCATTAAAATATGCTAATTACCAAACCCATGTGATGGGCAGCAAAAAGCACCAGTTCTCCTCCACAAAATTAAAGTAACATCCACCTCGCTCTCCATGAACCATAGAAACTGGAGAAGGGAAAACAGAGGCAACTGAAATTCGCAGACAATTCCAAAGCTTTTCTCTCACGAGTAACAAGAAGTGAGCTCATTTTCAAAGCCTTCAAGTCTAAGTCTAATGTTATAAGCAGATACAAATGTGATTATGTGAATGCAACACACACACACACACACACACACACACACACACACACTCTACTCTCTCTCTCTGACTTGGAGGATCCAGCGGGAACCAGCCCAGATATCCATTCAGGCTTGACATGCTCCCGCCAAACCCTTAGACTTTGTGTTCATAAACCTCAGCACTCACTCAAGACCTTTGGGCTTAATGTAAATTAATTAAACTGCCATGCAGCTCATTTGACCATTATTGAGGTTTTAAAATAATTAAGAATGAAGGCAACTGATTAAGCCCTTTCCAGGCTGTAGTGGCAGTTTATGAATTATATAAGTTCCATATTCATGCGAGTCCTCTGTGACTGCAGATTAGCTGCGGGGTGTTCATTAGGATGGAATGAAAAAGCAACAGTAGCTGTGACATCCTTTTGTTTCTCCCTTGACAACTTTCCAGGGAGTTCTATGTGAAGGAGTAAAAGTAATATACTTTATTTCTATAGCATTTTACAAATAAGATAATATTTTTTTATCCCATTTGATCCTCCCACTAATCCAGTCAGCTTGGCAAGGCTGGCCTTGTTCTCTTTGTTTTACTGGAATTGAAACTAAAGCTCAAAGAAGTTAAGTGTCTCATGCAGAAAAAAGAAGAGAAAAAATGCAGTCCCAGACCCAGCCTGCTGATTCCCATCTCCATGCTCTTCAGTGGGCCCTAGTTTCTTTCCTCCAAAGAAACGTGCTTCTCCCAAAACAGGTCTTCCAATATTCCATTTTAGGTATCTGAAATTTCCAAAGAGAAAGCTTTATTATCCTGCCTCAAAGAAAGGATTCCAGCACTAAGACAAAGAAGGATTTTCCCTGAGTTAGAAGAAAAGAAATATTTTTGCTGGACTCTCTTTTACCTCTGCCAAAGCCACACACATGTACAAAAACAATCAGAGAAAAATGTCATTTCCTATAAAATAAGGAAACAAGTAAATCCAAAGCTTCAATTGCTATAACATCTGAGATTAGTTGAGGGACCAGGGTGAGAGCTAATTCATTTACCTCCAAGTTAACAGAATATATAAATTTTCCCCAAAATAAGTATTACTTAAAAAGAAATGATATTCTTACATAAATCTTTCCAGAGGTGTTTTTTTATTATTGTTTGTTTTGTTTCATTTTTAATAGTGATGATTTCCTGGTTCATTTAAGGAGACCAGCATAATCTTGGTATTGATATCTAAATAATGGACATTACAAAAAAAATTATATACCACACTTACTCATAAATTCTAAACATAATAGTAGAATTCAAAAATTTTAAATAAAATGTTATCAAAAAGAATCCCACGATGTGACCAACGGGGCAGCCATGGAGTCAGATGTGGATGTGTATGCTTCGGGCAAAATTTCAGGGCCAGTTCTGCACCAGCAAGTGAAGCCTTTCATTCATTCTGTCTTTTAGCCACAGTTGATCTAATTGGACTTTGCTTGAGCCTTTGAATCATTTAATCAGTCTTACTGTTGGCCAACTGTTGACATGATTGTGATATTTCACAGAGAATATAATGTGCTTTAAGCTAGGAGCAGGTATGAATAAAATAAGGATTTGCAGTCTTATTGGACAAATAAAGAATACATGTCACTTTGTGCAAGAATACATGACACTTTGTGGAAGAATACAGTGCCATTCCTTGAAAACCACTCAAATTACTATTCAGTTGGGATCTGGAATGTCCCTCAAAGGCCCTCCTATTAATGGCTAGTTCACAGCTGGGAGCTATTTGAAGACTATGAAAGGGGAGAATTCAAGATGGTGGGCCAGAGGGAGGCAGCTTTCTGTGTCACTCTGTGATCATGGACTCAAGTTGTGAGAACACTGCTTCTCTGTGAGCAATATTCCTGCTCTTGTGTGAGAATCACAGCCATTGCGCCTGTGCAGGGCTCCAGGCTTTAGTGTCAAAGTAGGTCTCCCAACTACTTGCCCACTCAGGACTATCAGGTACTCAAGTGGGCGCCACCAACACCTGCATAGAACTTTTGGCCACCCACCTGAGCAGAAATCACTGACACCACTAGCACACAGGACATCTGGCAGCTTCCCACACACAGGAACTCTGGCCGCCACTCCCGTGTGGACCCCCATCTACCAACGGCGGGGCTCCCTGGTTGCCGCCATCTTGGGACTCTGCAGCAGTGGAAATACTGTGTGCAGTGGCCTGCCTGCACCAAGAAACTTCACACAGGATCTGAAGTCAGCCAACAGCCGCACACTGCAAGAGCTCTTCTCTGAACTCATCCTCCAACGCCATCGCTTGGCTCCAGCCTCACAACCCGACAGCCCACCACTGAAAGCAGGAGCCTCCATCTTGGGTCACTTTCATCACATCTTCAGTGGGGGCAACTCCCAGTTTGGAACTCCAGCTGGCTAGGTACCCAGTTTCTAATTCCCCCCTCTCCCCAGCAGCTGCTACCCTGGCACAGTGACACCCTTGTTAACTTCACCACCTTGAGGACAGACATACCAGGTAACAACAGACGACCCCACCTATTGGATGAGAAGGGAAGCAGGAAAGATATAGATTTCCAACCAAAACAATCCTGTTTCTTCCTTCAAGATTTTTTTTCCCCCTCTCCCTCTCTATTCTCCTGCCCTCACATCCCCGAGATATGTGAAACCAAGTATTTTGCATGAAGTAGGATTTTGAGGACTGGGATGTCTGAATAGGATAGTACAGATATATATATATATATATATATATATATATATATATATATATATAACTTTTATCCCACCAATTTCTACTTTAACATTTTTAATTTTTCTCAATATATATGTGTGTTTGTTTTATGTACTCTATTGTCTTCCCACTTATTTATCTACCCCAAATTACTTCCTCTCCCTTCTCCTACTACTAACCTTCCTCTTTAGATTTCTCTTTTACACTTCCTAAGATATAACAGCTCTATATCCTTGCTTCCTACCTCCTGAGCATATCTTCCTTTTCCTCACCCCCCAGTTCTTTGTCCACCATCAGAATCTATAAACCCTTTACAAACCTACTGAGTATATTGTAAATAATAATTAAATTCACCATTTCTGTACATTGTGACCAAACTGTAAACATCTTAGTAGCAAACATTTGTTTTTAGGGTATATACTGTTAATATTGGGATCTGATAATATTTTGTTTTCCACCTCAAAGGAGAGATATTGGATTCCAACAGGAGCACTATAAGCCTATAGGGTAAGAACAGCGATGCCTAGGATCTACAGTGCTAGAAGGGAAGACACACACGCAATATGAAAAGACAAGGGAAGAAAGTGCCCCAAACATATGAAGATACAACATTATTAGAATCCATGGCCAGCACAGCAGAAGAAATGAGAAAAAAAGAGTTCAGTATATATAGAATTAAAATGTTCTGTGAATTAAAGGATTTTATAAGAGAGCAAATATAGGCAGTAAAAGTTCATTTAGGCAAAGAGCTACATAAACAAATACAGGAAGCAAAAGATTACTTCAATAGGGAGAGAGAGATTATAAATAAAAAAAAAAAACACAGAAGTCCTAGAAATGAAAGAAACAATAAGCCCTTAAAAGCTCAATTGAAAGCATCACCAACAGATTAGACCACTTGGAAGACAAGACTTCAGATGAGGAAGACAAAATATATAATCTTGAAAAGAATGTAGACCACACAGTGAAAATGGTAAGAAACCATGAGCAGAACATTCAAGAAATATGGGATAGCATAAAAAGACAAAATTTAAGAGTTATTGGGGTAGAGGAAGAAATAGAGTTCCAAACCAAAGGAATGAGTAATCTATTCAATGAATAATATCAGAAAAATTTCCAAACATGAAGAACAAATTGGAAAACCAAATTCAAGAGGCTTACAGGACATCAAATGTACAAAATCACAACAGATCCACACCATACAGAATAAGGAGAGCATATTAAAAGCCACAAGAGAAAGGAATCAGATTACATATAGGGGGAAACCAATTAGATTATGTGCAGATTTTTCAACCCAGACCCTGGAAGCTAGAAGATCCTGGAACAACATATATCAAGCTCTGAAGAAAACGAATGCCAACCAAGAATCTTATATCCAGGAAAATTAAGCTTTAGATATGATGATGAAATAAAAACCTTCCATGATAAAAGTTAAAAGAATTTACAACTTGAAAACCTGAGCTACAAAACATCCTCAGCAAAATATTCCATGAAGAGGAATTGAAAAACAACAATGAAAATCAGCAAAGGGAGATATTACACTAAAGGAAAAAAACTAATCAAAGAAGAAACCAAGTAAAGTTAAATACCAAAAACAAACAAAAATGGCTGGGAATACAAATCATGTCTCAATAACAACCCTGAACGTTAATGGCCTAAACTCACCAATCAAAAGACATAGACTGGAGACTGGACTTAAAAAAAAAAAAAAAAAAAAAAAGACCCAACAATATGCTGCCTCCAGGAGACTCATCTCATAGGAAAAGTCATCCCCAGACTGAAGGTGAAAGGTTGGGAAAAATCATACCACTCACATGAATTGCGGAAGCAAGCAGGGGTTTCCATCTTCATATCAAATAAAGTAGACTTCAAGTCAAAATTAATCAAAAGGGAGAAAGAAGGATATTTCATACTGCTTAAGGGAAACATTCATCAACAAGACATAACAATAATAAATTTATATGCCCTAAACAATGGAGCATCTACGTTCATCAAACGAGCACTTTTCAAGTTTGAGTCAAATAGACCACAACACAGTAATTCTGGATAACAATAACACACCTCTTTCACCATTAGATAGATCATCCAAACAAAAGCTGAACAAAGAAACTATAGAACTAAATAATACAATCAATAAATTAGACTTAACTGACATATATAGAATATATCATCCTTAAATGAACAAATACACTTTCTTTTCAGCAACACAGGGATCCTTCTCTAAAACAGACCATATATTGTGCCACAAAGCAACTCTTAGCAAATATAAAAAAGTATAGATACGACCCTGCATTCTATCAGATCATAATGGATGAAATTAGAAATCAATAATAAAAAAATAACACCTGGAGACTAAATAATATGCTACTGAATGAACAATGAGTTGAAAAAGACATCAAGAAGGAGATTTAAAAATTCTTAGAGGTGAAATTTCATTTTGCTACATATGGATTTCCAATTTTGCCAGCACCATTTGTTGAATAGGCTGTCTTTTCTCCAGTGAATGTTTTTGGCACCCATTCTAGTATGAGATAACCGTATTTAGTGGGTTTTTCTCTGTGTCTTCTATTCTGTACCATTGGTCTACAAGTCTATTTTGGTGCCAAAATATACTGTTTGTATTACTATCGGCCTTTATATAGTTTAAGGACTAGTATTGAGATGACTCCTGCTTTATGTTATTTGCTAAGGATTGCTTTCTCTTGCCCTGCACAAAAATCAACTCAAAGTGGATCAAAGGCTTAGGCACTAAAACAGAGACCCTGCACCTAATGGAAGAAAAAAAATAGGCCCAAATCTTGACCATGTCAGCCTAGGATCTGACTTCCTTAACAAAACTCCTAAAACACAAGAAGTAAAATCAAGAATTAATAAATGGGATAGGTTCAAATTAAAAAGCTTTTTCTCAGCAAAAGAAACAATTTAAAAAGTGAGGAGAGAGACAATAGATTGGCAGAAAATCTTTACTACATGTACCTCCAATAAAGCATTAATCTCTAGGATATATAAAGAACTCAAAAAACTTAAAACCAAAAAAAAAAAAATTTAACCCAATCAATAAATGGGCTAAGGACCTGAACAGACACTTCACAGAAGAAGAAATACAATTGATCAACATATATGAAAAAGAGTTCAACATCTCTAGCAATTAGAGAAACGCAAATCAAAACTACTCTAAGATTTCATCTCACTCCTGTCAGAATGACAATCATCAAGAATACAGGCAACAATAAGTGTTGGTGAGAATGTGGTGAAAGAGATACACTTATACATTGCTGGTAGGACTGCAAATTGATGCAACCATTATGGAAGCAATATGGAGATTCCTCAGAAAATTGGGAATGGAACCACCATTTGACCCAGCTATACCACTCCTTGGTTTATACCCCAAAGACTTAAAATCAGTATACTATAGTGATGCAGCCACATCAATGTTTATAGCATCTTTACTCACAACAGCTAGACTATGGAATCAACCTAGGTGACCCTCAATTGATAAATGGATAAAGAAAATGTGGTATATATACTCAATGGAATATTACTCCACTTTAAAGAAGAGTAAAATTGTGTTATTTACCAGTAAATGATTGGATTTGGAGAAGATCATGCTAAGTGAAATAAGCCAATCCCACAAAACCAAAGGCTGAATGTTTTATTTGATATTCAGATGCTAATTCACAATAAGGCAGGGGGCACTAGGGAAGAATAGCATTATCTTAGATTAGGTAGAGAAAAGTGATGGGAGAAAAGGGGAGATACTTTGACACCTGGAGACTAAATAATATGCTACTGAATGAACAATGAGTTGAAAAAGACAACTGGGGTTAGGAAAGATAGTAGAATGAAACAGACATTATTACTGTATGTATATATGTGACTACATGACCAATATGATTCTGCAACATGTATACTCAGAAAAATGAGAAATTATATCCCATCTACGTAGGATATATCAAACGCATAAATGTATTCTACTGTCTTGTATAACTACATAAAACAAATTTTAAAATTTTTTAAAAATAAATTTAAAAAATTCTTAGAGGTGAATGAGAACACAGATACAACATATCGAAATCTCTGGGACACTATGAAGGCAGTACTAAGAGGAAAGTTCATTGTAAGGAGTTCATTCCTTAAAAGAAGAAAAAGTCAAAAATAAATGACTTAACATTACATCTCAAAGCCCTAGAAAAAGAAGAACAAATCAACACCAAAAGCTGTAGAAGACAGAAAATAGTTAAAATCAGAACTGAAATCAATGAAATTGAAGCCAAAGAAACAATTGAAAAAATTGACAAAACAGAAATACAGAAGATAATTAGAAATTACTTTGAAAACTTGCACTCCAAGAAAATAGAAAATATCAAAGGCATTGACAAATTTCTAGAGTCACATGATTTGCCCAAATTGAATCAGGATGATATACACAATTTAAACAGGTCAATTTCAAGTGATGAAATAGAACACACCATCAGAAGCCTATCAACCAAGAAAGCCCAGGACCAGATGAATACACAGACGAGTTCTACAAGACCTTTAAAGAAGAATTAATACCAATACTCTTCAATTTATTTCAGGAAACAGAAAACAAGGGAGCACTTCCAAACTCATTCTATGAGGCCAATAACACCCTGATTCCAAAACCAGGTAAAGATACATCAAAGAAAGAAAACTTCAGACCAATATCTCTAATGGACATAGATGCAAAAATAATCAATAAAATTCTGGCAAATTGAATACAAAACCATATCAAAAATATAGTGCACCACGATTGAGTGGGATTCATCCCAGGGATGCAAAGTTGGTTCAACATACGGAAATCAATAAATGTAATTCATATCAATAGACTTAAAGATAAGAACCATATGATCATCTCAATAGATGCAAAAAAAGCATTTGACTAGAGATAACAGGAACATATCTCTACACTGTAAAAGCTATCTATGCTAAGTCCCAGGCCAACATCATTTTAAATGGAGAAAAATTAAAAGCATTCCCTCTGAAAACTAGAACAACACAGGGATGCTCTCAATCACCACTTCTATTTAACATAGTTCTTGAAACTATGGCCAGAGTAATGAGATGGATGAAAGAAATTAAAGTGATACAGATAGGAAAAGAAGAATTCAAACTAGCACTACTTGCTGCTGATGATTATATGCCGAGAAGACCTAAAAAATTCCACCATAAAACTTCTAGAACTAGTAAATGAATTTAACAAAGTAGCAGGATACAAAAGCAACACCCATAAATCAAAGGCATTTCTGTATATCAGTGACAAATCCTCTAAAAGGGAAATTAGGAAAACTACCCCATTTACAATAGCCTCAAAAAAAAAAAATAAAACACTTGGGAATCAACTTAAGAAAAGAGGTGAAAGACCTTTACAACGAAAACTACAGAACACTAAAAAAAGAAATTAAAGAAGACCTTAGAAAATGGAAAGATCTCCCTTGTTCCTGGATACACAGAATTAATATTGTCAAAATGACCATTTTATCAAAAGCATTATACAGATTAATGCAATTCCAATCAAAATTCCAATGACATTCCTCATAGAAATAGAAAAAGCAGCCATGAAATTCATCTGGAAAAATAGGAGACCCAGAATAGCTAAAGCAATCCTTAGCAAGAAGTGAAGTAGGTGGCATCACTATACCAGACTTTAAACTATATTATAGAGCAATAGTAACAAAAACAGCATGGGATTTGCACCAAAATAGGCTGGTAGGCCAATGGTACAGAATAGAGGACACATAATTATAGTTATCTTATAGTAGACAAAGGTGCCAAAAATATACATTGAAGAAAAGATAGCATCTTCAACAAATAGTGCTGGGAAAACTGGAAATCCATATGCAACAAAATGAAATTAAACCCCTATCTTTCACCATGCACAAAACTCAACTCAAAATGGATCAAGGGCTCAGGAATTAAACAGAGACACTGTGACTAATAGAAGAAAAAGTAGTAGTCTCAAATTTCTATCATATCAGATTAGGCACATACTTCCTTAATAAGACTCCTATAGTACAAGAATTAAAACCAAGAATTAATAAATGGATGTATTCAAACTAAAAAGCTGCTTCTCAGCCAAATAAACAATCAGTGAGGTGAATAGAGAGCCTATAGCTTAGGAGCAAATTTTTATCACTTGTACATCAGATAGAGCACTAATCTCTAGTGTATATAAAGAACACAAAAAGCTACACACCAAAAAAAAAAAAAAAACCACAAATAACCCAACCAATAAATGGGCCAAGGAACTAATATACACTTCTCAGAAGGTGATATACAATCAATCAACAAATATATGAAAAAATGTTTAACATCTCTAGCAATTAGAGAAATGCAAATCAAAACTACTTTAAGATTTCATCTCACTCCAGTCAGAATGGCAGCTATTAAGAATACAAACTACAATAACTGTTGGTGAGGATATGGGGGGAAAGTCACATTCATACATTGCTGGTGGGACTGCAAATATGGAAAGAAGTATGGAGATTAATTAGAAAACTGGGAATGGAACCACCTTTTGACCCAACTATCCCTCTCCTCTGTCTATACCCGAAGGACTTAAAAACAGCTTACCACAGGGACACAATCAAATCAATGTTTATTGCAGCACAGTTCACAATAGCTAAACTGTGGTACCAATCTAGATGCCCTTCAGTAGCTGAATGGATAAAGAAAATGTGGTATATATATACACAATGGAATATTACTCAGCAATGAAAGAGAATAAAATCACAGATTTTGAAGATACATGGATGAAATTGGAGAATATAATGCTAGGTGAAGTAAGCCAATCACACAAAACCAAATGCTGAATGTTTTCTCTGATATAAGGAGGCTGATTCATAGTGGGGTTAGGAGGGTGAGCATGGGGAGATTAGACAAACTGTAGATAGGGCATAGAGGAAGGAGGGGGAGAGAGGGGGCAAAGGGGTAAAAAAATGATGGTGGAATGAGATGGATATCACTACCCTAAGTACGTGTATGAAGAAAACAAGAATAGTGTGAATATACTTTGTATACAAGCAAAGAGATGAAAAATTGTGCTCTATATATGTAATATGAATTGTAATGCATTCTGCTGTCATATATAACAAATTAGAATATTTTTTAAAAAGAATCCTGCAATTGAGAGAAAGATAATTCCTTAAGACTAAATTAAATCCAGAAACACAAGGGTAGTTCTGGTTTTGAAACTGAAAGTATTCACTGAATTTACAGAGAAAGAGAAAAATTTGGTGATTTTGCTTAATAGGTGCAAAAAAAAAGATTGATAAAATTCAATGCTCATTCGTAACAACATGTTAAGAAACCAGGAAATAAGTGAAGTTCCCAATCTTGGTATCTAAAATAAACCAAAAGACTCATAAATTTAAGGACAAAATAGTAAAATATTTCACTATGAAATTGAGAAAGAAACAAGAATGGTACTTATTAACTACTAGTCATTATTGTACTGGATTAATTTAATAAGTTCAGTTTAATAAGGCAATGGGAAAAGATTAGAAGAAAATCTGCCATCTGTGAAAGATTTGTGGAAATTATATTCATATATGCACAAGATAATTTGTAGATATTAGATCTGACAGAATTATGTACAAGATCTCTGCTCAGAAAACTTTAAAGCATTGTTGAGAGAACTGAAATAAACTAGAGTATATATGACGTTACAAACAGAAAGCTTTAACATTGTGAATGTGTCAGTTCGCTCCAAAATTATCTGCAGATTCAATCCCAATCACATCTCAGTAAGGTGTGTGTGTGTGTGTGTGTGTGTGTGTGTGTGTGTGTGTGTGTGATTTAACAAATTGATTCTAAAACTGATATGGAGGTATATAATACCAGGGATACCCTAGACAAATCTCAGAATAAAAAGAAAATGCTTACTTTTAAAGATGTAAGGCTTTAAATTAAAGCAATTATAATTAAATCCGTGTATTGTTGGTGCAAGAAAATGCAAATAGGTAAATGGAACTAAGTACAAAGTTCAGAAACAGGCCCATGAAGTACAGACAGCCTGTGACAAGGGTGGCATTGCCAGCAGCAGGAAGACAGTCTTGTCATTAGACATTGCTGACCAGTTATAAGTCCACATGTGAAGTGGTGAAGGCAGACCACAATAAGAAAGAGACATCATGTATGGAAATAGGCAAGGTATTCAGTAAGCATGTTACAGAAATGAATATCCAAATAGTCAATAAACATATAAAAACATGGCCAGACTAAGGGAAATTCATATTAAAGCTATAATAATAAACCACTGGTATAACCTTTAAATATGATTAAAATTAAGTGTAGACAAGAACATGAGTGATGAAACTCTCATATGCTGCTGAGAGCATCAATTTGCATAACCAGCCACTTTAGGAAATTTTTTGGCAGTATCCATTAAATTTAAGTAGGTATAATTAATGACCCAAGAATTCCAATCCTACACATATATGCAACAAAAATTATTTTTAATTTTTTAAAGTTCAAATGAAATTAAAATATTTGAAAAAAAGACATCCATGCCCATCTCTACAAAAAGTTATAACAGGAAAGTTTCATAGCATTATTATTCATAACAGTCCCTAAACTAGAAACAAGCCAGTGTTCATCAAGAGCAAGAAAAAAGTAACTTTTTTATAGTTCATATACACAATGAATTCAAATACAGCAAAAAAAAAAAAAAACCTAACTATAGCTGCATAAACATGGATAAATCTCAGGTGTATGAAGTTGTGCAAATAAGCCAGAAAGAAAAGACTATATAATGCATGATTCCATTTGTAAAAGGTTGAAAATGACCAAAAGTAACTTATAATGTTAGAAATCAGGATAGTGGTTACATTTAGAAGAGCAGAGGAACAGAGGAAAGGCACACAGAGATGCTTGTAGCATGCTAGACATATTCCTTCTCTTGAACTGTGATGCTTACATAGGGGTACTTGCTTTGTTTAATCAGGAATTGTTTACTGTTCTAAGTATCATACTTAACAGGTCTTGGCACCCTCCCCCCCAAAAAAGCATCATACTTAAAATTTCTACATATTAGACTTACATTTTTAAATATTAAACATAAAAACACATTTAGCTACCATAAATGTCATACCCAATGGTCTTTGCATTGAAGTTAATGATGCTTGCATTAAAAATCCAATATCAAAGACAGTAGGTAGAGAACATCTATATTAAGACAGAGTTTTTTATTTTGGTTTTATTTTATTTGTTTGTTTGTTTGGTTTTGGTACTGGGGATTGAATCCAGAGGCACTTTACCACATTCCCAGCCCATTTTATATTTTATTTTGAGTTATATTTTGAGTCAGGGTCTAAGTGGCTGAGGCTGGCTTTGAACTTGGGATCCTCTTGTCTCAGACTCCCAAGCTACTGGGATTACAGGTATATGCCACCATGCCTGACAGATTCAATTCTTTAGAAGCACTAAGAGAGAAATCTGAAAGAAAAAAAGGTACTCATCAACTATTCCTATTCTTTAAATTTTTTAAAAAATTATTTGACATATAATTGGCATATCCATAAAATTCGCCCTTTTAAAATTTCAGATTCAGTGGCTTTTTATTGTGTTTATGAAGTTGTAGAACTCTCACCACTAATATTATCATCCCCAAAAGAAAGCCAACACCACTGTCAATCATATACTATTATTTCCAGCTCCTAACATTTGTGAACCACTAATCTATCTTCTGTTTCTATTGATTTACCTAGTCTGGACATTTCTGGATTTGTACATTACATAATATTTTGTGTCTGACTCCTTTCCTTTAGCATACTATTTTCAAAGTTTATCCATGTTGTAGCATGAATCCCTAATCAATCCCTTTTATAGTTGAATAATATTCCATTGAATGGATATAATACATTTTTAAAACCCATTTCCTAGTTGATATACATTTTGCTTCCTTGTTTAAATTATTATGCATAATGCTACCATAAACACTTATATGATTTTAATATGCATGTGTTTTTGGTACTCTTTGATATATATTTAGGAATAAAATTGCTAGATCATGTGACAACCTTATGTTTAACATTTTAAGAAACTGACAAACTGCTTTTTAAAGAGTAATACCATTTTACATTTCTACCAGCAACATGAGGGTTTCAATTTCTCTACACCTTGCCAATATATATTATTGTCTATTTATCCTTCCCATCATAGTTTGTGTTAAAGGGTATCTGTGATTTTGGTTTGCATTTCCCTAATGAGTAATGATGGTTGTAAATCCCTTGTCAGATTATGATTTTGAAATGTTTCCTTGTTGTTTAAGTTGTTTTCTCTTTCTTGATGAAGTCCTTTGAAACAACAGTTTTTTATTGTTATGAAATGCTATTCATCTATTTTTATTTGTTGGTTATGCTTTTATGTCTTATCTAAGAAGACATTGCTTGATCCAAGCTCAAAAGTAGTTACATCTGTGCTTTCTTCTAAGAATTTTACAGCTTTGACTCTTAAAATCTATTAAGAGTTAAATTTCAAATAGTGTGTTGTAGGGGTCCAAATGTAAATATCCAGTGGTCTCAGTATCATTTGTTGAAAATATTATTCCTTCACTATTAAATTGTCTTGGTGCCCCTGTCATAAATTGACCATTAATGTAAGAGTTTATTTCTGGACTCTCCCTTCTCTGCCATTGGTTCATATGCCTATTTTATGGCAGTCTTTCACAGTATTGATTATTACTATTGCTTTGTCATATGTTTTGAAATTGGGATGTATGAGTGCTTCCGTTTTTTTTTTTTCCTATATTGAGTTAGCTGAGTCTCTTGCATTTCTATATAAGTTTGAGAATCATCTTGTCAATTTCTGAAAACAAAAGTCAATTAGAATTGTGATACAGATTTCACTGAATCCGTTTGGATGGTTTTATCTTTCTAACAATATTATACCTTGCAATTAATGAGCATGAGATATCATCTCATTTACTCATTTCTTAATTTTTTTCCAGTGAAGTTTAATAGTTTCAGTGTAAAATTGTTATACTTATTTTGTAAAATATATTTCTAAGTATTTGCCTTTTTATATGCATTGGAAAATGGAACTTTTAATATTTTTATTTTGTAATTGTTCATTACTAGTGTTTAGAACTATAATTGACTTGAATATTGAGCATGCATCCTTACTGAACTCATTAGCTCTATAGTTTCAGTTTTTAATGGGCTCCTTAAGACTACATATGTGTATGAGGGTACATATAACCTGCAAATAGTTTTATTTTTTTCAGTCTGGATGCTTTGTATTTCTTTTGTATTCTGGTTAAAGTTCTAGTGCAGTGTTGAACATTAATAGTGAAAGTCGACCTCTTTATCTTATTATCTTTGAGGAATAATTTTAGTCTTTTTTTATTGGTTCTTTTTAATTATACACAACAGTAAAATTCATTTTGAAATAATTATAAAAGCATGAAATCTATCTTGTTCTAATTCAGTCCCCAGGACCCCCCTTCCCTCTCCTCTGCTGATCATTCTGCCATAGACTTTAGTCTTTAAACATTAAGAATAATGTTGCTATAGATTTTCCATAGATTCCCTTTATCAAATTGAGGAAGTTCCCTTCTATTCCTAGTTTTTGTTACTGTTCGCTTGCCTTGTTTTATATTTGTACAAAGTTATAGGACACAGTGTGATAGATTCTAATGATCAAATCAGGGCACTTAGGATTTCTAGCTCCTTAAGCATTTTTTAAATTCTTAATCAATATCTAATAATTGTACATGATTTATAAGGTACAGTGGTATTTCAATACATAAGTTCTGATCAAATCAATATAATTAAGGGGTGTTGAATTTTGTCAAATGGTTTTTCTGGAGCTACTTAAATGATCTTATAGCTTATATATATTATTCTATTAATATATCATGTGGATTAATTTTTGTATAATTAACACACTTTTATTGTTAGGATAAATCCAGATTGGTCATGGTATACAATCTTACTATAGTGCTAGATTTGTTCACTAGTATTTTATAGAAGATTCTGGGCTATATTCATGAGGGATATTGCTGTATATTCATAAAAAATAGTTTACTTATATTGTTTTGCCTTGTTTTAGAATAAGCTAAGAAGTATTTCCTCTTTTAAGCAAAACTTTGTGGAAGACTGATGTTAAATTTTCTTTAAAAGTTTGAAGAATTTACCTGTGAAACCACCTGGTCCTTGGATTTTCTTTTGGGGAATTTTTCTTTTAAGGGTGTAGGGCATTTTTGATTATTAATTCAGCCTTATTTCTTATAGCTCTATTCAGATGTTCCAATTAACTTCAGTTCATTTGGTAGCTTTATTCTTCCTATGAATTTTTTCATTTCATCATAGTTTTCCAATTTATAGAAAACTTTTATTTGTGATTATTCATAGCCTTATAACCACTAAAAAAAAAAGAAGGAAGATTTATTGACTCATATAAGCTTTCGCAATGCAGAGAGACTCTATGGGAGTTAACTCAGCACCTTCACTGTCACGGAGGACTCAGGATCCATGTGTCTCCTCCATGATTCTCATGTTGACTTGGCCCTTTTCCATGGCGTGCTCTCTCTCTCTCTCTCTCTCTCTCTCTCTCTCTCTCTCTCTCTCTCTCTCACACACACACACACTATAGGGACCCTTGCAGGTGTGATCATCTCACAATTATATGTGAGAGTGTATGTTTTACAAGACTCTCCTGCATACCCTCCCTGAGCCACAAGCTTCCCTTTAACCCAACCTCTAACTAGATGGATGGAACCATCATGATGGGCCCAAATTTATTAGGACACAAAGGGGTGAGATGACAGCTGAAGAAAATTATTATAGGAGAAAATAGCTAGTGGAACTGGTGGCTAAACAGATGTAATAACACTAATCTCTAACAGCTTTTAGAAATCATCTTTGTGAATTTTAAATGATTTTGAAGAAACTGTAATATTTTGCTTCAAGAAACATTAAATTAATGTTCAGCAACTGAGATCCTTTTTCCTTGTTCATATTGTTAACGATACTTTTTACTTTAATAGTATTCAAACTACAATCCAAAGTTTCTAAAACGAAACCATCTAAATATTTTTCACTAAAACATATACAACATGAGGAGCAGTTATATTACAAAAATGTAAACTGCCTGTAGTATTTTCTGTAGTTATTTCTGTAGTTATTGATACTTGTGTCCAAATTAGCCAAAAATTTTTTCTTATTTTTTAGCAAAAGAGATTTTTAAAAATAGTTTGAGATGCTTATAGAACTAAATGAGGTGTTTTGCTTGGGAAGAACAGAGGATCCTGAGCAGCTCTCAGATAGGGAGGCAGCACTTGGAGCCACGTGGGAGGGGCACAAGAGAGCTGGACAGATGATTTCCCGCATCTCTCCATGAAATGCACGAAGGGCTTTGCAGAACACTTGAGGTCGGAACCGGAGTGTCTATTTAATATTGACACCATGACCTTGGGCCAGAAGTTGATGATACAAAAATGAATATGACTCAGTTCCTGCCCTCAGGCACTCACAGTCTAATGGGAGAGACGAACTCATAAAAAGCAATTTCAAGTGCAACAACAGAGGTGCAATGGTATGAGCTACAGCAATTTCCCAGAGGGGACAGTGATTAATTCAGTTTGGAAAGTCAGAGACAGCTCTATACAGAAAAAATGAAAATCAAAGGTTTTATTTGAGTTTACCAAGAGTACAGTAAAGGACTTTTTAGAATCTGAGAGGTTTGAAATAGCATGGCCTGCTCGAGGAGCCTCAAAATGACTGATGTTGACACTGAGGGCAGTGTGGGGAACAAAGCTGGGCAGAAGGGGTGACAGGGACCAGACCTCAGAGGCCTTACTTGTCTTATTAGGGAAAAGGAAGCCTGTCCTGTGGATGGTGGAAGTCACTGAAAGATTTTAAGCGGAAAAAAAATGTTCCAATTTGCATTTTTAAAAAGAGACCTTGATGGATCTCTGGAGAATATACTGGAGCAGGTCAAGATGGAAGTCTGAAGACTCATAAGGAAAGTGATGCAGATAATAAATATTGGAGGATGAACCAGGAAGAGACAGAAGTAAGAAAACAGTCATTGACTATTTACAGCATTTGATGGAAAGGAAGAAGTCAAACACACAGGTCTCCAGCTTTAGCAACTGGGTAGGTGTGGAGAGAAAAGCAAGTTCAGTATGAGGTATGTTGAGCTGGAGGTGTCAGCACCATAAGCCAGACTGTATGCACATTTGGCAGTGGGACGTAGGTTCCATCCAGAAATAAGGATTTAGAAGTCTTGCAGAGGCACTGCCTGAAGCTACTGGATAAGGTAAAAATGGCTGGAGAAAGAAGAGCCACTGTGAAGGGAAAATTTAATGTACTTCCACAATTCAGGAAGGGAAGAGTAGGTCCACAAAGGACATGGAGCAGGGACAAAGACGTGAGAGGGGACACTAGGAAAGTACATCCTAAAGGATAAAAAAAAATCTCTTAGAAAGAAGTACTCACTTTTTGGGGAGCGGGGGATTTAATCAGAGAAAGAAGGAAATTGAAGGAAGAGCACAGGGAGAAGTGAAAGACTGGCTCTGGCAGATACTGATGCTCTAGTGTCCCAGAACTCTGCTGCCGGTTTCCCTGTCTTTTCTCTGGAGAGTCATAAGGTGTTGCCACATATGGCCCATGTGTCCAGGATCCTGGAGATGGCAGCAGCAGAAGCCTGGTCTATCTTTAGTGACATTTCTCTTCCACCCACCAGACCTAGAACACAGACATTTTCCCACAGACATTTGGCTTTGTGGAGAAAGTCCAGTCTAACATGGAAGTTTCTGAGTCATAAATAGTCCTGTTCCTGCACTCAGACATGTTTGGAGTGGTAAACCTGAGACCTTCCTAGAGACAACTTAAGAAACTCAAGTGCCTGCATTCACTGTGATTTCACCCGACCTTGGAAAAGAGACATAGCAAGATTCCTGTAATCCAGGGCCCAGTCTCTTCTCCTGGAAATCTGAGCTGCACAATCCTGACCTCATACAGCCTGTATCCACAATGAGACTATGGTCCCAATCAACCGTTTGGGAAATAAGGAAAATACAAACTTGGAGACCCAATTCAGTGTGGGGCACTGGGTTTCAGTGAGGCCCCTATTAGCTCATGTAACCCTGGGGGATCCACCGTTTCATACCCATTGAGAAGTCTCAGATGCACATCCTCCCTGAGACGGCTTGACTTCTAGACAGAGACAGGGTTTGATATGGGGTCTAAATGCACCAAAATCCAGGATTTTTCCTTATGTGAATACAGAGTCAGCTTCTATAATTTTATTTAAATGGTTCCTTATTCTTCAGATTCCAATATGCAGCTGAGCTTTAGATAAAGAAGACATGTGTCCCTGTAACATTGTGTGCAAACCGAGTTTTGTAGCTCAGATCATATTTCAAATATCTTAAATTTCATGACAAATCCTTTCTCTACATGCCCTTTCATAGAGCAAAGAGCCAGCCCCTAATTTATCTGCAGTGTCAAGTTTCCTTTAAGTGGAACTCACTGTGTCCAGTTTCCTTTAAGTGGAACTCACTTTTGCCACCAAAGAAACTACACTTTGGAAAAACACCAAATCCATAGTCTCAACTTTGTTTTCAGTGAGAACCAAGAGGCAGAGCCAGGAACCAACCACCAAAGCAGCCCCAGGAGAGACTCCAGGGTTCCTATCTGGTATCTGCGGACACCTTCTCTTTGGTCTCCACCCTCTCCTCAGGAGCCCAACCCTGTCAAGGTGTAAAAGACTTTTGCTCCTACCAATTCTTGGAACTTCTGGGGGAGGTACCTAGAGCCTGGACTGACATGAAGTTTCCCCCTCTCCCTGACCACCTGAAACTCTTAAGCAGACAGAGTTCATAGGGGAAACCAAGGTGCATCTCTTAGATACAGCTGTGAAACTCTGGCTTCTTCGCTCATTAGTAACTTAAGGCTGTGGGAAGGCTTCACCTTCTCTTACCCCATCCCACTTCCCAGGAATAGAATAGCTACATATGAGGGCATGCATAGATGTCCACATCCTCCCCTTTCAGATTTGTCTGAACGTTTGAAGTTTGTACAGATCCCTGCATAATGAAATGGACTGAGCCCAGGGTTTCCCAGACAGGGATGCAGTCTTCTTGGATTGGACTTAAACTCTACAGCAGGCCCATCTTTGTGCTGGTTGTCTGTGACATCTACCAAATATGCCCAGGTCTTCTCCTGAGCACAGGTACAATGGAACTTTCCTAGTTCCTTCAAAATCAGGTAAGTCAGAGACAATGTTGGCCAGGGCATCCTCCAACCTCTGGTGGACACATAACAAAGAAGCTCAAGGCATGAAAAGGAACCAAGAAAAACACTTGAGAAAAGGGGAAGCTCGTCAGGGAAGACTTCCCAAGGGAGGCTGTGCAGGTGCTGATCAGGAAGAGAGGAAAGAAGTCCAGGATGAGGCAAAGGGTGGGCAGTATGCCACAGGGAAAGGCAGCCCAGGAAAGGGAGATAGTGTGGGCAGGTCCAGAGGACAGACAACAGAGAGGAGGGATGAAGGGAAGGGAATTAGTCTTCAGCAAGGCCTAGCATCAAAAACCTGGCTTGCCTAAGAACTCTTCTCCTCTTAAACTTTGGTGCTACCAAATTCTGATCAGAGAAAATGGAAGGAAGAGAAAAACCAGACTCAGGGAGATGAGAAAAGCAGAAAGGGGAGAGAACTAAAAGTCTAAGAAAAATGAGAAGATGTGCTAGATTAAACAATGATCCCCCCCCCCTCCAAATGTCTAAGTTCTCATCCCTGGAACTTGTAAACTTGTAAAGGTCTTACAGAAGTGATTGAGTTAAGGATTTCGAAATGAGACAATTACCTTGGATTATCCCTTGGGACCTAAATGCCCTTGTGCATCTGATTAAGAGAGCACCAGGAAGAGAAAGCCATGTGACCTCAGAGGCAGAGACTGGAGTGATGTGGCCACACACCAAAGAAGACCCAGTCCCCCCCCCCCAAAAGGGGGAAGAGACAAGGAATGCATTCTGTCCAGGGACTCTGGAGGGAACAAGGCCCTGCTGACACTGATTTCTGACTTCTGGCCTCCAGAACTGAGAGAGGACACATTTCTATTGCTGTAAGCCTCTCAGTTTGTGGTTTTGTTACAGCAGCCCTAGGAAACTAATGTACTGGATGACAGGGGAAGACACGTTGTTCTGTTCCAGTCACCCCTTCCTTCCCTCACCTTGGCCCTCTGACTCTCCTTAGCTCCCTCCCTTGGATGTTAGCTACCACCACTCAGCTCTTTCCCTTCCCTCCAGTCAGAACCCCTCCCAGGGCTCCAAGGGTAAAGTTCCCTGTTAACCTCTTTCTGGCCCCCTCTGGCTTCTGTCACCCCGCTGTACCAGAAACAATTTACCATCTTGTTGGCCACTTCTTCACTCAGGTGAATTCTAAGCACTATAATTATCCCCAAGTATTTCATTGAGTACCAGGCCCAGTACACAGATTTGAAGGCATAAAAGGTAATTAATAAATGCTTACTAATTGACTAATCCTTTGGAATTGGAGATTGTTACTCTCACCACTAGTTAGGATGTGTCTACGGTGGGCAGGCACTATGCTAGGCACACCAAATTCAGCACAGCAATAGTACTGGTTGCTGTAACTAATGGGTGTCAGGAACTGTGCTGGGCTCTGAGAATGCATTGAATTATTTATTCCTCACCATTATATTATTATCTCCATTTAATAAATGAATAAACCAGGCTGAGAGAAAATAAATAACTAACATGGTGTCAGCCAGCTAGCAAGCCTCAGATCCAGAGCTCAAGTCAGGATCAGATAGGCATTCAACACTAGGCTCTGTGTAGAATCTTTGGAGGGAGGGGAATTCAAATTTTTCTAGATGACTTTTTTTTTTCTAGGGGGGACACAGTCTCAAGATACTTTAATTTCTCAACATTTGGGGTCTTCCTTAAACAATGTGAATGAATCCAGGATTACCCGCTAGAATGCCTAGACGACTTTTGAGACCTGAAATCAAGCTAATTGGCCACTGGGTGGCACCAAAAAAGTGTCTGAGATTCAAAAAAGCAGCAGGCCAGGGTGAGTTCCAACTCTTGAGGTGTTGCTAAGGTGAGCCAGCCCTGCATACACAGGGAGGCAAAGTGCCCAGAAGAAACTGGATTCAAAGCCAAGGTTCAAAGAAACGGATTAGAAAATATTTCCCCAAGCTTCTAATATCAATAGAAAAAGATAACAGATCTGCATTCTTGTACTTCAGTCCAAAAATTACCATCTTGAGATATGCAGATTTTTTAATACCTCTGCTTACCAAGAGCATGCAAAAATCCCCGTGGGTGTTCCAAGAAAAGAAAAATTACAGGCACAATCGCCAAGAGCAGGGATGTCCAAACACCTTAACAAGTCCTTGTTGAAACAGCAGCTCTTAAATGATTCAACTGCCTTCTAGCCAGTGCACATAGCAATAGCCATAAATACACTACAATTAACATCACTTGCAGAACAAGGGAAACTCTGAAAATATTTCATTTAATATCTCAGAGGAGTAATAGATATGCTTCCCCATGAATGAGGATATTGTCAAATTATTTATCGAGGGCCAGCTGTGAACTCTTCGAATTGTAAATATCTACAAGTTGCTAGGTGCTTGGAAGAAGGAACCATAGCTCAAGCTGGGTATGGTGCAAGTTACCATGTCCCACACCACTGCAACTCCAAGTGTGGTCCACAAGCTGCTGACCCTCTGGGAAATATTTGCTAACATTCCACCAGAAGAAAAGCACACAAAGGGAGAGTGAGCTAGAAACTTCTACAGCCATTTGATATCACCACAGTATCCCAGACTGTGGATTGGTGTAATGGAGCTAGAAAAGTTGGGATGTCCCATACTTCCTATTGAGTGGTTTGTGGCCAGAGTTGCAAATTAACCTTGCACAGTAGGTGCTTAATGACCTGAAACTGATTAGAAATTAAATCAAGCTGATCTCCAATCACAGGTAGCTGGGGAAGCGCTGTTTTAAGAACCCAAGGAGATTACTCCAGCCTGCTCCATCCAGTTCCCCAGCCTTAATGAGGGAAGAACAAGTAGTTAAGGGTATGGAATTTGAGACAGGGAGAACTCAATCCAATCCCATCTGTTAATTAACCAGCCTTAGGCATATTACCTGAACTTTTGGATCTTTAGTTTCTTTAGTACTGAAATGTGGCTAATGATATTTACTTTATAGAGTGGTTATAAAAATGTCATGAAACAAAATAGGTATGATGAGACGGAGCCCTCGGAGGGTCTTCTCAATCTCTCTAAATCTCAATGTCTCTCTCTTTGCTCCACCACCCTCCCCTATGCCTCTTTGGAGAATCTGTTGCTATTCTTTCTAAATAACACTGTTCTCTTGAGGACAAGAGGGCATTATCAATACTGCTATAGTTTGAATCTGGAATGTCCCCAAAGGCTTAAGTGTTGAAGGCTTGGTCCTCAGGGCAGCAGTGTTCAGAGATGAAGCTTTGGGGAGGTGACTGGATTATGAGGGTGATGACCTCATCAGTGGACTGATACTTTGATGGATTCATCATTTGATGGCACTATGTGGAAGTGAGGGAAACTTGGGAGGTAGGGCCTGGTTGAAGGGAGTGGGTCATGGGGGTGGGCCCTTAGAAATTCTCTTTTAACCAGCCCCTCTCCTCTCTGGCTCTTTCTCTGCTTCCTGTCTGCCATGAGGTGAACAGCTTTGCTTTGCCTCACTCTCCCCGCCATGATCTTCTGCCTCACTATAAGTCCACATCAATGGGGCCAAGTGACTATAGGATTAAACCTCTGAAACTGAGCCAGAATCTATCCTCCTCCATTAGGTTGATTTTCTCAGATACTTTGTCACAGTAACAGCAACAACAACAACAACAACAAAACTAACACAACAGTCTTGGAGGTTCTAGGCTCTGGATTTTCTCAGTCATCAAGTTCTCTTATGAAGGGGAGAGAAAGTTCTAGATAAATGGACAGAAGAGAGGAAAAAAAAAGAAGATCTGAAGGCGAGACAGTAAAAAGAGTAGGAAGGATTGTTTTTGGAAAAACGGACAAAAAGAAGTCTTGAGACCTGGCAAGGAAGGAAATGAAGGACATGGAAAGCTGAGTCACAAGAACTAGATGCTCATTCTGGAAGAAGATGCCAGAAGAGAACAGCCCTCTGAGAGAACAGGAAGAGTGCAGCAGGCCTGGCGGTCCTGGGAGCACCCTGCGCTGGTCTAGGGCCATGGGTGAGCCAGCCCACCTCCTCTCACTGGCCCAGGGAGTAATAAACCAATATGCTGTCCCTCTTCTGGGCAGGCCTTGACTTGGGCAGTATGGGGTACTATCCAGTGATCTCCCTGTTCAACTCAAGCCCATCCACACACACACATCACCTTGCTTTCTCCATCTCCTCCACTATTTAGTAAATAATATGGAATAGCCTCTCTGCCCAGCACTGTACTAACACTGACATCCAGCAGTCCACAGAGTCTCTGCTGCCTG
The DNA here is from genome assembly GCF_047511675.1 of Marmota flaviventris. Lineage (NCBI taxonomy): Eukaryota > Metazoa > Chordata > Mammalia > Rodentia > Sciuridae > Marmota > Marmota flaviventris. Next base: position 110,916,345 of record NC_092508.1, read on the forward strand.
GGAACTTGTCTTCTAGAAGGAACAGGAAAGAAAATGTCAAATAAATGATGAATTCCCCTACACTAAATGCTGGCATGTTAAAACCTTGCTTCAGCACAGACTGTACCCTCTCAATGAGTAATCAAGTATATTCTCTGGGGCAGGGTTTCTTATGCAGACCCAGGGAGAATTCAGGAAAGTTCATGAACTTGAATTGGAAAAGATTATATCTTTATTTTTACTAGCCTCTAACTAAAATTTAGCATTTCCTTCAAATATGAATGCAGACAACCACAGAAGATTCTGTGATTTTATAACCAATAGAAATTGTGGATATTTGCACATCATCTCACCATTGTTGCAGAAATTTCAAAATGTTTAGTCTCATCACTACTTCAAATATATAGTAGTCCTTAGAGCTGCCACCAGACCTTAACACTTAATGCACAAACACAAGCCCAAGTCTGTATGGCACACTGGCCCATGCCTATAATTCCAGCTATTCAGCAGACTGAGGCAGGAGGATCACAATTTTGAGGCCAGCCTGGGCATCTTGGCAAGACTATCTCAAAATAAAAAGGCTAAGGATGTAGCTCAGTGGTAGAGTGCTTGCTTACCAAGTGTGAAGTCCTGGGATCCACACCCAGGAGGGAGTAGAGGCATATCTATTATTATGTTAATGTGTATTTGTTTCTCAAGATTTTGATAAATATATTTCAATATAATTGGTTTACTTCTTTGTAGATTTTATTCATTTGTCAACATTATTCTGAAGGCATCCATGGATTTTACTCACAGGCCAAACAGATCTAAGGCACAGATAAGATTAAGAACCTTTCCTTAGGATCTGCTGTTAGTTGACATTTGAAGGGTCCTAATAGGAAATTCACCCTTCAGGGCCTGTTAGCACAGGAGATTCCACTTAGGTACTTATACCCCAGAGCACTGTGGCACCTTCTCTGAGCTGGCTATCTTGGTCAGAGTTAGGGGACTGAAAAGTTAGAATTGGGGATCTTTTTTTAAAAAATTATTATTATTATTATTATTATTTTAGTTTTAGATGAACACAATACCTTTATTTATTTATTTTTATGTGGTACTGAGGATTGAACTCAATGCTTCACACGTAATGCTTCACATGTGCTAAGCAAGTGATGTACCACTGAGCCACAACCCCAGCCCTAGGACTGGGGATCTTGAGAGCAATTTTTCATTGGTAAAATAAGTGTTGTTCAATGTATATAGGAAGGATAGCAATATTATATGCACACTCAGAACCTTGTATGAACAGGAACATGAGAAATTACAAAGTGCAGTGGTCCTCTTTCAAGTAAAACACTAGGCTGCAAGTCTGACCCGTGCTCAGATACTCAAAAGAGGATTAAAAGAGTTATCCAAGAGGATAACTTAGCTATCTTGCCTCTCTTGTCTAGGATAATATCTATGTCTATTTGAAGATTCCTTGCAAGGTCTTGCACAAAGCTCCTGGGAACTGAGATCAGGGCTTCTGCAAGCCAACAAAACAAGTGTGCACAACATCTTTTGTGCTCACCTTACCATGCAATACCTGTGTGCCACAGAATTCCACCTGAATCCTGCTTCCCTGGTAGTGAAAAGGAGACTAGAAATAAATGGAGACCACACAAAGGAGAACACACACAGAGGCCATGTATCCAGAGCTCAACAAGGGCAAGGGAGCCAGCCACTGGGCATGAGATGCTTTGACAGAGTCTCAAAGACAGGCAAGACTGCGAGAAAGCTTTATAGTGGAAAAAAGGAGGGCTTTTGGGTGCTCTGACTGATGCTTGTTAGCAGAAGGAAACTGATGGCAGGCTAACTAGAAATGGGGCACCCTGTGTGATTGGTTGGGGAGCATATTTGGCTTGCTCTGTTTGCTCCTGAGTTGAAAGTGGATGGGAACAAAACAGGCAAATTGGCAGTTATTGACTTTTCTGGGCTGATGCTGCAGAAGCTGTAGTTTGACTTCTTGTACTGTGAGCTGCAAAAGTTGTGGGTCAGAGTTGTGTGGTTATATCTGGCCTGTCCATTTTCCACTTGTATATTCAGTCTATCAGGATCCATAGGATTAACAACTAGCAGTGACATTTAGGGATGTTTGTCAAAAAAAAAAAAACACCTCAGGTCTGTGAAAGGACCCACGGGATGGTACAAGTCTACTCACAGCAGGCAGACTTGCACACAGGTGTCTTGAGCTGAATAAAGGTCTTGGGTATCTTGTAGGGTGGTGTGTAGCTCACTCCCACTCTTATCTCAAACAGCTGTAATGAGCATATCTTATCCACCTGAACCAATGTTGAGGTTAATGATCACATAGGCAAGACTTGAAATGGCTGAACATAGCTACTGGGTTCTGTTTTACCTTACAAGAGGTAGTATTTTGCCAAGAAGGTAGAATATTTACCGGTGCTTCTCAACCCAAGGTAGTTTCATTCCCAAGAAAGCATATGACAATGACCGGAGACAACTTTTGATTATCACAACTGGGGCTGATATGTTGTCACATCTAGCAGCTGGAAGCCAAACATCCTACAGTGCATAGGACAGCCACCCAACAAAGTACCATCTAGGCCCAAATGCCAATCATGTCTATCCATGGAGAGAAATGGAAGCAGAAATGGATAAGAAGTTCTGGTGTCAGGACAACATAGGGGTCACAATGGTAGACCCTGGATTAAAATTGTGATTTGGGGGCTGGGCATACGACTGGGTGGTAGGGCATGTGCCTAACCTGCAGAAGGCCCTGGATTCAATCCTCAGACCACAGACAGAAGAAAACAGTCTGACTTGGACCTTGGCATTTTTACTTTCTAGAGACCAAAAGAAAATTATTTAAGTCATCAGAAAGTGGTAGCCCATTAATGGGAATTATTGTGAACTGACGTAAGACAGTTTCACCATGCAAACTTCTTAGGTTCCTTTGGGTAGATATATAAGTAACCTAAGAAGATTGATGTGAGTTGACCAACCCTTCCTCTATAAGCTAGCCACCAGGCTAAGGAGGAATATTTCAAAATTCTGCAACATGTATACTTACTTATTAACAAGAAAACACCAAAGTAGTCCTAATATCTATTCTGTAAGCCCCATAAAGTCTAATCGCTCTGACCCTTGAATGTCTCGAACTGCATATTTCATGGAAGATCCCTGGAAGCAGATCCCTGGCTTGCTGAAGCAGGATTCTATTAATGGTGTAGCTGGCATGAAACACCAGGATGTTCTCCTTGCTCATGGCTGGACACCAGACAGATTAGGGAGTTGACCTCTTGAGTTGTTTCCAGGAATCCAGGCCACAGATGTTTCTGAATCTTTATACCCAACTCAGAAAAGAGTAGAGATTATTTCTGAAGTATTTTATACACTTTTAATAGCTTGAAGATCTTCATCTCACCATTGGAGACCAATCTCTAACAGTTGCCATGCTACTTAACAAGCCACTAGTTTCGCCAATCAAAAAGCACTTCTGACATTCTGAGCTAATTGGCAAAGCAGCTGATAATAATAGTAATAGGGTAGCAGAAGCCGGCTTTGGGCATCAGGAGAAGGCTAATTCCAATGCTGGCTGACCATTTTTTCAGGATTCACGCACATTACGGTGCCAGCTACATCTGGTTTTGCCTTCGCTGAAATCACACATGGTTCAAAGGTTAAAAGTAATCAGATGGTCTGACAGAGCTTTAAACCTACTGCCAGAGATCACATGCACACAGCACTTAGCATTATTCTTGGCACATTAGTAAATATGGAATAAAAGTTGCTATTATTGTATTTTTTTTTTAAAAAAAAAAAAAGCTTCTTCCTACTCCCCAAAGAAAGGGAGCACCCTGAACTCCCAGTAATAGGATGATTTTAAAGTTTATATGTATTGGGGAGATTAAAGTCTCAGGAGAAGGCAGGTGGAAAGCACAGGCCCAGAGACACTGCTAGAGAGTTCTCGGCAAATCATAGGGGCCTGGGACCACAGTTTGAAGGTTCATAGAGCATATCAATCTTTTTATAATACACATTCTTTACTTTCTCACTAGTTTTATTGTCAAGAGAACTGACTCATCTTGTAAAAAGCAGCACCACTACCCCTCTTCCCTCTGCCGTCTGTTTTCTACCCTGCATCTCTTTCCTCATTATTCCCCAGTACTATATTATATATATTCCTTCCAAAGATGTTTATTTTCTGCTTAAGGCAGACTGAAAGGAGAGGTCCATGATGGCAGAGACTTCTGCCTGTCTTAATCACTGCTCTATATCCAGTGTCTAAGATAGTACCTGGTACAGAGTTGAAATTAATAAACGCAGCTTGAAGGAATAGATCGATCAATCCAGAATATACTAAGGCATCAATGCAAGGATCACCTAGATCAGAATTCCCTAGGGGTACTGACAAACACAGGTCCCTGGCTGGGAAGGAGATGCAGTCCTCAGGGTTCCCGCATGCATCGACCCTGGACCCTGACACAGCTTGGAAGAGGCCTTCAGAGCAGGGTGAGAGACAAGTGCAGGGAATGGCTGCTTGGTACCCAGAGAGCCTGGGGACTTGGCACCGGGGTTCTCAGCTCTGCCACTAGATCTCCAGCCTCCAAGCTTGCTTAGAAAGTGGTAAAGCTGTCAGACTTCTAGGGATATCTCTGAGATTGGAGACTGGTGCTCTCGGGCAATCGTGTCAGACAGGATATCAGAGGACCTGCCCCTGTCTAGCTCTACTTGATTCTATGTCTCCTGGGAAAGATGGGGACCCAAGGCTGCCTAAGATTGAGGCTTAGAGTCAGATTACTTTTAAAATGTATTTTCCAACTTACCAGAAAGTAGGTAAGTTAATTATACCTACACCATTCTAACTTTTTTATAATACACATTCTTTACTTTCCTACTAGTTTTATTGTCTAATGTTTACTCAATATTAAATTCTAATGTTATTTAAGGAATATTAAATCATTCTTTTGAAACTCATTAATACACATGTTTGGATTAAAAGATGAAGTTAGACTATTTGTCATGGGAATCAGATTTGATTTAGGGAAAACAAATGGATGGAGCTGTCTCTTAAAATGCAGGTTCCTAGGACCCATCCCAGGGGCACTGAATCAGAACCTCTGATGGTAGAGCCATGAAATATGTATCTTTACCAGGCTCACCCAAAATTCTGGGACCTCCTGTGATCTTTAAGACTCCCTGTAATATCTGCCCCCCCCCCCCCGCCGAGTAAATGGGAACTTTGGAATAATGGAGGGGGAAGGGAGTAGAACTGGGCCCCAGCCTCCCTGTGCTGCAGGAGGTTAGTAGGGAATGTTATCACTAAATACCTACCTCCCTTTCTGTCGGATACTGAAATGGCTGCATTCCTCTTTGGCCAAGAATACCCAGCCTCCAGGGGCCTACTGAGATGGACCGGGGGATAAACCAACCATGTGGAGGGAGTCATTCTTGACTTCACAAGAAAAGAAAGGTGGAGGGGAAACGGGAGGCAAACTACAGGACTATCAAATAGTATAGGTTAATAACTAAGAATAATGCTCAGTGTTTTCTAAAATCACACCAAAGGAAAAGTAAGAAAAGAAACTTCTTTGAAAGGAAGCAGCTCTCAAGAGATGGATACAGAGAGAAATTTCTGCAGATTTGGGTGTGAGTATAGACTTCACTACTCTTTTGTTGTGCCTCTGGGACAATCATCTCACTGTTCTGGCCTGGGATTCTTCTTCATTATCTTTGTCCTTTCCCTTGAGGTGGGTAGACACCCAAAGACTCCCCTTTGGGAGGGTGTAGAGTGGAGTCCGCCATCCAAGATAAAGTTCCCGCCATAGACAATCATGCCCAAATCTTCTCATTCAAAGGATGGAGCACAAACAGCCTACTCCAGGCCCTAGCCCCACTATACACACCTCATCACTTGGCCACACCAAGGGCATGACAAACAACATATTGGACTTCTCTGGCTCCTGTCTGGACCAGTCTTTGTCTTCATCTCCATGTTGAACTTGCTGTTTCTTTTCCTAAAACAATTTTTTTTTTTAATTTTGATAACCACATGCTGTTATGTAATGCAGTAGGATGGGATTGTCTCCCTTCTGCATCCCTTTCTGAACTGGGTGGTCAGAAGACCCTGTTGTTCGGACCTCAGTTTGCCTATCACCTCTTCAGGGTCTTCCATAGGCCTCCTTATCCAGTTTTGCTCTCACCCCCAGGCACTTCTTTTCTTTAGCATCTTCTTTTCTTTGTCTTATCACTTAGTACCTGTCACTCTTTGAAGCATCTGATTTGTCCATTTGTTAGTGAGTTTATCTTCCACACTTTATTGTAAGGAGACTTCTTTGAGGGCAGGGGTCTTCTTTTCTTACGAGCACATTCCCTGAAACAGATGTTTGTCGGTGTGAATGGGAGAATTTCCCTGTTGCTTGGGGTCGCCTCTTGGTCCACGTGCTTTCTGTTCCGCTCTCGGTTCTTCTCTCCTTTGACCATTTTGGTCATTTTGTCTCTGCCCTTCTCCCAATTCTCATTCCTTCCTCCAGACTCCTGGCTGTCAGTTTGCACGGAGTAGCACAGAGAGGAAGGCTTTAGGCCCTTCCTTTCCTTCTGGTAGAAACTGTATGAAGTTGAAAACAAAATCTAGCCTGGGCAGGAATCCTTGAAGACAACCAATCTCTCTCTAGCTAAAAGTAAAGCAATAATGAATTATTACGCAGACACCTTTTCCTCCTCGCAAAGAGGGTCTTCTGACCACCCAGTTCAGAAAGGGAGGAAGAAGGGAGACAATCCCATCCTACTGCATTACATAACAGGCACTGGCAGGGGTAGATGGGAGCCCAGTGTGAAAAGCCCTCCAGGGAACTACAGAAAGAAAAATAAGATGAAGCTTAGACAAGTAAACAAAAAACTGGTGAACCTTGGATCAGGGCTGCAAGCTGTGGCAAATCTCATGAGGAAGCACTGCGGTATCTTAAGTAAAGATCTCTCCTCAAGGGAGGTCTCACTTGGTTCCAGAATTAGAGTAAGTGTTTACTTAGTCTCATTACTTGCCAAACACCTTGCTCAGATATTTTCTTGCATACTTCCTTTAATCCTCCTAACACTCTTTCTTTGCTACCCCGCTCTTATCATGAGAACTAGATTGCTAACACTCATGGGACCTGAATCATGGTTTTTTGTTTACCATCATTCTTTTGATTTTTTTTTTTTTTTTTTTTTTTTTTTTTTTTTTTTTTGGTCTGGGTATCAAATCTCAGAATACAATACTGGGAGGAAAAACCAACACTGGTTGATTGATCAATTCCTCTAGCCTGGGGTTTTCCTCCTTTCTGAAAATATTCTTCTCCCTTAGCTTCTGCATCTGCAACAACTACAGAGTTTATTCCTTGGCCCTTCCTCTAGAATCTTCTGCAAGGAATGCTTCTTCCATCTTTCTTTGATAGCCATCACTTATAATTAAAGCAATATAGTGTGGTGGCTGGGCAAATGGACATCTGGAAAAAAAGAGACCCATGTTTGAATTCAGGTGAAACACCATGAAATAGTCTAGATGACATTGGGACAAGTTAATTTCTTTGCATCCTTTCCCATCAGTGAAATGGATTTGATAGTAGCTGATCCTAGAATCATTTTAAGTGTTATTATAAAAATTAGAGTATACAGAGTTGTAGGGCTGAGGTTATAACTGAGTGGCAGAGTGCTTATAGCATGCATGAGGCCCTGGGTTCAACCCCCAGTACCACAAAACAAAATCATAAAGTGTTAATTATCACAAAAAGTTAATTATATTTAAAGCACATATTGCCATACCTACAGAGGGAAGTCAAGCTGGAAGGAATATTTGGGGAAGAAGATGAATGTTGATAAATGATAACAGGGATGGTTTGGGGGTTACAAATTAAATAATTGCACTTGGCTAACTTAAAGAAATAGTTTATCATCAAGATACTGGATCACTGCATGATTTAAAGGGAAATCGGAGTGCTCAACTTTGAGAAGGATAGACCTATATGGAACTCAGTGGTTGAAATGTGTGACAAGCATTGTTTTAGGTGTTGCCACTAGGATGTCATAGCTCTGATTGCCTTCCATCCTATTCTGGTCTCAGTTCACTTAAAATCCAAATTTCAGGAAGGAAAATTTGGGTCATATCTTCTCTTTGTGGTGGAGAAAGGAATAACAATTTGGGTTAATAATCCCATTAAGATCATATGGCATAGAGAGCCAGAATAGAAATCTGCATGTTTCCTATTGCCACTGTAACAAATGACCACATACTCAGGCTTAAAACAACACAAATTATTCCACAATTCCAAAGGTAAGAATTCCAGGATCACTCTCAGTGAGCTAAAAATCAAGGCAAGAAAACCATGGTCTCTCACAAATGACTGTCCCATCAACACTGCCTTATAAAGTCACCCAATCTATGGAGTGATATCCCATCATATGCACAGGTTCTTTCTATTCTCAAGAGGCCATGGATTGCACATATAAGTTGTGTGTCTAAGAGGTACTCTTTAGTAAGGTGAGGCCAGATAGGTAAGAAGGTATAGTTTAGGAGCAAAGGTGTGTGAGAGACCTTCTAGAAAACAATGAATAAAAGTGAGGTGGGGAGAAGGAAAATGAGATCCTGGGAATGGGTGCTCAAAAAAGGAGAATTCTGAACTGAATTTTGAAGGATAAATTATGAGTTCCCAATGGTAATTCACATAAACCTGGGGAAAACTAAATATATTTCTAGACAAAGACCAATACTAATACCTAAACCACAGCTGAGTTCCAGAAATGCAAGGAATTAAATCCAGGCAGAGCCGATCATATAATCAGCCAGTCAGGTCACCTTGACTTGCTTTGATGATTTTGAGGACTTAGACAATGCACCTGGACCCCATTTCTAAGGCTTTCTGCATCTTGAAATTCCTTCTTAGTTTAGGATTCCTAGTGAATTCTCAGAATCAGTTTGCTAAAAAATGCCTTAAAGGAGCAGATATACATGGAGTTGCTGGGAGGAAAAATAGTTATAACATTTTGGAGATAGTACCGTAGCTGGATTCACCAATCAGCCAGTTGCCCTGGGCTTATTAGCCTCTTTTTAATCTTACACTGCAATATAGAGCCTCGGAACGGCATAAAATGTGAAGAAGAAAAGGGAGAGGGGGGAGAAGCATGATTAAAGTGAGCACAAAATGGAAAGGGAGCAAGTGGGAAGCAGTCCATGAACTCCAGCTGGCAGAGACTGATCGTGGTACCGCTTGCTCTTAGATTTCGTGGAGGTGGTGTTGTGGAGGCTCCCTTACTCCCTTGACATTTCTTTTTCATCAGTTTTAGGGTTGGCCCAGCCTGGAGTAAACCAAGCATGGAAAGTTTGGCTGTGCAGAGAGGTTTTTCTTTCTTTCTTTTTTTGGAGAATTTTTACGAAATACATGTACAAATTTTTTAAGTCAGGTTTTACAGAAGGACTTGTAAACAGCATTTCCTTTCATTTGGATAGTTCCTGCTCTATGTGCAATGTGTTTGTGTCTCTCATGGTTTTATTAATTTAGGTGATCTCCTGACTTCCTTTAGGATACAACTTCAACTCAATTATATCATTACACTAACCCCTACCTTCAGTTGAGTTGTATTGCTATTTGTAAGCTCTTTGTATTATTTACTTACCCTTTAAGTGATATGCATGTTAAGTAAAATTTTGTGGGAAGCCATGGATTTGGACTACGACCTACACTGGGCCCAACAGCCTAAACCTATATAAACTTTAATATAATAACTGAGTGTTGGGTAGTGGCAGGAGGTTCTATAGCCAATTAAATAATTATGCCATAAACAATGAATAAGTTAGGTTGTAACCAACTGACTGGCTGATGAGTTTAGCTACAGCCAATATTGTTTTCTTTGTCTCACCTCCATTTTTCTACAAATGCTATCTGATCAACTTGTTGAAGTTCTCAGAACCTGCTCTAGTTCTGGAGCTGCCTGATGCTTGAATTGTTTTTGTTGTGCTCTCCCATCAGCTCACTTGACAGAACTGGCCTAAGAATGGTTTCATGTATAAATAAATTTAAGATATCCTGGGTAAATAAAGTAGAACAAATTTCTCTACAATGTAGCATCTCAGAAGCTTTGATGTGGGAATACGTGCTGTGAAGCCTCAAAGGGACAAAATGTGTAGCATTTCCCAAACTTTTGATCATAGAAATGTATTTGATAGTGTTTTTTTTTTTCCCCACAGAACATATTTTCCCAATGTAGGGAAATGCTTATAAAAAGGAAGAGGAGGCAGTCTCTTGTTTGTTGTGATGTTAAGAGCACCAAAATTCTTTTACTCAAACAGTGCATCCTTTGAGCACTTGCAGCCTGCCTTTTCTGTACATGGTGTTGGCACACACAGCCCGTGAGCTCTGTACTGACAGCACCTGTCTGCCTTACAAAGAGAGGTGAAGGGGCAGAAGCATAGAAATGGCAAATAGTTTGTCCCACTTCCCACACTAGTTAGGTGGTGGAGTCAAGATTCAAATCACGCTGGAGCTCCATAATCACACTCTGCTAGCTCTCTAAAAGACTGCCATCCTGTGAGAGACAAGAGCAGTCCAGAAGAACTTTTGCAAGTCTCTAGGCATCTCCAGGACTCCTGGAAGTGTGGACCAAAGTGGCAAGTTCTAAAGGTGGGCCTGTAGTTCTCACAGGTGGCATCCAAAGCAGTCATTCCACCTGAATGTCTACATCAGCAGCCAGCTGCAAGTGGCATTCAGCTGCCCATCATGGACATGGTACTCATGGCTCCATATTTGAGAGGACCAAAGAGCACAGTCTACAACCAAAGGTGTGTCTTGCGGGGGTAAAGGTGGTCAGAGTCTTTGGCAGACAAAGCTCTAGGCAATAACCTCAAATATCTTCTCATTTTTTTAAATGGACAAATAAAAATTTTATAGACACTTTACAACATGGAGTTTTAATGTATGAATACATTGTGGAATAGCTAAACCAAGCTAATTAACATATGCATTACTTTATATCACTTTTAGTGGCCAGAATGCTGGCTGTCTTATTGTTTTGTGATGTGCTTCTCTAACATAATATCTGAAACAAGGTATCTTATAAAGAATCGAACTTAGCTTCTCATAGTCCTAGAGACTGAGAAGGCCAAGATCAAAAGACCCTCAGGCTCAATTGTCTGTGGAAGGATGCTTTCCTCTTCTAAGATGGCACCCAGACACTGCATCCTAACCAGGCAGAAGGTGGAACTGCAAGCAGCCAAGTGCTCTATGAAGCCTCATTTGAAGAGTCTTGCCCATGGAGTGTCCTCACGTCATAGTCATAGCCACCTCTTAAAGAGTATCAAGAGGTGTTTAATACCACCACATTGCAACACCGGAATTTCACACTAACCTCAACAAAGGAAATCTACTCTCCTAGAATTTTCAAATATATACTATGTTGCTATTAATTGACTCACTATCTTGTACCTAAATCTCTTGAACTTATTTCTCCTATAGAAATTTTGTATTCTTTGACCGACATCTTCCCACTCCTGCAACCCTAAGCCTCTACTGACATCTATCCCACTCTCAGCTTCTGTGAGTCTGACTCTTTTAGATTCCACATGTAAGGGAAATAATTTTTTTCTTTCTATGTCTGGTTCCTTTGTTTACTTCTAGGTTCATCCACATTGTTGAAGGACAAGATATCCTTCTTTTGATTAATGCTGAAGAATATTCTATGTGTGTACAACATATTTTCTTTACCCAATCTATCCATTAATGAATACAGATATATTCCATGGCTAGGCTAGGCTGTACAATGGGGCAATAAAACCTGGGAATACAGTTACATCTTGACATCCTGATTTTCTAACCTCAAATCTCTATTTCATAGTGTCCATCTGAGGCTATTGGGTTCTTTTCAGCAATCCAGTTAATTTTCAGTGGCTGCTTTGCCACTTAAGGTCTGAAATAAGAGTTCTGTTATTTTCAAGTATCTGATATGCACAAGATAGAATACATTTGAATTCTCTTTGCATTTTACAAAATGAAATTTAACATAGTATTTTCCAATTAAAGAAAAGAAAGTACTATTAAAGTCTTTAAGTATAACTTCAACCCTACAAATGTTTGAATAGTTGTTAAAAATGGTTTTAAATATTTTATCACCTCTATGTGAAACTCCAGCTTCAATGATGATGATTGAGAGAACACATTAAAAAGTCAATTAGAATTGGTTTATAATCATTTCAACATAAAACACAATATAAAAAGCTTTGTAGAATTTAACTTCCACTATAGATGTGGTCCCAAGAGAACATTGCTCCCATCCTGAAAACAAGAGCAAGCCAGATAACCTACAAAATCACAATATTTAAAAGCCTGTGAGAGAGTGCAGGCTATAAAGAGACCTAATGAACCAAAATCCAAAAAGCAGCAACCACCTCCTAGGAGAGTGGTAACCCCATAGCTGTTAGCAGCACAGTGAAATTGGCAAGCGAATGCAAAATGCTGTAGAAACAAGAAGGATATAGAGGAGCAAAACAATTTTGAAAGATAAAAACAAATCTGCATGCACAAGGCCCTGAGCTCAATCCCCAGGACCACACACACACACACACACACACAAATTGCAGCATGCATTTAACCTGATTTTAAGGCTTGCTGTAAAGCTTCATTAATCAACACAGTGTGATATTGGCAAAGGATAGACAAATAGATCAATGAAACACAATAGAAAGTCCAGAAAATCATCCAAATATATACTGTAAAATGATTTTCAATAGGGACACCTAAGAAATTGAAAGGGAAAAGGAAAGTGTGATACAAATAGGATGAAGCACAACTGGATATCTACATAGGAAGGAACAACTTGACCTCTGCCCCACCTGAGACATATGAAAACTACCTGAGATGAATGAAATTTAAGTTTTAAAACTTCTAAAATAAACATAGCGGATATTTTTCTGACCTTGGTATAATACAGAGAATAACTACCCATAAAACAAAATGGTGAAAATTGGAATTCATTAAAATTTAAAACTTGTACATGATAAAACACCATTAAGAAAATAAAAACATAATCCCAGACTGTGAAAAAAAATTTGTAACATATACATCTGACAATCAAGTTGTATCAAGAATATATATGTGTGTGTGTGACATATATATTATATAAATATAATATATATATATATATATATTACACATACACACACACACACACACAGAGAGAGAGAGAGAGAGAGAGATCCTATAACTGAAACTAAAAAGACAAATGACCCAAAAAAAAGCTGGATAAAAGCTCAAAAAATATTTGAACAATATTTCACAGAGGAAGATTTATAAATGGTCTATAAACACATCAAAAAAATGTTCAACATCATTAGTTATCAAGGAAATGAAAATTTAAACACCAATTAAATATCACTACAAGCCACCTAGAGAGGCCAAAATTAAAATCATTAACACCACCAAATATTGGTGTGGTTGTTGAAGCAACAGGAACTCTTCCACATTGCTAGTGAGGGTGAAAAATGATATAATTACTTTGGAAAACTGGGAGTTTTGTAAGACAAAGTTAAATGCATATCTGCCATATTATCCAGTTATTTCACTGTAGGTATTTTTGATTCATGGAAAATGAAAACATCTACAAACAAACTTTATGAAAGAATGTTCATGGAAGTTTTATTCATAAGGGCTAAAATCTAGAAACAGCCCAAGTATCCATCAAAGGATAAGCAAACTATGGTATATTCATGCAATGAAATTTTATTCAACAATTAAAAGTAATAAGATATTAATATGTGCACAATCCAAACGAATCTTTAAAACATATGGTCCATGAAAGTAGTGATAAAAATAGGGGATTGATTCCTGGACCCCTACCAATGCCAAAATCTATGGATGCTGAAGTCCCTTATATAAAATGCATAGTATTTGCATATAACCTGTGCACATTCTCCTGTATACTTTAGGTCATGACTACATTATTTACAATACCCAATACAATGTAAATTCTACGTAAAGAGTTGTATTGTTTAGGGAAAAATATGTAAATGTTTTAAATATTTTTAACCTGCTATTGGTGACACATACCGCATGGAAAACATAAACACAGAGGACCAACTCTTATGCTCTATTATTTCATTTATATAAAGTACCAGAATAGACAAACTGTTCTGTAGTAATAGATATCAGATCAGTAGCTGCTTCCAAGGCTCAGACATTGACTGAGAACTGCCGCAGTCTGGGCACAATCAGGAGCCACTTGTCAAAAGAAACTAACTTTATTTTTAGAACCACACACCCAAACAAAACAGCTCCTCAGGAAAAACCCTCAGAACCCCAACTGCCACCACCGGCTTCCCACAAGCCTCTCCCTCAACCACGAGCCTCACCACCTCCCCACATCCTCCTGCTCTTGAGGCCGATTGGCTGGGTCGCGTGGGCGGAGCCAAAAAAATCCCCCAATGAGCAGCTCCGTGGTCTGAAAGGGCAGGGAAACAGCCCAATGAGCATCACCGCAGAGGAGCCAATCAGCTAGATGTTGCTGGGGCCGCTGTGAGCCAATCATCAGCTGGCAGTCTGAAAGGGTGGGGAAACAGCTCAATGAGCATCTCCAATGAGCATCACTGCAGAGGAGCCAATCAGCTAGATGTTGCTGGGGCCGCTGTGAGCCGGCAGCTGGAAGTTTGCTGGCAGCTGGAAGTTTGCTGGGGCCCCTTCGGCTGTGGCTCTCAACAGAGAACATGCACAAAGGAAATTTCTATGGTGATAAAAATGTTCATATCTTGCCAGGCATGGTGGCACATGCCTGTAATCCCAGTGGCTTGGGAAGCTGAGGCAGGAGAATCTCGAGTTCAAAGCCAGCCTCAGCAACAGTGAGGCATCTCGGTGAGACCCTGTCTCTAAATAAAATACAAAATAGGGCTGGGGATTCAGTTCAGTGATTGAGTGCCCCTGAGTTCAATTCCCGGTATCTGCCCCCCCCCCCAAAAAAAAAACGTTTGTGTCTTGATTGAAGGGAAAATATCCTCTTGTTAAAGATGAGTAGGGGGTGGGAATGTAGCAAAGGATGCCAGTAGATGCTAGGTTTGCCTAGCATGCACAAAGCCCTGGGTCTGATCCCTAGCCCCATAAATAAATAAATGGGGTTGATCCCCAGCACTGCCAAAAATAAATAAATAAATAAAATAAAAGCAAATATTTATAATCTGTGTACTTTACTGGATGTAAGTTAAACCTCAACAAATACTTTGTATAAGTAACAAAGTTATGTTCACAAAAGCAGGCTTTAGTTTCTCATCTAAAAAATCAGAATGCTCTTAAGTGGTAGTACGAATTCAATATTCAGTATCTTCCACAATACGTGTATCTTATTTTTCTTATAATTATACTATATATGTAAATAAAGTCTTTTCACTAAGCCTTTTCTGAATGCTCTAGAGTACTCCGCTGTCTGTTTGATCAGGCAAGGCAAACATTACGCTTCTCTACTTGAGCCTCAATGTGCAAACACGGAGCAGCACCACTCTGTCTGTTGTTGAAGCAAAGGAGGTGGGACCTGGGAGACAATTTGGGAGAGCAGGATACACAAAAATGTGAGGAGATGTCTATTTCCTAGGGTTGTTGTGAGGGTGAAGATGAAAGGGAGCCTGTGATTGTTCAGCGAGATTGTGCATCTAATGCTCTGGCACAGTGGCCCACGTATGACAGGTGCTCAGTAAATATTACCCCCTCTCCTCTCCAGGGTACTGTTATTTTGTTATAAGTGTATATTTTATCTTTCTTCATGGAAATCTACAGTGTGTATTTGGGAACATTATTTGTTTACTCTTCCGAAATGAGCTAATTCATGAAAAAGCGTATTCTGTTTCTTCATAGTGATGACCTTAAACTGCATGCAAAGACAGAATTCTGAATTCATTAATTGATCTTTGTGCAATCATGTACGTTGTCAAAAGGGTAGCATTCCTGCAAAACTAAATACTTTTGTCATAATTAAGATGACAGTAGGGAGCTTTTCTGAAATACAAAAGGATATTTTTTGTAGACAACAGCCACAAAGACATAATTAAAAATACCAGTGTTAGAAATTTATTTATTTGCTGAGATACCAAGTGTTCAAGAAGATTAAAAAAAATTACTTTGCTTCAAACAGTTCTTAAGACTTTGCCTTTCAAAATAATTTAAAAAGAGTATGTTACTGTTTGATAAAAATGTCTTCTGAGGCAGCTTTAAGTCAGTAAAATCTAAATAAAAGGTTGTTTTTGAAATGGTTCTACCATTATAGACTCAGAGTAATCATCAAAATGATTCCCTGGGGTTATTTCATGCTTTGAATCGGAGGCTTGGAAAACTAGGCTTCTTTTGGGACACAATGAGTTCTATATTTCTTCAGTGTTTAACTTTTGCATTGTTTTTTTTTTTTTTTTAAATTTTTGATTATAGAGAACGACAATACATTTGTCCTGCATTTCACTTTCTCAGCTCTCCTAATCCGTGTTACCGATGTTGGTGTCAAGGGGCAACACAGGATGGTTGGTTTACTTACCCACGATGCACACCTGGGTTTCAGTCTCCTATCCTCGCTATCTCCCCAGGGATTCTAACATGCCATCCTGCCCCTGTGCTCCTCCTTCTGTAGGAAGGAACCAGAAAGAGAAAGGCCATTGTGATGTCTGGACCTTCAGCCTTTGTTAAAAGCCCGGCATCAGGCAGAAGGTGTTGTGGCAGATGGCAGGCATCAGCATGGCACGCACTCCCATTGCATCTCTCCTGGGGGGTCTGAGTCCACAGGGGGATTTGGTGATACTTGTTTTTTCCCCACCCATGTGCACCGAGGAGAATTTGTGTCCAGGATGCCAGTCCCACCCCTTCCATGCCTTGGAAGCACAACCACCTCCCCAGGCCAAGATGAGCTTCATAGAACTGTGGGGCTCTCTGCTTCCAAGGAGGGCAAAAAAGGAAACTGACCCCTGATGTGAGCACAGACAGTGCCTACAGCCCAGCATCACTGAAGTGGCACCAAGTCTCACTTGAAGAGACGTCACATTCAACAGTCTTGGGAAGCCATGAAATGCCACCGTTCTATTTCCTCCTCTAAGCCTTCTGGAACCATTTTGTTCTTACCTAATTAAAATTATTTTTCTTATAAGTTAAGGCCAACGTCTCAGCTAATTCAGGAATTAGTTGTCCCAGGGAGACAACCAACAGAGAGCAACAACATTTTTGTTTTTCAACCTCAGAGTCTCCATCCATTTAATCCCAGGTAAAGATCAGCTCTATCCTAACCTGTAACTTTACTTTTAACCCTGATGTTAGTTTTACAAAATTGGAGAGTGAGTATTTGGAAACAACATCCCACATAGAACAACATTATTGGCATAAAAAAATACTCAGTCATACTTTTTCAATAGGGTAATATTTATCTACAGTTGTCTGTGACAGGTATAGAAGACTCTAGGATACACTGGAGTGACACCACTCTTTTGAGTGACCATTTATTGAGTGACAAGCATTTAACATACAATTTTCCAATAAATATACTGATATTATAAGGTGGATATAATTTTCCCATTTTGCAAATAAGGAAACCATGACTCAGAAAATGTACTAGTCCACTTTTCATGGCTATAACAAAATATCTGAGACTGAGTAATGTACATGAATTTTAAAAAAGAGGTTTATTTAGCTATAATTTAGGAATCTAGAAGTCCAAAGAGTATGGTGCTGACTCTTGGGGGGACTATGACATAAAATCATCATGACAGGAATGCAAGTATGAAAGAAAGAGAGATCACATGACAAGACAGGCAGTCAGAATGTGGAGGGGCCAGTCTTGCTTTTTTATAGCAAGCCCTCTGGTGAATATTAACTGGGGTCTCATGAGAACTACATTAATCTCTTCCCAGGACCATGCCCCAGTGACCTAAGGAGCTCCCAGTAGACCCTACCTCTAAAGGTTCTGCCACCTTCCAATGCCACCATACGGAGAAATGAGCTTCTGATACACAAACCCTCAGGGGACAAACCACATCCAAACTTTAGTCAATTCAAATGACAACAAAAACAGCAATAATAAATAAAGGTAACATTTGGGGATCACCTAGCAGATAGCATGTATCTGTGTAAAGCTGATCGAATACTGCACATAATTCCTTGAATGTACCATCTCTCACTTCCTCCTCACTTCATTCCAATGAGTCTGATATCATTATTATCCATTTCACAGATGGGAGAAGCTAGGACAAGTAACTGGTCCAGGATCCCACAATCAGTGAGTTGCAAAGCTGGGACTCACCTGGGTAAGACTAACTAGAAAGTCCATGCTCAGTTGTTCCACTGGACAGGCCACATTCTCTGGAGCTCAGCTTCCAACCCACATCTAACTACAGAGCAGATAGACTTTCCACTGACATGATTCCTAGAAATAAACTACAATCATAGAGAGTCGCTCATGCAAATGGTTTGAATGGCTCAACTAAATCAATACGTCTAGTCAACTCCCTGCAATACTAGAGAGTATGAACTTGGGGTTTGTCAGACTCATTCGCATTCTGATGCTTTTGGCTGGCTCACCTGGCATTTGTTACTCAACCTTTCTGTGCCTTCATTCTGGGATTTCTTAAATGAGAAAATAAAGTACCCATCTTAAAGACTGATGTAGAAATTAGACAAGAAGATGTTGGAACATTCTTGGCATTTAGTATGTGACTATCAACAGTAGCTAGTATGATACAGCATTACCCTGTGTGTTTTATAAAGTCAAGATATATCAAAAGGCATATTCATGAGCCAAATATCACCCGTTTTTTTCAATCCTAATCTTGCCATTATCTACTGGGGTGATGTTGGATAAGTTACCCAAGATTTCTTTGCTTCAGTTTGTTTATTGATAAGAACAAAGTACAGAATGACTTTTAAGTTACCTTCAAACATTAATATTCGGTAATGATATGAGTATATATAAAATTGTTGTGCAACTTTTGAATTGCTATAAAATTTACCGTACCACTATCACCATGATCACCTCTTTTACCATGGAATTGGGAAAGCTGAGAATGGAACAGGTACTGCACTAACTCCTTTGTGTGCAATGTCTATTTCTTCCTCATATTTCCCTAAGAAGTTGTTATTTTAAGATAAATCATCCAAAATTCATAGCTGACCTTAGGGTCCATTCTTGGTAGTATACACTTTGGACAAAGGTCTAATGACCTGTATCCACCATTATTGTACCACAAGGAGCAGTGTCCCTGCCCTAAAGATCTGTGATCCACCTTTTCATCCTTTCTCTTCTACCCTGGGAAACCAGAGATCTTTTTACTGCTGTTATAATCTTGCCTTTCACAAGATGTCATAATTGTTGGAATCATACAGCATTTAGCCTTTTCAGATTGGCTTCTTTTATGTAGTAGGATGCTCTTAAGTTTTCTAGTCTTTTCATGGCTTGATAGCTCATTTCTGTTGAGCACTAAATAATACTCCATTATCTGGATACACCTGAGTTTATTTATCTGTTCACCTACAGATGGACATTGTGTTTGCTTCTAAATTTAAGATCATAACGAAAACTGCTATAAACTTACATGGGCAAATTTTGCGTGGAAATAAATTTTCATCTCCTTGGGGCAAATGCCAAGGAGCATAGTTGCGGGATTATATAGTAAAATATTTTTAAGGAACTGCCCAATTCTTCCAAATAGGCTCAGAAACATGGCATTCCTGACAGCAGTGGTGAAAGTTCCTTTTGCTCCACATCCTCTAACATTTTGTTGTTGTCCGTGTTTTGGATTTTCACTATTGTCTTAGATGTAAAGCGGCATCTCATTGTTTTAAGTTGCTTTTTCCTGATGACGCATGTGGAGCACTTCTTCATATGCATTTTTGCCACCTGGGTATATTCTTTGGTGATGTGTCAACTGGGGTCTTTTACTTATTTTAAAATCAAATTGTTTGGGCTGGGGATGTGGCTCCAGCGGTAACGTGCTTACCTGGCATGCGCGGGGCGCTGGGTTCAATCCTAGCACCACATAAAAATAAAGATGTTGTGTCCACTGAAAACTAAAAAAAATAAATATTAAAAAACTCTCTCTCTCTCTCTCTCTCTCTCTCTCTCAAAAAAAAATTATATTGTTCATATCATTGAGTTTTAAGCCTACTTAGTGTGTTTTGGATAACTGTGCTTTATCATATATGTCTCTTATGTACATTTTCTCCTGTTTTTTTTGGCTTATCTTTTCATTCTTGTGACAGTATAAACTTTTCAATTCTTAAAAACTCAAATGTCATAGTCCAGGCTTAACACTATATCTATCATGTCTGAACTTAGAAGACTAAAGAGAATATATTACTGACATCGATATCTCCCATTCCCCAAATGTCAAAAGGGTTAGGGGGAAAAAACTCAAATATAGAACCTCTGCCAATACCTAACAGAGGGTAACAATCTACAAGGTCCACCTGGACCATCTTAATCTCAAATGTGCTTGTGCAGGAGCCTTAAAAGCACCCAGAAACAGATACCTGACTCCCAAAGTACAGTCTTGCTATAGAATTACCACCAAATTAGGGCTGGGGCTGTAGCTCAGTGTAGAGCACTTGCCTAGCATGTGTGAGGTACTGGGTTTGATCCTCAGCACCACATAAAGGTATAAAAAAATACTATAACAACAAAAAAAATAAAAATAAAAAAGAATCACCACCAAATTGTATCAAGACTCAATCTGAGCCCTCGCTCTGGCATTGACTATTCATAAAATTGTATGTTAGGACACTCTGAAGATCACATCTGTTTGGCAAGTAAGCATCCATTTATTCTTTCATTCTAGTATCTCACTAACATTTATAATAATTTTACACCCATACTGGAATCAGAAAAGCTGAGATCAGAGGTCTGGTTCATCTTAACTGGCTTTGCCAACTTAGGCAAGTCACTGGTGGTCCTTAAGCAAGTCATTGGTCTTCTGTAAAATGAGTGTATATGACTTCTGTTTAGAAACTGCTGTGGAACTCATGTGTTTGTTTCCATGTCTCCTGAAACCTCTCTAAAATTATAGAAATGAAATTTTTGCCCATAAGAAACAGGGGAATAGGAGGGGAAAAAAATTAATCCTAGGTACAATGACTTATAAGCAGAAAGAAGTTCTTTTAATGGTCAAGGCTGGATACCAACTAACTCCCAAGACAGAATTTCAGAGAGCCTCCAGAAGAGAGGAGACATGGGATCCCTACAGATGGGGGAATGCAATGGGACAGGAAACAGAAGGGTTGGTGAAGGTGCAGATAAACCCCTGAGTCCTATTCCAAGCCACATTCAGTCATACGATCTTTCTTTATAACAGCAAAAGACAGAAGGAAAGATGAACAAAGGTTCACATATTGCAGGAATAGAAGAACATGAATTTATATGAAAATGAAGGGATTGAGTAAAAGTCTTC
This sequence comes from Marmota flaviventris, assembly GCF_047511675.1. Classification (NCBI taxonomy): domain Eukaryota; kingdom Metazoa; phylum Chordata; class Mammalia; order Rodentia; family Sciuridae; genus Marmota; species Marmota flaviventris. Next base: position 110,937,724 of record NC_092508.1, read on the forward strand.
TTTTTGAATGGCGAAGACTCCAAATCCCCACCAAATGCCCACATCCTAATCTTCAGATCCCGTGACTGCGTTACATCACATGGTGAAGGGGAATTAAGGTACTAGGTTCCTAATCAGTTGGCTTCATGCTGATTTATCTAGTGGAAGATTGTGCTGATTTATTACGTGGGCCCAGTGTTAGCACAAAGGTGTGCTGACAGTGTGCCCGCAGAAAGCAAGCACAGTGATACAACGTCACTGGCCATGAAGATGGACAAGAGGGCTGTGAGCCAAGGAAGACGGCAGTCACCAGAAGTTGGAAAAGACAAAGGGACCAGGAATCCAGGAAAGAACAGAGCACCTAAGTTTAGCTGGAGCACCCACGTGGGACTTCTATCCTACACAACAATAAGATAGCAAGTTTGGGTTGTTCTAGCTGCCCGTTTGTGATCGTTGCTACAGAAGTAACGGAGAACTAATACACACCCTCATAAAACTAATAAAATATAGTGCCTGTGCATTATTTAGAAATACAGAACAAATTCCAGAAGGAAGAGCTAAAAGAATGGAATGACTAATTCCAGGGAGAGGAAATTGGTAGTGGGGAAGCGGAAGCAAAGAAGCTGTTCTTTCTGGTTGTACGTCTTAAAAAATTATGTCATCTTCTAAAATGACATTGTAATATGATGGCAAGAAAACTACAACTGCAAAGAAATGAATTTAATGCCTCCCCAAAGGCTCTGATAGTGTCAACTTGGTGTATTATGGGTGTTTGAGAACCTTGTTCTGAACAACGGAGCTAAAACCAGTTACTGGAAACAAACAAAGCTGCCCCATGTTATGAGAGTGACTGTTCTGTTATGTGTTTACTTTTCATTACATCTCTGTGGAGCCAGGGATCAAACCCAGGGCCTTGTACATGCCAGGCAAGTGTTCTACCACTAAGCTACATCCCCAGTTCTGTTTATTTTATTTTGAGACAGGGCCTCACTAAATTTTCCATGCTGGCCTTGAACTTGACATTCTCCTTCCTTGACCTCCCAAATAACCGGGATCACAGGTGTGCACCAACACACCCAGCTATTTTTCATTATATTTTAAAATAATCTTTCTCAATATATATGTTCAGTTTCATATGCTTGAAAGCAAGTATTTGCATCATCATATTTGAGAAAGCATGAAAATTTTGACAGACTTATTTTCATAGAATCATAAAATGCTTATATTCCAACAACAGTATTGCCTTCATAGTTTTTCCTTGGATGGGTTGGACAGTCTGTGTTCTCTGGGTTCCTGCTGTGGTTAGTCCCTTATGAACACAACTGACATGTGGTTTTGGAATAAATCTGAGATGTGAAAAATTTCAATATGAAAGATGAGTGCTTAGAGGAAGGCTTAACCATATTGAAGCACTTCTTGTTGTGAACTGTAGAAATTCTAAGAGCATCCATACTGAAAACAAAGTTTGCGAAAAGAATAATTTGCTACCTGGACTTTGAAGAAGTCATTCTAACTACATCATCTCATTTATATGTGAAATCTAAAAAAGTCAAACTCATAGAAGCAAAGAGTAGAATGGTAGTTTTGAGAGGTGGAGAGGAATGGGAGGAGATTAGTCAAAGAGTACAAAGAAGCCAGGCATGCAGCTCATGCCTGTAATCCCAGTGGCCAGGAGACTGAGGCAGGAGGATTGAAAGTTCAAAGCCAGCCTCAGCAATTTAGTGAGGCCCTAAGTAACTCAGCAAAACCCTGTCTCTAAATAAAATATTAAAAAGCTAGTGATGTGGCTCATTGCTTAAGCACCCCTAGGTTCAATGCTTGGTACCAGAAAAAAAAATTAAAAAGTAACTTGTATGAAATAAGTTTAAGTAATGACAGTATCATCTTGCTTAATCCATATGGTAAAATCAACTTCCTACTTCATCTGATAGCTTTCTAAGACATGGCCATTTTGGCCACAGCAGAGTTTAGGTGTATGTGAACACATGGGTTACAGATATGTGAACATGTATGGCAAACACTCTTTATTCATGTTAGGAAAACATCCTGAAATACTTCCGAGGTCACTCATTTCTGCAAAAGGGTCATGTTATGGTTAGTTTATGTATTGCAGCCAGTTGTAAAGGCAGTAAAATAAATTTGACCTGTGAGGTTTTTCAGGACAAGAAATGCCACATATCTACCGGAAATTCTATTTCTACTTTAACCCATATGAGAAAAAATTGATAATTTTTAAATTATTTAATTATCATCACTCTGTGGGGAGTTGGAAGCATACTTAATATTATGCTGTTCTAAAGCATAATTAAAGGATTTTTTTTCTTCCTTTCGGCTGATATAAATACTAGCATTTGTCCTAAATAATAATTGTGGAAAAAATCTACAAATCACAACATTTTCCTTCTGTATAAATGTGAATGCATGATTTAACTTAATTTCATTTTTATTTTGATTTCAAACCCTTCTCACTGAATAACTCAATTTTATTCAAAGGAGAACTGGTCCCTTCAACTCCATTTCTGATCCTTCTTGAACACGTGTTCTCTTGTTAAGCCAACTCAACCACCTGGCACTGAGTATTTAATTTGAAGAGAATCTCTGGCATCTGGCATTAACTATTATTCTCTCTGCATCTGGATCAGCTGTGATTATTATATATTTATGTTGAATCTCTTCACTCACATTCTGTGAACAAAAAGAATGTGTGACGAACTAAGAAAAGAGATCAAGTAAAAGTTAAGCAACAGTGACGTGATATAGCAGGATTTGTATAGCAGGATTTGTGCAGTATTTGACCAAAAGAGAAAAAGAAAAAACAGAATTGAATAGAAGGTTTTAAAAAGTGTTCTAAAGCTTAAGAACATATATTTTAGAATTTAGTGTGATACAATAGATTTGGGTATCTTCCCCCTCAAAAAATTTGATCTACTCAGTGTGATGAGAGACAGACATTTAAAGGGTGGCTTTTGGAATTCTTATGGATCAGGCAATATTAAGGATTTTGAGATGATACATAACAATAAAATAGAAAGTGTGACTGCTTGTTTTATCTACCTATGAAAGATAAGGTACCTCAACACCATAGCTAGGGAATATTAAGAGAAACAAACAGAGGTTTTTTGTGTTGTTTTGTTTTGTTTTTTGTTTTGTTTTTTTGCATTGCTGGGGATTTAACCTAGGGACTCTCACACTTACTGGGCAAGCTGAGTGTTATGGTTTGGACATGAGGTGTCCCCCAAAAACTTATGTGTGAAACAATGCAAGAAGATTAGAGGAGAAATGATTGGGTTATGAGAAACTTAACCCAATCTGTGAATTAATCACCTGATGGGATTAATTGAATGGTAATTGAAGGCAGGTAAGGTGTGGCTGAAGGAGGTGGGGCATTGAGATCATGCCTTTGGGGGATATATTTGTATTTGTCAAGTGGAGATCTCTCTCCCTCTCCCCCACCTCTTTCCCTCTCCCTCCTCCTACTCTCTCCCTCCTCCTCCCCCTCTCAAGCTCAGTAGCTAGCTCACTCTCTCTCTCTCTCTCTCCCTCTCTCTCTCCCTCCCCTTTATGATCATCCTGTGAGTTGCTTGTCTCCACTACATTCTTCTAACATGGTGTTCTCCCTCACCTTGAACACTGAAGAGTCAGCTGTCCATGGACTGAGACCTCTGAAACTGTGAGCCCCACAATAACCTTTTCCTCCTGTCCTCCCCTTTGCCCCAAAGTTCCCCCACTTATTCCATGCAAGTCCCCCATATGGATTTGCATCAGAGAAAACATTCGGCTTCGGCCCCTGTTTTTTTTTTTTTTTGGGGGGGGGAGATTGGCTAATTTTGCTTAGCATAATGTTCTCCAACTCCATCCATTTATCTGCAAATGCCATAATTGTATTCCCTTTTAATCCTGAATAATATTCTATTTTGTATATATATATCACAGTCTTTTTATTCACTTATCTATTGAAGGACATCTAGGTTGCTTCCACAGTTTATCAATTGTGAATTGTGCTGCTATAAACATTGATGTGGCTGCGTTACTGTAGTATGCTGCTTTTAAGTCTTTAGGGTATAGACCAAGGAGTGGGTCAGTGGGTGAAATGGTGGTTCCATTCCAAGTTTTCTAAAGAATCTCTACACTGCTTTCCAGATTGGCTGCAAAACAACTTGCAGTCCCACCAGCAATGTGTGGGTATGACTTTTACCCCATATCCTCACCAACACTTATTGTTGTTTGTATTCTTGATAACTGCCATTCTAACCTGAGTGAGATGAAATCTTAGAGTAGTTTTGATTTGCATTTCTCTAATTACTAGAGATATTGAATATTTTTTTCATACATTTGTTGATCAATTGTTTTTCTTCTTCTTCTGAGAAATGTCTGTTCAGCTCCTTAGCCTACTTATTGATTTTGTTGTTTGGTTTTTTTTGGTATTAAGTTTTTTGAGTTCTTTATATATCCTGAAGATAGATAATGCTCTATTTGAGGTGTGTGTAGTAAAGATTTTCTCCCAATATGTAGGCTGTCTCCTCACATTATTGATTGTTTCCTTTGCCGAGAAGAAGCTTTTTTAGTTTGAATCCATCCCATTTATTGATTCTTGATTTTAACTCTTGTGCTTTAGGAGTCTCATTAAGGAAGTTAGTTCCTAAGCCAGTATGGTGAAGATTTGGGCCTACTTTTTCTTCTATTAGGCATAGGGTCTCTGGTCTAATTCCTAGGTCCTTGGTACACTTTGAGTTTTGTGCATAGTGAGAGATAGGGGTTTAGTTTCATTTTGCTGTATATGGCTTTCCAGTTTTCCCAGCACCATTTGTTGAAGATGCTATCTTTTCTCCAATGTATGTTTTTGGCACTTTTGTCTAGTATGAGATAGCTGTATTTATGTGGGTTTGCCCCTGTGTCTTCTATTCTGTACCATTGGTTTACATGTATATTTTGATGCCAATACCATGCTGTTTTTCTTACTATAGCTTTGTAGTATTGTTTAAGGTCTGCTTTTGTGAAGCCTCCTGCTTCACTCTTTTTGCTAAGGATTGCTTTGACTATTCTCAGTCTCTTAATTTTCCAAATGAATTTCATTTTTCTATGAGGAATGTCATTGGGATTTTAATTGGAATAGCATTGAATCTGTATAGCACTTTGAGTAGTATGGCCATTTTGAGAAATTGATTCTACCTATCCAAGAGCCTGGGAGATCTTTCCATCTTCTAAGGTCTTCTTCAATTTCTTTCTTTAGTGTTCTGTAGTTGTTATTGTAGAGGCCTTTCACTTCTTTCATTAAAATGATTCCCAAGTATTTTATTTCTTTTGAGGCCATTATGAATGGGGTAGTTTTCCTAATTTCTGTTTCAGAGGATTTATCACTGATGTATGAAATGCATTTGATTTATGGGTATTGATTTTATATCCTGCTACTCTGCTGAATTCATTTATTAATTCTAGAAGTTTTCTGGTGGAATTTTTTTTTGTATCCTCTAAATCTAGAATCATGTCATCTGTAAATAATGATAGCATAAGTTTTTTTCCTATTCATATCCCTTTAATTTCTTTCATCTGTGTAATTGGTCTGGCTAGAGTTTCAAGGACTATACTGAATAGAAGTGATGAAAGAGGGTATCCCTGTCTTGTTCCCACTTTAGAGGGAATGCTTCCAATTTTTCTCCATTTAGGATGATATTGGCCTTGGGTTTACATAGATAGCTTTTACAATGTTGAAGTATGTTCCTACTATCCCTAGTTTTTCTAAGGTTTTCAACGTAAAAGGGTGCTGTATTTTGTCAAATGCTTTCTCCGCATCAATTGATATAATTGTATGAATCTTATATTTAAGTCTATTGATGTGATGAATTGTGTTTATTGATTTCTGTATATTGAAACAACCATGCATTACAGAAATGAACCCCACTTGATCATGGTGCACAATTTTTCAAATATGTTTTTGTAAGCAATTTGCCAATTTTATTGAGAATAAAATAAAATTTTATTGAGAATTTTTGCATCTATGTTCATCTGGGATATTGGTCTGAAATTTTCTTTCTTTGATGTGTCTCTGGGTTTGGTATCAGGGTTAAACTAGCCTCATAGAACAAGTTTGGAAGGGTTCCCTCCTTTTCTATTTCATGGAATAATTTGAGCAGTATTTTTATTAATTTTTCTTTTTAGGTCTTGTAGAAACTTGGCTGAGAATCTGTCTGGTCCTGGGCTTTTATTTGTTGGTTGCCTTTTGATGGTATCTTCTATTTCCTTCCTTGAAATTGTTCTGTTTAAGTTGTATATGTTCTCCTGGTTCAGTTTGGATAGGTCATATGCCTCTAGAAATTTGTCAGTGTCTTCAAGGTTTTCTATTTTCCTGGAGTATAAATTTTCAAAATAGTTTCTGATTATCTTCTGTATCTGTAGTGTCCATTGTGATATTTCTTTTTTTAGCACAAATTTTAGTAATTTGAGTTTTCTGTCTCCTTCTTTTTGTTAGGGTGTCTATGTTTGCCAATTTTATTTATTTATTCAAAGAACTAGCTTTTGGTTCTGTCAATTTTTTGAATTATTTCTTTTTTTCAATTTCATTGATTTCAGCCCTAATTTTAATTATTTTCTGTCTTCTGCTTTTTTTTGTTGTTGTTGGTTTGTTCCTCTTTTTCTAGGGCTTGGTACAAGTTGTTCCAGGATCTCCTGGCTTTGACTGTCTGAGTTGAAAAATATACTGAGATCCTAATTGGTCTTCCCCTATATATAATCTGGTTTCTCTCTCTTGCAGCCTTTAAAATTCTATCCTTCTTCTGTATGCTAGGCACTGTCTTCCAGGTGATCTAGTCTGTTGGTGATGATTTCTATTGAGTTTTTAAATTTGGTTTATTGTTTCCTTCATTTCAATGATTTCTGTGTTTCTGTTTGTTTTGTTTTTCAGAATCTCTCTCTCTCTTTCTAGAAATAATCTTTTTCTACCTGTATTTGCTAAATAATCTTTTGCTACCTGTATTTGCTCTCTTATCTCTTTGTTGGTGTGGTCAATTTTTGCCTGTATTTGCTCACTTAAGTCATTCTTTAATTCACCAGATCACTTTAATTATGTACATTCTGAACTCCTTCTCTGACATTTCATCAACTTCGCTGTCAATGGATTCTATTGTTGTAGCATCTTGGTTTGTTTGGGGCACTTTCCTCTCTTGTTTTTTCATGTTGTCTATATGTCTTCCTCCCTTGCAGTGCAGATCTGTGGTGTCACAGCTTCGACCCTATAATTTGGTAGTGTCCATGCAGATTACCAATACCTCACCTTTAAAGGGGATATCAATGTTCAGAGCACCTAATGCAACCAATATGCAGCCATAAATCAATTAGCTTCTATTTTAACATTTACAGTTTTGTTGCTATAAATAGAAATAATGAGTTTGGTTACCTCTTACCATATATATAGCCAGTAGGTTTGCATAAGGGTTTACAGTTTCCAATGGTGGACAAAAGGGGGTTGGGCTATAAGGAAGTAAAAGGAGACACAGAGACAAGCTGTAGAGGCAGAAAAAATGGCTGCTTGTCTAAGCAGCCACTTTTATTTATACCTATATGTCATACTAGGTCATTAGTGCCATAACTACATTATTGTTTATTGTATCACTAAGGTTGCTTATTCTGGAGTTACAACATGCAATGTTAGGAGCTTTGTGTAGCTCTCAAGAAAGGTCATTGTCTGAATTACTGTTAGGCAGGCAGGTCCAGGAGCACTGGAGCTTGGCGAAGCATTGTGGTTGTCTAGCAAGCAAGTTCCTTTATTTCCAGGAGCTATGTGCCTGAGATCAAGGTCCAGGCTTATAAGACTCTAACACAGAGGCCTCGTCATGGGAGGACATTACCACAGCATTTAGGCATGCACATGTACTAATTATCTTACTAGTTCCTGAGAGAAAACGTAGAATATTCCAAGTGTGGGAAACAAAATGCCTGTTATCCTTGGGAGTGTGCTCACCTGAAGAAATTTGCTGTCTTGTACATATCCACAGCCAGAACCCTTAAAGTAGACTGTGATGTTTATGAGGTAGGATGTGAGAATATAGAGGTATTAGATTATAGGACTAGTGGAAGGGTAATCAAAAGAAATTGGCTGTGAGAGAGAGAGAGAGAGCAAGGCAACCCCATTCAAGGCCCACTGTTACCTCTGCACCAGGATGGTGTTTATTAGCACACCTAGTAGAGATACCTCTGGTACAACCGAGCCCACAGGGACCTTGGTGACAGTTTTCCAGGTCCTGATTTTTGTCCCTAGATGAAAGCAGCCATGTCCCTCGTTGGTGATGGCAGTAGCATCAAGCCTGTAGGTACCTTGATGTTGGGCTTCTAGGCCCCAGTCAGTTTCCCAAGGTGGAAGCTGCCCCAGCTAAAGATGGCAGAAACAGCAGCACAGGTAACTCAAGATGGCAGTGGAGGTATCCCAAAATGGAGGCAACTGCTATCAGATTTGAGGCTGGAAGGATGGGCTGTACAAAGGTATTAGGCAGCTTATTTGGTGATGCTGCAGTGTGGTGTGTGGTGCTGCAATAGGCAGCTGCCTCCTGGCCCTGTCTGATGTCCCACAGTGGAGAATACTGCATGGGGAGGGCTATGGCAATGGCTTCAAAGTTTCCAAATGGAGGTGGTTTGTGTGGGGCCACGTGTTGGTGAATAGGGAACTACAGCAGGTATGGTGTTCCTCTCTGTGGGTGCAGTGTTCCTCTCTGTGTGGGCACAGCATGGTTGAGCCTCTCCAGGGCTTCGAGCCACAAGGTCCCACTTACTCTCTTGAATGTGTGCTTCTTACTTTACCCCAAAAGACTGCTCTCTCTTGAGATAGCCCACATTCTCCCTTGAATGTGTATCTGTTTTCCTAAAATAAGTCTGTCTCAGGAAGAAACTTGATTTTGTTTTTTTTAAGGCAGGGTCTTGGTAAGTTGTTGAATTGCTGAGATTGGCCTTGAACTTGCGATCCTCCTGCCTCACTTCCCAAGTAGCTGGAATTATAGGTTGCACCCTAACACCCAGCCAGGTTCTTCTACTATAGAATAAATAAAAGGACATGTCCACTATGTCCTGGATAATCTCTAAAAGGTTATTGAATAATTATAACTGAATTGATAGTAATGGAAATGAAAGTACTATAGCTTATATTATTTAAAAATCTTATTACCATTTCCTATAGAACTGAGTCCAAATTGATAACTACTTATTAAGTTATAGTGTACCATGAAATGGTAAAATTACAAATGCTTAGACAAAAATTTAAATTAATTATCATGTAATTACAAATTCTTTTTTTAGTTTGCCATTGAAAATTTACCAAAATATTGGCCCTTTTTTACAATATTTGATCAGCATTTTTAAGTACTCATATGATCCTTAGGAAGATGAAATTGAAAAAATTTATACAAAGATATGTCAAGCACAGTACTTTAGACATGGAAGGTATTTGGCAGATGAGAGCTGTTAGTATCTATGTACTTGTCAAATTTCCAGATAAATGAACATTCAAGTTCAGATTTAACTTTCCCTTTGGTGGAGACATTAATCCTTGACTAGGTCATCCTTTGTGTTAAAGTCTAATACTTAGGGAATTTTCACATTACATTCAGCCAAGATTTCCATTTCAACTTTGAACTACTGGTATAAGTTTTGTCTGGATGGAGCGCAAAAAACATCTACTTTTTATTTCAATATGGCAACCTTTATTTTATTTTATTTTTTTTATTGGTTGTTCAACACATTATAAAGCTCTTGACATATCATATTTCATACATTAGATTCAAGTTGGTTATGAACTCCCAATTTTACCCCAAATACAGATTGCAGAATCACATCGGTTACACATCCACATTTTTACATAATGCCCTATTAGTAACTGTTGTATTCTGCTACCTTTCCTATCCTCTACCATCCCCCTCCCTCCACTCCCATCTTCTCTCTCTACCCCATCCACTGTAATTCATATCTCTCCTTGTTTATTTTCCCATTCCCCTCACAACCTCTTATATGTAATTTTGTATAACAATGAGGGTCTCCCTCCATTACCATGCAATTTCCCTTTTCTCTCCCTTTCCATCCCACCTCATGTATCTGTTTAATGTTAATCTTTTCTTCCTGCTCTTCCTCCCTGCTCTGTTCTTAGTTGCTCTCATTATATCAAAGAAGACATTTGGTATTTGTTTTTAGGGATTGGCTAGCTTCACTAAGCATAATCTGCTCTAGTGCCATCCATTTCCCTGCAAATTCTATGATTTTGTCATTTTTTAGTGCTGCGTAATACTCCATGGTGTATAAATGCCACATTTTTTTTATCCATTCATCTATTGAAGGGCATCTGGGTTGGTTCCACAGTCTAGCAATTGTGAATTGTGCTGCTATGAACATCGATGTAGCAGTATCCCTGTAGTACGCTCTTTTAAGGTCTTCAGGGAAAAGTCCAAGAAGGGCAATAGCTGGGTCAAATGGTGGTTCCATTCCCAGCTTTCCCAGGAATCTCCATACTGCTTTCCAGATTGGCTGCACCAGTTTGCAGTCCCACCAGCAATGTACAAGAGTACCCTTTTCCCCACATCCTCTCCAGCACTTGTTGTTGTTTGACTTCATAATGGCTGCCAATCTTACTGGAGTGAGATGGTATCTTAGGGTGGTTTTGATTTGCATTTCTCTGACTGCTAGAGATGGTGAGCATTTTTTCATGTACTTGTTGATTGATTGTATGTCCTCCTCTGAGAAGTGTCTGTTCAGGTCTTTGGCCCATTTGTTGATTGGGTTATTTGTTTTCTTATTGTTTAATTTTTTGAGTTCTTTGTATACTCTGGATATTAGGGCTCTATCTGAAGTGTGAGGAGTAAAAATTTGTTCCCATGATGTAGGCTCCCTATTTACCTCTTTTATTGTTTCTCTTGCTGAGAGAAAACTTCCTTTAAACATTTCTGCATTTTCCTCCTCCAAGTCTTCTGCCATCAGTAGCGAGGAATTCTTAGAATGCTGAGCCTGAAACTGACCACATACTCAACACTGATGTGGCCAGGGCCAGGTTTAGATTTGGCTACCTCAAGACTTAGTATTATGATTACCCCATCCCCATCCAGGACACTTCAGTTGGAGCTTAAGTTTATAAATTATTATTTCAGACATTCTGCTTTGCAAACGACAGAAACATAATTAGCTTGAGTTAAAAAGGAATTGCTTAAGTTCTAAATAGGTTATTAGAATAGAATGTCACTGAAAGAGAGGGGGCAGCTGAGCCATAGGAATAGTTGACAAAAGGAATCCAAATTTAAACAGGAGTCTCTTTCCATCTCTCATTTCTGTTCCTCTCTCTACAGACCAGAATCCTCCGCTGCTTACAAATCCCAAGCTTTATTTCTTAGAATCCATGCTTACAAGGTAAGATTGGCCTACCATTTTGCTCTAGTTTTTAAATCCTCAGAAATGAATTCTCATTATTGAATCAAATGTTCACTCCTGGTCCTATCAACTTTGCCCAGGGACCAGGCCATGTTGTGACTTGAGTGCTGTTGTTGAAATCATTTGAATAAGGAGAAGGAGCAGTTTCTAGAAAAGGTGATCTGGATAGAGAAGCCTGCAAGTGCCAACTATAAAATGTGTCAACCCTCTTTTATCCATAGGGGATACATTCCAGAATATGTATACATATAATTAGAAGTACTTACTGGTACACACACACACACACACACACACACACGCTTGCTTATATTCTACTTTATAAACTTTTTATGAAATATAATATTCATGCAAAATTGCACAAATCTTAACAATCTGATGAGTTTTTATTAAGTCTGAAAGAAATCACTTAGGTCAAGTCACAAAATACTACCAGTGACCTAGGTGCCTTTAGTGTAGCACCCCATCCACCCAAAGTTAGCCAGTATTCTGACTTCCACAGCAAAGATTCTTTTGCCTTCATTTTTGCCCATAATATAAAAGGAATCATAAAAAAAAAAAAAACACTCTTCTATGTCAAGCCTATTTGACTCAACATAAGTCTAGAAAGTCACCCTTTGCTGCAAACAGCAGTTCATTTTTTTTTTTTTTTTGCCTTACAGTATTTATTGTTTGAATATACCAACGTTTATTTATTCATTCTGGTGAACACTACAGTTGTTTTAGTTTGGAGCTATTTCAAAGAACACAGTAAACATTCTTGTAAATTTCCAGGTGCACTGTTCATGCATTTCTATTGGGCATGTATCTAGGAGTGAAGTTGCTGGCTCATAGAATATGCATATGTTCAGTTTTAGTAGAGACTGCCAATCACTTTTCCAAAGTGACTGTAACAATTTATACTCCTGCCTGCGGCCATTTTCCCATCATGAATATTTTTATATTGCATTGCTTTTTCTCAAAGAGTTTTAATTCTTTATATACTCTGTATATGAGTCCTTTTAGATATGCTATCAGTATATTCAATCTTGTATGACTTATGCTTTTAATCTCTTAATATTGTATTTTTATAAAACAGGAAATTATTCATTTTAATGTAGTCCAAATTAATATTTTGTGATTGGTACATATTTTATCCCATTTAAGAAAACTTTAAAATTCTGATTTTTTCCAAAAGATTTTTGTCTGATTTTTGCACAAAGGTCTACAATCTAACCAGAATTGATTTGTAAGGTAAAGATAAAGTTGTTTTGTGGATTTTAAAAAATTTTACTTATTTTTTAGATATGCATGACAGTGGAGTTTATTTTGACATATATTAAATACATGGGGTATAACTTATTCTAATTAGGATTCCATTCTTGAGGTTGTATATGATGTGGAGTTTCACTGGTAGTGTATTCACATATGAACATAGGAAAGTTACGTCCAATTCATTTTGTGGTTTTGATGCTGTAGATCAAAACCAGGGCCTTGTGCATGCTAAGCCAGTGCTTTATTACTGAGCTATACCCCGGTCCAAAAATTAATTTTTCCCAAGTGACTATCCAAATAATAGCATCCTTTCCACATTATACATACTAATATCATCTTGCTAAAATATCATGTAACTGCAGAGATGTGGAACTCTCTGTTCTGTTCCATTGGTATTTTTATCTATCCTTATGCAAATTTTAGTCTTTATTTTAATAGCTTTATGATATTTCTTGATATCTGAGACTTTAAGTCTCCTATCTTCTTTCCATTAATGATCTCCTCGACTATTTTCAGTCTCTTGCAAACTTAAATAAATCTAAGCACCAGCTGGTCCATTTCTATTCTGAGATTTAAACTGAGATTATGTTTAATCTTAAGATTAATTTAGGAAGAATTTACGACCTGAAAATATTAATTTTTCTAATCCAAGAGAAGGGGAAAATCTTATTTATATTTAGGTTTTAAAATTTTCTTTTGAGGCTCAGAGTGTAGCTCAGTGATAGAGCACTTACCTAGCATACACGAGACCCTTGGTACAATCCCCAATACCACACACACGAAAAAAACTTGTAACTTTTTGTTGCTGGTATAAAAAATCCAGTCAATTTGTCCTTGATTTTATATATTGCCTCTGGGACCAAAGACCTGGCTAAATTCACATATTTATTCTAATAGTTTATCTCCAGATTTTTATTTTTACTTTTTTATTATTCCTTTATTTTATTTATTTTTATGGGGTGGTGAAGATTGAACCCCCTCACTTGTACTAGGTGAGCACTCTACCACTAAGCCACAACCCCAGCCTCCTCCCGATTTTTTAAATATTCCCTATGTACACATTTCTTTTGTCCATGAATAATGACAGTCTTGTTTCAGCATTTGCCAAGCTTTTATTATTTTAGTTCTTTTTATTGCTTTTTTGCATTAGTTAAAATCTCTACTTTTAATAAAAGTAGTGATAGCAAGTGTTCCTATCAAGCTTTTAGCCTCAGGAAAAGTTTTCAATAACTCACTATTAAATTGACTTTGATTCCTAGTCTAAGTTTTTATTACAAATTAATATAATATAACATACTATGCATTAGTATAGTATATTATCAAATTTATTCTGCATTTATTAAGATATATTACTTGTCTCCCCTTTTCTGTGAATATGGTGAACTGTACTCATTGATTATTAATGATAAACCATCATTAACACTCTTATAAACTTCATTTGGTTGTGATACCTCCTCCATTTATACATCGCTAGATTCTACCTGTTTAAAAATAGTTAGAGAAGACATTTGGCATTTGTTTTTTGGGACTAGCTAACTTCACTTAGCATTATCTTCTTCAACATACATTTACCTGCAAATGACATGATTTTATTCTCTTTTGTTGTTGAGTAATATTCCACTGTGAATATATGCCACATTTTTTTTTTATCCATTCATCCACTGAAGGGCATCTAGGTTGGCTCCTCAGTTTACTATTGTGAATTGTGCTGCTATAAACATTGATGTGGCTGTGTCCCTGTAATATGTTATTTTTAAGTCCTTTGGGTATAGTCCAAGGAAAGGGATATCTGGGTCAAATGGTGGTTCCATTCCCAATTTTCCAAGGAATCTCCTTACTGCTTTCCGTATTGGCTGCACCAATTTGCATTCCCACCAGCAGTGTATGTATGTACCTTTTTCCCCACATCCTCGCCAACACTTATTGTTGTTTGTCTTCATAATAGCTGCCATTCTGACTGGAGTGAGATGATATCTTAGAGTAGTTTTGATTTGCATTTCTCTGATTGCTAAAGATGATGAGCATTTTTTCATATATTTGTTGATTGATTATATATCCTCTTTTGAGAAGTGTCTGTTCAGGTCCTTGGCCCATTTGTTGATAAATGTTTTCTCTGATATAAGGAGGCTGACTCATAGTAGGGTAGGGAGGGGAGCATGGGAAGAATAGATGAATTCTAGATAGGGAAGAGGGGTGGGAGGGGAAGGGAGGGGACAGGGGATTAGCAAGGATGGTGGAATGTGATGGACATCATTATCCAAAGTACATGTATGAAGACACAAATTAGGTGTCAACATACTTTATATACAGAGATATGAAAAATTGTGGTATATATGCGTAATAAGAATTGTAATGCAATAAAAAGTATATGTATAAAGACATGAATTGGCATGAACATACTTTATATACAAAAATATGAAAAATTGTGCTCTATATGTGTAATAAGAATTATAATGCATTCTGCTGTTGTGTATTTAAAAAATAAAATCCATAAAAAAATAAAAAATAAAGTGGGAACTTGGACAGATGTAGGTTTGAGGCCATTTCTTCTTGTAGACCCATTGGCTGTACTATTTGGACTACAATTGAACAAGTCACCTTATCTTGACTTGTGATCCCTTGATTGTAATAAAAGACATATTAACTCAAAAATAAATAAATAGATAGATAAATAAATAAATAAATAAAGTTAGAATTTTTACAGACATGTTCATACTACATATTGGTCTAGAATTTTCCTTTCTAATAATTTCTTTAACTAATTTAGTGACAAGGGTTATGTTGGCCCTAGTGAACGGCTGGCATGTTATCTTCTTTACTGTTTTCTGGAAGAAAGTATATAGAACTGACATCATTACTCCCTTAATACTTGCTAGCATTCATCAAAGAAATCACTTGGGTAAGGGGTGTATTCTCTGAAGAGTTTTTAAATGAGATAATTTCTTTAGTAAATGTATAACATCCCAATTATTTATTCTTTTTTTAATGCTTTGGTAAATTATATTTTTCAAAGAATTTCTTCAGCTGAAAATTGCATAAAGCTGTTTATAATGTCTCTTTTCTATTCATAATATCTATAATATATATACTAATACTCCCTTATTCCATACTGATATTAGTAATTTGTTTTCTCATTTTTACATCAGTCTTGCCACAGCTTGATCAATTTTATTCATCTTCTTCAAGGAACAAATTTTTCATTTTATTTATTGTATCTTGTTTTATATCTCTCTTATTTCTGCATTCATTTTAATTATCTTCCTTCTACTTTTTTAGAGTAACTTGTTGTATGTGGTTTTTGTTGTTGTTACATTTCATTTTTAGATGAAAATTTGTATCATTGTTATATAGCATTTTCTTTTCAAATATATCCATTTAAAACTATGAATTTTGTCTAGTAACTGCATGAATTCTATTAGCCTTTGTTAATCTGAAGATATCTTCTATATGTCACCTTCACACATGAAAGATTTTTGGATGAGTAAATCATTCAAGGTTCATAGTTATTTCCATGAGCACTGGTAGCTGCGTCACTATCACTTACTTGAAAATATCTTCAAATTTCCATTGCACTTACTTCTTTAATTCTTGGGCTACTTAGAATTTTATACTTTAATTTCAAACCAGGTGGTGAATTTACTGGTTAGATTTCATTGTGAATTCTTAGAGTAATTCCACTATGTTCAGAGGGCACATTCTAAATTATTCCAGTTCTTTAAAATATATTGCTTCTTGCTTTATGAGCCATATGTGGCAAACATTCTATACGCACTTGGGAAACACTATGTTTTGTCATCCTTGAATGTAATATTCATAGTAGACATTTGAATGTCTCCATTTTTATTTGTTTGTTTGTTTGTTTTTGTTTTGCCATTATAAGTACTAATACAATGTATTTCTTATTGCATATATAACTCTTGTCCCTGTTGAATTGTTTCATTTCCTTAAAGCAAATTCTCTAGAGTACCATTACTAAGTCAAAGGGTTAGGAATGCCTTTATAGTTTTTCTTTTTATACAATATTGCTTACTAAAGTATTATATCTAATTTTAATGTCAGTTATGGTACATGAAATCACAGTGATTGGGTGTTGTAGTTGTTCCTTAATAAAGTGAATAGTAAATTGTAACTCAGAATTGACAATAATTTACATGCCTTTGATATTTAGACAAGATGAACATTTTTCTAGTGTTCATTTACCATTTTAATATCTTCTCATATACATTGCTTATTCATCTGTTTTTACTAGCTACAGGGTTCTTAATGTTTTTGGAATACATTTGAGTGAGTAATTTTATAATGTTGTTTTACATATTTGATTCAAATGTTATCCAAATCCATTATCTTTTTAATTTTAGCTTTGTTGTTTTTCATCATACAATAATATTCAATTTGTGTAGATTTGAATCTATTCCTTTGTTTGTGGCTGCTCTTATCACTTCAAATCTGTGACATTGCTTGATTCTTCCTCAACTATGTTTCTTTTGTTTTCTTCTAAAATTTTTATTAACATGTGGGATAGAGTTACACTTCCTAATAGAAATATAGTACAAGCCACACTTGTAATTTAAAATTCTCTACTAGTCATGTTCAAAAAGTGAATAGAAACATATGCAATTAATCTTAATCATATATTATATTCAACCCAATAACCAAAATACAGGTTCCAAAATTCATAAATTCCAGTTACTACCATTTAGTTAAACAGTACTAGACTATCAACAACAGCTTTCAAGTTTCAATTTCTATGGTAAAGTAACTAAGTGATTAAATAAAGTACAAACTTTCATAAATCACTATATAAACAACAAATGTGCATCATTATCAATAATGGATCACATCGGTTCCTACATAGTCTTATCAGTAATTGGCCACTATGTATGTGTTACTGGTTCATGCACAGAGAGCAAGCCATATGATTGTGTTTGTCCTTGTCTCCCAGTGGTAAACCCACATAAGATTTTACTAAAATAGAAAAGCCGAAGAAGGAATTCATCAACAAAGATGAAAGGATAGCAAAGAAACAATAAATCCTGTTGTTGGAAGTGAATGTAGGTGTGATTAGAAGAGGGATCACAGAGGGTTGTTGACATTAGCACTGTTCAGGACAGTTAAGGTGCATTAAGACTTTGCACAAATTCTCCAGCGTGAATGAGAAATGTGGTTGTCACAAACAGGACAAAAATGCCCAATTGGAAGTAACACCAGCTAAAAATTCCACATTGAAGAAACTCTTGGATATTTTATAATATTTGGAAAGCAAAGGATAAAATGTTGAAAGTTGATCTTATACAATTCACCAAGGCTTAGAAGAGATGCTCGAAGCTCGCTCCATACTGGAAGCTTATAACAAGATGGCAAGTATTACTCACATTCTTCTTGATAAGTGTATTACAATGAAGAAAAAAGATACTTTAATTCTCCATGGTTCTAACATTTGAAATAACTGTGACCAGATAAGTTAGTTTTTCTATTTTAATTTCTGCATAAATTTACTAACAATAAGAATGTTTGATGATTTGATCAATATTTATAGCAGCTCAATTCACAGTAGCTAAACTGTGGAACCAACCTAGATGCCCTTCAATAGATGAGTGGATAAAGAAACTGTGGTGTATATACATAATGGAATGTTACTCAGCATTAAAAGAGAATAAACTCATGGGCATTTACAGGTAAATGGATGGAGTTAGAGAATATCATGCTAAGTGAAGTAGCCAATCCCAAAAAAACAAAGGCCGAATGTTCTCTCTGATAAGTGGATGCTGATGCATAATGGGGAGAGGGAAGTAACTCTTCACACAGGAAGAATGGAAGAATTTTGACTGGGCAAATGGGAGGATGGAGAGGGGAGTGGGCATGGGGGCAGGAAAGATGGTAGAATGAGAAGGACATCATTACTGTAGGTACATATTGGTACAAATGTTGCAACTCTACATCATGTACAACCAGAGAAATGAAAAGTTGTGCTCCATTTGTGTACAATGAAATGAAATGCATTTTCCTGTCACATACAACTAATTAGAACAAATTTCTAAAAATATTTTTTAAAAAGAATGATGATTTCTTTTTAAAACAAATTTCACAGTTTGCATAACAATCATAATTTCCCCACTGATTCTCTTTTTCCTTTTCTTGCATTATTGGGGATTAAACTCAGAGGAGCTCTATCACTGAGCCATAGCCCCAGTTCTATTTATTTATTTATTTATTTATTTATTTATTGAGATAGGGTCTCATTAAGTTGCTAAGGCTGGTCACAAGCTTATGACCCTCCTGCCTGAGTCTCCCAAGTCTTTGGGATGACAGGCATGCACCACACCTAACTCTCCCATTGATTCTTAAAAAATCACCTGTAGGGCTGGGGTTGTGGCTCAGTGGTGGAGTGTTTACCTTGCATGTGTGAGGCACTGGATTTGATCCTAAACACCACATAAAAACAAACAAAATAAAGGTATTATGTCCATCAACAACTAAATGTGAGATAGATATATATATATATATATATATATATATATATATATATATATATATATATATATATATCACATGTAAACCATCAGTTCAGCTTGTATGGTCACTTTCATGGACCTGCACCAACATGCAAAGCAAGGATCGCCTGTACTGTCATTTCAAAATCTGTTCAGCATTAAAGTTCTGAGATAATTACACTCTTTCTTTCCAATCAAGTCTTTGAGGTGTGGTGTGCATTCCCTACCTACAGAATAGCTCAGTTCATACTAACCTCATTTCAAATACTCCATTGTCACATGGGCTAGTGACCATGGGGGATTCGAAAACAAAAATCTAAAGTAACTTTTCTTTTGAAGCTAGAGCTGAAAAGTGTTGGTGAAGACCCAAGTTACTGCCTAGAAACTCTCCTATCCAAACAAATCAGACTGGCTCTCTTTGTGGATGAAGGTATTGACATTACTTCAGCTCATTTTGGAAGAAAGGCTAAGAAAATAAACCTTAAATTATTCTCATAAACTCATTGGAATTAGCCTGTTGGAACAATAAGGGAAGAGAAGAAAGAGCTCATCAGTCTTCCAGTGAAAACACTGATTCCTCTGTCCCCAGTGTGAGCTGAGACAGCTTGGCTCATCTTAGCTCAGGGAGATTTGTAAGAGCTGCAGATTCACACATTATCTCTGAAATATCACACGGGTTCTGAGGGCTGCTCAGGAGTGAGTAATCTGTTTGGAGTTTTAAAAATACTCTTGCAAGTTAGAGGCGTCAGCAAACTATTTATTTGATTTCTTCCTCAGCCTCATGCTCTGGGAATTCCCAGCGGCCTAATAGGAATGGCAACAACACCTGCTGGGCTGTCACTATGCCGGCATCTTTCTTCTTAATATTCCCCAAATGATTACTCTGCCTATTGTCCTAATGTCTCTAGATTTTTCTTGGGTGAACAAGATTATAACAGCACATTTTTATCTCAGCTGTACCTGACAATTGGCCCATAAATGTTTGCACACAGTTAACATGAATTTAGACGTGCTATGTGTATGAGTGAGCATATATGTGCATGCTCCTACTATTACTCTTTTTAAATAAATGCCTCAAAAGGTAACAAAAGAATGGAGTGATGTGATTAAATGCACAACCTTCAAAAGCAAATGAAACTGAGCTCAAATTTTAATGCTATCACTTGGGAGCTTTGCAAACTTGAAGTACATCATTTTGTGCCTTAGTTTCTTCATCAATAAAATAGGGATAGTACCATGAACTTCCTACATTTGGTATAGGAATTAAATGAGATAATGCCCATAGAGCGCATAGTCAATGTCTGCCACACTGTAAATGCTAAAATAAAAGTCATTCCTCATTATTATTATTTTAATATCATTGTTACTATTACAACTTTTTCTTGAAGAGAGCCTTGCTTTTGGTGCTCCTCATCCTCCCTTAACAGTGTGACACATAATCAAGGAAAGACGATTAAGCTTCAAAAGTGGCATTAAAAAGAAAAGGTCTCCTTGGACAAAGAGGATCCTAGCAGAAGGTCATATACAACCCCATCAGTTTGCAAATTTTTTTGAATGTTCTCTTCAATATGTTTTCCAATAGCCTCCTCTCAGGACAAATTCTTTTTTAGTCAGATGCCTTTGAATAAATCATAGCATGCTTATACACAGAAATACTATACAGCTCTGAAAACTGAACTACAACTGTATGAATCATCAGTGATGGATCTCAGGGACATGTGCCAATCATAAAAAATACATGCAGCAGCATAATGTGTCTTTAGGTTCTAAAACAAGAAAACCAAATAACTGAGTGTTTGCAAAGATAGATAGATAGATAGATAGATAGATAGATAGATACCATAAATCAACACAAATTTGTAAAGGAAATCAAGCATCATGGTATCTTGTAGGCAAAGAGGTAGGGTAATGTAATGGGGAGGGTCACATGGGACTGTCAGTAATGTTCAATGGCTTAAGTTGTATGGTAGATTCCTGGGTATTCATTTTATTCCTCTTACTAACTTCTGTGCTATTTATGCTATTTTATACATACTATTCCATAATAATTCTAATGGAAAGCTACAGAAGTACAAACAGGAAAGCTTAGCATTATATATTAAGTAAGGAAAAACATAAAACAGTCCTACGGTGGTTCAAAACATACACACTTAAATTCTAGATAGGTATTGACAAAATGATAATGGTTTTCTAGACTTTAGAATTATACTTTTTAAAAAAAAAATTCATCTTTTTAATATATACTTCCCAATTTTGCAACAATGTACATTTTTTATTTTTATAATGAAAAAATATTTTCATGGGGAAGGAAGATGGCGGCGAGGGGAGTGCATTGCCCCCGTGTGCTGCTTCACTGTGTGGGAGTATGACAAGTCAGGACGGCTAAAGGATATCTTGTTAGGAATTTCCAGCAATAGTGGGGTGCTCCGGAACCTGGAGGAAGGATTTCCATCGCACGAGGATCAGCTACGGGGACTCAAACGCGAGAGGTTTGTCGCACGGAGGGTAACACTGCTTATTCAGCAAATCGCCCCGCGGCTAGAATCTGCAGCGTGCGCTGGGATAGAGACGCAGGGTTACAGCGCTGCAGTTTCTGCCAGCCGCGCAAGCACCGTACTCAGGGCTGAATTCTGGGTTTGAGACGGGGAAGGAAGTGGTCCATCTCGGTTCTCCACACCGGTCAGACCACAGAGGAGGCCAGCAGCCACCATGTTGGTAAACTGACGTCACCACCCCTGTTTTTGACTGACCGCAGCTCATTCAGCCATAGAACAGGTAATTTCAGGCTGCAATTCGCCTGCGGCTTGCAGACAGATTGCTAGGGCTCAGCGCCTGGGTGCTTCTTAGAACCTGATCTTATCAGAGTGAATACCGAGCACGGGGCGGCCGAGTTCCGGCTCCCGGAACTGAGCCCGCGGGGACTGCTTCTTGGAGCTTACATTTATAGGAGCTTACACCGAGCACGGAGCGGCCGAGTTCCGGCTCCCGGAACTTCCCTGGCCCGGGGCTAGGAGCCCGCGGAAACTGCTTCTCGGTCCGGGTCCTGCTGAGGGCCGGTCAGGACTCACCCGTTGCTTTGGTTGCCCGGCAAGGGGAACGAAATGCTGCCATTCGCATAGGATACCAACATGGCAGAGATCTGACGTCTGCAGAAAGCGGCGGAGGAGGGAACTTCATCAATACCAGTGGTGACATAAGCAGTTGGTCTCCTGGTAGGGGGGGTGAGGCACAGTCACCCGAGTCTCCTCAATTTGTCGTCGAGCCAGAGGGAAGGAGCCGGGCCGCCGCCAGCGCCCGGAGCAGGCCCAGCGGCTCGCCAGCGTGGTGACCGCGTGACCCCAATTGGAGAGGGGGCGGAGCGGAGCCGCCACCCGCAACCGCAAGGTGGGCAGACCCGCGACCCAGTGGTACATGGGCGTGGTAGGAGGGGCAGGGCAGAGCCGCGGTTCGCGCTTGCAAGGTAAACAGACCTGTGTCAGCCTGGTGGGTCAGGCCCAGTGGCCTACCAGTGTGGTACACACGTCACCCCAACTGGAGTAGGGGCAGAGCAGATCCTTCTCCCACGCCCGGATCAGGCCCTGCCGGTGTGGTGGTCACGTGACCCCAATTGGAGTGGGGGCGGAGCGGAACCGCCACCCGTGCCCGCAGGGTGAGCAGACCAGTGATCAACCTGCAGATCAGGCCCAGGGGTCCGCAGGCGTGGTAGGAGGGGCAGGGCAGATCCGCCGCCCGCGCCTCCAAGGTAGGCAGACCTACAACAGACCGGCGGATCAGGCCCAGGAGCCTGCCGGCGTGGTACAAACACCACCCTAATTGGAGTAGTGGCAGAGCAGAGTCGCCGCCCATGCCAGGAACAGGCCCAGCGTCCTGCAGGCGGGGTAGCCACGACACCCTAATTGGAGTAGGGGCAGAGCAGAGCCTCCACTCGTGCAGATCTGCGACCGACCAGCGGGACAGGCCCAGTGGCCTGCCGGTACGACAGACACGTCACCCCATTTGCAGTAGGGGCAGAGTAGAGCCGCCGCCCGCGCCTGCAGGGTAGGCAAACCTGCAACCAACCGGCGGATCAGGCCCGGTGGCCTGCCGGCGTGGTACACTCGTCACCCCAATTGGAGTAGGGGCAGAACAGAGCCGCCGCCAGCTCCCAGAAGAGGCCCAGTGACCTGCCGGCGTGGTAGCCACGACACCCCAATTGGAATAAGGAGAGAGCAGAGCCGCCGCCCGCACCTGCAGGAAAGATACGCAAGCAGTATGAAAAGACAAGGAAAGAAAGGACCACAAGCAATGCAGGTCAACGCAACTTTAGAAGAGGTAACAGCTGCAGCAGATGGAATGTCAGATAAAGAATTCAGGATATACATGCTTCAGATGATCTGGAGTATCAAGGAAGACATTAAACAGCAAAATCAGACAATGAAAGATCACTTCGACAACGAATTACGCAAACAAATCCAGGAAGCAAAGGATCAACTATACAGGGAGATAGAGGTTATAAAAAACAAACAAACAGAAATCCTAGAAATGCAGGAAGCAATAAACCAACTTAAAAACTCAATGGAGAATACTACCAGCAGAGTAGAACACTTAGAAGATAGAACATCAGACAATGAAGACAAAGTATTTCAACTGGAAAAGAACATAGACAGCTCAGCAAGACTGTTAAGAAACCATGAGCAGAACATCCAAGAAATATGGGATAACATTAAGAGACCAAACTTAAGAGTCATTGAGATACAGGAAGGTACAGAGCTCCAAACCAAAGGAATGAGAAGTCTATTCAATGAAATAATACAAGAAAACTTCCCAGACGTGAAGAATGAGACAGAACCCCAAATCCTAGAAGCCTACAGGACGCCGAATGTGCAAAATCATAAGAGATCCACACCTAGACACATCATAATGAAGATGCCCAACATACAGAATAAGGAGAGAATTTTAAAAGCTACAAGAGAAAGGAAGCAGATTACATTTAGGGGTAAGCCAATCAGGATAACAGCTGATCTGTCAACACAGACTCTGAAAGCTAGAAGATCCTGGAATAACATATTTCAAACACTGAAAGAAAATGGGTTCCAACCAAGAATTGTGTATCCAGGGAAATTAAGCTTCAGGATGGAGGATGAAATTAAAACCTTCCACGATAAACAAAAGTTTAAAGAATTCGCAGCTAGAAAACCATCTCTTCAAAACATCCTCGCCAAAGCATTACAGGAAGAGGAAACGGAAAATAACAATGAAAACCAACAGTGGGAGGTAGGACAGTAAAGGGGGGGGGAATAATCAAAGAGGAAAACAAACCATGTTTAGTAACAGAAATAAACAAATATGGCTGGAAGAACAACCCATATCTCAATAATAACCCTAAATGTTAATGGCTTAAACTCACCAATTAAGAGACACAGGCTAGTAGAATGGATCACAAAACAAGACCCAACAATATGCTGCCTACAGGAGACGCATTTGATAGGAAAAGACATACATAGGCTGAAAGTGAAAGGTTGGGAAAAATCATATCACTCATATGGACTTCGGAAACAAGCAGGAGTGTCCATACTCATATCAAATAAAATAGATTTCAAGCCAAAGTTAATCAAAAGAGATAAAGAGGGACACTACATACTGCTTAAGGGAACCATACACCAACAAGACATAACAATCATAAATATTTATGCCCCAAACAATGGTGCAGCTATGTTCGTCAAACAAACTCTTCTCAAGTTCAAGAGTCTAATAGATCACCATACCATAATCATGGGAGACTTCAACACACCTCTCTCGCCACTGGACAGATCTTCCAAACAAAAGTTGAATAAGGAAACTATAGAACTCAATAACACTATTAATAACCTAGACCTAATTGACGTATATAGAATATACCACCCAACATCAAGCAGTTACACTTTTTTCTCAGCAGCACATGGATCCTTCTCAAAAATAGATCATATATTATGTCACAGGGCAACTCTTAGACAATATAAAGGAGTAGAGATAATACCATGCATCTTATCTGATCATAATGGAATGAAACTGAAAATCAACGATAAAAGAAGGAAGGAAAAAGCATACATCACTTGGAGAATGAACAATAGGTTACTGAATGATCAATGGGTTATAGAAGACATCAAGAAGGAAATTAAAAAATTCTTAGAGATAAATGAAAACACAGACACAACATATCGGAATCTATGGGACACATTGAAAGCAGTTCTAAGAGGAAAATTCATTGCTTGGAGTTCATTCCTTAAAAAAAGAAAAAACCAACAAATAAATGATCTCATACTTCATCTCAAAATCCTTGAAAAAGAAGAGCAAAACAACAGCAAAAGAAGTAGAAGGCAAGAAATAATTAAAATCAGAGCTGAAATTAATGAAATCGAAACAAAAGAAACAATTGAAAAAATTGACAAAACTAAAAGTTGGTTCTTTGAAAAAATAAACAAAATCGACAGACCCTTAGCGATGCTAGCGAAGAGAAGAAGAGAGAGAACTCAAATTACTAGCATATGGGATGAAAAAGGCAATATCACAACAGACACTTCAGAAATACAGAAGATAATCAAAAACTATTTTGAATCCTTATACTCCAACAAATTAGAAGATAGTGAAGGCATAGATAAATTTCTTAAGTCATATGATCTGCCCAGATTGAGTCAGGAGGATATAGAAAACCTAAACAGACCAATATCAATTGAGGAAATAGAAGAAACCATAAAAAGACTTCCAACTAAGAAAAGCCCAGGTCCAGATGGGTATACAGCAGAATTTTACAAAACCTTTAAAGAAGAACTAATACCAATACTTTTCAAGCTACTTCAGGAAATAGAAAAGGAGGGAGAACTTCCAAATTCATTCTATGAGGCCAACATCACCCTGATACCTAAACCAGACAAAGACACTTCAAAGAAAGAAAACTACAGACCAATATCTCTAATGAACCTAGATGCAAAAATCCTCAATAAAATTCTGGCCACTCGGATACAAAAACATATCAAAAAAATTGTGCACCATGATCAAGTAGGATTCATCCCAGGGATGCAAGGCTGGTTCAATATACGGAAATCAATAAATGTTATTCACCACATCAATAGACTTAAAAATAAGAACCATATGATCATCTCGATAGATGCGGAAAAAGCATTTGACAAAGTACAGCATCCCTTTATGTTCAAAACTCCAGAAAAACTAGGGATAACAGGAACATACCTCAATATTGTAAAAGCAATCTATGCTAAGCCTCAGGCTAGCATCATTCTGAATGGAGAAAAACTGAAGGCATTCCCTCTAAAATCTGGAACTAGACAGGGATGCCCTCTCTCTCCACTTCTGTTCAACATAGTTCTCGAAACACTGGCCAGAGCAATTAGACAGACGAAAGAAATTAAAGGCATAAAAATAGGAAAAGAAGAACTTAAATTATCACTATTTGCAGATGATATGATTCTATACCTAGCAGACCCAAAAGGCTCTACAAAGAAACTATTAGAGCTAATAAATGAATTCAGCAAAGTGGCAGGATATAAAATCAACACGCATAAATCAAAGGCATTCCTGTATATCAGCGACAAATCCTCCGAAATGGAAATGAGGACAACCACTCCATTCAAAATATCTTCAAAAAAAATAAAATACTTGGGAATCAACCTAACAAAAGAGGTGAAAGACTTATACAATGAAAACTACAGAACCCTAAAGAGAGAAATAGAAGAAGATCTTAGAAGATGGAAAAATATACCCTGTTCATGGATAGGCAGAACTAACATCATCAAAATGGCGATATTACCAAAAGTTCTCTATAGGTTTAATGCAATGCCAATCAAAATCCCAACGGCATTTCTTGTAGAAATAGAGAAAGCAATCATGAAATTCATATGGAAAAATAAAAGACCCAGAATAGCAAAAACAATGCTAAGCAGGAAGTGTGAATCAGGCGGTATAGCGATACCAGACTTCAAACTATACTACAGAGCAATAGTAACAAAAACAGCATGGTACTGGTACCAAAACAGGCGGGTGGACCAATGGTACAGAATAGAGGACACAGAAACCAATCCACAAAACTACAACTATCTTATATTTGATAAAGGGGCTAAAAGCATGCAATGGAGGAAGGATAGCATCTTCAACAAATGGTGCTGGGAAAACTGGAAATCCATATGCAACAAAATGAAACTGAATCCCTTTCTCTCGCCATGCACAAAAGTGAATTCAAAATGGATCAAGGAGCTTGATATCAAATCAGAGACGCGCCGTCTGATAGAAGAAAAAGTTGGCTACGATCTACAGTCGGTGGGGTCGGGCTCCAAATTCCTCAATAGGACACCCATAGCACAAAAGTTAATAACTAGAATCAACAAATGGGACTTACTCAAACTAAAAAGTTTTTTCTCAGCAAAAGAAACAATAAGAGAGGTAAATAGGGAGCCTACACCCTGGGAACAAATCTTACTCCTCACACTTCAGATAGAGCCCTAATATCCAGAGTATACAAAGAACTCAAAAAATTAGACAATAAGAAAACAAACAACCCAATCAACAAATGGGCCAAGGACCCGAACAGACACTTCTCAGAGGAGGACATACAGTCAATCAACAAGTACATGAAAAAATGCTCAACATCTCTAGCTGTCAGAGAAATGCAAATCAAAACCACCCTAAGATACCATCTCACTCCAGTAAGATTGGCAGCCATTAGGAAGTCAAACAACAACAAGTGCTGGCGAGGATGTGGGGAAAAGGGTACACTTGTACATTGCTGGTGGGACTGCAGATTGGTGCAGCCAATTTGGAAAGCAGTATGGAGATTTCTTGGAAAGCTGGGAATGGAACCACCATTTGACCCAGCTATTCCCCTTCTTGGTCTATTCCCTAAAGACCTAAAAAGAGCATGCTACAGGGACACTGCTACATCGATGTTCATAGCAGCACAGTTCACAATAGCAAGACTATGGAACCAACCTAGATGCCCTTCAATAGATGAATGGATAAAAAAAATGTGGCATTTATACACAATGGAGTATTACTCTGCATTAAAAAATGACAAAATCATAGAATTTACAGGGAAATGGATGGCATTAGAGCAGATTATGCTAAGTGAAGCTAGCCAATCCCTAAAAAACAAATGCCAAATGTCTTCTTTGATATAAGGAGAGTAACTAAGAACAGTGTAGGGATGAAGAACAGGAGAAGAAGATTAACATTTAACAGGGATGAGAGGTGGGAGGGAAAGGGAAAGAGAAGGAAAATTGCATGGTAATGGAAGGAGACCCTCAGGGTTATACAGTGGAGGAGGTAGAGAGAGAGGAGGGGAGGGGAGGGGAGAGGTGGGGAGGGGGGAGGGGGGAGGATGGGAAAGGCAGTGGAGCACAACAGACACTAGTATGGCAATTTGTAAATCAATGGATGTGTAACTGATGTGATTCTGCAATCTGTGTATGGGGTGAAGGTGGGAGTTCATAACCCACTTGAATCAAAGTGTGGAATATGATATGTCAAGAAATTTGTAATGTTTTGAACAACCCACAATAAAAAATTAAAAAAAAGAAAAAATATTTTCATTACTTTAAATATAATGTGCTAAGTACCACTGCAAGGTAGTTAAAAATAACTAACCACATACTAATTGTATGTCAAGTTCTATGTCAAGTGCATTGTAAGTATGTTCTTGTTCAATCTTCATGAAAAGTCTATTGGCAATCCCCCTTCTACAGAGGAGAAGCCCAAAGATTGGAGAGCATAGGAAAGTTGCTCAGAGTCACACAGTCAGTGTCAGAGCCAGGACTAAACTCAATCTGTCTTCCTACCAAGCCAGTGCTCTTTACCAACCTGCTACTTAACATTCAGTAGCTTCAGAAAAGCCAAAGGAGACCCACACAGTGTCAAGAGTTAAGGATCTGGGATTTCACCTTACTTTTCAAGCTAATAAACAAGGCAGTTCCTTCTTCATAGATGTTGGCAGAAGACATAAAACCCCTGGGTCAGAGACAAAGCCTTTAATGGTCATGGCACAGTAATAATCACAAGAATGCTTTTGGTCTCTATCTCTTCTGCATGTCCCCAAGTCCTCAAGAAGGCCTACATAAATGAAGGCACCCCTGGTGGGTTGTGTTTCAAAAAGGGATCACTAAACTGGGAGACCACCATTTTTACAGCAAGCAGAAGCAAGCCTGCTCTTCATCTATGAAGAAGTTTACCTTATCCAGCAAGGCTACTTGGTGCCCGCACAATCTTGAGAAAGGTCTCAAGAAAAGAGCAGTCCATGACTTGAATTCTTGGCATATCCAGCAAAAAGTCTGGGGCCTGTGGAAGACTGCTCTCCCAACATGTGGTCAAGGCTCTTTAGGCTGAAAATTGCAGAGACTCAGCTTAAACTCACTTAGAACAGAACAAAAGAAGGAAGGATGAAGAAAAATTTATTGACTCACAAAACTCTTTCCTAGCCTCTTCTTCCCCCTCCTCCACAACCACTAGTTCCTCCTTCTCTTCCTCCTCCTGTTTTCCTTCATGAAATCTTCATTCACTCCACTTGTAAACTTACAGTCATAAGAGGGTTACCTTGGGACACCAACCCAAATGGAACTGAACATGGTAAAAGAAGTCCTGAAGTCAAGTCTCATGGCTAAGTCTGATCGGCTTATATGTCTATTTTAAATCACTGGGACCAAGGGATATGCTACTGTGACTGCCCATATCTAGCTCATGGCCTGCTCCAGTCCCACGGATGGGATCAAATCTACTTCAATCACGTGAACTGAGAATGGAATGAACTTTTCTTCTCAGAAATTCAGGGTGCTAGGCTGGGGTTGTAGGTCAGTGGTGCAGAGCTTGCCTGGCACGTGTAAGGCACTGGTTTGATCCTCAGCACCACCTAAAAATAAATAATAGTATTGTGTCCATCTACAACTAAAAATGTATATATTTTTTAAAAAAGAAATTCAGGGTGCTATTAAGAGAAGTCCAGGTAGTAAATAATCAGCAGACAAAATAAACATTGTGTTTAGAGATGGATTATCTTTAAAATAAACCGCATATAACCAACAGTAAGCTAGTTGGGCTGACAAGATGAAATATGAGCTATTCCAATAAGATTTGCAAAGTCTCATAAATCTCAGTGGTACTTCTGCAGAGACAGTGGCTGACTGCTGGTACTCCCTGTGACTTCTGGCAGTTGAGGCAGTTATCAGAAGGCTCTAGCAGCTTGACTGCACCCAATTGCTTTGTGCATGGGGATTTGCCAATACAGAAATGGAAGAAAGAAAAGTGAAAAAGAAACGGTTCCAAACTAATTGGTTTAAAATTTATTTCAATGCCCTCCTTTGATTTGATGCATCTTTTCTCCTCACTCACCCAAAATTAAGAACCAGAAATAATGTTCCAATATAATCACACCCAAAGGAAAAATTGTCTTGCAAGAAAATTACCTAGACCCCCAGTATTGCTATTGTTAGAATATAATACTGTGGATGAGAAGGGAGTTTCCCTTCATAGTGGCTCAAGGATACTGGGCTAAAAATGGCAGAACCAAAAAGATTGCATCATTCCCAATGTGGGGGCTGGCTCAGGGCTTTTCAGAAGAAATGAATGTTTTTCCCATTTCTCCTTTAAAGCCTCCTCCACAACTGCCACCCTTTTATCATATCCAATAAACCTACCCCTAAATTTGTTATAATTATAATAATGGCAAAAGAAAGTCACTTTTCTAAGGCTCCCTACCTTCAAGTAAGGATCAGAACTAAAGATGTAATGCACAGCAGTCTCTCCTAGCAAAGATATGCTCAATAAAGTGGCATTCCATGTGGGGCAGAGCATAAGAGAGTAAGGAAATATGAATTTACAGATCAGACACCCAAGAATATAGTTGATGATTTGAGCTAAATTCAATAGAACAATCCTGCTCTTTCATTTCCATCTGCCTACCCACTAAGGGAAAAATGAAATTCTGTCATTTCAAGCAAATGAACATGGTCATTAAAGAGCATGTGTTGGCTTGATGAAGCCCAGACCTCACGGCTATTATTGCCCATTCATATCCTGGGACTTCCTTTGACACCTGAAGCCCTGTTAAAAGGATCCATGTCATTGTGCTCAGCTTGCCAATCTTTTATGCTCATGGATGCTTTTTCTAAGGAAATTCTCATCCTCCAGAAAGAGTTCCTAGAGGGCAAGGACCATGCACTGGTTCCATATTGTAGTATAACTCATAACCCCAAACGTAGCAGTTTAAAAGAGAAAAACATGCATTATGTTGCAGTTTCTCGGGTCAGAAAAGCCAAAGGCAAACAGAGTCTCTCCCAAAGCTGCAATGAAAGTGTCCTTCGGGGCCAAAGTCATCTCAAGGTTCAACACACGAGGAAGCAAAGCTCCCCTAAATGGCTGTTGGCAGGGATCAGATCCCCGCTGGCTGTTGGCCAGAGACATCAGTTCCTTTCCTCAGGCCCTATTCATTGAGCAGCTCACCATATGGCAGCTGGATTTACTCAGAATGAGCCAGAACAGAGAATGAGAGACAGTAAGCAAAAATGGAAGCTGTGGTCTCATTATAATTGAATGCAGAAAACGGCCTTCCATCACTTGTGCCATCTTGTTTTCTACAGGTAAGTCATTAGGTCCAGCTCATGTGCCAATGGAGAGGACCCAGGTGGGGTACATGGGGACCTTCTTAAAGGCCACCTATGCCAACTGCTTTTCCATCACATGGGTTCACCCCACTCTTAATGGAAGGCCAGACAAATATTGGGCTTAATAAATATATGTTGTGCCATATGTAACCCAGTCTGAAGGCCTCAGACTCCAGGTCGCACCAAGTAGAGTGAAACATTTACAAAGAATAAACAAAGAATGGTGTGGTGGTGCTATGGTTTGAATATGTGTTATAAACTCAATACCTAATGTAACAGTGTTGAGAGGAGGGGTATTTGAGAGGTGATTAGATCACAAGGGCTCTGTCCTCAGGAATGGATTGATGCCATTAGCATGGCAGTGGGTTAGCATGGGAGTGGATACCTGATAAGAGAATTAGTTCGGCCCCCTTTCTCTCTTTCTTTCTCTTTTTCTTTCCAACCCCTTCCCTCCCTCCCCCCCCCCCCGCCCTCTCTCTTTCTCTCCCCTTCTACCTTCTGCCCTGGGATGATGATGCAGCAAGAAGGCTCTTGCCAGATGAGGGCCCAAGCCTCCAGAACTGTGAGAAGTAACTTTGTTCTTCATACATTATGCAGTCTCAGGTATTCTGTTATAGCAGCACAAAATGAAATAAGATGTGTGAATATAAATTTTATTCCGCCAACTCAAGTGTGTAGGAAATGTAAAATTTTCTGTAATTAAATCTAAATTTTTAGAGTCCTCTTCCTGCCAGGGTGGTAAAAACATAATCTCAATCAATGGGAATCCATGTATTCGTTATCCTAGACAATTCAAGTCAAGATTATTTGGTAGCAAGATTAGAGAAGAAAAGAGTAGCGTATCTCCTGGTCCTTAAGTCATAGGTGGTGGCCCAAATAGGCCTCACCCCATTTGTTCCTTTATCACCTGATTATGTGCTGAAATTCTTGTCCATAAAGCCCCTTTTGGGTCCTTGCTTCTCTGTCTTACTTATAATCCACTGTGATCTTTCTGGCCAGAATAGAACACAGGATTCTCGGCCAGACTCTTTATGTGCCATCTTATGAGACCTCCTGCTCAGTTGCAGTCTATGGAAGCTTTTGTAGCCTCTGGACTATGGCTAAAGGGGAAAGCTGCAGAACTCTTGGCTCTCCAGCCACTCCAAGATTCCCATGGCTACATGCATCCCTCTGGCCAAGCTTTCAAAGCAGAGTACACAGTGTTCCTTTCAGATTTGTTGACATTTCTGCTCTCCTTGTTGCTTCCCTACCTCTCTCTCCTCTCTCTGAGCCCAATCTCAGCCCAGGGCACTTTCCCATAATCCAGTTGCAGGATTAGGGGCAGAGGCTCTTCTATGTTGACAGCATTTCCCTCAGAGGTGCTCCCATTACCCCACCTTTCCTATTACTGACAACATACCTGGGCACCTTAGTCACTGTCCATCATAGGCCAACCTTCAGAAACATGAAGCCAGAGACTGAAAGGTTACTCTGCCCTCTCAAACACCTCCTTGAGAAATGAACACAGGACAGAATCCATCTTGCCCAGAAAGAAAAAAGAAAGAAGGAGAAGGAGAAGGAGGAGGAGGAGGAGGAGGAGGAGGAGGAGGAGGAGGAGGAGGAGAAGAAGGGATTAGAGGGGTAATTTTTTAATTGAAGAAGCTGTCTAAAAAAATATTACTTTCTACAAAGGCAAATAGTTTGCATTAAGCTAGAGATCTAGAAAATGTTACTTTGAAAAAGAAAGGGAAAGTCACAAGGGATCAAAGGGTATAAACTACAATGCAAGCAATATCTGTTAGATGGATGAACAGAGAAGAAATAGTCAAGGAATACATGTCATGCTCTTCTCTCTCCCAGTTGTGTTGGCTCAGTTCACATGGGCTTTGGCATGCTGACTCTTGTCTTTTTTGCCATCAGTATTGAGAGCCACAGCCTAAGGGGCCCCAGCAAACTTCCAGCTACCAGCAAATTTCCAGCTGCCGGCTGATGATTTGCTCACAGCGGCCTCAGCAACTTCTAGCTGCCAACTGATTGGCTCCTCTGTGGTGATGCTCATTGGGTTGTTTCCCGCCCTTTCAGACCACGGAGCTGTTCATTGGGGGACTTTTTTTGGCTCTGCCCACTAGACCCAGCCAATGGGCGTCAAGAGCAGGAGGAGTGGGGGAGGTTGAGAGGCTTGTGGGAAGCCGGTGGTGGCAGTTGGGCTCTGAGGGTTTTTCCTGAGGAGCTGTGTGGTGTGGTGTGTGTGTTCTAAAAATAAAGTTCATTTCTTATGACAAGTGGCTCCTGAATTGTGCCCAGCCAGACTGCGGCAATCAGAAGGAAGATATTAGCACTTGGGGACTCCTGGGTCCTCTCTCCATGATTTCAACACACTCCTGGAAAGGGGCACAGCCCCTACCGTTCCAGTGGGAGGGAAAGTCCACAGGGACCTTCCCTTCTCAAAACAGGACACCCTCTTGAAGGAGGCTAAGAATCTCTGGGGGTGGCACATGCATTATTTTATCTGCTTAAAATAACTTTCTAACGATAAAACACAGTACTTAAATCATTAAACTACTTTACTGTCTTCAAGTTTCACCATAATTCTCAAAACAGAAAGCTGGCCATTACCAATTCTATTCGACTGATAAAATAATAAAAAAAAAGAAAGAAAAGAAAACAAACAAAAAATACTCCTGAGACCAACAAGATTGGGAGCAATAGGAATTTGGGACTTGAATTCTAATATTTTGATGCTGGAATCAGTAACCTTTCCATTAGAATATGGCAAACTGGATCTTTCCTAGTAGAAGAGAATAAAAGTCTGAGCAATTTTATGGACTGGTGTAAGCAATCAACTCACTTCATTCTTTTCTTCAGTATGGATTCTCAACTGAGGGAAAAAAAGAGAGAGTTTTCATTGTTCCAAATAAAAGGAAAGATGGTAGCAGTAAGAAAGATCAAAATATTCCCATAAGATTTCTCTTTTTTTTTGTTTTGTTTTGTTTTTGTTTGTTTGTTTGTATTTAATGAAGACTGTTAATCGAAGGTGCCAGAAAAAGATTTTTTAAGAAGTTTCTGTGGCTGCAGTTGTTTATCTGTACAAACTGTTGATCAGCTCAATTGGTGGAGCACCCTGAGAGCAAATATTACAAGGCTAGGTTTCTTACTCAGCATGGTCAGCTTTAAACAACAGGGAGCAGCTCAGTTTCCTTCCCCTACAAGAAAATTATCTTCTCAAAAGTACCAGACTGATTATGTGTTAATTGGCATCTTAATTTACTTCACAGGGGCCAGATTGGGTCCAGCATACTGTTCTCTATCACTTTTGAATTACTTATAGATGCTATTATGAATTAATAAAATGCAAATTTACTTCAAATCATTCTTAAATTCATAACTGTTTTTGTATTTATATACTTGGTAAAAAAAGATGCTTTTAATAAAGGTAAAATTTTTATACTTTGAGAAGTCAAAAATGTTTTACATTATAAAAGGATTTTGATGCTCAAAAGTTTTAGAATTATTGACACAAGTTACCGAAATGGCCCATTATCCATGTAGCCATGCTTAAAACATCTTTGATGCAAAAGGATTAAATCTAATTCTGGAATATTCCTCAATCTGATGTACAGATCAATGCAATTTCTGTCAAAAATTCCAGCTGGATTTTGTTTCTTTTTCAGAATCTGACAAGGTTATCCTAACATTCATTTGAAAATTCAGGGAGTCCAAAATAGCCAACAGAATCTTAAAAAGGAAAAACAAATTGGAGGACTCACACTTCCTGATTTCAAAACGACTCCAAAGCTTATGTTCCAATAACCTCATGTTCAAAAAACTTTATGTTCAAATAACTTATTTCAAATAACCCTCATTTTACTTAATAATGGTCCCAAAGCACAAGAGCAGTGATGCTTGTAATTTGGAGAAGGTTTAAAGTGTTTCCTTTAAGAGAAAAGACAAAGGTATAGTACGATATGTTGAGAGAACTTTAAGTGAATTATATATATTATACATAAAGTGAATTTAATTCATATAAAGTAGTGTATGTATCATATTAAGTGAATTATAGTATATATATATATATTAGAGTATATTATTGTAATTATTATTTATTATCAATTATATATATTAGTATATTATTATACTTATTCCACTTTACTATTAGTTATTTTAAAATCTCTTACTGTGCCTAATTTAGAAATTAAACTTTACCATAGTTATGTATGTAAAGAAAAAAATATAGTATGTATTAGGTATGGTACTATCTGCAGTTTTAGACATTTGCTGGTGTGTACTGTGTAAAATGAAAGAGGCCAGTCTCAAAGAGCCATATGTTCCATGCATATAAAATATCAGGAATAGGTAAATCCATAGAGAGTAGATTAGCAGTTTCCAGGGACTGGGTGCTGGCTGCTAATGGATATAAGTTTTCTCCTTAGGTGATGGAATTGTTTACATATTTGCTAGCAGTGATGGCTGCTTAATTTTCTGAATATAAAAAAACCCTTATCTACCAGAAAACTTCTAGAACTCATAAATAAATTTGGCAAAGTAGCAGGATATAAAATTAAAACCCATAAATCAAATGCATTCCTATATTCTAAATATGAATCAGCTGAAAGAGAAATTAGGAAAACTATCCCATTCACAAAAACCTCAAAAAAAAAAAAAAAACCTTAGAAATCAATCTAATAAAAGAGGTGAAAGACCTCTACAATGAAAATTACAGGATACTAAAAAATGAAATTGAAGAAGACCTTAGAAGATGGAAAGATCACCCATGTTCTTGAATAGGCAGAATTAATATTGTCAAAATGGCAATACTACCAAAAATGCTATACAGATTTAATGTTAATCTTATTAAAATTCCAATGATGTTCTTCATAGAAATAGAAAAGTCATCTGCTAAAGTGCAAGAAATAAAATCAAGAATTAATAAATGGGATGGATTCAAACTAAAAAGCTTCTTCTCAGCAAAAGAAATAATCAACAAGGTGAAGAGAGAGCCTACATTTTGGAAGCAAATCTTTGCCACATACACGTCAGATAGAGCACTAATCCCCAGGATATATAAAGAATTCAAAAAACTTAACACCAAAAATACAAACAACAAAATCAATAAATTGGCTAAGGAGCTGAACAGATGCTTCTCAAAGGATGATATATAATCAATCAACAAATATATAAAAAATGTTCAACAACTCTAGTAATTAAAGAAATTCAAATCAAAACTACTCTTAAGATTTCATCTCACACCAATCAGAATGGCAGTTATCAAGAATACAAACAACAGTATGTGTTGGTGAGGATGTGGGAGAAAGGCACACTCATACATTGCTGGTGGGACTGCAAACTGGTGCAACCAATCTAGAAAGCAGTATGGAGATTCCTTAGAAAACGTGGGATGGAACCACCATTTGACCCAGCTATCCCTCTCCTTGGTCTATACCCAAAGGACTTAAAAACAGCATAGCACAGGGACACAGCCACATCAATGTTTATTGCAGCACAATTCATAATAGCTAAACTGTGGAACCAACCTAGATGCCCTTCAATAGATGAATGGATAAAGAAACTGTGGTATATATACACAATGGAATATTACTCAGCATAAAAGAGAATATAATTATGGTATTTGCAGGTAAATGGATGAAGTTGGAGAATGTCATGCTAAACAAAGTAAGCTAATCCTTAAAAACCAAAGTCCAAATGTTCTCTCTGATAAGTGGATGCTGATCCATAAGAGGTCGGGGGCAGCGGGTGGGGGGATGGAGGAACTTGATTGGGCAAAGGGGAGGGAGGGGAGAGGAGGGGACATGGGGGCAGGAAAGATGGTGGAATGAGAAAGACATCATTACCCTAGGTACAAATATGACTGCATATCTGGTGCAACGCTACATCATGTACAACCAGAGAAATGAAAAGTGTGTGGCAATTATGTACAATGAATCAAAATGCATTCTGCTGTCATATATACCTAATTAGAATAAATAAATAATTTTAAAAAAATAAATAGAAAAGGCAGTCATGAAATTCACTGGGAAAAATCAGAGGTCTAGTATAGCCAAAGCAATTGCTGGCAAGAAAAGTGAAGCAGGAGGCATCACAATACCAGACTTTAAATCATACTACAGAGCTACAGTAACAAAAATAGCATGGTATTGCACCAAAACAGGCATAAAGACCAGTGGAATAGAAGACACAGGGACAAACCCATATAAATATACTTATCTCATACTAGACAAAAGAGCCAAAAATATACATTGGAGAAAAAATAGCCTCTTTAACAAATGGTGCTTCGAAAACTGGAAATCCATACATAGTAGACTGAAATTTAACGCTTATTTCTCACCCTGCACAAAATCAAAGTTGTTCAGAGACCTAGGAATTATATCAAAAACCCTGTGCCTACTAGAAGAAAATGTAGGCCCAACAGCTCTGGAACTGACTTCTTAACAAGACTCCAAATGGACAAGAAGGAAAATCGAAAATCCCTCAACAGGATGGCATCAAACTAAAAAGCTTCTTTCACAGCAAAGAAAACAATGAAGAGAGAGCCTACTGATTGAGAGAAAATCTTTGCCACCTGCATCTCAAAGAGGGCATTAATTTCTGGGATACACAAAAAAATTCCAAAAACTTAACACCAAAAAAATAAATAACCCAGTTAATAAATGGGCAAAGGAACTAAACACACACTTCTCAAAAGAAGAAATATGAATAGTCAACAAATATATGAAAAAAATGTTCAACATCTCTAGCAATTAGAGAAATGCAAAACTACATTGAGATTCCATCTCACTCTAGCCAGAATGTCAAAATATCAAGAATACGTGTAATAATAAATGTTGGCAAGTATATGGGGGAAAGGGTACACTCATACATTGTTGGTGAGACTGCAAATTACTGCAACCACTCTGGAAAGCAGTATGGAGATTCTTCAAAATCTAGGAATAGAACCACCATTTGACCCAGTTATACCACTCCTCAGTATATATCCAAAGGATTTAAAATCAGCATACTACAGTGACACAGCCATATCAATGTTTACAACAGTTCAATTCACAATAGCTAAGTTATGGAGCCACCCTAGGTGTCCTTCAAGAGATAAATGGGTAAAGAAACTGTGGTATATATACACATATATACTATATACACACATGCATATATACATAGCATATACATGTGTGTGTGTGTGTGTATATATATATACATATATATATATATATATATATATATATATATATATTAGTATATATATTACTCAGTCATAAAGAAGAATGACTTTATGATATTTGCCAGTAAATGGATGGATCTGGAGACTATATGCAAAGTCAAATAAGCCAATCCCAAAAAATAAAGGTCAAGTGTTCTCCCTGATGTGACTGCTAACATACAACAAGGGTTGGGGAGGAGAAAAATATAAGTTCAGTAGATTAGACAAAGAGGAATGAAAGGAGGAGAGAGTGGATAGGAAATGAAAAGACAGTGGAATGAATCCAGCATAACTTTTATATGTTCATATATGAATACATCACAGTAAATCTCACCATCATATATATCCACAAGACTGGAGTCCTAGTTAGAATAAGATATATCCCATGTTTGTATGATTATATCAAAATGGATTCTATAGTCATATATAACTAAAAATAACCAATAAAATAAAATTTAGAAAACCATTTGCAAGCATTTTCTATGAGGGGCCAGATAGCAAATATTTTAAGCTTTGTGGACTACAGGATGTTTGCTAGAAAAATCTGTCCTGCCATTGTACAGCAACCATAGACCATGCGTAAATGAGCAAGCATGGCTGTGTTCTAATAAACCCTTATTTATAAAAAGAGGCAATGGCCTTCAGCTCATAGATATATTTTGCCAGCCCTTAATCTTAATAGTGAGGTTTTAGATAATGAAGTTTTTAAAGCAGGGGTCATACCTCATCCATCTCTATATTGTCTGATGGCCTGGCCTTTAGCAGGTACTCAGTATGTGTTCATTTGAACTAAACAGAAATGCCCTTGACCATGGACAAAGGAAGGTGCTAGCATTTCTCATCCTTCCTGGACTTGGGAACCTAGAGCTATACTGACCATTTATACTCTGGTTGGCTGTGGAAAGAGTCCTGCAACCTGCAGAGAGCTGGATCTAGAATGGAAAAGAAAAGGGAAATAGAGTAAGTGTAAGTGCTGATCAAGTGTTGAAGACTAAATTATGGATCCCATTTAACACTTGAGCTGTCTCACCTCGTACCTTCCTGAAACAGATGCCCTGATCAGAGGAAAGAGGTCTGGCCTAACTGTCTCCAAAACTAACATCGCCAGAGTTGCAACCTTCATGCCTACCCACGACTCTGCATAGCCATCACATGAAGAGGTGACTCTGTGATTCTCTTCTGAGAAATAATGTTGACCTGTTGTTCTACACACAGTTAAAGCTCTGTAGCAGTCTTTACCTGAGAAGCCCACCTGCAATATTTATCTAGTTTCTCCAAGGAGAGTGGATAGATAAATTATAGCATTTGCCATTCTGACTTAATGGGGTTGCTTCAAATTGAGCATGTCCTGCCACTATTTGCTCCAGCACAGGCCCAGAAGAGAGATGAAATGATGAGATCTGCGTTCTATTAAGGATAGTGAGAGAAAATAGGGCACATTTTCCTCTCTGGGTTTTCCTAGGGATGAATGATGGGAATGCACCATTGATCATTTCTACTCTTCTGCATGCACAGATCTTGGCTCCCTTCCATTAACACAGTCCTGTTTTCCTCCCTTAGGGAAGATATCGCAGAACAAGCAACAAGAAGCTGTCTTCCAGTTGTGGGGATAGATGTGAGTCATCTACCACATCCACTGACCTATTTAGAGCTTAGTGAACTAAGTACACCTATTATAGACACATTGTTATATTTCAGTTGATGTTGAAAAAATATTATAAATACAATAAATAAATAAAAATATAATAAAAATAA
Organism: Marmota flaviventris; assembly: GCF_047511675.1. Classification (NCBI taxonomy): domain Eukaryota; kingdom Metazoa; phylum Chordata; class Mammalia; order Rodentia; family Sciuridae; genus Marmota; species Marmota flaviventris. The sequence continues at coordinate 110,978,391 of NC_092508.1, forward strand.
GTAACTGCTTATTTCCATAATATCATATTACCATTGTTCAACATTCAATTGAAGAAGGTACTGGGGAACATAATGAAGGGTATGACTGGGAATCATCTATAGAACAGAACATACCAGAAATGGTGTTATAAAATGTACTTCTACTTTTGTGTGAGTCTAATTAGATGTTTATTGTGTCTAGAACAGAGAATAAGATTTGGAAGACATAGCACTCGACATATTGGTCTCTGTGTCTTTTGCTATCTTTTTAAATTTTCAGGCATCAAAGAAAAAAAAGTCATCGAGTCTGTTACCATCAAGTCATTGAGTCTACTGAGCTGGAAAGAACACGAGAAATATCTGTATCCTCCTCAAAGCACTCTGGGTGCTAGGAGGAGTGGGTATTGCCCACTTAGATCACAAGTTGACCTCAGGAAACAAAGCACCTGTCTTAGTCCAACACAAACACACAAAACCCAGTAATTGTTCATAGCTGTGTTGCTCTAAAACTCCCATCCACATCCTTTGCTATATCATTGTGACAAGCCCTTCCAAAAATCGGTCACTGAGGAGATCAGGTAGGAGAAGATTTAGACACAGGATTGAGCCTCTCCATTGAAGATGTGAAGTGGCTTGTGACATTTTCACTTATAGAATTTCCCATTTGGAAATAAGGTATCATCATGTGAATTTTACCTCTATAAATTGAAAGCAAAACAAAAGTTGGAGGTAATGGGACTTACTGAGAACCTTAAACAATAAGTTATTAGATCACGCGAGAAGAACTAGGAATAGAAAAGGGACCAGGCATGCTGTGATACTGTCCCAAACCCTTATCTACAGATACTTCCATTCCTCCAATGCTGATAGCATCTAGGAACAATGTAGCAAGAGGGCCCAGGCATCCCAGGACACTGATGGTGTTGAAAGAAAGACTCTATTTATCAGCTCTTTATTAGGATCTAGAAACCACAGATGTTCCCAAGTGGGATAACTTTCAAGATTAATAGGCCAAAACTGAGTCACATGCCACTTCCTAATTTAGATATTAGTTAAAATAATCAGGATCTACCACTGGAATCTGGGGCCACTTTTCTATTAATCACATAAAAGAGAAGTAAATATCTAAACAGAAATCTTTTATGAAAGAGGAAGAGAAAATAGACCCACTATAGACACAGCTATCACTTGGTCTTGCTGGATTCTCACAATTGGAGTTATTTAATATGTCTGCAGGCTCCACTCTCCTCCTGAATCTGCACCCCCACTCTCACCTCACCAGCAATAGGGCTAGTTCTGACTGCCACCCATTTTATTTATCTATTGCTGCATGACAAGCCACCCTAAACGTGCTGGCCTGAAACACTGATCATTTTATTCACTCATAACTCTACCAATCGGGAATTTGGGTGAACATGATAGAGTTTGGTGAAGTCCATGAAAACTGGAACTTTAATTAGGAACATGATAACTAGCTGAGACAGCTCAAGGGGGACCATAGGACTAGGGCCTAGAGTTTGATTCTTGGCTGAATTTCCTAGTTATCCTCCACATGGAGTGTCCACATGCTCATTTTTCATGGTGATCTCAGAGTTCAAAGACAGAACATTCTAAGGACAGAGGTCCAGTGTCCAAGGGAGTATTAGTACTCTACCTTATCACATTTGCTGATCTCTTATTGACCAAATAGGTCGCTTGACCAAGCCCAGAGTCTAAACATGAGAGTGTAAATATTGAGAGGCGTGTAAATATTGATCTGACTCATTCTTGAGTCCTTTCTGGCTCTGATCCTGCAGCCCAGTTATGATCCTTGGGTTTCTGCTGTCCCCAGTGGTCTGTCCCCTTTGGTAGCTCTCTCCATACCCCCAAATTGCCATAGATGGCCTATAAAAAGCTGCCACACCTATCCTCTCTTCAGCTCAGGATTTTTTCCACACTTCACCTCCTTCACTCCTCTTTGAAGCCCGTCTCTCATATCCTCATCCTCCCTTCTATAAATGTTACTATGTTTACCCTTTCTGCCCAGCCTTTTCCAGATGACAACTGTTGCATAAGACAATCTGTTTGACTTTTACTATTGGACATCAACCCAAATTCTGCCCTATAGATTGCTTCTTCATTCCTAAGCACAGAGACTACAACTTTAAGTGGTATCCATCCCTTAGCCTCACCTGGGTTTCTGGGTTCAGCACTTTTGACCCTGCTCAGCTGATGGTAGCACTCAGATTTCTACATTTGGCCCAAGATCCAGAGTTCTTGACTTATTTAGGACCCCATTTCCTCTAGGACTCTCACCTTTTCCTCCTCTCTCCAAAATAATCAAGTCCCATCCTAAAGGCCAATCCAAAATTGGAGGCATCATCACTGGTTGACATACTTCCCCAGTATACCCAAATAGTCCCAGATCCTGGGATCTCTGTCACTTTACACTGCCTGCCTGGGAGGACATCCCTGATGTCCCTGATTGGACAAGACACTGAAACTGCCTTAAGCAGGAGATGGAGTTTATGGGCTTACAAAGTTAAACCATGGGAAGATGGAACCATCTCATAAATAAAGGATACTAGGCCTGCAATAGAGTCAGGACTTGCTTTCGCTCCATCTCCTACTTCTGCCATTTTCAAATATTGGCTTCATTCTGTGTTTGGATATGATTTGTTCCCCCAAAGATTCATGTGCAGGAAGCTTGGTCCCAATTTTAACAGTATTATCGTGGTATTACCTTTATGAGCCAGGACCTAGAGAAAGGTAACTAGGTCACAGAGGCTCCACGCTTATGAAAAAACCAATGCTGTTTCACAAAAGTGGATCATAACTCACTAGACTGTATTTTTTCCCCAAAGAATAGTTTTCTATAAGCAAGTTAGTGCATATGCACACACACACACACACACACACACACACACACACACACCCCTTGAATGCTCCTACTGCACGTGCTACATTTGGCTCACCATTCTCATACTTGCTCTCATCATTGTGCTTCCATCTTCCATGAGGCACCCAGCAGATCAAATGATGGTGCAATGTTCTTGAACTTCCAGAACTGTGAAATAATTAAAGCTCTTCTTTTTATTAATCACCCAGTCTCAAGTATTTTGTTATAGCAACAGAAAAAGAGACTAATATATTTCACCTCTCTAAAGAGAGTTTTCTCTAATGGCAGGCATCACGGTCCTGAAATCCCTGATGTTTCTAGTGAGAATGAATTTCAACACTTGCATTAAAATTCCTTAACTCTGTATCAAAGCAGATGATTTTATGCCCAAGCTATTTAGTAACAGAGAAGAAGGAAAGAAGCTTATAGGTTCCTTAAAAGTATTTTTACTTTCTTTTCCCACCTCTTTTGATATTATAGGAGAAGGGAAACTACAAACAAGAGTAGGGACCCTCATTTTAGTGAAAGTTAGATGAGATTTTGCTACTAACTACATAATTTTAAAAGTTCAGTTTTCAAAGTTTGAGAATTTCAGAATAATGATTGAGAGGTTATGCATCTATACTAGAGAAGTAAACAGTGACAATAAATGTCTAGACACCACATTAGGGACACTGTCAGGTCATGGGCATGTGCTTGCTCCTATGTCCTACACTCCCACCCCAGCCATGCCTCTATTCCTAACAGGAATACTACAGAATACCCCCCTCCCCAATATTTCCTGCCTCTCTGCTACCATCTAAGGGCTTACTTCCAAAGGTGAGGCTACATTTACAATCACCTTCTGATAAAGGACCATCAGTACCATTCCCATTGTCCCTACCTTCTTTCTCAAGATCACCACGGGGTGTCCTTGTGTTAGTCCACTTTTAACCACTGTGACAAACTACCTGAGAAAATTAACTTAAAGGAGGAAAATTTTACTTGGCTCACAATTTCAGAGGGATCAGTCCATGGTCATTTTGCTGTGTTGTTTCTGGGCCTGTAGGGAGGCAGGACATCATGGGGCATGTGGTGGGGGGAAGCTGCTCACCTCATGGCAATCAGGAAGCTGAGAAAGAGAGACAGAGAGGTAGAGAAAAACAGAGAGAGAACTCATTTTTATAACAAAGCCCCTTCCTCAACACCTATATGGTAGGAATTTATTAATGGATTAACCTACTGCTGAAGTAAGAATTCTCATGATCCAGTCAGCTCTCAAAGGCCTCATCTCTGAACACTGCTCCCTTAGGGACAAAACCTTCAGCACATGAGTTTGGGGGCTCATTTCAGATCTACACCATAACAGTTTCCAACCCCAGGTCTTTCCTCTCTACCTGAACTCTTACCCCATCAAGTTCTCAATAGCCCCTAATCAAATCCAATTTCTCACCCCTTTGAACTCTCACCAGGCCCTCTGAAACTTATGGTCCACAATCAGCAAAATCCCCTCTATCTTTCACTCCCAGTGTGAGGAGCAAGGTGTTTATCCTGTTCTCTGAATATTTCCTACTTCTTGACCTGGTTGAAACCAGGATCTTCCCTGAGATCAATTCTACCCCAAGAAGTCCTTCCCCAGCCCTCTCAAGTTGAAGATTTACTTTATCTTACATCTCTATTACCACTGATCTTGTGAGTCGAAAATGGGTCCCCTTCCTCACTGCTACTTCCAAACCCCCATTCCTCCTTTTTAAACTATCATAAGGATATTTGTGGTAATAAATATATGTTTGATTCTATTACCCTTTTCCTAGCACATAATCCCAGGATGGTTGCAATGTCTCCTGGTAAGTATCTATTTATATGCTAATATGATGACTGGTGGGGTGGGGTAGTTCCTGGATAAACTCTGGATCTCAGGATGGGGGATGATTGCTCAGGGGATTCGATCATGTAATTAGAAGGTTGGAATTTTCCACCCTACCCACTTCCTATCTCCACAGGGTAGGGAGAGAGGCCTGTAGGAAGACTTGATCACCAATGGCCAATGGTTTTATCAATCATTACTAAGCAATAAACCTCCCATAGAAACCCAAAAGAGGAGGGTTCAGACAGCTTCCAGGCTGCTGAATGCATGGATGTGCTTGAAGGGAACCACAACTGGAGGGCATAGAAGCTCCAAACCCCTTCCAGCATACCTTGACCTATGTACCGCTTCATCTGATTGTTCATCCAAATTCTTTGCAATACTCTTTATAATAAATGGGTGAACCCAAGTAAAGTATTTCCAAGTCCTGTGATCCACTCCAGCAAAGAAATTGCAAACAAGGTGGGAATTGGAAATCCCCAATCGATAGCCGGTTAGTCAGAAGTGTAGGTTGCAACCTGGGACTTATGATTGACATCTGAAGTGGAGAGCAGTCTTGTGAGACTTGAGTCCTTAACCTGTGGAATCTGACACTATGTCCAGGTGACAAAGTCAGGAAAGAATTAAATTGTCAGACACCAAGTGATGTCTTCTGGAGGATTGGTGTTGTTGAGGAGAAACGCTCAAATGTTTCAATGCCCAGGTGTGAAATATTCTGTGTTGACCAATGAATGAGAATAAAAGAGCTTCTTTGAAACTCGTGTACCATAACTTACCATCTATAGTCCTCCTTATTAAAGCCACTTAAGCATTTGAGGTCACTGACCTTGGTTTCCCTGGCACCCCAATACTACTCTTGTCATGACAACTGATGGCAACAGTAATCACGCAGATGCTGCCTGCAGCATCTTTACCTTTCATTTTCCTCATCTTCTTAGCGCCAGTTATTTTGTTCACCTTACCCTCTGCTCACACTGACCTGTTTGGAGCATGACCATTTACTCTACCCCTGGCAATCTGGATTTCCTACATCCATTCTCCAAACCCCATCTTTTATCTGTCTAGCTTATTCCCTCTGCACCTTGGGATCATTAACCCTGCCCTCGCTTCACTGTCTGCTTGTCCCTAGCTCACATTTGCTTCCACGGCCCATTATTATGATCAGTACTTCACAGACACAATCAGTTCCTCCGCTCCTCTTGTCCTCTGTCATATTCAGCCTGCAGAAAACCCACTCCTGATGAAATCTGACTTTCCACCCGCTCCACACCCACACAGCTGAAAGTGGCCAGATGAAAAAGCATGCAACTAGGATGCCTTGTCTCTGTTTAAATTCATGACAGAAACCTCCAGCAGGCCAGTAGTGCTTTTTGTCACTCCTACCAGTCAGTTCACACCCCCTACTCCATGGTGAGTAATTCACACCTTCGCTCTTCTCAAGTTGCTCACCCCCTTCCCAGACCTACTCTCAGCTGCAGACCTTGCTTTTTATCTCACTGAGAAAATAGAAGCAACCAAAAGAGAGCTTTCACATGTTCTTCCCATGTGCCTCCCTCATGATCCACCACACACTCGCTTTCTGCTTCATGTGCCCTTGCACTTCTGTGGCTGTCTGCCTGAGGAGCATCACTGCCATCCACTTTCTTGCTATCCCAGTTCTATGATCATCACTCCAAAACGGTCACCTTCACCCCTAAGACTATCTGGGTTGTTTCTCAGGATTTCAACTCCAAATTTCCAGGATGAAAAAAAATATTATGTCATCCTGACTCAGGTCAAATGTCGACCTCCGGTCAGTCTGCTGTGGCCATGGAAGGGGTCATGTTGCATACGGGGGCTTTAGAAAGGAGGACCACAGAAAATATAGTAAAGCAACAAGCCAGAAACAAACAAGAAGAGCAGAACTGAAGACTCCTTCAAAAGCCTGTCTTCCACTTGGAATATATACATGTATACAAAGGGCACTTAAAAATTTAGACATTCTAGCTTTTAAGAAACTACCAAGAATGAAGAGAGCATTATAAAAGGAACATAAGAAAAGTATAGCTAAATGGAACATGTATTCAACTCTATGTCTCCTAGACCTTAAGTGTTTCAGAGCCCAGAACTGGCTCTATTGATCTTTATAATCCACTAAATAACATGGTACCTATCATTTAATATTTGCTGGATTGAACAGAATCCCCTTGAAGATAATGAAAGAGAGAGAGCATGATAGACACTGCAATTCTTCTTGTCTATACAAATGGAGAATTCAAGTTCTTCCCGCAGAGTCTCATTTTTTTTTTTCTCTAGCACTATTATAAGGGATTGTGAAGAGAAATCTTTATTTGGGTGACATTTGGTCCCAGAATGGACAATGGACTCATCTAAGGCTTTGCAAAAGATTCAGAAATGACCTTCAACTGTCTGTCTCTTATATTATCTCTCTAAAAGCCAAGGGCATAACACTGCATCATAACTGCAGGATGGCATTTCCATGGAGAGATGAGCTAATCTGGCAGACTGGGCTGCTTTCTGACCAAATGCACGAATAGAACTGAGAAAACCTGGAGATGCGGCTCTGAGCCATGGGTAGGAAGCTGGAAGGCAGAAAGGTATGTAAGAATCACTTGGAAGAATTGTTTTAAATATAAATCCTCCCTTAACCATGATTCTGATATCACCTGGGTCCTTGAAAGTGGACATTGGGAGAAGTCAGAAGATTACAGGCAGATGCATTTTGAAATATAGAGCTTCGTTTCTTCCTTCACCCCCTTACTCTCTGGAATACCAATCACCTTGAGGGATGCATTTGTATTTGATACATCTTTCTCAAATATCAGTGTATATTTTATATATGCATATATGTATGTATTTATATGCCATTAAATTCCAGAAAGGATGGCAGATGGCTTACAAGGATACGTAAAATACAAAAAGGGAGGATGAAAAAATAGAAACAAAATGCCAAAGAGGAAAAAAAAATGGCGATTCAAATGCTAGTAGCCCTAAGTGCACTTGCACAAGGTTTGACTGGCATCAGTTCAAGAGAGGCGGCTCTCCCTGTGAGCAAGGACTGAACTCCAGGGAGATCTCAGGGATCATGAGCTCTAGGCACTGGAACATCTGCTAACCATGTGTTACCAAACAAAAACCCCTGATCTGAGTTCTCACCAGACGGAGCAACCCCACCTGAAAAAGGGGTTGGCAACAAGGATCCCATTTTGTAAAATGGGGGTTGTCAAAGCCTCCCCATGAGAGAGCATTTGGAACTTAAGGAATTAGCAGGCAAGGTAAAGGATTGTTATCAGATCTTACTACTGTTTTTCCTGCTCAAAGTGAGACACCTGGAATTCAGCCTTTTATACTCAGATTCCATTTTTAGCCAGTGGCTGAATTCTAAATGAGATGTCTAGGTCATTCTAATCTTGATTCTATTCATTAATGCTGCCTTCTTACACTCATGACAAATATATAAGTGGAATGGGACTGATCATTTATGTAAGATATGTGGAAGAACCAAAAACATTGGTATATGGGATAGTGGTGGAGCAGAGGGTTCAGGGGAGGGAAGGAAGATGATTGATTGATTTCACCCCAGAGTAATGATAAGTATAGCTCAGATTACTAATGACTTTTACAGTCCTGGTGGCTTTAAATGCATTATAGTTTGAGTATCCCTAATTCAAAAAAAAAAAAAACATCAAAAACATGAAATGTTCCAAAATCCAAAACTTTTTGAGCACTATGATGATCAGGTTTCATAACTTCAGATTAGGGATACACAATCAGTAAAGTCTACACAAATTTCCCCAAATCCAAAAAGATTTGAAATCTGAAACACTTCTAGTTCCAAGTATAAAGGATATTCAGCCTCTATCTCTTTAAACATTCCAACCACCACCGTAGGAGCACACTTATTTCATTTTACAGATGAGGACACAGAGCCTCAGAGACAGTAAATGTCCACCAGGATAGTTAACTCCTGAATTGTTGAGATAGGATTTAAACCCAGCAGTCAGGCTGGTCAAGGAGGGCCATAGAAGGGAATTGAGAGTTGATGTTAGTCTGTAGTTCATGAAATCCAAATTTTAAAAAAGCAGCTTCTAGCTATTCCCTGAAGCCCAGTGGACTCAGCCCTTTCAGAACACTGAGAGGGCAGACATCCATTGGAAATAATGCTTGTCCAATTCTCTTCTAACTACAGAGACCTCAATTATACCAAAGTAAAATTTCTGCTAATAATTTAGTCATCATCTGGGTTTATTTTGGCCAATGGAGAAGGGTGGGGATGGAAAAGTCTAAACAAACAAGATGTCATGTTTAAGGTAACCAAGAGTCACATCATCTACCTCAGAACTTTTCAATGGTTTTTCTTAACCACTGCCACATTTTGATGAAAAATTTCATCATAACCCCATGAATTATTGGTGTGTAAAAAATTCTCTTTTCTTTGACACATTCCTCCCAGCCAAGATTATATTTTGCTTTACCTTTTTTAGTTAGAATTACAAAAAAATTTTTTTTTGGTTTGTTCTCCAAATATAAATTTTGTTACAATTTAAATATGAGTTTTCAAGTCTCCCCTTGCCCTATCCTTTGAGAGACCCCCAACTTCCCACTGTCCTTGAGGATCCCTAAGTGAGATTTTATTGTCAGGAGCTTTTGTCTGTGTATAGTTTCTCTGCAATACTGACTAGACCTAAAAAACAAGTTGGAGGAGTCAGAAAACTTGTTTCCACCTCGTTTTGGGTTCCTAATACCCTTATGTACATCACTAGATTTAGGAAAATCACCTGATCTGCAGGAGTTAGGTACATCATTCATTTCAACATCTTAAAAATTATATTTCCAGATATTTTACTGATGTTTCTTCCACTGTGTTTGATTTGAAAAATTATATGTTCTGAATGCTTACACTGGGCTTTACCTGACAACTGGACCATAAACATACTAACTTTGAAATTTCTAATGATGGTGCATTATGCACACACAGCCCTCAGCTGACACCAGCTGCTGAGGGTCTTTTGCTAAGTTTCATCCTTTATAGCTTATATCTTTTTACAATTTTCAACTTTGGAAATTTGTAGTTTCTTGCAGGTTTTGTTATTGCCATTATTGCTGCTGCTGCTGCTGTTTTTGTGATACTAGGGATTGAACCCAGGGGCACTCTACCACTGAATTACACCCCAGTCTTTTTAAAATCTTACTTTGAGACAAGGTCTCACTGAGCTCCTGTGCTGTCCTCAGACTTTCGATCCTCCTGCCCCAGCCTCCTGAGTCACTGGGATTTTAGGCATGCACTGCCATAGCCAGCCAGTTCTTGTAGGTAATAAGTTACTCCCTCAGTTGCTAAAAATGTCCCCTAAATGCATACTTGAGCGCTAAAATCCCCACCCTTTTGACTACACTTGCATTCTATAGGTCAGAGCTGCCCCTGCAATTGGACTTTTGAATGGTACCTTTTCTTAATGATGGTGAGAAAGGGATCTGAAGACAGGTCAAGGCTTTGGGGCCAGGTGTTGAGAGCCACAGCCGAAAGGGACCCAAGCAAACTTCCAGCTGCCAGCAAACTTCCAGCTGCCAGCTGATGATTGGCTCACAGCAGCCCCAGCAACTTCTAGCTGCCAGCTGATTGGCTCCTCTGCGGTGATGCTCATTGGGCTGTTTCCCCGCCCTTTCAGACCACGGAGCTGCTCATTGGGGGACTTTTTTTGGCTCCACCCATGGACCCAGCCAATTGGCCTCAAGAGGGGGGAGGAGTGGGGGAGGTTGAGAGGCTTGTGGGAAGCCGGTGGTGGCAGTTGGGCTCTGAGGGTTTTTTCTGAGAAGCTGTGTGGTGTGGTGTGAGTGTTCTAAAAATAAAGTTCGTTTCTTTTGACAAGTGGCTCCTGAATTGTGCCCAGCCAGACTGCGGCAGCCAGGTGATATACTTTTTGTATCGCTGTAGTTTGTTTTATGTAACATTTTATTTCGAAAAAGTTTAAGATCATGAGAAACTGCGCAAACAGTGCAGAGAGTTCCTGTGTGCATTTCACCCACGTACCCCCAGTCATGATATAGTTAGTTCATAATCCCAGAACATTGATCAGACCAGCTTTGACAGCAGACAATGAGCACACATACAATACGCAAGAATCCCATCCTAAGGCTTCAAATGGTTAACTCCTTGACTCCTTACAGCAAACTTTTGGGACAGGCATAGCAGCCCCCACTTCATGGTTGAGGAAACGAAGGCCCAAATAGATTAGATCAATTGCCCTTAGCCAGAATTAAATGCAGGCCATCTGGGCTGTAAAACTCATGCTTTGCAGCACTGCATTACTCTGGATTTTATTTTTTATGTGCCCAGTTACTGTACCATCCTCTATCTACTTATAAAAATTACATTGTTTTGAAGATTTTTTTTAATGAGGAAAAAATTACCATACACAGTGTGTGGTGGATTATTCTTCCCCCACACTCATATCATATTTGTTGGATAACTATTAAAAACTACTCTTCCAAGCACTAGGAAACAAATTGCAGAGATCCACAGCAGAGTCAGTGAACAAAAGTACAGATCACTCACATGGAGGTTTGCACAGGAATAAATCAGGCATGGATACGCTTAGATATTCCAGGCACAGCAATTTCTGATTCTCATTGGGATTTCAAACCCTTCAGATAGCTATCTAAGGAATAGCAAATGGGTATAAAAGGTTTAATCTGATGATTTCACAAAATTCAGGATATAGAGGAAGAAATTAACCAACTAAAAGAAAAAATTCTCAAAAGCATTAAAAAAAAGGATAAAAATGAATTTTCCTCTCTATAGTTAGATCTAATGATGAGAATAGATTCCAACTACTTAGTACATGCATACTGTGTGCCAAGCTCTTCATAATCTCTCTGATCCTCACAACTTCCGTAAAGCAGTACCTTATATAAAGGGGAGGAAGCTGGAGATTGAACTACTCTACTTCTCCAGGGAAAGGAACAGGGGTAGAATCCAGGTGACAATGGCATCCTTCTCCAATTCTGTCATCTGCTCACCTCAATACCAAAAACCAAGAATGAACTGACAATGCAAAGACCAGCTAATGAAGATAAAGTTAGCTACTTTGCTAGTTAGGAAGTGTGCCTTGCCAGTCTCAGGGTCTCTATAGAATATGTGTCATGATATAAATGGTGATCAATAAGTTCATTAAATCTGTTGATTTTCTACCCTAGCTTTCTCTTCCACTCCTGGCTTAGTTCAGGGAGAATACAAAGTTGGATTAGGCCAAATGTATTGACAAGTGCTCATTGAGCTAGGAGTCTATTTCCTTGCTTTCATTCAAGAAGATAGGGATAACTCTAAGATTTGCTTGGTTAGCGAGCTGAAATAGGAATCAAAAGTTGGTCTCCAGTAAATGAAACTGAAATGTCAAACTCCTTGGTGTACTTTAAGAGAAATTATTCAGAGAGCTAAGATGATTGGAGTGTCAGAATGGATTGCTCATGTAAGGCCTTTTACCCATTCTGGAAGGATCCAGAGCATGCATCTTTCACTAAGGTTGTGATAAATTCATGAGGGGACATCCCTTCCCCCAGTGTCCTTGAAGAGTTCTGCCATTGCTCTTCTCTGTAGGTCAGCTATTACACCATGCTCTATGATCAAATTATGATTCCTGAATGTAATGGGCATGATAGGATTCTGGGGTGGCAGGGGACAAGTTACATCACAGCCAAAGCAGTAATGCAAGTAGTCTGATTCACAGAGATCTTTGGCATTGGCAAGTGGATCATACTGTCTATAAAACTAAAATGATAGTCTGTTAAAGTGTCCTCTATCTGCATAAGTAAAAAATCTTTAAATCTTGTGAACAGAAGTCTGGATTAAGTTGCCAAATGAGAGTCACCGCCTCCTGATCAATTCCCACCCTGGAGCTGATTCACCAAACTGGAGGCAGGGAGTGTTCAAAGAACGACCCTGCTAAAGTATCAAAAATGCATTCCGTGTATGTGCCTCCCAATTTTCCCAAAGGAACTTGTGGTCATTTACTAGGGTGACTCTACAATGGGGAAAAAGAAACAATCAGACTTTTCAGGGAGATTATGGGCCACTGGGTCTGAACTAGTACTAATTCCTGGGTATATAGACTGTCACTGAAGTCCAACAGAGAGGACATTTAGGGAGATCAAATGATTAATGGAGTTTAGTTTAGCTCCATTTCATAGCAGGACATGAAATCATCCTTCAGTCATTTTCTCAATTCTGGAGTTTGTAGTTAGCAAAGACATAGTGAGCAGAATCCCACACTGACTCTCTAATCTGTAAAGCATGGGCTATGATCGTAGGAAGAGCCAAGCGAAGGCCACTAGTACTGTACCTAGAAAAAGAGGAAAGGAATATAATACCACATTTCTGGAGAGCTTTTAGAAATTAGTATCACCAGCACTTTCAAGACAAAAGACGTTGAGTTCTATCATATCCCTATCCATCTAGCCTACAATGGCTGGGCTGTGTAGAAGACAAATTAAGCCTGGAGAATGGCAGTGATTATCTAAATGAGGTGGTGACTTCAATTGAAGCTGACATTTCAATTGTAGCTTTGTTTTTGGAACAAATCAACTCATCCTCTGTCACCTGGTAGGCAGATATTGATCTGACAAGTGCCCTTTTCTCTCTTCCTATTAATAAGACCATAGGACACAGTTTTCTTCTAGCTGTCAAGGGCAGCAATATACCTTTACTGTTCTACCTTAGGGCTGTGGAATCTCTCAAGCCATATGCCATAAAAATGTGGCCAATGTTCCACTCCAGGGGACATGCTGGCCCATTATACTGATGATGTACTCAGTGGACCCAGGAAGCAACTACTTTATGGACATTCAGATAACTTTCACATTGGGTAAAAAAAAAGAAACTTCACACACAAACACACACACACAAAAAGAATCTTAATGAAATTTCATAGTCTGGAGCATGTCAAGATAACTCTTGAGGTAAAGGAGAAGTTGCTGTATCAGACCCGTCCTGCTAGGAAAGAGGCACAAATACATACTGGCTTTCTTTGACTCCTAGAGGCAGCATATACCCATTTACCAAATGACGTAAAAAAAAAAAAAAAACTGCCAGGTTTAGAGGATCCCAGAATGAGAAAGGCTGTAAAGCCAATCCAGGCTGCTATTCAAGCTGCTCTGCCATTTGGACCATATGATCCACATCTCTAACCGTGCACAAAGTGTCAGTAGCTGATGGTGTATGGCGTTTTTGGAAGGCATCTACATGCAGACTTTTAGCAAAGCCATGTGGTCTTTTGCAGATAACAAATCTCATTTTGAGAAATAGCAACAGCTTTTGGCTTGCTACTGGTGTTAGCACAGACAAAATGACCATGGAACACCAAGTTTTTATGTGACCCCGGTTACCCAGAGTGAACTGTGTGTTGTCCGACTCATCTAGCTAGAATGGAATTCCAGCATTCACAGCAGCACTGCATTATCAATGGAAATGGTGTGCTCCAGATCAACCTTGAGCAGGTCCTAAGGACACAAGTTACAGGAGGAAGTGGCCTAGACTACTCAGGGCACCTTTATCTGCTGGACTGCTATCTCTCGTTCAACCTGTGCTGATGCTCTCATAGTGAGTTTCCTAAAAACAACTGACTGAGCAAGGAGAAGAAAAACATTTGGGCATGTTTACAGATGGTTCTGCACGTGGAAGTGGAGGGCTACAGCACTAGAGTCCTACACTGGGATGGGCCAGAAAGATGGTGGTAAATAGAAATGCTCCCAAGGATAGAAATGAGCAGAGCATCCTAAAAGTAGAGATGATCAGTTTGGATCTAAACTGCCTCTTGGGCTGTTGCTAATTTTTTTTTTTTTCTGGGTGGTCAGATACTTAGAAGGAACAGTTTGAAAAATTAATGTCAAGGAGGTCCAGGGGATATCTAAGTGGATAAGACCCTCCAAATGAAGATGGAATATGAAATACAAAGATATTTGTACATAATATATAAATGCTCACTGGTGGTGGCTCATCAGAGAAGAAATTTAACAATCAAGAGGATAAGATAACTCATTCTGTAGATACCATTTAGTCTCTTTCCCCAGCCATTGACCAATAGACTCATGGAAAATGTAGTCCCATGGTTCAGGAATGTGAGCTTCTATTCACCAAGGCCAATCTTGTTTCAACCACTGTTGAGTGTCCAGCCTGCAAACAGCAAAGACCACCACTGAGCCACTGCTATGCCACCATTCCTCAGACCAACTGGATAAGCAGGCTGATCACCTTGGACCACTTCCATTATGGAAGAGAGAATATTTTGTTCTTAGCAACATGTTCTGTATATTTTATTTGCCTTCTCTGTCTGCAAATCTTCTGCCCTAACTAGCACTTGTGGACTTAGAGAATACCTTTTTTCCCCTTGGTGGTATTCCAAACAGCCGTACTTCTGAGCAAGGAACTCAGTACCTAGAAAATAAAGGACTACAATGGGAGTATGTTTGTGGAGTTCATGGAATTCACTGGTCCCCGTGATGTTCTTCATCATCCTGAAGGAACTGGCTTGGCAGGATGATGGGATGACTTTGTGAATTCCCCGTTACAGTCCTAGGTAAACGGCAAAACATTTAGCATTCAGTGCTATTTCTCCCAAAGCCAAGAGTGACAGGCATGGGGATCAAATGCTAAAAAATGAAGTGGCATCCTCTACTATTCTACTCACTGATCTACTAGCAAATATTTGCTTCCTGTGTCTTCAGTTTTAGGCTCTGCTGGGCTAGTAGGAGAAAGCTGTTTTTTACTATCAGCCCAACAATGAGTCTATTGAATTGGGAGTTCATACTTCCACCTGCCATTTTGGATCCCTCGTTCCAGTGAATCAGTAATACAAACAAGGGGTGACCATTCAGCCTGGGGTAATCAATCCTGCCTACTTGGGGAAATGAGGTACTGACACATAAGAGGGGTAAGGAGGAGCATGTCTGAGATGCAGAAGATTGTCCAGATACCTCTTAAAGTTCTCATGTCCTGAGATTAAACCAATTGAAACAGAACCACTAATGGTTCAAACCCTTCAGCAATGAAGGTCTGGGTCATCCATTAGACTGGACATCTTGATAAGCTGGGGTGCTTGTTGAAAGCAAAGGAAATAGGGAATGGATAGCCAAGGAAGGTAGTTATAAATACCAGCTATACCCCTGTGACCCATTGCATAGAGGACTATAATAGTGATGAACATTTATTCCTTGTTTTGATAACTGCTTATTCATGAGTGTTTATAATTCAGTAATATTTATAACACTGAATACTCTTATTTCTTTTCCTCTCTTGTCTCCTTACCATCTTACATAAAATGTGTTCATAAATGTAACTTTATATCTTAGTATTTAAGGTAAAGAATATAAAATGGAGAGTATAAATTTCCTAGAAAAAGAATTAATATTGCACCCAGACATTTTTTAAAAGACTATTTACCTTCTTTGAGAGATTAGAATGTTTCTGTTTGTATTCTGGATAGGGGTGTTAGGTTAAGTGGAAGCACATGACCTTGTAACTGTCTGGTTTCAGGAGATGTGTGAACAAGTGGTCAGGAAGAGAAATGTGGCCACTTTGTAATAGTCTGACGTGGCTAGGCCAAACTGTAGTTATTGAAACTTTCTTTCCTGGATGGTTCTGGGTAGGGGGCCATAAGAGGTTTTTGTGAGAGATTCATAGGCAGAAGGTATTCTATAATTTACATGTCCTCACTTATCTGCTGACTTGGCTCATCCAAGTGAGGATAATTGCTCTTCCTTCCCCTAGACCCCTCTTAACTGCTGCAGCCCCTGGCCAGGTGTGTGTCTTATGCATTGGTAAAGGGCTTAGCTTCTGTAGGATGTCCAAACCACCTTGCACTGTCAGGGATATCAGCTCATCCTTGGACTGCAGCTTGTTCTTGCTTTCTTCTTTACAGCCACATAAGTATATCTGTATATAAATAATATGTTTCAGAGATTTGACTTTACCAGTAGTAGAAACTGTCCAAATACATAGTATGGTATTATATACATTTCATATACACAATTGCAAAGATTTAACATTGTGCAAAAAATGTGAAAGTTGTCAAAATTAAAATGAAGTCATTTGTGTCAACTCCACCCAAAAAAAAATAAATACAGCTGGGCAGTTATGAAGGAAGGGTTTTTGTGCAAGACTGCATGATAATTAGTATCCAAAAAGACTTTTCCTGATCACAAGTTTGCAACCCTATAAAAAAAAAAGTACTTCTACATGGGCTTCTGCTCAGGGACTCTCCATTCAACTTCTGACTGACACTTCTCTTCTTATTAGTCATTGTGGCCAAAGGTTACTGTTTCAGAATGTCTAATGTAATCCTTCCCATTTTTGTCTTTAAAAATTCCCCTTTCCCTCAACCTCTTTGGACACAACCAGTTTATCACATATGTGTTCCAACTGCACCAAGCTGCTAAGTTCCAAATAAATATCATTGTTCTTTGGAGAATCTTATTTATTTTTTTTAGGTTGACTGCATGTGATGGATACACACACACACACACACACACACACACACACACACACTTACTGGTTCTTCTTCTTTAATCAAATCCCAAACATGTGGGCCTAACTCAAAGGGTTAGAGGCTGGTGACTACTAAGCATGAGTCCCATAGTCCTGTGAGCCTTTGAGGAGCTCCCATCCTGGGGACCCACCATTGTCAGCTGAAGGGGAAAACGTCACATCTTCATGGTTTCTTCTTTTCCTTCTAAATTGATCCTTTTCCCCCACTGTGTCATCTCAAGGAGGGATTTGCATAGGGACAACTGCAGAGCCAAGAAATGTTCCAGGAAATGAGAAATGACTGCCAAGACCCTTGAACTGCACCCCTGGCCGAGGGTAATCACACACCAGCTATGCTCCTCAAGGACCCAAGATTCTTCCCTTATCTCTGCACCTCTGGACAGGATGTGATTTCCTGCTCACTCTCAGTGAACTGTGAACCTTCTCCTTTCCCCATAAAGCATATTTTCCCATCCTGAGAAAAGGCACATATTCCTGCTCTTGTCCAAGAAGAGCAACCATTTTAAAAGCCCAGGGTCCTGCCATCTATTGTGCCATTGCTTTCTCTCTGCACTTGACCTAACCTCTCTGGGAAGATTGGTCTGACCTTTTCAGGAAGGCTGATAACATATAGCATTGTCCTTCACCATTTTTTCCCCCATGCTGGAGATGGAGCCTGGGTCATGTACGTGCTAGGCAAGTGCACGACCACAGAGTTATCCCCAGTCCATGCCCCACCTTTAGTCATCTTGATAAAATTTCATGTTTCACATCCCAAAGCGACTTCTCCTGGTGTGGCCCAGAAGCAGTGATGGCCATGGAAGGCCTCCACTTCAAGGGAGAAGAGCCCATTTCCTCCCAGACCCACACCACCCCCAACCCTGGGTGTTCACAGTGGTGGATAATAGGAACCCCTTCTCCTTCCAGGTCATTTCTGCAAGTCTGAGTTCCTCCAAACTTCTGTTTCCTGTGGACAAATGCTCTGGCTGAGTCAGCAGTGTGGCTACCTAGGTCTCAGTGACTCACACTGCCAACCACAACCAAGGCCACTTGAGAGACACTGAAGCAGTGAGGGAGGTGAGAGTCAGAGTGAGACCAAAGTCAAGGGGAGCCTAATTCCTTGATACTGAGCTGGTTAGCATACCAGAGCCGTTCAAAATGCTCCTGCCTCTTATAGATAAAGAAATATATATCAGGCTGTTCATCTCAGCATTTCTTTCGGTTACCCAAAGTGACAAAACAATAGAAATGTTCAACAAGAGAATACAGAGCAGCTTTGATAAATCATGCCTTCACTGTTTTTAATTTTTTTTTAAAAAAGTGCCCACAAATGCTAAATCATTTTTTAGGAGTAAGTAGAAGCCTATTTGTTTATTTCCTTTAAAATTTAAATTACCAACTATATTCAGAAAAAAAAAAATCTCAAGCTGTTCAGTAGTGATTTCCTCTGCAGAGTGGAATTGAGCAGAGGGATTTTCCTCCTTCCTACTATATACACTTTGAATCCTTTGGCTTATTTACATTAATCATTATTTTGTAACTTAAAAATAAGGATTATATAATCATGCTTTTGAAGCCTTGGGAATGACAGAAAAAAATGATCATAACATAGGATGAATTTTTAAAAGCAGGATACAAAATACATAAAGGCTAAAACACCACAGAATGTTACCAAGAGAGAGAGAGAGAGACCAAAACACACTGAAAATAAGAAAATACTTCAAATGTAAATGCTGGTATTTTCTGGTGTTAAGATTATAGGAAATTTAAGTTCTTCAGCATACTTTTTTATTTTTCTTAGAACTCCTAAATAATCTTTTAAATTAGAAACAGTCATGGCTACTTTTTACAGTCAGACGTTATATTAATATCCTGGGACATGCTAGTCCAGAGCAGCTGTATAGGGCTCATATTTCCTTATTTTTCCCCCAAATTGAGATTCTTTGGAGAGAATTTTCCTCATGGGTACTGCAGTAGCTGTGTTCCCAAGAATATTACAAAACAAAACTTGGACTGATCCTGTCCTGGAAAGGACCGTGCAGGCCACCTGAGTTCCTTGCTGCCCTGCCCAACCATGTTATGGGAAGCCATTGCCTCCAGCTTATTAATAAAGACTGGTTATTAATTAACCTCCCTCCCAGGTAGACTTTTTTGTACCCAGTTCTCTAACCCATATATGCTATCAGGTAACATTCCCTTCATTTTGCTGACAATAACAATTAAGTATTTAACTTACTGCCAAAAAGAACAATAGCAGGGCCAGAAGCAAACAGTCAACTCAATTATTCTTGCATTTATTCACCTTCCTAGTGGGTGCCAGTCATTGTGGACACCAACGATGTAAGACTCACCAAGGATGTATGACCCTTGTTCTTTAGGTGCTCATAAAAGGAAGAGTCAGGAGGGGAAAGAGGATCCAGCTTTAAAATGGAGCAGCGGTGATAATACTGAGAAAAGGAGAAAGCATAGGCATTGCCATAGAGATAGGAAGGAAATGGAAGAGGAGAGCAATACACTAAAGTCAGACTTCAGCATTCCCATTTCCTGAGGGTAGTGGTTCTCAAAGTGTGGTCCCCAGACCAGCAGCATCAGCATCTCTTGGCACCTTGCACAAAGCGCACACCTCCTGAGAATCAGAAAGTCCAGGGGCTGGGCCCACTCACTTGCATCTTGACTGGTCTTCCTCCTCCCCCCACTTATTGCCCCCTACCTCCAAGTGCTTTTGATGTCTCTGAAGTTTGAGGACCCCTGATCTAAAGTGCGTAGCAGGTCCTGAGTTACTCAGGAAGGCAGACACACAGCAGAAACTGGCACCAGACACCCTGCGCCTTCTGGAAAGACCAGAAAAAGTGCCAAACAGAGGCTCTCCCAATATAAGCTCCCCAAATGCCCCCATTCCAGTTGCAAATTGGGATTCAGTCCTGTCGACCATATGCTAGTTCCAAATGTCAATTAAATACCCATTCAAAGAACCCTGGGGGAGAGCACTCGCTTGCCTCTATTTCAGCCATTCCCAGGCATGCTGAGCAAGAGGAAATTGCCCAACAGCTGCCAAACCCCATGAATCTACAAGAGTTGCGTAAATGGGAACCTGCACAGGTGTTTGGATGTGATAAGTGCTTTATTAGAAATTTAAGCTCAATGCAACCGAGCAACCAGGAAGCAATCATTGCTGACTGTAGATAGTAAGGAGTAGGCTTCTACTAAACAGACCACATTTAATCTGGAGCTGGAATAAAGAGTCGAATTTTGCCAGGGAGGGAAAAGAGCTGGAGGAAGGTGTCAGAGGTCACAAAGGCTTCCCAGCAGCCCGAGAATGCTGGGAAGGCAGATTTGGGGGTGAATTATGAGGAACCCCTGTGTTAGTTTTCCACCAGTACAACAAGGAACTGAGATAAATCAACTCATGAACAGGAAGCTTTTATTTTGGCTCATGGTCTTAAAGGTTTCAGTCCATGGTCACCTGGCATCTTTGCTTTGAGGCCTGCAGGGAGAGCACTTCGTGGGAGGAAGAACATGGTGGAGAAAGCTGCTTCAATTCAGAGTGAACAGGAAGCCAACAGAGAGATGAAGGGCAAAAACTCAATGTGCCCTTCAAGGGCACAGCCCCAGTGACCTAACTTCTACTGCACCCCACCTCCTGGCGGTTCCCTCACCCCCCAACAGCACCACAGGCTGGTAACCACACCATCAGCGTGTGGCCCTTTGGGGGCACTTAATCCACTGAAGCCCCAGTGCCGGGCTGAGGAAAAGCAGCTTCGTTCTGTGGACAGTGGAGATCCCTGGAAGGCTTGAAGCAGAAGAATCAAGGAATGAACTTGAAAAATGGAAAGATTGTCATGTAGAGGTGGAAAGAAGGGATTGGAGAGGAGCCCCATGAAATGCGATCCTGGGTAATTTCTAATTTTTATTTATTTGTGGTTTTTCTACCACAAATGTGTTTTACTCATCACTTCCTTTGCAGTTGTGAAGTGTGGTTGTGAAAAGAAGGAGCCACACAGGACAGGGACAGCCTACAGATCCAGACTTAAGGGACAGGAAGAACGTGGGCCAAGCCCACAGTGGGAAGGGGTCAATGCTGACGCAGAGTGGCCACTTGCCCTTTGAGACTGAAAAGAACAGATCAACATTTGAGAGATGTAAACTTGTGAAAAGGAAGGGGATTTGACCACGTATAGCAGAGGCCTCTATTTTCTAAGTAACGAGGAGAGCAGCATGGTTGCCATAGAACTCAGGGTCACGGCTGAGGGTCAGAGTTTGAGGAACATGCCACGGCTTAGGACAGATAGTGGCTAACTCTCCTATGGTGTATGTCATGTATCAGGAACTGTAAATACACATTTAATCCTTGTTACACCACCGGGAGGTAAATATTATTATCATCAAGCCCACTTCACAGAAGAGAAGATTGAGGTACAGGGGTCACAGTCCATAGGCCACAAGTGGCAAAGCTGGGATTTGAACCCTGGCAGTTACCAACCATTGTTGCCAAGATTTACTGAAGAAATATCCCAAGAATGACTGAAAGATTACAAAGTGGTATTGAAAACTCAGCTGAGTTTAAAAAATCATGTATCTGCTAGATTCGATCAGAAGTCGAGCTCTGTTCACACCTCCAGAAAGAACCTTGGAAGCATTACCTTATGTACTCTCAAAGAAAGATGTCTGGGGTCATACTGAATTGCCAGGCATCGTGTTCACAGACAGTGCCTTGAGCTCTAACATCATGTGAGAAAGGCCCCGTTGGAGTGTTCCCGCGGAGAATGCCAACTGTGGGCAAGTGGCCGCCCCACTGAGCCTCAGGCCATCAAGGAATCCGAGGGGGCGGTTTCCCAGCCATCAAATCTTTGCCTCATCTGACTGTGGAATTGGAAGTTCTTCAAGTATTTGGGAGAAAGAGCAGCTGCCAACAGAGCTGAATCAAAGGATCTAAAAATAGTTAAAGAAAACACAAAGACAGAATGTGCAAATGGGATGATTTGGGAAGCCAAGCCAAACTCTGAAAAACTACAGAATGGATAGAGAGTAAGAAAACAGAACTCAGCCTCATTCTCTAGCAATAATGACACCCCTAATTATTGTCTGTTTGCTTAGGAGCACTCTCTGCTGCCAGTTCTTCCTGGTAAAAACTATCTCAGGTCACCTTCGCTGTGCATCAAAGCCTTAAAATCAGATAACCAAACCACCTTGTCTAATAGGATGCTCACATCAAACAGAAACCTCCCGCAGAGCAAGGGGTCCTGTTCCAGCCTAATGTCCATGGGAGGGGCCTGCCGAATACGCAAGGCAAATAAATTGCAAAATCCCAAGTGTCTCTAAGAAACCGCCCCCCCCCCCATCCTTACTCATGACACCACAAGCTAGTTCAAAGAGACGCAGCCAAGACTGGAGAATTAGAATGCAGTTAGCTGCCACCAGAAAACCCTCCTAAATGGTGACTTCACTCATAAGGACATTTTAAAATGTAACTTGTGGAAAGTAGTCAGAGTCAGTTCAGCAGTTCAAAGCATCAGCCAGAGCCACTGGGGGTGGGGTCGCGGGGTGTCTTGTCACATAAGTTAGTAGTGAGTACTTGCTCTTTGTAATTCCCAGGGGAAGCTAGAGTGTTACCCACATAGGGCCTGTATTAGCCTTCCACACCTTTTCCAGCCTCTGGAACCCCCTGCCCTCTTTGACTCCTCACCCCCTACTTTTCCATCTTGCAAGTTTGTCACTGCAACCTCTGCTTCCGCCATCACATCCTCTTCTGCTCTTTCTGACTCTCCTGTTCCCATCTTGTAAGGACCCCTGTGACAATACCCTGATCATCCAGGACAATCCCTTCTCAATATCCTTAACCTAAACACATCTGCAAAGTCCCCTTTGCCATGTCAGGCAGCATATTCACAGGCTCCAGGCATTAGGTCATGGACATCTTTGAGAACCATTATTATTTACTTCAGGCCCTCACAAAAGTTTCTCTAGTTATGTGCTCTAAGCTCTGACTCTGAAGAAAGAAGCCACCCCACTCAAAATTTCTGTCAAATAATTCTGGAAACTTCCAGATATGTTCTTCAGACAGTCCTCTTAGTTAGCTCATGGCAGTTGCCATTGCTTTTGAGTTGCCATAGTACCATGGAGATGCTTCTTGACAGTTTGGATTAGCCAGAGGTTCTCCAGAGAAAAAGAAACACTAGAAGATGGGTGGATGGAAGGACGGACAGATGGATGGATGATGGATGGATGAATGGATGGATGGATGGATAAATAGATGCTCCTTGACTTATAATGGGGTTCCATCTCAATAAACCCATCCTAAGTTGAAAATAATACAAACTGAAAGTGCATTTTCTCTACTTAGCCTAGCAAACATCACAGCTCAGCAACACCACGTCACACCTTCAGGTATCAGTGGTTTGCCCTGGAGACCACCTGGCTGTCTGGGAGTTGTGGCTTGCTGCTGAGTATCGTACAGCACTCCACTAGCCTGGGAAAGATCTAAATTCAAAATTTCAAGTACAATTTCTACTGAATGTGTATTGTTTTTGCATCAATGTAATGTCAAAAAAAATCTTAAGGCAAGCCTTCGTATGTCAAGAACCATCTGTGTTACACACATATACATACACAAAATATATACATGTGTGTATAAAGAATTGTCTCACAAGTGTTATGGGGGTGGGCACAGCCAGTTTCTGCAGGAGCTAATGTCCCAGTTCCAAGTCGGTCAGGAAGAATTCTCTGGCATTGAGGGGAGGGTCAGATTTTTGTTCTCTTCAGACTGATTGGATGAGGCCCACCCACTTTAGGGAGGGCAATCTGCTTTACTCAATTTACCAATCAGAATATTAGTGTCATTCAAACACACCCCCATAGAAACACACAGAATCATGTTGACCAACTTTCTTGTTGCCCAGCCAAGTTGATACAAAAACTTTTTCACAATTTCCAGGCGTGGTAGCACACATCTGTAATTCCAGTGATTTGGGAGGCTGAGGCAAGAGGATCACAAGTTTGAGGCCTCAGCAACTTAGTAAGATCCTGTCTTACAATAAAATTTAAAGATGACTGGGAAAGTAGCTCAGCAGGAAAGCACCCCTGGATTCAATCTCCAGCGCCAAATAATAAATAAATAAGTAAATTTCACCATCACACAAGGTGATTGAGGTGGTGGTGGCTGCACCATTCATGTCTAGCGAGTCCTGCTGAAGCAGGTGTCACTGAGACGGCATTGACACAGTTGGTCACAAATGCACACTGCAGTCTGTGCTGGGGTGCCCAGATGCTACCAGCCAAGTTGCCCATTCCCACACAGTCTTAAAACCAACTGGGACTAGAGACTGCTACAGTGCAACCCAGGGTCCCACAAAGAATGCATGGATCTTACTCAGGATGTCACTCAGGGAATCAGCACAAATCAGTTTGTTGTAGCTGCCTCTCCCTGGCGAGGGGCATACACCATGCCCACCTGATCCTCATCCACCTGTAATTCCAGTGACTTGGTGCTGCAGTCCGGCTGCAGCAAAATAACCGGGGGGTGACGAGCAACTTGTGTAGATTGATACAGCAGGAGTGGGAGCCGTTTATCGTAGGCCAGGAGGGGTATATATACATTCCACACAGCTTATCTTAATTAACATAAACTAGATACAGCAGTCAACCAATAAGGAATCTCCACATTTAATGGCTCCCTGGCGTTACTTCACAAACCACTCCCCCTGGCAAAATGCCAGGCCCCCATCTTGACTTGTTTACAGACCCTAACAACTTGGGAAGCTGAGGCAGGAGGATCACAAGTTTGAGGGGCAAACTTCTCCTTCACCTTGAACCAGACTTTCAAACTTTCTCTTCCCTTGATGTGAGCTCTCTCCCTCAGACTCTTTAATCATTCATATAAGTAGCCCCCCACCCCACCCCCACACACACCACTGCAGGCCTCTCATCATCCTCCGTGCAATTAGGCAAGGCTGAACCCCAAGGTGAACATAATTAAAAATTTAAGCCCAGGCTGGGAAACCGGCTGAAGTTCTCAAAGAAAGGAGTCCGATTGTTAGCAGCATCCTTAGTGCCTGGGAGTAGACACGTGGGGTGTTGGTAGGCAAGGGTTTCTGACTGGATGCTGCAAATTATACTGAGGAAGCCGTGTTGAATGGTTTTCCTGACAATAACCCAGTTTCCGTGCCACCACCTGCAGAACCTGTCCTTGGACAGCCTTGTTGATCCCGACCTGTCCTTGAAATATGGAGATACCTGGCAAGCATTTCCCCCTCAGCAAAGGACAAGCAGAGAAATAGCAGTCTGCTCCTTCCCAGCCTGACTCTCTGAGTAGGCCAGCTGATCCCAACCCACATACTTTTTCCAGGGCCTTTGGAGAGTGCATTCATTTTTCATGGAAACTGGATCTAGTTGAGCATCTGGAGCTTGGAAAAGGAGGCCTGAGGTTGTGTTTCCCTTCACCTGGGCAGCAGGACTGACACTATGCAGGGAGTGAACTAAAGACCCCAGGAGGGAAGCCAATCTTCTAGGGCCTGGCCTGAAGAAGGGGACAGCAGGGCCATTGGAGGGCTGCAGGTCTGGGGAGCACAAGCTGCTCTGGGGCCATGACAGAAAACCTTTCAGCAGAGTCAGAAAAGGAGCTGACTTTGAACTGTCCCCAAGAAGCACCTGTGTAGCCGTGCAGGGTGTTTGCTAAGTGACAGTTTTAGAATCAGATAGTTCTGGATATTAATTTCTGTTCCGCCCCTTCTTAGGCAGGCAATCTGAAGCTGGTGACTTTATCTCTCAGTCACAATTCTTTATCTATAAAGCCCTGTCTTATATGCCATTATGAGATTCAATGGCAGCATCATTAATAGCCCCAGAGTATCAGATTCCTATCTTTCTGTTCTGTCTTCCTAGTACATGGCTTCCTTTCTCAAGGTCACCAAATGTTCCACAGTGCCCTTGGAGCTTCCAAACTGCAAGCTGGAAGGGAAAAAAAAGTCAGAATGGCAAAAGAAGGAGGCCTCTTTCAGATAGTCAGCTCTTCCTAGGGGCAGCCTTCCCTGGCCCCATAACATACATGTCTACTTCCCTTACAATCCATGACATACCAGGCTGAAAGATGACTGGGAAATATTATTTTTATCACTCCAAATAAATTTGACCTTCTATTACCAAGGGAAAAGGAGAAATGAATATGGCCACAAGATATTCCATCCTTCTATGTCCCCTTCTAATTCCATTCTCACCCTGGGCACCTTCTTCCAATAAGAACTCGAATCAGGCATCAATGGAGCAGGACCTGAGCTACAACACAAAATGTAAGGGAGTCCTTATTCTCAAGTTGGGGCCAGTGTTAGCCTAATACTTGCATGAAATTGCCCTGCACAATGTAGTGGGAGTTGTGCAGGGCAATTTCTTCCTATTATGTCTGGTTTTCCAAAAAATTGGCAAACTTTCTATGCGAGCCTCAAAATCTAGATCAGTTTAGGGTCCACCAAGGCCCTCAGACCTCTGCTTTGTCTGGAGTCTTCTGATCATGCAGAACACAGATTATATCCTTATAGCCACATGCCCATGCCCCCAAGAGAGCAGGTAAACATATCTGGATGGGAAGTTGGATGCAACTTCCCCAGGAGGGGCAAAGCCCATCAGCCCCACAGTAATCTTCTCATGGCTTTGGTTGCCTGTGGCAGGCCTGGAAGAAGTAAAGTCTGCAGCTGCACTCCCCCAACCCCACCTCTGCTTTGAGCTTTTCTAAGAACACACCAACCACACTAATGCCATTGTTTCACAAACCAGCTGGCCTGATGCAAGTTTGGATAACATTGTGGGTTCCATGCACCATGGGTTAATTTCCAGTCCATTATAAGAATAGTAATAATGATTCGCCATACTCAAGGAGCTGGCAATTACCACTATTTTTAACCTGCATCACTAAGGCAAATAGTCTTTTTGTACTGCTGGTTCCAAGAGGGCTGAGTTTTCTCCAGCTGGGAAAATCATGGACTGCAGGCATGGCCCATCCCTGTTTTCCCTGATGTTCTTCTTCCAACATGGCATAACCTACAAGTCCCAGGCCCAGGCAACCATCAGTCTGGTCTGTTCTTTCTTCCCACCCTTCCTTCCCAGCTGGCTCTTCAAACCAGCAGATATCTGACAAATCATGTCCCTATCAGTAGGAGCTATTGAACTCAGGGCCCCATACTTATCCCACCATTCCCCCCCCCCCGGCCCCCCGCAGAAGTGTGTATTCTTAGAGAATTTTAACAGCACTCTTTTTGAACCCTGGTATGGGCCTCCTGACTCTGGGTGTTTTTCTGATGGGCCTGACCTCCTCATGGTCTCTGCCAAGTAAAGGTGGTGTTGGCAGGACAGCAGGAGGACCACACCTATTAGGAAGCAGAAGGGAGAGAACAGGGCAAAGGAAACAATCCCCACTGCTCATTTGTTTCCCCCCTGGGTGAGGAAAAAGGAGCTCTGAAAAATTCCTTGAAAATGGACTGGGAAGATTCAAGGTCAGACAAATAATTCTGGAGAGAGGGGGACCCTGCTTTGCATTGTCTCTCTCTGTAACATTCACACCTCTCACTTATCTCCTCTTCTATGCTGAGCTCCTCAGAGACAGACCCAGCAATTTTATTTTCATTTTTTTTCTTTCAAATTAATGTATAATAAATGCATAAATCTATGGAGTACAGTGTGATACTTCAATACACTTATATAATGTGTACTGATCAAATTAGCATTTCCATCTCCTTATCATTTATTTACCCTTAGAAACTTTGAGTTCCTCTCTTCCTGTCCTTCATAATTACGTAATAGGTTAATGTGAACTTACTGTCACCTTACTGTCCTGCAGGACTCTAGAACATGATCCTCCTATCTAACTGTATTTTGGTACCTGTTATCCAGCCTCCATCTATCCCCCTACCACCTACCCTTCCTTGCCACTAGAAATTAACATTCCACTTTTTATACCTTCCACATATGAGAGAGCATGTGTAGTATTTGCCTTTCTGTTGTGTTATACAATATGATGTCTTCCAGTTCTATTTTGCCACAAATGACAGAATGTCGTTACTTCCTGTGGCTGCATAATATTCCATTGTGTATATATGGCTCATTTTACCTATCCATTCATCTCTCAATTCCATATCTTGACTATTGTGAGTGGTGCCACGATACACATGGGCATGAGGGGCTTCTTTGGTATGATGATTGTAATTATTTTGCCTATACCAATGAGATTGCTCCATCATATTTCAGCTCTATTTTCAGTTTGTTGGGGTACCTCTATACTGTTCCCTGAATGTCAGTATTAATTTATATTTCCACTAGCAGTGTAGGAGAGTTCTTCTTTCTCTCTGTCCTCGCCAGCCTTTATTGTTGCTTTTTGATTGCAGCCATTTTGACCAGGGTGAAATGAGCTCTCACCGTGATTTTGATTTACAGGTCTCTGACGCAGTAGTCTTAAGCATATTTTACATATTTGTTGAAAAACGTCTATTCAGATCATTTACCCATTTCAACTGAATTATTATTTGTTTTTTGTTGTTGTTATTTTTAGTTACTATATATTCTGAAGATTCGTCCTTTGTCAAATAATTAGTTTGTAAATATTTCCAACTATTCTATAGGTCATTTCTTTGCTCCACTGATTGTTTCCTTTGGTGTGCAGAAGCTTCTTGTTTTTGTTTTGTTTTGTTTTAAAGAGAAAGAGAGAGAGGAGAGAGAGAGAGAGAATTTTTTAATATTTATTTTTCAGTTTTCGGTGGACACAACATCTTTATTTTTTATTTTTATGTGGTGCTGAGGGTCGAACCCAGCACCCCGAGCATGCCAGGTGAGCATATTATTGCTTGAGCCACATCCCCAGCCTGAAGCTTCTTGTTTGACACCGTCTCATTTGCTTATTTTTGATTTGTTGACTATCCTTTTGGGATCTGATAAAAAAAAAATACCATTTCCCATACCAATGTCTTGAAGTATTTCCCTACATTTCCTTCTAGTGGTTTCATAGTTAAAGTCTTAGATTTATGTATTTAATCCATTTTGATTGATTTTTACATGGTGAGAGATAGGAGTTAGATATCATTCTTTGGCATATGAATACCCTGTTTTTCCAGCACCATTTATTGAAGAGGTTCTCCTTTCTCCATTATCTGTTCTCAACACCTTTGTTGAAAGTCATTTGGCCTTAGCTTTGCAGATTTATTTCTCGAATGTTCTCTGTTCCATTTGTCTGTGTGTTGCTTTTTTTTTCTTTAATTTGTTCTTTTTAGTTATACATCACTGTAGAGTGTATTTTGATTTATCAGACATTCATGGAGTATAACTTCCCATTCTTGTGGTTGTACATGATGTGGAGTTACACTGGTTGTGTATTCATATATGAACATAGCAATGTTATGTCTGATTTGTCAATGGTCTTTCCCATTCCCATCCCCCTTCCCTTCCCCCTACTCCCCGCTGTGCAGTCTGGTGAACCTCCACTCCCCCCCCCCCCACTCTTGCCTATTGTGTTAGCATCCACATATCAGAGAGAACATTTGGCCTTTGGTTTTTTGGATTGCCTTATTTCATTTAGCATAATAGTCTCCAGTTCTGTCCATTTGCGTGATGATTTTTATGCCAATGCCATTCAGTCTTTTTTTTTTTTTTTTTGCCATTCAGTCTTGATTTCTGAGTCCTGCAGTATGTCTTAGAGATCAGGCATTATGATACTTGCAGCATTCTTCTTTTTGCTTAAAATGCTTTGGTTAGTCAGGGTCTTTTATGCTTCCATGTGAACTTTAGCATGGGTTTTCCTATTTCTGTAAAGAATGCCATTGGCATTTTGATGGGGATTGCATTGAATCTGTGAATTACTTTGGATAACATGACATTTTAATAATGTGAATTTTTTAGATCTGTGGAAATGGGAGGTATTCCCTTTTTCAGTGTCTCTTCCAGTTTTTCTCATGTAATTTTCATTGTGGAGATCATTTACTTCCTTGGGTAACTTCATTCCTAGGTTTGTTTTTTACTTTGTGTAGCTACTGTGGATGGGATTGCTTTCATGATATCTTTCTCAGCAAGTTTATTATTGGCATATAAAACTGCTACTGATTTTCCTATGTTTATTTTTGTATCCTTCAATTTTACTGAATTCATTTATCAGTTCTAACAGTCTTTTGGTTGAGTTTTCAGGATTTTCCACACAGTTAACACTTGAATAATGTGGGGGTTAAGAGCACTGACCTTTGCACAGGTAAAAATCACATATAACTTTGAATTCCCCAACACTTAATCACTAATTGCCTACTGTTGACCAGAATCCTAACTGATAACATAAACTTCCAATTAACACATATTTTGCATGTTATCAGAGGGGTGAAAAGTGAGAGCCACAAGACATAACTTTTTGTTATGATATGCAATATCCTGGTGAGACAAAATGCTCACGCAGCAATGATAGCAATACACAGCATTTTAAGAAGATACTCACAACACTTGAGCTCACCACAATAGCAATAGGGGTGGCTACAACATAATTACAGTGGTGCAGTATTAGTACAATTAATTTCATACAGTTATGATTTAATTCTGCATCTTTATATTTAAAGTTCTCGCAATTGTAAATGGTACCATTTTTCATGTATCTGTGTGCATAACTTTTAATATCTTTTAACTTTTCATTTTATTTGTGTATATTTAATGATAGTATACATATATGTACATATATATATTTTTTACATTAATGACATACCTAATTTTTCTTAAAATTTTTTGAATATTTCTAGGCTATACAGTTTGAGTTTTTTCAAACAGTTGAAAATCTGGGGGAAAAAAAACCTACCTATAAGTGAACCTGTGTAGTTCTAATCCATGTTTTTCAAGGATAAACTATATACAATCCTGTTGATTTGAACACAGATAATTTGACTTCCTCCCTTCCTGTTTGTATACCCCATATTTCTTTCTCTTGCCTCGCTGCTCTGGCTAAAATGCCTAGTACCACATTGAATAGCTGGTGACAGGGAATGTCAGCATCCTTGTTCCAGATCTTAGAGGAAATGCTTTCAGCTTTTCCCCCTTGAGCATGTTGGATATGGATTTGTCAGACGTGGCCATTAAAATGTGGAGGTATGTTTCTTCTTTACATAATTTGTTCAAAGTTTTTATCCTCTAGGGGTATTTAACTTTATTGAATGCAAAGTCCATACATTGTGAAATTTTCACTCATTATGGTGTCTGACACTAGATGTCTAGTAAGTAGCTGTTAAATGAACAAATTTCATTAAGCATTTCGATAGCTTAGATATGCTGGACCTCACCAACCAGTGGTGCAAATAAAAATCACACTAATACTCATACCTTCTCCTGATTACAGTTATTCTGCTCCATTTCTGCCATCAGGGTAATATGAGATTCCTCCAGGGGGAATTCAGGCAGAATTCAGTTCTTTGAGAATGTAAAGGCCTGAGGTATCCACAATGGAATATGAATTAATACATATTCCACATACATATATTTAAATATATGTTTAAAGTGTTATGCCCCCACAATATTTTATTATAAAAATATTTTAACATCCAGAAGAGATGAAAGATAGTAAGCAAGTATACATAGATGTCTACCTGATTTCAATAGTTACTAAATATCTTCCCATACTTGCTTTCTCTTTATCTGCCTCAATATCTATATCTAAACATATATACATGTTTAACATCTTTAGCAATTAAAGAAATGCAAATCAAAATGGTAAGATTTCATCTCATCCCAGTCCGAATGGCAAGTATCAAGAATACAAGCAACAATAAATGTTGGCGAGGATGTGGGAAAAATGTACACTCATACATTGCTGGTAGGACTGCAAATTGATACAACCAATCTGGAAAGAAGTATGGAGATTTCTGAGAAAACTTGGAATGGAACCACCATTTGACCCAGCTATCTCATGCCTCAGTTTATACCCAAAGGACTTAAAATCAGCATATTACATGTGTACTTTTTTTTTGCCAAACCGTTTGAAATTAAGTTAAAGACACCATGACACATCACTCCTAAATTCACCTGCACACATCTCCTATGAATAAGTGACAATTTCCCACCATAATATAATACATACACCTGAGAAAACTGAAAACAATCCACAATGCCCTGCAGTATCCAATCCATATTCAATTTTTCATAACTTCTCAAGAGAATCTTTTATAGTTGTTGTTATGGTCAGAATAAGGGGAGTGGGCTGTGGGTGAGACCAGAAGAAAGGCCCAACATAGGTCAATGAGGGGATTCTAGGGGCTCTTGCTTCAGAGTGGCCCTTCAGGCTATCTCCAGTGTTGATGGGGTTTAGGGGAGAAAACTTACATTCCTAGGCCTCCATATAAAGTAAAGGGGTGGAGGAACAGCCTCAGGCATAAGCCCAGAGTGACATCCTTCCATCACTTAACCCCCTGAGCAGACAATGTCTACTCTGTTGCCTTGTAGTTGACACAAGGTTGTGGCCATGCTCTGTTCCCAGGGACTGGCTGACTTGGTGTTTCTGAGTGCCCTTGTTGCTCTGCATGCTGCCCTTGTCTTCTCTGCTCTGAGTGACTTATTACTGTACAGGGCTCAGGCCTCTGAGTGCTTCAGGTATAGGCTTTGTCACCAAGGATCAAGGAGGCCACATGCTTAGGCAGCAAAGGGTGACTCATGACCAAATCAGCCAATGAACAAAGGAAGCTTAAACATGCCTGGAAAAGTCAAGTTCCTCAAGGTCAGGGCTGAGCTTATGTAGTTTTCTAATTCTGTGGCTGCATCTGGCCCAGAGGGTCCCTGAGTAGATCTATATTTAATAACATTTAAATGTGGCCAAGACTTCTAGTACCACACTGAAATAGCTGGTGACAGGGAATGTTAGCATCCTTGTTCCAAGTCTTAGAGGATATGCTTTCAGCTTTTTCATTTTGAGCATGGCTACGGATTTGTCCTATGTGGCCATTAAAATGACAAGTTCAGCCAGGCACCATGGCGAATGTCTGTAATCGCAGTGGCTTGAGAGGCTGAGGAAGGAGGATTGTGAGTTCAAAGCCAGCCTCAGAAACTTAGAGAGGATCTAAGAAAACTCAGCAAGACCCTCTCTCTCAATAAAATATTCAAAAGGGCTGGGGATGTAGCTCAGGGATTAAGTACCCCGGAGTTCAATTCCTGGTACCAAAAAAAAAAAAAAAAAAAAGGCCAGTTCTTGAGAATCATATGGGAAACTTTAAATAAATATATATTCTAATGCCATCCCTCTAAGTTCTAAATTTAATTGGTCTTGGGTGGGATATTTGTATTAGTTTTGTAACTCCCCAGGTGATTCAAATGTATACTCTGAGTTGAAATCATTTTATGTGAAAAAGAGAATTCAAATAAAGAGTAGACAAAGATATTATTTTACTTGCCTATTTTAGCCTCTGTGTAAGCTCAGAAATCTTCCCACTGCTCTGAGGAAGAAGTCCAAAACACTTTACGGAATACCCACATAACCACGTGAATTGCATCTGCCCAACTCTAAGCACAAAGCACTTTACACACCACTTTCCCCTGGTGTCCTGGACTCGGGCTTCCTGGGCCAACTGTGAGCGCCTTGAATATGTCTTCACTTCCTTTCTCCTGACCCTGCTCCTCTCTCTCTTTAAGGCGTGCCCTGCACCTCTCTGACTTTGCAAGGCCGACTCTTAGTTAGTTGTCTCACACACCTTGGAAGCCTTTCTAATTTTACTGCAGGCCAAGTCAAATTTAATCTTCCAGCTCCCACAACTGGAACTTGCTCCAGAGGCCCTTGCCACAGCCTTAATGTTTGTGTACCATTTGTGGAACTTCTGTTCTCCTTGCTGAGTAAGGTGTTGGCCACAGGAGGGGCCAAGACCTTCTCCTTCATGGTCATGACCCTGGTATTGCACACAGTGTCTGCACTGAGGAAATAAACAATTCTGTAATAGGAATGACCACTGAAACAAGCAAGGAATTACTATCTGAGGAGTCATATCTCAGGGCTCAAATGTTTGCTCTTGCAACCAGGTGTTTATGCAACCTGAGGACAGTTTCAAGTCCTCCTTTTGTCCCCTTAAGGTTATTGTCAGGACTATAAATGACGCTTTACATAATGACTCACTTTAGAGTCTGCAACACTCCATGATATTCAGCAATGTGGATTTCCTTTTTGTTCCTTCAAGGAATGCTTATAACTACCAGAGGGAGGGGTGATATATGGCCTCCATCTCACACACACAGCAGATGGATATCCATATAGGGAAGAAAGGAAAATACCATAAGACTGGACTGGCTGGAGAGGAAATTGCAACATGCCCTAGAACATGGCCTCCTGTCCTTCCCATGGAACTCATGCATGCATACCAGCCAGTCAGCCGCCCAGCCCAGAATGGGGCTATGATGACAGGCTAACCCCTCAGCTCTGGAGCCATTTCTTTCTTCCTTCTAGAAGCAATATGTGTTGTTGTAGGAAGAATTCTAAGATGGCCCCCACAGTCCCACCCCAGCATACACATCTTGTACAGTCCCATCTGCTTGCATGTGAGTGGAATCGGTGGATATGATAGTGGTTCCTTTGGTTAGGTTGCATTATATAAGACTACCATAGCCAACTGGAGAGAGATTCTTCCACCAGATTTGAAGAAGGAGCCAAATGTTGTGAATGGGCCACAAAACCAGGATTGGGTGCAGCCTCCAGGAGTTGAGAGTTATCCCCTGTTGACAGATAGAAAGAAAACAGGGACCTTAGTGGTAAAACTGTAAGGTGATGAATTCTGCTAACAACCCAAATGAAATTAGATGAGGAGCTTAAGCTACATGTGAGAATACAGCCTTATTTCATCCTTGTGGGAACCTGAGCAGAGAACCCAATTGGGCCAGGCCCAGATATCTGCCCCACAGAACTAGAAGATAATAAGGATGGGTTGTTTTAAGCTTTTAAGTTGTAGCAATTTGTTACACAGCAATAGCAAATTAATATGTATGCTCACAAAATAAAATCGATGGGTCTTTAGGCACAACTAAATAATTACACTATGTTCACCAAGAGACACTCTTGGCATATTTCCTATTTGATACAGAGATTATTTTTAGCACAGAGAATACATAAATACGTTTCTACTTTAATTAGTTCCTTAGCCTATATTTTGCAAGATATCACATATTTCTGTAAATTTAATTTTAATTATTGAATAGTAATCTATTAAGAAGATACATCAGAATTTACTTAATCCTCCTCTATTGCATAACTTTCCTTGTTTCTAGATTTTAATATGTGAATAATGCGGCAGCAACACTTAAATGTGAGAAAGTTTCCCTCAAGAGTAAGGCACTGCACTTGGGGACAACATTTAAAAGGACACACACACACACACACACACACACACAAACAACTCAGTAATCTGGATAAACAATATTTTAGAGCAATTGCATTAATTTCTGAGGGCTGCAATAACCAAGTACTGTGGCTGGAGCCTGAGCCAGGGAGGCCTAGTTCTGGGAGTCCCCATTCACTGGGTTTGGCCACTCATTCATGTTTTCAAACAGCAGAGAAATGAGAGGTGGTTGAACAGGAAAGGAACTTATTTTGGTGCAGCTGTATTAGGAAGGAAAGAGGGCAAATGAACTCCTAAGATCTGCCTTGGAGGTACTAGCAATATCTCCAAGATCATAACAGGGAAGAACTAGGGGAAGGGGAAGGAGTGCGAGTAGTCAAACTCACTTGGTTGATCATGATTTGAAGTCTGGCTTTGTGGCGTCTTACCAGCTCCAGAGAAATTGTTATTACTTAAAGGGGGAAATTTCAGTTCCTATCATGGGGTGGTTGCCTGCGTAGCTTGTTGTTCCTAGAATTTGAGACAAGCCAGAGAGGAGAAATGACTGAAATAGAGCAGGTTAGAGAGAACAAAAGGAGTGGATTAGGACAATGACTGGGTCCTTCTGCAGAAACACAAATCATTAGACAGCATAAACCAAGATATTTATTCCCTCGAAGTTCTGGAGACGAGAAGTCAGAAATCAAAGTGCCAGGAGGGCCATGCAGGCTCCAAGGCTCTAGGTGAAAATCCTCCCTTTCCTCTGTCCTGGCTTCGGCTGGTCACTGGCAATCACTGGCCTTTCGTGACTTGTGGCTTCCATTTCTGCCTCCATCTTGACCTGGCTGGTCATCTTTCCTTTGTGCCCCTGAGCGGTCACATCATGTCCTTATAAGGACACCAGTCACTGGATTTAGAGTCCACCCTAATCCAGTAAAACCTAATTTAACTGAATTACATCTGCAAAGACACTATTTCCAAATAAGCTCTCCTTCTGAGGCTCCCAATGGACATAAATGTGGAGGGAACGCTCTGCTATCCATAGAGCAA
Source organism: Marmota flaviventris (assembly GCF_047511675.1). Taxonomy (NCBI): domain Eukaryota; kingdom Metazoa; phylum Chordata; class Mammalia; order Rodentia; family Sciuridae; genus Marmota; species Marmota flaviventris. The sequence continues at coordinate 111,014,939 of NC_092508.1, forward strand.
TGTTGTATTAAGGAAAATCAAAATAAATGCGAAAATATATGAAGAACAAAATTTCAGAATTCTAAATAAAGACAAAATCCACCCACACACTATCATGAGTCATCTCACTCTCCTCCCCCAGCCCCAGCCCTGAAGAGATAACCTCTGTAAGAAGACTTGAGAACAGTCAGGCAGCTAAAAACTCACTGCCTTCCCTTCCCCGTCCATATGGCTATGAGCTTGAGAGATTCCCTCCTACTGCTCTGCTCTGTGTGTGTTTTCATGGGGAACTGCTATCTATTTCTGGGCTTTGATCTCCCAGGTATCCATGAACACGTTGTGATCTACTTAGCACCCATATGGTTACAAAGGACTTGTAAACAAGCACTACTGAAAACACTTCTTTTCCTCTAGCATCAGCTGAGCATACTGAGATGACTCCATTCTTCATGAAAGAAAAGCATTCAAGAGAGAAGTAAAGCCAATGATTTATGCCAGATGAGATCTATTACTGCCAGTGAATGTCTGAGGAAGAAATCAATACCAATGGGCACAACAAGAACCCTCCCCAAGGCTCCAGCCCTGTGTGGAACCCTAGGAAAACCAAACTCGAGTTTGCAAAACAGCCCTCTCTTACCATTCCAGTAGTTGGTGCCATAAACTTGAAAACAGTTCCAGAATTTCCGGAGGAGCCTATCCTATCTACTCCTGTACAAAAAAAAAAAAAAAAAAAAAAAACCACAATTTAGGCTTGTATGCTGGTTTCTCAGCAAGGGAACATAGAAATAGCACAGCCTGGGCTGCAATGATTCAAAAAGTAGGTCATAAACAGGCTTGAATTAAATTACTGGGGCTAACAGCTGGTAGCGGACACCACAGCAAAAAGTTCTATGTGGTTTATTTTTCTTTCCTTTCTGGTGTCATAGAGACAAAAAAAATCACTGAAATTTTCAAGTTTCTCATATCCTGAGAAAAGAAAAAAAGCAGAGAATTCAATAGAATTAATATCTACAGGTTTTTCAGTGCATACAAAATTTCATGCACTTTCTAGATGCAGTTTCCATGAAATCAAACTGACAAGGTTGATATGGAACCATCCTTGGTTTTGAAACTAGAACATCTCAGAGAGATCTTCAAATCACTCAGTGTGTCCCAGCCCACCAGTGTGATCATTCCATCAAATTCTGGAATACTCCTTCTAATTCACAGACTCTATGCGAAAGTAGCAATTCTACTAGAGTCATGACCTACATATGCCTGCTGAAGACCAAAGACTTAAAACAAACTTCCTCTCTATCACAAGCCTTTAAAATGGGTATAATCCATCACCCAAGCCAGTCCTCTTCTAGGAATTTGCCCCAAGGAAAAAATCAATAACACATCCCAAACTTCATCTGTAAGGCTGTTTGTTCATAGCATTGTAACGAATAATGGAAAATGGAAACAATAACCCTAGTAGGAGATAGTTAAATAAGTTATGATACACTTAAAGTAAAGGTCCCAAGTTTTCCAGCTCCAAGTAGTTACTCTATTGTTTAATACCCTAGTATAATACTGTTTAATAACTGGACTTTCCGGTTTTTGCAACACGAAGATTCCTGGATATTTTCAACAATTTATGGAGAGTAGCTGTAGTTGCTGGTCATAGTTGTAACCACTTGGATTTATGTTGCTTTTAGCTCCTAATATCTTTTGGTCATATATTTACCCTCTCTCACTTTGCTGGAAACATGGAAATAGCTTCTTTCTTTAATTTTTTGGAAATGTGAGTTAGGTGTATAACCATGTGTATGACTGTCTTACTAGCCAAAGAGATCATAAGACTACAAGACAGAAAAATAAAAGTTTGAAGTCAGATATCAATTTTCCTAAATCCATCACTCATACTTCAAAGCAACGAGCCCCTTGATGACCATCTCACCCTTTGTCCTGGCTCACCTTCTCCTGCTAGAGGTCATCCATACATTTATCCAAGTGCTGCTCAATTACTCGGGTCCTACCTCTAAGCCCTAGCTCAGAGCCCCAAAGGAAGCCAAAAATCTACAGCCACCAGAACAGAGAAACCCAAGGAGTTGCACACCCTCTGCCTCCTGCTCTCAAACTTCAGCTCCAGTGCTTTTGCAAAATCAAAAGGCCCATTGAAGAGTTCCTTTGATTCCAATCACAACAACAGAAAATTCTCCCTCGAATGGATTTTGCTACCACACCCTAGAGAAACCAAGACAAACTGCCAATCGGTTTTAAAATAGTAATTTATTTTCCTTCCCACCACACATTTAATTGAATTCCTCAGAGCCATTAAAAGTCATGTTGTAGAAAAGTATTTAATGACACGGAAACAGTGTTCACGGCATATGGATAAGTGACAAAAAAAAAAAAAAAGACCTATCAAAGTACGTGCAGTAGAATCTAAATTATGTGGAAGTTGTGTAGATATTTGATGATGAAGAGAGGAAGATACGGAAACATACTGTTGTGTTTTTCTGTTTTGCCTTCCTACATCCATTTGCCTTGGGGCAAGGCATTATTACAGATGCCCAGAGAAAAAATTGCTGTTCAGCTTTTGACATTCAAAAATAGGATTTCTCCCCTGAGATGGGTTTGAAAGCTGGGAAGTGGTTAAAAAAAAAAATGGGGCCTTTCAACGTATCGACAGCTTTGCTTGAGGGATGAGAGGGAAGAGACATGGAGACAGAATGGGAAGATGTGCAGAGAGAAGAAACTATGTCCCATGAGTTCAAGAGACCACTGAAGGCAGACAGAACTCAGTACCTGACCCTCCACATGGGACTCAGGGTTGAGACCATGTGCAGAGCAAGCCCAGGACACATGGCTTGGCTAAGAAGGCAGAGAGACCCCACTGAGTGGCAGTAGACATGGACTCTGAGTTACAGGTGGCAGTATGAGTGCACCATGTGGGTAAATAAAAGCTATGACAGGAACTCAGAGGTCTGCAGCACCCACAGAGGCCAAGAGACCTAGGTAGCATAAGGTAGCCCCTGGATTCTGAAGCAGCTGAGAAAAAGTTGGATGCGGCAGTCACAGATGCCAGGGCAAATGCCAGCAGAATGTTTAAGGGGAACATGAGACCAGCTGCATATCAGCACCAATAGAAAGCAGGCATGGGGATTCCAGTGTCAGACAGGGCCCCTCTGGCCAAGGTGGCCCCTCACCTTGGGTGAGGTAGATAAGGAACAAATCTGAAAGATTAAGCAATTGTCCCAAAAAGATAAAGTTAAATCTAAAATGACTGTATAAATGAGCAGCCTGAATTAAGTTTAAACTCAAATGAGTTCATTTGAGAGAATTTTTTAGCAATGTCCAAGAGCAGATAGGGTAGGAGTCAGAAGGGGGCACTGGTTCAGTGGGTCAGATTCATTATACAGCAATATTTCTCAGTCTTTAGTGTGCATCGGAATGATCAGAAGCCACATGGGATCACAGGTTGCTGGGTTCACCCCCAGAATTGCTGATTCCCAGGATGTCTGGGGGTAGTGCTAAAAATTTGCATTTCCAACATGCTCTTAGATGATGCCAATGTTGCTTGTCTGGGGATGGCAGCTTGAGAGCTATTGGTATGAAGAGTTAAGGAATCACACAGTCTATGTCTGTGACCAAATGCACATTTACAAGGGGCAGCTATGGATTTAATTAAGCAGTAGGATTATGGATGGCTTGCATTTTTTACTTTGTGCATTCTGAAGCTTTCTAGTTATCTAAATTGAGCATGTATTACTTTTGAAATCTAAAAAGAAATATATAATAAAAGTGTTACTCAAAATGATAAGGAGACTTGCTGGTTGGAAACTGTTTAACAAGGATCAAGAAGATAAATCTGACCAAAATGTCAAGCCCTCACTCTTTCTTCAAGGCCTGGGCTGGGGCTTGTACCCCCTAAACATTTTAGTGTGAATACTTTGCAACAAAATCCAATCCCTCTTAGAGATGAGGAATGTAGCCCCCATATAACTGTGAGTTGAGGGCTGTCTTCATCTGTTTTCTCTCACTATAACAATACCGCAGAGTGGGTAGTTTATTAAGAATAGTGCCCTAGCCAAAAAGTGTCTTGGAGGCTGAGAAGTCCCAGAACATGGCACTAGCATCTGGTGAGTTTCCTTTTCCTAGTGGGGACTCTTTGCAGAGACCCAAGGTGGTACAGGGCATTACATGGTGAAGAGAAATGGCAAAGGAGATTTTATAACAGACGCACCATTATGATAACTACCCCACTCCCGTGATAACCCATTGATCCATTAATTTACGAATGCATCAATCCATTCATCAGGGCAGGTTCCTAATGACCAAATTACTTCCCAAAAGTCCTACCTCTCAATACTGCTGTCTTGGTGAACAAAATTTCCAACATATGAACTTTTGGGAAACACATTAAAGCCATAGCAAGAGGTAAAGAAAATCCCACAGGACCTTAAGTATCTCCCTCACCCATCTTGAGTGGTACAAGAATATTGCTAACTAGACTAATTCTACAAGGACCTTTGAAGATGTACATTGTCACTAACCTCAGTCCCTGCCACCTGGTAGGGCTCATTGGTAACTTTTCAACCAGGAAAAGCAGTGATATAATATAACATCTGATTGACCTCAGGTGTCCAGGAGACAGCAGGAGTGTAAGGGATTAGGACAAGTGACAGATTTTGATGGCAGGTTTAGTATAGAAAGTTCTCAGGCATATGACCCAGCCTGGGGGAAAGAATAGACAGCTGTGCACATTTGAGATCAGTCCAGAAAAAGAGACCCACAGAGAGAGCTAAGGCAGATTTGCATGAATAACACTGAGACTGAGAGTCTGCTGGCCCCAGCCTGGCTCAGGGGAACAGCTCCTGCCCCTCCTCCTCAGAACAGCCATTTTCAAAGGGGCTTGGTGAGGGACCTCCTTTGAAGTTCCAATGGCCAGTAGAGATGGAAATAGTACATTTCACACATGATGAAGTTCTATAATCAGTTTAACTGCTTGTTGAAAATCGTCCATTGAATATGCTAGGACATGTAATTTTCCAAAGGCTAAATTTTCCGAACACAAACTAGGACTAGAGACCTAAACTGGCTCAACAACAAAATCACAGAATGTCTAGATTTTTTTTTAAAAAAAAATCTCAATACCTGTAGAGACCTAGTTTTCCCCTTGCAAGCATCATCAACCTATCTTAATTTCTATCTACTGCATTGTTTATAAAAATGACTCAATAGAGATTTTAAGACTCTGCTTCAGGGGTGTCCCAGGCTTAGAAGCTAAGCCAGATTATTTTTGGTTCTGAGAAGACCAAAAGCATCTATTTAGTTAGTTACGCTTTGTTATCCATCTTTGTGGCTGTAACACTGTAGTTGGCATTACCCATCCAGCTCAGGAAGCAAATCCTTCAGTGGGCGACATTGACAGGTTGTGGGGCTGTTCTCTGAAATTTAGCACAGGACGGCAATCCACAGCTCCGTGAACAAGGCGTTGCACACATTGCCACAGGGGCACAGGTGGCCAGTTCACTGTGCAGCATTTGTCTGTTCCCTTGTTATTCTCCATACTTGGTTGTGAGCTCCTTGAGGGCAGGAATGCCTGAGTCACCATCTCAACCATGAGTGCCTAGCACTGTGCCTCGTATGTGGTAGGTTCTGAAATGTTTGTTGAATGAATATTTCAAGAATTACATAATAGTTGTAAGAGCTTCCACAGAGACAGGCATTTACTATATGTTCATCAGCAGGTTAAGTTACTTACATTTTATAATTCTGCTGAATCCTCCTAACAAATCATTTTACAGTAAGAAATGAAGGCAAAATAAGTGAGAAAGGAGAAGGAGGGAAAGGAGAGAAAGACACAGGGAGATTTAAAAAAAGGTGACTAAGAAAAAGAGAGGGCGACAGGGAGAGGAGATGGAAAGAGAAGGGAGAAGGGCAAGAGAGGGAAGAGTGGGGAAGGGGAGAGCTAGGGGAGAGAGATTGAGAGAACAGCTGGCACCTGCAGGTAGCCTTGTCCTAAGGGAGGCCCTGTCCAGTGGAAGGTGCTAGAAGGACTGTAGCTAAGCCAACAGAGCACACCATCTGGACAGATGGCCAAGGAGCCTGGTACAGCTCCAAGACAGCAATTGGCACCAAGGATCTGATGAGAGCGGCCTCTGGACAGGACTTGGCAAAAGGCCCCCCAATGCAGCCACCGTTGAAAACTGGTCTGCAGGCTGGGTAAAAGTCTGTCAGCAGGCGCTGAGGCTGGAGAAGCTGGAGTGGACCTTGGACCCTAATCCCAGGTTACAAACAGGCACAGAGCACAGGGCAGGAACCCAGCTACAGAACAGAAGCACAGGGTGTAGGGGAGGGGGCTCCAGATTAAGGAAAGGAATATATGAAAGAACCGTGCTTGTGTACTGCTTGCTTTCAAAGTAAAAACTTCATTGTATTGGGGAGGCGGAATGTAGTCATTACAAAATAAAATTATGGCACACACAATAGAACAAAGGTCACAGAATAGAACTCACTGAGCTGCATTATCTAAGAGTCAACCTTGTTACTGTGGAGAGATTCGATTTCAGACAACTCCAAGCACAGACCCAGTGAAGCAAAGGTAAATAATGGGATGGATGCAGATGACAGACAGGTCAATATTTGCTGAAGGTCATTTTTATAGGATTAGAGTCATTGGATTTTACATACATTTACTTACATTTAAATTTCACTTAAAAACTTTCAGTACAAATTCATCTTTCTTCATAGTCTGAAAAAACCTCAAGCTAAAAATATGATTTCAAATGATCCCAGACTGATACTGCCTTAGGGTATCTTGCAGAAGCAAACGCAGCTCCTCTAGGGAAGCCCTCTGGGAACTCCTACAGCTCAAGTTCCAAGGAAAACAGGAGGCTTAGAGTTTCACCTCACAAAATACCCAAGAAAACAAGGCCAGATAAGACAAGGCAGAAACACCATGAATATTTCAGATTTTGAATTATCAGACACACTGTTGAAAATTAGGATGAATTTGCCTAAAGAAATAGAGGGGACCATTGAAAATGGGCAGGGAACTAGAAATCTGAAGTGTACCCAAACACATTTCACAAAGATCCAAACAGCTTCTAGAAATTTAAAAAAAAAAAAAAAATCTTAATGATTAGTCACAGCTGAAAAGCGACATCATGAACTAGAGGTGAGAACTGAAGAGATTGGTATAATTAAGCCCAGACAGAGATGGGAAAATATAAAAAAAGAAGAGGCATGGAGGATACAACAGAGGGTCCACGTGTACAGTTGAGAATTGCAGAAAGAGGAGAAGGAGCAAGGCAGAAGCAAGCTCTGAAGAAATAAGAGCAAAGCACTTTCTGAAACTGATTTAAAAAGAAGAGGATACATAGAGAGAAATGCATCCTGAGATTCTTAATCAGAGTGGAAAATAACCAAAAACAAAGAGCAGATCATCACAGTAGCCAAGAAAAAAAAGACAAATTAATTTCAAAAGAACATAATTAAACTCAGCATAAATCAGAATTCAGTAGGATAATATCATCAATAATATAAATTAGCATTTATATAGCATTTATAATGAATGTGTCTAGTATTGTTTTAAGGGCTTTACTTGCATTAACCCATTTAATCTTCAAAATCATAATGAGACAAGCAATGTTATTCTCCTTGGACACATAAGTAAACTGAAGCAGAAATTTAAAATAATTTTCTTATGTTCACACAGTGTGGAGTCAGAATTCAAATCAAGTTAGGTTTGTTGCAGACACAATACTCTTAATCGCTATATTTAATTTAATTCTCTGTGCTTAGAGCAATCACTGTCCACCTGAATTTTTTAGCCAAAGTATCTTTCTAAAATGAGGCCACAGATAGTTTTCCTTTCTGGTAATGCCAGACTACATAATTCAATTAAAATTTTGAATCTGTAATTTAAAACATTTCCATGGTAGAACTCCAGGCCCAGATGGATTCAATTACAAAGTCTACCAAATATTTAAGAAAAATAGTGAAGATTATCTTATACAAAACTGTGTCAGAGCATAGAAAACTTAAAATATACTGAATTCATTTTTTTTAATGCAAACGTAATCCTGATGTCCAAACCTGGGAAAAGCATTAGAAGAAAGTGAAATTATAAATCAATCTCACTCTTGAACATAGATTCAAAAATCTTAATCAAAATATTAGCAAACCCAATCTACCAGAGCAATCTGGCAAAATCTCTTCAATTGAAAATGCATTTACCCGGTGGCCTGGCAATCACAATTCTGGGAATTCATTCTACAGATTTAGCTGCCCTCACATAAAATGACAAGTGTTCACTGCAGTATAGAGTAATCATTACATCATTGTATTAGAAAAAGATTGGAGACAACCCAAGTTCCCATCAATAAAGGTCTCATATAAATTATTGTGTATCATACAATGGGATATTATACAGCAATGACCACAATCGCTCTGTAATACTATGAAAGATTTCTAAGAGATGTTGTCAAATTTTTAAAATCAAAGCACGGAACAGTGTTTATGTTATGCTTGCTGTTGTTTTTGAAAGTAAGAAAATAAGGATTTACACTCATCATCATAAGAAACACCAGGAAATCACAAAGATCTGTGCGAGGATGTGAGCAGTGGGCAGTGGGCAGTGGTGGGACAAATTTTTGATTGAATTTTCTTCTCATTGGTTTTGGAGCCAAAGGACTATATTACAAAACCAAACAAATAAACAACAAAGAATAACAATATGTTATGGGGAAACAGTGAAACAAGATTACAAGGAAAATATACAACAAAAAATAGCAAAGAGGGCTGGGGATGTGGCTCAAGCCGTAGCGCGCTCGCCTGTCATGCGTGCAGCCCAGGTTCGATCCTCAGCACCACATACAAACAAAGATGTTGTGTCCGCCAAAAACTAAAAAATAAATATTAAAATAAATAGCAAAGAAGGGAAAAAAAGGGCATGCTAGGAACTCATCAAGATATCCCATGCCCCTTCCTTGTTTGGTGGTGAGCACATATTGGTTAGCTAATAGGTTAAACATTAATGCTATAATTAACAATTGAAATAGATACATTTTAATAAAGCAAAATATATCTCAATCATAGTGGGAGATTTTAAGAAATATATGGTTTTAAGGCTGAGGTTGTGGCTCAGTGGTAGAGTGCTTGCCTAGCACATGTGAGGCACTGGGTTCGATTCTCAGACCCACATAAAAAATAAATAAATAAATAAATTTTATATTAAAAAAAAGACAAAAATAAATAAGGAAGGAAGGATGTAAAAGATTCAAACAGCATAATAAACAATCTCCATCAAACTCTCAACCCAATAATTAGAGAGAATAGATGGAATACACATGACATGTTTATAAAAATGGACTTTGTAATATGCCATAAAATAAACTTCAATAAATTCCAAGCAACTGGTAGCATCAGACTATGCTTTGTTACTATTCTGCTACCAGTATGTATGTTATGCTCTAACATTTAAAGAAAATTAATTCTAGTATTACCCAAACTATTGAAAGTTTACCAAATAAAAATAATTATAGTCCAGCTCATATTATGAAGCCAACATAACCTTGATTTGAAAACAGACCAAGAACATTATGAGTAAGTAGCATTATATGCTCTTCCTATTGGCAGAGCAAGAGGAAAGAGAAATAAAACCAGTAATAAAGCTAAGGCCAGAATAGAAAGTGGTCGTAAGGAAGAGTCCCCACAGCTCCTGCTCATTTTAAGAGAACTTCAAATGTTTTGTAAGACCTCTGGGTCCACAGAGTCCAAACTTTCACATGTACTCATCAGAGTGGCAAAGGAGGGTCCTCACCTCCTACCATAAAATCAACTTGGCTATAAAATTCTCAAACCACACTTCCTTGGCCTCAGAACTTTTCAGATATTATTCCATTGTGGTTTTATTGCACGTATTGAACCATAGTTTTTCCTATGGCCTTTCCTTTCATCTCTTAGTTGAGATTTTATCACAAAGTAGATTTGTTTGCTTCCAGAATGGCTCGTATGTATTTATTTCCTGATTCTTTTATGTTTGATAATTGCTGATAAAAGTTTCTTTTTGTGTTGCGCTTTCCCTCACATGATTGTAGACATAGCTCCATTGAATGGACTGTTGCTATGGAAAGTCTGATGTAACCCGACCCTGATTCAAAAGACTTCCTTATTCTGCATGGTGACCCCCCAAAAATGATCTTATTCTTTCTCCAATACATTTAAGAGGATACATCTCAGAATCTACCATGGAGACCAATATTTTTCTACTATATAGTTTTGCTTTTAAATCAAATTCAGATATTCCTTGCAAGGAAATTTTCTTCTATGATATGACTTAAAAAATTTTCTATTCTATTTGTTGGGCTCTCAACTTTGTGTTTACCAATTTTGATCATTATTAGCTCTCTTCTATGGCTGTCCTCTTTTTCTAATTCCTTTATTTGCTTTCTTAATCATTTAAATTTGATCAATTATCTCTAGCTTTTCCTAGATTTCAGTTATAACGTCTTCAGCCATGATTATTCTGTTCCTTCCTGTTTCTAATTTATTTAATACTTCTATGGGGATAGTGATTTACTCCTTTTTTTCCCTATCTTTGGAACCTCCATTTCTACCTCATTCAGATGTCTTATCATGTCATTTATTTTTTATTTTATTTTTAATTATTTTTATATCTGACAGCAGAATGCATTACAATTCCTATTACACATTTAGAGCATATTTTTTTCATACCTCTGGTTGTATATGAAGTATATTCACACCAATTTGTATCTTCATACATGTACTTTGGATAATGATGTTCATCACATTCCACCATCATTTTAACCCCCTGCCCCCTCCCTCCCTTCCTCTTCCACCCCTCTGCCCTATCTAGAGTTCATCTATTCCTCCCATGCTTCCCCTCCCTACCCCACTATGAATCAGCCTCCTTATATCAGAGAAAACATTCAGCATTTGTTTTGGGGGATTGACTAACTTCACTTAGCATTATCTTCTCCAATGCCATCCATTTACTTGCAAATGCCATGATTTTATTCTCTTTTATTGCTGAGTAACATTCCATTGTGTATATATGCACATTTTTTTATCCATTCGTCTACTAAAGGGCATCTAGGTTGGTTCCACAGTTTAGCTATAATGAATTGTGCTGCTATAAACATTGATGTAGCTGTGTCCCTGTAATATGCTGTTTTTAAGTCCTTTGGATAGACCAAGGAGAGAGGGATAGCTGGGTCAAATGGTGGTTACATTCTTAGTTTTCCAAGAAATCTCTTTACTGCTTTCCATATTGACTGCACCAATTTGCATTCCCACCAGCAGTGTATGAGTGTATCTTTTCCCCCACATCCTCGCCAACACTGATTGATGTATATATGCATAATAGCTGCCATTCTGACAGGGGTAAGATGAAATCTTAGAGTGGTATTGATTTGCATTTCTCCAATTGCTAGCAATGATGAACATTCTTTTCATATATTTGTTGATTGATTGTATATCCTCTTCTGAGAAGTGTCTGTTCAGGTCCTTGGCCCATTTATTGATTGAGTTATTTTTTTGGCATTTAGCTTTTTGAGGTTTTTTTTTTTTTTTTTTTTTTTTTTTTTGAGTTCTTTATATACCCTAGAGAATAGTGCTCTATCTGTGAAGGGTAAAAATTTGCTCTCAAGATGTAGGTTCTCTATTCATCTCACAGATAATTTCTGAGTTCTGACAATTGAAGGCAAGTTCTTACTTATTAAATTGTCATATAACATGAAATACTTGCAGGACACATCTTTCTGTTCTTTAGGGTATTTTTTTCCTTCAGGACGGATTCTTCAGCTCTCAATTGCATTCAATATTCTTTTCATTACTTGTTAACTGCCTCTATTCTTACAATTATATTGGGTTGACTTAATGCCAGGCACTTTGTCTTGATCTTGCTCATACTGAACATGGCACCTATGGCCTCCAGTGGAGGTTGAATGAAACTTTTTGACTCTTTTTCCCACTGGGGAATCCATTTTTCATTAACTCCAAACTTCAATCTAGGAGTGGAGTATGAAATTGAATCCACTTGAACATAGAGGAAGAAAACAGCTTGGGCTGGGAACAATGCTGGAAAACATGAATCTGCCCTCTCTCTCCTCCGACTCAGTTAAATATCTGTAAAAAGGTTCATCTCAGTAAAATGGGAACTATTAATTTTACCCTTGAGCTTTGAAGCATACCCTTAACTTGGTGTGACACTCTAGAGACCACACATCACACAAGACTGTCAGTCTCAATTGCTTGTTTTTCCCTTTTCTCTCATCTTACTCCTGTAGCTGTTTCTGCTTCTGCAGACAGAAAATATCCTGAGCTTCTGCTTATCAATTTTTGCTTTTTCTTAGCAATTAGAAAATATTTGCTAAAATTCTCAATTTTTTTTTTATCAATCCATTTTTCATATTCTATTCCTAGAGTTTGGAAGGAGAAAGCACAGGTTTTTGATCATTATTATAATGGGGTTGTATTTCTTTATTTGTTTGCTGTTATTTTTGTTATTGTTATTGTTAATTGTTTTGTTATTGTATATGTTAATGTTTACTAGACATAGAGGAAAACAAAGTATATGCTTTAACTGTTTCCATTACATTTATCTGGAAAGTAGTCTGGGTACATGCTCTTAAGGAGAAATATATTATTGGATAAGAAACCAGGATATAAAACAGTATTTAAAGTTGTTTTGTTAGTATTAAAATGCATATTTGATCAACTTTGTGTATTTTCACATATGTCTTCTATAATATGTAAATTCATAAATTTTAAGCAAAAATACATAAAGGTATGTATCTTCATGCTACTACTGTTATTCTCTAAAATAATCATTTTCACGTTCTTCTTTATACCAATCTACATTTCATAACATTTCTGTAATAAACAAGGTTTTTTTTTTATTCAAAGCATGCTATTTTTTCATTTTTCCTTTGGTTTCATTTATAGCCTTCCTTTTTCCAAAATGCATTTGATGTGGTTTTCAGCAAAAGAAATACACAATGAGGTTAATGAAATAGAAAATCAGGACCGAGGGAGAAACAAAAGAACAAATAACAAAATGGGGAGAAACAACAGAGCCCCCAAGATGATCTGATTCTGCTGCCAAAGAGGTTGCTGGAGCCTTTTCCATTCTTGTCAGGTCCAGTCTGGGTGTGCCCTGGTGGAGATCAATGAGCTCCAGTTCAGGAAAGGAAGTCACACAGGGAGTGAAGGAAAGACTGGACCTACCCTCAGGCAGAGTGGTCATTTCCCACATATCTCAGCAGGAAGCAAAAACATGTAGTTGTGTCATAAATAAAGAAGCTGATTTTTACACCTTAGAGCAGTCCAGCTGAGAGCCTCTATAATACCTATAAATGTGCTGATGAGATGATTTAAACACACCAACATTTGGAGCATGACGTCAGACATTAATATTGAAAGTTAGCGTGCGGACAATTCAAAAATTGATTGATGTCCTCCTCTGCAGGAAGAGCACTTTCATGTGACCATTGGTAATGTTTGCGGTAGATTATTACCTGGACTGTGGGCTGGTCAGGCAACCGAGCTCCACTATTCTTCCATCTGATGCTGCCTGGTTTTGTTAAGCACAGTGAGCTCATTTCATCACCTACAACCCACTCTGCCCGATCCCAATGCCTCCCAATTTTCTGCCAGATAAAATACAAAGGCCATAATCTGATATTCAAAGCTCTCACCAATCAGGTTACCCCCTATCTGCATAAATTATTTCCAATTAAAATTAGCAGAGACATATTCAGCCTAATAGATAGAGATACTTCATAAAATTTCCCCTAAAATCTAACAGGAGAGATGCAAACAACAATCAGTAATACAATGTGAAGAGGCATTTGTAATAGGGAGTGACTGTTGGAAAAACCCAAGATGGCTTGAAGTCATCAGAGCTGTGTCTTGGGGCTGAAAGAGGAATTCTGCAAGAGTCCGAACTAAGAAAGGAATGCAGATAGGGTGGGAAAGAGTGCAAAGGTATGAATGCATGGTGTTTTAAGGAACAGAGAGCTGTGAAGTGCTGGTAGGGATAACTGGGCTATGTCACTGCAGGGGCATTGATGATATTGTGTTACCTAGGGATCTGTTGAACGTAAATACAATGTGAACAGTGCCTCATGGTGCTGCACAACAATAGTAGCCCCCAAGCATCTATGTGGAAATGACTGGACAGTGACTGGAAAGATTGGCTTGGGTTGGGTTCTGAGGGACTTCGAATTCAAAAGGATGTGTGCCTTATTCTATGGAAATCAAAATAGCCATCAGGAAAGCTTAAGACTTGGTGTGACTGAATCATGTTTCAGTATTCAAAACAATATTTTTAAAGATCACTCTTGAAGTGGCCATGAAGATAATTTGAAGAGAGAATTTGAAGAGGGGAGAGATAGTAAGAAGTAAGATAGTAAGAGAGAGGAGAAAGACTAGAGTTCAGTGAGCAGACAATTGCAATTGTTTCGGCCATTGAGCATGAAGGCCTTGAGTTTGAGCCATGGCAGGGAATCACGACAATGGGAGATGAAAGACTTTCTAGTATAGGCTCCAGTGCACTCTGGAATCTATTATTATCCATGGATGTGAGAGGTGAGGCAGAAGAGTCAAGAAGTACAGAGACGGGATGACTAAACCAGGCAATGGTGTTCACCAAGACAAGAAACTCCAGGTAGGAAAGGATACAGGGAAATATGAGTTCCCCCTAAGATAAGCAACCTTAAGATAAGTAGAAATGAAAGTCTAGGGTTCACAGAAATGTCCTAGCTCCCAAAGATGTGAGAAATCACCAATACGTCTACATTACTTAGAAGTCACAGAACGAGGGTTCTTATTTTTGGTTATGATAAAGGCAGTCAGAGTGGGTCAGGGATAAGATGAAAATACTATATACTTTCAGGTGAAATCAGAGCATTGTGGAAATAAAGAAGTTTAAAGGAACGAGGTGCTAGTGAAGGAGGAGGCCTCTCCAAATGAGAAGGGATGAGGGCTGTCTTCCTTCCTTGAGGCATCTGCTGAGTCCTGGCACTAGTATGTGGAGAATCTGGCCTGTCAAAGGCAGAGGGAGGAGAAACCAGGGGAGCTTAGAACAGCCTTGTGGGTCAGCAAAGGAGACTGGAATCTATAAGAGCTTTAAGGTAGAGTTAGCTCTCCAGGTCCACCAGTTCTCCTTCTGTAACATTTTCAGGATCTATAGTCGCAAACGAGAGAGAAGTCGAGTTAGGCCTGAAAGCAGAGCCATCCACGGTCATAATGCCAAAAACCCAGGTCCTGCTAGAGGCAGGGCCTGTAACCCACACAGGACAGTATCATTATTCTTATCTACTACCCTATGTGAAAATTAATTTGAGCTGATATGTGATATACAAAACCTGAAACTAATTTTTAAAATTCGATTAATTAAATTTGGTCAAAATAAAAAAAAATCTTTTTCATGAGTAGGCACTATTAAGACAATTAAAAGGAAAGCCACAGAGTAGGAAAAATATCTGCCATGTATTCATATTTTGAACACAAGTTATAGCTGATATATATATATATATATATATATATATATATATATATATACACACACACACACACACACACACACACACGAATTATAGCTGATATATATGTATATTTGGTGTACATATATATGATCTGTACATATATATGTATGTATGTATGTATGTATATATAAGCTATAACTTATGTCCAAAATATGTGAAGAACTAAATAAGGGAAGCAAAACTACCCAATTAAAAATGGACAAAAGACTTGAGAAGGCATTTTATGAAAGAATATATCCAAATGACTAAAATGTTTATGAAAAAGTGCTTAAAATTAATCTCAAGAATGCAAATGAAAACCACAAAGAGATACGACTGTATTATCACCAGAATGTGCTAAAGTAAAAAGACTGACAGCTGCAAGCATTGGTGAGGATGTAGAGCCATTGGGATCCTCATAAGCAGCTGGTATGAGTATTAAATGGTAAAGCTCTTTGGAAAACTATTTAGTACTTTTAAAAGAAAATGTAAACATAAGCTTTCTCTATGGCCTAGCAATACTATTCCAAGCTGATTACCCAAGATACATAAAAATGTATATGCACAAAAAGCTTGAAAAGGGTTTTTCATAACAGCTTTTTTTTCATAATAGCCCAAAACTAAAAACATTCTCCATCAAAAGAAAAATGGATAATCAAATTGTGATGTGTTCATAGAACAGAACACCAAACAGCAATGAGAAAAAGAATTAACTTCTGATAGATGCAACAACATGGGAGAATCTCAGAAACATTACATTAAATGAAAGAGATAAGTCATAAAATAGTACCAACTCTTTTGATTCCATTTATATGAAATCCAGGAACATGAAAAACTAACAAGTCACATGCTACATAATGACTTTCCATTTGGTAATGAACCGCATATTCAAGTGTGGTCCCATAGATTATAATGAAGCTGAAAGATTCTTATACCCAGTGACATAGTAGCCTTCAAAATGTTATAGTGCAACAAGGACCTTATGTGTGTATAGTGATGCTGGTGTAAGCAAACCTATGGCACTGCCAGTCACACAGAAGTCTAGCACATACAATTATGTCCAGAACATAACCCTGGATGACAATGAACTTTGCTACTCTTTTATGTATTTACTATGCCATACCTTTTGTTAATTTGAGTGTAATCCTACTACTCATAAAAAAAAAATTTTACCTGCAAATAGTATGCCTTGTTATATTGAGCAGTAGGCTCATGCATCTTATGTCTGCTGCATCTTTTGATTGCATAAAAAGGCCACATCTAGTGACTGACTTATAGCATCTAGGCTTGTGCAAGCTCACTCTAGGATCTTCACAGAAAGATGAAATTGCCTAATGACGTATTTCTAAGAATGTGTCTCCATTGTTAAGTGGCACATGTGACAGAGGGAACCATAGTGGTCGCCTTGGGGTGGGGAGGTAAGAAAGGGCATTTCCTGGGAAACAGTACAACAAAATTTTCTGAGCTGATGGAAATATTCAAACTTTTGACCTTGTTAGTTATGTGGGTATATAAATTTGCAAAAAGTTATAGAGTAATACACTCAAGATTCATGTATTTTCCTACACGTAAGTTACACTTCCAAATATGATCTCCTGTTTTGTTACTGTATTTCTGAAGTATAATAATTTAAGGTCCGTTATTGTGATGCCTCCTGCTTTACTTTTCTTGCTAAGAATTGCTTTGGCTATTGTGGACCTTATGAGGATCCCAATGGCTCTACATCCTCACCAATGCTTGCAGCTGTCAGTCTTTTTACTTTAGCACATTCTGGTGATAATACAGTCATATCTCTTTGTGGTTTTCATTTGCATTCTTGAGATTAATTTTAAGTACTTTTTCATAAACATTTTAGTCATTTGGATATCTTCTTTCATAAAATGCCTTCTCAAGTCTTTTGTCCATTTTTTAATTGGGTAGTTTTGCTTTCCTCTTATTTTGCCCAGTGAATTTCAGGACTGCTTTTGCTATTTCTATGAAGAACATTATTGACTGGAATTTTAATAGGATTTACATTAAATCTGTATAGTGCTTTTGGTAGTATGGCCATTTTGACAATATTAATTCTGCCTACCCAAGGACATGGGAGATCTTTTCATCTCTAAGGTCTTCTTCAATTTCTTCTTCAGTATGCTGTAGTTTTCAATGCATAGGTCATAGGTCTTTCTCCTCTTTTGTAAGATTGATTCCCCGTTTTTGTTTTGTTTTTCTGAGGCTATTGTGCATGGGATAGTTTTCCTTTCAGCTGATTCTTCATTAGTGTATGGGAATGCAATTGGTTTATGGGTATTAATTTTATATCCTGATACTTTTCTGAATTCATTTATGCATTCTAGAAATTTTATGGTTTGGGAGGAGTTTTGGGGTCTTCTAAATATAGAATACGTCATTGGCACATAGGGATAGTTTGAGCTCTCTTTTTCCTATTTGTATCCCTTTAAAGTCTTTCTTTTGCCTAATTGCTCTGGCGAGATTTTCAATGACTATGTTGAATAAAAGGGGTGAAAGAGGGCATGTCTGTCTTGTTCCAGTTTTTAGAGGGAATGCTTTCAATTTTTCTCCATTTGTAATGATGTTGGCCTTGGGTTTAATGTTACAGCTTTTACAATGCTGATGTAAGTTTTTCTAGTGTCTTGAGCATAAAGGGGTGCTGTATTTTGTCAAATGCTTTTTCTGTATCTATTGAGATAATCTTGTGATTCTTATCTTTAAGTCTATTGATTTGGTAAATTACATTTATTGATTTTTGTGTGTTGAACCATCCTTGTATCCCTGGGATGAAACCCACTTGATCATGGTGCACTATCTTTTTTTTTTGCATGCAATTTGCCAGTATTTCATTAAGAATTTTGTCTTCTATGTTCCTCTGGGATATTGGTCTGAAGTTTTCTTTCCTCGATGTGTCTGTCTGGTTTTGGTATCAGGTGATACTAGTTTCATAGAATGAGTTCGGAAGGGTTCCTTCCTTTTCTATTTCATGGAATAATTTGAGGAGGATTGGTGTTCATTCTTCATTGAGGGTCTGTAGAAGTTGGCTGAGAATGGTATTGGCACCAAAACAGATTTGAAAACCAATGGAACAGAATAGAGAACAAAGAGAGAAACCCACATAAATACAGTTATCTCACACTAGACAAAGGTGTAATAAACGTACATCGGAGAAAAGATAGCCTCTTCAACAAATGGTCTGGGAAAACTAGAAAGCCATATATAGCAGAACAAAATTTAACCCCTATCTCTTACCCTGCACAAAATTCAACTCAAAGTGGATAAAGGACATAGGCATTAGACCAGACACCCTGCACCTGCTAAAAGAAAATGTAGGCCCATCATGTCAGTTTAGGAACCAACTTCCTCACCAAGACTCCTACAGTGCAAGAAGTAAAATCAAGATTCAATAAATGAGATAGTGTCAACTTAAAACCTTCTTCACAGCAAAGCATACAATCAAAAGCAAGAAGACAGAGCCTATATAATGGGAGAAAATCTTTGCTACCTGCGCTTCAGATGCAGCTTTAATCTCAGGATATATAAAGAACTCAAAAACTTAACACACACATATACTCATCATCATCATCATCATCATCATCATCATCATCTCATCCAATCAATAGATAGGCAAAGGAATTGAATAGACACTTCACAGAAGAAATACGAATGGTCAACAAATATATAAAAAAGTGTTCAACATCTCTAGCAATTAGAGAAATGCACATCAAAACTACACTGAGATTCCATCTCACCCCAGTTTGAATGGCAATAACCAAGAATACAAGTAACAACAAATATTGGAGAGAATGTGGGGGAAAAGATAGACTTAAACACTGTTGGTGAGACTACAAATTGGTGCAACCACTCTGGAAAGCATAATGGAAATTCCTCAGAAAATTTGGAATGGAACCACCATTTGACACAGTTATACCACTCCTTGGTATATACCCAAAGGAATTAAAATCAGCACACTACAGTGACACAGCCACACCAATGTTTATAGCAGCTCAATTCACAATAGCTAAGTTATGGAAACAACTTAGGTGCCCTTCCACAGATGAATGGATAAGGAAAATGTGGTATATGTACACAATAAAATGTTACTCAGCCATGAAAAAGAATGACTTTCTGACTTGTGCAAGTAAATGGATGGATCTGAAGACTATCATGCAAAGTGAAATAAGCCAATTCCCAAAAAACCAAACGCTGGATGTTTCCTCTGATATGCAGATAGAAACACACAATAAGGGGAGGGGGAGGGAAGAATAGAAGTTCAGTAGATTAGACAAGGGGGAATGAAGGGAAGGGAAGGAGGATGGGACTACGAGGGGAAGTAGAATGAATTGGACTCAATTTTTCTATGTTCATAAATGAATACATCATCACACTTCACATCATGTACAACCACAAGAATGGGATCCTAATTAGAAGAAGTTATACTCTATGAATGAATAATATGTCAAAATATACTCTACTATTATGTATATCTAAAAATAACAAATAAAAAATAAAAATATAATAAAAATGTGATCTCCTAACATGAATATAACTCAGTGAAATAGTGTTCTTGCAGAGAATGCAGAATATAATCAATCAGTAGGAAATATCACATGAACACAGAATGAAGAATCACCTTAGTAATGTTAAATCATAAAAATATTTTTAAAAAAGATTTTGGAAAAGTTTCAGATTAAAAGATGCTGTGGAGACATGACAATTCCTGACCTTAGATTGAATTCTAGGCTGGAAAGGGAGTGTGCTCTAACAGGAATTTTTAGGACACTGATAAAACTGGAATATAGACATTAGGTTAGATAAAATTATATGGGTGTAAATTTATGAAGGTGACAACATACTATAATTCTGTGAGAGAATATCCTTATTCTTATATTAGACACCCTTAAGAGTTTAGAGATAAATTGTTTTAGAGATAAATTGCTATGCACTACATAAATTGCCTTCAAGCAACTCAAAGAAGAAATGATAAAGCAAATAGGGTAAGATGAGTCTAAGTGAATCTTCTTTTCATGGAACTAATTTTAAGTTTGAAAACTTCTGCAAATTTTAAGTTCCTTTCAAATAAGAACATTTAAATAAAAACATTTTAAATTAAAAAAACACATTTAAATGCTCATAATGAAGGGGAAAAAACAGATTGTAGAATATTGTATATCAGATGATCATCCAAATTACTAACAGTGGTTATTCCTCGGGCAGATGGTAGGGTTAAGTGGAGATAAGGGATAAACATTAACTTTTTGTATATTATTTGATATTTTCAGAATTTTAATATTATTGAGGAAAAGATTATTTCAATATTTTTACATACAAAATAACCATTGAAATGTGAATTTTAAAAAAAATCTCAGGCTTGGGGCAAAAGCTAAAATATAAAAGATCTAAATTCTATAAAATCTTAAAGAGGCAGGTCATCTCTTTGGGAAAGTTTTCCAATTTAGAAAGTATTCCTTGGTTGGGTACAACTCCTAATAATAAATCCCAATAGTGAATACATTGTCTGTTAGACTACAAGGAAGGCTTCAACAAACAAAACATAGAAAAGGCAAAAGTTAAAGTTGGGAGGCAGGAACCACTGGAACAATGGAATAAATGTCACCAAATTCTCATCTTCTGACTCTCACTTCATTTAGGCTCCTCTGCTCTCATTATAGCCCATTTTCTTCCACATGGCAGGAAACATGGCTGCCTACAGCTCTTTGGAACTTTGCCTCTTAAAACAGACACAGTTAGGAAAAAACAATATCAGGTTTTTTTTGAAATATTTCAAGGAAGTAAATACATTTCAAGTATTCAGGCTGCTTCCCTAGATCAATCAACTAAAGCTTGGGGTATGAATCAGTTAGAGTATTTCCACTTTTGGACCAAGAATCAAAATTGTATGCAGACATGGAAGCTTCTTCAGGAACCATAGAAGAAACAGGTAATGTAATTATCCTCATCTTTCATAATTTTAGTTTGGAGTCCTCATATGAACTTCCATGGGTAGTATGACTCTCTGGTGTTCTTGCCATGAACTCTCAGCAGACTGTAAGTTCCTTGAAGGTAGAAGCCATACCCTTTTCACTGTGGATACTCTCTATGTTGGTAGCATAGCACTTCCACAGAATAGATGGACCGTAAGTTCCAAGAGGAAAATGATTTATCCACCAATTTCACTGAACCTTGAACAATGCCTGGCATGTGGTAGGTATTCAGAAAATATTTATTGAATGCAGGAGTAATATATACATACTCTAAATAGGATGGACAGATAGATGGATGGATGGGTTGATAGATGGATGAATAGATGGATGGATGAATGGGATGATGAATGGATAGGCAGATGAATGGAAAGATATGTAGACTTTCCTCTAGTAAAGTTGAATCTGTCCTCTTGGAACCAAGTCATGCTTTCTGAGCTGACTGGCCTGGGTTGGTAGAGTTGACAATAGCCACCAGGTAAACATAGCTAGTTAACCAACATTTGGGGTGATCCAGTATTGGTCTTTGTGTCCTCATCTGCAACATGAATTAAACTGTGGGTGAACTAGAACTAAATCAGTCTTCTATAGAATTCTCTCTCTGAACAATGATAAGATACCTGAAAAACCCAGCTTAGAAGGATTAATATATGTATGAATTCAAAGAGCAAATGCTTGAATACTTCCCATGGACCCAACATTATTGAAAGTTTGGGGGCCTCATTAAAAACAAAATAGAAATAAATGTGCTAGTACTGTGGAAGAAAAGTTCAACTTGCTACCAAGGCTTTTAACTGACAGATCTAACCTAGCCTTGGGGTCAGGAAGGCTTCCTTGGAATAACTGATATTCTAAGCTCAGACTTGGAAAAATAAATAAAAGACAACTAAGAAACTGGAGAGAGGAAAGTATTCCAGGCAGAAGTTATAAGAGCTCACATCCTGGAACTTCAGACAAACTGAAAAACCTTCAACTATATGGTTCAAAACTTATCTGCAAGAATGTTTATTATAGTATTTATAACAATGAAAATTAAAACCCAAGTGTCCAAGGATGGGAAATGGCTTAATATGCTTTGTGATATGATGACATAATCCAACAAACCATTAAAAATAATGCTGCCCATGACAATGCTCAAGTTATATTAAGTTTAAAAATGGACAAGGGTGAACAATCTAGTGAAAGTTTTGCTATATATCATCTATATACTATTTCATGTATGCATTAAAAGTCCAGGATGATTGCCCCCAAATTCTACCCATAGTCATACTGGAGTAGTAGAATGAAAGTGATAATTTCTATTTTGTGTTTTTTGGTAGTTTTCAAATTCTTTTTTTATAATGAACATGCACTATTTTTTTTATTGTGAAAAAAAATTTAAAGAAGAATCAGGCTTGCTTTTTCAGTCTACCTCCTAGTGTGTTCTCCCATGTAAAAGCATCATTAAGACCCACAAATACCCAGTTACAAGTTCTGCTGTGCAAGTCCCAGGCTGTGCTGTTCAGCAAATCCACCCTCTTGGTCTCCTATGCAGAGCTACCTGTTACTTTCCTGCCCAGCCTTCTCTTGTATAGGAGTTTTCTCCCTCAGGAGGATTTGCTTTTCCTTCATTACACAGGTGTTACGGCTCTGAAAGTGATCTTGCTCAGTGAGAGGAGTTGTATTAAGGGCTAGACTGCTCTGGAGACACCAGAGATGGAATCATGCTGTTAGCAAGCAGGTTGGAGAAAGCCACCCACCCCTGCTGGCCTCAGCACCCCAAACAACATGCCTGAGTCTACTTTCAGAGGGATAAGGGGCTACCACTTCTCTGCCACCCACTGCCACCTGCCCACCAGATGCAGAAGTGGTCTCCTCTACCCCCAAACAATGAACTCCCTCCAAGGGGGAAGGACTCCAAGAGTGAGGCAGGAAGAGAAAGAGCTTGGTGAATTTGCGTGCATGCCACAATTATCAACACTTGGTCTCGGCCTGGGCTGCATGTTGGAATGACATGGTGAGATTTTAAAAATACAGATGCCTGAGGGCCATACCCAGAGATCATGGTTTAATCTGTCTGGGCTGGGACCTGGGCACAGGGATCTAGGAAACATTTCACGGCTCTTCCAAGCTTTATACTGCATTGTGTTATCTCTGTGAGGTGTTCCCCAAGTGAGAAAGCCCTTCCCACCCCATCATTCTGCCACACTCCTTTCCTGAAGCCCATTCCAAAAATCCCTTTCCATAAGGGACTGGAGGGAAGGGCGTGTGATAGCAAGCAAGGCTGTTACCCTCTTTGAGCTTCATTTCTTCACCCCAACATTCTAATAAATCTGAGTTTTCCAACACTTGGAAATCTCATAACCCTGAGAAACACCAGCAGCAGCCACATAGCACACTGCCTTCTTAGTCTGATTTTAACTCCTCCAAGTTTCTATGTTTCAATAATTCCAATCCTTGTCTTTGTTCACCCCATTCTGGAGGTAGAAGCTGCTTTTCGCAATTGTCACTCCCTCTGCCTTCATACTGAACAGGGGTCAGCAAACCTTTGTGGCAAAAGACCAAACAGATGGTAAACACTTCAGGCTTTCCAGTCCGTATGGTCTTTGTTGAGACAATTTAACTCTGTGAGTATAGCACAAAAACTGCCATAAACAATATGCAAATAAATGAGAATGGCTGTGTTTTAATAAAATTGTATTTACAAAAACAGGTGCAGGCTGGATTTGTCCAACGAGTTGTAGTATGCTGAAGAAGGGATTATCTTCTTACCATTCCTGTTACCTTGTAAACAATTTTAAACATAGTTAAAATTCTTCATATTAATTTATCCATGTTCAAATAACTGTTTTTATTTTTATTCTTTTACTGGGCTCCGCTTTATACAAATTGCATGTATTTTTTCTGAAGTGGTGGGATTTAAAATATTTTCCCCAATGCTTCTGTGTTGTTTGAATTTTTTATAAACATATAATTTTTTGGGAAAAATTCAACCTCCAAATGCATTCTCCTTTAATAAGCTCTTAGTACTGCATTTTCTCTTTTATAGCAGCAAGAGGCGAATATTTATATGTGAAATTTTTCATTTCATTCAAATAGTTAGAGGATGGAGTAGTTTGGTTCTTCCCAGAAATAACACTGCTTATCCCACCTTCAATTTTTGCTCTGATTCTGGTAAATCTGTGTCTTAAATATGTATTTTTAGAAGAAGCAGCAAAGGAATAATAGCTGCACTGCCAACCCGAGGGTGATTGTGAAAAACAAATTAGATAATGGATGGAAAAATGCTTTGAGAAGTTAAAAGTGCTGCTCAGATATGAGGAGGTGGAAGGAATCACAAAACCCTTTCAACCTTCATAATAAAGGCTCTCGGTGTACCTTTGGGAAACTATTTAATGTGTTTATTTCCTGGTTTTTAGACGCATTTCTGTTATAAGCAGATCTTCATTGTGTGTTCTTCCTGGCCACCTGCACTGTGCGTGTACAAGATGACTCCACAATTTCACCTTCAGCTGGCCAGTGCTGTGGACCACCAAACCCTCAGTAAAGGCTCTGGAACTGAGAACTGGCAGAAGACTGGGCTTGCACTCTGTTCCCTTGTCCTTGACATCCTCCCAGAGAATCCACACACATGGAAGCATCGCATCTGAAGGTAATCCTTACTAGAGATTTACATGGAGAAAGAGGAAACTTACATTATACCCTTGAGCAAAATTCTTTATCTAGTCTATTACTTTGGTTGGGCACAAATGCTCTTAATATTAATGTAGGCACCAGTGTCAGCTTTACCTGTGGCTTTCCCAGTAACAGAAATTGCAGGGCTTTTTCACATCGCAGAGTTGTTTTCTCTGGAACTACATAGTCTATGCTTACCACTACTTCAAAATTTGTGGCAGTGATTAGACCATCACTATGAGACCTTTTTATGGACAACATTAATAACAAAGTGTGTATGTTAGTGTATCTCAAATTTGTTTCCTTTTTATATTTTGACAACTGTAGTTCAATGTAATCAGCTTCCTCTGTAATCCTATGTATTGGTATTTTCTGCATTTAAAGGGATTTATAGGCCTCACCAAACTGCCAAAGGGGTACCAGGCAGATGAAAGGTTAAGAAATCTTACTCTAAGATAATAGATATGTTTTCCCAAAGTGTTTTGGTCTCATTTTTGTTTCTTAGTCTTATCTGCTTTGTGCCCTGATTCTCATACATACTCTATTCAACTTCAAATTTCTCATTCTATTCAACTATAACAGTGGAATTCACCTCGGCAAAGTTGCCAGTCAGGGTACCCAAAAAAATGAGAGTCTCTCTAGTTACAAGACTCATCTTCCTTTTAAAGCAGTTTACAGATGATGTTTTTCCCGTGAAGATGAACATAAGGTCTTAGCTACTATATCATGGGCTTGTTAAACTGCTCGACTCAAGAGTAATTTTGATTAATTGTTGTAGAAAATAAAACCTCAGATACTAGACTTTGAGGAAACCCTTGTTATTTACTAAAATGTCTCATCCAGGAAGGAATGAAGCAAACCCACACAGCACAAAATTTCTGTCACTTTATCAGTTCCTTGACAGGCATTTCTAGGCATATAATATTTAAGTCATCCAAAGGAATAATGAAAATGCCAGGTAGACATGGTGGCACACACCTTTAATCCTAGCAACTCCTAGCCTGAAGAGGAAGATGGCAAGTTCAAGGCCATTCTCAACAGCTTAGTGAGATCCTGTCTCAAAATAAAAAATAAAAAGTAGCAGAGGGGCTAGGCGAGATGGTGCATGCCTATAATCCCAGCATCTCAGGAGGCTGAGGCAGGAGGATAGTCAGTTCAAAGACAGTCTCAGCAAAACGAGGCTCTAAGCAACTCAGTGAGATCCTGTCTCTAAAGAAAATACAAAATAGGGCAGAGGATGTGGCTCAGTGGTTGAGTGCCTCTAAGTTCAATCCTTGATACCAAAAAACAAACAAACAATAAAGGCAAAGGGACCCAGGACTCAAAAGGAACAGTGGATTTTTTAAGGCATATTAAATGAAGAAGCAAGCTGATCATAGCAAAATATTCCAACATGGCAAAATCTTTTGTGAAGTTCTCTTAAAATAGAGCCTGAATTAAGAGTTTCCAAAGAGATATTAGTAAAACATACTTACAGCTGACTTTCAAAGGGGTCACAGTATTTGTTTGTCCAAGAGAAGTAGATCATAAGGTTCTCACTAGTTTTCCAAGGTCTCTGTGATATGCATTTCAATTATTGGAGGATGAGGAAGGAGGGCAGATTTATTCTACAGAGAGTACTTCAAGTTCGTCTGTAATCACTTACTCTCTCCCCCTCCTCTCTAAATGACACAGATGAATGTCATATGGGAACCATCTATCAGGTCAAGACCTCAGGGTAGCAAGGGAGCCATTTTTTTTTTTTCTGGCAAGAGGTAACAAGCTACAACAGCAAACAAAGATTGTTGAAAATCATAAAGGACCTATTAAAACTCAGTGAACTCCCAGTACTGAGTTATTAGGCATACATCTCTGACCAGTTCTTCAAGATTTCCTTACTGTCTTCACTACATCTTAAGTGGACCATAAATCAGTCCTTCTTGATTTTTTCCCTCATACTTTAAAGATATTTTCACCAGTACTGAGTTCTGATTTGGCAACTATTTTCTTCTATCACAGTGATGATATGGTTTTCTGGCACCCACATTTACTGTTGAGAAGTCAGGTCTCAGTCTAACAGAAGCTCTGTTGGTGGTAATCCATCTTTTCTCTTCGCTTGCTTTTAAGCTATTTTTGCCTTGTGTTGTGTGAATGTGGATTTCTTTCTGCTCTTTTTAATATTTTTAATATTATGGTACTTCTTGAGTCTGTGGACTCAAATGATGAAAGAGTAATATTCACAACAATTATGTTTTTAATATTTTTAATATGATGGTACTTCTTGAGTCTATGGATTGGTCATCATTTGAGCAATATTCTCAACAATTATGTTTTATCACATTGCTTCTGACCCCAGTCTTCATCTCTTTCTTCATCTCTTCATCTGTTTCTGGATCTCAAATTACATGTATGCTGGACCTTCTCATTCTATCTCCGTGACTCCTGATTGCTTTTCATGTTTTCCACCTCTCTGTCTCTTGAGGCTGCTTTCTGTACATTTCTCTTACTGAGACTTTGGCCTGCAAATTACTTATTTTCTTGTCAACTCCCCAGTGCTTTTAAGAAGGTTTTTTAAACAGTAGTTTATATTGCACTCCTGGCAGATATCATTGATATAATCATTTTGTATTCTTAGTCCACCATAGTCCCAGAAACTGATGGCTGCTGTTGGAACTTGATGATTAAGGTTATATTTGCTGGTTGAACAATTTACCCCATAAATGTTAACCATGGTCAATATGATTTATGGGTAAATATTTGTAATTATATACAAATATCTTTTTTCATTTACTACTAAAGATTTTTGAACTTGATATGATCTTGCTGTCTTTCATATTCTTTTGTGATTTACAACTGTTACTGATACTTACGATTATAAAAAATTGAACTTTAGGGATGGGGATGTGGCTCAAGCGGTAGCGCACTCGCCTGGCATGCGTGCAGCCCGGGTCCGACCCTCAGCACCACATACAAAAACAAAGATGTTGTGTCTGCCAAAAACTAAAAACTAAATATTAAAAAAAAAAAGAAAAAAAAATTGAACTTTGAACATTTTTCACAGCTTTGTCTGACTTAAAAATCACAATACAGAATGTCATCTTTCAAATGGAGAACAAAATAATGCCTTCTAATGTGAGATTGGATGAGGTGTGTGTACATTGATTCTAAACTAAATTCTTTAGTGACCATTGATGTTAAATTTTTCTCATATTAATATCTTATTCTCACAAGTAAGAATTTATTTATTTACTTTAACCGGAAATAAATTCCAAAATAACAAGACTAATGTTAACATAACAGCAATTTTAATTAAATAAAATAGAATATTTGCTTTTCTTTCAAACCCTTAAAATGCATCTTTCCAAAAAATGGCAGTGTAAGTAATTTTCATTCTAATGTATCCCTAGAACTCTTTGCATTAGTGCCCAGTAGTAGTTCTCACTTAATAAATATTTTTTAATTAACAAATTTTAAATAATTGTCCTACATTCTCTCATCATCCTACATTCTGTGTGATTTTTAAAATATTTATCTGCAGTTTGGTATAGACTCATGGTTCTTGTTTATTTTTCAACTCAAAGGTATAGACAGTCTAACAGATAATAGTTCTAAGTTCTCAAGAGGGAGTAGCCTTCACTACCAGTATTTTCTTGCTGGCAATATTCAGCTACACATGAGATCTAGATAGGCCAACTAATTTGTGCTTTCTATTATTGAATTTCTAGCAATATTAAACTTGCATGTTTTTATTCATTTAGTTAAATTTTTTCTTTACGCAATTTTGACCTGGCATTATGACTTTTTACATTATCACTATACTTTTTCTGAACTGAATTACAGTATTTCTTTGTTATAATGGTCAATAAATATTCCATTAGATGATAAGTTACATCATGTATTACTATACCAAAGTTTACAATTCATAAATTAGAATCTTAGTGTCATTTTGGACCAGTAATAGTTAAAGTCTTTCATTTTACTTTGGGATATTTTAAAGAATACCTAGTATGTTAGAATTCCATGTCATTACCAAGGAAGGATACTTATAAACAAAGTTGTTTTAATTTTATATAAGGGTATTACTTCATATACTATATTAACGATATACTATTAGGAATCTTATATCTCAGGAAAGACAATCCAGGATGGAATGCCAATTTCCAAGAGCCCTTTATATAAACAGAAATATTCATTACACCAATATCTATATTCAAACTTCTAAAAGCAGATTAAGAATACTAGCAAATAGGGCTGGGGATGTGGCTCAAGCGGTAGCGTGCCCGCCTGGCATGCGCAGGTCACTGGGTTTGATCCTCAGCACCACATAAAAATAAAATAAAGATGCTGTGTCCACCAAAAACTAAAAAATAAATATTAAAAAATTCTCTCTCTCTCTTTAAAAAAAAGAATACTAGCAAATATCACCACATACAACACATGATTTCATGAAAAAGAAAAATGTGACAGATATTACATCTTAATTTTTACTCAGAACAACAAGAAACAGAAGTACATGTAAAGGAAATCCAGTTTCTTAACAGGAGATGTGAAAAAGCCATAAAGGAAAACTTTAAAACATTCTTGAAGGGCATAACAACAAAAATCTAGACACAAGCAAGACCCAGCAGTGAAGGATGTTTTGAACCGACCCTGGTAAAGCCACTTAGCAGCGTACCATGCAACTAAAAGAAGAACATGGAGGCTGTGTGTGAATGACAAAGAAACATGTAAGTGAAGAAAGCAAAGTATCTAATGGTACCTTTACTACTTTGTTTTATTTATATGGGGAAAAGTAAGGGAATCAGAATGAATATTCATATTTGCTCATACATGAAAAGAAACTCTAGGATGATAAACTTTAAAGTAACACAAATGGTTACCCATTGGGCACAAGCTAGATGGACTGGATCGGAGTAAGGATGATAGGAAACATTTTAAAGCATATCCTTCTTGTATTGTTTTAGTTTTCCTGAACCATAAAACCATAGTACCTGTTCACATAAAATAAAATCTATCTAAAATGTTCCAAGTAGAGCACTTTCTTAGATGCATATTTTTTTAGATTATTGGGTTTTGACTAGCACTAATTCACAAGAGACATCATTTCTTACCATTGCAACTAGCATAATACAATTATAATGCATTTCAATTGAAATCCCATATTACATTACATTTGCATAAAGCAATTGCTCTTTTCTCTATGGAGCAAAACAGGAAATCACATTCTTAATGTTAAAATAAAATGTTAAATTTTTCATTTTCATATGTAAATGTTTTTAACCATGTTTTGAAGTTTAAAAGGAATATTATACAAAGGTTTCCATATTTGAAAAATGTTTCAAAAAAGTGAGAGTCACAAAAGACTCTTTATATCAAAAATTATCCCCACATTTTTGCTCTTGCTAAAACCACAACTTTTTATTTCTTGGCCTGTGTTCTTTTATCAACATATCAAAAAAATTTCAGCGTAAGATTAAGCTGAAAAAAATTGAATTCTTATTTTTAAAGCAATTTAATTAAAAGTTTTAATTTTATACAAGAAAAATGTACATATTTTCATGACCAGAAAAGTACCCAGATTTCCTTTTAAGCCTTAGTTCTTTATGACTTTTATCAATTAAACTTCATGTTTGAATCAAGTATCTTTTAATTGTCTGCTTGGGGAAAATAGGCCAAGTTGTTAGTCATTCTTGAGACTTTGAAAATACATGCAAAAAAAATTTTACTCAGTATTACAATAAAATATTTTTCACTTAATCTTTGTATCTTTGGATAATTTGCTAATATTCAATTAGTGGTCATTCATAGATGATGGTGAGGCTTCACACTTATCACCAACCTATTGTTTGGTTATATGACAACCTTGCAAAGTGTGTGGGCCTGTGTGTAACCACACTGATGGATATGTAGCATCTTTCTGGGCATTCTTACACCTGATTTTCTATTGGGGAACTGTACCCAACCTATGAAATTGCTCCAAATGAACATTTACAATAAAACTAAGAAGACAAGACACACCATCATTAAAAGGACCATCTACAGACAAACCCAGTTCTAACTTGTCTTCCAGTGCCCCTGCCGAATCTGGAGAACTGGTTATTAAATCATTTGCTGAATATTGATGAAGATGCAGATGAGCAAGATCTCAGGCACTGGAGAACAAGAAACATGAATAGAGGCCAAGAGAAAAGGCCTTTCTGGGAGACCCAGTCAACTGCAATGATGGTTAATAGGCCTGTGGGAACACGGAGACCTAGCCTGTCCACTCCATTGCCCCAGTCCCAAGCCACATCCTCTAACAGCTCTTGATGACTACATTGTGGGCTTTACTTGGTCTTTACTCAGTCAAGGTCTTTATTCAATCAAGTGTATGTCACTCTAGAATAGGGAGTCATCAAACTTTCTGTAAAATACCAGATAGTAAATCTTTTAGGCCCTGTGAGTCATATCATCTCTGTTGCAACTCTGTCATAGATGGTGCAGAAACAACTGGTATAGCCATGTTCCAGTAAAACTTCATGGACCATGAAATGTGAAGTGCATGTAATTTTCACCTTTTGTGAGACATTCTCGCTTTTGTTAACCATTTAAAAATGCAAAAACCATCCAGGCATGGTAGTCCATGCCTGTAATCCCAGCTACTTGGGAGGCTGAGGCAGGAGAATCACAATTTTAAGTCGAGCCTGGGCAACAGAGTGAGACCCTGTTTCAAAGTAAATAAACAAAAAAGGCCAGGGATGTAATTAAGTGGTAGAGCACTACTGGGTTCAATTCCCAGTACAAACAAACAAAGTCACAAAACCATTTTTAGTTTCTAAACCTTATAAAAACAGGAAGCTGGGCATGATGGGCCTAGAGGTCACACCTGGAATGTAAGCTAGAACTGTCCTTGGCATCCTCTTACAGTTTCACATGGTCTGAGCCTGTTGTCCACATAATTACACTCTCACCATTATCATTAGAAAGGCTTCAGGCCATTAAAGGTCTTCATTGAAATTTCTACTTCAATCTAGCTTAATGTAATTTTTGTTCTCTACCTTGCCAAATCTTTCAAACTTATGGGTTCTGTGGTTGGAACTTAATGTTTAAGCTGTTACATAAAAATTGGAAAACTTGTCCCATAACATTGAAGACAAAAATCTACACTGAGCAGTATATTTTTGGAGCAATATTTTGGCAAAGCAATAATGTGTGCTTCCCTCTTAGCAATGATTCTCAGAGTATGGTCACCAGATCCACATCAGCATCACCTGGGAACTTGCTAGAAACAGATTCTTAGGCCTCAGACCTGCTGAATGAGAAGCTGGAGATGTGGACCAGCGCTTTGTGTTAAATAAAAGCCCTCCAAGGGATCCTGAAGCCCAATGAAGTTTGAAAACCACTGATCTACAGAAAGTCTTGGACTCTTCCAAAAAGAAGCAGAATGTAACAAAGACACAGGATTACTACTTGACCTTGAGAAGATTGATATATTCAGTTTGCTTGTGGGCAAAAGGCATACAGTACCTGATGGAGCCCTGGGTAGTTTCTGGACCAGCTTCCCTGTACTACAAGCAGAGAGCATATGCAAAGACAAGCTGCTATGTTGGATAATGCAGACACACACAGGCCATCCTGATTTGTTCTTTTCCCCTCCACATTCCCAGATGTCTCCTCCAGCTGATAAACTGACTGGTAGAAAGGACTTTGGAGTCATGGATGCCTGCAGGTGAATAAACAGGTTGTGAACAGGGTGAAGAAAGCAACCTGCTGTTATCCTGATGGCCCTTCTCTAATCAGGAGCCTTATTTTTTAACTCATACAGTTATTTTATGGTTGGTTAGTGGCAAGAGAAAATAGATAGTCCTTGAGAAGCAGCTTTAGCTGCTACAACATCCTGAGCCATACACTGACTCAACTCATCTCTGTAATTGCTGTGAGCTCTTGATCATGGTAGAAAAGGTTAGAGGAATCGGGAATGGGAATGTGCTACAGAGGAAAAACAATGCATTGGCCAGGTAAACAGAGACCTGAATCTCTGTTGGGACCCTGGAAATAATGCTGAAGCTGATGCTATCAGAAACTATGAGGCAAACAGAGCTTACATACCCATTAAGGTGGCATAGTTCTCAACAAAACAATAACCCGCCTGTCTTCAGAGTTAAAGTTTTATGACCTCTTTACTTAGTGTCTAGGGGTATGTGGACTCTGGCCTAAAACTAAGACATCCTGTTTAAGGAAGTTATTAGTAAAGGATCAATGCACACTTCTGCTTATTTTAAAAATAAATGTTGGACATCAAAGTGGCGGCAGAAGCAATTTGACTTTGGCTTTAGCAAGTCACTCCCTATCTCATTCGGGCAGCTGCCCATGGACAGATAAGACTTCTACAAGGATTAAATTCAAACTGTATAGTTTGTTGTCACCAGTTTTCCACTCAAGATGGTTGAGATAGGAACTTCTGGCCCATACATCCCACATTCAACCTGCAGTGCATTGCTATATTTAATTGCAAAGTATATCTCAATTCAGTACACACTTGGGCAAAGGAGGGAAGTATGTTTCTTCATGAAGGGATCAGGGATGGTTTGAAGTCATTTAAGAAATTGCTAGATAATTGCTTTTCCTAAGTTCTTATTGCAACAATCATCCAACTGCACAATGGATATAGAAAATAAATGACAATACTGTCTTAGTAGCCCAAGTATGTATCTGTCTGTGACAGAATGTAGGATTGGCAGGCAAAAGGGAAAAAAATTGTTGAGGCAGGCTGGCTGGATAGCCTAGTCCTATTTAAATGCAAGGGCAATTCAAGGGGGTTTCAGAGATTTTCTAGGAAATTGATTTTTCCAATGTTGTGGAATTTAAAATTGTAGTAGCTTGTTGGGTGGGGCTTAGGAGAGAGTTAACTTCTAGGTGGGGTACCATAATTCATTGCTTTTATACACTTTGGCTTTTGATATCAATAATTCTGTAGGTGTTATATCCCCAGCATTTCCTTATCCATTGTATTTGTTCCATATTTTAACAAACTTCACAAATCACTTAGTCCATGAAACAAGCCCTGCTGAGAACCCTTTTATAACCCTTGAACCTGTCAGTGTCCCATGGTCAATTGATTTAGACCAACAATGAAAGTAGGCCACTCAAATGTTTACACCTATGATATGTGACAGAAAATTATATCGAAGGTGAAAAAAATGGGTGGCACTGAGGATAAATGGCCAAAGGGCAGTCCAAGTAAATGACTTGAAATTGAAACAATGAAGCCTTCCAAACTGAAACTGTTCAGGCCCAAACACAGCTGCTTCAAGCCCCAGACACAGAAAGAAGTTAAGAACAGGAACTGAAAGTTAGACTGCAAGAAGCCCTGCGTGTGCCCTTGGTCCTCATGACACAGCCCTCTTCATAGGCCTCCACGTCCACAAGACTACAGATCCTAATAACTATACCAAATTAGTGGTGGTGGGCGGGGGGGAAAGGCCAGCAGTGCATATACTATTTAGTGAACTCCATTATTCACTAAAGTCAGCAACCAGGACATAAAAGCAGGATGAAGCTCCTATTTTTCCCAAGGAAGTGGTTCAGCTCTGCTAGTCCTGTTATGAGCAGGGACCATCAAACTTTTCTGCAAAGGATCACATGGGGAATAAATATGTCAGACTTTACAGTCTTTATCACAACTGCTCAATGCTGCCTTTGTAGCCAGAAAAGAGCCATAGAGTAAGCTAGGGCTATAGTCCAACACAACTTTAGAAAAGACCCTAAAATTTGGATTTTATGGCATTTTCTTATGGCGAGAAATATTCTTCTGCTGCTGATTTTTTTTTCCAGCCACTTAAAATTTTAAAAACCATTGCCTCTTGAGTTATACATTTAACATTTTTTAATGATTGATTTTTTTTTTCTTTTCCTCACCCCCTCCGCCCCCTCCCACTAGTGCTAGAGACTAAACCCAGGGCTAGGCAAGCACTACATCACCAGCCCAACAATGGTTAATGGTTATTGGCTAATTCTATGTTATGCAAGTTGCAACTTAATAATAAAATTTAAAAAGTTAAAAAGCCATTTAAGTTTTGTACTGTACAGAAACAGATGGTGGACCAGATTTGGCCTATGGGTTGCTGTTTGCTGTACCCTGCCTTAAAGAAACAGTCTAATCTCAGCCCATTTTCTGCCATTGTAATTGAATGCCACAGACTGAGTAATTTATAAAAGTTTACTCAGTTCACAGTTATAGAGGATGGAAAGTTCAAGGTTGGAAGGCTGCATCTACTGAGGTCCTTCTTGCAGGTAGAAACTCTGCAGAGTTCCAAGGTGGCCCAGAGCAACACATGGCAAGACAGAACATCGTAGCTAAACATCTCCACCTCTTTTTATAAGGTCCAATTCCACTGAATTGGGCCCATTCCTATGGCCTCATTGAACTTTAGTTAATTCCTCAAAGTCCTACCTTCATATAGCATAGTCAAATTAAATTTCCACCCTTTTAATACTTCACAATGAGGATTAAATTTCAACACAAGTTTTGATAGGGACATTCAAAGTATAACACAGTAATTATTTTCAATGCCCTTATAGGGAACTGAATTAATACCTGGCATATTATTTTATTCAGCATCCTTTAAGTAAGGTATGTGTGGTAATCAACATTTTTTAGAGACAGAGAAATCCAGGTTGACACAAATTCATTTATTCTTCCAAGATTAGGTTTCAATGATAATATTAGGATATTAACCCCTTATTTTTCTTTTCTTAATGAAAAATTTAAATGCTAACATATATTGAATATTCAACATGCCAGACACTGTTCTAAGTACTACAAACCAGTGCTTCCCAAATAAGGCCAAAAGGGGGTATTTGAGAGAGATTTTTGGTGGTTTCAGTGCAATGGTATTTACTAGCCTGTGGTAGGTAGAATCCAGGGATACTGCTAAACATCCTGAAATGCACAGAACAGTTTCCAACTAAAAAGAATAATTCAGTCCAAATGTCATCATGCTGAGGTTAAGAAACCCTACTTTAAATATATTCTCTCATTGAATCTTTGCAACAACTCACAGAAGTAAATATTATTCTTTCTCATTTAGCAGATGAGAAAACTGAGGCTTAGAGGAGTGAAGTCCAATGAACAATGTCAAACTATATTTAAACCCAAGCACATTGGCTCCCTTATGCCATACTTCAGAGTCAACATTGCAGTTTGGAACGATGCCTCATTGATGGGATTATTACTTTCCCCACTAGACTAAAAACACCACGGACCACATTGGTCTTTTCTTACCATTGTATCTCCAGCACATAGTTTAGAACTTATTCCATGGTATATGCTCAGCAAATGAATGAATGGGTGAATGAATGATTGAATGAATGAATGAGTGGCATGTGACTCTAGGACCTCTGATCATAGCTGACATTCACTCTCTCTGTATGTCTTTATCTATGTCTATACCTATGTCTCTATCTATATATGTACATATAAAACAAAAACTTCATAAAAAAAAAAACTTCACATAAGTGAATTCTTTAGCAAACTGAAAGTTGTCCCTTTCTATTCCCAAACTCATTTTCTTTAATTTTGGAGAGGACTATTTTTAAATCTAACTGCACTTTCCTTCCTTTCCCCTCAAACACTGAGTTGAATAATTAAACTCAAACATTTATTTAGTGCTTTTCAGCACACAGAGGACTTTCTATCTATATTATCTTGTCTTCACCAGAAGCCCCTGGCAGATGTTCTATTATTATGTACTTCACCCCCAGTTGGCAAACAGGAAACTGGGGCTCAAAGAAGGACTGGTGACTTGCTGAAGGTCACAAAGCTGGTAAGTGGTGGGGTGGGGGCTGACCCCATATCTGAGTCATCCTCTTACCTCCTTTCCATTTAGGGATGCTGTTGCCTTCTCCCATTGTTAACTTCACCTTGAGAACACAGGGTCTCTTCCTTCCAGGGTCATCATGCGCAGGGCCACAAAGCCACGTGGAGTAGTTATGCCCTGCAAAGCCTCTAGGCAATAGACTTCCCATGCATAGGCACCTATTAAGTCTAAGTTTCAGTTTCTCCTTCTTTCCTAGTCTTGTAGTCAGCATGCTCATCTTTAGCACCATCCCCAAATATGTATCCCAATCCCTTCTAATTGGTGCTTCTAATCTGCTTCAAGACAGAAAGGGAGCTATTGGATCAATCAAAGTCATACCTACTGTGAGAGTTTGCAGGCTCAGACTGAGGGCCTGAGAGGTGATGCTTTGAGTAAAGGTACGTTTTCATGTATGGCCTTCAGTTAGCCTCCATGTAGCTGAATATACAGGAAGAGAATGGCAAATGTTGTAATCCACAAGCAAGGTCAGGAGGTCAGTGCCACCAGCCATGGAGCTTGGTAGAACTTCCTAGGTTGGCAACCAGGAAACAGGCAGCTAAACAATGTGCAGCCCAGGATTTCTACAAACTCAGAGGTGGCAAATTTTCAGGTCAGCTTTCAAAGTGGGGGTCAAAGGCTTACCAGGAAATGCTCTGTGAAGCACAAAGAATGGCCATGGTCCCAGAGGTCACCGCAGTTGTTTCTCAGGACCCACCATCTTCCACAGGATGGTCTCCCCAGACTGCTGAGATTTACAGAGCTTCCTCTCAGCCTGAGAACAGCCTTTTCCCCTATCAATGTGCTTCTGGTGGAGGCAGAGTTCTCCCTAAGAAGAATCAATTTGTCCAGGTCTTAGGTCTGTGTGGCTTTGCTTCTGACTATAGCTACTGTTAGATGTGAGGATACATAAAGTGCTTACGGCCATCCTCAGACATTTAATAAATGCTTTATTTTTGCTTGTATTATTCTACCATTCAATAGCCTATGGAATCCATATCTATAACTCCTTGATTTTTAGAGGTTTCTTGGTAGAAGCTGTCTTCCATTTCATTTTTCTCAGAGATATTGTGAATAGATGAAGCATTTGAGTGTCTCAAATATGACTTTAAAGCTGTGTGTAAACGATGTAATATAATAGGAATGAATTAGTATTGCTTGTTTCTAACATAGTAGGTGTTTTTCTAAGTGCTTCACATGGATTGATTTAATCCCCACATTATTACAAGGTTGACACAGTTACATCCCCATTTTACAGATGAGGAATTGGAGGCAGAAAGTCACTCAAATAGTTTGTCACGTAGTCACAGTTGCACTTGCTACTTCACCTGCCTGGTGCATCCTTCTCTTAGCCTCATACATTATCCCTCTCATCCCTACTCTGTTGAAATTTCATTGAGATTTTGAGGCAGGTTTCTGACAACCTCCTCCCTGGACACCTTTCCTACTTGTCCCAACTCAATGGTCCCTCTCCTTCTTGGGCATCACCCAGAACTTCCTTCGTGCCTCTGCCTCGTGCCCAACCTGACCCTGCCCCATCACAAGGCCATTTGTAATCTTGTCTATATTCAGTAGAGCATTTCAAACTACATACATGAGACCAGCTGAAGCATACTGAAGTAGGATGCTGGGTCTTAACCAGAATTTGCAAAATTACAGGAAAAAAAAGTTATGGCTGGGGAGGGGAAGAGAGTGGGGAGGATAGGGAGGCTATAGAATGGGAAAGGAGAGGAGACAAAAGTTCCAGGTGAGTTCCTTGTGGTAAGGGCAAGTATTTACTTCATATAATTTTTGTACAGATGGGGTGTGTGTTTGTGTGTGTGTGTGTGTGTGTGTATTGGGTTGCAACATAAAAGATACCTTTTGTGGGGAGTTGCTATTTAGTGGATATAGAGTTTCAGTTTGCATAATAAAAAATGGGAAATCCAATATGCAAGAAGGTGAATATACTCAACACTACTGAACTATATACTTTAAAATGATGAAGATGACAAAGTTCATGTATTTTACATAACTAAATATAAATTTGATAAGAAAAAGACATTTCTAACTTTGGTCAGGGTCCCAAAAGGTGAGAAAATATTCTTCAAGTAGATTGAAATCAGCTTAAGGATCAGAATATGTGTGATGTGTCTTTATTCTAAGCAGCACTCACCTAGCAGCACCAGGTCGGAGTAAAATCATTAAATGTTACTTGAATTGAGTGGATCTCTCATAAGGAACAGCATTCAAGTGCCCATCACGTGCAATCCTCAGGTACATGTATGCCCATGCCCAGGAAGACACACATAACCCAGTCATTCTCCTTATCCCACCATAGCTATAGCTGCCACAGTCTCTTATGTACAGCAAACACTAGACAAGGTAAACAAGGAGACCCAAGCTGGGAATATCTGGGCAGAAAAAGTTCTTGTGGCCTGCTAACAATGTCCCTGCATCGGCTGATGGTAGCCTGCTTCCTTTCTGAAAGGGGACCTTTTCCCCACGACCCTCAAATACCAGGTGCATGATGGGTAGTGTTTAATGCTGAACTGCTTTCAAGTCTGGGCTATCACACTCACAAAAGAGGTTTGGCCTTCCTGTGACCTTCCTGCAGCCACACAGGAGCTCACGAAAAGCAGGAGAAGGGCCCATTGCTTACCTTTCTTCTGCAAAAGTGAGAATGAGCAGAAGGCTTGGCCCAGAAGGAGCAGGAGGGCTCTCATGGGAACCATGTATTTAATGTACAGAACCATGTACAAAGCCTGAGAATAAGTGCTGGTCCCGCAGGAGTTGCTAGCACAAGAATCCTCTCAGTGCTTCCCTAACAGGAGTGGGGACAACTGACCCAGGACTACAGTCTGAACTCAGGGCCCTGAATAATCATACTGTTTTTTACATTGTTACTAATGAGTCAGTGGTCCGTGGCAGACACTATCTCTTCACATAGCCCCACTGGATCCTGGAAGGAGGCTTGGGACAGCGGAGGGAAGGGAAGTGTTCTCTCATGGTCATGCACTTAATAGAAAGTAGTGCTCTCCATTGTGGGATGGGTAATTGTTCTATGTAGGGAAACATTTTACTTTATTAACATGGGCTAGAGAGCTTGTACCATCTGAATGAATTAGTGTGTGTCTTTGGGAGTTTGTGTTTTTGAGTCAATAGTTACCCTCAGAACAACAGAAAGAATAACCTTGGTGAATAAACTTGG
This sequence comes from Marmota flaviventris, assembly GCF_047511675.1. NCBI lineage: Eukaryota > Metazoa > Chordata > Mammalia > Rodentia > Sciuridae > Marmota > Marmota flaviventris. Next base: position 111,055,068 of record NC_092508.1, read on the forward strand.
CAGGTGAATTTGTGAATAAACCTTGCTTTGGCAGGAAGAGCACAAGTGCCAAAGGTCACTGAGAGCGCGTACTGCTGTGTCCATGTAGAGTTCCAGAGATGGCTGTCTCCACAAATAGGGAAAAATTGGGGATGGTGGTTAGAGGGAAGGGAAACAGACAAGACCAACCTCTGGGAGCAAGGTGGCAAGATTTTCCTGAAGCCCTGGCAGTTTGAAAGTGCTTCTTTCTAGGGCTGTTCCACCACAAAACTACAGGGGGTGACATTCCCACCATGTTCCAAAGAAATGGCATAGAAACGGTTCATTGTAGTCCCCTGATGTCTTTCAGAGGAGGATGTGCAGTGGGGAACAAAGCTAGGAACAGGGACATGTCCCCTCCCTGAAGGACTGTAATTTTCTCTCACTGACCATAGACATACCACAGACTAGACACAGAGGCAGATCCAGGGCAATTTCAAAATGACTTCCTTCCTCCTTCCTCTTTCTCTCTCATTTCCTCTCCCCACCCTTCAGGGAAGTCAGAATCACCCATGTAGCATTAAGAGCAGTTGTTGCGAGATATGGAGGGAAGAGTAGAAAGAAGGGGACTTTCTCCAAGCTGTTTCCCTCAGCAGAGTGGGAGTGGCATTAATGGGAAGGGCCAGGAGTCCAGAGGTGACATGAGTTAGGGAGAGGCCCAGGCTCAGCTGGGCATGAAGAGGAAGGGGGCTCCCATTTCACAGAGGAACAACTTGGGAGCAAATTGCAAACAGGTTTCTTCTCCCCGCAGTATTCTAGGTGACCTTAGAACCCTTCAAGAGGAGGCAACACTTGGGTGACACATACTTTTAGGATAAGAAAAGTTAATTTACTTTTCACTTTTTCAGAGCTGTGAACAATTCTGCATGGCTTCTAAACTGTCCTTTGCCTTTTTGCACTTTTAAAAAGAAAGGCATGAAAAAAAATTTTCATCTTCTAAATCAGAGGAAAATTATTTTTTTCCAGCTATTTTCTCTTGGAAATCAATTTCCTTTTTGTTCATACTCCAACCCATCCCTCTTTCATTCCTGTGTTCACTGAGGAAGATTTTTTCCATCTGCCCTCTTTCTAGGCCTGTTTATTTTTGGAAACCAACAAGAGCAGACCAAGTTCCCACTGGGAAAGAGTTGACACCCCCACCCACACAATAGGGGATGTGCTATGATTTGCATATGTCCCCCGAAGTTCAAGTGTTGGAAACAGGCCTCAATGCAACAGTGCAAACTTTAAGAGGGCTTAGATCATGAGGGCTCTGGACTCATGAATTGATAATGTTATTATTAGAGGCAGGGGTTCCTGATAAAAGAATGGGTTTGGCACATTCTACCCTCCCCCCTTCTCTCTCCCATCCTTTCTTGCCCTTCTGCTTTCCACCATGGGATAACACAGCAAGATTCAGGACCTCAAACTTGAACTTCCCAGCCTCCACAACAGTAAAAAATAAATGTCTAATGTTTCAACCTTATGGGGTGTTCCTGACACAACCACCAATGACACCTGCAGTATTTAACTACATATTATGGTAAATGAGAACCTGTGAAAGAAGCCCTGTCATATCCACAGCCCAGTTGTGCCAGGGAAGTGGAGTAGGTTGCTTGAAGGCCAAAGAAGTTCTCAGAGATGGCATGTGAGACTGATGATTTATGACATGTGAGACTGGTGATTTATTGGGGAAAGCTTAAAAGAGATCAGGACTGTTCCAAGAAGAGTTCAGTGATGACAGGCTGACAGATAGCACCTCTGTCCATTGGGGTGCTTCACCAAGCCCTGCCTCCTCTCACTCAAGAGTATTTTGTCTGGTGGAGGCTGGATGGATGAGTGACATGACACAATCCTTTCCTTAGTGCCCTCAGCTCCACACCTGTCACCACTTGGAGAGGGCTTTCATATGTTAGGCTGCAGAAGCAGTGACATCATCAGCATTAGCTTGCTTGGTTTGCATATACAACCAGCATCTCAAGGAGCAACTGTCCTGGACTACATGCAAGAAAGTAACCCTCTACAGATAATATTAATTTCCCAGTCTGCATAAGAGAAAGTCCATTATATGTGTCTGGACACTTCAGCCCTGGCTTGCTGTCATCGTTCCCTTATTTTGACTAGGTTTTAGGTATTGGAGATAGGGCATTCAGAGACACGGTTTTATTGTTTCCCTTTTCTTTAAGGATCATATAAGCCCCAACCCAATGTCTTCAGAAAAAGTGACATTTTAGCAGCCTTAAAAACTGAAGTAGATGTCTCTCAGATAAAGAAGGCAAAGTTAAAGGGGTGCGGAAAAGGAACCAGCTTATACAAAGGAATAGAGCCCTGGGAAAGTGTTGCATTCAGGAAATTTCTATAGGTCAGGTCAGAGGGTATGCAGGTGGACCGTAGGTGGAGGTAATGGCAGGGGCAACTAAGCAGGCAGGGCTAGCCCCATCCAGGCTTGAAAAGTGAACTTGTTCAACTCTAAACCAGTTCCTATGAATTTGCAGCAAGTTAATATTTCCCTGTTTGGATAATATTAAGTGTTTAGCTGCCAGGGAAGGATATGGGAAGGACATTCAACGATGCTAAAAGAAACCCATACCTTGACAATTTATTTTGCTATCTGATGAGCACATAATTAACTTCCATATTAGCACAGTATGTGGAGATAAGACACAGAAATACGAATTACGAAAGATGCATAGGTCTCATTAAATTTCCAAGGAATACTCTGTGTGTATTAGTCTGAAGACAGGAAGCCTAATGCAAGAGAGATTTGCAGGGAGCAACTGAACAAAGATGGATTACCCAGAGAAATAGGTTTGGCTCTGGCGCTGATGTTTTCTTTTCTTCTGTGAATGGAACAAGATAAGACATTCTTCCAAAATGTCACCGTTTCTGGCACGCTTCCCCTGGTTTTCCTCATATTCTCCACAATGTGCTGCCGGACACAGAGGCTGACTCTCAGGGGGAGTTCATTATCTAGCCACATGGGGCTCTCCAAAGCAGCCCTCCCTCCCCCGCCCCCGTGACCCCTGCAGAAAAACTGTGTAAATCCAGAGGAAACTGCCAGCTCCCAGTCCTCTCTGGCTTGGCTCTGTGCTGTGTCAATCCAGCTTTGGATGATGAATTAATGAATTTCCCCCTATGACCAAAGGCACCAAGAAACCATCACCACTGAGCCTAATCCTAATGCATCTTTAACTTCTTCCTCCTTTCAACCAGATGCCAAAGAGAAAAGATTGCCTTGAAAATGCTCCATGGACAGGCTAACTGCCAGCCTGAAAAGAAGAAATTATTTGAAATGCTGAAGGCGCTGAGATAAAAGTTGTTAGAAATAATTGACATGGGTTCCAGGCCCTTGTGACTATAGCTGAGGCTAGCTTGTGACACCTGCAAGACAACTTGTGGTCTTCCTAGTTCTCTGCATGTTACTGTGGAGAGGAGGATGTCCAGCAGGTATATAGTAGGTAAACTGTCCCATCCTACAAGGGACAGGGACAAGGACTCATTTGGACCTGACCTTGCTGTTTGACCTCGTGCAAGACACTGAATCCTGTTTTAATGCAAGTTTGTGCTATGTGACCTCTAATATGCCAGCGACTGTTAATATCCTATTCTTCCCTTGATTCATGCTTTCACATGGTAGTGGACATGGTGATGGGCTTCCCAGAAAACATTAAATAAAGACCTTATTGACCAGCAATTGAGAGAGAGACTCATTGGGAAAAATATGATCCCCACTGCAGAGAGCTGCCAGGCCAGTCTCCCCATCCAGACTGATAGATGTGGGATATAATGGCCTGGCCCTCGTGTCCCTACTTGACAGTATTCTAAAGGGTGTTCTAGCTCCAGAAATCTCCATGAGGTTGGCCAAGACTGTCATTGGGCCTCCACTGCTCCCTCTGCCTAATCTTGCCTGCTTCAGCCCTTCTCTTTCAACATTGCTCCCAAAGCTCCTTCTTGACAAGTAGCCCCTGCCTGCTGGCCCCCTTCTTAGAGCCAGCTTCCCCAGAGTCAACTGGACACACCCACTTCCATTCTACAAATGAGGAAATATAGGCACAGAGACTGACTTCCTTAGAAAACTTGGAATACAACACCATTTGACCCAATTATTCCAACTCCTCTGCTTATATCCAAAGGACTTAAAATCAGCCTACTGCAGTGATGCAGCCACATCCATGTTTATAGCAGCTCAATTCACAATAGCCTAGCTATGGAACTAGCCTAGGTGCCCTTCAACAGATGAATGAATAAAGAAAATGTGGTATATATACACAATGGAGTATTAATCAGCCATAAAGAAGAATGACATTGTGGCATTTACCAGTAAATGGATGGAACTGGAGAACATCACACTAAGTGAAATAAGCCAGTCCCAAAAAACAAAGGTGGAATGTTCTCTCTGATATGTGGATGCTAACCATAATAAGGAAGGGTATGGAGAGAAAGTATAGAAGTTCATTGAATTAGACAAAGGTGGGGTGAAGGGAAGGGAGAGGAGATGGGAATAGGAGAGACAGCAGAATGAATTGGACATAACTTTCCTATGATGGTATATGAATACAGGACCAGTGTAACTTCACATCATGTTCAACCACATGAATGGGATCAAAAGTGCAGTAGATTGCACCCCATGTATGTATAACATGTCAAACTACAACCTACTGGCATATATATCTTAAAACAACAAATTAAAGAGAGATTGGCTTCCAAGTTCACTCAGTCCATAGAACACAAGCTGAATCTTTAGTTCCCTGGGTCTCAGCTATGCCTGTTTCAACCACATCTCATCGCCTTCCGCAACCTGTCTCATTTTCCTTGCATGACAGAGGTGTGTAGGCAGAGAAACAAATCGATTCATCCATCCATCTCCACTGCAAGGAGGAATAACAACAAATATGTGCATTTGTGAGTTATTCGCTGCCTCAACTTTAAATAGATAAACCATCAGTTTTCATTTGGGAATTATTTTAATTTTCCTGCCAGTCTGTATCACATAAAGACACAACAAGCTCAGGATTAAGAACTAGGAAACAAGCTCTCAGCTCTCGTCTCAGGGTTTCACTCCCATGTTGCAGATACGCCACTCTGTCTGCTGTTAGGCTCCTTCAGATTCCAAGACTGATTGCCTGGAGCTCAGGACCTCCGTAGAGGGCAGGGAGGGGGTTAATCAAGCTGTGCAATAATTGCCGGTGATGTTGGTTCTGGAAACTGTTATCTTTGGGGAAGCTGGGCAAAAGGCTCATAGGAACTGTATGTTATTTTTTGCAACTGCTTAAAGTCTAAAAATATTTCAAAAGAAAAAGTCTTAAAATAATAATAAAAACCAGTGATGGTCTCATTTATTCTAAAAAAAAGAATGGATGGCTTGAGGTAAAGTGAAGGGGAAGGACTAAGCAAATTACAAAACACATTCAGATGACCTACCTGCAAGGCAAGTGTACTCTTGAGTGTCCTTCAGGGAGATAGAGGAGGAAGAAGCATGTCTCTTTAAAAACATGTCCTCCATCGTGAGTTCAAAGTCAGCCTCAGCAACTTAGAGCGACTTAGCGAGACCCTATCTCTACATAAAGTATAAGAAAGGGCTGGAGATGTGGCTCAGTGGTTAAGGGCCTCTGGGTTCAATTCCTGGTACAAAAATAAATAAATAAAAATAAAAACATGTTCTTCATGACTTAAAGAATCAAGGACTGATGCTTCTTAAGCGAAACCCTGAAAAACATCTGTTACAGCATCTGCTTCCCTCTTTGGGTTAAATCTCCCCCAGGTGAGTTTCATTTGTAACCAGGGCTTCCACCCACTGGGTCCAAACAACTCCCTCATTTTACAGGTGACAACACCTGAAACCCCAAGAAGAAAATGACTTCTCCAGCTTGCCCAGAGAGAGGCTGATGTAATAAAAACAGACAATTTCTAGTTACAAACTGACACCTGGCCAGCAGTCTTTCGAGCATACTGTCTTGTTTCAAGAGCCCAGAGGGGAGAAGCAGCTGGGAACCGCTGCCTTGGCACAATGGCACCACGGACACCCCTTCCTGCCAAGAGCACACCAGCGGCAGTCACCTGGCTGTCCACGGCTCTCTCTTGGGAACGTGCACACTGGGAAAAGATCCTAACAGCAGGAGCTGTCCACAAATCACTCAAGAACTGAACACTTTCAGTTTTGAAATGCAACTAACTACATTCTAGAATGCTGCCAAGTATAAATCAAATGTCACCTTAAAAAAAGAAAGAAAGAAAGAAAGAAAAAGAAACTCATCCACTAAATGAAGATTGCTGCCTCCTATCACAATGTCATGTTCTAAAAGGTCCATTTCTTCTCTAAGTTCTCCTTTTCACCTAGGAAATATGCACATTCTTGGAATTACAAAACAAGAGTGCTCACCAAAATTGCTCTTGATTCAAAATGTGTTATCTTAGTGGTGTTTCATATCTGATAAAAAAAATACCAATAACCTGTTTCAAAGTCCAAAATCATGAGGAGGACAGCTAGAGATGTTATCCACAGCTCTGGATGCCTAGAGGCTATATATATTTTAATTACTGTTTTTCTGTTTTGTTTTGTTTTACTGAAGCAAATCTTATATACAGTTGAGTGTGCAAAACTGATGCATTTGTGTATATTCTGTGCCTGGAAAACAACACCCTAACCAAGATGAAGAATATAACCGGCACCCTGGAAGATGGCTCAAGTACACAAATACCTAAATAGCATTTAAATTTTAGGCAACAGGAAGTCTCCAGCCTTCCCCATGTAGGGGTGGAAGCTCATCTCAGCCCTGGCATGGTCCCCTCGGGTAGCCAGTTGAAGTGGGAGGAAAACTTAATTCTGTAGGGAGGTGGGTGACCAGAATGCCTTTCCAGAATGGCCCATCATCAACCCTGCCTTTTCAAAGCAGGCTAATGTTCTTGAGAACCTTTTTTTTTTTTGGACAGGATAAAAGAAGTCTTAGAGGAAAGGAAGAAGGAATGGGTGAGGGTGAGGACACAATGAAGGGAAGGTTTAAGGAAAACCCAGAGTTGGGGGACAGAGAAAAGGTAGCAAGGACTTGAAATTATGGCTGTCAGTAAAGAATAAAAAGGTTTAAAAGCATGTTTTAGAGCCACTGAATGGTAGAAATGCTATTCTTAAGGATGGAAAGAGATGTTTGGGGGGCTTTTAAGTCCTAACATGATGTTTGTGGGGTCTGTCTTTTCTCTCTCTCTCTCTTTTTTTTTTTTGGATTGTCCAGTCAAACACCAAGTACACCAAGTATCAGCTCTCATTCAGTTTTTTCCAGTGGGAAATTTTCTTCAATTCCAAAGTCAGGATTTAATAACACATGCAGCTGCTGTCAACCCAGAATTTTGGACCTGATTCACCAACATTCTAGGACACATTTAAAAATTCTTCTACTCAGAAGGCTTTCTCTGTGAGGGACATAACTCCCTTCTTTCCAAATTAGAAACTTATCAGTATCTTCCAAAATTCAAATCCTACTTCAAAACAAGGACTCCATAGCTTCCTCCACCTCCAGAGAGTACAGCCTTGGGACCTTGTGGGGGCCTGGAAACCTGATTTGAAATTGTGGACTGGATCAAGTTTCTCAGAATCAGATGGGGCTAATACCTCATATGCTACTGTTGACTAGTGAAGAAAAAAGTTAATAAATAGAAGACATCATTTCTCAGAGGATCCAACTTTGTAAATTGTCAGGTTTTTTTTATCACCCTTTTCTGTGTGTCATAAGTGAGAATTTTGAGCAAATACCAACTCCATGTGAGCTCAGGATTTTTTTTTCTTTTCCTGCAAGTGGGTGTTTGATTTATTTGATTGAAACGAGGTTGGAAGATGGTGTGTGTGTGTGTAGAGAATGAATCCCATTTCAGCTCCCACTGAAGTCCAGATTCTCCTGTGGACTAGCAGGCTCTGGTCACCCTCAGAATTTCTGTTTACATTGAGCTGATATACAGAGAAGGATTTATTTTCTGGTTTCAGGAGGAAGGAAGAGTTCAGAGTACAAATGCCAAGGGAGTAGACACCTACGTTGGCCTGAAGATCTGTTCCTGCTCCACCATTTATAACCTCCTCCTTAAAGTGTTTTTTCTGATTACAATACATAAATATCACATGTTCACTGTAAATAATTGAAGCAACTTACAAAAATATAATAAATACTTTTTTTAAATATTAAAGAATAATAAAGTGATCTCACCATTTTAGGATAACCAACATTAATGCTTTGGTAATTGTTTTGCTAACATCTCTTTATGCATAAAGGTAGGCATTTGTGTAATTTTATAAAAGTAAGATTTAATATAAATGATATTTTTCCTATGGACCTTTCTCCATTTCTCTCTCCACATTTTCATCAACACACCACATCCATCTCCATTACTCAAGTAACCCAAAACAACTGATCACTGCTGTGGGAAACTGTGGCTCAATACCCCTGGGGCCCTCTAAGGAGTTCTGTGCAGTGTACCTCAGAATTATCTACCTATGGGAAGGAAGATCAAAGCTCTTATTTATTCTCTAACTTTTATCTCCTATTGGTCGAGGATTGCCACATGAGGTCTTAGTTTTCTCTTACTTCTAATTCATGCATGAGTGAGTGCCAGACTGTTTTAATAGATAATTTCAAAGAGCAGTTTCTGAGGGTCCCCAGAGCAGAAAATCAGAAATGAAGTGCAATTGAGGGGAGGTACTAGAAAGTTATACCTGCATGAAGCTACTTGCTATGGCAATGGGTACAGTAAAATGTAGGCTGAAAAGGTATCCAATGCAGTTTACAGTGACAGATTCTTTAATGTTCTGGCCAGTAGCATTCTCCCCCAAAGACAATACAGGAAAATTAGTGGACTGTGCTATAGTCCTCCAGCTGCAGCTGGTCCCAATACTATGGTTAATATGCACATCTCCTTTCTCTACATCCATTACAGACTCTCCTCAGCCTCAGCCAGGCCTTCACCCTCTGTCCCAGCAGAGTTGGAGTCTTAGTTCATTTACCCATGGTTATATGGTCTTGGTTGCTGCAATGACTCATTAATATTTACCATGTGGCATAAAGTACTAGTGTCCCCTGGGTTCCAGAAATTGTTTTTCCACACTGAGGAGAAACCACCTTAGTTTCTCTATTGCCATGAGCCATCCAGTGACTATAAAAAGTTGGGCAATATAACATGCACAAAGTCATAGGACCAAATATCCATAGCAGCCATTCATCATGCCAAAGAAAAGGTAGATTTTGCATTGTACATGAAGAGGTATAGAGGGCATCAGTAAGTCGCATGAACAGGTCCTAATGTTGCCATCGCTCAATTTGTATCTGTGATCTGTAATCAGGGTCAATTTTTCCACAAATATGGTTCTTTATGGTTCATTGGCTCAAGTAATCTAAAATGACCAAGCAGTGGTTGTAACTTCAGGTTCAGCAGAACCACCTGGTATGTGCCTGCCTCTATCCCTTTAAAGTCACTAATTCACCAAAGCATAGGGTTTCAGCATAACAAGGAGCACTAGCTATAATGGTGAGAGTTAATCCCCTTTTCCTCCCTTGGTTCTGGGATCCATGCATTTTAGTTTTTGCAGACACAGACCAAATAATGGCAATTGGTTCAATGCATAAAACACATCCTAAAAGTTCACTCCAACATCACAGGGGTTTTTTCCCCATGTACTCACCCTTAAGGAATCTTTAAAGGTCTTTCCATCCTTCTATTACACTGTCATCATCCAAATGATATGGTAAATGTCAGAAGCAGATATTCCTGTAGCTATGCATCTAAAGTAAGAATTCTGTCCCTCCTCTGAGGCAATGTTAGCTTCTTTTCTAATAAGTCAGACATTCTGTAGTCTCTAGGATGGTGATGCTGACATCCCAAGAAAGGAATCATGTATGCAGAGTAGGCATCAATTCTTATAAGAACAAATTGCTGTTCCCAACAGTTTTAAAGGATTTGAAGAAATTCAACTGCCACTAGATAGTTGGCTAGTCTCCTTGAATATAATACCAGGTTGAGAGCTTGGCTATGTTCTCTTTGGCTGGAAGTCTGGGCATTCATCAGTGGCAAGGATAAGCCATTATTCAAAAAAGCTCATGCTGTTGAGTCCAAGTATATTATAGCCTGTTTCCTGCCACTGTGGCATCCAGCGGATTACTGCATAAGCCCTAAGATGGACAAGGAGACTGCTAGCTTATATCAAATGTGTGAGGGCCTTTCTGTCATAGAGGCTCTCTGGTAAGCAAGAGCATACACCCAAAGGTCCACACATGCTGTGCCTGCTTCCATAGTTTTACCCAAATGCCTCATCTCCTAATTGCCTTGATTCTTATCTTTTGACCCTATTCCCTTCAACCCCTGAAACACAGACAATCCACTTATCACTGTCAGGAGTCTGTTTCTATAGAGCCACACCTCGGTCCATCTCTGCTTCCATGCAAATTAATTGATACACTGCTTGCAGCCCTTCCCACAAGAGAATTTCTCTTCTCAATGTCCTACAGGGCATCACCAAGTAGAGCTATTGTCAGAAGAGTCTTTTTCAGCTAGCACCAAAATATTAATCTTATCTATCCATGAATAATGTTCAGTTCATTCCTCCTCATAAGACATCCCTCATGAGGCAACAGATACAAATTGAGCGATGGCAACATTAGGACCTGTTCGTGCAACTTACTGATGCCCTCTATACCTCTTCATGTACAATGAAAAATCTACCTTTTCTTTGGCATGATGAATGGCTGCTGTGGATATTTGGTCCTATGACTTTGTGCATGTTATATTGCCCAACGTTTTATAGTCACTGGATGGCTCATGGCAGCCCTGAGTATCTGTTAGCACTCCTTACCTATAGCCACATCTCCTTCTACTCCATCTCCACATTACTTTCCCTTCTGTATGTCAGCAACTTGTTCTCCTCTACCTCTTTGCTCGGTCTCCACTAGAGCCTACTAGAACCCAAAGAATTGCTTTTCAAATGGTGAGTAACTCTCTGCTACAGAAGACATGACTTTGCTCCCAAACCCTAAGAACCTACCCTGTGATTTTCATGCTGAGATCTTCCAAAGAATCCACCAGGCATCCTTGTCTATCATGGATGCTTCTAGAACTATTGGATATGCTGGATCCTGTGGTCTAAGTAGAAGGATAGCTTGCCCTAGAGCCTATAAAGATGTCCCAAAACTGATTGAGATTCTGAATAACCTGATAGAAGGATTAGAACAGTATCTTCAAGAGTTTAAATATGACCTCCAAAATTAAAAGTGCAGTGTGTCTTAGTAACAGGAGGAGCAAGAAGCAGTGACTTGTTTTTTATCTTGAAGGAACTGTTCTCTCACAGACCCTAAACCACTGGGCCCTGAAATGTATCATTAAGGTTCTGGTTACCAGGAGTTGTCACCTGCCCACTTGTCACCAGCATTGTTTGTCCGGCCAGAAAATGAGCCAGTTCCACAAATAACACCTTGAGGTTCTGCTTCCTAGGGTCACACCTGGAATCAAGTGTGTTAGTCCATACCTTCCCTGAGACAGGGGTGCAGGCAGGGAATTTATTTGGAGAACTAATCCTAAGAACAGGGGTGGGAAACTGGGAAGTGTTACATAGAAGAGGGAGAAAAAGCAGCATTTCAATCCTGAGCTTGCCTCCACTGTGGGTAACAGGGGTTAATACCCCTGGGGATACTGCATGAGTTTCCTGTGGGTGCTGTAATAAATCACCACAAATTTAGTAGCTTAAGACAGTAGAAAGTTGTTCTCTCACACTTCTGCAGGATGAAAATCTGGAACCAAGGTGTCATCAGGTATCACCCTTCCCTGAAGGCTCTGGAGAAGAATACTTCTTTGCTTCCTCCAGCCCTGGGTATCTGTTGGCACCCCTTGCCCTCAGCTGCATCTCCTTCTACTCCATCTCCACATCACTTTCCCTTCTGTGTGTCTTCATCTTCCCCTCTTCTGTCTGTCTCAGACTCTCCTCTGCCTCTTTCCTAAAAAAGACACTTGTCAACTTGCCTTATGAAACATGTTGAAAGAAGTTCTTCAGAGAGAAGTAAAATGATATAGTCAGAAACTCTGATTTACATAACAAGATAGCATAAAAGAACAAAAAAATGGGGTATATATATACATAATGGAGTCTTTTTTTTTCAACCATAAAGAAAAATGAAATTACAACATTTGCAGGAAAATGGATGGAACGAGACCATTGTGTTAAGTGAAATAAGCCAAACTCAGAAGGTCAAGGATTGCATGTTTTGTCCTATGTGTGCAGACAAAAGAGGAAAAGAAGGAGAGAGGGGGAAGAGATCTCATGAAAAACAAAGAGAGATCAGTAGAATAGAGGAAAGGGACCAGGGGATGAGAGGTGTGATGAAAGAGGGAAGAGCTGGGGAGTAATCATTGCCAAAGATCATTGTTACTTTGTGTGCACACATGAATATGTAACAACAAATTCCATCATTACGCACAACTATGATTCATCAAAAAAAAAAGCGTGGGGGAAAAAGAGCATCAAAGAAAGAATATGTGAAAGTAGAATTGAAACTTATGTTTTCTTGTTTTTACCTTATAAAAGTTTTTTAAAATAATAAAACATCAAGGCATCCAATTTAGTATGCTTATGTATATGTCCATATATATGTTTATGTATGTGCATGTATATGGACATATACATAAGCATACTAAATAATCATTTTGAAGAGCAACAGTATGGATCCACCACTTAAAGCACAGATATTCAGATAATGCCCAACTATATGTTTTCTATAGGAAAACCTCCTTTAAATATAAAACTATATCATGCTAATACTAACCAAAAGAAAGAAGGGGTAGCTATACTAATTTCAGATAGAACAGACTTCAGAGCAAAGAAGAATCGTCAAAGACACTTCAAATCAAGGGGACATAACATGGGATAAAGTGATCAGTTCTCCAAGAAAATACAACAGTCCTTAATATGTATAAACCTAACATCAAGGTAGCAAAATACATGAAGCAAAATCTGGCAGTCTCCAAGGAAAAATGAATGAATCCACTATTATCGCTGGAGATTTCAATACCACCTTTTCAAAAGTGAACAGATCTAATAGGAATAAAATCAGTAAAGACATAGTTGGATTCAAAAATACTATTAATTAAATACATATAGTCAATGACAATAGGATACACATTCATTTCTAATTCACATAGAACATTCATGGAAACAGATCACACCCTGGGCCATAAAAAAAAAAAAAAGCATACCTTGACAAGTTTAAAAGAATAGAAATCACACATGTCTGCTTTCAAGTCACAATAGAAATGAACTAGAAATCAATGATCGAAAAATTATTGAACAATCCCAAAATACACACAGGTTTAATGTACAAAAGTCAACTATTTTCTTAGATACTAGCATTGAACAAGTAGAATTTGAAATTCAAAACATGATTCTATCTTCCTTAACATTCCAAAAACATGAAACACTTAGGTATAAATCTAACAAAATATGTACAGGATCTATATGAGGAAAACTATATACTCTGATTAAACAAATCAAAGAAAAACTAAATAAATAGATAATCCATGCTCATAGATAGGAAGATTCAATATTCTCAAGATGACAGTCATTCCCAATTTATCTACAGATGCAATGCAATCCCAATCAAAATGCCAGTAAATTATTTTGTGAACATTGACAAATTGATTCTAAAGTTTAAATGGAGAAGTGTAAAACCCAAATGTGATGTCAAAGAACAAAGTTGGAGGACTGATGCTATCTAACTCCCAGACTTACTATGGCCCTATGTAATAAAGACAGGGTGAGGATACAGAAAAAAGACAATAGAACAAAATAGAGAGCTCAGAAGTAGACACACATAAATACGGTCAATATAGTCAACATATTTTTCACAAAGGAGAAAAGGCAATCTTTTCAACAAATGATGCTGGAACAACTTGATATCCATGTGCAAAAAGAATAATCTTTATTTGAGTCAAAGACTTTACACCCTTCACAAAAAGTAACTCAAAATGGATCACTGATCTAAATGTAAAATGTGAAATTATAAAACTCCTATAAAATAACATAGGAGAAAGTAAGATAACCTTGGGTTTGGCCATGATGTTTTAGATATGATACCAAAACCAGGATCTGTGAAGGAAAGAACTGATAATCTGAACTTCCTTAAAATTAAAAATTCCTGCTCTTTGAAAGACAGTGTAAGGAGAATGAAAAGACAAGTTATAGACTAGAAGAAAATATCTGCAAAGGACACATCTAAAAAAGAATTGTTATCCAAAATATACAAAGAACTCTTAAAACTCAACCAAATGACACTGGATGCCTGTAATCTCAGCAGCTCAGGAGGCTGAGACAGGAGGATCGAGAGTTCAAAGCTAGCCTTAGCAAAAGCAAAAGGCTAAGCAAGTCAATGAGACCCTGTCTCTACACAAAATACAAAATAGGCTGTGGATGTTGCTCAGTGGTTGAGTGCCCCAAGTTCAGTCCCTGGTATAAGAAGACAGAAAGAGAAAGGGGAGAGCAGAGGGAGGGAGAGAGGGAGGGAGGGAAGGAGGAAGGAAGGAAGGAAGGAAGGAAGGAAGGAAGGAAGGAAGGAAGGAAGGAAGGGAGGGAAAGAAGGAAATTATATAAAATAGTGGACCAAAGACATTAATAGACACTTCACCAAAGAAGATATACAGGTAGTAAATAAACATATATTATTTGTAAAGATGTTCAACATCATATCAACAGAGAAATGTCAGTTAAAACAACAATGAGGTTCGTATTCAAATGGCCATAATTTAGAACACAGACAACATCAAATTTGGGCAAGACTGTGGAGCAACAAAAATTCTCATTCATTATTAGTAGGAATGCAAACTGGTATAACCTCAGTTTAACAGTTTATTACAAAACTAAACATACTATTACCATATAATCCAGCAATTTTGCTATTTATTATCTACACAAAGGGATTAAAAATTTAAGTCTGTACAAAAAAAAAAAAAAAACTAGCACAAGATGTTTATAGCAACTTTACTCATAATTGCCAAAACATGGAAGCAATGAAAATTTTCTTCAGGAGGTGAATGGATAAATAATCTCTGGTATAACCAGACAATGCATAGTATTCAGTGCTAAAAAGAAATGAGATACAAAGCAATAAAAAACATTGAGAAAGCTCAAGTAAAACACAGTTAAAGAAACAGTCTGAAAGGCTACATACTGCACAATACTAACAATATGACATTCTGAAAATGGCCAAACTATGGCAACAGTGAGAATATTACCAGGGGTTAGGAGAAGGGAGTAATGAATATGCAGAATACATAGAATTTTAAGGGCAATGAAACTATTCTATGTGACACTATAATGGTACAAACATGTTATTATAAATTTGTCCAATGCCATAGAACATACAACACCAAGAGTGAATGGTAACATAAACTATGGACTTTCAGTAACAATGATGTGTCAATGTAGATATCTGATTTTCCCAAATGCACCACTGGGTTTGGGAGATATTTATAATGGGGCCATGTATGTCTGGAGATAGGGGATATATTGTGTATTTCTGTACCTTCCTCTCATTTTTGCTGTGACCCTTAAACCTGCTCTAAATATAATCCTTTTTAAAAGACACTTGTCATTGGATTTAGAGCCCACCCAGATAATCCAGGATAATCTCCTCTCTCAAAATCCTGAAGTTAATCACATCTGCAAAGACTTCTTTTCCAAATACATAGCATTTATATATTATAGAGATTCAACATGGATCTTTTACAGGGAGCCATTTGTGTGTGTGTGTGTGTGTGGCCAAACACCAACACCTGAGGAGTTGTGTGGAATGTGCCTGAAAATTGCCTACCAAAGGGAGAGAAGAGGCAGGCATTAATCCACCAGCCCCCAGTCTCCTTTGGTCAGGGGTTGCCACCTGGGCATTAAGTGCCTTGATCGTCCAAATTGATGTGCATGTGGGAATGCCAGTGGGATCCAGCAGCTTTGCACACAGTGGCATCAGAAATACCAAGTGAAGTAAGCAGTTCCATGAAGTGTAGCACTGTCAAGTATACCTGCCTGAAGCTGGTAGCTGCATCAAAGCCTGGCATAAAAGAAACACATGGAAAACATGTATTAGCTTGATGGGGTTGCCCTAACGAAGGACCACAGTTCTCACAATTCTGGATGCTAGACCTCTGAGATCAAAGTGTCAACAGGATTAATTTCTTAGGAGGTCTTTCTCCCCACCTTGTAGATGATCACCTTTCTGCTGTCTTCAGATTGTCTTCCCTCTGTGTATATCTATACTGGGCCTATTTTAATGGCCTCATTTTAACTTAATTACCTCTTTAGAGACCCCATCTCCAAATGCAGTCACATTCTGAAGTATTTGGTTGTTAGGATTTCCACATATGAATTTGAGGGAACATTAGTTCAGCCCAAGTCCTTCAACTCAACAATGACAAAACAACAATGCACACACAGAGAGAGACCCACATATAGCCCCCAGTAATAAAATGGCAAAGGAATTAATTAGACATTCCTCCAAAGAAAATATATATAAAGGCATGCTCGAGTTTTTTCAAGATGGTGGAATAAAGGAGGTCACGCTCCTGGCTGCCCCGTGGCATGAAACCAAGACAGCAAGACATGCAGCTTCTCTTCAAGGTGGGTGAACAAAAAAAAAAAAAGGAGGAGGTCTTTATTGGAATTTAAAACTGGACATTCAAAGCAGACCGGGGACACAGGAGTTTGAATATAATAAAATAAGGAAAAACTCCCCAGATGCACAGCCACTGCCACAGCCAGGCCAGAAGCTCCAGTCAGAGAGGTCCCTCCATAAGCATAGTAGAGGGATAAGGGAATTAAAGGAATCCATATTTTGAGGAGGCCCTAAGCATATCTGGGTATGGAGCATAGAACGATCAAGGACATTGCCTAACAAATCAGAAGCACTCACTGCATGATATCCATGTGCAAGGACAGAAGTCACCATCTCTCCGGATGGCTGTGGAGGACTAAGAAAGGATCCATTTTGCAGCTGCAGTGCAGAGGCTAGCAGCTGAGGGAGCCAATTCTGGGCAAACCCCAAGTTTGGCCCGAAATACAGAATACAGGCCCAGTAAACACATGCTGCGTGACATAGAGTGTGCTTAAGAGAGCAGGGGAAAGTCAAATGTGGAGAGAGGTTTACATTGGGACAACTGGTCGGAGAAACCCACCTGGCTCTACTCCTCCCCCTCCAATCTGACTGTTTGTAGGACCTGCCGGGAGAGATGCTTTTGGCTGGGAACTTGGAAGGGCAGGGGTGGGAGAGATTGTTTGGAGACTGAACCTGAGACCAGGAGATGTGGGTTCTGCAGGTGATGCAGGGCTCCTCCACTATGTGAGTGGAACCCAGGGGAGATCCCTGGGGTAAAGTCTTCCAGTATGGACCAGCAAGTACTGGGAAATGGAGGTGCACTGATTTAAAATCTCCAGGCCAATTGGCATTCAGTGAACAGCCTGGAGCCCACCAAAGCTTAAACCCTGCCTCCAGGAATTCTGCCTACAAGATTATCTCTCTCACTCCAGCAATCCAGAGGGTGGAGCATCACAGGGTGGTCATCACAGATGACCCCATCTCCAGATGCTGAGAAGAGAAGCTGAGAATCTTTTGAACTCCAATGGAAAGAATTCTTTAATTTTTCATCAAGATTTCTTTTCTTTTCTTTTTCTTATCTTTTTAATTATGACCTTGATGATATATGGACATTCATACATTTTTATATTTGTTTTTTCTCTCATTTCTAGCATTTTTGAAGCCAGTTATTTTTCACGGATTAGTTTTTTGTGAACTAGGATGTTTGATTAGTATGTTTTGGTTTTGTTTTGTTTTGTATTCTTTTATTTTTATTTTTAATTAAAAAATATTTACTTTATAAATATATTCTTCTCCTACCTATGTTTCCTTTGATTCTCTCTTTTCTTCCACTAACAGCCAATCTCTATTGTTCTTTCACTCTTCCTTTAATCTTTTCCTTCTGTCTTCTCTCCTCTCTCATAATCATCACATCATATATAACTTCTGTTCTCTGGCTGTCCATCTTTTAAATTGTAAACCCTTTTGAAAAATTGCTGCTTTTATTATAGGCAATAGCTGATTATATAATTTCTGTTTAATGTGATAATTAACATTGTAGACATCATAGTAGGAACTATTTGGTTTAATGCTGCATATAATTTGTATTGGTTGTTGTTATTATTTATCTCCCCCTAAACAGTGAGGTACTGGAAACTTTCAGGGACACTATAAGTCCACAGAGTAGAAACTCTACTGCCTCAGATTCACACTGTTAGATGGGTAGACATACAAACAACATGAATAAGCAAGGGAATAAACCCCCCCAAAAAATAAGATACTCCAATAACAGAATCCATTGACACCCAGTGAGAGAAATGTCAGAAAAGGAGTTTAGAATGTAAATAGTTACTGTGAAGTAAATGATGGTATAAGGAATGAAATCAGAGAGAAAATATAGGAAGTGAAATATCATTTCAATAAAGAGGCAGAGATTGTGAGGGGAAAAAAGCAGAAATCCTTGAAATGAAGGAAACAATAAACCAAATTAAAAATTCAATATAAAGCATCACAAACAGACTAGGTCACTTGAAGACAGAACCTCAGGCAATGAAGACAAAATATATAATCTTGAAAATAGAGTTGACCATGGCGAGAAGATGTTAAGAAACCATGAACAGAACTTCCAAGAATTATGAGATAGTGAAGAGACCAAAGTTAAGATTTATCAGGATAGGTGAAGGTGCAAAGACACAAACCAAACTAATGCACAATCTTTTCAATGAAATAATACAAGAAAATTTACAAAATCTAAAGAATGAAATGGAAAATCAACTACAAGAGGCTTACAGGACCCCAAATGTACAAAATTACCTCAGACCCACATCACAGACCCATTATAATGAAAATGCCTAGCATACAGAATAGGGATAGAATTATAAAGACTGCCAGAGAAAAATATCAGATTACATATAGGGAGTAACCAATTTTGAATCTTAGTTGCTTTCTCAACCCAGACCCTCAAAGCTATGAAATCGTGGAATAACATAGACCAAGCTCTGAAAGAAAATGAATGCCAACCAACAATCCTATGTCCAGCAAAATTAAGCTTCAGATTTGAAGATGAATTAAAAACTTTCCATAATAAACAAAAGTTAAAAAGAATTCTTGCATTACAGAATATTCTTAAGAAAATATTCCATGAAGATTAAATGAAAAGAAAAAAAAGTGAAAACCAGCAAAGGAAGAAACTACACTAAAGAAATAGTAAATCAAAGGAGAATTCAAACTAAAAGCTAGAAATAAACCAAAATGACCAGAAATACAAATCATATCTCAATAATAACCTTGAACATTAATGGCCTAAATTCATTAATCAAAAGACATAGAGTGGCAGATTGAGTTAAAAAACAAGACATAACAATATGCTGTCTCCAAGAGACTTACCTCATAGGCAAAGACCGTCCACAGACTGAAGGTGAAAGAATGGGGGGAAAACATATCACTCACATGGATCATGTAAACAAGCAGGAGTTTTCTATGCTCATATAAGAAAAAGTGGACTTTAAGCCAAACTTAATCAGAAGGGACAAAGAAGGACATTTCATACTGCTTAGGGAATTATACATCAACAACACATAACAATCATAAATATTTATGCTCCAAACAATGGAGCATCTACATTCATTAAACAAACCATTCTCAATTTCAAGAACCAAACAGACAACAACACAATAATACTGGGTGACTTTATCACACCTCTTGCACTACTAGATAGATCTTGCAAACAAAAACTAAGCAAACTATAGAACTAAATAATACAGTGAATAATTTAGACTTAAAAGCCATATATAGAATATTTCATGCATCAATGAACAAATAAGCTTTTTTCTCAGCAGCACACAGATCCTTCTCAAAATAGACCATATCTTATGCCACAAAGAAACTCAGCAAATATGAAAAATAGAGATAATACCCTGTATTCTCTCAGATCATAATGGAATGAAATTAGAAATCAATAATAGAATAAAAAGCAGAAGTTACTATAACATCTGGAGACTAAATAATACACTATTGAATGATGAGTGGGTAGCAGAAGAAATCAGGGATGAAATAAAAACATACTTAGAGATAAATGAGAATAGTGATACAACATATCAAAATCTCTGGGACACTATGAAGGCAGTACTAAGAGGAAAGTTCATTCCATTGATTTTATTTATTAAAAGAATAGAAAGTCAACAAATAAATGACTTAACATTACATCTCAAAGCCCTAGAAAAAGAAGAACACCAACACCAAAAGCAGTAGAAGAGAGAAAATAATTAAAATCAGAGCTAAAATCAATGAAATTGAAACAAAATAAACAATTCAAAAAATCAACAAAAGAAAAAGTTGGCTCTTTGAAAAAAAAATGATAAACCTTTAGCCACACTAACAAAGAGAAAGAGAGATAAAACTCAAATTACTAAAATTCATGATCCAAAAGAAAATTGTGTGACTGACATTACTTATATACAGAAGATAATCAGAAACTATTTTGAAGATTTATACTCCAATAAAATAGAAAATCTTGAAGACATCAAAAAATTTCTAGAGACATATGGCCTACCCAAACTGAATCAGGAAGACACAGAATTTAAACAGATCAATTTCAAGCAATGAATTAGAAGACACCATCAAAAGACTATGAACTAAGAAAAGCCCAGGACCAGATGTATTCACAGCTGAGTTCTACAAGGCCTTCAAAGAAGAATTAGCACTGACACTTCTCAAACTATTTGGTGAAATGGAAAACGAGGGAACCCTTCCAAACTCATTCTATGAAGCTAGTATCACTCTGATACCAAAACCAGACAAAGACACACCAAGGAAAGAAAACTTCACACCAATACCCCAGATGAAAATTTCTCAATAAAATTCTGGCAACTCACATAGAAAAGCATATTAAAAATATAGTGTTAGAAATAAAGAAAACAATTCTACTTCAAAAAAAAAAAAAATATAGTGCACCACGATCAAGTGGGATTCATCCCAGGGATGAAAGGTTGGTTCAACATATAAAAAAATAAAAAATGTGATTCATTACATCAAAATACAAGAATCATATGGTCATTTCAATAGATACAGAAAAGGCATTTGACAAAATACAGCAGCCCTTTCTGTTCAAAACACTAGAAAAACTAAGGATAGTAGGACATACCTCAACATTGTAAAAGCTATATATGCTCAACCCAAGGACAACATCATTCTAAATGACAAAAACATTCCCTCTAAGAACTGGAATAAGACAAGGATACCCTCTTTCTTCACTTGTATTCAACATAGTCCTCGAAACTGTAGCCAGAGCAATTAGACAGAAGAAAGAAATTAAAGGGATACAAATGGGAAAAGAAGAATTTAAACTACATCTATTTACTGATGACATTATTCTATATTTAGAAGACCCAAAAAATTCCACCAGAAAATTTCTAGAGCTAATAAATAAATTCAGCAAAGTAGCGGGATATGAATAATAACAACCGTAAAAATGCATTCTTATACATCAATAATGAATAATCTGAAGACAAAAGAAAACTACCCCATTCACACTGGCCTCAAAAATAAAAACTATTTGGGAAGCAATCTAAAAATGAGGTGAAAGCCCTCTCCAATGAAAACTACAGATCTCTAAAGAAAGAAATTGAAGAAACCTTACAACATGGAAAGAATGCCAATGCTTTTAGATAAGAAGAATTAACATTGTCAAAATGGCCCTACTACCAAAAGCATTATACAGATTTAATGCAATTCCTAATAAAATCCCAATGGCATTCTTCATAGAAATGGAAAAAGTAATCATGAAATTCATTTGGAAAAATAAGAGACCCAGAATAGACAAAGCAATCCTTAGCAAGAAAAGTGAAGCCAGAGGCATCACAAAAGCAGACCTTAAACTATACTACAAAGCTATAGTAACAAAAATGGCACAATATTGGCACAAAAACAGATATGAAGACCAATTGTACAGAATAGATGACAAAGAGACAAACACATATAAATACAGTTATCTCATACTAGACAAAGGTGCCAAAAACATACATTGGAGAAAAGATAGCCTGTTCAACAAATGGTTCTGGGAAAACCGGAAATCCATGTATAGCAAAATGAAATTAAGCCCCTATCTCTCACCTTGAACAAAACTCAACTCAAAGTAGATCAAAGTCTTAGGCATTAGAACAGAAAGTCTGTGCCTAATAGAAGAATAAGTAAGCCTAAATCTTCACCATGATGGATTAGGAACTGACTTCCTTTAAACAAGATTCCTAAAGTATAAGAAGTAAAATCAAGATCAATAAATGGTCTAGGATCAAACTAAAAAGCTTCTTCTCAGCAAAGGAAACAATCAATAATGTGAAGAGAGAGCCCACAGAATGGTAGAAAATCTTTACCACACACCCCTCAAATAGATCATTAATCTCCGGGATATATAAAGAAACTCAAAAAATCTAACACCAAGAAAGCAAATAACTCAATCAATAAATGGGCAAAGGAACTGAACATAATCTTCACAGAAGAAGGAATACAATTGATCAACAAGTATATGAAAATATGTTCAATATCTCTAGCAATTAAGGAAATGCAAATCAAAACTACACTGAGATTCCAACTCAATCCAGCCAGAATGGCAATTATCAAGAATACAAGTAACAACAGATGCTGGCAAGGATGCAGGAAAAAAGGTACACTCATTCATTGTTAGGACTGCAAATTGGTGCAACCTCTATGGAAAGCAGAATGGAGATTCCTCAGAAAACATGTAATGGAACCATTATTTGACTCAGTTATCCTACTCTTTGGTTTATAGCCAAAGGAATTAAAATCAGCATACAGTGATGAGGCCACATCAATGTTTATAGCAGCTCAACTCACAATAGCTAAACTATAGAACCAACCTGGTGCTCTTCAACAGATGAATGGATAAAGAAAATGTGGTATATGTACAAGGTAGAATATTACACAGCCATAAAGTGAAATAAAATTATGGCATTTACAGGTAAATAAATGGAGATAGAGAATATCATGCTAAGTGAAATAAGCCAGTCTCCCCCAAAAAAGGCTAAATGTTTTCTCTGATATGTGAATGCTAATTCACAATGGGGTGGTGAAGGGAAGAATAGAGTCAATGGTCAAGATGGTAAATTTTGCATAATGTATATTTTACCACAATTTTTCTAAAATATTTATTTATTTATTTTTATTTTTTATGTGGTACTGAGGATTGAACCAGGGCCTCACACATGATAGGCAAGTGCTCTATCACTGGGCTAAAACCTCGCCCACAGTTTTTAAAAATTAAAAAATCTTATAGGACACTGTATAGATGTGAGGGAGGGAAAATTCCTTTTTAACGATCTGAGTTATGTCCTTCCGTTTTGTTTCCGTATACTTACAAAAATCTCATGGAGACAATTAGAGCAATACTTTCCATGCACACATATATAAAATGCCTTGGGACTGTTAGGTTTTCATAAAACATGTAACCAAAGTCTATAAACATTTCTATATCTTGAATTTGCAGTCCAAATCCCTCCAACTTGTCTGAAATTCGTGTAACTCATTTTTTTTCTACTGACTACATGTTATTCCATTGTATGGATATCTCACAATTTATTCATCCAGTTCCTTCTCTTGAGATAAAAAAAAAATCAACTTATTTCCAATCCTTAACCACTAAAACATGCCTGCAACACACATTCTTAGGCATATTTCTAAGAGTCCAGCATTGAGCTTCCATGGAGCTCCATAAGGATTTTGTGAGGCTTTGATGATAAATGCAAGAGCTCCCCACAAATCACCCTGTCTCCTTGTTCTCTGAAGACTCTGGTGGCCTGGGATTGGAGGAATACTACGTCAGGCAGGAAGCATTCTCTTGGAGGGCCCCAGCAGCAGTTGTTGGACATGAGCAGACAAGTCCCTAAGCACAAATTAGGCATCCTGCAGAGACCCAGAAATCACAGGGACACTCTGCTCGGGCTTGATATTTCCACATTCATCAATAGTCGTGTAGAACTCCACAGCGATTTGTACCACGAGGTTGTTGCAGGTCGAGAACATCTGGGTTGAACAGGGTCTGTGTTCCTTTTTAAGGCAATAGTGATACCCATATTTGTTCTAAGGAATTCAAGCAATTTGAGACTGGTGAAATCATCACAGGGGTTCGACATGTTGCAGTGCAAGCAAGAGGATTACATAAGCAGCTTTATTTCTCCTCAACAGAAAGAGTGAAATAAATCTGGCAGGAGAGGACGCTGGGGATATAAATGGCAAGTGTCAGAATGATAAAGGATTCCATAAAGCATGTAGTGTGAATAAAAGAGAGAAGAGAAAAGAATTTGGAGATTTTACCCATTTTTCCTCCCTTTCATTGAATCTTAATTCTCCACTTTATTATGATCCATTTAAAATTTAATTCCCCATGAGGCACTTCCAGTGGAGGAACTGTGTCTGTCTGGCCCAGCCAGGGACACACTCCACCCAAGTGCATCAATTGCCGGGATTGATTCTGAAATCCACAATATGCTTAAACGAGTGGAAGGAGTGGAAGAATGGTTAAGTGGTCACTCTGGGAACTTGGTTTGAATCACTGCTAAGTCATTTGCATAATAATTCCCATGGATCTGGATGCTGTTACTACCCAATGCTGCTCTTCTTATGTATTTGAGGCGTAATTACAACATTTTAGATATATTTAAAACCCATAGGAAGGAGACATGATAGGACAGAGTGAGAAAGAGAGAAATAATTAATTTCTGAAATGGCCACAGATTTTCCTGCCCCACCATCTGCTCTGCTGTCTTGGCTGCTTCCTTCCCTCAACTTGAAGCTTGCTTCACATCCCCAGGGTTCTGAGATTCTCACAGATGAAGTTTGGCCTCCCCTGCCAAGTTCTCAGCCCAACTCCCCCATCCTTCCCCACATGCCCCCGCCAATTCCCTGCTGCTCCTCACTGCACATGCACTGTGGTCACTCCCCGGGTCTCCCCTTTTTATTTCGAAGCATAGACACTTACTGCAACTGAGTTGCATACTTGTTGTTCCCCCTTCTGATATTGTGTTCTCTGCCAGTCAAGGCTCCCTTTGCTTCTGAATCTAGTTCAAGCCCCACCTTCTCCAAGAATGGCACGGAGAGGGACTTTTTTAGCTGATGTGTTCACTGCTATATACTCATAGTGCTCTTTTAAAAAATAAATTATTTTTTTTGTTATACCTGACAGTAAAGTGTATTTGACATATCATACATACGTGGAGTACAACTTCCCATTCTTGTGGTTGTACATGATGTGGAGTTATACTGGTTGTGTATTCACATATGAACATAGGAAAGTTATGATGGTTCATTCTACTGTCATTCCCATTCCCATCCCCATTCTCCTCCTTCCCTTTATTCCCCTTTGACTAATCCAATGAACCTCTATTCTGATCCCCACCCCCCATTGTGTGTCAGCATCCACATATCAGAGAGAACATTTGGCCTTTGGTGTTTGGGGGATTGGCTTATTTCACTTAGCATGATAGTCTCCAATTCCATCCATTTACTAGCAAATGCCATAATTTCATTCTTATTTATGGCTGAGTAATATTCCATTGTATATACACATAGTTCTTCCTGCATAGTAGCTGCTAAATAAATACTGTCTAGTTGAATAAAAAGCTAAGTCTATTCCTGACTCAGTCCTCCTGGAAACTATGGGAACATCTGTAGCTCTTATTGCCTGCACTTACTATCTCATCTGACCAGGCAAGTGTTACAGTTTGTTCATCTTGTCTCCAGTAGACTGAAGGGTCATGGAGAATCCCAAACTCTTCCAATCCACCTTTCCTTTGTGCTACTATTCACCATTGCATCATTCAGCTATGCTCTCAGCTGTGTACTTTACTTATAAATCCCTCAACATTCATAATGTGATAAATTCATATGTCAGTTTTCATCCTCTGCCACCCCTAGATACAGGGATTAGCTAATTTGAAATCTCTAATCAGGCATCCACATATCACAAGCTATAGCTACTCTTATATCCAATCAATGCTAGAGGGCTTCCTGAGAGCTTAAGGGATGCTAGCAATTATTTTTCACTATTGGAGTGTCAAACAAATATTGGATTGCCTACAAATTTTGTCCAAGCACCTCTGCCATTACTTGAACCGACCACCAGTTGTTTTTTGGGGTTTTTTTTTTTTGGAAAAATTCCAAGAGCTTCCTAGCTCAATTCCCTGACAGCCTCCACTTCCTTGAGTAGTCTTATTCCATCTGCAGATCTAACCCAGTCTTAACTATATAATATGATATGTCTAAAACATGAATATAATTGTTCACTCACTCTTTTAAAGGTCCTCTGTGGACTTTGTGCAATGCATAGCTGCTGAAGAACTCCAACTCCATGGAGAATCCTGTCTAGCCTCATCTTTCAACAAACACCCTCTCTGCCTCCCAACACACACACACACACACACACACACACACACATACACACATCATGATTTTACTCTACATGTACTTGGCTCACACTGGTGAACCAAGTTCGAGACTCAAACAAATGCCATTTCCCTCTTTATCTGTTTTTGCTAAATGAGAAATGAGAGCTGTGTCTACAAGGCTCTGTAAGGCACCTCATCTATGAAGCAGAAATAATTCTCTCACTGCCTGTTCTTCCCATAAAGATTTCAATGTATTCACTGAGGATTCTATCACATTCTTCTCTTAAAGATTGGAAAGTACGGTGGGAAATGATAAAACTGTGCAACAGTAGGAAAGGCTAAGGACCAATTCTATATATTTTTTGTTTTGTTGAAAAAAATTTATTTTCAGTCTTGTCATGAGAATGACTTACCAATCAAGAGATGAGCTCTGAAACTATGTTGTCTCGGATCAACTCCTGGCTTTATCTCTTCATCACACACTTTCTATGAGGCCTCGGGCAAGGTATTTAATTCCTCAGTGACAACTTCTGAGTCTTTTAAATCATGATAATAATAGCACATACTTCTCTGGATTTTTGTGACAATTATAAAATTTATACTTGTTAAGTACTTAGCTTAATGGCTGGCAGATAGTAAGAATTTGATAAAACCTTCAATATTATATTCCAATTTGTAATGCACATTTATAATTCAAAATTCTCCATACTGTTTCTGCAATGGTTAATTTGGATGCATACAAGATGATTGGCATGTGGGACAACAAACTGAGGAGGAAATGTGGGCAGCATAGTCCAGTGGACTGGGACCTGGATGGAAGAAGGGTGGAAAGAGCAGGAAGCCAAGGCAGGCAGGGTGCCATTTTTCTTGGGTGAGTATTTGGATTGCTGCTGCAATTACCTGACATCAGACTTTAGCTCCTTCACTCTTTTTTTTTCTTTTCTTTTTTTGATGGGGGAGATAGTATGTGGGTACTGGGGATTAAACCTAGTAGCACTTTACCACTAAGCTACGTCAACATCCCTTTTTATTTTTTATTTTGAAACAGGGTCTTGCTGAGTTGCTGAGGACCTTACTAAATTTCTGAGACTGGCTTTGAACTTGCAAGCCTCGTGCCTCAGCTGCCCTAGCCACTAGATTACATGCAGGCAATACCACTTCCTTCACTCTTCCAGAGTAGACTCTGACCAGCAACTTTCCAGGGAGTATCTAGGCCTCAGACTCAGGCTGGAGCTGTATCATTGGTCTCTCTTCTGAGACTCCAGCTTTTTGCAACTACTGGTTTCTCCAGCTCCCTTGTCTACTGTTAGCCACTGTGGGAATATCCAGCTTCTGATCCTGTGAGTCAATCTAATAAATCACATTTTTATAATCAGGGTTGGTTCTGTTCTTCTTGAGAACCCTGACTAATACACAACCACTTGGCATAATCATGAGCAGGGGATGATGGAGTGTGGTGAGCACATTGTCTGGATGCCTAGTTTCTAGCCTCATCTCTGCCACTCAGCACTGGGTAACACTGGTTAAGCCCTTTCCTAACCCTGTCCAATGAAGCAGTGGTTTTCAAATTTTCATCAGTGAAAACCTCTTTCTAAAATCACTTTTTGGAGCACTAATATTATGTAGACAATATGTAAAAATAGTACTGGTTAAATTGAAGCAGGGAATGAGCTACATCACTGGGACCTTCCTCTTCCTCCTAGCCATCTGCCCCAATCTTCTACAATACCTATGGGCAACCATAAGGCTCCTTGAGGGGGTCACTGGACTACATGATTGCTATAGAGGTCTTTGGTTTATGAATGATTTTCCTTTTCTAAAGAGTTTTACAAAGGTTCTGGCCACATGGTAAATATTCAGTAAAGATCAACAATTTTTGCCAGATGTGGTGGCCCATGCCTGTAATCCCAGCTGCTCAGGAGATCAAGGCAGGAGGATCACAATTCAAAGCCTTCCTCAGCAATAGTGAGGCGCTAAGCAACTTGGTGAGACCCGTCTCTAAATAAAATACAAAAAAGGGCTGGGGATGTGACTCCATCATTGAATGTCCCTGAGTTCAATCCTTTATAGACAGAAAAAAAACAAAAACAGATCAACTATTTTCATTGACCATGATGACGAGGTTGGGACATCCTGAGTTGTCACTTTATACATGTTGGCATTCAGCATGCAATTTTATAAGGCCTACTATGTGTGCAGATGCTGAACCCAGATTATTTGAAGTATGTCTTCTTTCTTTCTTTTTAAAATATTTTTAGTTGTAGATGGAACAATACCTTTATTTTGTTTATTTAGTTTTATGTGGTGCTTGGAATCGAACCCAGGGACTCACACATGCTAGGCAAGTGCTCTACCACTGAGCTACAACCCCATCCCTGAAGTATGTCTTCTTTCTACACAAGGATGATAAACTCTCCTTGTGGCCCACTTGCAGCCACAAGTCACAGTAGCAATGAAGCTAACACAATGACAGGCGTCTCCAGGGACAAATCCCAACTCCAGGCTCACTCCACAGCCATTTTAGCAAAATCAGGCTCTGCCAACTGGTTATTTTCCTTTTTCAAGAATAGCATTGTAAGAGGTAATGTGAGTAGAGACATCCCCTTGCTTATCCACGGTGGGGATGTTCTAGATCCTCAGGATGCCATAAACTGCAGATAAATAGTACCAAATTCTATATATACTATGTTTTCCCTTTTCATACATATCTACAGTGAAGTTTGACTTATAAATTAGGCATAGTAAGAGATTAACAGTAATAGCTAATAATAAAATAGACAATTAGGACAATATACTCTAACAAAAGTTATATGAAAGGTTTTTTATTGTGATGATGTGAAATGATACAATTCCTACACAATGAGATGAAATGAGGTGAACTGCATATTCAGAATGGCACACATGTTTAAATGATTAAGTAACTTATTTCCAGGATCTTCTCTTTAATATTTTTGAATTTTGGTAGAACTCAGAGAACAAAGCTGTGGATAAAGTGGAACTACCAACCAAGCCAACCAAGGATCTCTTAGATGACTCAGTCTGAGAAGAAGTCAACCTTGGGTATTCACATGGCATAAAGAAATAGCCCCCTCATAAGTAAATGAGGTGCTTGTATATATCAGGAAACCAAGAAGAGAAAATCAAGGAGCCTTTGGTTATCAAGAGGGAACACAAATCCCCTGAGCATCATGGTGGCTGTCAGTAGTAAGAGGGGAGAGATTTCTAGAAAGCAAGATAAATTGGGTTTCCATTTTCATACAGCCCACAAACTTGGGATTCCACCCTTTACTTCCAACCATGTGGAATTGGGTGGTAGTTTGTTTAGGAAGCCAGTAGGATTCTCTTACAGGTGCTGCTCCCACAGGAGGTAGCCCTGTGGACTCACCCTAACTGCTGTCTACCCTCTACCTACTCTGTATCAGTCTGGGCCTTTTCATTGCTGTTCTTCAAAGAACTAGGGCATACAGAGGCAGGTAAGGTGAGGGCACTGGCAGTCTGACCCCACAGACAGAGGAAAGGCAGACTGGGCTCTCTAAATTTGACTGCCAGGAATTGCTGCAGATTGAACCATGTCTTCCACAAAATTCATATGTTGAAGCCCTAAGCCCTAAAGCAACTGTATTTGGAAATGAAACCTGGAGTCTGTAATTGAGGTTAAATGAGGTGCTAAAGGTGAGGCCAAGAGGATTAGTGTCCTTATAAGAAGAGACACCAGAGAGTTGGCTTTCCTCCCACATACGTGCTGTGGAAAGACCATATGAGGACAAGCAAGAAGGCAGCCATCTGAAGCCAGGAAAGCCCTCCCCAGAAACCAAATCCTGCCCACCCCTTGATCCCAGACTTCCCAGTCTCCAGAACAGTGGGGAAATAAACATCTGTTTTTTAACCTGTGTGGCCTCTGGTATTTTGTTATGGCACCCCAAACTGACTAATGCAGGGACATTTGTTTGGTTCAAGGGGATATCTCACACCAGGCTTTGGGCGACTGAGCAGCCAAGGAAATGGATGGGGCATTCTATCATCCCCTAAACAGAGACTAATTGCTGGTAATCACATCCAACTCCTCCACTCCATAACTTTTGGGGAGTTTTTTATCCCTCTCTGGTGATGTGTTTGCTCTTTTGCAATGTGGCAAATGGAGATCTGAAAGTCTTTGTGAACCGAGTTTTCAAAAACAAGGCTGAATGACTCCTCATAAGGGCTCCCTCTTCATCCCTGCTCCCTGGCCCAGAGCCAGCTGCAGGGCCCTCTACAAGGCAAGGACCAGTGTGTCAGGAGGGGTGGGGGAAGGGAGTGGAGAAATGGGACGCCCAGTTCAAAAAAGTCCACATTTTAAAATAACTAAGTTTTTTTTTTCCTTTTTTTCTTTCTTTTCTTTCATTCTTTCTTATTTATCTTTTTCTTGTGGTTCTGGGAGTCAACATTGATAATCTGGTTACCACAGTAATACATGCTCATCACAGAAAAATTTATTTGAGTATGAAGAAGAAAATTTAAATCACCCAGCATTCTACAGTCCCAGTGCACTTTCTCCAAGTCTTTTATTCATGAGAATTTGTGTTTGTGTGTAGAGAATTGCAATCAGACCACACAAACTACACTTGCATATTCTGCTTTCACTTACCATTGTGTATCGCTGACATTTTGTCAAGCCATTAAGTGTTCTCAAAAACTAACATTATTTTAGTGGCATCTTTAATGTAGGATTTTTATTCAAGTCCTTGAATCTATTAATGTGTAAATGGCTTGGGGTAAAGAGACAGGGTCTGAATGTGGCTTGATTTCCTCCTCTTCCGCACCCCTTGCTGGTGATTGCCAAATGTTAAGGTGGGCTGTGCACAGAAATTGTGGAATCTTTTTTCTCTAGAATTGGAGAGCAGAAAAGTCCCATCCACATGGGGTGGTTTCAGTAGGTACTAAAATAGTGTGTCAGTGCAACTGCAAAACCAAACAACAAAAGTAAATACCCGCAAGCCAGGCAATTAGTCATTTGGGTTCACAGTCAGTCACTTGAGTTTTTCACATTCCCTCACCCTCCCAGCCAGACCCAGCTTTGGAAGGACTCTAACAAGCAAACCCGTCTCTTT
This sequence comes from Marmota flaviventris, assembly GCF_047511675.1. Taxonomy (NCBI): domain Eukaryota; kingdom Metazoa; phylum Chordata; class Mammalia; order Rodentia; family Sciuridae; genus Marmota; species Marmota flaviventris. The sequence goes on from NC_092508.1 coordinate 111,086,625, forward strand.
CCTGCAGGCTGATATCCAAAATCCAAGTCGTTGAGTCCAAGTCCTCCCATCTCATGGAAGGGGAAACTGAGGCCAAAAGAGCTAAGGATGAAAGTCAGCACTCAGAGGAGAAACTGGGTCCAGCTCTGGCACTTGCTTCCATTTTCTTTTTTAATAACATGAAAATACTTTTTTAGACATACAACACAAACAAACAAACAAACAAACAAAAACTCTAGCAAATTAAAACAAATGCCTCATGCCAACTTCAAAAATAAAAATAAATATGAATGAAAGTTCCTTGACCTCAACCCCAAGTGGTTGTCCGAAATTTGTTGTTCTTTATGCCACCAAGATTTTCATGTCTTTACTACCTATTATATGATAAATGGTATTTTTTGCATATTTTGAACTTTGTATACTTGTTTTTGGGGACCCTGCTACAATTAATTTTTTCCCCAATGTTTTTTTTTTTTCACTTACATAGACAGTGTCCTCTATTATGAAAATTTCATATTATATAGTTACCTTATTGTCAGAGTTGTGAACATTTAGGACATTTTCATCATGTCAGTGACACAGCAGTGAATGTTCTTGCACAGAAATATTGCCCTGGTATTTCCTGGATTTTGCCCACTGAACTAAGTTGCCTGTCATAGCTTACTGCTCCCCACACATGAGTAGGTCCTAGCTGCACACCACTCTGCACAGTTCGGTTGTTATTTTGTGTTGTACCATCCTGTAGAGAGTGGGAGGGAAGCAGAGTCACAGTGGAATAAACAAGTTGGACCCAGAACAATTTGGCAGGTGGAAATACATGTAGGAAAACTCCCATCTGGAATAGTTTTATTTAAAAAAAAAAAAAAAAAAAAAACCTCTTGGGGAAACCATGCCCTTGACTTTCCCCATGGTTATTTTCCAAACTCCTCCCCTGGTTAGCTCTGAGGCCTACAGGAGATATATTATGGTTTGGATCTGGAATATTCCCCAAAGTCTCATGTACTCAGAGATGGGGAAGTGATTAGATCATGAGAGCTCTCATGTCTTGAGTGGATTAATCCATGATAACTGAATGGACTTTTAGGAGGTGGGACCAAGTTGGAGGCAGCAGATGACTGGGGTCGTGGCTCTTCTTTTGGGTTCCTTTCTTCCTTTCTCCCCTCCCCACTGCTCCCCAGCCACCGTGAGCTGAGCAGCTCTCCTCTACCAGGCCCTTCTACCATGATGTTCTGCCTCATCTCAGACTCGACTGACCGTGGACTGAACTTCTGACACTGTGAGCCCAAATAAAACTTTCCTCCTCTTATTCTTATCAGGTATTGGGGTGACAGTGACACAGTTAACAAACACATACTATGAAGTCATATATTCAGATATTTGTTGGTTGCAAGAGGGTCAATCTGACTCTAACTGTGTCATGAAGTGAAAAATGTCGAGGATGAGAATGTTCTTCTGAAACACTGGATTAATTGATTGGATTGAAAACTTTCTGAACATTTTATTGCTTGTTTTGAACAGCTATTTTTTTAAAAGAGAGAGAGAGAGAGAGAATTTTTTGATATATATATATATATATATATATATATATATATATATAGAGAGAGAGAGAGAGAGAGAGAGAGAGAGTTTTTGGTGGACACATCTTTTTTTTTTTTTATTTTTATGTGGTGCTGAGGATGGAACCCAAAGCCCCGCACATGCCAGGCGAACGCGTTACCGCTTGAGCCACATCCCCAGCCCAAAAGTTCTACCCTCCATTTTTAAGACTCTCAGAAAAAGTTAAACATTTATCCTTTCAATTTGATCTGCATTAGCAAAATATTACCCTAAGTTTTGATTTTTTTTAAATGAAGCTAAAATCAACACTGCTCTTTTGACCCAACTACAGAAGCACTTCCTTTACATATTAGTCTTCAACACTGTAAGAATCAAGCTTATTAATTCACCATCAGCCACAGAAAATGAAATCCTCTAAGTTTCAATGAAACAATGTCCATTTTTGGCCCTACTTAACTCAGAGAGAGAGGATTTAGAAATAAACAGTTGAAATCTGGACTCCTTTTCTCCCCAGAAAATGCTCACTCTAAAGTAGGTCAGACTGTGTTGTTACAAATCTTAACAATTCTCTTTAATTTTTCACTGGCTATACTTGGGGACAGGGAGGAAGGACAGTTTGCCTAATTAATGAAAGAAAAAGTGCAGTCAAGAAAGAAGGGCTCCTGAAGTGCAGATAAGCTCTATCTCTACCCCTAATGAGTTCATCAACATGAAAATTATTATCTAAAGAATTACTAGTGGTGAGATGATTTATTATGTAACACATACTTCAGTAGCCTGCCCTGGTTGACCACAAATATTCATTCTCCCTCCTGGAGTCTGAGGAGGAGGCTGACACAGCTCTGGGAGAAGCCAAGAGTGAGCTGCAAAAAGAGAAACCTGGAATGAACCTCACCACCCTATGATTGACACCTCATCCCAGGAAGCCAAAGCAAGGGCTCTTTGTATCTAGGATTTAGCAAGAACCTGCTAGAAAATGTAGATTTGGAAGTGTGTATAAGTGATACAAACACTGAAAGTTTTCATATTCTAAATCTGTGTGCACATATTGCTTCTGAATCCAAATGCTTTCTTTCCTTAGGTCTCTGTTATGGTTTAGATTTGAGGTGTCCCCCCAAAAGTTTACGTGTAACACAACGTAAGAAAGTCTAGAGGTGAAATGATTGGGTATGAGAATCTTAACTTAATCCATGAATTAATCTTCTGATAAGGATAACTAGGTGGTGACTGTAGGCAGGTAGTGTGTGACTAGAGGAGGTGGATCCCTGGGGTCATGCCTTTGGGATATGTATTTTGTACATGTTGAGTAACTCTCTGTTTCCTGGTGCAATGTCCCAAGATGCTTTACTCCATCACACTCGTCTACCATGATGTTCTGCCTCACCTCAGGCCGAAGCAATGGTGTCAGCCATCTATGGACTGAGACCTCTAAAACTATGAGTGCCAAATAAACCTTTCCTTCTCTAAAATTGTTCTTGTTAGGCCTTTTGGTTATAGTAGCAAAAAGGCAGACTAAAACAGCCTCTAACATATATTCCTACCTTAACCATGGAGTGGTACAGTTTTTTCCAAGAGCAATCTTGCCAGGAAATAAGCAGCATTATTTACCACTTAATCAAAAAGCTGCCAGTTTAATTTTTTTAAAATTATGTATTTGTAACTTCAAAAACTCTTATGCTCCTTTTTCTAAATCATTATCAGCCAACAAAATCTTCAGGGCTTTAAGGGACTTTTTAAAGAACGTGTAGCTTATTCTTTGAGAACACCTGAGTCTTTGCAAGAAGAAATTCCAGAAAGATGACTGGTAAACTACCCAGGAAAAAAAAAATTCCAGTTTTCCCCAGTTATCATCCACAAATGCTTTCTTCTTTTTATCTAAAACATAAAGATCTTTCTAAAAGCCCTCACTGGAAGGAACAGACTGTTATTATAGTATTATATTTTGTGTTTCTTTACATTGCTTTCTAAACTATATTCATTGGCTATTGCTCAAAATATGCTGCATAAGAAATAATCCCAAAAGTCAACAACTTAACAAAAGTATTTATTCTTTGTCTGACTGATAAAGGTTGACCTCATGTAGGTGAGCATTCAATCTGTGGGTGGGGACTAGGTCTACTCTACTGTCTCTCAGTCAGTAGTATCCTGACACCTACTTTTCCTGTGGGGAAAGAGCAAACCCAATGCCCCTCATAGGTTGACAGACTGTTTGCTTCACATCCACTCAAATTCCTTTAGGCAACATAAGTCACATGGTCCAACCCAACACTGGTGGAGCCAAAAAATAAACTCTGCTTATTATGCTAGGAAGCCCAGGCTTATTTGACAAATAGTGTGATTGGAAGGTGAGTAGGAAAACACACTGTAATCCATCTCTCCAATTTTTTCTATTTCAAACTCAAGCAGTAGTTCACAACCTTTTTAAGCACCTTAAAGACCTCACAGAGAAGCTCATAAAGCTCTGGATTTGAAGGTCAGCTCCTCCATTAGCTTCCTGGGCAATCTGAGGCAGATGGTTCCCAGGTCTCAGTTTCTGAATCCATAAAATGGGAGAAAGAAATCTATCTTACAGGACTAAATGAAGGGGTATACTCATGAATCTTAGCATAGTGCATAATACATAGTGAAATATTCCCAATAAACAGGAGCTGTTGATGGTTGTCAGTAGCAGTCATCTAATAGACATTTGGTGGGAATTTACGATATGCCAGGCACTTTGCCTGGTCATAATGATAAAAAGATGTATAGTCACATAAACAGGTAATGCCCACTAGAGAGGGTATGGGAATGAGGCCTCTAACTCAGCTTGGGGCATCAGGAATAGTCCACCAGTAGAGGTGGCACATATATACGGTGTTCATAAATGAATGAGAATTCTCCAGACAAGCCGAGACGTATATGCAGGTAGGACATTGCAAACAGAAGAACAACAAAAAGAATCTGGTGTGTGCAGAGGTATGTGTCATTTAGTGAGTATGTAGGGAAAGGGAGATACACTGGAAGTTTGTGGCTGGGATAGGAGACAATTTCAGTTATGTTAAGTGTGCTTTGCTAAGGAAACAAATTATATCCCAAAGGCCATTAGCCATTCCATAATGTCCAAACTGAAATCATTCACTTAATGGTATTGGCTCCAATCTAAACTAATGCTGCATGGTCTCATTCAAACTCCTGAGAAGTCTGGAGTCTGCTGGAAATAAGATCTTGTTTCAGCTGCTGGGAGGACAAGAGGACCTTGGGTGCCCTTTCCATCCCAAGCAATTCAGCAAGGGCTGAATAGGACATCGTTCTGTTCCCAAGACACTTCTTGGCACTTGGGGTAGAGGACCAGGGTGGATTGAAAAGGTGAATAGAGCTGATTTCTTTTTTCCAGAAGTTCCAAGCTAAGGGCTGGGTTCCAGCTGAATGACAAATTGCATGCCATAGAATTGCCACAGTGGTGACTCTTGCCCCCACCTGCATCCAGCCCCACCTTGGGCCACGCCCCTTTTCAGTTAAGATTTCCCGTGTCGGTAAGCAGGGGACACCTCGGTAAGCAGGATGAGCCTGTGTGAGGCCCTTCCTCCTCTCCTGCGCACCCCACTGTTTTCCAGAGGAAAGAAGATGAACTCTGCGGGGGAGGTTGGGGTGTGAAAGCAGGCTTGGACTCAGTGTGTCGCCTCTCCTATGGGGACAAAATTAAACAGCTTGTGAAGTCCAATTCTGTAGCTCACGAGCATCATCGAGCATCAGAGAGAGGAATTTTAAAAAGCTGATTCTGGGAATGAATTAGTAATGAGTTTCTACTGAATTTTTTAAAGTTGTACTTGTCACACCGTTCAGTGGTCATTACTTACCCCTTTTTGATGAATTCACACAGCTTAGTTTTGTGATTTGCAAGAGATTTAGTTTCAGGAGAGACTCTCTCTGTGTTAGAGAATCCCTCCAGGCTGGGTTCCTTTTTAACACGTGGATAATGCCTCCCACCCCCAATCCAGGCACACCAGCCTCCTGGGGCCCTAGGGAGGGAGTGATCTCCCCCCGGATTTCACCTCTCCAGATCTCCAGAGGCTTCCACACTTCTACTCCTGTCACCCAAAGTCAAGCAACTCTTTCTCACCACTACCAACTCTAACACTGAATTCCTGGACCTCTAAGCAAATGCTCCTCTCACCTCCTCTTTAGAGGATTGGATGCCATTTCCTCTTTTCCCAAGACACTGGGAACCAAAGACCAGAGGTTCCTTCTCAGAACTCCCTGCAGCCTCATCTCAGAGCCAGTGGGTGGCATCTACCTTTGTTTGTAGGTAATGATGATGAAGGAGCTGACCCCCTTCAGGAAGGCTCTGTAGGCAGCTCTGACTTGTCTGAGTCAAGCGTGACCCATTTCTACCTTTACTCAATCCTGTTGCATCTGTACCAATGCATCACAAACTTGGTGGTGGAAAACAACCCAAGTTGATGATATTAGAATTCTGAAGTTTGGGAGTCTGAGATGGGTCTCACTGGGTTAATATCAAGATGTCAGCAGGTCTTTATGGAAGAATTTTTCCAGCCTTTCCCAGCCTCTAGAGGCCACTCACAGTCCTCTGCTCATGCTCCTTCATCTTTATGCCAACAGTGGCTGACTGAGTCTTTCTCACATCACATCATTGTGACACTGACCCCCAAATCATATCAGGCACACCCTGATCACCCAGGATTACCTCTTTTCCTTAAAGTCAACTTGTGAACAACTGTAATTCCATCTGCTCCTTTAGTTCTCTCTTGACAATGACTCAGATATTCACAAGTTTGGGGACTAGGACAGTGACATTTTTGGGAGAACACCATTCTGCCTGCCACAATAATCAAGGTGAAAGAGGCATGTGGGAAACCACTACATGCATGTACACACACACACACACACACACACACACCATTCCCCCCATCTTGTCTAGGGGGACAGAAACAACTGGAGAGAGCCCCAAGTGGGAGGCTTCCAAACAGGAAGGGAGAAGAAATACTGTAAGGAAGCAATTCATTTCCACCATTCAATTTCTTTCCTCCTCCCAGTATTTCAAGTTGCTGAAAGGTGGGGGCCTTTCCCTTTGTTTACAGCTGCTGCACTGACACACCAATGACACGCTAATGACAGAGAGCTTCTCTAGCAGTGAAAGAGAAGGGAGGAGAAATGAGACGGGAGACAAAGCCTGCCTTTCTTCCATCTGCCATGGGCCTATCAGAGCCGTCACTTAACCTCTTTCTGCAGAGTTTCTCCTTGAATACTCCACGAGGATGAGGCCATCTGCTTCTCTATCTGTAATTAGTGGCATACTCGTGGTTGTGCTGCCGTTGCACTGTTATTATGTTTGGCTTTTTTTTTTTTTTTAAGTAAGATGGATGCCTCCCTTATTGGAATCTATACTTCTTTGAGAATGGTACCTATTTGGGGCACCTGTGTTTTGCTTAGTGGCCACTCAAGTGGATATGGCATTTGTTATGGTTTGAATGTGAGGTGTCCCCAAAAATCTCATGTGTGAGACAATGCAAGAAGCTTTGGATGAGAAATGATTGGATTTATAGCCTTAGCCTCATCACTGAATTAGTCCCTGATGGGATTAACTGGGTGGTGACTGGAGGTATGTGGGATGTAGCTGGAGGAAGTGCTTCATTGGGGTCTTGGCGATAGGGTATATATTTAGTAGCTGGAAAGTGGAGTCAGTCTCTCGCCCCCCCCCCTTTCCTTCTTGCCCCCTCTCCCACTCCCTCTCCCTCCCCCGTCTCTGCTTTCTGATCATCATATGAGCTGCTTTCCTCTGCCACACTCTTCTGCCATGATGTTCTGCCTCACCTTGAGCCCCAAGGAATGGAGCCAGCCTTCTATGAACTAAGACCCCTGAAACTCTGCGCCCTCAAATAAACTTTTCTCCTTTACAATTGTTCTGGTCAGATATTTTAGTCATAGCAGAAAAAAAAAAGTACTAAAACAGCAGTGGTGGATTAAGGAATCTCCGGGAGATGTGCAGAGACCTTGAGTGGAAGTGAGGGGACTACTAGCATGCTCTTACTGGGAAGAAGGTGTTATAGTAAAGAGGAAATCAATTCTGAAAGTCCTGGGTAAGCTGTGTGGCTTTATAATTCAGGAGAAGATACAAGGTTTCCTGTTATCTAAAGAAGATGGTGGGGGAAAGAGATCTTAAGTCAAGTGTGGGTAATTCCCATCATGTTGTTCTCAAAGAGAAAAGATGCTGGTGGAGGAAGCCAAGCAGAGTAAAGGGCAGGTTCTGACATCAGGGGCAGGGAGAAGGGAGGACACCATTACAGGGAGCAGAGAGGACATGAGGATGTTGCAGGCTAGGCATCTAGTTAGAGAGAGAGAGAGAGATTAGCAACAGTTCCCTTTGCCAGATGTATCTGATGTCACAAGGCCTTGCCAAGATTTTTTTTTTCATCCTGATCCTAACAATTAGCTATTGACAAATTACCTGTCAAAAAGAAATATTGAAAAAGCTTTCTTCTTAGAGAATGTGCTCAAGGAAAGCAGCTGCTCCCCAGGTGTCTGTCCAGGCCCACTCTTCATTTACAGGACTGGAGGGAAAGCAAGAGTCAGAGCATGGAGACTGGTGGTCTCCAGGAAACACTGTCTTGCAAGATAGAAGCCACACTTCCTGCAGGGACACATGTCTGTGGGCATGTCTGGGAGCTGATTGGATCCCACTGACCTACCATTGTGTGGTAGGAAGGCACAGGACACCCACCCAGGCATTCAGAGCTTACCTGCATCAGTGAAATTTAACAAAAGCACACAATGAGTGTGGTCATGGTTTCGGGGAGCCATTTTTCTGAATAGCTCATGCATTCACATGGTACAACAATGAAAAGGAACACAGAGGTAGATAGTGAAAAGTTTTCCTCTCATCCTGACTCTAGGTGCCTATTTCCTTCACTGCAAACAACTAAGGTAGCTAATTTCTTACATATTCTGTCAGAAATATTTAATAATATTCAATATAAGCAAACATATAAGTATCATCTCCCCTTTATTATTATATTATTTATTTTAATAGACTTTATTGTTTGGAACAGTTTTAAGTTCACCAAAAAATGGAGCAAAAGGTGCTTAGATTTTTTTTCATCTACCCCCTGTTCCTACATACACACAGCCTCTCCCACCACCAACATCCCCACAGCAGAGTGGTGTATTTGTAACAACTGACAAACCTACATTGACACATCATTACCACAAAAAGTTCATAGTTTACCTTAGGAGTCATTCTAGGTGTTATACAGTATATGTATTTGGACCAGTGCAAAATGACATTTGTATCTCTCAAAAATCCTCCAGAATAGGTTTATTGCCCTAAAAAAAATCCTCTATGCTCTACATATTTATTCCTCCCTCTCCCCAGTGCATGGAAACCACTTATCTCTTCCTTTCCTTATTTTATTTGTTTATTTATTTATGTTTTGGTGGGGACAGGTGCTGGGGATTGAACCCAGGGTCTTGCACATGCCAGGCAAGTGCTCTGTCATGAGTGACAGCCCAGCCCACAACCACTGATCTTTTCACTGTCTCAGAGGCTCTGCCTTTTTCTGGCTGTTATACAGTTGGAACCAAACAGCGTGCAGTCTTTTCACTTAACAATATGCATTTAAATCCCCCCATCTTCATTCTCTCAATGAATATTTGCCAAATGCACGCTGCGCACCGCAGAGTTCCAGGAACTGGGATGCTGGATATAGAGATGGCAACTTTCCTCACCCCATGGAGTTTATATTCTTAGGCTGCAGGAGAATAAATAAACAAATAAGCAAGCAAGAAATTTTGAGATATAGTGCTATGAAGGAAATAACAGATACATGCTAGTTGGATAGGATGCTCAGAACAATGGGGGGAAGGAAAAATGACCTACTTAAGGGGTACCTATAGAGCTGACGCCCTGCCCCCGACCTCATGCATGGAAGGAAGATGTACACTCTGTCTGCCCAGTGCTAGGGAAATGGCAGTCTGCAGGAAGAAGGTCATTCAAGGGATGGTGGTTTTCTCCTTTTTCAAACCAGAGTTCCTCTCCCTGATCTTTCCTCTACCATGAGTCTTGTCTGGGGCAGGTGGCACCAAGCTGGGAGGCTGTGGGCCAATGTAATGCTACTCTTGTCTGTACAGGGATCTGGAACATGAGCCTGAAGGAGGCCAGAGGTAGGAGGAGATCCAGCCTCACCCTTCCACACTGCCTCTGCAGCCAGGCCAAGCTGTTTGTGTGCATTATAGAGTGTTTCCCCCCTGCTAACATCACAAAGTAGTGCACTTGTACACATGCATGCGTGTGTGTGCATGTGTGTGTGTGTGTAAAATAATGTGCATTTGAAATGGAAGAAATCAACATTCTTATAAACATATGAAAGAATAAAACCATATATCTACGTTCTCCCTGTACTTCTCAGTGCAATGATAGTGAAACAGCTCTTCAAGTTCACCCCTCATTCTAAAGAAAAACTGGAGCTGTTTGGGAGGCAAGAGAAGGCCTGGGGTGTCTCCAGTCATAGAAAGCCAAGCAGAGCTCCATTCCCAAATGTCCCAGAAGAAACTGACAGGCTTCCAGCCTAAATCCAATGTGTTTTCAGGCTACCTTGTAAATAATAGCAGTAGTAACTATTCTCTATTGAAGAAAAAAAAAAAACCCATACAAGTTAAGGATATTCCATATGTCTCTCATTCTCACAGCAGTACTGCCAATTTGGTATTCCCAAAATCTCTAGGACCGTTCTGCAAAGGGAAAAAACAAAGGGAAAATTTATACCATTCTCAGAGGAAGCCTCAATGTAAAGTTATGCAACTTGACCAAAGATGCAAGTGAGTCAGTAGCAGAACTGGGAGCCCAACACTGGTGCATCTGATTCTGGATCCAGCACTCCTCAATCTTAGCACTCCACTTGTGTCCTTATTCCCACTCACAGGCACTAGAATCTTTAGGTTTGCTGGCCTCAGGGACTTTGTGTGACTACTCAGAGGCCCCACTAAAGACCACCAGCAGCCACTAAGTAGGGTCTGGATTCTGGCTACTGATGGTGAGACATTCCATGGTAATTTCTGTCTGCCACTTTATAGCATGCAGGTGGGCCTAGCACTAGCTCCCTTGCTGTCTCACATGGGTGTCCCTCTGTCTACTCTCCACTGATCAGCCTTAGCAAGATGGAAAACCAGGTTAGAAATCCATGCTTATCCATTCTTCTTTAGTAACTTTCTCTCAAAAGTTACCTATTCCAAAGACAGATTAGTGGCTAAAGATAGGGAAATGGGATGTGACCACTGTAGGGTTTATTTTGGAAATGCTGAAAATGTTCTAAATTATATAGTGGTAATAATTGTGCAGTACTATGAAGATATTAAAAACCACTCGGTTGTATACCTTAAATCAATGTGTTGTATGGTATGCCAATTTTACCTCAATAAAACCGTTAAGAAGCAAAAATTCCTATTTTCTCATTTCCCATCTTTCCATGGCTCTTGAGGGATTAGCTATAGTGAGTTTTAGATACACCCATGAAGTTTAATTATCCTCACTTTGAGTTTAGGCTAGACTTTGTGACTTGGTCCTAACAAATTGCATGTGCTAGGAGTGAGAGAGTATGACTTTCAATCAAAGGTCATAAAAGGCATTACACCTTATTTCTTGCTTCTCTCCCTTGGATTATTCCCTCTAGAAGGAAGGTAGCAGCCATGATGGGAGGACACCCAGACAGCCCAGTGGAGAGACATGTGGCAAGGAACTGAGGCCTCCTCCCTGGAGCCATCCATGGGCACCATCTTGGAATCAGACTCACCAGTCCTCTCCAAGCTTTCAGATGATTGCAATCCTGGCTGACATCTAAAACACATCCTCATGAGAGACTCTAAGCCAGAACCACCAGCTAAACTCCTCTCAAATCCCTAACCAATAAATGTTTATTGTCTTAATACACTGTTTAGGGAGAATTAATTATGCAGCAGCAATAGATAATATTAGATACAGAAGAATGCATTATTAGATAATAATACAATTTTACTAGCTAATAAGCAGCCAATCCCAACTAAGTTTGGACAAATACTGGTGGGCTAACACATTATCCTTCCAAAATAACACCTTTCTATTTTAACAAAGGAACCCTGGAGACACAGTGCCCCAATTCAAAAACACCAAGACAGTGGTAAGCATTTCAGGCTTGGGGACAGGCTTGTAGGGAGTTTATTTTTGGCCCAGGGCTGGGGAGTTTCTGTGGCTTTTTTAATCACACCATGCAGCCAGCTGCCTGCTCTTCATAGAGTGTGTCCCTACCCAGTCCTCAGGAGGCCCACAGAGACAATTCCTGTCAGAAGAAACATGGGCAGGGACTCGATAATGTCACCACCATCTGAGTGACAGGAAATTGCTCCCTTCTCTCTAGGTTCTTATTCTCCTTTCTTTTCATGGCACCAGCTCCTTTTACTCTATCTGGTCTCCCACGAATAAAGGTCAGTTGCTCTCTCCTTTCTCTCTGCCACTGAGGGGGTCTTTCCATTCTGGGTAAGTTATGTCTTTACTGCCTGCTGACTTTTTCTCTTTTTTCATTTCTTCTCTCTCCTTTGACATTTGTTGCCGCTACAGACCTTTGGAAATCCTAGAATTCTCCTAAGAATTTACTGAAAACTGGGGGTTGGCATTTAAGAGTGCAAGAGTCTACAGCAATTACTTCAAAATGTTTTATGCTTGGCCAAAATTAACAAAGAAAATGCATGCGTGCACACCTACACACACACACACACACACACACCAACAATAACAACAACAAAAAGGTAATTGTAATGGCTAACCAGGGTCAACTTCACCATCCACATGCCTGGGTGATTTGACTAACCAGAGATGACTCCTCCCACCAGGGCTAAGGGTTATTAATAGGTAACAGAAACCAAAACTATTTACAAAGGATTAAAATAATCTCTCAAGCATATAATATGTCCTTTGCTGTAATCTTTTCCTTTGAGCATTTCATTTCTCCATCTGTTTTGCATATGTTCGAGAATCTTCTCTGTCTTCCACTAACAATGTAAACAATTGCTTTGTAGCCCCAGTTATTAAGTCCAAGTTGTGAGTTTTGTGGTTTTATTGTTATATCTCTTCTAGAGACTATGAGCTAAAATGTGACCTCATTTCCCAAGTTAGACTCTGTACATCAGAGCTTTGTAAGAGATTCACGGGAACATCTAAGATATTTTACATTTTTAAGGAAAATGCAGCAACATTTTTAAAAAAAAATTTTTTTTTAGTTGTAGATGGACACAATACCTTTATTTTTATTTATTTATTTTAGGTGGTGCTGAGGAACGAACCAAGTGCTCATACATGCGAGGTAAGCACTCTACCACTGAGCCACAATCCCAGCCCAAATGCAGCAATATTTACCATGGAAGGCTACCACCTGAGCTACTAACCTGAGGTATCTCAGAGTTCAGCATTGACTTAACTGTATTTCTTTTGATACAATTGCATTTTTATAAAGTTGAGGTTTTGGAGATTGCTATGTGTTAGTCAGTTTTTCCTTTCTGTAACAAATATCTGACATAAACAACTAGAAAAGTGGTTTATTTTGACTCATTGGTTTCAGAGATTTTAGTTCAGGGTCATTGACTCCATCGCTCTGCATCTGAACCGAGGCAGAACATCATGGTGGAAAGATACAGTGGAGGAAACCTGCCCAGCTCATGGCACCCAAGAAGGAGAGAGAGAGGGAAAGAGGAAAGGGCCAGGGATGTCCTCAAAGGCACACCACCAGTGATCTATTTCCAATTATGCCCCACCTCCAGATACTACTTCCCAATAATTCATTCAAATTATTAATCCATCAGTGGATTAATCCACTGATGAGATTGCAGTTCTTGTGATTCAATTTACTTCCCCAAAAACTCCAGGATATGATAACTCACGCATTGCTGCATTAGGGACCAAGTCTCCCACACATAAGCTTTTGGGGGCCATTCCAAATTCAAGTTATAAGACTATGACAGAAAAGAAGTGTCAGCCAAGAGTCAGTGAAGGACAGAAAAAGAGTGTGGCAGTATCCAATCTTATTTAAAATTTGATAATTTATGTGTACATCACAATTTACACACTCTGTTAGTAATTGTGATTCAGGGGAGGGGGACATACTGAGAATTGAACCCACGGGTGCTTTACTGCTAAGCTTTACATCCCTGCCCTCTTTATTTTTTTATTTTGAGATTGTCAGTCGTGGGAAGTTGCTAATGCTGGCCTTGAACTTTTTATCCCCCTTCCTCAACCTCCTGAGTCTCTAGGATTAGAGACTTGTGCCACCAGTAATTGTGATTAATTAAAAATAGAATAATAATAATATTGGTTTTTCCTTCAATTTATGTACATTTTCCCCCAAAGACTATAATTATTAGTTAGAAATACCTATTAAGCTGTTTGGAACCAACTACTCAATAAATGGAACTGTTAAATATTTCTGTTGGCCTCAGGGCACTGTGAAAAAAAGAACTTTACACATTAAGAAAGCAAAGTTGGGAACTTGGGAACTTCTGTTGTGGCCTATTGTGATCTAACCCCACCCCACTCATCTCTGCCACTCCTCTGATCCCTCTTTCTATGCCTTTCCATAGCACATTGGGTGCTGTTTGCCAAAATCGCCATGCTTCCTCACCCCTAGGGCTTCATATGCGCTCATCTGTCAGGAATGGTCTTCTCTGTCCTCCCGTCAATATGGCTCCAGATCACCTGGATCTTTATTATCTTGAATGATATACATTTGCTTATAGATCTGTTCTTAGATTACACTGTGACCTTCTTGAGAACAAGAAACAGGTCTTGCTCAACTCTGTGTTTCCAGGATCAAAGAAAAAAGGTTACGTGTGTTACTAGAAGCTTCATGTAGAATCCTCCTGGCCTTATGCTGCCTCTTACCTTGTCCTCCACAGACACTGCCTTTACCCCTAACCTCTGTTGCGTCATCTGTACTGAAAGCACAGAGACCAACCACAGATCAAGCAGGCTTCCTTCCTTCTCAGAGCATTCCTTTGACAAAAGGTTCTTTTTGAACTAGGGCCTGGAGATTTTGTTGGGAACACTCTGGCCTTGTTTCAGGAAAGGAATGTGTTGGGGCTGGATCTGGTATAGGGATTCTAGAGTGGGGTGCCATGCCAGAAACATTTGGTTGCAAGCAAAAGAGACTCCTAAAGAAGGTTATAAAGATTTTGTTGTGTTGTGTTGTGGGTTTTTTTTTTGTTTGTTTGATTTGATTGGTTGGTTGGAATCACAGCCTTATGCTTATTCTTCTGCTGACCCAGGGACAGCATCAGCACTAAAATTCCGGAGCAATGGGGCTTCACAGAGCTTGGGACTCTAGTAGGGTTTCAGAGCTTGCTCTGAATCCAAATCAATATTTGTGCCAGGGTCACAGTGAACCTCACCCCACAGCTCTGTTGTTAGTGTGATAAGGTTTCGTCTCCCCTCTCCAGGCTCTGTCTATCATTACCAACTAATCACATTTTCCCCTACCTTCAGTTCAAAGTTCAAAGAAGGGGAATCTCATCAGTCCAGTTGGTCCTTGAAGTCTGTGTTTGCACAGGATTTTGCAGCAGCCTATAGCCTGGCTGTGCTTGGAAAAGGTGCCTGCTTCTTGCCCAATCAGTTAAGGGTAGGAAGAGAGGGGCTCAGAGGGCCACTGTAGGACAACTTGGAAGAAACTCCTTGTAAGAGTGCTGCAAGCACAACCAACACCCTGAGAATTTGTCTCTCTGGTCCATGTGTTCTTTCCTGTTGTGTAGCACTAACTAGCTATTTTCTCTGTAATAATCTTTGTTCTGTTTCAGAATTCTTATTTACCATCCTGAAATGGATAGTTTTGTTTTGTGCTCTGAGATCCTTGTTTAACATATTAACAACAAGATAACTCTCTTTTCTTGATCAAGTTTCCTTGTCTCTTTCAAGCTTAATTGAATTGCCTGTGAACAGGAGCACAAATGCGTTTTACTTGCACAAAGACAGGAGTGACCAGAACATTGCCTAACATACCATCTCCCATGGAGAATTCAGGATTCTACACTGATTTACTAACTTGGAGTTTCCGGACCACAGAAGCAGGATCAATGTGCATGATAAATGAATCAATGAGGTGGAAAAAGAGAACTTATTTAATTTGAGCAATGAAACCCATTAAATTAAAAAAAAACAAAAAAACTTTTAATTGGTATGTCCAGATAATTGAGGATTAAGTACTTTGTCCTTGACCTAAATCAGTGGGTGTTTTGCAAGTATGTAGGACAGACCTAAATCTTTAGTGAAATACTCTCAAGGTCCAAACTTATTCCCAATGCTGAGTTTGAACCCCAAAGAAAGAATTTTTCCCTACTTCTCCCAAGAATCTGTGGTATCAACCATATCATGGCCTCTGCCACTGATGTGGTTGTTTGGTTTATTTCCCAATTTTTTTTTTTCATCTGTACTGCTTTTCTTTCATGGAACATCCCTGTATTAGTCAGGGTTCTCTAAAAGAGCAGAATCAACAGGAAGTATAATTATAAAAAGGGGATTTATTAGGTTGGTTTACACGACCGGAAGCTGGATAGTCCTCAATGGCTGTCTGCAGGTTGGAGAGCTGGGAGAACCAGTAGCTGCACAGTCCAAGAGGCTGAAGCCCTAGAACAAGAGGGATCCATGGTGCTATTCTAGTCTGAGACCAAAGGCTTCTGGAGAATCACTGTCAGAGTCCACTTTGGAAAAGTGAAGAAGAGAAAGTCTGCTATCCTCAGACCATTGCAGCAGCAATGAAGAACCCCTTCAAGAAGAATCCAGCTTATATCTGCTGCTGCTTCTTTGTTCTTCCAACTTTTATTCCATCCAAGCCATCATCCTTATTGGTCAGTGCTGCCCACACTTAAGGAGGGTCTCCATTTCAGTTGGCTATCTCACATGCCAATCATTCCTAGACCCACTTTCATTGACACACCCAATATTCCCTTAATTCTTGGTATCTAATAATCCGATCAAGTTGACAATTCAAATTAACCATTACAGTCCCCTTCCCTCTTTTGCAACGTTTAAGCCCTCTTCCAACTGGCTTTTTTTGCTAGAACTTATACACACATTCAAGCCTTGTTCCAACACTAAATTACCTTCCTTGAACCCTGAGTGATCTTCTAGCTCTCACTCCATCCCTTATACAGAAGCTTCAGGAAAGAGTGGTCTCAGAGTTTCTATTTAATCAACCTCCAACCTAAGACAGCTGGCTCTTGCCTCCTGAACATGCCTGGCCCTGCCCACAGCATCTCACTTCTATGATCCCTCCCTTGAGAAACCTTTCTCTAATGACTCTTCCTTTGGGTGGCTCTGATTCTCTGTCTCCACTGTCTAATAAATCTCCTTGGCCTTGTGGCTTTACTTCCTATATAGGTTTCATCCATCCTCACTTTTCATTTCTACTGTCCCTTCTTATCTCAGACATCATCACTTCCCATGTGGATTACTTACTACAAGAGGTTCTTATATGGACTTTCCGATGGCAAAGCCATCCCTCCCAAATAGATGTGGACTCTCTGAGTATGTGGCTTTTCTTGTTAAAAGCCATCAGCCTCCCTTCTCCACCCAGTGCCTATATGAAGAGACCTCAGATGCTTGGGTCACATGAACCCCAAGGAGAGGACATTTGCTAGCCTCACCAGCCTCTCTCAACCACTTTCCCCCATACCCATGCTTCTGCCTCCAAAGCCACTGGCCCAAAGGTGCCACCTGCTCCCTTGATCTAGAAATTCCTATCTTAATCTCTGCCCTGCTATTCATTTCCAGTTTTTAAGACTCAGCTCAACTGCCACCACCTCCAAGGAGTCTTCCTAGACCTTCCTCACCGACTCAGTGAGCTGCTCCAGCTTGGAGCCTGTCCTTATGTTTATACTTATCTATCCTAATATTTTTCACACAGAGGAGCAGGAGAGCATAGTTCTAAACATGAAAACTCTGGACTAAAACTCCAGTTTGAATGCTTACAAGCTACATGACCTTGGATAATCTACTTAGCCCTCTGTGCTTCAGTTTCCTTATCTGACAAATGGGGGCAATATAATGCCTACCCACTTTAAGTTATAAGAATCAAAAGAGCTAATATACACATCAAATACCTAGAACAGGACTCTGCCATGAATATTATTTGCTGGTCTCTACCTTACTCAGTAATAACCTCTGTGAAGATTTGTACTTACCTTTGATTTCTGTATACCTTTGGTCCATAGTAGGCACTTGATAAATGTAAATTGGACTGCAGACTCCCCATAGGCAGAAGCCATGACAGATTGTTGCACTTCTCTCTCTCTCTCTCTCTTTTTTTAATATTTATTTTATTAGGTGTAGATGGACACACCACAATGCCTTTTTTTTTATGTGGTGCTGAGGATCGAACCCGGGTCCCGCCCATGCTAGAAGAGTGCTGTACCGCTGAGCCACAATCCCAGCCCCAACACTCTCTCTCTCTCTCTCTCTCTCCCTCCCTCCCTCCCTCCCTCCCTCTCTTTCTTGACTTTCTTTCTTCAAGTCCACCTGACTCCATGTATTCATTCAACAACATTACTGAGAACCTTATAAATGAGTTGTTATTAGCTGAGTTCTTGGCTTCTTGGAGTATAACACCGTGCATGGAGCACTTAACTGAGAGTTAGAAACGTAAGTTATAGACAAATTTGGGGGGAATTTGAACATCAAGTAAGGACAATATTGTTTGTCTACCTCCCCTATCATCATAATGTTGTGAAGCTACCACGAGAAAAGTACTTTATGGAAAGTATTGAACAATCATCAAGTATAAAAGATTTATTTTATTTATTTTTCTAACCCACTCTGAGGTTTGGGTATTTTTTATGACTGTGAAAAAAGGGTCACTAGTCTGACCTATAATTATTTGGACAGGGCTCTTCACAGAAGAGTTGGAAGAAATATTAAGCAGGAAATAATTTTGCTGATGCTGTCAGCAAAGTTGACAGTCTGAGGTTTTCTTATATGGGCACTAGGTGGAGAGGGAAAGCACTGATGGCTTTTAACAAGGGAAGTCACAAACACTCAGAGAGTGCTTGTCCATTTGCAGTGGATGACCTTGTCATCAAAAAGTCCCTTTAAGAAGCTCCTATAGTAAGTAATCCACATGGGTACTGATGATGTCCTAAATCAGGAGGGAACATCTTCACTGGTAGAGAATCATGCAGATAAGTAGTGTTTTCCAACATGGTTCAGACAACACTTATTCTCAAAGAGTGTAACAAGTACTTGTGGGAGGGAGGGGGACATCTATAGTAAAATAAATTTGGAAAATACTGGGTTAAATAAATCTAAAAAAAGCTTCTTTGTGGTAGAACTTTTAAGAGTGTTTAGTAAGTGAATGTGTACTATGAATCTCCAAGAAGGGAATGCCGGAGGCATCTAGGGCTCAGAGTTTCCCAAAGATACCACCTTCCAAAAAAGCAGATCCCACCTTCAGAACCCTTTTCCATCAAGTGTCTTGGGAGACCAATTGTTCCATGGCACAAACTTTAGAAATGCAGTGGTAAACTGATCCAGACCACTTCTCCTGTTAAGAGACACTGAAAGTGAGGTTTAAAGAAACTAAATGACTTGGCCCTAATGACAAAGTCACTGGAAGTATGACTGTTGGTCCAGAGCTTTTTCAAAGCAACTCTAACTAATGACATCTTTTTCCAGACTCTCAGAAAATAGACGCCTGAGCCTTATGATTTAGTTCCAAAGTAGTTTCCAAATTCAAATTCCAAAGTCTCAAGAGAATTTAAAACAAAGCTTGTAAAAAAAAAAGAAGGAGAGACAATTTCATCCCCTTTCCATTCAGTTATTGAACAACTTCCTTCTCTTTCTGAAGTTTTAAATTCAACCTATCCCCTTTCTTCAATGCCTAGCATGAGAGGAGCTCAAATGATGCTCACCTCTGATTTCTCCTGTTAGAGGAAGGTCATCCCCCTCTCCATATCCCATAACACATTGTCTTCACTGTTTAACAGCACTTTTCACATTATAACTGTGTATAAATATTCTCTTTCCAGCTCTAGTAGTATTGTTTAGATATGAGGTAATCTATCTAAGGTAAGGCACCAATCCAAGAAGGTTTAGAGGGTAAATGATAGGGTTATTAGAGCCTTAACCTAATCAGTGAATTAATCCACTGAAATTGATTAACTGGGTGTTAACTGTAGGCAGGTAGGGTGTGGCTGGAAGAGGTGGGTCACTGGGGACACACCATTGGAGTTTATATATTGTCCCCAGTAAGTGGAGTTCTCTCTGCTTCCTGATTGCCACATGCTGAGTGGCTTTCCTCCCCCATACCTGTCTGCCTTAATGTTCTGCCTCACCTTGAACCCAGAATTATGGAGTCAGCCATCTATGTATGGACGGAGACCTCTGGTACCGTGAGTGCCAAGTAAACTTTTCCTCCTCTATATTGTTCTTGTCAGGTCTTTTGGTCCCAGTGGCAAAAAAAAAAAAAAAAAAAATTAAAAAATAAAAAATAATAAAAGCTGACTAAAATACTTAAAAGACAATATTACAAAATAAGTGCCTCGGGCTTATTCAATCCTATAATTTATATCAAAATTTGGTGCCAGAGAAAGAACTACTGTAATCGCTTAAACCTTACTATGAATGAACAAATGCCATTGCTCATGTCATGTTAACCTGAACAGATTAGGTTTGTAATGCCATAACAAACAACCACCAGATCTCAGAAATTTAACCCAACACATGTTTCTCATATGTGTCCTGTATATCACCTAGGTCATCAAAGGGCTCTTCCTCATTGTCACTCAGGACCCAGATGTATGGTGGCTTGACCAATGGCCTCCTCAGTTGCAGCAGCTACAGAAAGGAGTGCTAGAGATCTCACACTGGGAATGCCATGCCTGGGCCCAGAAGTGAACAAGCTACCAGGCGCATGATTAGAACTATTTACATGGTCTTTCACCACTGCAAAGGGGCAAAGAAGTCTACTCATTTCATCTGACCCAGAAGAAAAGGAAAAGCAGATGTGGGTGAGCCCTAGATCCCCCTACCACAGCATGAAATTGGAAAAACTAGGCTTTATTTCTAATAGAGGCATAAAAAGTATTGCACACCTAATAGGTGCTTAAAATAACTTTTGAATGGATTGAAAGTTAGTTTTATTTCAAAGAACAGGGAGTGTCAAATGAAAAAAGCACTAGATTGGAATTCTAAACCAGTTTTGTTTTTACCCTCTGACCTTGAGCCAATTTGGTCAGTCTTCTAGGCCTTGGATTTCTCTTCTGTAAAAATAAGAGAGTGGGCAATATGATTTCTAAGGTCACTTCTGACTGAGATATTCTAATATTCTATGGTGGGGTAGAAGCATTCATCCCAAGATGAAAGAACTTCTTCTTCTCTTTCTCTATAAAAGAGATCCTGTTAACCAAGGCCCAAGGCTCCATCAAACACTGTAGAATTATCCCTGTGACACCAGCTCAAGTTTTGTTTGGTCCAAAATAAATGGAGAAGCCACAGAGTAGAGAGCAGTGTAAAGAGAATGGATCCAGAAATAGCCTTTAATTTCCAGTCGGAGTCAAACAGGAGCCTTAAGCAGACTGGAGACATCCACTTTACTTTTGGGAGATGCCAAAATTGTCTTTTCAATCAAAGAGGATGTTAAGAGCAGCACAAAAATTCTTTAATGTTCTCTGAGTTGCTCTCAGGCCTGGGCTTGGGCCCAGGAAACATTGTTATTGTAACTGAGACGCAGGGACATTTTGGCAGTGTTATGTTCTTGTTTGGCTGGATACTACTCTTTATTTATTAAAGCCTCAGGCTCTTTAGGCCAAGGTTCAGTGTATTAATTTATGCAGTTTGCCTCCCTCGACAGACGACAAATTTGAATACCCCAGCTTCAGGGTGACCCAGTTTGCAAACAAGATGTTATACTCTGAAGCCTTTTCTCTTTTTACTCTTGTTATGCCATGAAAGGCATCTGGGGCCCATGCTAGCAAAACGTTCAGATCCAACACCTCACTCCTCCCCTTTTCACTGTTCCTCTCTTTCTTCACTTTCCCAACATGAATTGGACTCTCAATTTAATTCAACCAGCCAATATTTCTTGAGTGTTTATTATACAATAGGCTATATGACCTTTTGAATTGAATAAGACCCCATGCCCTGTCTACTTGGGGTCTTTTCTTTTCCAAGAAAAGTTCTGGGAACACAGACATACAAACAACTCCATGTTCAGAAGAACTGGAGGTACGTACAGAAGGGGATATAGGTGGGGGTGGGCATAACTACTCAAGGAGCTCACTGGGAAACTTCTGGAAAAGGACACTTGATTTGGGGCCTGAAGGACAGGTGAAGGTTTAGCAGATATAGGTGGTAGCAAAAGGAGGGAGAACAAGGGTATCCCAGCTCCAGTGTGGGCCAAAGCACAATGGGATAAAATAACATTCCTTGCTTGGGGAACTTCAAATATTTTCAGTTGGTTTGGGTATGAAACAAATCAGAAGAGGTGAGGAGGTAAGAAGGGGCTAGATCATTCTTGACTCTGTTCTCTGAAAATAATGTAAGCTTTAGTCTTTCCCAGGCTGTTCAGAGAATAGATTTCCAAAGGCCAAAATGTCTCTTGAGGTCCTAACATGAATTGTAATGGTGTCAAGTATGTTCTCAATAGGGAACAGCACATCCACATCAGGATAATTCAAGGATGTGTTTATTTACAAAGGGGTTATTAATAGAGGTAAAACTGGAGGAAAGCCACAGGGAAAGTTCAGTGATGCGGGGGCCAGCGGCAGAGCAGCAGTTATCACCACCAGGCAGAAGGGATGTGGGGAGGAAGGAGCTCAGGGGACTCAAAATGAGAGAATTGTGTAGAAGAGGGTTGTGTATTTAGTAAGCAATCAGAACAATAAAGTTCTTGGCCTCCATGTCTCCTCTCCCTCTAGTCTTCTCTCAAATTGCACCACGGGACAAGACACCAGAGCTTCACCGACATTGCTCATAAAGATCAATAGATCTGGAGGGGCAATGGGACATACCTAGCAAGGTATTGCTGGCTTTGTTGATTCTACTGCTGGCCCTAAGAGAGGTACTCTGATCAGGATTCTCCTCTAGCACACCCACAGCATTCTCTCTTCCTCTTGCTATTTCCCTTCACATCTCAGACCACGCCTACCTCCTCCTTTTTGGCAGCTGGAATTTACTGAATGGGGTACGAAGGACAAAATGCACCAGACAACTAAAGAGATGATGGGGGGTGGTTGTTACAACAGAGATCACACTCGTTAGAGAAGGATGGTCAAAAAACCAGGCAAGGGCTCTGGAGTTTTATCAGTGCAAGACATGAGGACAAGTGGGGGTAAGTCTTCTGGATCATCTGGGGAAGGGTAATTCTTTGTGATTAATCATTTCCTGGAACACATAAGGGTGTGGGGGGTTTTCAACTGCCACTGTTTTCCAGGAGCACAGGGCTCAGGTAAAGTTCCACTGTGCCAATTCTCCCTTTGTTCAAAACAAGTCAGTATTATTCATCCCAGAACAACGGACGCCAAACTTCTTGAGTGAAGGGAAGCAGGGTCTAAGAAATAGTCTGTTAAGGATTCTTTTTGGTATTGTTCCAGCAAAATAAGTTGAACCATCTGTTGAGAGGTGGTGGCAAAGATTAGTCCTTTTAAAGTCTTGGGTATTAGGCATCTTACATGAAAAAGGAGAAATATTAATTTAAAAGGTTGTATTAAAGAGCCAGGGATTGAACCTTGGAGGTAACCAGTCTGGTGCTTTCCCGGAAGTTGGTAGAGAAGAATCTTTTAGTGACACAGTACTGCATATTGAGTTTCTTGAGATTAGGATGCTGATGCTCTGTTGATGTCTACAGTGTTGGTTGCTGTTCCTCAAGGGCATGAATGTCCTGTTTTTTTTTGTTTTTTTTTTTACACTGGACTTCCTCCCTTAGTGGCCAGACAGGAAGAAAAAAAAATACAGCTCCTGAAGTGTGTGGCACAGTGACAAGTCATTTGAAGTTACACCAAATCTTGAACTTTAGCTTTGAGGGCTTCTTCAGATCCTACAGAGAAAGGCCAGTGTCAGGAAACTTGGGTTCTCAACCAACAGAAATCAGGGTGGTAAGGTTTTAGTTTCCCAGGACATCAGATTAGGTGGGAAGAAGAAAAACTGGAAAAGTTAGTGTGGAGTGTTTTAGCCAGATATTGAAGGAAACTGGGGAAAATATGAAAATTTTGTATGGGTTAACATTTTGGGCAAGGTAACAGGATCTAGACCAGTTTGCAGGTAGATACTGCCTAGTGATTTTTTCCTAGGGATGAGGAAAGGATAAAGTCAACTAAGTCTGTACCAGATAAGAGGTTGCATGTCTATTAATTTGCTATTTAGATAGAGGTGCAAAATAGCTCAAAGGCAGCATACAGGGATAGAATCTACTAACAGGAAAAGGTGCACTTAAGACAATGTCTAGTTTTCCACTGACACAAAACTTCTCTCTGAGGTCACCAACCACTTGTTCAAAACAATCTCAAATAAAGGTGATTCTTGAGCACAAAATAAGGGTGGACTCTTTAGATTTAACCTGATTGTTTACTTAGGTTCAACAAGAATGGTAATTTACCATATACAGTTCTCCTTAAGTTTGCTTTTGTAAGGAAGTTTTTATAAGAAATCTCAAATTGGACTTTCAAAAACCTTTCAAGGCAAGGGAGCCATGCCAAGAAGCAGATCTCCCTTGCAATACCTAGAGATTTGGGTGAATTATACCTTCTGAAGTTTTCAAGATCTTCTAAGTTCCTCATACCTTCCAGGAAGTGCCTTCTCTTCTTGCCTGTGGTGCTAGGACTCTAAGCCAGGTAAAGGGAATTTTTCCCACAAGAGGGTTTCAGAAGCATTGGTTCTAAGAAGTCAGTCCTTGTTTCCTCGAAGTGTGTGGTCATAACTAATTAAATAAACATCATCCTCAAAGATGACATTCCAGCCAAGTCCACTGTGGTATAGCAATGTTTCCAATTATTTCTGCTAACAAGGAAGACAGATCATTATTGAACCTACTTAAATAATTGTATTGCCATGGAAAGAAAAATACAATACTTAATATTTCCTTAATTCTGGAGAAACCAGGAGGGATTAAAAAGATAAGTGTTTCTTTTCTGTTTATAACAGCATACTCTGCTAAATTATGGTGAATTATAGACACCTTAAGAAAAAAGACAGCTTACGCAGTTCCTCATACCCAGAGAACAGAGCATTAAAATATCAGCAATATTGCCAACAACAGTCACAATCATCCCCCATGAGTTCATTCAGTTATATGTAATTAATTTTTGTTCCTTTCCATCTAGTATTTGCAACCTCATGAACCCACTGGTGGTTATTATTATTATTATTATTATTGTTGTTATTATTGTTATTATTATTATTATTATTACAGTCCTGGAAATCCTGAGTCAGTCCATTGACATGGGTATAGTCTCTAGATTATTTAAGGAAAGCCGTCAGAAGCTTGTGCCCAAAAGTTTCTCACAAAGTCCTTTTTCATAGGGCTCTGAGAGAGTCCTGTATTGAAGAAAAAAATCACACAGGCAAGACCTGTCAGAGAAACATCCGAGTAAAGCAAAACTTATCTTTAGATGACAAAAGATTTAAAATGATTGTGGTTAATTTATATTGATTGTTTTTGAAAGTGAAAAATCGGATGAAATTTACTAGAAGAATAATGTAGCTAGGCACGGTGGCACACACCTGTAATCCCAGCTGGGGAGGCTGAGACAGGAGGATAGCAAGTTCAAAGCCATCCTCAGAAACTCAGTGAGGTCCTAGGTATCTTAGCAAGATCCTGTCTCAAAAAATAAAATGAGATGGGGATGTGGCTAAGTGGTTAAGTACCCCTGGGTTCAATCCCTGGCACCAAAAAATAAATAAATAAATAATATAACTGACAAAGACTTTTGGATGTTTCTACAGTGTGCAAAACAAAATAAAGTCAATTCAAAATAGGTTGTAGATAAAGTATCTGAATATGTAATGATCAATCCTATTTTCAAAGAAGAGTGGATAGTATATCTAGTTTATACAAGTGGATAAATATAATCTCTGCAGAGAAAATATCTTTAGTTATAGTACATAATAATTCTGAGACATAATAGACCATAAATACTAAGCACTTGGTTAGAATATACCAAGAATATATTGAGAACATCAAGCAAAGAGAATAAGTCTGAGTAGGTCCCAAATATCTGTATGCTAATAAACTCCGCAGGTAAGTGATATAAATCCCAACTTGAAACTCACTGACTTGAAAGATGTTTGATTCAAATTAAAGAAGTAAAGTTGTGGCCAAGTTAGCATTTAGAAAATTAATGAAATGATGACTAAGGACACTATGACATTCTCTAATATCAGGCAAAGTAGCATCAGTGCTCTGATAGAGATCATGGATAGTGAGGGCATTGACAGTTCTCTAGGAAATGCTCATAATGCATATCATTTCAAAATACCTGTTAATAACATTAGCTCATACAAATTTAACCTAGGGAAAGTTAAATATCTTTTCTGATTTGACAATGCTTTCCCTGGAACTCATCAATACATAGTAACATGTCAGAAAAAGAAAGAGAGAAAGAAAAAGAAACCTAGTTATTTCTATACCCTCTCTTTTTACAAGGCAGGTCAGATTTGAACATTGGTCAACATAGGATTGTGGGTTACTAAGAACAATACTTGGTTACCAGTTGCATTGAAATGACAATAACAGATTTTTTTTTAAAGAGATTGAACCTAGGGGCATTTTACCACTGAGCCACATTCCCAGACCTTTTAAAAAATATTTTAATTTGAGACAGGGCTCACTAAATTGCTCAGGACCTCATCAAATTGTTGAAGCTAACTTTGAACTTGTGATCCTCCTGCCTCAGCCTCCAGAGCTGCTGGGATTCCTAGTATATGCCATGGTGCACAGCTGACAATAACAGATTTTAAAAGTAAATATAGGCAGTAACATGAAGGTTAGATCCTTAATTTAGCTATTTCCCAACCTTTGATCTAAAGAATCACAGACAAAACAAAGCTCAACATAAAGCATAGAAATTATCTTACAATACACAAAATCTTTGTTATGTAGGTAGATTACAGAGAAGGTAAGGATTACTTTTTACCACTTCTTATCAAGAGCAAACCAATGATCTAAGAAAAATTTGTCACTTCAAAAGAGAGAAAGCCAAAATCTAGTTTTGAGTCAGTATAATACCTGATGCTAAAGAAATAATTTTAAATATCATATAAATAAATCATAAACCTTAGCTAGCTTTGACCAAGACATATAAAATTCTACTTCCCCAAACACTCCATGGCTTTCTATATCTGTTCATTTTTTTTGTCCTAAACTTTCCTTCTTCTCATTCTGAAAAAAACAGCTACTTCCTTTCTTTTATTAATTCAGTTTCTCAAAGTATCAGAAAAAAATGAACATATTTATAAACAGATCAAAAAATGTAGCCTTTCCATATCATACATGAAAACTTCAGGAATATTCAATTTATCTATCTCTAAGCCAATTCTAAGAGAGTTCCTTTAAGAAATTTTATAATATTGGCTGGGCTATTGCTCAGTGGTAGAGCACTTGCCTGGCATATGCAAATTACTGGATTTGACCCCAGAAACACACACACACACACACACACACACACACACACACACACGACAGAGGCTCTTATAATCTAAGTTGGTGATAACATTCAGGGGTAGAAACTTATTACAAACTTACAGACACATATACACACCGCAACAGAGATATTTTAACTTCAACTATAAAATTTCAGCCATGGGTAAAACATAAACACAGAAATATAAAACTCTATGATTCATATCCCTTTCCTTTGGATGAATTCTTAACTGATTTTGCCTTAAAATAGACAAAATATACAAAATAAACAAAAAAGAGTAGTAAACCAGATTGTCATCCCTCACCCAACAGAGAGATCTCAATAAACTATTAACCCATTTGCAGAGATCACAAATGGTTAGATCATCAAGCCAAAAGAGGCTGGTACTAGAAATCAAACAAGTACTCAACAAGAATCAAGATCAAATTCTCACCATGCCACCAGTGAGCAAGAATCTGCAACACGTGACCAGGAGTCAGACTTGCCACTGTCCTCCACCATGAGCAGTCAGGAATTAAGCACAAAAGACTAAGGCTTTATAACTTGGGTGGAGTCAACAGAGATCCGGGGAGAGGTCCAGTCCTACTGGCACCAAACTGTTGAAGACAAAAATGCAGTAGACAACTTAGGAGATGACTTTATTCAGCCTACTGCAAGTAAGAAAAGTATCCATTAATGAGGAATCTCAAAGAAAAGGAAGGGAACCTGGAGTTGTACAGAGTAAGGTAAATAGCGAAAATTATCAGGATGAGTGGAGGCAGGTCTTATCTATGGAGGGCAGGGGTTCTTTGTGGTAAGCTGCTTTCTGGTATACAAAAGGGTGAGGGGGTTGTAAAACAAAGGACAGAGGGATTTTGGAAAACAGAGGAATGGGAAGACTTCTTAGCTGTTGCTGTTTTCCTGGATTAGAGGGCTTAGATAAAAAAATTTTGAGGGTTCATCGAGGAACTAAATGGAAGCTATGATTTTTATCATTTATTTTAGTGGTCTTTGAATTTGGCACCATACCATAATTATTATTCTAATCCATTATAAGATGCATCATGATAATTTTATTTACTTCTTAATTTTTTGCTATACATAAATCAAGCACTAAAACTTAAACGTAGCTTATCTTTTAAACTATGACTGCACAGATGTCTGTCATTCAGTGTTGGTGCCATAGAAATTTGCATCAACTCTTAACAGTTTTTGAATAATGATTTCTTTTCTAGTAAAAAAAAAAACTGGCACATGATGTACAGTGGGCAGTGTTCTTTATGAAACTATTGTATCACTGGGTATGCACATATGTTTGTGTGAGTGTGTAATTTGTTCTCTCTCTTGATACCTTTCCATGGCTGACCAGGATAACTGGAGGATGGGGGAGGGAAAAACAAGATTGACAAGTTAATTTTGGCATTTTTAATGGAAGTGACTCCCTGGATTGGTTTTGTTTCTTGCATTCTCAAGGACAGAATGAGTTGGAGTTTAATTTTTAATTTAATGCCAATAATGTACTGTTTGTTGCAGAAAAGGTTGAGTAAAAACACATCATCTCAAAAAAAAAAAAAAACTATGACTGCAGACAGAATTAGTGGCGCCCTTAATTAGTAATAATCCATATATTATTACTAATGTTGTAGTGAACAGCTTTACACAGAAATCGTTTGCCACACCTCTGATTACTGATAGACCCTGTGGAAGGGAAGCACTTGGCCTTAAACTACCTGCAAATGTGCTGCACTTTCCTGGTACTAAGGGTCAGCAGGAGAAATGTGGAGTGAGGTGAGCCCAGGAAAAAGTGAGACGGGGGGAAAAAGGTGCCAGGGGAAGATGAAGAGGGACCCCTGGGCCTCTCTCACTGAGTTAGAACCCAATCTGCAAGGAGATGGGAAGGTTCTCAGTTAGAAGCATGATGCCATCTCTGTAGGAAGCTGAGCCGTGGGGCCAGACTCTCTGGGTTTGGATCCAGATTTTGCCACTTATTGCTGGCTCGGCTGTCTTAAGAAAGTTCCTTTATCTCACTTTCCTTCAGTTGCAAAATGATACTAAGAGCATCTATTTCAGGAGAGTTTTGTGATTTGATATAAGTGCCCAGAATTATGCTTGGCATGTAGAATTAGCTGTGACTACTACTAGAACACCAGTGGTTGCTGTTACTTTTTGATATTTTCCTTGATATTTTCCTTTGATATTTTCCTAACAGCAGTAGGCCTCAAATATTTCCATGTAGGAGAAGCTTAGTGATACCAATCTGGTTGGAAGTTGTGGGGTTGGGGAAGGGCTCCATCCCATACTTCATCAATATGGCTAAAAGCAATGAAAGGACATTCATCAAATCAAATCATGCAGTTCTGGAGGTGAGAATGTGGTTGAAGTCTTGCCAATAACACTCCTGTCATGGGACAGGGGCCAAAACACAAGACTTGACTTAGGGCTATGGGAATGATTTACACTGCATGGCTCCAGGAAGTTTCTTTTCACATCAGTGTCTAACCAGGGGCCCTGCTTAAACTTCTGCTACAGTGAAATCAAGTAAAAAGGACCTAAGAATGTCTAAGGCTTAGAATGTAGAGAAAGTCATTAGGACAAGGCAAAGACTGAGAGTATTTGTCAACATGTATGCTGTGTTTCATCAAAATATGGAAAATGTAAAGAGCAACATTTCAGTCCCCTTATAAGGATGGACACAGAGGAGATTTTAAGACACCTGTCTGTCTTAGAGACTGTTCCACCTTCATTAGTAATACAGGCTTGATTTGCTTCTAGCTCCCAGCCCAGCTGAGTGGTAAATTTTTCTAGAGCAAAAGGCCTCTCAAATTGCAATGCAAGTGTCTGCTGAAGCAGATAAGGGTCACCAGCATGGTTCAGAGCCAATTTCTGTCCTCCCACTTCACTCAAAAATGGCACTGCTGGGCCATGTGTCATGGTCTGAGAAAAAAGTGGCAGGAACCACTACCATCTTTTAAAGTCATGCAAGCAAAATACCCATTTTTTTCCCCATGATTGACATAAATTTCAATTCAAACCCTGAAACATTATAATGAAATATCACTCCCTGTACCCCAAGGATAGAGGAAAAAAAAAGAAAAAAGAAAAACCCAGAAACCCGAATATCCATGGCAGAAACATCCACAGAAAAAAAAAATACCTCTGTCTCAAAACTAATTTGGGTAGAGTCATCATTTACTTTGCTACTGTACCAAACCTTGCTTCCAGGGGCAGAAAGGTTTTATACAAACAGATTGTTAGTATAGCAGGGAGTCGACGTTTACTCAATCACTATGAGAGCCAGGGTTTACAGATTTTGACCATGACCCAGGATAAGAAATATACTTTCTATTCTGACCCACTGCACACATTCATAATCGGAGCAAAACTTCTGAGGTGTAACTATTTCCCCCATGGCTCATTACCAGCCTTCAACCTGATGTCACTGAGCCACTGAACATGAGTTGGGAAGAAATGTGCACGGTCAGCTCTCAGTGCACAACTGCTATACACACGCATCATCATCAACAACGACAATTAAGAAACTGCTGAACTAGTGTTGCAAAGAATACACTTTGGGAGACCCTTTCTTTCTAAATTGCAAAATTCGCACATCAGGGGAAAGGAGTCGATGAGCAATACCTGGAGTTTTTCTTTGCAGAATTTTAAGTTCTTTTGAAAGACTGTTTCAGTAAACACCCTCTGTCATAATCTAATCTTCGATTGGTACTATTCCAAGAAAGATGGTCCCTCCATTTTAAATCACTGCCTTTCCTGATTTTTCTATAGTTCAAGAAAATTTTGCTTCACCCCAAATGACATTTTCTTTGGAAGCGATCTTTACAAAGCACTGAATAATTAAGTCTGATTGATAAAGTGTAAAATGAAGGGTGCGTCTATGTATGTGTTTAAATTCACATCACTTTAGGTGTTCTGAACAATTGAATGGACATTGGTAGATTAGGCCATGGAGTTATTGTGAGTTAAGATAATTAGATTGCTGCATGACAAAATACCCTAACAACCAGAGGCATTCAACGGTATGTATTTATTTCTCACACATTGAGAGTGAACTGCCAGGACCATCTTCTTCTAACTGGGCTCACCTTTCTGCATGTGGAATGACTGGGACCTCCATAGGGGCAGTTTTGTTCCTATCTCTTCATCCTATCCCTTCATCCATTTCTTGGAACCCTTGGGATAGACTGATGGAAACATCCTTTCTCCTGACAATGACAATAATTCAAGAGAACAGGAGGAAATTTGAAAGACCCCTTGAGAGGCATCACTTTGTCTCTTCCTATTAGGAAAAGCAAGTCATGGGGCTAACCTGAGTTCAAGGGAGGGAAGACACCACCCAGAGAAAGGGAGAGCACAGAGAGGGAGACAAAGAGCACAGTTCCTAGACTGGTGAAGAGTTGCAGCCTGTGGTAGGTTGAACAATGCACCCCAAGGATAGATATCCACATCCTAATCTCTGGAATCTGTGACTATTGCCTCTGGAATCTGAGACTCTGAAGATGTGATTAAATTCATAATCTTGAGGTGGAGAATTTTTCTTGGGTTTCCTGGGTGGACCCAACATAACCTCCAGGATCTTTATAAGAGGGACGCTGGATATCAGTTAAAAGCAGCATATGGGCCAGGTGCACTGGTGCATACGTGTAATCCCAGTGGCTCAGAAGGCTGAGATGGGTGGGTCACAAGTTCAAAGCCAGCCTCAGCAACTTAGAGGGGCCCTAGCAGCTTAGTAAGAGTCTGTCCTCCCCCCCCCCCAAAAAAAATAAAAATAAAAAGGACTGGGGATATAGTTCAGTGGTTAAGCACCCTGGGTCCAATTCCTGGTGCAATCAATCAATAAAATAGAGCAGCATATGGCATGATGGAAGTAGAAGGAGACAGGTGTGATGTGGGCCAAGATTCAGCCTCCAGACCAAAGTAAGGAAACAGGATGTTGGAACCCCCAACACCTTGAGATCCTACTTCTCACCTGTGAGAGGACTGTATGAGAATAACTATGGTGTTTTAACCACTTCATTTGTGGTAATTTGTTACAGGAGCAATAGAAAGCCTGTACAAATTTGTTATCAGAAAGTGAGACGCTGACGTAACAAGTATCTCAAAAAAGTGGAAGTGGCTTTGGAATTGGGCAATGGGTAGATGCTAGATGCATGCAGCATGATAGGAAAAAATCCAGATCACCTTGAGCAGACTATTGGTGGAAATGTAGACGTTAAGGACCTTGTTGGTGGAAGCTCAGGAGGAAACAAGAAACATATTAGCAGAAACTGGAGGAAAGGAGATCTTTGTTATAGGTAGCCGAAAGGTTAGCTGAATGGTGTTCTATGTTAATGTAGAAAGAGGAACTTGTCGGCAATGTACATGGTATTTAGCTGAGGAGAGGTCCAAGCCAAGTGTTGTTGGTACAACCTGGCTTATTGCTAAATGTGAGAAGAAAGAGATACATTAAGGAAAGGGCTGTTAGGGAAAAGTAACCAGGACTTAATGGTTTTGGAAATTCTCAACTTAATCTGAATTTCAAAAGAAGATAAAAATAGGAGATTTATTTTCAGCAAATTATAAACTGTAGAGAAAGCCAGGGATGTGGTTGGACAAACTTTTGTTTGTGCTTGGGAAGAAAAGAAACGGCAGTGTTTTGTCACACAGAATGCTCTTTTAAGAGATTAAGCATGTGACTCATGGGTCCCATCAGCCATCTTATGGGACTATCCAGGAAAGTTCTGTGGAGGAGCCTCTAATCTAATACATATCCCTCTGACATACATGGAAGATTCACAAGATTTTTGATAATGTTATACTAGCTAAAACACTGCCCTCTTAGAAAGGGGCACAGAGGCGATAAAATAAAAGGAAGCTGTTGGACTTTCAAAATTTAGAAGTTTTACAAGCAGAAAGCAGGCTGGTGAAGCCACCTAGATGAAAACATGTGCTACTACTCCTCATTAAAATATGCAGAATGATTTAGAGGATGGAGTGTCAGTCTCAGAGAGTGGAGCTGAGAACACAGAGAACTCAATCTAGACCCTGAAATGGAATTTTCACAGCAAGATTTTAAAATTACTTGGGACTAGAAGGACTTTCTTCCTCCATTTCTTCCCCTTGTGAATGGGAGTGCCTATTACCCTATACCTATCTATCTCACCCTTGCATTTTGGGATCAGATAACTTGTTTTCTATTTTCACAGGTCTACAGATGGAGAGGATTTTTGCTGAAGAATAGATAATACCCTGAGTCTTACCCATTCTTGATTTAGATGAAGCAATTTGGTATCTTTTAAATTGACAATATCAAGAAAGAATTTAGGCTTTGAGTTGGTGCCGTGGTGAGACTTTGGGAGCTATTTGGAAGATGAAGGGATGTGCTTTCATCTTAAATGAATATGAATCTTTGGGGTCCAGAGAGCAGGCTGTGCTGAACTGAATGATAATTCTCCAAAGAAGGTAATGATCTGATTCCTAGAACCTTTGAACCTTACCATTCAGGGGGCAGGGGGGAAGATTTGGCAGTTGTCATTATAAAGAATCTTGAGAAAGGAAATTATAATGGGTTATCTGAGTGTCTTTAAAAAGTTGATTTGGATATATAACATGACTATTAGAGACTGGAACAGGAAGGAGAAAAGAGGAAATAGGTTGGTTCCACAGATGCCCTTCAATAGATGAATGGATAAAAAAAATGTGGCATTTATACACCATGGAGTATTACGCAGCACTAAAAAATGACAAAATCATAGAATTTGCAGGGAAATGGATGGCACTAGAGCAGATTATGCTTAGTGAAGCTAGCCAATCCCTAAAAAACAAATACCAAATGTCTTCTTTGATATAATGAGAGCAACTAAGAACAGAGCAGGGAGGAAGAGCAGGAAGAAAAGATTAACATTAAACAGATACATGAGGTGGGATGGAAAGGGAGAGAAAAGGGAAATTGCATGGTAATGGAGGGAGACCCTCATTGTTATTCAAAATTACATATAAGAGGTTGTGAGGGGAATGGGAAAATAAACAAGGAGAGATATGAATTACAGTGGATGGGGTAGAGAGAGAAGATGGGAGGGGAGGGAGGGGGGATGGTAGAGGATAGGAAAGGTAGCAGAATACAACAGTTACTAATAGGGCATTTTGTAAAAATGTGGATGTGTAACCGATGTGATTCTGCAATCTGTATTTGGGGTAAAATTGGGAGTTCATAACCAACTTGAATCTAATGTATGAAATATGATATGTCAAGAGCTTTATAATGTTTTGAACAACCAATAAAAAAAAAGAAAAGAGGAAATAGGAAGAGGTTAGATAACAGGTGTACGATCACAGCTGGAGAAAAGTAACATACAGCACAGTTGGAGCATCTGTAGTTCACAATAACCTCTTTTATAAAGAGAGGAGCTCAAAGGCTTTAACACAAAGAATGAAGGCAATGAAAATATTAATTATTTTGATTTGACCAGTATATATTATATATATGCCTCGAAATATGACACTAAATAACTATGGAACCAGCCTAGGTGCCCTTCAACAGATGAATGGATAATGAAAATATGGTATGTATACACAATGGAATATTACTCAGACATGAAGAAAAACAAAATTATGGCATTTGCAGCTAAATGGGTGAAGTTGGAGAATATCATGCTAAGTGAAATAAGCCAATTCCCAAAAGTTTGAGCAGCATGATAGAAAAAATCCAGATTGCCTTGAGCAGACTATTGGTAGAAATATAGACCTTAAGGACCTTGTTGGTGGAGGCAAATGTTTTCTCTGATATGTAGATGCTGACTCACAATAAGGGGTTGGGGTTCTAGAGGAATAGAAGTACTTTGGTTTATACAAAGGGGAATGAAGGGAAGGGAGGGGGAATGAGAATAGGAAAGATAGTAGAATGAATCAGACATAGTCCTGTGTGCCTATATGATTACATAACCAATGTGATTCTATATCATTACAACCAGAAGAATGAGAAGTTATTTTCCATATATGTATAATATGTCAAAATACATTCTACTACCATGTATAACTAATAAGAACAAATAACAAATAAATTATATATATATAAAATGCTAACCCCAAATTTAAAAATTTTTAATTTGCTTTGATCATTGCACCTTGTGTACATGTATTGAGTTACCATGTTACCCCATAAGTTTTTCCAATTAAAATAATTACTAAAAATAAAATACAAATTAAAAATATAAACACCCTTTTATATTTGCTGGAGAGAAGCCAGGAGATCTATATTGTAGAGATAGAAACAATGGGACAGGAGAAAGAGTAAGGAAAGTGTTGAAGGTCTATGGAGCAAGAGGCTCTGCAGAGCTGCACCATGTGGTCAAAGTAGACAGAAGGAGAAAAGGGACTTTGAGAAGATACATTGCCATAAATTATATAAGTGCATTTGGACACTCTTCAAAGTTTTCAAGAAATACAGGGTAAGAATATGAGCTGTTTGAGATTTCTTCTCATGATTGGAAGGAAGATATATAGTACTTATTGGTGATGTTATCTTGGGCCCTTCCTCTAGGACTACTTGATAATTTAGAAATGTTTTAGGCTACAGTGTAAGAAAAATGGAACAATGATACCTTAACAGGTTGGGATTTGTTTCCCTGGTATAACAAGAAGCCTGGTGGTATGCAGTGCTGAGAATAGCTCTTCAAAAATCAGGCTTGTCTAATCTTTCTGGACTACATCATCCAAGCAATTTTTCTGTTTAGGTTTCTGACTTATGTTTGAATGATGGTACCTGCAGCTCCAGGCTTTGTGACCTACTTCAAAGGCAGGAAGTCCAGGGGTAGCCAGGGTAAGAATCCAGCTCTTCCTGCATCTCATTTAAAAAGAAACCAACTATCTTTTCCCAGAAATCCTCAGATCCCTCTGATCTTCTTGGTCAGAAACAGTCACATGCTGTCCTATTCCTCAGCACTAGCAGAGTGGGGCTGAGAAAGCAAGTATCTGGCTTTGCAGAGAGTGGAATATAGCAAAGAAAAATGGATTGGATGGGGAATGGCTTTTGGATAGATGTGCATCCTATGATGTCTGCTGTGACAGTCCAGTCTCCCTTTCACTCCAGGGGCTCTAGATTGGTGAGCAGTGGATTTGTGAATTGAATGAAGGCTACACATTTTTATTAGTTTTGGAGTTCAGAGAAAATCCATTGCAGTGCTCTTCAAAAACATTGGCATTCCCCTCATCCGGTGGACTTATTGCTACAGTGAATATGTGTCTTTTGAGGCATCTTAAAGGACATGGTATCAAGATGGATAAATAGATGACACTTGACACATCTATTAGAACATTTCTCTAAATCCTTGGGTTCCCCCTCTGCATAACACTAAGGTATTTTTGTCATCTCATCTTCATAAAAAGAATATTAGCATAAACCTTAAAAGCTTAGAAACTAGAACCAAGTCATTTGATTTGAATCCTAGCTATCACATTCATAGGCTGTGTGCAGGGACTCTTGAACTTCTGTATGCTTTAGTGTCATCTTTGAAAAAAAATAAGTGATAGTGAAGCCAGATTTAAAATTAGTTGTCAGTGTAGTTAGGTAAATCGGGTCTAAGATCGAGTAAGATTTAAAATGGAGGCCATGCAGGCCATGCTGAGAATGAATTCTGGGAAACTCTGGGAATGTTAATGAAGTCCTGAGAAAAGCCCTAGGCCCAAAGTCCATCCCAAAGAAATGTTAATTAACAGCCCCAGCAGATTTGAAGATAGTCCATCCCAAAGAACTGTTAATGAAGTCCTTCCTGCCCAGATTACTTCTTTGGCCCACCTGTGTCCCAACCCTTCGGGCCTTCCCACCAAAAACTATAAAATGGAGAGACAACCGCACTTCCACGGATTCCACCTCTTGGGTCCCCTTCTTCCTCCGGGAGAAGTCTTTTCTGCTGTCCTTTAATAAACTTCTAATTTTCCACTCTGACCTTGCCTCTGAGTGCTTCTCTGGTGTTATTCTTCAACATTGGGGAAGCAAGGACTCATCACCAGTCAACAGCGGTAACAATAGTACATATCTCAAGCTTTTTTTAAAAATTAGGATTAAATAATGTAGAAAATTACTTAACACAGTGCTCAGCACTTAGTAAGAGATTCCTGTGTGTCAGCATTGTTACTGATACCAGCCCCCATGAGTCTAGATTTTAGCAGGCAACTGAGCAGATGATGAACACTACTCCCAACTGCTCAGTGAGTCTAGAATCTGGCAACTCCTCCACATCAATCATTTCAGCCTGATCTAATGCTGTGTTCTTCTTCCTTGGTCTAGTATTCTCAGAATCAGTCTTCATGTGTATCCCTCAGATTGGTGCTTTTATAAATTAGCAGGATCTAATGGATGAATAAGTTTTTCCCTTCCTAGTTTACCTTTTCAATTGACCTCTTGGAGCATGCTGGGATCTGAGGTTTCAAGGCCACACCCTCTGCCTGCCGATTATAGGACCTCAATCAACTCAGCAAGGACCTCATTATTGCCTTCATTTGGCAAGGGAAGCCAGTCATCTGAATTCTCCTATGTGTTTCCAGTCTCTCCTCAGTTCTACTCTGTTCTAATTGGTGTCCTTGGTTTCAAATTAGAGAGTGACTGTGAATTCAAGAAAATTGTAATTTAGTAACCCATGGTATCTATTTCTTTTTTACCTGTCTTGGCCTCTAGTTGTTAAAAATAAGTTTTATTGTTTATTGTTGTTAGTTTTTGGTTTGTCTGTTTCAGAAGTCATAGAAAATCCCTACTCTATATGTACTTTGACCTGAAAATTCAGGACTTTGAGCTTATTATTCTTTCCTTAAGTTGTCCAACTGCATAAAAAACAACCACCTTTCTTCCCCAGTCCTTACATTCCTTAGCTGCCACTTGGTTTCCCTAAAACTTAGGTAACTACAGTTGACATTTTAATAAACTCTGTGTGTGTGTGTGTGTGTGCGTGTGTGTGTGTGTTTGTGTGTGTGTATGTGTTGATGCTGGGGATTGAACCCTGGGGATTTAACCCAGAGCCTTGCACCAACTCTAAAACTGAGCTACATCTCCAGAGCTGAATTTAATAAATTGTTGCCACTAGGTGCCATAGCTGCCTGCATCAAAAACTTTTAAACCCACTGGGTTTTCTTTATTATTAATATTTTCCCATTTTTTAAATTGGTGCATTAGAATTATACATGGTGATGGGATTTGTTGTTACATATTTGTACACACACACTATAAAGAAATATAATCTGGCCAATATCATTCCCCACTGGGTTTTCAACCCAGGCCTTAATGAGACTAGATACCCCATCCTTGATCCTCCCCCACCCCAAGTCTTGTGCCTCTTGATTCTAATGTCTGCATCCCCTCTGGTTACTTCAGTACTAACAACTGAAACACTCTGACTGTTATTAGGAGACAAGGAATTTATTTAAAGAAAAGTGGAGAGTAAGGCTCAGAGGCATGCATCTAGAAACAACTCCTAAAACTATGTCATAGAACTGGTAAGGTGAAGATGCTGCCACCTTCACCACTGAGTGCCAGACATCGCAGCCTACATCCTCATGCTATGGATCAGTCTCTGGGTACTGCTGCTAGCAATGGTGCCCTAAAAACTTGGTCAGAAGCTTTACCTTCCACTAGGATTATGTAACAGATGATTCCTCCAGCCATTAAAGATAGTCAAAGTCCTAGGCAGGAAAAACATATCATTTGTGTATTTCAAAGAGAGCTGTTCCAAGACTGAGTCACATGGGACCCAGATTTTTAAGATTTACAAACAGAATTGTTGCTTATAATTTTTATACAATTTGAATAGATCAAGAAATGTGCTTTAGGAAAACTGCTTTAGAGTAGTTTCCACCCTAATTTTCATTTCTTACATGTTGTCTAATGTGGGCAGTATGGTGTAAAAGATTCTGGACTTTAGAGACATACAAACTTTGGTTTCAATTCTGGCTCTGATCTTTATCAATTGTGTCTATTGATGAATATATTATTTAACTTTTAAAGTCTTAGATGCTGTTTGTATCAAATGTGTACCATAAAATCTACTCGTAAATTATTATGAGGATAAATGTAACTCACATAGAGATGCTGAAAAACAATGGACTTGATTGTATGGACAGAGATGTTTTCTATGATTATAATTGGGCAATTATCTAACATAGAGTACCTGTGACAAGTATATGGGAAGACATGGAGCAACATAGAGAAGATTTAGCAATGCCAACAGACACTGTGGTATTGTTGTGAAAAATTCCTAACATCTCTCTTCTTTTAACCTAACACTTGTTGCTCACAAGTGGTATACTGTTTGAAAGAGATACCTGTTCACCAGGTATGACCTTGACCATCACTTGTCAAGGTTTTCACTATTGAAAGTCCACTGTGTTATTTTCTTCCTAAGTTTGTAACGAACCCTCTCTTGAAAGGACATGATCAAACAGATAACTCCATCCTAGTGAGCAACTTTATATCTACGAGCAGTGTCCTTTGGCAGTTATTAGTATAAAAAATTGCAATCCTAACTCTGTGGGAAAAAGCAATTGAGAAAGTGTTAATTTCTTCAAAGGTTTTGCAAGTATATTATTTATATAAAGAAGTAGACTATATAATACAAATATAGAAAATTCATATACATATAAAAATATGGATTTACACCGTTTTATTCTCTCTCTACATATACATATATTTTTTTGTAAAAAAAACTTTCTGAGAAAACCATCTGTAATAACCATAAAGTTTAAATGATTAATGTCTTTTAGAAATCTTTAGGCAACCAGGTGGTACAATTAACCACCCGTGGGAACTTGGCTTCTTAGCGAATCTGTAATGATTAGATCTGTACTATCCATATTCAGTACAGAAAGGCCTGGCCACCAGATGTCACCATTCTTCTATTTCCCTCCTGGTGCCTGAAGCAAGCTTGAGACATTATTTTCTTCCAAGGGACTGAGGGAAATACGTGCCTTGGGATTCCTGGGATTTCAACAAAAGGTCTTTTTCTTATGAAGAGGAATTGTCTTGTCCGTGAAGATTTCCTTGTGGTCCTTGAGCACTACTTGGACAATTCCTGACAGCTGAGGACCCAAGTGGCTGATATTGTGTGGCTCATCTGATGGGGAAGAATTCCAGTTATTTCTTCCAGGTTCAAGTTAAAGGGAAAACTGACCTGGTGCCTCAAACTCTCTGTGCAAGAGAGGCCACAGGGTGTGTTAAGGTCCTGGAGTCAGGAGACCTCCCTAACTGGGTGTGTGGTCCTGAGAAATTACTTAACAATATGAAGATGAATTGAATTGTTTCTAGAGTTTAAAATTTCTACAATCCTCTCTTTCTAAATGCTTCTGCTGAAAACCCTGAGCAGCAGGATGGGGTGATCTTAGTCCAAGAATGAAGACACCCAAGGAGGACAGGGAAATGGGATGGAGAAATCCTGTAGGGAAGGTCAGAGGAATTTAAACATAAACTCTTTCACCGTAACCTGAAGTAGTGTTAAAAAAACCTGGGACATGCTGGGATTACGAACCTTGTCATTTTCACCCCTTGGTAATTCACCAGCCCACTCTTCCTCCATTACAGATATGACTTAATATGGATCTGTAATGCTTAGTGAATGTAAGGCATTCTGTCTGGAGGTTCAGATTTAACATTTCATGCCCGTCGGTGTTCTTTGTGGTCCCTTCAGGGCATGGGATGTGTTTTATTTCTTTTTGAATTTACAACAGTATAATGGTTGGGTATATGTCCAGAGTGTTCATAAAATCAGGGGCAGGAAGCAGGGCAGAGAAAGAGGAACCAAATTCCTTATCTACGTGCCTACTATATGCCAGGTATTACTAAATACTTTACATTTATTTCATCTTCACAATAGCCTCATGAAGCTGTATTTATTATGTTCACAGATAAAGCAGCTGAATCTCAAATGGTTAAGTGGCTTGCACAAGGTCACAAAAACCAAGTGGCAGCAACTCTTACTGCCTCATTTAATCCATTCTACAAAGGAAGTAACTGAGCCTCAGGGCATTTATTAAAGTTGCCTGCACCACTAGACAGTTGAGCCTATAATCTCATCCTCATTGGATTTCACCGCTGGAAGTCCACAGGTCCTTACAGGCTTGGACTGCACCACTCTGGAGGATACATGGTCATATCAGCATTTGCACGCTGCCCCTAGAACATTATTTATGGCTACAATCGGTCTGGCTCTCTCTGGTCTCCCCTAGGGCTGCGGAATTGCGAGGCTGGAAGTCCTCCTCGACAGGGTTGAGAGTTTGCAGACAACCCCTGAAAAGCTGGGGCGTTCCGAATTGGCTGAGCGCTCCTCCGGGGAGGGCGGGGAGTTTGCCGAATGTCCCTGGCCGGAATCCCTGCCTCCGCGAGCCGCGAGCTCAGAAGCAGAGAGAAGTTGGAGAGGTCGGGTGGCAGAGGGTTTTAAGAAATCGCGGGCGGACTCCCTTGCCCTGGTCCACTGGACCCCAGAGGACTGTCTCTACTGCGCGTCGGCCGAGTGTGGACGCGCTGTGCGCGGCCCCGCCAGGGCTGGGAGTTTGCAGACCGTCCCTGCCGCGGCCCGCTCGGCGGCGGCCCTGCGGCTCAGCGGCGGCGGCGGCGGCGGCCCCGGGCGCGATCCAGCCCAGGTAGCCGCGCCGCAGGCTCCAGGCGCCGCGACCCCGCGCCCAGCTGCGCCTCGGGCCCTGTGGGCAGGGCGGCGGGAGGTGATCCCGGCTGCTGCTGCTGCTGCTCAACAAGAAGGTAAGAGCTGCTGGGTCGGTCGATCATGTCGGAGCTCGCCATCCCCGGGGCGGGGGGAGATGCACACAGCGGGGACCGCGGGGGGATCGGGGAGTCGCACAGGGGTGCGCTGGAGAACCTGCACCGGAGGCGGCACAGCCCCAGGCTTTGCCTGCAGCCTCTCCGGGGCTGCGTGGGTTCCCCGGCCGCAGCCGCTTTGCGGGACCCAGGAGTGCAGCCGGGGGGCGCGCCGTGAGTCTCCCACCTGCCCCGGGCAGCCCCTCCCAAGGGGAGAATGAAGCCCTCCAGGCCGCGGGTCGAGGAGGCTTGTAAGCTTTCCTTGGACCTGTCCAGAGGAGGCTCTGATGGCACAGGCTGGAGGCGAGCGGCCGGGAATGGCAGATGGGCGCTCGAACCTTGGAGGAGCCCGATGGGGTCATGCTGCAGGCGTGGGCCGTGCTGGAGTCCCGGGGACTCAGGCGCGCAGGGTGGGTTCGTCCATGGGCCAGTGGGGGAGAAGAAAGAGGGGGACTGGCCCCGGGCTCCTGGGGAGGAGGGAGGAGGCGAGCAGGCTCTCCGGGCCAGGAGATCAGGCAGGCCCTTCGGGCCCCAGGGCCCCTTGGGGACTAAGGGTTGGACCACAATCCGGCCAGAGCTCTGAGCGCGGCTGCCGGGTCGCTGAGGCTGAGGGAGCAAAGAGCC
This sequence comes from Marmota flaviventris, assembly GCF_047511675.1. Lineage (NCBI taxonomy): Eukaryota > Metazoa > Chordata > Mammalia > Rodentia > Sciuridae > Marmota > Marmota flaviventris. Next base: position 111,129,181 of record NC_092508.1, read on the forward strand.
CACACCCGCGCACACACTCCCCAAGAGCATGCTCAGTGCGGTCTTGTGAACTTCCTGCCGAGTAGCGAGCAGCCCTGGCCCCCAGCTCCAAAAGTTGGGGGCGGGGGGTTGCGTGAGTGGGGAGCGCTGTGCCCTCCTGTCGCCCTTCTGTGCCCCTGGCGCCTGCCTGGCCTTTGCCGGGCTCCGGGTTCTGCTCTCTCTGGCCATCCCTGCGGTTGGGCACTGGGGCGTGGATGTCATTCCCTACTCCCCGAGGCCGTGTGGCCAGAGGCCTGGTGGCGCGGCTGTCTGCCAGGTGGATTCTCTCGCAATGCGCCCCTCGCGCGCACAGACCGGGAGCTGCAAGCAGGCTAGGTGGAAGGGGGTGTGTGAGCCTGGGGACGTTCGCGCGCGCACACTCGCTGTCACACACAAAGCCGCGCTTTTCTAGCCACCCTGTCGAAGAGCGAAGGGGTGGCGCTTGCATTGTCCAGCAGCGTTAAGAACAGCCAAGCATCTCTGGGCTGCACAGATAAGGTGATGCTTATGGTTTTCTGAGACGCTAGTGGAGGTCTAAGGCCCCATACTTCTGGCTGTGCCTGCCAGGACCCAACACTGGGAGGACGCCAATGTCTGTACCCGGCCCTGCTGGCCCGTTTAGGAAATGTTGGGCATTACTGGGGCTGTGAAGTTGGAAGGGAGGCAAACTGTTCCTGTGGGCTGGCAGCACATCTGTCAACAAAGTGTTAAGAGGAGGATCTTGTTCTAATGGTCTGTAAGTGGAGAGCAAGTTAATTAAACCCAAAGCTCCCCAGCTCTTTGTCAGGACCTGAGCGACTTGGTTGGTTATTACTTCTATCGCATCCCGGATATTGGCCTCTGTCACCCACATTTTGATTCTTGACGCGGGATCAGAACTCTTGTCTGATCCCAGAAAATAACAACCTGGGATAAACCATCTCAATTCATTCATCTGAAGGGATTTTTACTCCTTTCTTCTTTGCTATAAATTATTTTTGTTCTGATTGTTCAGGGCTGAGATGGACACCCTTAAATTTGTTTGACAGTATAGGATCAGAGTGAAGCTCCTCCTTTTAGAGGACTTTATAGTTTTCTCCAATTTTCAACTTAATGTACCTGTGATCAACGTGTTGAGGGGGGACCCCTGAAAATCAAGGTGGGAAGAGAGTGACCTTTTTGCCCTTTTAAGGAACTGAATAGAGGAAGGAAGTTGCTCTGCCAGCCTACTGTTTGTGGTGGAGCTGGGTGTCTGGAGATAGGGCTTGGGCATTTTCTTTCCTCTCCTTCCTTTTTTCCAGCCTGAACTTCTGGCTTTTGGACACTTGTGACTAGAATCACTAGGAGAAAGCGTCTATGGAGTTTTGCAGGGTTTGCAGCTACCCAAATGGCCACCAGTCAGTTGGTTTTAAGGTGAACTGCAATGTCAGGAGAGCTGCTAGGCTCTGCCCAGATCTGTCAGTGGTATCTGTGTGCTTCAGTCCCAGCTGCTGCAAAGCAGCTCACTAGCCTTTTGATCTCAGCAGTGTGCATTTCAAGTACTTTGTGTTTGGAAGTGTGAATACTGTACTCATTTATATATATACACACACATCCGTATACATTTTTATAAAGAAGCGTGTGCATATGTATGTGCATATGCAGTGTTCCTTGGGAGAATCTGGAAGCTGGAAGGGGCCTTAAGAGATCACAAGAATCAGGTTTTCTCCCTTCCCATTCAGTTTTCTCAATTTAAAAATAACCAACCACTCTTCTGCTCATCTGGTCTCCAAAGGCATTGAGATGCCAGAGTCCCCCCTGTGGCTCTAACTGGAGGTAGGGAGGGTGGGGAGTTGACTCCTCCCCTGAGAAGTATAGCTGCTCAGTACTTGTCCCAGACAGCAAACTGACATTTGACCTTTTCCTTATGTTCCACAGGTTTGGGGGTCCAAGTCACTGCAGGGTCACAATGGAATAAGTTTTGTCAGGAAAATCACAAAGAATAGTCATCAATACCCTCGGGGCTTGGAAGTGTGTACCCTCTCTCACTCTGTGATTATCCTGACTGGGATTTTAAGCGATTCCAAGAGGCTTAAAGAGCATCAGGGATTCATTTTCTTCTCTCTTGTCCTCCTGTTTGTCCTGTCCTCCTGGCTCTATGAGGGGTGGTGGGGGCTGGGTGGGGTGGCTGTCTATGTTGATGCTATTATAGTGAGTCTCAGGAAAGTGGTTCCTTCAGGTTTGTCTCTGGGGGGTTGCTATGGTGACTGACAGTTTGTAGAAGTATGTATCCTGGTGCCAGGTGAACAGGTGATGGATAGTTTAGACTGAAGGAAAGTATGTATGTTCCAGAATACAGGTACTTTAAAAAAAGGGAGGTAAAAATTTTATATTTCGTAGGGGCAGAATTGCCATGTAGGTGACAGTGGAGCATTTGGAACTTGTCAGTGCAGGTTTGACCAGGCTGCCTTTAAAGTTAATAATTGCTTTGAAGTATAGAGTCACTCCTAATAGTCCGAAGATGGCTATACTTTGAAATTTCTGTTGAAAATTCAGTAAAGATCTTCTCAACCCTTAAAGTTTTATAAAGTTTCTCAGCTAAGCTATTGTCTTGTATGCACTTTACAGCCTGTGTCCATATCACTAACACAAATGCATGTGTGACCCTGATGTTGTCTGTAAGTGCACTCAGTATATATCCAGTCTTTACCATGTGTCATGCATTCTGCTGTCGCCTAGTATGAAGATGTCCTTTCTCTGAATTACCTTCTCACTTTTAATTTATCTGACCTTCTCTTTCAGTGTGTTAATGCAAACTAATAGCTAATAGCTCTTGGAAAGCCGCCAAGGTGAGTCCCAGGAGCCTTTAGTACTGCGACCATGCTCTCAGCCGAGAGTGGGGACTTAAGCTGTGTTTGCCCATTTAGGCTATTTTATTTTTTCCATTGCCAGAATTATTGTACCTTTCTCTGACTTTGTTCTGTATGTTGTATGCATGCGTAAGAAGGGTTGAAGGAATCGACTCTCTTGCCTACACACACAGCCTTCTGGAATCAGAGCGGGGCCTTCCTCTTGGGGCTCCTTGTCTAGCCTCGAAAGTCTGGAGAGGCAAGAGGTATAAGCTATTGTGTCAGGTTTGGAGGGAGCCGTTCTCCTTGGAAATTGGCACTGTCTCTTTGTCACCTCCACTGCCAGGCCTGTGTTAATGCCTGCTGGACCTTGGCCCTGCTGAGAATGGAAAAGGAACTTTTCTCTACCCTATTGTCCATGAGCTCAGGGGTGAGGTGTAGCCCAAATATTTTATTACTAGTAAGAGTTCAGTATTGCTGTTTGCAATATACTTAAGAAGTCAGCCTTACAGTGTTATCCCTAGAATAACAAGAGCTCACTTGTTTGCTTCCTCTGTGGTTGTGACTGGCCCTGGAGGTGTACCAGTCCCTACTCCTGTCTGAGCTCCTTAGTGTTGTACTTCTGCACACGAACTGCTTATGGGTCCTGTCATGCTGGTATAAAATGCTTTTTATAAGTATCTCACACAGAAAAGTCTTCCACTCTGACAGTTCTGGTTCTTTTCTACATCTCTGTCCCTGCCATGGAAGTATGTCGTAATGGTGATTGTCACAAAGATTATATGTCTTGGTAGAAAAATGTCAAGAACAGGTAATCAAGAAAATAAGAATGATAATGATGAAAAAGATTTATCTTCCATAATTGACATTAGTCTACATGCTTCCTTTGTATTATCTCATTTAATCCTTATTACAACCCTGAAACATTTTGCTCCTAGTTTTTATACATAGAAAGACTGTAACATGGAGGGTCATGAAATCTATCCAAAGTCTTGAACAGCCTCAGAAGGCAGTGTGAGGATTTGAACCCAGAGCCCATGCTAGCTAGACCATGTCTAGTTACTAAGGCTGTCAAGGATGTCATATACTTAGCAGGGCCTCCTTTATAATCCCAACCAAGAAGTCTTAAGACACTTGGGGTTTGGAAGGGACAGCAGTGGAGTCCTTCTGGATCCCCTTCCTGTCTAGCTGAGGACACAGACCTGCAAATAGGTTGACAGACTTGCTTACCAGCAGGTGGAAGTGACAATGCTGAGCCTCAGCCCTGACCCTGGGTCCCCTGGGAACAATTGATATCAATGTGTGCCTGCTTTGTTTATAGAGATGTTCCGGGAAGAGAATGTGCTGGACTTTTGGGTCTTCCTAGAGTCCCCAAGTGGACTCACATCCAGCTTCACTTTGGAATATGGTGGGGGAGCAAATATGGGAGTGGCACAGTTCCTTCCCCTCCTGGGCTGGGGATACGTAGGTGATTTATGTCCTTTTGAGTGATGTGTTCTCTTCTTGCTTTTCCTGTGCAATTTGACATCTTGTTTTGCCAGGGATTGAACCCAGGGCCTTCCACATGCTAGGCATGTGGCACTCTACCACTGAGCTACATGCCCAAACTCCCCTTTCCACACATACTCTTTTTAAATTTTGTTTTGAGACAGGATCTTGCTAAGTTGCCCTGGCTGACCTTGTATTCACAGTCCTCTTGCCTCAGTCCCTGACATAGCTGGGATTACAAGTGAGTTGCTGGCATTACAGGTGTGTTCCACCCTAGCAGTCTGACATTTTAAGGATACTGTCTGGGCTGAACGTTATGTTTTACTCTTATTAATTAATTCTCTCAATGGGTCTTTGGGTTCCTGCTCCTCTAGGCATTGATTTTTCACCTTTAAGAGCACAGAGTGATGTGGCAGTGGTGTCAGAACTGTTCCTGAACCAACTAGTAAAGGTTGCCTGTGAAGGCAACCCCACAGTGTGGGGAATCCTAGAAAGAGCGCAGAGGCCCTGCAAGATGTTCCTCTGACCCCTGAGATCACCCACTTGGTGGAGTTTTGCTGCTGGGTCTACCAGTGGGCTCCATTTCCTTTCCTTCTGGTCCCTTCTTGTGTTTAGGAATGGATCAGGCATCAGTTCTCTCACCTGCTCCTGACTTCAAAATGTTTCTGCTCAATAAATAGAACTTAGCTGCTCAAGGGGTTTGGAGTTCCTTGAGTAGCTCTGTGGTTAGGTCCTACTCCAAGAGTTAAGTTCAGTCATGAAGACAAATGCAAATGTGAATACACGGAGTCAGCCTGTATGACCACTTTGGGCCTCAGGTTGGAAAGTAAGGGGGTTGAATGAACTCCAGAGATCTGTTCAGTGCTGATGTTGTCTGATCCTACACATCCTACACCTGTGACAAAAAGAGGTGTAGAATAAGCAAATTCCTTCAATGAATTAAAAAATAAAAATAAAAAAAGATTGAGAAAACATTCAAGTTACTTTTGTTCTTGTATAAACTCCCCTTAGCAGACAGTGAAATGCTTACCTAAGAACCAACCCTTTATTATCATTATCTTTTGGGATGTTTACTTTTATATGTTTAGAAATGAAAAGCCTTGGTCCTGACTCTCAGCTTAGAAATAACCTCCCTTCCTCTAGTGAAGCAGTATTTTTCCCTGGGGAAATTGAAGTCCAAAGACCAGAAGATGATCGGGCTCACAAAATTCTGTGGTTCTGTGCCACAGCATCCTGGGAAATGGGACTCTGCATTGACACAGCCACTAGCTGGGCCAAATCCTGTTTACATGACTTCTGTGTTTCCCTGTGAAGCAACTACATTTAAAGGATAAGGGTTTATATCAGTCTCCTTGCAGCTGATTTTTTTTTTTTTCTAGGCAATTTGTTATTTTCAACTCTGATTTTTTTTTAAATTTACTAGTATTCATAGCAATGAGTTTTCTAAATGACCAATTCTTTATGTTGCACATCTTCTTTAGGGAAGCACTTTCTGATGCCCCTGTTAATCTCATCTTTCATCTTTCTGTTTTCCTTTGGTACCTTTGTTAGTATTTCTGTTTGATATATTTCTGTCATTCCCTCTCTGTATATATATTTTTTTCTTTGGGTACTGGGGATGGAACCCAGGGGCACTTTAGCACTGTCTTTTTGTTGTTGTTTGTTTTTTTTTAATTTTGAAACAGGGTCTCACTAAATTGCAGAGGCTTGCCTTGAACTTGTGATCCTCCTACTTCAGCCTCACAGTCACTGGAATTGCAGGCCACACTACCACACCCAGCTTCTTCTACTATAATTTTTAGAGCTAGTAGAGGAAGAAGCAGCAAAATGTGTGTGTGTGGGGGGGCATGTACGGAAACGGGAGCTTTTTTCTATCTCCTCTCCTAGTAATGTACACTATGAGGTCTCTGCAGTCCTCTGTGAGACCCCTGCAACACAGTATCAGGCCTCTCTGTTGCTTTCCCTCTTTAATGCAATTTTCTAATCTCCCCTAAGAATGATACATCCTCCCCACTTCTCTTTGATTTTTAATCATTATGCTTGCTAGATGTAAAGGTGACATCCATTGTTAAGTGGGCAGTCTACCCTGTACATTGTTTCGTAGGTGCAAATGTCATTCTCTTGGGTAAATATGGTCACTTTTCTTCTATAAGTTCACCAGGCCTTATTTGTTATTCAAATGTTCAAAAACTCCCACAAGGGCAAATTTCCTCGCCCTAGACTTGTTCCAACAAAACAAAACAAAACAAAGCAACCCCCCCCAAAAAAAAACCAAAAAACAAAAACACATCTAACCCAAGAAATACACAGAGAAGAGTTTGGAATTCGAGTAGGCACAGACTGGGAGCTCATTGCCTGGTGTCAGGGCCTGGCATGCTGGAGTCACGAGAGAAGCCTGCTGGTGGGGCTGGTGAGTGAACTCCAACTCTGGCAGGTGAGGCCTCTGAGCTGGGCTGCTGTCACCCTGTGGGCTGGCTCTGTGCTCCTGAACCTAGCTTCTCATCTGTCAGATGACGTGTCACTCAGCTTCTCCTGTCCTGGGGGTGTGGGAGGTTTTACACCCACAAAACCTCCAGGGAACTCTAGCTTCTTTAATCTATCCTTACAAATATTCTTAGGTGTGTTCCTAATTTTAAGGTCCTATGTGATCTTTGTGCCTCTATAAAGTTCTGTTTTTCAAATCACTCTGTGGACTTTTTGTTGACATCTGCCTCATTCACAGTGCATATGATACATGGGCTCATGAAGATCAACAGATTTAAACTCTGTGTGTGTGTGTGTGTGTGTGTGTGTGTTTTAATACCTACCAGGGGTTATTACCTTATTGTCATCTACAAAACAGAAAGTGAGCAGTAAGTGTTGGAGTTCAGGTATGGAATAGCATCATATAAATGAAATCTCCAGAGTTTCTGTGGAAGACTTTATTAGTGAGGCCTTTCCACTAGTCATAAGTAGGGGTGCTTAGATGCTGAGGATGATGATTTTTATTGTTCTTTCCTATAAAGTGTACTAAAAGTACATGATATCGTGAGTTGCTATTTCTATCATATTGCCTTTTCTCCAGCTGCCCCTAAAACCAGAATCAGAAACGGCTTTCCATTTTTGATGCCATGTCTAGTTAATATTCTCCAAGTTCCAGAAATTCTTACCAGTCCTGTTGTTTCAAGAGGGACTTTTCTTTCCTTTTTCTTTCTTTCTTTCTTTTTTTTTTGGGGGGGGGGGTACTGGGGATGGAACCCAGGTGTGCTTAACCACTGAGCCCCATCCCCAGCCTTCTTTTGTATTTTATTTAGAAACAGGGTATCACTGAGTTGCTTAGGGCCTCGCTAAGTTGCTGAGGCTGGCTTTGAACTAGTGATCCTCCTGCCTCAGCCTACTCAGTGGCTGGGATTACAGGCTTGCACCACTGCACCTGGCTAAGAGAGACTTTTCTGCTTCCTCATTGTTAGATTACATCATCCTTGTATTGCTGCTGTAACAACCACAAACCCAGGAGCTTAAAGCAACACTCAGTCACTTTTAATTCTGTAGGTAAAAGCTCTAACAGGAGTCTCACCAGCTAGCATCCTTTCTGTTGGCTCCATGGGCAAATCCATTTCTTGCCTTTCCTAACTACTCGGGGTTGCCTGAATTCCCAGCTTGCGTCCCCTTCCTTCAGCACCACCAACCCTGAGCTGAGTCCTGTGCTCTGCCCCCATGCTGGTACTCTGGAGAGAGCTGAGAAAGGTTCTTTTCTTTTATGGATCCAAGTGATTAGATTAGACCAATCAGGATAATCCATGGTAATCACCCCATCTGAAGGTCCTTAATTTAATCACATCTGCCTTGTAGGGTAATATGATCATAGGTTCCAGGGATTCTGTTATGAATATCTTCGGGGGACATGTTTGTGCTTACCACAGTCCTCAAAATTCTTTGAAAGGAAACGATTCTTTACCCTTTATGAAAACTAGCTTTTTGTGAGTGTGTGTGTGTGTGTGTGTGTGTGAAGGTGTTTAACTGTTATAGAAAATCTACCTGTTTCCTCATTCCTCTTTTTGAACATAGTCACACCAACTATTTGCAAAGCATTTTAGTATCTAAATAAATTTTGAGTTCTGCTAAGGCCAGAGAGAGAGCCAAGTACTCTTACATGTCACATAGTATGTAAATGTCCCTGAACCTTTTATTATAATGAGTAAACGGAGGAGTGAAGCAAACTTGTTCAGGGTCACATAGCCAGAAGTGGAAGAGCCAGGTTACAAAAGCCTGCGTTTTAAAGCTGTTCATTCTTTTCATTCTGCTTTTCTGCCTTACAAGTGATTATGAACAAACATAATGAGCAATAGTAATGGAAAAACCTGAAATAATGTCAGATCTCTCTGCTTCTGCCAAGGTGATAATAAACAATAAATATCACTGGTGGTAGATTGATTGCACTAATGGCTCTGATTAATGGCCTGTCTATAACCACATTCTTCCCCCAGTAGCTTTGTAGTTCTGCTTCCTTCCCGTTCCCCACCCCTGGTATTGGTTATGTGACTTGCTTTGGCCAATGGAATGTTAGCAAATACTGTGTATAAACAGTTTTAAGAGCTCCTATGTGTTTCTGATTGGCTTTGTCAGTACTGGGTTTGTTCTTAGATCTCTGCCCCTACCATGAAAATATGCCCAGACTAGCCCAGTGGGGTGAGCCAGGATATGCCAGCTGATTCCATCCTAGACTATCCAGCTTCTTTCTGACCCATCAGCTGCTCACAGTCTCCTGAGCATGTCTGGCCTAGATCAGCTCAGCCTGGCCTGTGTCAGCAGAATCACCCGTCTAACCTGTACCTTTATGTACAAACATGTTTGTTTTAAGCCACTGAGTTATGGAGAAATTTGCAACAGTTGATACACAGCTCTTATTAGATATTTGAAAAACATGAGAAGTAATTTTAGTGTCCTCTGGAAGATCATTTTGTATTAGTTGTAACTAATTAATATTTCTTTTAAGATTATAATTTTAGCTGAATGAATGTCCCATGATATCTGCTCTTTCCCTGTTTTTAGCACAACATTAAAGTTCTTTAAATTCTCACCAGTTTCACTCAGAAGCAGACTCTGTTCTTGAACAGTTAAGAAAGATTTTTTTTTTTACTCCATATGCTATTATTTTTTAAAATATATTTTTATGTGGTACTGAGGATCGAATCCAGTGCCTCACATGTGCTAGGTGAGCATTCTACCACTGAGCCACAACCCCAGCCTCAACAATGTATTTTTTTTTTCAAATCTTCTATTCTGTCAGCTTTTGATTTGAATCTATAGTAATAACATATATTGACTCAGAATTCACATATGTAACAGCAAGTAAAGTTTTACGAAACAGTACTTATCTTTATTAGTATGATGTCCTCCAATATTTTCTATTCTCTTTTTATTGCTTTTAAAAAAAATGCTGGTCAAGGATCAGGAGACTATGACCAGCTGCCCCTGTTGTAAATAAAGTTTTATTGGAATGGGGCCCTCCCATTGTTCTTGTATTGCTTATGACTGCTTTCACTTGACATTGGCAGAGATGAGTCATGGTGACCTTGCCTGAAGTGCCTGATTTATTTTCTGACCTTTGAAGGAAAACTTTTCTGACTCTTGCACTGGGATGATTTTATAATCTCTCAGTTGGTTGTGACTCTCCATTTGGAAGTGACCCTGGGTACTTCTAATATACTATAGATACAGAATACTAACCCATCTCCCATGCCATACTCAAACTTTTTCTATTTACTTAGACCCAGCAGTTAAAATTTGCTATTTAACATTATACCTGATTGGCTTGCTTAGGAAACTTTTCAAGCATTTCTGAAGTGTTTGATTATAAGTAGTGTTGTGCCTCCCCCTTTTAATTTAAATAAGGCTTTCTAGTGGAAACTAATTGGAATTAAAATGGACACAAATTCCATTCAAGTGCTAGTTATTTATTCATTAGATTCCAGCAGGGCCTTTTTTTTGTGTGTGTGTGTGATATAATGGAGTCCATTAGTGGAAGAGGTAGAGAAACAGTGATCCTGCCTTCTTTTAAGAACATCTCTGGCAAGTGGTCCTTATTGCCACATTTCTGAATTAGGGTGGTAGTATTTCTGAGCATAATACAATTTAGAGACATTAAATTATGAACTTTTGCAGCTGAACAGATTTTAGGAAAAAAAATTTTTTTTCACTCAGACCTAATTGGGCCCTTAAAGGACAACTTTCTTTAATACCTACATTTTCCAAGCCTGTTAGGAAGGACGACATGGTTATTTATGTTGTGTGGCTCATGGAATTGATGAGCAAGAGCTGAGGCAGAAAAGACTTCAGATTGATCTGGATATGTCTTTTTAGAATCTGAAATGCCAGATGAAGAGTGGCCACTGACTCATTTCTTTTATTGGCAGTGAGGGTAGAATCAAAATGGATGAGGTTTGACGATAGCATGAAAAGCTTAGCTAAGATCTGAGGGACCTTCCTCAAGAAACATAGCTTCTTTGACAGCGGAGTAAGTTCCCTTGAGCATTTTTGTTGTTGCTGCTGCCCCCTTAGTTCAGGTGGGTGGCTTTCCCTCCAGGTGGCTGGGTGTGTATAATTAATAAGGATTCTTCTGGGCACCAGCAGTAGAAACCTGTTGGAGCTTGTTGCAGCCAAAGTGGAGAATTCACATCAGGGACTGGGAGAGGTTCCAGGAGCCACCTGCATCCTGGGATCTAGGCTCCTCCTGTTTCCATCTGCCTGGCTGCTTATTTTCTCTCCCTACTATATTCCGCTTTTCTTGTCCCAAGGGCAGAACTCTGGGTAAAGGTACCTGCTATACAAGTCTAAGCTTTCTCTTGTAGTGCCTGCCCCAGTCACCTAGGGAGTGTCCTCTTTGTGCCAGCTTGAAATCACTCAGAGGTAGGCAGGGGTGGGACCTAAAGATAGGACTCTGGTCTAGCCTCAGACCCAACAGTGTGGTTATAGGCATTTCAGAAATGTGGGGGGGCAATTTTCACTGTCACTCATTGAGAATTGCTATAGCACTTATTGGGTGAGGATCAGGAGTGCTGTGTTAGTCAGCTTTTTATCACTCTGACCAAAATACCTGACAAGAACAACTTAAGAGGAGGAGAAGTTGGTTTGGGGCACATGGCTTCAGAGGTCTCAGTTCATGTCAGCCAGCTCTGAGATAGAAATATTATGGCATAAGGGATGGTATAGGAAAGCTGTTAAACTCGTGGCAGATGGAAAGCTGGGAGAGATGGGTTGGGGGAGACGAAGATGATGGGACCACAGATAGACTAAACCCAGGGCATGACCCCCAGTGACCTACTTCCATCCATTTGATGGATTACTTCACTGATCAAATGGTTTAATCCACTGATGAAGTCAGAGTCCTCATTATCTAGTCATTGCCTAAAAATCTACCTTTGAACCTTCCTGCATTGAGGACCATGCTTTTAACACATGAGGTTTTTTGGGGACATTCCAGATCCAAACCATTATAGATGTAAAACATCTATGTGGGAAGAACATTCTTGTGCCACAAGCTGTATGCTACAACTAGGTTATCATGGGCAAGCAAACCTCAATCTATACCTAACTTCCATATAAACATCATTTTTGTACATTTTAAAAAGGCATTGACTTTTCTAGTCAATGAAGAAAAAGATTGCTCCCTGTTTTGTTGGGGAAGTTACCCTTGGAGATTCATACCACCCATATAGCATTACCTCATCTGCGATGATTTTATAACCTCTCAGTTGGTTGTGACTCTCCATTTCACATTTACATTTGGATCTGACCCCCCCCCCCTTTTTAACATAAAGTGCAGGCATCTAACAATGCTATTATGGCTACTAGAGTAATCCTGCCCAACTAATTCCATATTGAAATACATCAGGTTTGTCATAAGTTACTTTTATTCCCGTTTATGTTATTCTTATGGCATTCAGCAAGTATGTTTGAAACTATGTCTAGATAGTTTATGTAATAATTTGACTTTAGACAGTAAAGGAGTATTGGAAATTTGCTATAAGCTGGAGGCTTTGGGGTCCCATAGGTTTCAGTGCTAGGGGAGATGGTTTATAAAATAACTTTTCCCTTCTAGTCCAATACTTCAGCTGAATTACTACTGCTAACGTTAAGCATTTTAAAAAACAACCTGTGACCCATACATTGAATGCATCAGTAAAAAGGAATATAGATGTTGGTCCCAGTCATACTGCTCCTCTCCCAGTCACACATACATGTGGTAGACTCTCCTTGGTGCAGACCTTCTGCTCTCCCACATATGTGGTTTAATTGTTCTTTTTGGACAAAGGCTCCCTTGTGGGTATTTTCATTATTCTGGAAAGACCACAGGAATGGGAGGTTATATTAGTCCACATTGTGCTGCTACAACAAAAATACCTGATGATTGGTAATGTATAAAGAGGATTTGATTCACATTTCTGGTGGCTGCAAAGTCTAAATAGCATGGTTCCAGCATTTGGTGAGGATCCCCTGAGTGCATCAAAACGTGGCAGATGGTATCACACAGTGAGAGCACATGGTGGGAGTGTGTGAGAGAGCTCACATGATGGAAAAGGAAGCAAGAGAGTGTGAGCTGAGAAAGCCAAACTCACTTTTGAGCCAAACTCACACAACCCATTCTCATGGGAAGGAATCCAGTCCTATGAGACCTGACCACTCTTTTGAGATAGCATGAATCCATTCACTGGGGTAGAGCCTCCTCTTACTTTTCACTAGGCTCCTCCTTCACTGTTCATTTCTACCACTTGGACAGTGGGGGGGACAAACCATTGTGAAATCATAGCAAGGATTAAATCAGATTATCACATGACTTTTCACATGAGCCCACTGCAAGTGTTCAGGGAGATCTGTGAGCTTTCGTGGCAAGTTTGATGTTTACTAATTTGTAGCAAAATTTAGCAAGTCCTTCATTTGTTGTTGTTGTTTTTCCATACTGGGGTTTGAACCCAGGGACACTTTGCTACTGAGCTACATCCCCGGTTCTCTTATTAAGACTGGGTCTCCTCAAATTGCTGAGGCTGGCCTTGAATTTGTGATCCTCCTGCCTCAACCTCCCAAGTCTCTGGGATTATAGGTAGGCACCACTGCACCCTGCTGCAATTCTTTCACCTTTAAATGTTAGCCTCAAATTGCTGCAGTATGAGTGTTATTTGTGACTTTTTCACCAATAGATATCCAATATTTTGATTTCACACTCTACATGGTTAGCAGATATCTTAAAATATCAATACTCATCGCCACTTGGAAATTATAGTGGTTGTTAAACCTGCTGCTAGACAGTGTTATTTAATGTGCTAAATAAACACGTATATGTATTACTATATCATAATTTAAAAAATATTTTGTCAACTTTTTAAATATAATTGATTTCCTCTTGAGATCCTATGTATTTTATGCATTGAAAAAAATCCTTCTGTGAGGGGGTCCATATGCCTCTTCAGTCTTCTGGGGGGGGGTGTGTGGTATAGAAATTGTAGAGCATTGTGAAACATTCAGGGTACATACAGCCTGCTGCTCCCCTGTCCCTCCCTGTCACCAGGAGTCCTTCTCTTCCTTGGCTTTCCCCAAGGCTGTCAGACAAGGGTTTGGAGTGGGTGTGAGCTTATCTCCACCTGGCTAGTTTTCTTCTTAGACTTGGTCAACCAGTTGAACTATATCTGTGACTCACTCTTCTGTCATATTTTGAGGAGGCAAGTTTGTTAGAACATTCCCTTGGTGAAATTGTCAAGTTGTATAAGGTACATGAAGCATTTACTTAAAAACATACTGATTATGTGAATCCTAACCAGAAGTGTGATTTCTGCTTCAGTTTTTCAAGGGGAGAAAAAACCAGACATTTATTTCTTCATATGCTTCAAAGTTACATAATAACCAACACAACTGTAAGAAGTTACTCTGTTTTGCAGATGGCTCCCTGCCTGTGAGTGTGTGTAGGGGGTTGTGTGTGTATGGCTTATGTGGGAGAAGAATGTTCTCTAGAAATTAGGACTCAGGGTAGAGGTAGACAGCTCCATAGGTATGTACTTGACTTGGTTGCTAATTTGCTACCCAGTGAGTCCAGCTTGCAAGGTGCTGTGCTGCAGCTATAACTGGATTTCTGGAGTGCTGTCAGCCCTTTTCTGTTTCTGGAAACTTCTGCTGATAGGAAGTGACTTTGTCAGAATAGCTTTCTGCACTGTTTCTCGATGTCCTCCAGACACAAAGCTATTGTTGTAATGCCATGAGCATCTTTTTCTTCTTATAGCGCCTAAGTCTGTGATTAGAGCATGAAAATGCTGAACATTTCCTTTCTAATTCTTTAGAAGTTATGGTAGGCAAGGACCTTCACATATTCAACACAAATACCTTGGACAATCATATTAAATGATAATGGGAAGAATAACTTTCCATTCTTTGTTTCCAAAAATATTATGCTGAAGATTGGGATTAAATAGTCTCATGATTTTTTTTCTTCATTTTTCTATGGATCTAGTTATTACTCACATTTCTCCTTGAGTATAAACCACCTCTTAAAGAAGTGGAAATTGTTACTATTCATTTGAAATAGGGAGAACATATGTGTATTTAACAAGCTTAGCAATGAAGTGACAGCATCTCATCTCATCTCTCTCTCTCTCTCTGTAAGTGGTAATAACAAAATTCTATTGTTTTCTGGACCCACTGATTGATAGTACAGATTCATGTTTGAGACTGTGAATATGATTAGGCCTCATTATTAAAGTGCGGTATCTAAGATCCTTTTTTTTTTAAAAAAAAAAACAAGCTGTTCTTCCATGGGATCTATATGGCCAGCTGTTTTTGGCTTAAGAAAGCAAGAAACTCACCACAGTCAATTGACTAACAGGTGGTAATCACACTTATTTCAAAGGACCTCTTAGCCTTCTGTATTCTGTACCACATTCACTTAGCCTGTTTTATAGAGGTTTGATTTGGGTTGTCTTGATCTTAACCCCACCTTTGTAGATTGAGTAAATAAAATCCCAGAAGATCTAGAATGTAGGCATTTAAATATCCATGAATGAGTCATCTCCTAGTCAGGTGGATGATGGAATTAATGTGCAGCTGTGGACACAGATCTCATTCCTATTTTATAGATATTATCGCAATAAAAAGTGGGAAATACAGGTTCTATATTCAACCTGCCCGGAAGAGGTGAGTCCATGATGTATATGGATAAACACTTTCTCCTGAGAGCTGACCTTTTGGGCATGGAAACTGGTATTCTGGACACTCTGGAAACAAGCCTTGTGCACATTGTCTGATTTCATGCTTGTGACAGTTAGATTCCCTTGTTTTCATTGAATAAACTTGAGACCGTGTGAAGAGTCTTATCTGCAGTAACTCCAATAATAAGCAAGGTGACCACATAATTTATCATTGAAACCTGGACTCTTTAAGAGGTAACAGTAGTGCTATTAATGTTTAGGCTAAGATGATAACAAACATAAAAGGATGTAGGATCCCCTGCAAATCAGGTGCTGATTGGGGGTTCAATGCAGATCTCTGATTCTAAAGCCTGCCTGTTCTCCATCACAGGCTGTTGACTCAAGCCACCCATCTACAAATGAATTCATGTGGTGCATGTCAAATGCCCTTCTGAGGATGAGTCCTGTTCTAGGTGTTGAGCCAAAGAAAAACACCCCTAAGCTAGGTAAAAGGTTTTTGGCAAGAGAAAGATGTGCTAGAGGTCTTTCGTGTAGAAAGTGTTTTATCAAGAAGGCAGGTGATTTTTCTTTTCCTAAAATAAATGGTTTTTCATTTATTTTTTAAAAGAACAGATCTGCCTTAGCATTTACAAGAAAAACAAAGTAAGACTCCTAACATCTCATATTCAGGGCAAACATCTTCATAGCCAGTAGCTAAGACAGTGACATTTGGTTGTCCCTTGGTGTCCAGAAGTTATTTTTCCAGCACCCAAAACATAAAGTAGCATAGTGTCTACATCTCACCTATACACATCCTCTCCATGCTTGAAATCATCTCTAGATTACTCATAAAACCTAATACTATGTAAATATTATGTAAGTAGTTGTTATATGGTATTATTTGGGGAATAAGAACAAGAAAAAAAGTCTACATGTGTTCAGTACAGAAATTTTTTTTTTTTCCAAAAAATTTTTTTTTTCTGAGTGGCTGAGACTTGAACCCAGGGCTTCATGCTTTCCTGCTGAGCTATACCCCCAGCCCTTTTTTCAAATATTTTGTATTATGGATGATTGAATCCACAGATGTGGAACCCAAGGATTTGGATTGTAGTAAATTCTTCAGTACTAAGGCATGTACATACAAATTTACCATCCACTTTTAGCACTGTGTCCATGGCTGTTATTGTCAAGGCAAATTTGTGTGGTATAATCATTTCTAAGAGATGTAGTCTAAAAATCCCAGCCCTTCAATGTAACTACATTCCCCGTCTTGCCCCACTCAGGCTTGTGATGAGCTTTGTGCTCCCGTGAGTGTCAGACATGTGCATGAGAACTCAACAGAGGCTCAGCCTTAAAGATACATGAAGTGCAAGGCTCTTATAAATGCCATTATAACCCAACCATGGAAAGTAATCAAGAGCTTTATGCAGCACACCAGGATTTATTTGTTCACAGTGTTAAGTTCACTGGCTGCCTTCTAAGCCTATGGAAGTGTCCAAGCAGAAGTTTCAGAGTAGAGCAGTTCTGTAAATACCACAGCCTGAAAAAATAAAAGTCCTGTTGGAATGCCACTTGTCATCAGTCTGCAGTGCCAAAGTGACAGGCCATGTAGAGGCCACTTCTGGGAAGCTAGAGCGAAGGGGTGGATGTGCGATATTTATGTACGTGGTTGGAACTTTAGGATACAGTTTTGAACTGAGAGCCATTACTTGCCCTTTGTTGTATATCTAGATTAATGTGGGATCTGCATGTGTGTGATATGCAGGAAGTCCTGGGTTCAAGCCTCAGCCATTTAGAAAAAACTTTTTGGGAAAAATAGAGTTTCTGTCCCAAACATGTGTACACTTTTTTTCTTGTTCTTATTCCCCAAACAATACCATACAACAACTATTTAGGAATCTTGGAGTATCTAAAACATCTGAATCCCAGGGTAGCAAAATGTAACTTTCTGGTGATGAAGAAAAATCTCCCTCCCATTGGGAGTGATCAGGGAGTCCTGAAGGGGGACCGGAAGGCTCAGGGATTGCACCTGCCCCATGCTTCGTTTGAGCCATATCATGAAGAGCATACCCATATCTGGTTCACTTTGTGAAAGGGTAGACATTTCTTTGGAAGAATGAGAACCCCCAACCATAAGACAGGCAGAAAAACAAAACTAGGTTGGAGGAGAGCCATGAGAAAGGGAAGCAAGGGGAGAAAAGAGCGTGTGGGTGGTGAGCAGCAGCCATTAAAGAGGGAGATGGAAGATGTAAAATGGCTGGGCTGCTGGGGGTGACGTGAAGCTGCTTGGATTAGGCCACCACAAGACACCTACCAGGAAGTCAGGAGATTTGGAGGCTGGTCCCTATGACTAACTTTTTAGCTGGTGAGCCTCTGTCTCTTTCGCCAAAGTGGGTGGGTTGGGTCAGATGTTATCCTGTGTGACTTTAAGCTCTGAAAGTCTTTGGTGCCAAGCCAATAAACTATTCTTGAAGGGCTCTCCAAGACCTGGCTGGCTCCATAAACATTTACCAAGGGCTTATACTTAAGACACTGGCACAAAGGCGATTACAGCTCCAGAATCCCCATCCAGGGTGGGACCCCGCCATAAATGCTTCCCATTGCTCCAACTACAGGAAGAATAACTAACTCTTAGAAAGCAGGCATGATGTACTAGACAGTTTTATGGATCCTTTCTGTCAATTTACATCTCTTAGCTCTCAATCTTAACAAAAAATGAAAGTAGTAGTTAGGCCCTGCTGTTCTAATTTTACACATGAGGAAACTAAGGCATTTAGAGGTGAACTAACATACCCCACGTTTCATAGCTAACAAGTGGTGAAGACAGGATTTCAACTCAGGGAGCCTGTATAGTTGCTAGGGAAGGCATGTGGTGGTTACACATTTCTTTCTGTCTACACTGCTGTATTGTTAGCTGAGGGCAGTGAGTTTGTCTGCCTTGTTAGCTATTTTATTCCTTTCAAGAGCTGAGTTCAACAAAACCTTCAGGATGTTTTTGGTGAATAGATGAATATATGGGTAGGTGGGTGGGTGGATGAGTGGATGCATAGATGGAGAAGATAAACAGGGTCTTTAAAGAACTTACAGTCTAAAGAGGAACACAGACCCATAAGATGCTAGTGTCAGTGAGTTTCATGCAAGAAGGGTACTTAGTACTTAGTCTGATCCACGGCATCAGAGAAGGCTTCAACTGAGCATGAGATGGGTGCAGAATCTGGCAGACTCTGGTGGAAAGGCATTGCACCAGAGGGGGCTGTGTGGGCTGATTTTAGCACTGCCTTGAGCTGTCAGCATTCCCAGAGCACCTCATAGATGGGATACATTAGGGACAGCCTTCCCTGGGAAGGCATTTGGGCTTGATCCTGAGAACAGTGGAGGGTAGGCACCTGCAAAAATTTAAGGAGGAGTGTGGCTTGGGCAGATTTGGATTTTGGATGGTGTTCTGGCCACTGTATGCAAAACAGGGTACAGAATACCATGGGACAGGAAGGGCAGGCTGATGTCTTGGTGAGAGATCATGGAAAACTCAAGTCAGGAGGGGAAAGGGTGGCAGGCAGGGAGGTGGTGAGAAGTGCAAGGGCAGGATGATTCTTAATTCAGGGAACACTTTATTCAAGGCACTCTCGGGGTGCTAATGTGTGCAAAGGTGTTCCCATGTAGGTGCAGAACCGAGGCCAGAAGTAAAGACCAGAATAAATGGGGGGGGGGGTGGTTTGAGGCCTTGCCAGCATCAGGTAGCAGTGAAAGCCAGGAGAGTGGATGATATCACCTTAAAAAAGTGTTACCCTGGAAGAGCCAGTCCTTTGAAAAATTCTTGCACTTATAGGCTACATTGAAAAGAAGTTGGCCGCCAAAGTTGAAAAATGGCTGCTAAAGTAGCCATTCCTGAGCAAGCAGGGCCAAGGGTTTTATGAGACAGGTAATCCTGACCCTGGTGATAACATTTTTGAACCCTCACTGTATGCCTCACACATTTTTTTGAGCATTTCGGGTACTCGGTATACTCATCTACTCTTCAAAAAGACCCAATGAGGGGGCTGGGGTTTTGGCTCAGTGGCAGAGAGCTTGCTTTGCACATGTGAGATACTGGGTTCCATCCTCAGCACCACATAAAAATAAACAAACAAAATAAAGATATTGTGTCCATCTATAATTTAAAAATTAAAAAAAAAGACCCAATGTAAGTGGTGTTCTGATTCCCATTTTACAGATAAGAAAATTGAGAAGGCATGGAGACACTTCATCACCAGTTATCCATGGTCACATACATCATTTGACCAGACGTACCGGGGAGATATGGTGGTGTTGTTTGGATATGAGGCGTTCCCCCAAAACTCTTGTGTTAATACAGGACTGTTCAGAGGTGAAATGATTAGATTATGAGGAGCTGTAACCTAATCAGTGGATTGATTCATTCAAAGAATGAGTAATTTGAATGGATTACTGGCTGCTAACTGTAGGCAGGTGGGGCGTGGCTGGAGGAAATGGGTCATTATGGGTGTAATTTGGGGATTGTATTTTATACCTGGATACTGGAACTCTCTGCTTCCTGGCTGTCATGTACTAAGCAGCTTTTTTTTTTTTTTTTTTTTTTTTTTTTTAACCATGCCCTTCAGCCATGATGTTTTCATTTTGGGCTCAGAGCAATGGATTTGGCTGACCAGGGACTGAACCTCTGAAGCTGGGAGGTTGGAATGAACTTTTGCTCCTCTTTCTGGTCAGGTATTTTTGTCACAATGATGAAAAGCTGACTAACACATAAGGCCTTCGAGTTTTTATTGCTTTTGTCCATTTGGAAATCTTTGAGGACCTTCCCAAATTCTGCTGAATGAATCAGAGGCTGAGAAGGGAAGGAAGGTGTTGGACCTGTACTGACAAGAGGAAGAAGGTCAAAGGAAGTATGGGTTTGTTTTTTAAGGGGTCAGAGAATTGCTCATAGGCAAGACCAGTTCACAGGGAGATTTCCAAGGCATAGGCAGGAGGGGGCTGGGCATTTCCGGACAGTTGTGAGACTCGGACCAAAAACACTGAAGAGAGAGAGACTGGAGGAACAAAGCAGGAAGGGCAGAGCTGTTTCAGAATTGGAGAGGGCATTGCTGACTCCATTGATATAAAATGCCCAGGAAAGATAAATCCATACACAGGAAACAGATGAGTGTCATTCCTGGGCCTGGGGAGGAAGACTAGGTTCAGGGTTTCTGTTTAGGGCAATAGAAATGTTTGAAACTAAACAGAGGGGATGGTTGTACAACAAGGTGAATGTACGACATGCTACTGAATTGTACACTTTCTTTTTTATTGGTATTGAGGATGGAACCAAGAGCCTCATGCATGCCAGGCACATGCTCTACCATTGAGCTGAGCATCCACCCACCATCTGAATTATACATTTCTAAGTATGTTATTTGAATTTTAATGCAAATATTTTTTTAAAAAATTGGAGAAAGCAGAGGTGAGCAGGGAGTGAGGTGGGCCCTACCTCTGCCCATGCTTGCTCCCTATTTTGTAAAGATGTGTATTCTCAGCATTGCCTAGTCCCTGGTACTTTCTTGCTTATGGAGAGGAAGCACTGTGAGATTTGGTCCTGTCTGGAATGCTGAGCATACAGTGTGTGCTCAGAGAATGTTTTAACACACAAGAGAATGGGGGAGGTAGGGCAATGAGAAAGGTCCATTAATTAGCAGGTGGGAGGAAGGAAGGTAGTGCATGTTCTAAAGCTTGGCTGAGGAGGAAGGGAAATGGAGTTGGCTGAGGACAAGAAAAGTCCTGAATTATTATGCTTAGAGACCTGGGGAAAACCAGGGCCTCAGTAACCTGGTCACATTGTTTATGTGGGTACTCTATATTCATTCATTTATTTTTTTCTGATACCGTTGAGCTCCCTGAGTGCAGAAGGGAACATAGATTGTGAAGCAAAGCCATAATTTGTTGTTAAAAGGTGGGGATTTTGGTGGGATGATCAGAGAGGTAAGATAAGGATGTGGAAAAGAAGGCACTGATAGTAGATGGTCCAGGGGGCTAAGAGAATCTGGAGGGGAGAGGCGTGGATGACGATAAAATGGAAAGGAATGATTCCAGGACTCTCATGGTGAAGAGCAGGTCACTGGCATTGGCAGTGGAGGTGGCTCTGGTGGAGGGAAGTCATTGGGCCTAAGACCTGCATTGTTGCATGTCCAGGGCAGTGAGTTCTAACATTTAGTGCTCGGGGGAGAAGAAAACTTGCATTTTTTCCCCCCTAAAAATTAAAATCTTAAATTTTACTTAGTTATACGTTGGCAGTAATATATATATATATATATATATATATATATATATATATATATATATTTTTTTTTTTTTTTATTTTAAAATGTGTTAGGGTAATGCTTATTTGGGGCTGAAGGGATAAATGATCAAAATGATTTTGAAGGAGGTTTGGGAGGTTGGGAGGGCCTTTGATGTCCTTGGGCCCATCAGAGTGATGTCACACAGGCGACCATGTCCAATGGCTTGTTGAAACAGAGGCCATGAGTCTGTACCACCTCTAGGTTGACCAGGCTAAGCATCCCTTTCAGAAAGGACCTGTGTTTACCCTGGCATGCCTGGCTGTTTACCAATTATTCTTTGTAGGACCATCTTTTCAAATGTTCACAAATGATTTGCTAAATATTCCTGTTTAGAAATTGAATACTCAGGATGTATAATTTCTGGAATCCACCTCAACCTCCCTATTTTTATTTTTATTTTTAAATCAATCAGTTTGCTTTTTTCTCCCTCTTCTTCTCCCTTCCTGGATACATGTTGATATTTCCCCTTACCCTCCAGGAGATAATGACCTAGGAAAGTTCTCCCCCACCACTCCCACCCTTAAGAATCTGAGATACAATTTTCCCGAGTCTTAATATTTGAAGTGAAAATAACTAACAAGGTCTGAGCGGAGTGAGGGGCAGGAGAAGGAGCCTCAAGAGAAGGACAACCCTTTCCAATTCTCATTGCTGTTACTGACCATGTTTCTTCTGGGAAAGTTGCTTAATTGCTCTGACTTTCAGTTTCATTTATAAATTGGAGAGGGGTGATTACTGATCTGATAAGGTTGTGGAAAAAAAAATAAAGGAGTGAGTTATGCTTGTGAAAGTCCCTTAAACTTACTAGGACTTAATAATGCCAGTTCTTTCTTGTTCATGACATACCATGCCTCCATTTGTTTTTATGCTCTAGCCTCTTCTACATTTCCACCCTGGTGGGAAAGGTGGTTTGAGAACATAAGGCAAGTGCTGTGACTTTCTGTAGGATTGTCTTCAACATGTCCATGTTATTGGTGAGTCTGGTTTTTTCCATGTGATCTTTCTTTCCTGGTTTCCTTTTTCAACTCTTTATCTGGCATTACGGAGGGTTTGGGGCATTCTTAGTTATGTTTATAGTTTTGGTTAATGTTGAAACAACTCTTTAATGATAAGTCTCCCCCTCCCCATTAAATGGTTAAATGAAGAACTGATTTCATAGTGGGCATAAAGTAAAACTAATGTCACTCCACTCCATCCTGCCCCTCTTCTTTTATCATGATGAAGGGAATGAGTTCTGAGAACTTTTAGAATTAAAGTGTTTGAATAGGATCATTTCAAAAGTATCTTAGTAGAGATGAATGAGAACCTTCCTGTTGTCTTTGATGGACATGAGACATTGGGAACCTCCCTAACTTGTTCAAGACATTACATGGGCCAGTGCCTCCTGGTCTGTTGGGTACTGGGGTCTGCAGTTGAGCTTCTTTGGCCTCTGCAGAGTGGTGACTGCTGTTTTGACTGCCATATGCCTGCATTCTGGGTCTGACAATGCCATTCTCTCTTGCATTTTTATTGGAACATTGAATTACTCATGAGTGGAAGAAATTTGAGAAGTCATTCTGCAGTTAGGAAAGTTTGGTTATGAAGAAAGATTGACTTTTGAGCCACTTAATTCTGTCTGTTTCTAGGAAAAGTGAAGTGATGTCTCCTTCCTACCCCAGGACAATATTTTATTATTTACTTACTAAAAATAAGTACCTTTTAATTTATAGCTGGAATTTCAATCACGAATTTTAATGTAGCTTGGGTTCTATCTTTCATATACACACTGTTTTTCTCAGAAAATGATTTTGTAACATCAACTGTTTTGAAATTCTTAATCATTTTATTTCTTCATTAGTAAGATGAGATGATGGATGTGAGCATTAGAATAATTTAAGAAAAGAGCCCAGTGCCGTACCCAAAGTATAACAGCCATTCAGTACATAGTTAATGCTATTTTAAATTCAGATTAAATGGGGGAAAAACATTCAGAATCTATTCAGGCAGCATAGCACTGTATGAAAAGGAGCCTATTGATTAAACACTTAGAAAGTTTCAAAAACCCCCCTTTTAAATCCCAAGATATTGGCACTCGTGTGATGGATGTCTCCATGCAGATAAAACAGTTGAGTCTTTTTAGTGGAAGAAACAGGAATCTTTTCACATGACATGGCACTTGAAAAATATTGCTGTAATTAAAACATACAGTGTAGTTAATTTTCAGGAAATGTACATTTTTCATGTCTTGAAGAAACTTTACAGAGTTATTTAAGAGAAAAAAGAGGGATAGTCTACTGGAAATTAGCACTTGATGAGGTTGATATTATTGGCTTTTTTCCTCCCTTCTATTGAAGGTGGTCAAATCAATGCAAGGGTGAGCAAGTCCTATAAGTTTGTTTTCACCTCTCCTCTTCCCCTCCTCTGTACGGAAAAGACTGTGAACTTAGGTGGTGAGAAGTAATTCCCCCCCCCCCCCCTTTTTTTTTTAATGCATCAAGTTCTAATTAAAATTTGGCCTTTTCTTCAGTTATGGGTATAGACATAAACTAAAGTAGAACAATTATACCTTGGAATCTGAGGAGAATTGGTTCCAGGACCCCTGTAGATGCCAAAATCTGCAGCCACTCAAATCCCTTATATAAAATAGTACCTCCTAGACACATCCTCCCATGTACTTTAAATCATCTCTAGATGACGTATAAGCACTAATGCAATGTAAATAATTGTTATACGGTATTGTTTAAGGAATAATGGCAAGAAAAAATTAGTACAAAAATAATATCCTGAGGGGGATATTTTCAGTCTGTGCTTGGTTGAATCTGAGGATGTAGTGCCCACTGATATAGAGAGCCAGCTGTATCAGGAATACTTTGACCTTTGTCATCTGTGAATCCATATCATATTACTATTGTTGCAGAGATTTCTAAATATTTTTTTCAGTCATCACGACTTCAAAATGATGGTATATAACTGACCCACTTTTGGATCTTGTAACTTTGTGTATTCATAAAGAGGCACTCGTATTACCATATTGCAACTTTAACGTATTATGATAACAAGTCTAATTTGTTTCCCTTACATCCTTTGTGTATTATTTCATGCATTTCCTGCATTATTTGAAGGAAATACCCAATCACCAGATTGTCAGTGGGGTTCAGGGAATACAAAAGGTTAAGACCCTGCTCTGCCACCTGTGGTCCAAATTTTATTCTGATATTGTCATGGTTCTCAACCATGTCTGCCCACTAGGATCATCTGAGAGAGTTTCAGGAATTCCAGTGCCCAGACCAATTACAGTCATCAGTCCCTTAATCACAGGAATATGTTCCTGAGAACTGTGCCAGCCATTAAGTGATTGTATCATTGTGTGAACATCATAGAGAGTGCTTCCACAAACCTTGTGGGGCTGGAAGTGTAGCTCAGTGGTGCAGCACTTGCCTCAAGTGCATAAGGTCCTGTATTCCATCCTCAGACTGCACAAAACAAAACAAGAACACAAACCTAGTTGGTGTAGGTCAACCACATCATTGGTCCGCTTGTTGTGATACAGAGACACTTGTAAACAAGAGATGGATGAGGTTGCTGCCAGTAAAACATGGCATATTCTTTTTTTAAAAATACAACTAGGAGTACACTAAAATAATGACCAAAGGTATAGTGTAGTAAATACATAAATCAGTAACAGTCATTTATCACGATGAAGCACTATGTGTGGTCTGTAGCTGTATTGCTTTATTTTTACATCCCTGGCAGGATGATGCTTGTTTAAACCAACACCAAGTGATGTGTTCTGCAGTACTTACTTTCCAGCTCCTTTATGATCTTAGGAGACCCCTGTTATATCTGCAGTCCCTCTTCAATAGAAATTCCCTTCCATGGTATGTAATTGTAAATGCAATTCTCTGAGGTGATCCTGGGTGTGAAGTTGAGGCTGAGAATTCTTGCTCTAAATATTCAGATAAATCGGCCAATTGCTTTCTCTTCCTAGTCTTCAGATAAGAAATTAAGTTTCATGTTCATAATAGAATATTGAAACTGAGAGAAAAGGACAGTTCTGCCACCTTTTTATAGATAACTGTTGCTGACAGGTTTTATGCATACACAGCCCTTAAGGGGACACACATGCACATGTATATCCATGATGGGATTATACAGTACAGGTTGTACCACACAGGCACATTGCATATATTTTTTTACTTATAGCTTAGTGAACTTTCACAAATGATTTGTGATTCAAGTTGCCCTTGATTAAAATTCTCTTTGATGTTTTGATTTGCCTAACACTGCGGATCCTAATTCCTCTAGGCTCAGTTCAGAAGTAACTTGCATGGATCCTTATTTCCTTCTTTTAAGGAAAGGCACTGTGGAGGAGACAGAGCAACCTTGGAGTCCCGGCCAATCTGGGGTGTGGGACTGGAGTAATGGATCATCCATGTCAGCTTCTTTGAATCTGTGTGCTGATCTGTCAGGTAGAGAGAGATAAAGAATGCTTCCTTAGGGTGGTTGTGCAGTGTATCCAAGGTCAACGACAGGTAGTTATTATCATTATCCTCCTTGATGATTGTATTCCCTAAAGGATTTTGAAATAGCCCACGGGTCCCTCAAAGGTTTTCTTTTTCTTTCTATTAGTAAGCGGGTGGCAGGAAGCAAGGAAAAGCAAAGAAAGAGAAATGATATGTCCCTCTGGGCACCTACTACAGACAGAATTTAGAGGTCCTAAATCCATGCCTTGGGATTGCTATCCTCATCTCCCTGAATTTGAATTTGTGTTCAAGTCCTCATGGATATTAGCCTTATTGGCTCTTCTTGGCCTAGTACTTTTACCAGGTTAATAAACTTAGAAATGCCCCACTTGCTTATAGACCCACATTTGTACATTTATTCTCACTTGCAAAAGCAATAATGATTAAAATGACAGTCAATGTCAGATCTTTTGGCTAGAATCAGAATTCACATCTGACAGTTTGAATGATGACTAATGAAAGACACAGTTACAGAGGTGCTGGTCCTAGTGAAGATTGGCCAACACATCCTGACTCAGCACTGTGGGAAACCCACACAAGCCTTAGTGGGGAGGGACAAAGGAAGGAAGTCCAATGGCTGGAGCCTAGAGATCGAGAACCAGGGAGGAGGGGCTGCCCAGCAGGAGTCAGGGAAGCCTGGTGCCCAGAGATGTGGCTCCAAAGGAAAAAAGAAAGAGCTGACAAGAAATATCTTGACCTTGTTCACTTTCTTCCAGTGCCCTACTGGGTCTTTATTGGCTGAACCAATGGGAAGCTATCAGGCAGGGGAGCTCAGGTGCTGTAGCCTAAACAGAATAACCAGGTAGTTGGCAGAGAGACTGTCAAATGCTCAGTACTATGGGAAGGACCTGACAGAGGGCTGAGCACTCGGGTGGCACGCATTTCCACCACCTTGCCTCCTAGGATTTGCATGGTCCCTGTTTGCTCCATCTTCAAGAGGCATGAGCAAGGCCACTAAGATAGAAAGACAAGGAGGAATTGTATTAGGTACCAAAAAGCAAAACTTCCACATCCTGATGTGAGTTTCCTAAGCTCTGGCTCTCCCGGTTCCCTGTAGAGAAGTTCTCCAAGTAGACCATCATCTGTTTTCCCCATCCCCCCACCCAGAAGCAGCCCACATCACAGTCTTTAGTTAACACTGGACAGGTAAGATACTTAAGGAACCAGCAAGTAGAGATTAATTTGGGAACTTCCTCTTATTTCTCCTGACATCTGTGCCTGCAGATTCCCTGAGGCTACCTATGGCAGCTAGATAGTGGACCACACTGGTGCTGGATCCTATTCATCAGCTCTCTCTATAGATTGGGCTTCTCAGAGCTAGAGGGACAAGTGGACCGCCTCTATAATTTCAGTTTTTTGAGTATGTTTCAGAGTGAGAAAATGCATAATCCAGGATGAGCAACCCCATAGAGAATTTTCAATGTTTACATGTAAGAACTGAATTACTTTTGAACACAAAGAAGCATAATGCAATGTAATCATGCTTTTCACAATATAGCTTATAGGAGTCTCACGAATATAGAGCCATAGGACACTTGGGGTGGTGTGGCCTGGCAAAGGGATATACCCTCAAAGTTATATGACAGATATTTTCTGCTTTTAATTCCATGATTGTGGGTATCTTTGAAGAGCTCAGTAACTCCAGTGGGAGAAAGTATCAGAAGTCTGAATCTGAGGCAGTTTGAGATGGATTTTTGCCAAAACTATACCTCATCTCTTTATGCTCTCTATATAAGTTGAGTATCTCTGATCTGAAAATTCAAAATGGAAAATTGCTCCAAAATCTGAAACTTCTTGGGTGTCGACATAATGCCATCAGTGGAAAACTCCACAACTGACCTTATGGGACCTGTCAAAGTCAGAATGTACACAGGCTAAAAATATTGTTTAAAATTACCTTCAGGCTATCTATGTGTAGAAGGTGTATATATATAAAGCCTAAATGAATTTTGTTTAGATATGGTCTTCATCCTTCTTGCTAGAATGCACATGCAGAATCCAGAAAAATCCAAAGCCTTAAATAATTCTAGTCCCTGGCATTTTAGATAAGGGGCACCTTATCTAAAATGTAAACTTACAGCAACAGCTGTAAACTTTGTTTCCTGTTGCCTTTAGGCCTTCTCAGACCCATGCTTGGAAATATTCAAGGTTGATGTATGTCTGCATTTTGCATAAGTTAGGAGGCCAGTCAGACTGTTGTTGAGCAGAGTCTGGCTCACTGCTCCGGTGACACTGTCACCAAATGTCGATCCTTTTAGGTCACTGTTAGTCGTTAGAAACTTCACCAAAGAAAAAGAAAGGATGTGTATGAGTTTTCTGTCACTGTGACAAAATTATCTGAGAAAATAAAAAAAAAAAAAAAGAAGAAGAGGGAAGCTTTTTCTTGGTTCATAGTTTCCAAGGGTTCAGTCCATGGTCAGTTGGCTTCATTGCCTTTGCGCCCGCAGTGAGGCAGTACCTCAGGGCAAGGAGCAAGTGGGTGGAGTGAAGCTACTCACCTTGTAGCAGCAGAAAGCAATGAAAGAAAGGAAGAGACAGAGGTCCCAATATCACATTCAAGGGCATGCCCCCAGTGATCTAACTTCCTTCTACAAGGCTCCACCTCCTAAAGATTCTACAAGTTCCCAATAGTGCCTCTGGCTGGGGCCCAAGCCTTTAGCATGTGGCTTTAGAGGCTGACATTTAAGATTCAAATCATAACAAAAGGTAAACATAAAGTTAAGGTCTTTTTGATATTTTAAAAATAATGAACTGTTTGATGAAAAAATTGAGGTGCTAAAGACCTAACTGATACAGAGAGTGAGCTGTGCCTGTTTCCAAGATTCACACAGATAAGACTGAGGTGATCTTCTTTGTTTTAAATATCTGAATAATTTTCTGACTTGAGCAGTATATCAGCAGTGCATTAATAAAATAGGGCAGCACTTTGTCTACCTCAGATGATCAAAAGAGGACCAAAGAAGCTTGTTAAAAAGGTAGATCTCTGCGACCCCATCCTCCAGGCTTGAAGTCCTCATTTTTAACCAATCCCCCAAGTGATTCAATAAACACAACTTAGGAAGCACTGTAACATGGGAATATTGATCCCTTTAAGCCTTTTTTAAGTTGCTGAGGCTCGATCAGGAGACCTTTGATCTTTTTCTTTTCTTTTTTTTTCCCCCACTATTAAATCTGTATTATAAAATCCCTCTGGACCTTCTTCTCGACTAACAGTTTTGGCCTCTGTACTTTAGGAAGCCTGTCACCAGCAGGACAGATGCATAAGAAATTATATTTCCCTGGGAGGGTTCCTGGTGTCACGTGGTGGAAGATGCTGTCTTGTTTAAAAACAAAGAAATAAAACCCTTCATTGAACCCGGTGGTCTCCCTGAAGAGGTCAGAGAAGTAATCCAGTGGTGTCTGTTTGTTTCTAGCCTGTGTTGTTATTAATCCTGTTATGAATGATAATGCCTTCCATTTACTGGCTTCCTGTCTCAGAGGAGTTTTCTGTATTGCCTGCTAGACCCTGCTGGGTGATTAAGCCACTCACTCAGCATCTTACAGGCCACTCGAGGACTATTTGCTTATAGCAGACGGCTGTATTTCTTGGAGCTTTCACTGAGTAGTGCGTTAACTGTTGCTTATGGCTCCTGGGGAAGGGAAGGCCCTGTGCTATGGGGGTTGAGGCCCAGAGAAACTAGATTTGTCTTGCCCATCCCATCCCCTTACACCCTTAGAAGCTTCTTGGCCCCTTTGAGTAGGGCAAGGGCATGGCTATACCTCCCTTTGGTTAAGGCTCATTATCCTACAGGGGAAAAAGATGCAGTGACCTACTTAATAAGAGGTATTTAACTTAATATTTTGGTAAAAAAAAAAGAGAAAGACAGCAATTTTTACTCAACAGATTTTATAATTTCAATTTACAATACAGAGATCTGTGGCTATTAAGGCAGCCAGTGCAGGGGAGGAGAACATGGAAGGAATGGATGGTGAATGGACACCTGCTCCAGAGGAGTTTCATGGGGCACCTTGCCCACTTTTGTGGTATTCGACGACGAAGCCTTTGGAAACTTTGAAATCCAGGTGGCCTTTTCACAACCATAGTGCTAAGTGGGGACTGTGACTTATTTACAGAAGGAAGCAGTCCTTCCCTGATCTCTGCCCACCCCTGCATTCTATGTTCTTTTCTGGGGCCTGCTGGATGCCACACCTGTCCTGTCCCTGTAGTGACTAGACGTGGAGGTCAGAGGGCACATGAAAGGGTCATCCGGGGAGGAAGAAGCCCAGCCCTAGTTGGACCCATCACCTGGTAAGGCACAGTGGCCTGTTGATCAGTTGGTGGGTTCTAACTGCCAGCACATGTGCCCATGGCTTGGATTCTTAGGTTCTGTAAGCCTTTATCCCCCCCTTGACATACACACAGGTATACACACACCCTTTGTGTTGAAAGACAGGTGACAGGACCACATCCCTCAGACTCAATATGTAACCCAAGGAAATGGATGTATATTAGACCTTTCCAAGAACATTTTATCAAAGAGAGGACTTTTCTGGAAATGTAAGTTTTTCTGACAGATGGCTGCCATCCTCTCTGTAGTGGGCTGGGAGATAATCGAGGTAATTGAGAAGTTCCACATGATAAATGTCAGCTAGAAGCATCTTGTTGCATCTAAGTTTGAATCTGGTCAGTGTTCCCAAGGGTACTGCAGTGGGTGTCTTAGCCACCTATGGCCTTTCCTAGTGAAAATGGCATCCATTTTGTACCAACAACAGACTCTTCTCTCCAGGTGCCGACGTGGTTATAACTGGCTCTGGTTGAAGAGGCCAAGTGCTGATATTTCTGTCACAGTTACAGCCCTGTGTTTTGGGTTAGCTCTTCAGGATAAGAACTTTTTTCAGCCATTACTCATATTCTCTGGTAGAAGGTAGAGAGGGTGGGGGTTAGGATGAGCTCTCCATTTCCACAGTCAGGAGTTTCAGACTGTGTTTAGCAGTCCTTAAGATCATCTCCCCTCTCTCTATCATACAGGTATTTCTGTTTGTCTGTATCTGCTGCCACCACTCTTGCTGTTTCTTGCCTGGAAGATACAGTGGCCTCAACTTCTGTTTCCTCTTCCCTATCTACACAGCATCTAAAGTGAGCTTTTGAAAAATGCAGACCAGATCATTGTCATTGTAGGCTTCTTCACTGTCCTGCAGAATGAGGAAGGAGCTCAGAACTTGGGCTCTGAATTTGACCTGAGTTGAGTTCCAGTCTTTTCCTAACCAGGTAGCTTGGGCAGCCTAATTGACTCTGTCCTTATCTATGACATGGAAGGATTATGATAAAGAAAACTACTATATGGTGTGTTGTAAAGATAACATTTTTTAAAAATGTGGACCACTTAGGATAATGCCTGGCACATAGTAAATGCTGAAAAATATGTTGTTGTTTTTTTTCCCTCAGTGCTGGAAAATGAACCCAGGGCCTTGAGTATTCTAGATAAGTGGTGTAGCACTGGGCTACACCTCCAATTCCTAGTTGTTATATTTATTGTTTAGTATTCTGCCTGCCTAAAATTTAGGAATATACTTATTAAGCTTAGTCTCCAACATAGCATCTTTTTTTTTTTTTGCTTTTGCTTTTTAATTTGTTTTTTTTTTAGTTATTCATGACAGTAGAATACACATTGACACATCATACACACATGGAGTATAACTTCCCATTCTTTCTTTTAATTGTTCTAATACTTATACACGACAGTAAAATGCATTTTAACACATCATAAACAAATGGAGTATAAACTTCTCATTCTTCTGGTTGTACATGATGTAAAATCACACCAGTCATATAGTCATATATGAACATAGGAAAGTTATGTTTTATTCATTCTACTATCTTTCCCATTCCTGTACCTCTCCTTTCCCACAATTCCTCCCCCCTCCAATCCTCTGAACCTCCACGTTTCCCCCCACCCACTGTGAGTCAGCTTCCGCCTATCAGAGAGAACATTTGGCCTTTGTTTTTTTGGGGTTGGTCTATTTCACTTAGCTAGTCTTCAGTTCCATCCATTTACTGGCAAATGCCTTAATTTCATTTTTCTTTATGGCTGAGTATTGTGTATGTGTACCACATTTTCTTTATCCATTCATCTGTCGAAGGGCACCTAAGTTGGTTCTATAGTTCAGCTATTGAGCTGCTATGAACATTGATGTGGCTGTGTCACTGTAGTATGCTGATTTTAAGTCCTTTGGGTACATGCCGAGGAGTGGGATAATTGTGTCAAATGGTGGTTTTATTCCAAGTTTTCTGAGGATTCTCCATACTGCTTTCCATAGTGGTTGTAGTCCCACCAGCAATGTATAAGTGAACCTTTTCCCCCACATCCTCACCAACATTTATTTTTACCTGTATTCTTGATAATTGCCATTCTGACTGGAGTGAGATGAAATCTCAGTGTAGTGTGGATTTGCATTTCTCAAATTGCTAGAGATGTTGAACATTTTTTTCACATATTTGTTGACCGTTCGTGTTTCTTCTGTGAAATGCCTGTTCAGTTCCTTTGCCTACATATTGGTTGGGTTATTTGATTTTTTTGGTGTTAAGTTTTTTGAGTTCTTTATATATCTGAGAGATAAATGCTCTGAGGTGCAGGTGGCAAAGATTTTCTCCCATTCTGTAGGTTCTCTGTTCACATTCTTGATTGTTTCCTTTGCTGTGAAGAAACTTTTTAGTTTGATATCATCCCATTTATTGATTCTTGATTTTTACTTCTTGTGCTTTCTGAGCCTTGTTGAAGAATTTGGTTCCTAAGCTGACATGATGGAGATTTGGGCCTACTTTTTCTTCTTGTAGGCGCAGGCCCAAAGCCTAGGTCCTTGGTCCACTTAGATTCTAACATAGCGTCTTAATCACACCTGTGAGGCCTGTATGTCCCAACACCAGAGGCTGTTTCCAGCTTGTTTTGCAACTCCTCCTGCTTCCCTCTGTTTCTTAGCTATTCTGGATGCTTTCAGCATTTCTGTCCCTGAGGCACCAAGCTCTTTCCTGCTGCAGGGCCTTTGCATAAGCTTTCCTTGGGCTGAGAATGTTGACTTCCTTTTCTCTTTGCCTAGCTAACTCTTGTTCCTCCTTTATATCTCAGGTGAATTCTCCCTTTCCCAGAAAGTCCCCCTCAACTCCAAGGTGAAGCCACCCCTCATCATTCTCCACTATCCTCCCCTCCACATTCTTTTGTTTCACAGTGTGATTGTGTTTTCATTGGTTAAGTTTCCTGGGTTCGAATCTGTTAGCTCCCCTATGCTGTAAGCTCCACAAAGCGTGGCTTGGGGCACAAGAGTTAGCATAAGTCAGGCCTAAGCAGCTTCATGTGTGAGGAATGAATCCCATTCCCCTGGGTGAGCTTGTGTGCTTCCTGCCTGGGTCAGTCTTCTCTATACTATGGAGTGTTTATTTCAGAGACACCATTTCTGAATATATTCCTAGTTCACAGATCATTCACGGGAAAAGGGGGTTCTCCAGTTCTAGCAGGTACCAGAAATACCTGGAGGACTTGTCAATCCACAGCTCTTTGAGTTCACCCCCCCCAAGGGTCCTTGATTCTGAAGACCTGGGTTGGAACATTTTTCAGGTGATTACAATGCTGCTTATCTGGGGATCACTTTGAAAACCACTGGTTGAGAGAGCAGAACAATTACTCTCAGATGCCTGATGCCTGTTACTGGCCGCTGACCCCCTCCTGTAATGCTAACAAGAAATAAAAGGCTAGAGAAAAGCAAGGCATTGGCTTGGTGTGGGCCCTCCACATGAGCTGGCTCTGTGCCGTCCTTATGGACCCCAGGGTGGAGAAACGTCTTCTTCCCACTTCTTAGTTGCTCAGATGGTAAAATTGTTGGGTAGAAAGGATTGAGCTTCAGGAATCCCCAGGAGGATACTGTTTTAATGGAGCTCCTTATAACCAGGTGGTAAAACCCAAAGCAAGAATTGCGCAGCCGTCAAGGATGACTCCTTCCTCTAGAAATGCCCCTCTCAAAAGCCTCTTTTGTTAGTGCTCTATGTCCCTCTTCGCAGACTGAGAGCCACACAAGAGCTTTTAGGCTTACTAGTAGTGACCCTGGAGCAGGTTGTCTCTAGGGTCCCTTTGGTCAGCCCCACCGTAGTCTTCACCTGTGGGGCTTTTCTTGGGCTCCACCGGGCTCCTCATCCCAGCTGTGCTGTGCAGGGAGATGGCATGGCTGCAGCGCAACTGACTTTGGAATGAAACGTATCCAGGTTTAATGCTGTTCCTGGCACTGTGCCATCAGGTAAGTAGCTTTTTGCAGGTTTCCTTGTTCTATAAAATGGAAATGATGACATCTAGGGAGGCTTACTCTGTAGGGGTTAAGCAGAACCTCCAGATATAGAGGAATCAAGTTCAGGTTCAAGTCCTGCTAGTCCTTACTGTTTGACTGGGAGCACGTAGTTGAATCATCAAGCTTTAGCATCTGCCTTTGTCTTGTGGGTGTTCAAATGGCACCTACCTCATAGGGTACTCGGGAGATGATATACCTGTGAAAACTGGCAGAATCCAAACAAAGTCTGCAGTTAATTTCTTGGTTTCCATCATGGTTATATAAGACATTAAAGTTAGGAAAGACCATTTTCCCACCTAGTGTCCTATAAAAAGGTCCTAGGGTTCCTTCTTCCTCCCTTTCCCTCACCTCTTTTCTCTTGCCTGCTAAATGAATCTCTGGAGGCGGGAATGTTAAATCACTGGAAGCGTGACAAGGTTGCTTAGACAAAAAAAGGTGGCTGGTTCTTTGTACCAGCTCACAAAGTTAGACAGTCACGTTCCTTCTAATAGCAGGTGAACAGCAAACATTTGTAGAGGGCTTTGGAGTTTTTACAGAGCACATTTACATGATCTAATTTAACTGCATAATGAACCAGTTAGTTCTGCTACTGATAAGACACCTCCAGGATGGTGGGGGCAGGATAAGAACTCAAATGAAGCACTGTTTTTAAGCTCTTCTCCTCGCCTCACTGTGTCCCTAGAAGATTGTTTTGTTTGTAGGATGTGTTACGGTTTAGATATAAGGTGCCCCCCAAAAGCTCATGTGAGAGACAATGCAAGAAAGTTTAGAGGTGAAGTGATTGGGTTATGAGAGCCTTAACCCAATCAGTGCTTAGTCCCCTGATAGGGATTAACTGGGTGGTAAGTGTAGGTGGACAGTGTGGCTGGAGGAGGTGGGTTTCTGGTGTGTGTGTGGGTGCCTTTGGGGATTATATGTTTTGTCCCAAGTGAGCAGGGCTTAGTCTCTCTCTGATTGCCAGATCTTGAGCTGCTTCCCTCTGCCACACACTTTTGCTATGATGTCCTGCCTCACCTCAGCCCAGAGGAGTGGAGTTGGCCATCTATGGACTGAGACCTCTGAAACTCTGAGCTCCAAATAAACTTTTCATCCTCTGAAATTGTTCTTGTCAGGTCTTTTGGTCACAGTGGTGAAAAAACTGACTAAAACAGGGTAACATATCTTTTTAAAAGCTCCTTAAGGGATTCTAACATCCTTCTTCCCACTCTGCCCTTCAAAATGACTGCTCCGGAGAAGTGTTGGTTTCATGGTTCCCAAATTGCTTTAGAGTTATCTGGAGAGAGAAAATGCAGATGCCTGAGCCACATGCTGCTGTCCCCCCCCAGGAAGGGAGTGGATTTCCACCAAATAAATCAGTAAACACATTTGCCTGACTAGCATGGCAAAGGGGTAAAGGGAAACCTCAGTTTCCATGCCTGTGAAATGCTCAAGCCTTGCTCAAGCCAGGTGTGTGGGATGGTGAGGAGGCTGGGTGCTGGTGCTGGGTAGGTTGAGGGGCGGGAAGGATGGGACCCCAGCCTTGGGTAGACATAGCTGTGCCTCCTCATCTCCCCCAGCATCCAAGGCTCCAGAGAGCATTCTAACCCCCGGAGTGATTAGCAGAAGGACAGGTGGTAAAGAGGCTAGCTAGTGCAGCTGCAGTTTGACTGTAGTCAGGGTTTGTATCCTGGGTTCCCCACCAATCAGCCGTGACTTTGAGCAGGTTACTTTAACACCCTGCATGCTTTAGTTCCTTCACTGCAAATGGGGTGAATAGAGGTCCTGAAAGAGGTTTGGTAAGTCTCATAGACACCAGGGGCTGGTTGGTGAGCATTCAGTAATAATGCACAATGCTGCTCTGCTGTGATCGTTAGTGTCATATGACGCTGCTGGTGAACTTCAGGCTAGGAGCTTGCAGAGGATCTGAACTGACTTAATAGTTTTAGCAAAGAACATCTGCAAGCCCCGAGGCAGGCAGGCTTTGGCTGGGAAGGAATAAGGGACAGCTGGAGGTGGTGGCAGTTGGTGAGGAAACTTGGAACTGCATGCAGGGTTGGGATGGTCAGTGGATTCCCAGCGAGTTTTCTAGACCCTGGTGAAGGATGGATTCTAACAAGCTTTCCTCACCCTGTTCCTGGCCCTGAGTGAGGCTGGGCTTAGGTCCTGTCTGCTTGGCCAGAGCCTTCCCAGTGCCTTGCCTGGACTGCTGGGGCCCCCGGGGCTAGGCTGGGCTGGGCTGGGGAGCTGTGGGAAGGAAGTGAAGTCATTTTTTGGCTTTGTGTATTCAGACTGTGGCCTAGAAGATGCATTTTTCTGGTGGGAACTTTGTTACCTGGTAACTCATTTAACTTCTGAATGCTGGCCTCCTGCCCTCCAGCCTCCCCTTGCAATGAAGGACCTGAGCCAGGGAGGCCCCCCTGGGCCCCTGGACTCCAGCATGGTCCAGGCGGAAGCCTGGGGCCCTTGGGCAGTGGGGAGTAGCATCCTCATGACTCTCTTCTGGTCTAACTTCCCTTCAGAATTTTCAAAAACTTGCAAATTGGTCTGAAAGCGTAGGATTTATTTTTCTTCCTAGTGTGAGCGTGATCTGGCTGGGGCTGCTTTTCATGGAATGGTCACATTTCATCTTCCTGTTTTGAGTAGTGTTTCATGCTTTGGGTTCTTTGTTAGTATTATTTTAATCGTATATTTTTAAGGAAACAATATTGTGAGGCATGTTGGGGCATGCTTGTGACCCTAGCAACTCGGAGGCTGAGGCAGGAGAGTGATAAGTTCAAGGCAACTTCCGTGACTTAGTGAGATGCTGTCTTGAAATAAAATTAAAAGGGGCAGGGACGAAGCTCAGTAATAGAGTTCTCACCTAGCATGCGTGAGTCCCTGGATTTGATTCACACTGCTACACACACACACACACACACACACACACACACACATACACAATCAAAAGAAAACAACCCAGTAGTACCAGTGTATCCTCCTTTCAGGAAAGATCTCACTAGTACCAAGTGTAAAATATGTGTAATATTATTTGGAGTTTGGTGAGGTGGTAACAGTGAGAACGTTATAAAGAATGGGTCTCCCCACAGCTTTTGATGTAATTTTCTTTCACTCAGATTTAAGACCTTCCCCTGTCATCCAGGGGAATTGTCAGCTAAAATCTTTTGGGGACTTGCCTTAAGAATTTGACTGGAAAGAGGTAGTAGGGACATAAGCAGGGAGAGTGAGGGAGCATTTCTAGTTGTTAGGGAATCACATGATTTAAAATCAGATTTAAATCAGTGTCACTAATTGAGTTGCTTACTGTGTACTGGAAACTTTCTATATTTCCCTATTTAATCCTTAGACTAATCCTTTAAGATTATTTCCCTTTATAGTTGAAGATACTGTTATATGTCACATAATGACCTTAAAGTCAAGTCAACAGTGGTCTGAATAATACCTTCATAGTTCTATAAGATTATACCACTTGCCAGGCACTTGCAATAGCAACACCTGTAATAACAACTCTCCAGGAAGCTAAGGCAGGAGGATCACAAATTCAAGGCCAGTCTGGCAACCTCGCAAGAACCTGTCTCAAATAAATAAATAAATAAGAAAAAAATCATAAGGCCTTTTTATTTATTAGCTTGGTCATAGAGCGTACCTAGGCTGCATCCCCAGTACCCAGAGGAAAAAGAGACTATATGTCACCTGGTAATGTCTCAGCCATCTCAGTTCATTTTAGTACACACTGTGATGTTCACACAATGATGAAATAGCCTGACGGCACCTTTCTTAGAATGTATCCCTGTCATTAAGTGACACACAATGTACTGAAGCTGGGTGGTTGAATATTTCCCCAAGGTCCCTCAACCAGGATTTGAGCTGAGTTGGAATTTGAACATTGGTCTCAAACATGATTTCTATGCTGCATTATTGTGCCCTTAAGGAGACTTAATGGGAGAACAGGAGGAGGAGAGGCAACATTCATTGAATGCTTGGTGGGTGGGAAGTACCCTGTTAAGTGCTTTACCATTATCTCCTCCACCCTTCGACCTTGTGGAGAAGGTACTAATAATGATATTACCGCTGTTGGATAGAGAATGAAACCGAGGTTTAGATGTTAAGTGCCTCGCAAACTGTGTATTGAAGAGGGCTGGACTTAGTGGTCCAGGTATCTACTGTCAGAATAATGAATGTAGAAGCATGAATAGAAGCTATAGTTTCAGTGGATTGTCAAATATTTGTGGAGTGTGGATTTTGTGTAAGATTATGCCTGAAATACTCTTCAGAAATACTGAGAAGTGTAAGACATGCCCTGCTTTTGGGGAACTGACAGTCTGGTTATGGGAGTTACTACACCCAAAAGGGAAAGTTTGGGTCCCTGCAGGGTAGAGAGTTGTGTTGTGATAGAGAAAATAATATGGCAGTGGTAAGAGAGAGTCTACCTTAAGTCTAGGGACTTAAGCAAAGTAGCCCTTCCTGATTGAGGAAGATCACATTTGACCTTTGAGATGGGTAGTGTCTATAAGGCACCTTATTGATGTGGAAAGGGCCAGCTGGCCAGTGGTTTCATCCAGCAGGTGTTGAGTGAACTGTTGTGGGGTGGGGTGGGGCTGAGGCTGGGAAAAGGCCCACCTGGATAGAAAACTGTTATGAGCTCCTGGGTAGGAAATAGTTAAGGCAGGAACCCTTAGTTATGCAGTTGGCTGTGGTCCTTAAGCAAAGGTGAGCAATGCTGAGAAGAGAGGCAGGAGTCCCTGATGTGATTGAGTTGACTGTTGACAAAGAGGGGATGGGGGCATTTCTCCAGTGTTAGAAGACTCTAGGAGGAGCATTTAGCCCCTCCCCCCACACTACAATGGATTAATTGATTTGAATTTATTAGAAAAATTTCCAGCTTGGTTTCTTGGCCTAGCTCCCCAAAGGTTCCATTCATTGTCTTAGTGAGAGGCCCAGGTCTGACCTTTGTTCTACTTTTAGTCTGGGACTCAAGGGGAATGTGAAGATAACCTAAAGGAGTTGGCATGCTGGCGCTTAGGGCCGCAATTTCAGAGACCTGTGTTGGCAGCCATGAGAGTGGTTTTTGGTGGGGAGGTCAGTTCTACTGGACTACACACAACACAGCAGGAGGATGGTGGGAGGGGTAAAGTAATGGAAAACCGTCGGGGAGAGAAGTGAATGCCAAGTGCAGAAAACTTGTAGGTCATAACAGTGAAAGGTGGGTTTAGTGACCTTGCCTTTCTATAGCTGTGGCTGACTCCAGCTGTTCTAGTCCAACAGGAACCCAACACTATTTTAGGATCCTTTCTCAAATTGAAGCTATCTCCAGAGTTTCTTAGGTTTTTAATTTGTAGAAATATTTTATCATAACGCTTTTAAATTTTGTTTTATTTTTAGTTGATAATAATCGTATACAATGTGAGTTTTGATACATGTTTTTACTGTGGCCTGGAAGTCTATTAAGTAATTCTTTCCACATAGCCTGCTGTCAGATCATCATCAACAAAAGCTGGTCTCTTGTTCCATCTTAAGTGAATCAATTTAGAGAGTGAGTGGGAAGAAATAGTGACTTGAGGGTTGTTCTCCAACATTGCTTTCTGTAACAATTAGAAACAAGAGACCAAATTTAGGGAACTTGTCTTTCTGAGGCTGTCCAAAGACTAACTTCTCACCTGGAAAGTGTGCCTCAGGGATGCACCTGCATGGGTGGTCATGCGTGTCTGTGGTTTGTGCTTTCTGTCTCCAGAGGCAGTTGCACAGGTTGCATTCTTCCTGAGCAGAAGGACTTTGGAAGGTTTTTTATTGTCTCTCAGTTCTGATGCTTTCTGTTCTATGAAGTCAGTTTACTTGCTTAATTGATGAGTTTGTCAAATGACCTAACTGCTCAAGGAATGCTGTTCCTTGAATTTACAACCTGAAGACACACGGGCATGGCCGCCATTAACCTGATGAGGCCCTTAATTAGTTTTGTGGTGCAAATAATCTGTCCTTCAAGATATTGGTAAAGACATAAGATGAGAAGATGTAGTCCTGAAATATCTCTAAACTAACACTATCTAGCAGAACTTTCCATGATGACTGGGAATTTTTTCTAACTTCACTATCCAGAATGGTAGCTGCTGGTCCCATGTGGCCATTGAGCTCTTGAAATGTAGCTAATACATCTGAGACATGGAATTTTAAATTTTCTTTAATTTTAAGTAGCCATTTGGTAAGTGGCTCCCGGGTTGGATACAACTGCTATAGCTGATGGCCAGAGGTAACCAATTATTGCATCTAGCAGTAGGAGTTGGATATAGATCCTGGTTGGTCAGGATTGTTTCTGTGAAGTGTTTGAAAACATAGGATATCTAATGGACACTGAATGATTTAATAGAAAAGCTGGGCATGATGGTGCAGATATGTAATCCTAGTTATGCAGGAGGCTGAGACAGGAAGGTCACAAGTTCCCTTGCATATGGCAGATTCTCACTGTGGGCATTATCATAAGTAGGATTTCCATGCATATGAAAAATTATCACTGTGGGGCCAGACTGGATTCTTACTCCTTTTCTTCCTATGTGCTGATGAGGGCAACGTGTCTCTTCCTATGTATTGGACTAGGAGTCCTGAGATCATCATTAGGAGAGTCTATATAAGACAAGGAGAAGAGTGTGGAGAGGCTGAGTGATATGCAGAGGGACCCTTGGAAACTGGGGAATTGTAGCATGATGAATAAATCCAGGTCTTTAGTCAATGTTAAGGGCATAAGTTTATGGTGCGTAGTGTAATCTTCAGAATTCCACTTCTATTCTCCTCCCTTCTCAAAAGAGTATTAACCAGAGTTTACAGTTTAAACACTCTGTTTCTGAGCATTAATATTTACATGGCACTTTGGACACTTCTTAGAGCTGATTCCATTATCATTTCCTTATCTGGGCTCTCTATTTACTTGGAACACTTGAGGTTGATTTAGTATCTTACAAGAACTGAGCATTGTCTCCCAGACATCATTAATCTCGCCTTTCTTGTCCAGCCTACGTGTGAAATTAATCACAAAGGAAAGGAAATTAATAACATGTCGGTGTTCACAATTCATCAGGAGACCTCACAGCAGGTATGAAATTACCTCCTCTGAATTAATATACACCTCAACAAATTAAAGGTAGAGAAAAAGTTTTATTTATTGTTTAGGAAATGCCCCTTTAAGTTTCTGCTTCAATAATTACTTAAATTAGATGATGGGTAGTGTCTGGGAAGATGATATAATATTGCAAGTTCACCTTAGTACCCATAGAAAATGTTAAATCAACATTTTTCCCCCTTCATGCATATTTCTCTTAGATAAATGAGAAAGCCACACAGTGGATGCATACTTCTCATCAACTGAAAAAGGTTTTCCCAAAGACATGCAGTTTTGATCTCTATTTAAAATAAACTAAATTGGATCCCAGGTTCTGTTTCCTGGTTATGACATGTGGTAAGATTGGTTTCAAAGGATACATTATGATGAACACATTACGGAAAAGAATGGAGTATTAGAATTATAACACTTTATTACAGCTTTTACTGAGGGCAATAAAGGACAAGTTTTTGTTCCTAAAGTGTTCCTGTAATTACATCAGAAATAACAGGCAGCACTCACCTTCCATTAGGGGTGTGAGAGAAGGATCCTTACTATTTAAGCGATCACAGAAGGTGCTGAATGAATCATCCTCGGCCTCATAATGAGGAATTAAAAATAGAAACAGTTGACGTCATCCTATTGCAAGTTTGTAAGAAGCAGGAAAATGCCAGATAGTTTAAGGAGAAGAGCTATCTGAATTAATGGTCTAGCCCACCGGTTCTCAGACTTCAGTCTGTTTCCAAATCACTGACTGCTGGGCTCCGTCGAACATGCTTTATCTGGGGACTGTTTGAAGGAGAACAGGGTGTTGTAGTTTCTCAGCCACCAGATCACCATCCTTGTCACACCTGCCTGACAAAGTAGCTGTCGGCAAAGTCAAAGTATAACCCATCTGGCCCCACCTGCTGCTTGGGTCCAGGCTGTGCACTAGATCTAGAACTGCCATTTTATTAATTTATTACTCTAATAATTTATTACTCTCTTAGAGGAACTGCAACCACAGACATAATAACAGCTAGTGTTTGTAGTAGACTTAAGAACTCTTTGAAGCCAGGCTGTGCGCCTGGGCCTTAACTCATGAATCCCCATTCTCTGACTAGGTCCCGTGATGACCACTGTGGGAGACACAAGAAAATAGGCTTGGAGAGTCCCTTGGTTGCTATCACATGGTTTGTGGATTTAGAGTTCTGTATTTGAGCCCAGGCCATCTGAGCAAGTTGTGGCAGATTTTTACATCTCAGAAAACTTTCCATGGAGAGATGCTACAAAGTGACAGAGTGTAAGAAAACCAAACTTATTTAAGGTTACTATTGTGTAAGTTCTGGTGTCAAAGACTACTCTAGTTCTGTTATTAGTTAAAATGTAACTAGGTGGGATTTAGCTGTTCTGGCCAACTTAATATGGAGCCAGGTCATTCACTACATGACTACCTGATGCTTGAAAAGGAAGGTTATAGTTTGTTTCTAGTGCATACCACCTGGAGGTCTTATTACTTGAAGTGTTCTCTCTGGGGATGCAGGTGTTTTGGGTAGAACCACTTAAAGGAGTAAAGGTACAAGGCTTCTTTAGCATTATTTTTTCCCCCTCTTTTTCTACCCCCATCCTTACTTTGTTTCTTTTTTTCTTCCTTCCTTCCCTTCAGTTTTTTGGGGATTGCACATAGGGATGCTCTATGACAGAGCTTCATTCCCAGCCCTTTTCAAAAAAAGTTGTGTGTATATTTTTTGTTTGTTTGTTTTTAATTTTGAGGCAGGGTCTGGCTAAGTTGCCCAGGTTGGCTTAGAACTTGTGAACCTCTTGCCTCAGCCTCCTGAATAGCTGGGATTACAAGTGTGTACCACTCCAGTGCATCTGCCTGGTATTTGCAATTAGCCACCTTACCTAGGCATGGAAAAGAAGGAGAATGCCTATTTTGTGTTGCATTGGTCCATGGTGGGTTTTGGTATTCATAGCTCTGAGATTTTGTATTTGGAGAGACATGGTCCATGGGGAATAATAAGAAGAAAAGTGTGGGTATAAAAATTGAGAAGGAGTTGGGCAAGGGCATGCCTATAATCCCAGCAGCTCAGGAGGCTGAGACAGGAACATCACGAGTTCAAAGCCAATCTCAGCAATGGTGAGGCACTCAGTGAGACCCTGTTAAATAAAATACAAAATAGGGCTGGGGATATGGCTCAGTAGTTGAGTGCTCCTGAGTTCAATCCTTGGTACCTCCTGCACAAATTTGAGAAGGGATCAACCTGAGGTTTCACAGCTGAAGGGCATGAGGGGATGGGAAGGTCTATGGCCCAGAAGTCTGGAATCACCTGCTTATCATCCTGTGCTTCAGATCCTGAATGGGTTGTAAAAGCAGGCTTCGCATAATCATCTGTTTGCTATGGCTTACTTTTAGAAATGCTCTGGATGTGAGGGTAGGGAGGAAGATAGGAAACTCAAATGCAGGTTTCTGAAGGATGATGTCGTAGGTACAGAGCTTATCAACTAGATTATTTTGTTTATAGGCCTTCTATAATGTCTTTTATCCAAAATATGAAATGAAAGGGGTAAATGTTGAAAATGAGATGACAGTTTTTTTCTTGGCTACTCTGTCACCGTCTTCTGTGATGGCTGCTTTATTAATCTTTCAGGATTGAATTGTACTCTAACGACCTCTATCTACAAATGCTTTCACAGTTTAGGTATAATTAAGAAAGGGAGAAAAACCAAAGCATAAGCCCAAGAAGAAATTGAGGGAATCTATTATTTATTCCCCCCAAAAGATACTTTTGGGTACAATCTGTATGAAAGCTATGGGGTTGTACTATTTTGAAATTTAGGAAGGAGAAAGGACCTCTTTAACATTTTTTTAAAACTATAGATATAGGTAGAAGTGACTATAAATTTTCATTAATGTTATATACTTGGCTTTGCAGGAAATGATATTTAAGATGACTTGAACGTTAAAGCTTTGCTAAGGCTAGAAGTAAATGGCTTTTTGGTTTTTCTGTGACCATGAATTTTACAAATAAATAGTAGAGATTCAGAGGTGATGCATTAGTTCCCATGTGACTTTGGAAGCAGCTTGTCTGATTCTTAAGGTAAAATTAAG
Organism: Marmota flaviventris; assembly: GCF_047511675.1. Lineage (NCBI taxonomy): Eukaryota > Metazoa > Chordata > Mammalia > Rodentia > Sciuridae > Marmota > Marmota flaviventris. The sequence continues at coordinate 111,173,933 of NC_092508.1, forward strand.
GTTGAGTCCTTAATTATGTGGCTGTCAAGAGAGAAAAATAATCCAGATTTGAAAGCACTGAGATAATTGAACATTTTTTTGAATCTGATAGTCTTACTGTTATGATGCATGTCACACCTACTGTCCAGGGGAACTTGATCCCAGTATTCACAAGGAAAATTGTTGTCCAATATATCAAATATTTATGAGAACATAATAGCAGAAAGTACATTGATGTTATTTAGTCCTGAGGCCCATACATATTGATTTTATTAGTTTACGTCACCACTTCTGAATGAGGTATTTTTTGATGATGACAAAGATGCTGAGGATTGTTTTCTAGAAATCTTGATTATTGGAGTGATTTGAGTTAGTAACTTTTTCTGTATTATAATAATCCATTTTCAAAACCCATTCCTTCATCTCAAAGCTATCCCAGACATAAGCCAGTATAAGAAAGAGGCTACACATTCACCAGCATTGATTCAGTTCCTTTCAACCTTATTCTTCATTTAGTTTATTGAGCCCAGACTTCGCTGGAGATGGTGAAATGACTTCAGGGTCAGCCTTTACTCCCAGCCCCAGCACACAAATCTCTTGTTTTGCTCAGAGTTGGTTGATACAGATGTTAATACTGTGAATGTCATTACATGCCACAGACAATAAAAAAGAAGGAAGTGGCTTTATTCAGATTAAATATAACCAGACTTTTGCAGAAGAAATTTGTACAGCATGTTACTCCTTACAAAGAAGGTAGACCAGTTTTTTTGGTTAGTTTTAGAATACTTTTCATCTTGAAGATGGCTCTCTGCAGTGTGGTCTTTATATTTTCCCCTTCTTCTCAAGGACTTTATAACATGTGTCTGTTAGGGAACATGTTTCCTTCCTTTCCTTATCCCCCACCTTTTTTGGTTATATAAGAGTTTGCAAAGGGAATATGTTAGTCAAATCAGAAGCACATAGTAGATATATTTCTAAAATGGTTCTTTACTACTTCTTTTTGGTTTTGTTTTTCAAGGTGAAGCAGTGGCAAGTAATTTGTTATATTTTAATGAAGAGGCTTGTAATTGGAT